>NC_071532.1:71805374-73237874 GCF_026979565.1 Vidua chalybeata | reverse complement strand
TGCCAGGAGGTACAATCTGGGATCAAACTTTCTGTCTCATTTAATGTAAAATCTCCTGAGTTATATGGATAAATTTCCTGAGTTGTATGGATAAAGCTTGGACCCTAGCAGTGACAAGCATCTCTCTGGCAGCTTATTGGAAAGATTTCCATACAACTCCAATAGCCATTGAGAAAAGCAAAGTCTGATTTATATACTCCTAAACTAGGCATTCCCACAGAACCACTAGGCTGTGATCACAACACATTATTAAATGCAGAGAACATGACAAAGCCAGGACATTTTATAAAAAACCCTTACCATTTTTTCAAATCACAGCTAATTTCCACCAGCTGACGGGAAGTCCATTTTGCTCTTCTACACATCCTCTTTCTCAAAAATGTCCAGTTTATGTTTGTTTTGACAAGTCTGGTCTCATTTTTTACAAGTGTTAGGTTTTTTAAAAGTTTAAAATATGCCTAAGCCAACCACCTTGCCAAATAAACGGATAAATAGGTAATTGCAGAACTGAGAAAATGCTGACAGTTGCAAAGGAAGAGGTAAAGAGTAACAAACCAGGGGCAGGTGAGAAAGTGAAATGTTTATATGGTCCTAACTGCAGGCATTGAACAGAGCTGTGTTTATGAACAAGTTCAGCATACACCGTGTCACACATTTAGGGGTAATGACAGCCATATGGCAGAGTGTGGGACTGCCAGGAGTGACAGTGTGACTAAATCATGCCCATGTATTTGACCACCTCATTGACTCCCTGACCATCCATCCATCTCTGCCGAAGCTCTTGAGATGTTCCAAACTTCCAAACGGATAAAAGCTTTTCTTCTAAACTAATTTGCTAGGTCCTTTCTTTTGTATTTCCTGCTCAAGCCTGAGGACAGATGCTTTATATCACTGGGAAGGAAACCTCTCCTTCCCAAAGATGTAGGGGTTACCAGAGTCACAGAGGAGGTTGAGGCTCCCTTTGAGCCTGGGAAGAATGTGAAAGAATGGACTTTCAATGCAGTACAATTCTATGGCTTAAAATCTATTGTAGGCTATTTCAAGAAGCTTTTATGGCTTCTTCTGGATTGTGGATCCATATTACTTCCTTCCTGGCAAAAATATGGTTCAAGGCTATGGGTCCACATTGAAGTTTAATAGTTACTTCAACATCAGAAATATTTGTTTCACTTGTTATCTCCCAATGTCATAGAAGTTCAAATACTGCTGCAGCAATATTTTAAGGGAGAAAACTGAGTTAAAAATTTGATGCCAACAGGTCAAATATTCTATCATTAAAAAAAAAAAAAAAAAGGAAGACAGCTAAGCATCTGTTTCTTAAAAGATATTCAGAAGACCACCAGATCTTACGCAGAAATTTTCATTTTAGAAGATGTGTGTTTTAAAAATGCAAAAGAAGAATCTTAATCAGAGAAAGTTCACTTCATTCCCTTCCCCCCCTTTTGAAAGAAAATAAAATATGAAAATTCAAATTGAAGAGTGTATCTGTGAGACATTGGAAGATGCTACCCAAGGGTGTTCACTGCAGAGAGGAGGATAGCTGTATTAAAATGAATAATTTTGTGGGGAAAGGATAGAGAGTTGTTGCTGTAAGAAAAAAAATCTTTTTGATTGACATGAGAAATTGCTGCCACATGAAACAGTTCATCTTCTTTGAAGGGCTCTTTTGTCAGTGAGGTCAGGTCAAAGAGGTTTGAAAGGTCCTCATCAAAGGAAGTTGCCCTTCTAGGCCCAGTGCATTCCCTTGCTGGAGTAGTCTTGGCTTCAGGAGCTGTATGGAGATGTGGGAAGCCGGGGGATGGCAGCTGCATAGCTAAGCAACCGGGGCTGGCTGAGCCATGAATCAACACTGTCACCTGCTGTGGGCAGGATAATCTCCTGGTCGTCCAGGCTGGTGGATATCTGCTGCACATGGGCAAGTGCTCTGTGGTCTGACCACAGCACTGTCCTGCTCAGCTTGTGTTTGTAAATACAGAGCAGGAGGGGGTCCCTGTGCTCATCGCTCTGTGCCCAGAGCCAGAGTTTGGGTTTGCAGCTGAAATAGCAATGTGAGCCCCTTCCCACCTTTCCTGTCTCAGTGCCATTCCTTGGATACCCTCCCTTATCTGGGAGTGAGACAGTCCAGGTTTTTCCACTCGGTGAAGGAGCACTGTCCCTGGGGAGGGCACAACACCTCTTTGCAATAAGAAGGAGGAGCAAACATTAAATTCTAGCCCTAACCCTCTAGTCCAACCTCTCTGCCCTGATATAACTTAGCCACTAGTCTCTAGTTTTGTAGGTGTCCCCCACCACCCCACTCAATGACAGAGAATCCAAACCCAGGACCAGGTTGTAGGGTCTCAGACCAAACCTAGCCAGTCACTGTGCTGCACTGGGCTCAGCCAAACCAAGCCAGTGCTGCAGCCTGAGGGTCCCATTCCTCACTTTTACCCTGCTCCTACAGCCTCCTGCTCCAGTGGGACCTGATGTCTCCCTCCAGAAAGAAAGTATGGGAATTAGCATCTCATTGAGATGAGAGATGCAGCTCCCACCTCTGCCAGCAATGTGCAGAGCTCAGCCCTGGTAAAGGTCAGTTGATTTTTAAATTTTTTTCTTTTCAGGGTAATTTTTAGGAAGGCTCAAAAATGTGGAGGTTTCTGTTTGTTCTCTGAAAGGAAGTTGCCCTTCTGATATAACCGTGTGACTCCAGGCTCCGCTTTCTTGAGTAGGAATTTCAGATGCTTAGTGCCTTAAAGCCTCACTCAGCTGATTGCAGGCAGTTTTCCCCGCTGCTTGCTCAGCTCACATCTCAAGCTACGTGAAAAATCACCTCTGTTGATTAGGACAGGGCTTTCCTTCCTGATTGCATTGCCCTGTTTACTGTCATTGAATTCTTGAATCAGGAGGATGTTTTGTTTGTTTCTCAAATTTTAATTGCTGTATGACTTTCCTCCTCTTCGCTAACCTGCTCTTATGTTTTAGCAAACAGTTCCAGAGGTAATTGCCGAATTTATATATTCATGGAAATCCAGCAGATATGTACGATAATAGCACAATTTGATATTTATGAAGTGCCACTTTTCTATAAAGGTAGAATTTCAGTTAATTATCACCGGCCTGTTTATTAACACTTGGAAATGGAAAAATAATGAATGGGCACATCGTTTATTCATTAAAATGCTGCTGATGAGTTGCCCCATTCATAAATTAGTCTTGCATTTCACTCCAGCGCAGCACTGCCTGTGCTGGTGGGTTTTGAAGGTCAATTGTACTTTAACCCATGGCTTCCTGCAAAGGGGGAATCTGTCACCTTGGACTGTGATCACAGTGACTCTTGTCAACCAAACAGAGTCATTCTGTGAGCAGTTTGGCTGGCAGGGTGTGGAGGCAAAGGGGGAGAGCTGCAGCTAGCTGCACTGCTCAGGACATAATTCTCTTTCACTTGGAAGCAGTGCTTCTGTATCAGACAGCGAGGATTGATATGCTGGGCTGGGAAGACACTCCTGTGGACATTCTGATATGTCTTCTGAAATCAGTGCCCTTCCCTCCCACAGACAAAATCCAAGCTGTTCTTGGGGAAAGTGCCACTTTGCTGATGAGAAAACCAACCCCTCTGACTGGCAGAGCTATGTGGACAGTGAATTTTAATACAGGTGCAGGTGAAATTCAGAGCAAGTATCTGAATATTTTGTGCCAGCTCTTACCCTTTTTATTTGGGATACCCCTCTTCCATCCCTGGTAGGAGTGTGTGAGGGCATGCAGAGCCCTGTGGGAGAGGAGGGACAGCAGGAGCAGAGCTGAGACAGAGAGGCTGGGCAGAGGGCACCTCACTCCTGTTTGCTATTTGGGGCAGCATTGAGAAGATGCTACACTAGAACAAGATCTAGTAGAGAGACTTTTTCCTGAATTACTACAGTCATTAAAATTTTCAAAGACTTCTTTCCAGTATAATTTTGGTCAGTATAAAATTGTGTATTTCATTCTGTCCATCCTCAGGCTGGATGTTGCCTGGTGCAGTTGAGAAACCACAGATAACTGCTATCAGATAACTGGACACTTTCTGCAAAGTTTGCTGGATGTCTTTGTGCAGGAGTGCCACTGAAATGTCAGCTGTTATGAGTGCAATCACTCTGCCAGATGTGCTAAACATGACAAAGATGAGAAAGTAGGTGCCAAAACATTCTATGATGGTTAAATGGAGAAAAAGTCTTTGAAGCCATCTTGAGCTGATGCCCATTTCCAATGGGTTGGAGTAATCCACAACACAGCTCTTGAGAGAGACCTGAGGTGTGAAATGACACAATGAATGGCTAATAGTGGCTGCTTCCTGGACAAAACACCTGCCAATATCGAAAGCAAAGCAAGCACTTCTGGCTGCGGGCTCTGCTACTGGCAGTAAGCAGATCTGTCTTTTGAGAAAAGCACCTGCATTGTAGGAGAAGGAAAGCCAATGCAGTTAGCACAGTAGCTCCAGGTCTGGAGATGAGCCTCCCTCCCACATGTCAACTCTGCTAGCAGGCCCAAGATGCCCAGTTCCTCAGAGTGTGGTCAGCAGCGGTGTAAGCTGGGTGCTGCTGTGCCACTAAGCGTTTTTACAGGATCCTATTCCTTTCCAATAGCATGATCCCTACTTGCTCAGGTAAGGAGGAGTAAAAGTCTTTTAGGAATGACAGCAAGGCAAAAGAATGATCCTGAAGGGCCACAGAAGAACAGGTGTGGTTATCTAAACATGAAGCCACCTATCAGCAAGGTGGGTTTTCTGAAAAACAGGTCCACAGTGACCTTGAATGGGACCAACATCTCTCAAGTGTTCATGCTGCACAGAGCTGTTCAGTAACACTGGTTGCTAAGACTATATATTGGCTTATTTTTCCAGTGGCATGTTTGAAAACAAGAATGCAAGAATCAAGTTGAGGGTGGGTTTTTTTTAGCTGTCTTTAAAAATGCATAAAGTTTTGCTTCAAGTGTCACTGTTGGAGTTTTACTATTATGCTAACAATCCAGGCTACCCGCTGAATGCAACGGGCTACAGGCTTCATTTGGGGATTTTGCCTACTGTGAGCATTTTTTCATTTCTTTTAAAATAAAATACCATTCTCAAGTGCCCACCTTTCAGAGTTTCTTTCATATTTTTTTAAATAAAAGAAAGTTTAGAGAAATTATCTCTGCATTCATACATGTTGCTTATGAAGTCAAAGAAAAGTATTTCTACATTGTTTTTTCCCTCATCAGCTACAATTAAAATGCAAAAAGCCGCCAAACTTTTACCCAGTTCAAGGTACACTGCATTCTTTTAATCACTGTGTTTCTTCATGAAATAGCCAACTTAATTTTAAAATACATGTCAAATAAAATGACTAGCAAGGACAAACTAAAGTTAACATTTGACTTTTTCTTTTGAAGTACAACTAATTTTCTTGCAAAAGTACAGCATCAGTTCTTGCAAAGCAGTTCTTTTGTTATTGATTGGAGAGATATAATATATAAAGCTGCTGCCTGTAACACTCTACAATAATTAAAAGTACTTAATCATGCAGCTTGGAGATTTATTTTAAAAGCACAAAATATGTTCCTTATTGTGATTCACAGGAATTTACTGGTCTAATTTCTTTAGAGACCAGCAGGAATATATATTGACTCTGGTTTATTTATAAACCAGCTATTTAAATTACCAAGTTATTTACATTGTTATTGTCTCCATCATTTAGTCACGATTTGCAAAGATTTCACATTGCTCTTAATTTGGCACTCCCTAGTGCTAGTAGTACTTATGGGAGGGGGTTATTTAGGAGGTAGTCAAGCAAGCCATCTTGGTATGGGTGATCTCCTTCTTGCCCCAGACAGGTTTGTTCTCTTGGTGACCTTCTTTGAAAGGAGACAACATGCAGAACTGCACCCTGGAGGGTGTTGCAGCTACTTACCATCATAGTACCAGAAGGAAATAAGGCAAATTGTGAGGACACGTAGATCCAGGAGGTTCGGTTGCCCCCAAGGTCTGGATTAAAAAACCTCTGGCCAGATGGTTATCACATTACCCAGCTGTAAATTGTTCCATTGGGAAGGACAGGGAGCACCAGGGGAGGGGCATGATGACTGAAGTCCCCTGAGATCCTGATTTGATTCTGGGATTATGTGAAGGAAAGAACAGACTTAGTCCACCAAAAATATATGTAAAACATCAAGACCACAAGGCTCTGAAGTTACTGTAAGACTATATGAGGAAAACAGTTATTAAAGGAATATTTCATTCCTGATGGTGTGGACATTACCTGCTCTTTATTTTCATTCCTAGCAGCATTTTTTTGTCAAAGTCTAAAGCACACAGAACACTACTTATTTTCACAGCACTCACTCTCCCTTTCTTCTTTTCTTTTCTCCCTTAAAGTCTGTGTGTAGAGGATTGAGAACAACTAAGCTATTATTTAACGTGTGGCTTTTATCCCATGGCTGGGTCTCGCGCTGAAGGACCTCCCTGAATGTGTCCAGTCGAGAGACAACTGTTGAGCAGACTGTGTTGAAGAGCAACCCCAGTGGCCCCTGTGGGGAGGAGAGCAGCAGGAGCCTCCCACTTTCAGAGGCTGCAGGGGGAAAGGGTGAAGTGCCCCGGCGAGGCAGCCAGCCCCTGCATGGCAGCAGAGCTGCCAGGCACTGGCAGGGCCGGGAGGTGCCATCGGACATCGCGCCAAAAGCCTTTCAGAGCAGATGAAAGAGACTGCAACTCGAGTGTTTACACTGGGCTCTGTTTTCGGTCAGCTTTAGGATTATTGTCTCCAGGGTGAGCTTGGAGAGGCAACTCATGTTTTCACTTGGGTTGACCTCAGCACTGCAGGGACTGGGAGCTGTGTGCAATTATACAACTCCGTTTTCAACAGCAAAAAAACAGATGGATTCAAAACACCCAAGTAGAAAAAAAAACCAAAAAACCACAGATGTTTGCAAGCACGGAGGTTTTTTTCCTTCTAGGTGATCCAAGAAGGAGTCTCAGACAGAAGGAAAAGCACCATGGGCACCACACCATCCACATGCAAGGGCAGCTTCAGGACAAAGCTGTCCAAATGTCACCTTAAAAACACGGCTTGGTGCGGTGCCCAGCCAAGGTGTTCACCAGTCATAGCACCTGCCATCCCATGTTTTGTTGTGGCTGCTGCTGTGATGAAAAGGTCAACAACAACAGATAAACTCTCTGAGATAATGGGTCTCTTCCACATGGAGATGATTGCTTCCTTCTTAAAAAGGAAATTGTTGAAGTGCATGCTGCTTTGTTGCCTTGTATTTCTAAACATTCCACATAAGGGATGAATCCCCCCCCTTACACAATGCAGGCAGATTCAGAGCACATTTTGGAATAAGAAGAATTTAAATTTTTTTTTCAGTGGTCTTTGGATCATAGCATTGGATTTTTATATTCAGAACAGTTTTCAGGGAGCTGAAAGAGTTTCAGAGGTATGGATCTTTTCTCAAGCCAAGAGATGCTGATCCAGAAATTTTACAACACTGTACTTTCTCTCAAGATATCCAAAATGCCATGAATTATGTATCCAACCTTGAAATGTTGTTAAAAAATATAATAGAAAGTCACACATTGTGCATATTTAAGTTTTTACAATACTTACACTTCATAGTTTTGAGCCAGATTTCTTCCCCTCCATGACATTTGTCCACACTGAGAACTGAGTCCAAAATATGCTTAAGGGCAATTGAAAGTTGTTTGGAATTTTTCTGATTCAAACCATTTACTTACTGTGCAAGCTGCCAAAAAATCCAAACAGTTTAAAAACACTGGGCACCTCATTTTCAGTTTTTCTCAGCAGTCATCTCATTTATTTCTTTGGGGCTTTAATATTCTTGCAGGTTTTATTTAATTTTCACATTGTGCATTTCGAGTTCATTTCTGTGGAGTGCTTTTAATAGATATTGTTTTAATTCCCAGCATACAGATCTTCATCGTTATTTATTGTTAATGTTTCCTCTTGGACTAAACCCAAGAAACTGAAGAACTTGGCTCCAGAATATGGCAGACACATAGAGGGAATGCTCTGACAAGTGAATTTGGGATTTAATTGGCTTGTACAACTAGATGCTGGATTTGAAATGTATTGACAGAAAAAGACTGAAAGAGAAGCCTTGAACAGTACAAGCATTATTTCCCTGATAAAACGGAGAGCAAAATGAGTAGTGACATTCCTTTTTCTGGTTGTTATTGGCCATCCTGCCTCCCCCAAACGAGCAGAGAAGCTGCTCTTCAGTAAATCTTCAGATGGTGTAAAGCAATTTCCTTTTCAAGTCAGAGCAGGTATGTCCTTTTACACCACCAGTGCATGTTTGCTGCCACATTTACAAGGGGAAAACAGATAGTAAGATGAATATTAGAACTGCATCTGGCAACAAAAAAGTGTCTCCATACCAGAATTTGACTGATCTGAAAAAGAAGTACATAACAGGTTCATTTCAACCCACACGGACAGTAGATACAGTCATTCACTTACAGAACTCCATAAACTGAACTCTGTGGAGAAATAAAAAAAAGGTTAAAAAAACCACCCAAAACCCAAACAAAAAAAAGATCCTGGACACACTAGGGGAAATTCCAGAAGAATCTGCTCAGAGCACCAGTTGCAGTCAAGGATTCTGGTATTCATCCATCTTCCCTCTTAAAACCTTTCATTATCAATAATAAAGATAATTCAACTATGGGTAGATCCTATTTTATGCTGGGAAGGGCTAACTATAGTCAAGGGCAAGTCACAAAAAAAATCTATTCTGAATTTTCAAATCGTGAGAAAAGGAGACCTTGTGTCACACTAAAAAGAAACCTTAATTCACATAGGTATTGAAATCCTGACCTTTCCTGCTCTGAACCACATTACTCAGAAGGGAGGATGGAGGGAGCGAGAGAGGGGCAGAAAATGAGAGGTACAGATTGCCTTATGTCATCAATTTGTGCATTGTAAATGAAATTAGAATACATACTTTAATGACACTAAGTGCTAATTCTTCAGATCTTAATTGATGCAGGGGGTGGATTTACTTGATTAAAGACAGTAAAACCCAAACCAGCAGAGATTTCTGCTTAAAAGAAGCACGCATGTTATGGTCTGTAAAGGAACCTGAGAACTGCAAAATTAAATACACTACTGTTTCTTAGAAGAGATAAGTTTATTCCTACATGGAATGTATTTATTACCAAATCCATTTTCTCTGAAATTCTTAGTTTCAATAACCTTTCACAGTGAAACAATACCTACATTAAGGAGTCCTAATGCGTGTTCTGGTGCAGCAAAAGGAAGTGCTACAAACATCTCTCAGATTTAGCAAATTACTTATTTGTTCTCCCCCTTCTAAGTCAAATTATGTGCAGCATTTCTGAGAAAGATATTTCTTGTCACCTGGATTAGTATAGGTGTATACAGCAGATTGCCTTTGTCACATATCAGCTTAAAAAGCAGCTTTTACTTCTACAGGGAGTATTTGTCAGTCTGCTTTTTTTCTGAATCACTTACACATGTTGCTAGAAGTATCCAGACCACCTGCTACTGCTGTTTATTTTTGGAGGGGGTTTTTAGTGCTTCTTCTGGCTCTCCATACAGGTCATACAGTATGTATGCAATTCAGTTGAGATTATACAGCAGAATGGGTAAAACTTGGCCGATTTGGAGACGTTTTGTTTGGTGGCTGGTGAGGTAAGAGAGGAGAGCACTCATTTGTCGTGCTTCTTTGTCCTGCAGGCATCAGCCAGGCATCAGCCAGGCATCCATCCAGATGGATCAGTCCTTAAGCAGAGACCCATGATAAATCCTAGTATTTGTTTAGGTGTCAGTGGGCACATAACAGTGCCCTGTCATGCTTAGAGTTTAGGATTATATTAGAGAGGAACATAAGAAATTTTTTCATCCCTTTGAAATTGTATATCCTTAACTCTGTATGTGAGTGCAATAAGTGCAAGTCTGTTCCTGCAACACCCTTCCCAAAGGCTTTAACATATGTGCAATTTTTGCACAAACCTGGGTCCATAAAATCACGTTCACTAATCACTGTTTCACTGATTACCTGCACATTGTATCACAGATAAGATCCTGACACTCCCACAGGACAAAGTAAAGGTGCAAGTGCACAGGGATAGAACAAGTCTCCCTCTGCTTCCCACAGCAGCAAACCTCACTTTCACAGCCCTGGGAAGGGGCTGTGTGTGCCAGACTCTGCTCTGTTGAGTCAACAAGCAGCAGTGCTGGTCCAGCCTTCAGCCTTTGTAATGAAGACATTTTCTCCTGAAACAGGAGAAAAATTATTTCAAGCAGAATTCTAAATAGTCTTTAACTTATAAAGTCATGTCATGCCAGGGACAGATTTGAACCAGTAACCTAGATAGAAAAAGGCTTTACATCATGTGTTTTTTCCCCTAGCAAATAAGTCACCTACAGCCCAAACATTGGTCCTTGGATTTAAAAATACTTTGCTGCATATTTATAATCTGCTTTTTGTATATTTATGCGTCTAATATTTGTAAATTCTTATTATGCATCCCTCTCCCACTCTTAATCATCACCTAGCAAAGATAACTAGCTATCTTTCCCCTTGTAAATGAATTCACTCCATGCCCCTAATTATTTTTGTAAGTCTCGTTGCTCCTGTAAGACAGAATCTTATGATTAAGGAAGTGCCTCAAATGAATTCGTTTTTCCTGAATTATGTCTGCAGCAAAATCCTTCTGATAGGGTCTGAGACTTTACTTCAGGTGCTGGTCTACTGTATATTCAATTTCAGCTTCTAGAGACATTTTTAATCTTGTTTTCATGGCCAAGTTGCCGTTTGCCATTCCTGAGAGTTCTGTTTTGTTTTCATTTCTTCCTACTTTCTATGCTTTTCAGAATATATGTATATGGATAATCTTTCTTTAGCAGTTTTTTTTTTTTTTTTAATCCAAGTTAAATATATGTCACAATTAGGGAAATATGTGTTTGGGCTGTTACAAATTTTTAGACTGGGAGGGCTTTGAGCAGCCTGCTCTGGTAAAAGGTACCCCTGCCCACGGCAGGGAGTTGGAACCAAATGATCTTTAGGGTCCCTTCCAAACAAAACTGTTTTATGATTCTGTGATTCTTTTGTGTATTTGTGTCAGACAGAGACAACCCTCTAGAAGAAAGCATTTGTTCATCTTCTCAGCTGTCTTTTGCACCTTGACAGGTTAAAACTTACACAGGTGGCAAGAACCACTCATGTACCTGTCTCAACTTCGGCCCCTCTTATGGCCAAAGTTTTGCAAAGGGTTTGCTGTCCCAGGCAGGCTAAATATTATTTTCCCTAAAACAAAGGCTTCACTTTGCCACTCACCACTGTTCATCCCAGTCTTCTTCCACAAAGCAACATGACATGTTTTCCAGTTCATGAACAGATCCAGTAGCTCCAGCCCCATTTCCATCTGTTGCACTCTATTTGTTGCTTAAAGGAAAGGCCCGACAGAGACCGCAGGCCTGAGAAACAACTGGCATTCAAAACCAAACGGATTTAGATAAAGATTGAAGGGAAAGTGATGAAGGAAACACAGACAGGGGTAGGAAAGAACAAAAGATAAAAGATTACAACAAGTGAGAAACATAGAGATGGCACTGATTTCATTATTTGAATTTATTTTAAAGCCATTCAGTTGTCATTTACACAGATAATTACTGGCAACTGCAAGAGAAATATTTACAGGAATTTTGATGCTCATCTGTTACAGTAATATGAAAGAGCATTGATCCAAACCTGCTATCCTGCTTCAACAGATTCGATCCAAACCTCTTATATCACATCAGCCAGGAAATTTAAATTGCAATAGGGTCAATTATATTCATCAGCTCTTGCTTTTGCTTCTCAGAGGGACTTGGGGTTTATGAGATACTGGGAACCCACATGAAAGACAACAGCATTCCTGTGGTACCTTCTCCTTTATAGGTATGTTCAGAGTCATCTTTATTGCACTGTGCATTGTACTCTCCCATTCAAGTCTGTATTATTTTTTCTTGTAAAACCATAAGAGATTATGACTTTGTCAAAATATTTACCTCATCAAACGGTCGTATTGTTGATTCCTTCCTTGGTAGAGCATTTTCTGGAAAAGACAAACAGAATTCCATCAACATTTTTAGATAAGTAAAAATGAAAACATATTAAGCTTTTAGAGGCTTATGGTAACTCTGCTTGTTCTTTGGTGCCACAGTAACAGCAAAAAATACTGACATCTGAACTGCAAATAGTGTGCTTCCTAATGCTTACCAAGGAGCCTCTTCTTCCATACCCTTAAAAATATACTATTCAGTGAATTAAGCCATTTGAGTACATGCCAGGTTGATTCTTCCAAAATCAATGTGTTACCCTTGTGTGTATATGTCTGAAACTAGTTTAAAAGTTCACTAAAAGACAACCTTTTTATTTAAATTTCCTCATAGCGATAGACCAGAAAGAAGAGTAAGAGAACCACTACCACCTGTGTAATCTTAAAATAAAATAAGACATTTTTAAATTAAAAATTGTTACAAATTAACACTTTTTTTCAAATTTTTTCTCATTCAGCCTCTGAGCTGGATGCATGCTCAGCTACAAGATGTGCACAGTGTAAACAGGTAAAAGAACAATCGACAAGAAGTCTGTAGCAAGGAATATTACATACAGAAGAGGTTTCAATTAGTCAGAGTTTTAATGGGATGGAGAAGAGAATCAAAAATTGGTAATGAGGAGGTATTAAACTATATTAGAGACAATCCCTTGATCCCCAGTGTGAGAAAACACAAGAAGAGAGAGATTAGGCTGAGCAGTAACAGAAAGAAACTATGAGGAAAACAAGGCAATTACAATTATTGAATTTACTCAAAATACTTGCAAACACACAATTGAGACCAATCCTGCATATTCTATGGTTAGACAAGAAGAGATGCATATTTCATCTTCGATACTACCTGCCACACACCAGAACTAAAACAAGCATTTTTCAGAGAGCCTGATAATCCCCATACTCAATTTATGTGGATTAGATGAAATTTCCTCTTTCTTTTCAGCAATTTTCGCAGACCACTGTACATTATCAAGGGCTACCATTATCTTCCTCTGAACACCAGCAAAATGATTTGTAATTTTATCTCAGTATTACCAAAGAAACCTGTAATCTCTAGCTACGTTATTTTAAATAATGCAGCCCAGCAATCACATCAACAAGCAGAATCTTTGCAAATTAGGAAGATTTTATCTGAAAGAAAACAACATTATTTATTTTCTATCACTTGCCTTCAAAATAAAATCACCCAAGCATCTTAAGAATGTAAACAACAAGTATAAATTCTATTTTTTTCCCCTACAGAGGAAACACATTGGATAGATACAAAAAGCCCTGTACTAAAAGTAATGCATTTTGCTAGAACTGGTGTAACTGGCAGTGTGTTCAGCACAGTCAATATGTTGTAATCTGTCATTACACACTGGACTGCCATCAAAATGCCCTCTGATAACTGGGCATCCAGATAGATATTTACTAGATTTAATCTCCTTCTCTAGTAGAGGTTTGGAATGCAACAAATTTGGTCCACATTTCTAAACAAGGCTATTGATTGGTATTAGTTTCAGCAGAAAACCCTGCAACCTAGGGTTTTTTCATTTTTTCTGTAAGTGCAAACTTTTTACCAAAAAAGATTTCCAGTTTCCATTACAAAACAGTATGGTAATTCAAATTAACCCATTCTGGTCACCTCCTGAGAGATTTTTCTAGGGTCCTAAATGAGCAAAGGATCACAATGCCAAGCAGAGTAGGCATTTATGGGAAGATCAGTGTATTACATAGCAGTCCATCAATATTAGCTACTCAGATCAATACTTTTTAAAAAACAGTAAGTTAAAAAGTTATTAGGAATGGGCTTTTTCAGATGTGAACATTTTAGCCTCAACAGCAAAAACAATGCTTTATATGGGTTATAGCAGTAAACCAAAAATAGGACTGAACTGTTTTCTCATGATGCTGCATAATGAGCTCTGTGAACTAATGAATCCTAAATTAATTCAGGGCCAGTCTTATTTTCACTGATACAGAATTCCTCTCTCTCTCTCTCTCTCTCTCTCTCTGTGTGTTTGTGTGTGTGTGTGTGTGTGTGTGTGTTTGTGTGTGTGTATGTGTGCCCATGTCATTATAAATTGTGCTTATTATTTCTGCTCACCACCTTAATGATGGAGCCACTTCAGCATTTCAACACAGTCAGCAAGAACACTCACTCAGGAAACTGGAGGGAGGTTTTTTTATGGGCATTCATATTCCTCTTGCTAGAATTATACCTGTACAAATATATATTTCACTGACCTTTCCCTTACTTAGCATTAGTGTAATGTTTTCATTTCCACAGGTGACCTGCAGGGGCTGGGGATAATTTTTCCTTTCCTCACCATACAGTTTGGTTTCTGGCAGACTTTCTTCTTCTTTACTCTGAATCAGCTTAGTCTGGCTATAGTTGGACAAAACACTGTGCTGGATGCATCCATTATCTGTGCTCCACATCACACTGGCAGGGACTCGAGAAAAGCAGGGAGCCAGCTCCATGGCATGTAAGAGTGATCCACACCTTAGAGTTGCTGAGATGCTTCCCTGTAATTCCCTCACTGCTGTGGGACTTCAGATAAAGGTTCTGCCTTTCAGTGTCACGGGTCTCTTCTGGTCATTTCCAGCTTTTTTGAATCTTGTATTAAATTGCTTGAAAGGGTTGCATGACTGGCAGCTCTTGGGCACATGAATTAGGTGCTCTGCTCCCCCATCCTCGCGGGCACAAATGTGTCACCTTGCTGCTTATCACTGGGCACGAGACTTGTTAACCTGTGCAGCCTTTCTTTGCAAGCAGTAAGTGGGAGCACAAGAGAATTGTTTGCAAATTCAAGATAATTGCACTGGAAGTATCTCAACCCTAGGTGTTTGCAAACTATCAAGCATTTTCTTCATAAGCTGCTTTGGGCTGAAAAATCCTATAAAATTACGAGGTCTTGTTAGTAAACTTTCCTTACCATTCTTCTTTGGGTAGGAGCATAGATAACATGGTTTGGCTAATGATTTCCTAGGAAAGCAGCTGTACTGATAACAAGATGTACACACTCAGGCTGGGACCCTTCTCAGTCACTGTGATTGCTCCCCCCTACCCAAGGTATTTTGTAAAATATGGTAATTAACGCAGCATCTTCAGACAGCCTAAATTTATTGCAATTTATATGTTCAGGAGTCTTGGTAAAAGGCCAGTGCTGGCATTTCTTTAACTAATAATTATTGTGTTTTATTGTTGTTGTTCTCTAACACATTAATGAGCAAGGACCCAGCTTTATTAGAATTCACTTGGCCCCACTGTTCCATGCATATTTATTATGCGAGAGAATAGGATTCTCTTCCTCTAGCCTTCACTAATTTAAAAGAAGATATCCTCAATGAAATGTATTCAAATATTTTGACATTTTGCTTCACCTCACTTACAGAGCAGAAATTGTTTCTGACAGTTATTATACAGTACGGGAATCCTGCTGTTTCACTCTGCTGAAGCGCAGGTTGAAAAGACACAGCAATTGCATTTTGTTCAAAGAGTGATTCTCTGGCCTAGAAATAGCAACACTGTCAGCTGTGATTCACTGGAAGTTTAGATAATATCCACCCTGTACCTCTCCACCAAGAACATGGAATATTTTTTTTCCTCTTCTTCTACTTCTTAAAACAGAAGAAAAATGAATCAAAGTGTTGGGTTGGAAAGGAAATTTAGCGCCTCCAACTTTGGGATCTGAAGTAGAGGAATGTGTAGATTTTGAAATGTAAGTGGAAACTGGGAGAAATAGGAGTGGGAATTTTTTCCTTCTTTCAGATGCTTTCAGTTCTGTGTTGTAAACAGATCTATTTACAAGACAAATTAGAAGAGGTAACAAATATAAATACCTGAGTATTTTCAAAGATTTAAAATTACCAAAATAATTATAGGCAGGACCTGCCTGATTATTCTTTTGAATCATGCTTCCAGTCATGTTACATGTGTGGTAATACCTTTTTTAAGCACAGTAACATCATTTGTAAAGCACAATGGCAGATTTCTTAGCTAATGCTCCCAAAATGAGCATTTGTAATGTGAAAACCTCAGCCTTTTTTGCATCCCATTTTAGAATGCATTTTTGTGCTCTTTTGAATACATATAGGTTGAAAAAATAATTTTACTTTTAGATCTATCCAATCAACTCTGAGCAAAGTTAAGAAGATTTTAGTAGCATATTTAATACTTTAATTGAGCCCAACGTTTCACAAGGGTTGTTTATTCAATGGCAAGTAGAAGAACACTTAGAGAATCTAAAGCACAAGGAGGAGGAAGATGGAAAAATACAAGAAAAAAAAACTGTGAAAGGCTCTCCCGCATGCTTTGCTGCTCCCCTTATTGTTCATGTTATGCAGATCCTATATCAGAACTGAGGGCTCTCTTTTTAGAATAAGAAAGAGGAAGCCGAATGCTCAGTGAAAAGAAATCACAATAGTGGTATTTAATACAGTTCTTTAAGATTTCAGAAACTGAGTTTCTGTCAAAACCACAGAATATTGCAGAAGGGGGTAGGAGACAGTGATAAAGGGCCTGTTCTTGTAAAAGGGGATTGTTCAGCTGTAATCTCTGTTCGTGCTCCTGTCGTATCATGGGAGAATCTGACTATTACATTGATGAGAAAATAATGAATGTAGTATCTGAGAAAATCACAGGACTTGAGTTGCTTCCTAACTTTTC
Organism: Vidua chalybeata; assembly: GCF_026979565.1. NCBI lineage: Eukaryota > Metazoa > Chordata > Aves > Passeriformes > Viduidae > Vidua > Vidua chalybeata. The sequence continues at coordinate 73,221,153 of NC_071532.1, read as the reverse complement.
CATAAAAAAAAAAAAAAAAGCCTCCCATACAGAGGCAGACATTATTAACTGGAGTGAAATAATGAGAGCGGCTGCAGGACGCGGCCCTCCTCGTCCTGGAGGTGCAAGTCTGGGCTGTCAGATGCGATGAGCAGCAAGGCGTGCGAGCTCGGATCACACCCTGCTCTATTAAGGCGAGCGAATGGAAGCTGTAAATCAGATTTTGGTTTCTGCCACTTTGTCAGGGGGCTGGAGGAAATGGGACGCGTGTGAAGGGTTCCCCAGAAGGCTTGGAAGGGGCATGAGGCACGCTCACCCTTTCAGAGCTGTGCAGACACAGGGCAGTCACAGCCAGAGCCCTGCCAGAGCAATCACCCACGAAGGAACAACCCTGATTTAAGCATGGGCATCACTGACTGTCCAGAGTGTCTGTTCTCCCCTCATCAGAGCCACAACCAGCCCTCCTCCAGGCACAGAAGCTTTCTCAACCTCCCCACCTCATGTTAAAGCTCTTCCTCACAAAATATGAGCCTGTCCTTATTCCTGACCAGGTCCAGCTCCTGCCCCCCCACCATCCCTCAAGAAGTGATCTTCTTGAACACCTTGTCCTGGAGAAAAAGTCATCACACACAGGGTGTGTGAAAAAAGTCATCACATAACAGGGTGTGAAAGCCTGGGATAAAAGGGTTGATCTTAATTACACAGCCTGCTCTTGGGACCTCTGCTTCCACATTCTATTCCTAGAGAATCATACTTTGTAGATGGCAAAATCTCTCAGGGAACAGTTGCTGGCAGAACAGGGTGTCTTCTGGAATCATGATTTCATAATTTCATAGTCAAAATAAACTTGTATTGCATTTGATTGCCCTATTTATGTGAAATGTCAGCTGATATTTATGTAACTATATGTGCCAGTTTGTGCAGTGGATGATGCCATGGAATGGATGATTTAAGGGGCATTGGCCGTGGGGACTTCGAGAAGATACAGAACATCTGTACAGTGCCTAGCATCATGCAGATATGTAATTAATCAACTGTATGTACTGCCTGGACTCAGCCTTCTTAGTGGGACATGCCACTATCTTGCTTCTCACAGTGCCTGGAAATCTACTTCTTTGTGCTCTCTCAGCTGTTCTCCTATGCTCTCATTAAGCCCAGGACCGACAGAAACAGCCAGGTAAACTGCTTGCAGACAGGGTTTAATGAGCACTGTTCACACACTGTAGTTCTCCATAGGTCAAGAAAATAAGCAGTGACAGAATTAAGAATCATTCAATACCGCACAATGCCAGCATTATAGCAAAGACTGATTATGCAGAACCTAAATTCAATTCCAATAAATGCAAACTCATAGACTTCATAATGAAAGCATATGGGAGCATAAAAAAACCAAACCAAAACAACAGGATTGCATTAATAAACACACTTTTTGAAGCCCAAACAAAGAGTACACACAGAGAGTCCCAGGAGCTGGTGCTCCATGGCATTACCTGCCACAGTGGCAGCAGCAGCATGTAGCGATCACCAGGGCTGCTCTACTCACCTGAGACATTGTTACCGAGATGTTGGATTAAGCCCTTTTTGACCTAGAGTTGGAGTAACTGAGAGGTGTTTTAAAAACTTTTATTCTATTTTCAGTCTCATGAGAAGGGTGAAACAATACAGATGTTATAATTCACGCCATTACAATCAGAAGCTAACTATTTCTTAATTACAATACACTATAAGTGTTTCTTGGCCTATCAGCTTTAACCACACTATGCTGCAAATGCCTTAAAGCCAATCATCTAAAATTACCCCTCGTGGGTCCTGCTACAATGCATCTTTCATAGCTCTATTTCTCCAAAGTATTTAGTCTTATTTGAAAAGCCACCTTTTGAAACTTATTTCTAGTTCCATTTCTCTCTCAACAATGTCTGTCCTATTCCATAGCATTTCTAAGTCACCATTTCTTATCTCAAGGTTTACATACAGATGCATACTATCTGAGCCTTCTGTCAAGCTTTGAAAGTTCTCAACAAATTCATTTCCCACACCAAGAGAAAGCATGTGCAATGACTGAGCTCAGGTCCCAGGGCCTCAAGCTGCCCCTGTCCCATGCGAGAAGAGGTGCCACAAGATTTCAGTGTGTCTCAACTCATAAAGTCTGGTCACTTGAGTTAGACTTGTGATAAGATGTAAAAGAGCTTAGGAGAGTGGAAATGGAGCAATGTGACCACAAGTCATAATATCTGTACCTTCTGTTCTGCTGATTTTTAAATTATGTTCACTTCTAGTATCCACTGCAATAAGATTTCTAGCCAGTTTCTTTTGACCATCTGTTTCCACAGCTGACCTTCAGAGACAGGAACTTCAGTGGGCTATGCAATTCCTCCTCAAATCTTGAGCAAATTCTGCTGCTCATATTTCAGCACTGATTTCTCCATAAATGACCGTGCTAACCATTCCAGGCTTGTGATTGTTCGGGTGCAACCTTTTCCATTCATATTAATTGGCACTGGGTTTATTTAAACACATTTCAAGAGGTCTCAGAGATTACTCCTATTTTGTAAACCACTGGATATTAAAAGCGACTGAATGTATCAGAGAATTATACTACCTAAGTACAATATCTGCAGTTTTCTTCATTTAAGCAGAGTAAAATCCAGTAGTTCAGTTTTACTCCTACTCAGTAAGTTAGAACTATGGCTTTTTTTTTTTTATTTTAATTGTTCAGAGGGCAATTAAATCCCTCCCAATACCTTTACCAGCTGTTTCCCTAAGAGATCTATCTGGGTATTTCTGCGATCCCAATCATCACAGTCTTTCTGCTAATCCCAAGGACTATATTCATAGATTTCTGTTTGCAAAATCCCTGTGAGATGTGGTAGTGTCGTTATCTCCACTGTACAAATAAGAAACAGACACACAGAGAGATGAAGGGTTCCCAGCTGGGAGAGAAGGGCCAGATTCCCTTGGGATTAGTGCAGTGAAAGGCGTAGTACCTCAGTGGTCCCTTCCACCACAAAAGTCTGCAATGCAGATGCTCTGCCCATGTTCAAAGGAAGACTAGAGAAATCCAGCAGCAGAAAATCAGGGGCATCTCTCAGGGTACCTGAGGGCTGAGGAAGATGTTCTTGGCCCAATGGGCCAGGCTCCCTCAGTACAGAACAAAAATTATCATCAGTAACAGCTGAGCACAAATAAAGTGTGCTATTTTTCTTTGCCTGGAAAACCAGGTGGGATGGGGCTTGCTTTCTGTGAGACAGAGATAGCTTGCATAGAGCAGAAGCTGTTGCTTAGATGAGCCATGGCAAAGTGAGGCCAATTTCGACTGGGGTTAATGTACCCTTTTACAAATTTGGTCCTGTGATTATTCCAGGTCATATATGAAATCTGTAAGGCTGGCAAGGCACCAAATTCAGATCTCCTAATCGATGTGCAGTCTCCTAATTGCTGAGCAGTCTATGTTTTTAAGCTTTCAGACTCCATATTAACATAAAGTCTTAGCATCAGTTGAGCTCTTCTTAATGGAATAGCACTTAGAGCAAAATTGATGCCTCTTTAAGAGCAAGTCAGTCCTGAAATGACATGTTTCTGCCAGATGTTGGGCATGTTCTTGGAAAGGAGTGTGTGCTCATTGGGCATCGTGACCAGAGAACTGTTGAAGTCATTGCAACAAATGCTGGTTTGGTCACTATTTCTTCTCAGAAGTACTCCAAACCCCAGTTTTGCCTATGTAAGGGGTTCAGGATTTAGCCCAAAAATAAAGCCCAATAATAAAGAAGAAAACCAAATCCCCTATATACCTAATTTTGAAATGTTAAAAAGCATTTTTTTCCCAGATTATTGAAATAGGCCTCGCAAGTTACAAAAAAAATTCATGTTCTCCTTCTAGCTAATGGGGGATTGGCAGCACAGGAGTTGAGCTTTCTGCCTGGGTCATGAAGGAGAAGTCAGCAGTAAGCTTTGGGCTGGACTCCAGACCTCTGCAGAATGGTAACTACCTGAATAAAAGCACATTGTTAATAAGACAAGACTGCAGCAAGACAGGCAATGAGTACATTAAAACCTAGGATATGCAAAGCAGCTCACTGGGCTTCTTCACTGAAAGTTTCAAGTACATCTTGATTGTGCCTCCATTAGTCACCAGTGCAGACCAGGGTGAAAACCTACAGACCATAGAGAGAGACAAGTGGTTCAGAGAACCTGATCTCAATCCCATGCAAGTTCTTGAATGTCCATTTGTGGCTGAGGTGCTTTCCTACTGCAGATACATTCTTAATGCCCATTTTGAGACTGGCTATTGCTATTTGTTCTCAGTTTGTTTAAAGAAAGAAACTGCTTCCAGGCTGGAGGTGTCATTTGGTTCATAATTCTGCCATGGTTGCTTTGTCTTAAAAGTTTGGGACCACGCTGTCCCACTGATTAGTGAGAGCAGAAGTCTTTCAGCACTGCACACCTCAGACATTTAAAACACCTTCTTTCAGTCTTGTAGAGCATTAATTCTGTATGGCACATAGCCCTGCATCAGTTTCAATTTTGATCTTGAGAAACCACTCAAAGCAGAGACTAGTATTTAAATCTAATGCCCTTATTAGTTCACTCTTGTTCATCTTCCAAATAGAATATCTTGTAGACTTTCATACCAAAAGTTGGGATGCCAGTGGTGTGGATGCAGAGTGATGTGATGTGTACTATCATCCACAGCTAACAGAAAACACAATGACCTTGATTTGAACACAGGCACCTTAGGTGACAGACCTCTGCTAAAGGGCAGTCAGATCTCACATTGTCATTTCAAAGTGTGTATTCAGTGTAACTTTTTAGAAAACAAGATGAAATATAATTCTTTAGCTTCAAAGGAGTCTTTTTGAAAGTTGTGATATTTCAACAAAAGATGACAACGTGCCACCACAGAATAACTCATGAATGCAAATACAGCTCACCTCATTGTTCCTGGCTTTCTTCAGAAGCTGCACATCTTACTTTTCTAAAAAATGTAGGCTGGAGAACTAACAGAATTTAAAAGAACTTCCTTTCAATGTGAAGAGTTGTAAGAGTGTTAGTTCTACAAGTCTTTAAGGAAATCCAATTATAAGTTCCTTTATATTCATACACCTTGCCAAAAGAGGAACTTTTTTCTCCATTGATGTCACATTCTCAGTGGGGACTCCACCGTGACACCGGTGCTGAGTTTCAGTGCCTTTCTCATTAGGAGACAACTGCCATCAATCCCCAAGAGACTGGGATGGGACCCTGCCTTGCTGTCCTAGACAGCAGCTTGTTGTAAAAGGAGCTTAATGTTCACAAGCTGTGCATAAAAGTTCTCTAAGGCCACTGGTTTCAAATTTTTAAATGTGTCCTCTGCTGAGAAAGGCACAGTCTAAAAGTATTTCTTCCCTGGGCAAAATACTTCTGGGCAAAGTGTTTTCAATTCCCCTCTGTTTACAGCAGTACATAATCACAGGTGGTTACTAACATCATCATTATTACTACTATTATTATCACCATTATTTTATCCCAAGCTGTTTAGAACAGGTTTCTGTTTGCCAGACTTTAAATGAAATAATAGCATCATTCTGATGGTATCTGATGTAATGCCTACAAATTTACAAGCAACAGTGAATTTGGGGAAATCTGGAGTTACAAAAGATCAAGAGAGTAATGAAGGAGTATTAAGTCTATCCACTCTGTGTCAGTCTTATGAAAGACTCCTTTAATACCCACAAGTATTCATAGCGCTTTCAAATGAAGAACCTCCTATCTCCTTTGCCAATCCCATTTGCTGCAATATTTCTGGTAACAATGCCTTCCTGCTAGGCCCTGGTGCTGTGATGACCAATTCCACTTCTCTTTATTACTGAGGTTTAGACACTTGTATTTCCAGCAGACATGACAGAGATACACCAAGCCCTAGACAGCCTTTGTGCCATCGCAGTAGCATTCCAGGACAAAGGATCCTCCAGACCTAAGAGAATACTGAGCCAGGGGGATGTAAAACATCACAGATGGGAGGATGCCTGCACCACCAATTTGGCAGATGAAGGATGAGTCCACATCAGCCTCTCCATTCAGATCCAGAAGGTGGTTTCACCGTAAGCCTTCCCACTGCACTCCACTTACAGAGCTCTGGCTCTCACCACAGCTCATGCCCAGAGCAGATTTGCTCTGTGGGAGAGGCATTTCATAGTCTCCAGTGCTGAGGGCATTCAGTCCATGGCACTAGACCTGATAATGCCCTCTGAACCTGTATAGGGTGAATGGAAGATTTTGGCACCATTGAGTAATGTTACCTACCTGCTCCTACCAAACCATGCTGGCACAGACACAGCCAAGTAGAGTGAACTGGGGTGAAATCTGTGACTGCTGCCACCAGTCATTAGCTCCACAAGCATTATATTCTCTTTAAACATCAGAAATGTGCAAAATGTTTACTCTATGGCTGTTTTATGCAAAGTTTCTGGACAATCCAGAGCTATTCCATCAGACGACTTTCATGGCCCTCATGGATCCACCATGCCTCCTTCAATGCCTTAAAAAAAAATCTATCATGCTGCCACTGCTCACTTAATCACAGCTAGCATGCTATTATTATTAGAGATTTCCTTTTAAATAATTAAGGACATTTCCTGAGGCTTCTCTAAGATCTACAGTTGATAGCAGTAAAGTTTAAGGCTTTTGTATCAGTATATCAGAGACACACTTACATGTGGCTGAGGCAGAAGGCAGAACATCACACTTAAACAGCAGGAAGGCAGTGGGAGACTCTAAAGCACTCTTCTGGATCAGCTGGAGCCGTGGATGGCTTTGTTCCTCTCCCATCACAGCTACTTGAAGCAGCTGGCAGCAGTAGTGCTGGATGGAAGCAGACAGAACGCCCTGCCTGGTGGCCGTGCCACCTCCAGAGTGGTCCCACTAGAAAATGAACACTTTCTAACCATGTTTTGCCTCTTACATTTCCAAAGCACCAGACAAACAATAGCTAATTATAATCCATAAGAAAGGATTCTATGTTTGGCAGCTTGTGGTAATGCCTTTTAGGTAATTGCTCCGGAGTTTTAGAAATCTAGTACTCTGTTGCTAAATCACCTAACCAGAATTTCTGCGCTTGGACAATGGAGATTCATAGGAAGGATCAAGCCCCATTTAACACTTTCCTGTGGGTACAATTTTATTACAATTGGCAAAATATTCAGTCAAGTATCAGTGACCACTCTTGCAAACAGCAATCTTGGCCTCTGTTGCTCATGGAAACAGGACCTCTCTTCAGGGAACCTTGGCATGCAGGCCTAGCACCTAATTCTTCATTGCAGGCGCCTCATAAATGCATTGGGCTGGGGTCTCACTGCAGGCAGCTGATCAAGGCCACTGATGGCAGCTTTAGATCTGGCCCATAGCCTATAGGCTGGTGTCAAAAAGCACTGCTCTTAAAGTAAATGCTGCAAAGTTCAGGAAAATAAACACGCAGGCACCCACTAAAAACCTGCTATTATCTTTGAAATCTCATAGTTACATATACAGTAATTACAATGGGAAGAGAGAGTACAGAGAAAACATCTTTGAATGGGATCTTTTCAAAGAATTATCAAAGTTTTGAGCTTAGAAAGAATACTGTAGTTTCTCTGATAATCTGATGCACAAAAGGCTTAAACTGTGACGGCAATGAGTGCCATCTTCAGCAGCAATCAATTTGGCCTCTACATCAAGTAAGGAGCATTTATAGCCTCAGCTCTATAGCCTTCCTGGGAAACCCCAAAGAGCTGACACAAACACACTGGAGGATGAGCTGTGGGATCAGAGCCAGGAAAGCAGAGGTGGAGCAGAGCACCCTGTCAGCAGCCATTTCTCAGTCAGCCCCTAAGTCAGCCACAGATTTTTACAGCCAAACTCTGTCCTAACTGGAAAAAGCCACCCCTGGTGCCCCTCCCCACCACTAGCAAACCCAACCACATGGGAACCAACAGTCCCTGCCCAGCACTGACCTAACAGGTATGCAAAAACAGGCACACATTGCTAGAGAAAGTAGTGTGAACATCTGCTTCATTTTGGGGACCAGCTGAAGCATAGCCAACAAGTTTAATGGACAGTTTCACTTCTGAAGTTGAGCTGCTTTGTTAAAGCAGTTATGTGGTCAGATAGATTTCTGCAGTCAATATTCAGCTCTAGCAGAAACTGTATTGATGATGCTGAAACGTTTACTGTGCATCTACCTTTGTTCAAAGGAGTAAGACTTACACTTGGTTTCAAAGCACTTCATCTGCCTGATTTCAGCTTTTCAGGATTACTGTTTTAGTGGAAACCTTTGGTCTTACACTGCAGGAATGTAAAACAGACTGAAGAATGTGAGCAGTGTGCAGCAGCATGTGCCCCATATGGGGCAAGGAGTGCACTGCCCTTAGGAAGGAGGGCAGGCTGCTCTGGGACAAAGAGTAGGGACTCCACATGCCAAGGTAAAGTATTAAGAACTTTATCAGGCAGGTGTGCACCAGCTGAGCATGAAAGCCTGTGCAAGTTACAGCCTCTAAATGCCACGGTAGCTGAGACAGATACATTTCACACCGAGCGATGAAGTTGCTCTTCAGGTGCAAACCAAAGGATCCTTGGGCTCTCTGCTCCTCGGCAGTGACCAGGATTAGTGCCTAGCAAGAAGAGTAAGAAAAGAACCAATTAATGCCCTACTCCAGTAATTTTCCATTCCTCCTACCCTATTTTCAGTATCCTATACTTGTGTCCATTCAGTAGAAAGTCACTGCACCACACTTTCTGACAATGTCAGTTATTCCAGCTGTTGAAGTCTCCCTGTGTAGCAGAGGGACTCTACTGACAGCTGTTTCAGAGAACAATAGCTAAGCACAGTTCCTACAACATAGCAATGAAATCTATTTCTCTCCCTCAGTCACACTGATGACCAGCATTTTCTCTGACAAGTGATGAGTGTATTACACTAAATTCAGAAGCATGTTCGAAAAAGCATTGGCCCAGTAAAAACTTGGTTTATTCTTCCCTTCCTCCCTCTGGCATATACCCTAGAACACAATCATCAAATGTTAAAGAGATTGATTTTGATTCTTTTAACTATTACATGTGGCTTTTGCTTACCATGAAGATATTTTTGGGGGGAGAGGTTCTAGGGACATGTATCCTCCCTCAGCTCGGAATTACCTCTATGGCTTATTTCCCATTGTTTTACAACTGCATAATGAGTAAAAAATCCTCACACCTGAATATTTAGCATTGCACATGCACAGTACCAATATTTCTGCCTTGTTTAATGTTTGGAACAGTTTCAAAAGATGTGCCCTATGAATGCTGTGGCCAAATTTAACCAAGTGGTCTAAGCCTTGAGTATTCCCTCTACCTGGGAGCAGAGCCCTGTCTGCAGTATTTTCAACAAGTTGCAGTCTTGCTGTTTTATTTTATATGATGGGTTTTGTGAGGTAATCTTAACAGATCAGTGCTAGGGTAAACAAGTTGAAAGAAACCATGTCAACACCTAGCCATGGACTTGCTGCCTTCTTGGGAATATGGTGAAATGGCAAAGGAAACACAGTACACAAATGGTCTGGGATCTTCTATTTGAAGAAACACTCAAAATAGCCTGTGCACTCATGTCCTTCCCTTTGGAAGCCAGAAATTAAGGCATGATTGCACCAGCTTTTATATAGCACACAATTGTAAGGGTCATCTTTCTACTTCTTATTTCAGAATCATTGCCCTAAAATGGCTCTTTTTACTTTTGACTTTCTAATTTTCTGCCTCTCAGGTGCTCCTCCCTAGCACTAATTTGTGTTTTTAGCTACTTCTCTTTGCCTATTAGCTTTGCATTAGTACCATGGGCAACAGGTCTGCTCAGGGGACAGTGAAGCCCTCAGTGCAGTGCACGGTGCATTCACCCATCTGTAACATCAACAGTAGGAGAAGTGCTTTGGAAAAGGCTGGGAAAGGATGTTACTCATGGAAGGATACATCTCAGCTCTGCAAACTACTTTGTCTTTGTAAAACAGCTGTGGCGAAACTGGTGGAGTCAACAATAGGGGGAAAAGAATAAGTGATATAAAGTGTTTAAGAAGAAATTGCCTGAATTATGTTTCTTCCTTGTTACTGTGCAAGAGAAGAATATGAGGAACAATTACCACCTGAAAAACATAAGACAGCACAAACACAAGTGATAAAATGCCCTGTTTCTTATAATCAAGATTAACTTTTCCCTATAATCAAGACAGCATTGCCAAGTCTGTTGTCAATTCTATTTCAACAAAAATAGAGGATTTCCACAAAAAAAAAAATCCCTTAAAAGCCCTCATATGGAAACAGGAAATCAAAAGAGTTTTCTGGAATGCTTTCTGCACAGAGCCATCGCCTTAATTCTTAAATCACAGCTCTTCATTGAGACCCTTTCCTCAGAGAAAAAGAAGCTGTGACCAAAAAGTACCACAAAAGACAAATCTCTGGTGAATGGCTGAGCTTTTAATGACTGATGAGAACAAGGAATAGAGACTCTGAATTAAATCATGAGCAAAATTTTGATGTCTATAGCACGAAACCAAGAATGGATTTAAAAGACAGCAGTCATGAGGCCTTCAGAGAAAACACAAAAGATTTTAAAATATGAACTTGAATCAAATCTAAAGTTATCAGACAGACTTCTTATCTGCTATAAACTGATAATAAAGGAGGAAAGATCAAGCACACTATTATTGCTAGGACAAACTCATAAATTCTTAAGGAAAGAATGAGAGATACTGTATTGGGTTTGCATGGCCAGGTTTTGGCAGTGGGGGGCTGCAGGGATGGTTTCTGAGAGAAGCTGCCAGAAGCTTCCCCCATGTCCTACAGAGCCAACGCCAGCTGGCTCCAGGAGGGACCCACCTCTGGCCAAGTCCAACCCTGTCAGCAATGATGGTGGCACCAGAGGGTGACAGATCTAAGAAGGAGCAGGGGGGAAGAGACTGACCACGCAACAGTGACTGCAGCCAGAGAAGAGTGGGAGTGTGTGCGAGAAACAGCTCTGCAGGTCACTGGACAAAGAGGAGGAGGAGGTGCTGCAGGCATCAGACCAGAGATTGCCCTGCAGCCCATGGTGAGGCAGCTGAGCCCCTGCAGCCCATGGAGATCCTCAATGGGGCACATTTCCACTGCAGCCCAGAGAGAATCCCTTGCCAGAGCAGGTGGATGCCCAAGGGTGACCCCGTGGGAAGCCTGTGCTGGAGCAGGCTCCTGGCAGGACCTGTGTACCCATGGAGGGAGGAGTCCAGGCTGGAACAGGCTCCTGGAAGGACTTGTGACCCCATAGGGAACCCATGTTGGAGCAGTCTGCTCTTGAAGTAGCTACACTAGAGCAGTTTGTGAAGAACTACAGCCAGTGGGAAGGACTCAGAGTGAAGTCTGTGCAGGATTGTTTCTTGTGGGAGGGATCCCACTCTGGAGCAGGGAAAACATGTGAGGAAGAAGGAATGGCAGAGATAACCTGTGATGAACTGACTACAGCCTCCATTACCACTGAGGAGGAGAAAGTAGAGAATTTGGGAGTAAAGTTGAGCCTGGGAAGAAGTCAGGGGTGCAGGGAAGGTGTATTAAGATGCAGTTTTATTTTCTCATTATCCTACTTTGATTTGTTTGTTAATAAATTAAACTAATTTCCCTAAGTTGAGTCTGCTTTGCTTATGATGGGAACTGACAAGTGATCTCTCCTTGTCCTTATCCCAACCCACCAGACATCCTTATATTTTCTCTCTTTGTCCTGCAAAGAGGGAAGAGATCAAACAGCTTGGGTGGGCACCTGATGGCACCTGGTGACCACCATGGTTAGAAAAATATTTGAAAAAAAAAAATTTCCTCCTTTATATGTGCTCATTTACCTTTTCTTTGTGTATTCACAGTCAGTGTATTAGAGCAATAGGATCTCTAAATCCAGGCTCAGCATCCTCACCAGAAGCTTGTGCCTGCTTTCTGTCCCATGGACCCCAGCCAGAAAAGTGGTAGGAGATCTGTGAATATCAGGCAGTGAAGTGCAGACCAGGGAGCATCCCTCAAAGATGCTTATGCTGCCTTATTAAAAGTGCAGGGAAGGAAGAGTGGACAGGAAGAGTAAGTAAAATGGTCAGACAGCCTCAAAGAAAAAGGCTGGAACCTGCCTTTTCTTTCTTTTTCTTTTGTGGCTTCTTTTTTTCTTATTTTTGGTTGGTTGGTTGGATGGGTTTGTTTGTTTTTTTTTTAGTGGGGGAGAACCACAGCTCTTTAAGCTTTAACGTTGTAAACCAGAAATGGGAAAGCTGGAACAGAAAAGTAAGGGATGTTCCCTGCCAGGGAGGGAGGGAACACAGGCAGGGACTACCTTCAACATTGTCAGCAATTAAACAGGGAACATCTCAATTTTAAATGTGTTGCTCTGATTCAATTGTTTTAACTTGCATAGCTCCTCAAGAATTTTTCTTTTCTTTTCTTTTCTTTTCTTTTCTTTTCTTTTCTTTCTTTTCTTTTCTTTTCTTTTCTTTTCTTTTCTTTTCTTTTCTTTTTCTTTTCTTTTCTTGCAATCTGATAATACAGACAAAAGGTAAATGTAACAAATCTTCACTGCCACTGGTCTTTGAGAGCTGCAATTCTCCCTCTCCAGGACTGATGCAACACAATCACACCACTCTCTCGACCCATCCACCAGATTCCCCCTCCCACTCAGCAGGGCCCAGGTGCACTGATGAGAAGTGGACAGTACAGGCAAAGGGTTAAAAATGAGGTATCAGATCTTAAGTTGTTTACCAATTGTTGAATTTATCTTAAGTTGTTTACCATTCTCTTGAATCTCAAGGATCTTTGTGGTGGCTGAGGCACAAATGAAACAGAAATCCTTGCTTTAGTGGCAGCCTCAAGAGTTGAGACAAAACATTATGAGCCCACCCAGGAACCCAGTCCATCTCTCCTGCCTCCTGCATCACCTCCCTTGCCACGTGAGGAAGGAGCTAACCGCTGTTTCCTTGACCCTCACCTGGTCTGCCCAGGGGAGGGAACAGCACTTGTGTTGCCCTTTCCCACCTGCTCTGGTGGAAGAGGGCTGGAAGCACTGATGTGATTTACATCACCCCCAGAAAGGTCTCAGTAGAACCCTGCCAGGTGCTGGATTGTGTCTGAGAGTGAAGGAGAGGGAAGTGCTCGCATTGAGCTCTCCACTTGCTTTGCAGAGGACTGTCAGCAGCACCATCTTGTGCTGCTCCCTGCCAACATCCTCTCCTGACTGACAGCAGGGTGCTCATTGCTGAACAGGATACCAAATGAAGACCCAAGTTGATAGCCCATGATAAAAAAGGAGGTCACACTAGAGAGCATGCCTTGAAAGACAGCAACTGCCATCCTCATATTTATTAAAGTGATGCTGAAAAATAAATATGGGTGCAGTCGCTTTATCTGCTGAGAGCCTTCTGCACAGCACTAAAAGGATTAGAGGGGCGATGGAGGGATCTATTCTGTTCACCCCTCCTAAGTCTGTACCTTTGGCAGCATGCAGGATAAAATTGCTGTGTTAGGGATGGATTTCCACACAACTATTCATCTGGAGACCCAGTTAGAAATGGTAATGGACACCCAGGTGTTGGACTATCCCTAAGCCTGGAGTAGATTTCATCCAAAATGCTACCAAAATAAGACAACTACAAATACAGGGTCTTTAATCTTGTTTTCTCCTCTGTAGCTTCATGGGCACATTTGTGTTATTCCTTTCTTGCTGCTGCATGCCTGCATGAAGGTGGTCCTGGCCCAGAAGGCTCCAATCCTGCCCCTTGCTCCCAATGGGGCAGTGACAATGGCTGGGCAGAGCCAGGGTGGGGTCCATCAGTGTGGGGAATGCTGCTACCCCACCACACAAACGGGGTGCAGTGCTGGAACCCCATCCTGCCAAGCAGCTCCTGCACTGCCAATGGAAGCACCCTGGCTCCTCTGGCTCCTCCTCCTCCTCTGCAGCAGCAATCTCTCCTCCCTGAGACAAGCTGCATCCATGAGTAATGGTATGTGGATGCAGCAAGAAAAACCTGCTCCACCAGGCAGGGCAGCAGCTCTATTGCACTGCTCAGCAGCAATGACAGTGACAAAATCCGGCACTAAATTATTTGTATTGAACACAGAATCCATAAAGGTAGCAGTCAGGGCCAGGCAGAAATTATAACTGCATCATCTCTACATCTTGGCTTTGTTTTTGCCATTGAGACCTGAATCTTGGAAAAAATGTTTACCCCAGAAGTGAGTGGGTTTGTCTTTGGTAAGAGCCTCAGTGCATAGGATGATGTTTACACACCCATTGTTCTTTCACAGCCTGTGATCCCGTTGGCCAGAGCAGAGAGACTTTGCAAAGACATGGTATTCTGACAAGCTTTGAGAAAATCTGTGGCTGAGTAAAGAGGAGAGACACAAATTGCTGTCACACACAGTGTGAGTTCTGTAGCCAGCAACTGGCCACAAATCCCAGCAGCCTGTGGCTGACCTGGCACCGAGGGGACTGTGGGACACAAGGAGGAGCAGTGATAATATGACTTGGTGGCACTATGAGAGAGATACGAGGGAGTTGTAGCAGAAGGAAGCAAGACATCCGTAGCAAATCCACCTTTGCTAGGGATAATGGCCTTTCCAGGGCCTATGAGCATGGAAAAACACTGGAAACATGATCTTAGAAAACTGCAAAGTATTTGAAACGAAGTCCTTTATATGTGTTATTTTTAAAATCTCAATATTCTTAAGCTAACTTCATTATTTTGGTAGCACAGATTGTAATTTCTGGGTACTTTACACCAAGCTAGGCTTTTAAATGAATGTCAGTGCGTGTGACAATTTTCAGGTACCTCTCTCTTAAGCACTGAACCCTGGAAGTTCCCCTTCCTCTTCCTCAGCTCCTGCTAGACTGGCTGGCTAGAACACAGACATCTGAGGATATCTAAATCCAGGCAATATCCCTTCTCTTAGTGCTTTTCAAAGCCCCTCAGGTATTGGTATCTGTTTGGACATAGCCAAATTTCCAAGCTACTGGCCAGCTGCAGCAGTGGCTTCTTGTTTTCTCTGAGTCCCTTGCTGGATGGGGTTCCCAAGGGATGGTGCCCTGAAAGCTCAGGGGATGAGAGGACAATTTGCAGAACTATAATTTCTGGGCTCAAATATTCGTTCTGGCTCCATTGGAAGTATAGGATCCCAGGAGTGAAATCTGTGGGGTGCCACAGCCATTTAGAGCTTCAGCACTGCATGTCAAGGCAGCCACCACTGCTTTCTGAAAACTTCAGAAAAACAAGAATGCAAAGCTGGAGCCATTGACTGCTCCTGTCAATTTATTGGCATTGCTTGTTTGTTTCCTCTCCCCCCAAATTTTTAAATGTAGGCAAATGGCAGAAAAGTGTAGAAGAGATCATGTGACATTTCCAATTTTCTTCTGCATGAGTACTGTTTAGAACAGTCACAGTTAAAAGAAAATACAAGTATAAACAAAACAGTATTTATACGGGTATTACAGTAAGGAAAATAATACCCTGCTCCATCTTTTTTTCTCTCAGTAAAGTCTATTTTACATCTGTCCTTTGCGTGGCTTTATGACTTGAGTCTTCAAGCATTCCAGTGAGTGTACACCAAAGAGGGAAGTGCCAGCATGGGACCCTGGTTTACACCAAAACCTCTTCCTTACTCTTTGTACAGCTCATAAGGCAAGAAACCCTTGCCTCTGATCAAACTGGAATATATTTCATACACTGTGTACATCTATCCACTGTTCCCACCAGGCACAATTTTCATAGCACTGCCATAAGCTATTGAGGGTCTTTTTACCTTCCTGTAATCATTCCTGACACTTTTTTCCAACAACATAAAGACTATGAAGATAGCTAGGAGTGGGTGGTATTCCTGTTTTTAAGCTGAACAGATGAGGGAGAGAGTTTGTTTATTCTAGGTTTCCAGTCTCAAGTGGCACCAGTTGTTTTATTGTATTGTTTCTTTTCTGACAAGTTATTTTGAATAAACAGAGCTGCTGTTACTGCTGTTTAAGGTGGCACTTGCTACATCCTCAGCTTACATCCTCCTTAGGCTCCTTTGATGTCCCCTGTGGTTGTTTCTCAGTTCCCTCTTCCTTTTGAGATACCTCTGGGTCCTTGTTTCATTATGTTGAGTCACGCATAAGACAGACCGGTGTGCTTGTGGTGCAATGATGAGGCTGGTACTGAGCCTGCACTGTCTGTAGCAGTTTATTATTGCTGCCAGTGAAAAAGAAATCTAAACCTGGCAGCTCAGCCTGCTGTGAATCAATATTTTACAGGTAGTGTACTTTGAAGAGATGACACAAAGACAGACTTGAAGGAGGAGAGGTGGGGGGAAGGGAGGAAGGAGAGGAAGAGAAGAATTTACCTTGACATCCGTTGACATACTTTTCCACCAAAAGTGAAGGAAAACAAGCACCAGGCACTGGTGCTGAGGCTTTCTCTCATAACAGGACTCTGCAGCCTTTACAGGACCATTTATTCCCTGGTTGTCTTCCCTGCTATTTTTCTGCTGCAAACAAGATAAAACCCAGAAGCTATCAACTTAGCAGAGACAGAATCTGCACTTTGGGATGAGTACAGAGACACAGAACAGAAAGGTACCCCCTTGAGGGGATCCTCAGAGCAAGAGTTTCTGAGCAACAAAGGACGAGGGAGGAAAGGGACCTCCTGTGCCTTTTTCTACTTCTGTCTTCAAGCTCTAGGCAGAG
This sequence comes from Vidua chalybeata, assembly GCF_026979565.1. Taxonomy (NCBI): domain Eukaryota; kingdom Metazoa; phylum Chordata; class Aves; order Passeriformes; family Viduidae; genus Vidua; species Vidua chalybeata. The sequence continues at coordinate 73,204,487 of NC_071532.1, read as the reverse complement.
TTTGTTTATTTTTTTCTCCTTTTTAGATTGATCTGATTAAGCAATTTTTAGTTCTTTGTCACTGTACAATGAAGGAGCTTTCTAAGGTACTGTATGGTAATAAAGCCTTTCATTACTTTGTGCTGGCCACCCATTTTCTTCCTGGTGAAAATCAAGATATCAGTTACAATCTGCTAAGGCCTAAATGGCCTGACTCCAGATTATCAGAGAAATGATCTCTTCCAACCTGCCTCATTTGTGCATCTGTTTTTAAATAGGACACTTTGGCTGTTTAACTCAAAGGTAAAGCTGGCAGGAGCCAGACTCAGGCAGCCCCTCAAACTCTGCAATTCCCTGCCCCTGGAAAAAAAGCTGGAATCCTTTTTTTTAAGTACATTGTACTGGTTTCTCTTTTTTGCCCTCGTTGTTATGACATGCATAAGGCTTAAATATCCTTTTGGCTGGCACCTAGAATTCAGCAGTCTGACCAGCTGCAGGCTTCAACCTCCAGGGTCTGCTCTATCCCTATCAGAGGACTGCAAAATCCTAGGGGGGACCCCAGAGTAGAAGCCTTATCAAAAATATGCAAGGTATAATGTCACAGTGACAGATGCATCTCATAAACACACATGGGGATGTCAGTCTTGCATTGAAATGAATATAGTGGTTAAAATTACAAAATAGTTTGTATTTTACAGGATTTGGATCAATGTGTGAATGGAAGGGGGAAGGAAAAGTCTACACCTCAGTATTCATTAGCACAGGGATGATAAATTACAAAATTTTGACTAGCACACCAACAGTTACTATGTTTTATGCTGAAATCTGAAGAAAGTGAAGCTTTCTAGAAGAAGCTAGAATCATATTTCTCCACCTGTGCAGAATGAGGCTCCAAATGAGAAACATAGCTAGGAGATTTAATGCAGCAAGAAATCCCTAGGGACAGAGACATAATTTTACAAAGATTAAGAAGTTTGCCCACAATTTTACAAAAAAAAAAAAAAAAAAAAAACCAAAAAAAAAAACCAAAACAAACAAAAAAAAATACTAAAGGTTAAGTTCACATTTTCCCACAGTAATTTAGAGATTCTGCATTCTTACTTTGACACAATGTGTATCACAATGAAAAAGACAATGGTTAAATACTAGATTACCTGTTTTTTAAAGTTTGTTGTTATCCTTATCAAGAGAAGTCAGTAAGACTAAGTCTAACTGAGTGGATACCTGCAGCAGAAGAAGGAGGCTGGGGTCTTGAAGGTACCATTACATCTTTCTGAACTTGAAGGCTGACTTGTAGTTTGCAAGAGATTCCAATAGTGGACACACTTGTGTCCAATACAGGAAAAGTACTGGTGTTTCAGGGAATCCATCAAAAAGGAACATAAGGTCTCTAGTTCTAACACCCTCATCATAAAAATGTGTATAACATAATGCCTAATAGTTCAAAGACACACTGTGATGATAATTATTAGTGATAGCACATGAACCCTACAAAGCAATTTTGGTCAGGTATAAAAGGATTATTTGATCTGATCATAGAGAGTTACAAACCAAATTACTTCTGATACAAGAGATGTTATTAGTGATCTCCATGGCCTCCCCAACTCATCTAAAAATTATTTTACAAATTTGAATAATGGAAAGTGAAACAATATAGATTTCTGCTCCGCTTTCCCAAACTATATAGATTAAAAAACCCTTAATCCACGTGTGTGTACCTAGAATAATGACTGATCCAGGCTTACTTTTAAGTCTGCACTCCCTGATGAGGTTGATAATGAGCTGACATGAATTAAAGTAAATAAAACTCATGAGACCTATAACCTGGAACCTCTGTGCCTTGGAATTGAGGTCTTGATAATTGCTTAACTAACACCACCACATCATTTTAAATGCTGAATTACAAACAATTGCAGAGAATGCTATGCTGTGCCCATGACATAACAGCTGTGAAGTCTTACATGCAAAAGTGAACACATCCCTGCTGCAAACAATATGAACACACTCCCCATAAGAAATGCACGATTGGCACTGTGAAGCCTTCAGGTGTCACTGGCAGCAGCCCCTGCAGCACAGACAATACCCTGTCCCACGTGCACAAGCATCTGCTGACAGAGTCTCCCTGCTCCCACCCTCCAGCCCCCCTGCCCTGCCCATGGCCAGGGAGAGGACAAGGCTTTGGCCACAGACACCCGATGCTGGAAAACAAACTGAGTTCACCAGTGTGTCAGTGACCCACAAGGGAAGCAGAGGCAGCTTCCTTTCAGTCCTTCGGGGTCATCATTAATAACAGATGGGATAAACCCAGGGCTGATGCACCCATCCCAGGGTGCTGAGCAGTAGTGCTGGCCCCAGGCTGCAGGCAGGGAGGCTGATGTGCCCAGGCTTGCTCAGCAAGCTGGTGGCAGGGCTGAAAAGAGCATCTGGGTTCCTGAATATGGTCAGTTTTTCGGTGCAGTGCCCTCTCCTTATGCCCCCAGCCAATGGGATAAAAGTTTGAATGAAAAGAGAGATATTTAACGTGCTGGAGGAAAATTGAGGAGGAAAAACCAAACAGTGAAATTAAATGTATATCTCTATATCCAGTTCCCATGTTATACAATGACTTTAGACAGACAGACTTTATATCAAATGGATGAACACAGCATATTGCACATTGTTACCCTTGTCCATGGTGCAGACATAACCAAAGCATTTTCCTTCATGCTCAAACTTTTCAGAGACAGGGCTGTCAGTTCAACTTTGTCACCCTGTTTAACACACAAACCGTCATCCACGCTAATTTTTAATTTTTGAGTGGTGTGAGAACATCTCACACATCAGCATCCTCTATCCTTTCCTCTGCCCTTCCATGGCCTGCCTATTTATAGGCTTCTAGTTTCCATCTCAGCAAACCTTACAACCTTCTGTCTCCTCATAAGACCCAGCAGCTATTTTCTACCCCAAAAACTCTCAGGTTTTGGAACTGAATCTCACTGTTTCTAGTTTCTCTTGGCTGACCATTAATCAGCTGTGTTTCCATTATAGTTATTTGTTTACCTAGTGTGAAAACCTAGTATCTCAGTGCAATTGCCTGGCATACACTGGATACTTAATATGTGCTCTTCATAAATTATTGAGGAGAAAGTCTTTCCCTTCAACCTGTCCTACTAAAACAATGGTTGTTTTTAAAAGCTACCTTTGAAACTTTGACAGTATTATAATTAAATCTCAATTGTGGAAGTCAGAAGTTATATACCAAACTATGAAAAACACATTAAAGGGTTAATTTCCAAGGTAAGAAGAAGGACCTATTCCTCAGCTGAATTTTCAACTTTTTATTAGTATTCTACTATTTTCTCCTTATGTTTTCATCACTGTAATCAAATTCCAGTTTGTGGATATTTTGGATGCAGAGTTTTAGGCTCGAAGAATTGAAACTACTGTATTTTTTCATGTCAGCATAAAAAAAAAAATCCAGAAGGCTTTTGTTTCTCTCTTTATCTGTATTTCTGCAAACTCACTGCTTCAGCTGCCTCGACTGCTGCTTCCCTGTGTGAGCTGAGGTGGTCATCAGAGCCCACACAAAGCCTTGCAGCTCTCGACAGCCCATCTGGTGCAAGCAGAACAGGCAAGGGCCAGAGCACACACTGCACCTCTCTGGAAGCAGGTACTTCAGCACACTTTAGCTTCCAACAGGACAGGACAGTGGTCACATTTTTTCAAATACCACCTCACTGAAACACCTTGAATTAAGATAAGAGCCAGGATAAGGCCTTAAGCCTATAACCACAATCAAGTTTAAATGCTATTACACAGTATTTCCTCACTCAAGCCAATGACAATTTTGTTGCAAAGAGAAAATTAGATGTATCAGAAAGCTCTAAAACTGTGCTACCCCTATACCTCATGTGTTTATGTGAAACAAAAGGAATAGGTGCTCCTTTTAGACTTGCTTGAATGGGCTGGCTTGTTGAAAGGCATTTTTATCTATTGTTTTATTTAGTACTTGTAGATTTTAAGAAAAAAAATTGTTTACATCTGATTTCCCCTTTAAAATCAAAGCAAATTTGCTGGGAACAGAAAACTCGTATCTTTATGAAAAACATCGTTATGTTACGTGATTTAGCTTTCACACTGAGAAAAACAACTATTTAAAAACAAGAACTGAAATAATTGCATTTCACAAGGGTAACATTATATTACACTGAGCTCTGAAGCTCACATCATTGTTACACTTAACTCTACCCTTCACGGTAGTTGTAAACACATCAACGTATCTGCTCAGCTGTAAGATGCTGAATAGGAAAAGAGCTTTGAAAGGAACCAGCCTGTAAAAAGAGGGGACAATTTTGTGACTCTTTCCCTGCCTCCAAGAGGAGGTGCATAAGCCATTTTCATTCCTATGCCTGTATTCTCCAAATGTGAACAGGCAGTCTCTTTCCAATGGGCTGATGACCACTGTTTGGAATCTTCTGGGGGCAAAATAGGAAACTGAACTGCAGTGCTGCTGTCAAAGACAGGAAAGGCACCTGTCAGAAGGATACTTTACCTCTTTAGAGCCAACGACCAGTTGCAAGGCTTACTAATATTGCAAAAGAGCATTTTACACAATTCCTGCTTACAAACCCAACAAACTCAACAAAAAAAAAAAAAACAAAAAAAAAAACATGTCCAGGCACTCTGCCAATCTGTCTGAATGAGAGTCCCAGCTTCAGTGAAGCACTGTGATATAACAGTAGTACAGTCATTATGGACCAAGCACCAGCTATTTTTCAACCCCTCTGAAATCATCAGGCTTCCATCAGACAAAAATTGAAAATCTGATACATACAGATGTGGAAGAAAATCCTTCCCTTCCCCCACATGAAAGGTTTGCCCTGGATTTTGCTTCAGGAGCAAGACTGGGTGCATGGATGGGTGTTACTTTATATATTCCTTATGCTGTATTTATTGTGTTTATAGCAGCCAGGATAGTAGACAGCCAATGAATTAACATAACAGCTTGCAAAGCTGGTGTGAAATATTATTTTATTTACAAAAATCTATCTGAGATCAAAGATACAGCATCAAGCCCTATGAGGCTGCCGGTTGGAAACTCAGTTGATAAAGGGCATAAGAAACAGCTAGCAATACTGCATTTAAAGAGAAACTCAGCCTCCAAGTGAGCCAAGCAGGTATAAACTCCCTTGCTGAGAACTGCAGATCTAATCTAATCTGCCCACCCATTTACAGGATGCTACACTTGCAGCATTTAAGCACCTCACAAAGATAATCACAGTCATAAAATAGGCACATGCATGCGGTCTCCTAATCCACACAGTCCCCATTTCCTTTCATTCCAGCACCAAAATACCTGCAATAATATACGTACGCCATCAGGACACAAGGCTATATGCAGGCATTTTGGAAAAGAGGCTGTTTTTCTGCTATGATGCAAGCGAGAAATACCTACATTAATTTTGTATTTATGCCTGCTTCTGCCCTGCTGTTTGCTATCTGGTTTCAAAGTGTTCACTGCTATCGGGGTTTGCCACACACTGCAGGAAAGCATTCGATGACTTTAGAGAGCTCAGCAGCTGATATTCACCCAAAAACTCACATATTAAGTTTGGTCCTGTTCAAACTGGGCACAACCACCCTTATCTTAAGGCAGGATTGTGTCCCTTCAGTTGGACAACCTCACTGAGCAGGGAGGGACATAGTGTTAGTAAAAGTAATGCCAGCTCCCAGAAATGGATTCATCAGTGACAAATCAGGCTAGCTCACATCCCAAGGGAAACGGCAGACTGCGAGCCAGGCACGGGCAATACAGGTTGTTTCTTTTTACACTGGCTGCTGCATATAAAATAAATAATTCTGTGGTGTGGCAATGCTGATTTGATTCACTACAGCTCACTCTGGGCACTCTGCTGTGGGGGAGCAAACACAACAGAGCTCCCAAAGCAGCACGTTTGCAAACAGGAGAGGGAGCCAGCCAGCCAGCAGGAGTCAGGTCAGGATGTGTCAGGTCTCCCAGGTCGGGGAAGGAGGATGTAGGCTCCTGCCCAGAGCAGAAGTAAAGCACTCACAAGAGATGGATAGGGGTTCAGCTCACTCTGCAGTGGTGAGCCCTTCCTCATCACACATTCACTTTCTACTTCTCATCATCTTAGCATCCACAAAAAACAGCTAATTTTCATTCCTTACATCTTTTAAATACAGATCAACTCTTCTGTCCTAGGAAGATACACAGCTGCATCTTTGCAGGAAGCAAGCGCAAAGAAAATGCACAGCATCTCCAATACAGAGTATTCTGATCTGGAAGCCACAAATCCCTAGTGAGGAAGAAACCAATCCCTGTAAAGGAATATTGGAGGAAAGCAATTGGCCAGTGCTTGGCTGGCTATCCTGCTTCACTTGCCAACAGATGATATGTAGGTTGTCAGGAGTCAAATAATTCTTCTATTACATTTAATAATAAAAGCTACACTGATTGCAGGACATTCGCCTTGACAAACCTCCCACAAGGAGCCAAACACTAGGTTCCATCACAATTTAGAACCCAGAAGTTAACCTATAGGAGAATCCGAGCCCCCTGACATCACTGAGGGATCCCAATCCCTACCCTCCAGTCTGTGCTCAGGCCCCTCAGGTTTATTTTGCCTGTCGTCCCCTGCAGCACTGCCTGCTCCCCAGCACATCCTTTTCTCCCTTGGGTGCCTTGTAGTTCACAGGGGAGCTTGGTAAAACCAGCAACACCAGCCAGTACTAAAACAGTTCTGAAAAGAACACTTGAATCACTTGTACAAAAGCAAGAACACAAGATACAGGTAAGATACACAGCTATGGTACCCCAGATATCAGTTTTCCATAGCACTGTTTGTTCCTCATTAGTAAACATTTTCTTTAAATTATCTTGGATACTCATTAAATATTATCAGCTACTTAGAACCAAAGGATAATTATGAGTTTAATGAAGCGTGCACCAGCTTGCTGAAGTCTAACATTTGTTTCTCTGCTGGGACTCCATTTTACTTTGCACTTATCCTTCAGCAAAGCTCCTCTACAAAGTCACTTTGGCAATAAGAAGTATTTAATTAGATTAATGAATTTTTATCACCTCTCCTAGGGATTAGGCTTGTTAAATCCTGGCGACTAAAGAACAACAGATTTTTTATTACTAAATGTTTAGGGATGCATTGGTTGTGTTGCTGTGGCAGTCCTCATAAGTCAGGCTGCTTTGGGCAGTTCTACCTTGTATATCCCTCGGTAGGCGAGGGATATTTGGCAGTGACAACCTGTGCCTTCAGTTAAATCACAGACATCAAAATGCAAATTAGGGTGTGCAGACTCCAGACAGGGTTTCCAGCAGCTGACTTTATTTCAAAGTTTTCTAACTATCTCTGTGGGAGGATTAATGAAACCACTTATCGTGGGGTCTTCTCAATTTAAATAAATAAATAAATAAATAAAAAGGAAGGCTGACAATCTGTATTTGGCTTTGCTCACTAGCTAGAGAGCACTTCTACTGTCTGTCCTAATTCTTAGTGTATTTGCACCTTTGGTTGCTTTCTGTCATAATCCTAGTTACAGCTTGGGAAACTGGTTTTAGGTGCTGCACTGAGACAATAAGGAGCGTGGCCCCTCCACCCCAAGGAGTTTCCCAATAAAGGATTCATCGTGTCATGTCACACAGGATGATATGAAGTACATTTCTTACACACCAGCACTCAGTGATGAGCCACTGAGCTCCCAAGACACAGCCTGGAAAAAAATTTGGGCCCCTGTCACCAGTGCAATGGATGCACTTAATATCCTGATCACATGGCACTTTCATCATCCTGATCATCTGCATTATCAAAGCATAGTTACACTTTTATAGAGATGCACTGAAGCAATCTCACAGCACAAGCAAACAAGCTCTTAGATCTGGATAGCTGAGTCCCCCTCAAGAGTGATGAAAGTTTGAAGTTAGTAATGAGACTTTGCAGTGGCTGACTCTAGTTACCAACGCAGCGTGAGAAGAATTTGTGTGATTTGTGTGACTCAAGCCTTGTTTCAGCTGCCCACAAGTGATGGTTACCACTATTGCTCACATAAGACACCATCCAAGAAGGTCATTCACAAAATGCCACAAATTTTAAATAGTGGTAAATGGGCCAAGAAACATCAACCATACAGCTAATGGAATTTCTGTTCCTAAATCATCCAGACACTTTAAAATCTCCACCTTAATGACCTGCCAGACTTGAAGGACAGGCTTCATATTAGTGTTGGGACCAGAATGGCAGAAGTCCTGCCGGTCACAGCAGGGATCAGTATATAGTTATCATCATTCTGAATTTGTCCTTAAACATGAAACATTAGTATCACATTTCTTCACTCAGTACAGCCCAAAATTCACCTGCAGAAACTGAACATCAAGCATATAGGTTCTTCTCCTGAGCTGGGCTCTGATGGCAGCCTTGCTAGCTTCCCTGCTCACGAGAAGGCAATGCCACTTCCCAGACAAGCGGCTTCAGAGCGTTTGCAGAAGGACAGGAACTAGTGGCAGCCAAAGAGACAGCAATAACATTTGATTTTGAAAGGCTATCACAAAGCAATAGGGAACAGAGAACATGAGGCTGGTGTAAAGAGATGACTTTTTTAAGAAATCATGTCTGTGTGATTGCACCTCCGCACAGGTCTGATGGCCGTGGCCAAGCCTGTGGGGCCGTGCAGGATTTCATGTGCAGGCACATCTGCCACCAGCTGAAGGTGTCAGAGCACCACGGGGTCACCAGTGCTCCGCACACGCTCCCTAGGCTCAGGCAATTTCCCGGGTGTCTGGATGCGACCATGCAGCTGTCGGCCCTCCCATCCACGGAACTGGTGAGGCATCCAGCCTCACCCGCTAATGTATGCACACTTCCCTGCCCATCTGTCTTCAATAATCTGTCCCCCAGGACCAGGAGAAAGAAAGAATAATTAAGCTGTTCCATTAAGGAAAGAGGATGTTTTTGACCAGAGGAAGTAACTTACCCGTTTAGCTCATCTCACAGACCGAGTAAAGCGTGCGCTCATTGAGCACTGATGCTGCAAGTGTGTGCTGATCTGAACTTGTTAATGAAGATAACTCTCTGTGCTGGGAGTGCTAGAAGAGGATGGAGGGTTAGAGGGGAGCACTGAAGTTTATCTGTATTCTGCAGAGTGCATCTGAGTAATAAAAGTCACCTTCCTCAGAAACCTTTGCCCAAGAGTGAACTCAATTCCTCGCAGCATGTTTAAAAGAGTCCTGTAAGACACCTGCATGGATAATACTGAGTAGGGCAGGATCACTGAACTTCCTGGGATGCTGGATTCAAAGGGGAAAGAAAAGATGGTGAGAAGCAGAAAAATTGGAGGAAAGCAAAAAGGAGGGGGAGAAAACCAGGATATGGGTAAAAAATTGAAGCAGGATATGAATAAAAACCTGAAGCTGTAAACAAAGCTTACTGATGATTTACCAAGGGGACAAGGCAAAGGACAAAACTGGGGTACAAGAAATTAATGGCATTATCTCACATATTGAAAATACAATGGGTCTCTTTCTCTGAAAAATCTGTCTTGAAATATACTGAGAGAAGCATCTTTCAATTACCAGCACATTAAACTCCAAACTCCATGGTGTCACAGCAAACAGAGGGGGAATGACTCTGAGGGGAAATGAATGATTAGGACTCCATCCACATCCCAGCTGTGACAGGATGTGTTTTCACAACACATCAACTGTTTAAATCATTTGATCTTCTTATTGTCTGACAGAGCAAATTAAATATGCATTCTGCTTTCATGAGGCTTCCTGGTTCAAATCCGGCAACTTTCCTTTCTTCTTCTTTTTTTTTTTTTTTTTTTTAATATGCTTTTTAAGTTAATTACAGCTCAGCTTACAAATCCCATAGCAGTGATCCACAGGTAATCCGGGGTGAGCACCTATCAACTAATGGAGTAAAAGGCTTTTTATAGCTGTTTCTGCTCAGGAGGCTGAGGACACAGAGCAGACTGGGGCTGCTGCAAGGCTCTGGGGTTTTGCTGTGTCCCAGAGGTTCTGCTGTGCTTGTAGGCAAGGGAAAAGTCACACTTGCTGCCTGTGGGGCTGCCTTCCCTGCCTCTCTTGGCAGGGATTGAGCTCTGTGGAGGTGGCTGAAGAGGGCAGGGATATGGGGAGTGGAGTGAAAATTGCACAAGAGGTTAAGAATAAAAAGGGGGGGAAAAAAAGGAGAAAAGTCTCTGGCAAGCTGGGATCCTGGCCAGCCACCACTGTGGAGGCTCTGGCAGACACCGAGAAGCACTCAAACACCCAAAAATGCCTAGGAGGAGCAAAGGCATGAGGAATAACAGCCATGCTAGCACAGACTTCAAACACAAGGTACAGTTTGAAAAATTCAAACATGTCAGAAGTCGGCATGTGTTTCTAGAGAAATGGCAGTGAGGGACACAACTTCCTTGAAGGGAATGGACAGAGAGATGTAGTGTACTAACCACATTCAACAGGCCCAAGCTGCTGTTTACAGATGGAGAAATAATTCTGACCTGGAGGTAGGTTTGATTTCTTGATGCAGCACTGGAGAGCAAAGGTTTGTCCCTGGACTAATTGGTTGTGTTGGAAGTGAGTCGGAGAGGGCAGGAATTCACACCTAGGATAAGAACCTGACTTCTAGCCCAAGGCCTTTTGATTCACCAGAGTGTTTTTCCATGGCTACTGGGAGATGAACATGACAAAGGTAAAATCACACTGTGGTGATGCACACATGTATACTATATATACACACACACACACATATATATATGCATGTGAATGAAAGAGATCACTTGACATACAGGGGAGGACCATCATTTTATTCAATGTTTGTAAAGTGAGTAATGTAAAGGTGTCTGCAGGTATTTGCTGCAGATCCATACTGCATCTTGTAGTTTAAACAATAATAATTAATGCATGATAATATAAGCATTCCTATTAGTGAAGGTGCCTCAATCAGGGGGCTTTTGTTTACATTTAATTCAAGACAGTTTGGCACAGAATATTCAAAGCTTCCAGCAATATTTTCTGTTCCTATCAGCATAAACATGGCAATTTTCAGGCCATGAAAGAAAGTGTCCTAGCCATTGTTACAGGGGACCAAAAAATGGTTGCTGCCATGGTTATGCAAGGATGTCTAGTTCTTCCTAGACATCCTTCTTCTTAGAAGACTGCAGATTGCAGAATAATTACTGTACAGTGATTAAAGGGAATTTACTAAGAGATCCTCAAGGATACTACATGGCAGCGCTGCTGAACATCTGTGCTGGCTAAAACAAAGTAACTGGAGTGTAAGGCAGCTGAGTAGATCACACAGTGATTTTGCTTTGTGCCTTAAAGTGGGATCCACTGTGTTATGCTGTGTAATGTGTTTCACTCCAGAGCGTGGCAGGAGGTACAAAACACTGCATTGTGCAGACTGTACTACTTTCAAAAAGCTTTTGAAAAATATGGGCAGCTTAATTCAATATTGCCAGCCTCTGGTATTCTCTAGCAGGAATTTATAAATCTCTGATACATCTCTCTGTTTATCTGCAAGTGCAGAGATATGGAGGCATGATGGATACATCTTAATACTATCTTTATTGTTGCATATAGGTTTTAATTTAATTTTACATTATGTGGTATTTACTTTATCTGCTCTGATTAAACTAATTCTTCAAGGGACACAAGGAAGGTGACTGAAGGTGATACAGGCAGTCTCCTGTGGTCTGGATCTGCATAGGCAGCCCCTTCCAACCAGCTATGACTGGAGCCACCAGAGAATGTGATTAGAGGGGGAGCAGCATCTTCAGTGCTGGGCATTGGGAGAGATTTAAAAACTTAGCGAAAGTGAAGGTAAAACTATAATCTAATTTTGAAAAATGAGGATTAAAGGTTCCATTACTCATGCTGTTTCCACTGTACATATGGAGGTAACAATATGTGATTTTGCTGGATAAAAATATTGGCCCCATGCAGCTAGTGTGGTGCAAGTAAATCCCTACTGTGTTTGTAATGAGGGAAGGTTAGGATCATGCAGATGTGTGACTGTAAGCCGGTTTAGTATTCTTGCTGGCATAATATGAAGAGATTGTTCCTTGACTTACTGGCAAGTCTGGATATTCTCCACCATGTTGCGACAACAACAACAAAACCACCAGGAGACCGGCATGGCTCCGCGCCGCCTCGCCTTGCTTATCACCCTCTGATGCACAAATTGGGTGTCAGCAGGGAGGCTCCCTGCCTGGGGTGCTCCAGGCTTGCTTTCCCATGAGGCTGCTTTAATTTCATATATTTGGTAAGCATCTGTTTTTACAAGGGTAGCACAGTGTCTAGAAGCGTGGAGGAAAATATTGTTGCTGATGTTTCTAAGTAGTCAGAGACTTCTGCCTTAGTAATCCAGGGATGCCCCGGGGGCAAGGCTGCCTGCCCAGATGGGCTTACAATTTAACCTGGAGAATAACACAGTCATGGATACTCATGTGGGAAGGTGAAGGAAGAGGAGGGTTTCCCTGCTGAACAAGGAGGTCACTTCACATGTTTATCCACTGTCCATGCAGGATAGTGCAAAAAGAGTAGATGAAGGTAGCAGAAGTGAGCTATCACAACTAGGAATGCTCTGGACAAGTGGGAGAAAAAGCTGCTCGAGGTTACCTGATGCACAGGGACATCACTTCTTCTGCATCACTGAGGAGGAATGGCAGTTTTGGCTAACATAAGCAGAGACACAGGGAGGTGTGAGAGTAATTAGAGATGGATCAGCGGCTGTGAGAGGGACAGAAGAGAAAAAGAGAGGCAAAGGTAGAGCATAGGAAAAGAGAGCATAGTAGGTGACCATGGAGGGGAAGCAGAAAGCAAGAATTACAGCTGGAGTGGTGGGGAAAATGAGCATCTTTGAGACTGTGTGTACTGAGGAGAGCCTGACTCTGAGCTCTGTGGAAGGTGAGGAGCTACGTGCTGGTGCATGGGGCTGGGGGCATTGTCAAAGGCAAAGGAAATTATATATCACTCTAATCTGCAGCACATTCCTTGCTGTCTGGGAATATATATGTCAGCTGGGGAGACACCTGTGGAGGTTACTGGAATTAATTGTATTTTTGCATTTCCCTCTCTCTCCCACCACCTCCCACAGATGCACACACAAATTTCTATAGGCATAAATGTAACACTGGTTTCTTTATGGTTACCAGCATCACTTGTCTCCAACCATCACATTGCCATATGAACATTTTTTGATTCCATACCCCCTCAATTACCTGGACATATAGAGAAGTTGTAATTGCCAAGGAAAAGAAAAATAAAAAGGAAAACAAACAAAAAACCCAACCAAAAAAACCCAACCCGTTGGGTCTCCAGGAAACATTCCAAATTTGTCTATGTATTGGATCACCAAGAATTTTCTGGAGATTGAATTTTCTGGCCTATGTGGCTTAATAGATCTGGATGCCTGAGGTTTAAAACTGCCTTACTGCTGATAAGATTTTCCCCACCTCTAAGTTGCAGTAGATTAATTGTGCCTGGGAGATAATTAAGCAGGGACACATTCACTGACACTGACCAGAGAGACAGAAAAGGGCTGATGGATCAGAAGATACACTGTACAGTACACATGTAGGTCCCAGATGCTGGAGTGAAGTGGGTCCTCAGTAGTGTTTTTGTTGCTTTATAACAAGCAATTCATTGTGGAAAAATAAAAAATTGTATTGCTAATGTATCCCTAACCTGGCAAAGCATATATGTAACAAGGAGATATTTATTTCTGTGAGTGTGCCTGTTCTTTATTGAACACATTAGCATATTAAATACTGCTTTTAAAAGACACAATACTTGTTCCCCATAGTTTATAATTTAAATTATAAATATACTACAGTATCAGAAGGAGCATCAAAATATATTCATGACATGATTCACTGTGTCAGCACATTGACTTGCAATCCTGCTGCCATGCAGGCTTTTCCTGCGTGTGAAAGGAAAGCATCAAGGGAAATCTGAGTCCCAGTGCTCCCACAGAGAGTTTTGCACCTACTTCAGAGTGGTAGGATTTCATCTGGGAGCTGTTGCAATGTTCCTACCCGGTGCACTCATGTTCTGTGCATTTGCTTCATCTCCCACTCTAGAAAGGTATTTTCCTTATTTTTTGTAACAATAGCCAGCACAGGTAAGGTTTCATCCCAAATTAAAATGCTGCTGTGTTGGAATAAATTACCTCTCTTGAGTCTTTAAATTCTCAGAACCTGTTCTTCCTGAAAGATGCAATATCTGAAAATCCTTTCTCTCAGCCTTTTATGTTTCTTTTTTTAATTAATACAAGCTGAGATGTCTGTATTAGTATAGCACAACCATTTGGATCTGAAGAAGAAATCTACATTTTTTAAAACTTGATGGGCAATATTAAGTGATCAATGCCAATTTAAAATTTCATGTTTTAATAGATACATATTTTGCATTTAAAGAATTCATTGGAGAAGTTCCAAGTGACAGCTACCTTCCATTTACTAACCAGGTAAATGCTACCTTTAAAACAGTCGTATTCTTTCTCATCATCATCATCAGTGTAAGCTATTTTCAGATCATTTTTGTGAGTGGCCAAGACTGTTTGTCCTGCTGCCAGATGAACTAGCATGGTTTATTTTACACTGTTTAAGTGGTACTTAGGGCATGCACACAAAGTATGTCATCCAATGGAGGTGTCACACAAAGGCTCTTCTATGAATGACCCCAGCAGTGTTAAATTCAAGAAAACAGTGCTAAAGGATATGTGGCCACGTGAAAGATTTCCATGGGGTTTTTTTTCCATATTGCAAGGTTTGAGTTTTGGGGGGTTTTTTTGACCAATAAGATTATTTTTATGTGGCCACCTGAAATGATAAGGGAATCACAAATCCAAAGGTAGCCTAGGCATCCTTTCAATAACCATTGTAAAAATAGACAGTAATTTTAATACTCCCTTCATTTCCATAAAATATCTAACTTAATGCTCCAAATACTTGCCAGGTAAGAGATACATGAAGGGGGGAACAAGACTATCCAGTGCTGTGAGTCCCCTCACCAGGGAGAAGACCGGGTAGGTAGCAGTGACCCTTGTGACAAAGAAAGCCACATGACAAAGAAAAGCATGGAATGTATCCTGGTGACCGTGAGAGGAGATGGGTCCTGCAACCACCAGATCCATCCCACTCCTCTTGTTCTTTCTGGCTCCACCACCGTGGGACAGGCTGGTCACTGACAGCCTTGCACTGTGGCCTTTGATCCTGGTCTGGTTCCACCCTTGTGGAGCAGTATGCAGGCTGTGTTGCTGTGGACAAAAACAAAATTCCATTGATGCCTTAGTGCCTGTTCTGACAAGATACAAAAGGTATCCATCTCCCAGGCTATAACCATAGCAAGTAGAATGAACTATAAATGCAGAAAATGTCACATTTTTAACAACCAGTTTTGGTGTTTTCAGCCAGTTCCCAAATGAAAAGACCTAATGTTTTCTAAAGTCTGTTTTTTTAATAAAAAAATCATTTCATGTACCAGGACAATGCAGCTTTAGAATCATACATGTTTGCTGCATATACTCTGAAACATGAGATTTATAAAGGGATTAACTGCTTCTGCATCCTGAATCATTCCAAAGATTGTCTGCAAATAGGAGACCATGAGGGAGCAGGAAATATAAATAAGAAAGTGCAGTTGCTCTAACAAGGAAAAGTCCTTAAAATAGGGGGTGGTCTTCAGTACTCAAAAGGAATTTAAAAGAAAAGGTGGCAGTTTTTCCTACAAAGACACACTGACAATGCAAGACAAGTGAGAGAAAAGGGAGCTGCCAAATAGAACATGCCACTGCAAACCTGTGCAGCATGGCAGAGCCCAGACCACAGGAGAGGACCCCCTACACTCATGCTCCTTCCTGACAGCACATGGGCAGCAGGGCCCCTAAGAGGGCAGGGGAACAAGTCTGCTTTTAGTGCTTTTCACATGGGTTTATCTCTCCCTTCCAGCACAACTTCCTCTGAGGTCAGACCCTTGGTGGCTGTGACAGAAGTCCCACTGCATCCAAAGAACACCAGAGGGTGATAAGGAAGGATACAAACAAAGTGGTCACTTTCCATTTTTAGCAGCAGCAGCAGTGCCCTGTACACTCAGTGGGACAAAGCATAAAGGCAGCACCTTGGTTTATCAGTGGCAAAGCAATGCCCTGCTCTGTCCCAAACATGTGGGGGCTGAGCTGGGGAGGAGCACATGCACGGGGAATGAACAGGCTTATTTACATCACCTGCTGTAAGTGAATTAGTAGCAAGATGCTGCAGCCCAGGTGTTTCAAAGATACCTGTTTCTGGGTAGATTTTAGTAACTTGGAGAAGCTGGCTCCAAGCATATGGAGGACAGTCTAAAATATTACTTCAACACGCAGGTTTTCAAGAAGGAAAAGAAGAACACTCAAGAGTCACCTTTGGGCAAACTCAGAGTAGAATCAAGGCAAGGGAAAAATGCTCTTTGCAGATAGCACAAACCACCAGTCCCTGCCCACAACAGGTAGCTGCAACATCTTCTTCTGTGAGAGTTTGGACCTATGCATCTTCATTTACCCTTGAAAAATGAGTGCAGAGCATTTCTGAATGGCAGGATGCACATTCCCAGCCTCTACACAGGGCTGAGCATTTGGAGAGACATCTCAGACCTGCCTGAGCCAGCAGTTTTGGAAAAGCACTTCTGCAATAGCAGTCTTAAAGTCAGTACAGTATCCCTGTACCATGGCTAATGCAAGCACCAATAGTACATAGCAGGACAGTTAAGAATTGGACTTTTAAACTCACGTGGGCTTTATGCCCTTCAGAATTTGGCTGTCTGAAACTACAGGAGTCTCTAAGTCAAGAACCCAAGAGAGAGAAGTATAATCTACTAAAATCACAGAATCCTCATTATAAGGAGTTATTGGCTCAAATAGATTACTTTCCAATTTAACTTGTGCCTTTCCTAATCAGCATATCTCCTACCTTTTGTGCACAGTAAATGCAAGCAGTGAATCCAGTCTGTACCAGCTTCCCTGGCCACAAAAGTTGACCCACTGTCTTTTCTTTCAAAGGCAGAATTTATAAAGCTTACATTGCAGTTCAGCCTTGAGTTGGGGCTGACATTTGTTTCCTTCCCCAAATGAGTTGCCTGGTTACATTTCAAGCAGACTTCTGAAAGTATACAAATGTACTTCTAAAACTGATAATCATCTGGGGGGGGGAAGGCTTATATCCTGTTTTTGCTTATGAGAAGGGCCCCAGGCACCCTGATTTTAAAAATGATCTGACAAGAAGCAAATACTCAAATGCTCCTTGACACATATACATCTGACACCTCAGATAATCAGCATAGTTTCATGGAATTAGCTGAAACTCCATCCTCACCCCCCACCCCCCACTTGTCATCTCACAGCAGAAAACATGCTGAATAACAGTGCATCACACCAGGTCCAGGCTTTTATTATATTTTCAGTCCAGAAGAAGAAAAAAAAAAAAAATTTTTTTCTCACTGTTTCTCTTCCATCAGCAGAGCTATTCTTTCCTTGATGCCATATCAAATGTTTAAAATTTTTCCACAGTTTAGTTTTAAAAGCAGTACATGAAGCCAAAGAAGGAAAAGAAGAAAAAAAAAGAAGAACAAATGCAGCCATTCAAGCTCAGCTTTCAAACAAAGAAGCCCGATCAGGACCTCAGACTTTGGAGCTGAAAGCCCCAGACTCCCTTTGGACAAATGCCTTCACTTCTCACTGATTTCAGTGACATCTGCACAGTATGGTCATGGACCCATCTTGCTTCAGAAATTATCTGTCTGTGCAAGACTTTGCTCATAAAAGACAAACCTAAAGGATGTGTGAGTCATATGAAAGCACATGGATTTGGAAAAGGAGCACTTCACAGTGTAGAGGACTGCAATAAAGCCTCGCTCACCCCCTTACCTGAAGTATTTTTGCAACACACATATTTACAAGATTCCTTCTTTATTTTCATCCTCTTTGATCTATGCAGTTCCTTTGATGCATGCAAGTGATAAATCTCTGTGTCTTTCCTCCCAAGCCTTTCAGACAATATGTGCCCTACTCTCATGACTACAGTCAGTACCTCCTCAGTTTGGTTGCTCCTCTTCCTCCTCCTGTATCCTCCTACTGCTCCTCCCACTCACTAAATTTACCAGTCTTTGCCCATAGCTATCTCCTTGTTCCTTGGCAGGACTATCCTTAGGTGTTCTTAAAAGTGACACTGATAGAAAAATAACCTGTAATCCTCAATCCTGCCCAGATCCACTTGGGTTCTGAGGATGCTGGTGCAAGAGATGAAAAGGAGCTCTGTATGGTTAGGTATCCAGGGCTTGTTTTCATTCTTCCACCTCTAATTCAAAGGCAGTGAAACCTGATCTCCTTCACCTTTCCTGGCAGTTCTGTTTTTCTTGTGACCAATATTGCTGGTCCTGTGTCTATCTGTACCTGTGTATCTCCTGGTCTTCTTTCTATATGTTGTAGTTCAGGACAGAAACTCTCTTGTTCTCCAGTGTTTCTGTAGTCTCTGGAGCCACAATGTCCCAGCCCATGCCTGGATCTTCCAGCAACTTGAGTCAGGCCATATTGCTGATGAAATACTGTAGATGAGGGGTTTGGAATTCTAGAAATATTTTCCTTTCCATATTTTTTTTCAGCAGTCATCTGTTAGTAACCTCTGAAGAATGAAATACTTACCCAGGCTTTGATTATCTTGCAGTCTTGCATCTTATTGAAGGTATCTTTTCTACCAACCTTCCAAATTCTCATCTAAACTGAATAAAATACAGTTTATTTCTCAGGCTTTGCTTTAGCTCAGAGAGATTTGAATGGGGGGTGAAAGTTAGCATCCCCATAATAAGTCTAGAAAAATTACAGACCACATTATGTTTTGGCTGCTTATCTGAGGTCTCTGAGCTACCATGGTTTCCATCAGTTTCAAATATGGAAGCTCAGAAGCTTTGGAGAAAAGCAGATCATTTAATTCAATACATTTCATTTGAAAAACTGATATAAAACTGTTCTTTTTTAAAAATCCCAGTAGCTTTTGCTTCTAAAAGGCTAAGTAAACTTAAAAGGATAGTGTCTGCCTCCATACCTTAGAGTTGCAGATGCCAACAAACACTGGAAAATGCAGGTAGCTGGGACGAGGAAGGCAGTGAGGAATTGATGCTCCTACAAGTTTGGCAAGGAAAGTGAAAAATCCACCACAGCAAAAGGACAGAAAACATACTGTGAGTAGATAAGATATTTCACCAGCCTTACAGCCTTCATAGATGAAGGGTTGGCAATCCAGCCTCATTGCATTCATAGGGGGAGTATTTTGGAAAAGCACTGGCATCCAGCAATACATATTACTGCACAAGTGTTACTATTAATAGGATTAAGGCTTGCATTTATTATGCTGTGCAAAGATAGCAACTGTGATAAATGAGACTGCAACTACTGCCCACTTTAACCCTTTTTATAATCCTCTTACTTTTAGATATCGTTTTCTATACTCACTTCAATACTTGGTTCCATGCCCGTGTTGGACAAAAAAAAAGCATTTCAAGCAGCTCATTACAGTAAACATTAAGTATAAAAGCATTAATTTCAAAATTAGATATAAAATTTATCTGTAAATGAAGCAGCTGTCTTCATTACATACTCACACACACAATTCTACATGTAATTTTGTTTGCATGTCACAAAGTGTCTCTAATTTGTGTCATTTGGAATCACCTGGCATTTCACAGTAAAGGCAACAACAGAGATGCCTTACAAAAAACAAATCCAGAAATCAATTGCAGCTGTAGTCCTTGCACTGAGGTTCAGCGTGCCCTCCTGCATCCATGGACAAAGTTTGCTTCTCTGTCCAGGGCATTCTGTGCCAGCCAGAGGGTATGGCCTCGGTCGGAGCAGTGGGAGTCACACGGGGCTGGAGCGTGCTCAGCCTTGTGAGATTTACAGGGTGATCAATGGCTTCAGCATCCTGAATTACTCTGGAGATGGTTTATTAGGAAGGGGCCTTAGGGAGCAAGGAATAGAAAGAGAGAGTAGATTCACAGTTAAGGGAAGAATTGGTACAAGGCAATTTATACATGAAAATTCAGATGCCCTTCTGAATTTCCTAAAAGCTTGAGGTATCTGCGTCCAGGGCTTTGCTCTGGGCCCTTCTCTAGAACGGATGTGCAAGTAAATCAGGCTCCTGTATGAAATCGCTCTTAAATGTGTGAGGCACCATCAATCAAAAGGTGTAATCAGCTTTCCTCTGCTCAGTCCCTGCAGAGCTATTCTTGGCATGCTATTGGAAAAAAGCAAAGGCAGAGAGATGCTCTTTTTTTCCCTCTGAACACGGTCCCAGAGAGACAGCTACCCCGCATAACGAATGCAGCCCGTATTCCCTGTCTGTAAGTCGAGTTTCACAATGTGTCATCGCCTCCTCTGCCAAGGTGTTCGATTCCCAATGTCTAGGACCATCAGGTCAGTGTCTGGTCCACACTAATCCACAGTTATTTCTACCTCATCTGACTGCCAAAAAATTTCCTTCTCATTTCTGGAACAGTCTTACCCAGACATGCCCTAAAATTTCATGAGGAAACTACAGACCAGCTACTGCCTCCACTTTCATGTACGTTCAGCTCCTCAGTGCCCCAGAGCAACATGAAAGCAGAGCAAAAAGAGCCGTGTCCCCTCACATATGGCTGGGAAGCAGGACTTAAAAACTACTACCCAGGACTTTTGGATGCCCTCACAATTAGGAATAGTGGAAAACCTTAGTGTGTTATTGCCAGCCCCTGGGCTGGGCCACAGCCACAGACTTTTGCTGCACCTCTTGTTTGAAATAGGAGCCCTACAATGGGCATCAGGGAGCTTGCTTATATGTGTGCACACACAGACATTTTGTTTTTGAAATCATTTAAAGGGTATTTGCAGAACCAGGAGGAGATATAAAGGCAGTAGGGCCTCACAGGAAAGACAGGGGGAAGAAGGAGTGCTGGGAATTACCAAACCTGGGGCTGCAGCACTAGATTCTCCTCAGCACATTGCAGGATTTATGTCAAGGTTTCCCACACTGACGTTAACCCTCAATCCACATATCAATGGCTGTGTTCCTGCTGGGGTGTTTCAGAAGATACACTGCCAAACAAAGCCTTTCAGCAAAGAGCACAGCGGTGGAATCAGATTGACCTCTCAAATTTTCTTCTGTAGTTTTTTTGTTGTTTCAGAAAAATCTTGCATAAGGGTAATCACATATTTTGCAATGCCAAGATGTGTATCATTCACATATAGAGGTTACACAAGTATCACTGGGAGAATGTATCCCTTCAAGAATTGTTCTAATTAGTGACTTGAGCTTTCATTTAATTACACTCTTTAATGCATATCTCGGAATTACAGAGGTGGGTGTAATTTAATTAGCCAAAAAAAAAAAAAAATCCAAGACACGTTTCTATTCCCTTAAAATATAGGTTACACTTAAGACATGATGGGGATGACACAGATATTTCCCAGGAACAAGGTCCATACGCCTTCACCTTGAGGTATGTTCGGATGCAGCTCTGGGCGTGCGAGCGTGAGCATGGCTGGAGGCTGACAGCTGCTCATTACAGGCTGCCAGGGGTCTCAGCCTGGCTCCTGGAGGACAGGTGGCCACATGACAAATGAAACCCCTCACAATTAGCACTAATTGACACTCGGGTGGCTGGCCTCCAACGAGAGGTCAGGGAGCGGGTGAGCTCAGAGGCTGAGCATCCCATCCTGGCTGTGAGGGTCTGTGGTGCCACTGCCACCACTGCCACCACCACATTGCTGTGTGCAAGCACAAGACTCAGCACCAATATTTTGACAGCCCTGGAGCTCACCAGGGCCCCCTGTGGCCCCTGACTAAAACTATCCCGGTTTTAGGTCTGCTGCGAATGCCTTAGCCTGGCCTCTTACCTACACCAGGTCCATGCAGTTGCCCTATCATCCATGCCCTTCATCTCCACTCCATGGATGTGCTGGCTTTCTGGAGAGCAGATGCAAGAGTCTGAGTTTACTACCACCTCCCACCTTTCATTTTTTTCATTTAGAAACATTTCCACATTAAAAATGTGCAATAAACTGACCAGCTGCCACCCCTTGATGCTTAATCCTCTCTAATCTCGTCTGGGAACACTGAAATGTACAATTTTGCTTATTATGCAGCTTCCAAAAATAATTGAATGTAGCAAGTAGAGAGGGTAGCAAGTGAGGAATAAAGGAAACTAACCCCTCAGCTATTTATTTATCATTTTCTAAGGGCCTGTATGGCACACTCACACTGCTGTGAATGATCTCCTCCTCCTTAGAGAGCACATACGGCTACTCAAGCTGTGGACTGAAAAATGCCCCTTGTCCAACATAGGCACTCTCCATCCAGGAACAAGATATCCCATGCCCCACAGACCTTCCAATTCCACAGCAAACAACATGGTCCTCAGGGATGGAATTAATTGGAGTTTGGATTTTATACTGGTTGGCTTGATTGACTTCATCTGAGACCTCACAAAAGCAGTAAGTCTTTCAGAGGGGCTCCCTATAAATTTATGGCTCACAAGGCAGGGAAAAAAATCTCATGTAAATTATACCCTTTGAAAATGGTCATGAGGTATCGAGATGGCCCAGGGGACTGTCGAGGAAGTTTCATCTCTTGCTCATTTAGCATAGGTAAGTAGCAATAACTCATTATTCTCTTGAAGTAATGCAAAAACTTAGGAAAAACAAAATGTTTTATCAGTTTATTTATACTATGCCCTGTACCAAATATGTTGCTGTCTACAATCAGATATCTGCAAGGTTTTCCCAGTGAAAACCAGCAGGTCTAAGGACTGACTGATGAATAGATACACAGACAGTGTGTGTATTCTGTCCTTTCTTGGTGTATGGACTTTCTTCCTTTTGCTGAGAAGCCACAGCCATGCCTGGATAATTTTGTGAAATGACGATGCCACATGGGGAGCAATTGCAACTGGATTTGATGGAGCCACTGGCATATTGTTCCATGTTGCCATAGGTTGATCCTAGCTCCTCTGGAGCCCCACAGTCTTGTCTTCAACAAATATCATAGCTCCAGTCATGATTTCTAATCCAAATGTCTAACATAATCTTTTTCTATGATGTCACCAGCTTTTTCCCAGCATTCAGTTCTTCCTGACAGAAATTTAAAGCCTTATCATGGAGTCGTAGAATATCTCAAGTTGGAAGGGTACAGGGCAACCTAAAACTAAATCATATAACTAAGAATGTCATCCAGATGTTCCTCAAACTCTGATAGGCTTGGTGCCATGACCACTTTCCTGGGGAGGCTTTTCCAGTGACTGATGACCCTTTTGATGAGCAACACTATCCTAATATCCAATCTGCACTTCCCCCGATCAAATTAATTTCATTTATTTAATTCTTTGGAGAAATAATTTCTCTGAGGATCTGACTGTCTAACTTGTATAAAAGAGAGTTCATGACTAAGGCATCTATAGAAAGTGAAGTATTCAGTAAAATTCAGCTTAAAAATATTATTTTGCAGTGTAGCTGTGTATCCCTCATCCCAGCTCTGAGAAACATTGAGTCTTTTTTTTTTCTTGTCCTGGGCAAAATCTATAAAAACACACAGTATAGAAAGCTCTGGAGGTCAGGGTCCTCTCTCAGTCATCTGCAAATCATCTAACAAAGTCATCAGTTCTTCACAAAGTGCAATATTAAGAGCATATTGTTTCACACATGCTGCTTATCATTTTCCACTTTGGAACAAGCAGCTACAAGCTCTTCTAGAGGAGCATATTAGTGGTAGCAAAGACAATCAACTTGGAAAAAGTGACTGATTGCTATAGTGCTAGTTTGCATTTCATGTCACCTTGCTTTCAAGTTCTCATTAATTACATTACATTAATTAATTAAGCCTGATAGCACACCTGTTGTTAAGAATTATCCATACTTCATAGTTAGAGGCACCAAAAGAGAGCTATTAGAAGGCTTGCTTAGAATCTATATTAAAATTGAAAACTAGTCCAGTTTCATACTAGACCCAGATTGTATCTGTGTGAATACATGGTCTCCCTCTATTGTTTCCCATTGTACTCAAGACTTTCTAGCTTCTAAAAATAGAGGCAACATCAAAGGAGTCGAGCTTTCCCTTCCCAGTATGCAGGAGAAAGCTTGGCTTATTTATGTGTACAAGAAAATTATTGCAAAAAGGTGACAATTGCAAAAACTCAGTTTTTTTGGTTCACTTCAGCTGGGATAGGCCCCTGAAGCTGGCCCTTGGCTTCTATCTGGGGTAAAGGCAGAGCCAGTGCAGGTGGCTGTGCCCCCATGGAAGGGTTTTTACTGCGTGATGGTAACAGCTGGACCAGCCCCAGGCACTGGTGGAAAGGGCAACAGATGGAGGCTGCAAGTGGCCAAATCCTCACCTGGCCTTTCCTTCCTGCAGTGCTGCAGAGCTTCCCTTTCCCTGGCCCCCATGCTTGTGGTGGACAAGAGTGTGAAGATCAGCCTCCCCTCTCCCACCCACCCACCCCAGTGCAGCTCAGCCTTGCCCATGTCCTGGGGAGCCCAGCTGTGGGCTATGGCACTTTGTGCCATACATGAATGCCCTTTCCTTTCCAGACAGGGCAGGATGTCACAACCAAGCATCAAAATGATGGGGACACAGGCCATCTTAACCCAGTCCCTGTGTGATCTGTTACAGATTTCCTGGTAATTCTCTCTAGGGAGAAATGGGTTGCCAGCTACATCCAGACGAGTCCAGAACCACTCTGGGCTGTGGCCTGCCTCAGTGTTGGTCTGTGTCCCACACAAGGGGCCATTCAGCCCTTTGCATGGCTTCCTGACAAACCAGAAAAGCAATCCAGGAAAACAAAGTCTCCTTGCTGCTGGTTTGGTTGTTGAAAGATGTCCTCCCAACACCCAAAACTTTAACAGCCCAGCTGCACCCTTTTCATCATTTTCCCCTCCATCTCATTTGTTGCACATGAAGAAGGCATTCCTGTTGGCCAGGTGGCTCCTCAAAGGCAGAACAGAGGTAAGGCACCATGCTCCCACATCCTCCTTCCTCTCCAGCAGTGTCCTTGCCTCACTCTGATGCCAGCAACTGAGTACTTCCCAAAGAGTCAATTTGTGAAAAGAAGCAGTATCGATTCAAGGGGTGTGCAGCAGTAATTCTGTCGTTCGGCTTCGACTCTGCACAATCACACTTCATTTTCAGTCTCCAAACAATAAATAAATATAAAATGAGCATTGGCTTAAATAGCATTTAACACGCGTGACTTCCCAAAGAACAGCATAAAAGCAGGATCTATTGCTGCTTTTCCCTTATGTGAATCAATGGGAAATGCTGAATGAGTTAAGAAAAGCAGAGAATAAAAAAAAATAGAGATTATTGTTAGAACAGGGGGCTTTCTGCACTGCTTGTGCTGTATATCCACGATCCTTTTGTGTCCCTCTTTATCCTACCCTGGAATGGAATTAGCTTTCAGTCTTTCCTTTTTTTTTTTTTTTTTTTTTTTTTTTTCCTTAAATTTGATCTTATTCAAATCAGCCCCTTAGCAGGTTGGCTGAATTCTTGAAAGCCTAACACAGCCTGCAGATGTCTGTCTGTGCAGCCACATGGCAGAACCAGGCTTTGGGGGTCCCCAGAGCATCACGCGGGACTGGGAACTTCTTGGTGCCGGTTCCAAAAATCCATATCCCTTTCCAGTTCATTACAAACACCTATTGTTTGCCATATTTATCTGCCATCACTGCTGTTTGTTAGCAAATGGAAAAAGAAATGCCAGGACTAAATTTCAGCCTGCCCTTAGAATAGTGGAAAGGGGCTACAGGAATTGAATGACAGATGGTCTTTGAATGATATACAGAACCTCTGCCCCTGGGCCTGCTTTGGAGGAGCTGTTTTGGATTGTTGCTCAGAAGAGTGGGAGGTTGTTGTGTGATATGTGATTATTCCATAATAATTTTAATTATTTTGCCTGTTTTCAAACAATAGTCTCAGCCTTTTTTAATTTTTACACTCACTGAGTTGTGACACGAGCATTCTTTCCTCTGTGTTTGCAGGGATTAAAATCAAACCCTGTATCCCTTCCCATTTTTTTTTTTTTTCAAATAATCCATGTTTAAATAAATTACCTCAGCCTGGAAAAGTGAGTTACAGGGCATTCTCCTGACATGTATGGCAGAGAGAAAAGAGAAGGGCTGGGGAACAGGGGTGGGGGGATGGGGAAGGCTTTATTGTGTTTTGCAGGATGAGATTGTCACCGTAACAAGTTTCAAGAAGAGCTGCTCTTTAACTCCTCTTCCTCGGCACAGAGAGCGCAGCTCTGGGAACCTCATTTACATGCATATGGGTATCTGATTGGATCTGTTCAAAGGTACAGTAGGAGTCAGTCAGATTGAATATGATGTGCATATAAATGAAGTTCCCAAAGTGGGGTGTGATGCTTCAGGAGAGACAGGGAAAATATGCTGTCTCTGCTTCATCCAAAGTCCAATAGAAACTTGGGGATTTTATTTTTTCTTAAACTGGCTTGAGATAAGCAAGAGTGGAAGCCAAAAAAAAAAAATACATATATATGTACAAATATATATGTATGTATGTATGTATGTATGTATTTCTCCCCTCCCCATTTATTGAATTTACATCTTAGGCCAAACGCTCATCGCTGGAACCCCATAAATTGCATTAGCTCGGCATTATCAGAGCACACATTTGGTTTGCAGGACAACTGCACACCCAGCCCTGCACAGGGCACAGCTGCAGGGCTCACCTCCCTTGCAGTGCACACACCTCACATGCATCCATCCCTCTGCTGACAAGCAGGGACACGAGGAAAGCTGTTGGGCTTTGCTAAGCTTTAGTCTTTCTTGCAGTAGATCCTGCCCAGGCAAAGCCACCACTCAGAGTTTTTGGCTAATCAGGGGGCGAGCAGCATGTAGCTTTGGCTGAGCTTTGTGCTTGGGTGCAGGCAGGAAGCATGGGGCAGTTAGAAGAGTCAGGCAAATATGTTGCTTAGGAGGAGATTTGGTCCACCCTCAGGAGCTGGTGTGCTCCAAAAGAGATAGGAATTATCAGGAAAATGCAGCACCATAAGAGGTAAAGGGCTAAAGGGAACTCTTCTCCGAGTAAAATAATCATTAGCAAAAGCTACCTCTCCGGAAAGCACTGAATTTAAATAATACTGCAGTGCTAACCTGGGACAGGAAACAACAGTGTGCCTACAAGCCAGGACTCCTTTGGTTTGGGCCTTCTGACCTTGCCAGTGTGCCAGGATTTGGGACACACCCCCGTGGCACAGGAGTGCACACCAGACCCTTGGGAGAGCTGCATAGTCCCAAGGTGTCCCAGCCCTCTCTTCACAGCTGGGTTAATGGCCAGCTCTGCCTCCTCCCGCAGGCTGGCTGCAAGGGGGAGCACATGGAGACTGGGAGATGCCCAGGAGCCACACAAAGATGTGTGCTTTCCCTGAGCCTGGCTCCTGTCCTGAGATGTGGCACCCATGGCTGCGGGGAGGGGGCTGCGGAGACAGTGCAAGCTGTAGGCGAGGGGATCCTGCGCCTCATCGAGGACACCCTCTGTGACATCTGCAGTTTTATTTTCAGCAAATCCCTGTCTCTCTGCAGCAGAGTCTCGCTGGTACTGCAGCTAATGCCCAGCTGAAATTCAGATTATTCCAGTCCCACCAGCAAGGAGGGCCTGGGGAGTGTACTCTGCCTCCACAGGGAAACATGCTGGTGGATGAAATCTTACGGGGCACTCTTGTGCCACAGGCAGCAAATCCAGCAAGCAGAGACCCACCTGTGGAAATAAAAATACTGTGTATTCCTCTCTCCTCGGTGTTACAGGAAGAAGAGAAGAAAGAGCTTACATAGTGATGAGGATGCTCTGGCAAACCAAGAGTACCTTGAAGCTAGATGCCATAATTTCAAAATCTTAAAGCCACAATACACATCTCTAATAGAAATTATTCCAATGCAATCTGAAAAACTAAACTTAAAAGCTGTCTAATTTTTTTCTTTCTTTTTTTTTTTTTTTTTTAAACCTTCCAGGATTTGTATCCTGGTCTGGGTGTTTCTCATAAAACATTAGATAATATCAAACATTTCAAGCTATCACTGAAAAGAATTTACTGTACAGCTTTAGGGATACTACCAGACATAAAAAGATGCAAACAGAACACTGAAAACAGGTGAATATAACAGAGAGATATTTCCATTCCTGCTGCTTAAGAATATTTGTTCCTGTAACTTTTGGCTACTTCCTATTTGTGGTTCAAAATCTAAAGAGCTTTGTTTTACCTTTACTTTAAAGCTGCACTTTGAACTCCTTTCAAAATACCCTATGAAAAGCAGAGCCGGTATCAGGCCTTAATAACAGGGCCTAAACTCCAGTGTTTGTGTAGAAATATGAAGGATGGCTACTGCTAAAAGAGAGGGTTTAAAGGCAGGAGCACATTGGAACTTTTATCTGCAGCACAGATGATAAAATAAAACCTTGTACAACTCACCAATGACGCTAAGATTGGTAGAGTGGTAAACAAGGAGAGCAGCTTATTGTTCCAGGCAGGCAGGAATTGCCTGCATGGATGGTTGCAAGTCCACAATGAGCATTTTAAGACAGGTGAACGAAGTGTAATTCAGGTAAGACATAGAGCAGCAGAGAACAGGCTCTGCCTGGGCCTCAGAAAATACTCTGAACCACTGAAGAACAAGAGCCCCTAGAGAAGTTCTCACAGCAATGATATTGCAGAAGGGACAGTGTGGGTTTTTATGTATAAAGAAATACCTGGTAGAAAGCACAAACCATCTTGCCTCCACAGTCCTAGATACCAATGCCCATCTCTGGAGAAGACCCTAAAGGGTCCATATACATATAAATTAGGCATTAAGCAGGGCTAAGAGGACCTTTCAGCTTCTCCAATGTGGGCACAACACAGATGATGAGCAAGAAGCAAGGCAAAGCACTGGGACTCCATGTGTGCGTG
Source organism: Vidua chalybeata (assembly GCF_026979565.1). NCBI lineage: Eukaryota > Metazoa > Chordata > Aves > Passeriformes > Viduidae > Vidua > Vidua chalybeata. The sequence goes on along the minus strand of NC_071532.1, from coordinate 73,175,539 downwards.
TTAGATGCCTGGAGACTTTTCAGAGAAAAGGAAGCATAAGGGTGTAATGTACAGGGAATTTGTGTGGTTTAAAGGAGCCTTTTATCATCCATAAAATGTCCTTCAGTCTGAATTGTGGCACCAGCAATTGAAAAGTTATAGTGGATACCCAACACCCACTTATTATTTATAATGAGCCTGAAGATCTCAGTGGTGAATCAGCCACTTGCCAAAACCCTCTGTCTGGTTACTGATAATAATCTGAGGTCATGGGCAATGAAGTATGGGGCACAGATTCTCGCCCTTATGTTTCCTTGGAGATAGGCTGCTCTCTTACATCTGCCCATGCTTCAGTCAGGGCACTGGACTAAATGACCTCCCGAGGTCCCTTTCAATCTGATTTATTCCATTATTCTACCATGACACCTTGTACAAAGTGAATATCAAGTCACAGACCTCAGGACCAGACCTTGCAGGGTTTTTCTTGTCCTCACCCTTGTAAGTTCCCAGCTGGACCACTCTTACTACTGCAGCACTGCAAGAGCCTCTGTGATAAATGGACCTGAATGTAAGGAAAGCATGATTTTGGCCATCTGGGATTATGTTATAAACACTTCTAGAAGAAAAAAGAAAGTACTTCTGGGAAATAATTGTAATTTGTAATTATTTCTACCTTCACAAAGTTTTGCAAATAGTTATACATTGCCTTTATATAAAAAAGTTAAACCATACCAAACATATATGATATGCATAATATTGCTTCCTTGAATTGGCCAAAAATAAGAGAGATTGTCAGGTGTGAAAGTAAGTGGTTGCTTAAGTAAAAATTTATATTGAAGTTAGAGATAGTTACCCTAGATTTAGCTACCAGCATTAATAATATAAACAACAATCAGGAGATTTTTCCCAGTTCTTCCTATCTAAGGCTTAGATTTTAGTGATGTTTAATGTTAATCCACATTGTTTAAATGCCTGCTGCCCTTCAAAGTATAATCCACCTGGAACAATGAGAAAAACAAGAATCAGTAACCAGTGGTGCTATTAATTATCCTTCATGGATTAAATACTTCAATTTCACTGAGTTATCACCCTGTAACACTACTGCTCAGGAACTTTGCACTATCTTTCCTTGCCCAAACAAGCTGAATCACATAATTTTTTTAGTGGTGCTGCTAACATAGTTCAAGGCATGATCTACATAATGTTGTTCCTGGGAGCTGGTGATTGAGAGAGCACAAAATGTCTGTCCTGAGGGTTTCCAATGAAGGGCTCAAATGGAATAGAAAGTCAGAGGTCCTGAGCAGTCTTCTGGTAAAGATTCTTTGCTATGCCTTTGAGCAGAGCCCTAAACTGCAAGAGAAGCAGGATATTGGTGAGTCTTTCCTCTGTTTAAGGAGAACAAAAACAATTTTTTCTGACTACCGTAACTGCCGATTTAATTTCTTATTTGTAATAACTTGATTAAAATTCACTGACATTTCACCTGGAGGCCAAAGGGGAAAAAAGGTGTCACTCAGACCTTACCTTGGACTTGATCCTACAGATCGAGTCAGTAGGGAGGTGGCTTCTGTGAGGACTTCTGGAAAAGATCCTTAGTGGAATTAATCAGTATTACGTATGCTAATACTTCTTGCAAGTAATTGACATATTTTCTTGTAAATCAGTTCAGAAACCAGCTGAAATTAAGTGGTGCAATGGATTTGGCTTTACTTCCTCATTCAGGTCAGTGATGTGGGAACACAGAGAATCTGCTAGTAGAAAATACAGGCATTTCCCTAACATTTTCCCAACATTTTCACAGGCACCCTGGGAGTCCTTCTCTTCCTCTATCAGACCCCATCGTCATCTTACCTCTTAATTTTCTCAGCAAACCCAAGTAGCAAGAGCTGGTACTGTGAGAAAATATGTTCTTACTGAATGCTGAACATCTGTATTTTATTTGTGAAACCCTTTCCACCACAGACACTACTCACTAAGATTTAACTGCAGGGTTTAGGGTTTGTCTCCTGCTCCCTGCAGAACCTTTTTTCTTCAGTTTTTGCTATTTCAACTGCTAAAAAGGGTTTTCTTTTCCTGACTATTTAGAAACCCATGCATACACATATATACACACAGAGGTGGAAAAAATTTACTAAGAAAAATTTGCAAATTCTAATTGATTAGAACATATGTTCTTTTCATTTATGAACTATGCCCAGTATTTTTAAAGTCAGCTTAACCAGTATGAACACTGTCATAAAAAGTCAGTATGTAAAAATGGGCTTTTCAGCAATTCCAGGAAACTGCAAAATAAATGGAAACAGTCATTTAATGCTTACCAAGTACAGTATATATAGATTTAATAAATGCAAGAATACAAAGGATTTGATTAAAATGTAGTATTTGTTATTGAAATGTACTAAAGGCTAACTGTTCATACATATGACTCATCTCTACTAGAAGCAGAAATGGTCAGAAAACGTATTGCTTAGCAAAAGTTTGCTTTGACTGTAAATAACTGCAGGTGAAATCATAGACAGTTCTGTGAAATTTCCTTTTTTTAAAAAAATCAGCATTGTGATGTAAGAATGTAATTTGGAATCTGAAAATTTTACTTTGTGTTTATTTGAATTTTATTTAAGTGCAAATATTTTCTTACTGCATTACATATTTGCATGGTCAGACTACGAATGTTATTTTAATTATTATATGATCTTAATGGCAAATTGACATTTTAAAACATCATATAAAAGCACAAATTAAAGAGGCTAGTTTAGTACAATAAACATGATGTGTGACTGAGAACAGGTACTTTCAATTTTCTTCTGTTAGCCTAGTAATACTTAATTAAGCTATTTTGGGGATTAATAAAACCATTTCAAACCAGTTTATTAAAACACACAAACAGAAGAGAGTTTGATCCAGCAGAAGTTTCAATCCCAGATAAGTAGCAAAAACTAAAAATTTCTATTAAAACTTCATTACTTCAATCAATATTTTGTATGATACTCCTTTAAGTAAAGAGCAGAAAATTTATTTAAAAAAATAAATAAAATTGGAAGAATTTACTTTGCAGAGTGGAAGTGCCCAAAATTTGCAAAAAGCTCTTGAAATAATTCTTATTTCATGGAGAAATTGAAGATGCTTGACATGACAAGGCAAGGCAGTGATGGCTTATTACCCTTAGCATATTGATGTATTTTATTGCAAATTGAAGAAAACCACTCAATGTCTCAGATCCCACCCCCTGATTCCTTCTCATGGACCGTGTCCAGTGCTCAGCTGATCTTGCTGGCAGAAAACTCCTCTTCCCATATCTGATACACACCTCCATGACTTCTCAGATCTCCAAAGGACACCCAGATAACTCAAACACCTCCCCTTTTTGCTTACGGTGCGTTAAAATTGCCCCGTGTCCTTATTTTTATTTCTTCTTCAGCGAAAATAAAGATAGCCATGAGATTTTTTCCCTCCAAAGGTGGTGTTTGCTATGCCTGTTCCCGCTGCCCTTCCCTGGCCCCTCCTTTCTCCGGAATATGTGGTACCTAACACCAGTCTCCAGTGCTGAGCTCCATGCTATCTGAATATCTGCATACTAACATTGAATATGTGGCTTTAATTACTCTTATGTAATGCTCTGGATGTACATTCATCATTGCAACCTCCAGCTCCTCTGCTACCAAACTGTTCCCTTGACAGTTATTCCCTTCCTTGCATTTCTGCAGTCAATCGCGCTTGTGAAGTGTAGGAGCCTGCATTTATCAAAGTCTACTCCGTTTTTGCCGATAAATTCCTAAAATATTCAATGTAATTCTGAATTCTAGCCCTGCCCACCAAGGCACTTGAAGTGTTTTTCAGGTTGGTATTTCTCTAAGTCTCTTGATTCACTGCAATCAGTGCAGACTTGCAGTGTAGCAATGAAGGGTTGCCTGCTTTCTTTGGCCAACTTTCCAGGTAGCCATTCACCCATCTGCCCAGAAGTCACTGTTTTTTCTAAATTTGCTCATGAACCTGTCATGTGATACATGACATCCAGGAATCAAGATCTAGCCCAAATATCATTCTTCTTTCTTCATGAGTCTGTTGCCCATAAATCAGTTACTTTGGCTGGATATATTTTGCTTGATGAGGCAATTACTGGCTGTTGGATGCTTTTTTTCTTGTTCTCTAGATGGTTGATCCATTAGCAAATGGATCAAATAATCAAAAATAATTATATATAAAATAAAATATAATATTATAAATATAATCAAATTATTAAGTCAAAATTAGTCTAATTCCTGGAATCCCTCCTTCTCTTTTAAAGAGAGACAATAGATCCCCAAGCTGCCATCAACCACACTTCTGAAGTTGCCCACTCCCTTCCCAAAGACCTGCTAATTCTCCAGCTCTTTCAGGCAGCTCCCAAGCTATTCAGCCCTGACTTGTCCAGCTGTTTTGAAATGTCTCGATTTTCATGTAAATTTCTTTCAGATTTTAGCCAGAGTCCTTAGCCACTAGTTACTCTTATTAACTGCTTTAGCCATCTCATTTAATCCTTCATGAAATACAAAGAAATACCAAAACCTTTTCCATTCTTGGTTGCCTTCTTGTTAGATTTTCCTCACTGTTGAAGACTGGACTGACATTTTTGTCTTCTCTTCCTCTTACCAGTTGCATATTTTCAGAATCATGTATCTTTTAAAATTAACTTTGTTTGCTGCACTTCCACTTAACTCAATAAACACCCTCTAAAAATCATTTTTATTTTAAGAGATGAGCACAAAAGGAAGATGCAATTGCTTTCCATAACATAATCAAATAGAGGTTTTTCAAAGTTCCCATGTCATTTAAATATGCCGTATCAGTAGTGGCATGGTGAATGCCAATGAAACACCGCTGTTGTATCATACCAGCATCATTCTGGTGGTAAATTTCCCCATGTGGACAAGTCTTTAGCAGTATTCCCCAGTGCTCCTCCCATTGTGAGTGACATTTCATAGAACTGAGTAGAGTAACATTGAAATGACCCCAAACCATGATGGAGTGTGGCAAAATTGCAAAAATGCTGAAGCTTTGAACATGAATTATTTTGGATTTTAAATACATCTTTCTTTTATTAATCTAGTGGAATTAGGAAGCTATTAAATACAGCAGACCAAACAGAAGCCAGGAACTGTAACACAAAAAAATTATTCCAAAGTGGGACCACCAGGCTAACAAATCTCACTGCAAAATACCTACAAGGCTACAACTATTGGTGCACCTAGACCCCGGTCATATTATTCCATATGATGATAAATGCAAGTTGTGCATTTTTTTATGGGAAATGGTTTTTAATAATTATCATAATCATATCTATCTCTAAATACCATGCAGTTTCTCTATTCTTGCCAGCCTGTAGCCCTTTTAGCTGGCTTTTGTGTTTCCCTGGACAAGCAGTGGCTTCCCAAGCTGGGAAGGGCTCTGAGAACATCTCAAACTTTTCCTCCTGCTCCAGAAACGATTGCAGAAAGCCACTAAACTTGGCTGGGGAGGCAGCAAGTCAAATTCAGGGTGTCTTTTTCTTGGCTGTCCTACAGCAATGTCACCTCAGCTGCACTAAGGTAGATGGCATTTTCTCCTATGTGTCAGTCTCTGCAGAAAATATTCAGAATTACAAGAAAACTTACAACTCTTCCTTCTGTTTGCAACTTTCAGGTGCAAAATGACCAAACCATCATGGTCTATTCAGTAAATTCTCAGCAAATGATGCATATAGAGAGAGAAAGGAAAATCCCAATCATCAATCAATTGTGCATTAAAGGAGGTCACATCTTGGATATCTGCTCACTGGAAGAATCTTCTACTGCAAATTTTCTCCCCCAAAACCTGGAAACTTACCAGGGTAGGTGACAAACAAATAGCGATAAGCAGGATTCCATCCAGTTGGGGTTTGAATGCCTGCAAAGATGGAGATTCCATGTGCTCTCTGGGCAACCTGTACCCATGTCACCCACATCACAAAAAAAGCATTTCCTGACGTTCAAGAGGGACCCCCTGTGTTTCAGTTTTGTGCCCATTGTCCTGCCACTGGGTACCACTGAAAAATGCCTCAGTTCTTTTCACTCTCCCTTCTTTATACCTTCTCTCTTATTCAGGTTGGACATTCCCAACTCTAATTCCTTTGTAAAGGAACTCATCAACTTTAAATTGCAGTCTTAAAAATAGACTTAACTTAGACATTTATCTGGCATGGGCCCTCTCCAGGACGCCTTTGAGCTACCTCAGTCTTCACTACAGAGAAGACTTGGCTGTTATGGGTTCTGCAGTATCTATTTGGGGTTTAAATGGGAAGCTTGCTGTTGCAACACCTTCCATCCAGCCTAGGAGTGGTAAAATTCCATTTGTTTAAAAGATTTGTCTCTGTATTTAATTATGTTCTTTGCTTGCTCTTTGATAATGCTCGTTTTGTTCTCACATCTTTTTTTGCATGATTTTAAAATGGGTGGGGGGAGATATTTCACAGAAAAAAAATATATATGTATTAGCAAAAAGAGTTTCATGCAACTATAATTCCATTTAGATCACTGTCAGTGACAGGCAGAATTTACTTAAAGATATTTTCTGTGCTTTACGGTTACTCATTCATGCAAATAAAGATAGCCCTTGAAGCCAAGTCACCTTGCCCTCTCAATCATCCACCTTGCCCTCCAGAGCTCTGGGGGGAATGCTAAATTAAAATCTGTCTGCTCTGGCAGAGGTGGTTTTTTTGATATAAAGCCAGAATAATTATTCAGACATATGTTTACAGCTGCAAGGTTATATTTTGCTGAAGATTTTTTAAAGCGAAAATGTAACTTGGTTGCTAAAGGGTTTTCTGTTTAATCACTGCAGAGGTATGGAAGACAGGAAAATTTGTGAATTTACCCTCTTTCATCTCGGTCCTTGTGATTTGTTTGTTTAGCTCACTTTTTTTCTTTTTTTAATAACATGAAATTTTGGAGGGTGAAAAACATTTCCAAGTCATATTATTTAAAGAGTTTCATTCTATTTTTGTGCATAGAAACAGAGTTTCCCCTCTTTTTTGCCTTCTGTGATGATAATAAACACTGGTCAGAGTGAAATTAAACACTACAGGAAAATTGTGTTAGTCATGTTAAGAAGAGTTCAATGAAGGGCTTCAAACAATATTTTGAGTTGTTTTGCAGCAGTGAAAATTAGCTGGAAGGATGACAAATGCAAATTGAGAAATGCCTAGTTGGAATTTACAAACTGTCCTGTAATGAAAAGAGATCCAAACTTTAATTTTTTAAACTGTAACAATCCTTGAAGCAACAAGAACAGAAGAAACAGAAGGGGAAAATTCTCAAAAGGAAGACAACTTTGATGATTTAACGGCACTCATGTTGCATAAACTTTGCAGGAACAGGTAATAAAATACAAAACAAAGCTTCCCCAAGTGTGGCAGGATTCCACTACAGGTATTAAACTCTCAAGTAGAGATTCATCTCAAGAAACTGTCTGCCATCATGCTAACTTTAGTGAGAGACATGAAATACCTCTACATGTTCCTCCTCACTTTTTATTTAGCCCTCTTCTCAGTTAGGCTGGAGCTTTCAAATGATGTCTGTTGCAAAGCAGGTCTGGATAATTTGGCAGGCTCCCTTTCCACCTCAACAGCTGGAACACATATGTGATGCATGAGATACATGGTGCATCCTGATTTTTGCCTCTCTCTTTCATTACTGTGTTGTCTAGCCGCTCCTGAAAGAAAAACGTTTCTAGTTAGATCAGTGGTTTTCAGACATTCACCTGCCTTGGGGTTTTCCACTGCCTTGTTAAGCTGCAAAGTCAGGAAGTTGGTGGTCAGGAATGCCAAGGCTCTGAGCAAATGGAAGATGGAAACACTGAAAAAAGCTCAAGTTGTAGTAAACATTCAGAAAAACTGCTTCATAGTAAAAGATTCCAGAATCTTAGTTTTTATAGATTTATTTATTATGTAAATCATATAGTTTATAGAATACATATTATATAAATATATATTATAAATAATACTGCATATTATTTAAACAAAAATCCTTAAGAAGAGATTGACTGCTGCAAGCAGGCACCTTCAAGAGCTCTTATGCTGCATAGCTTTTTGGTTCAGCAGGAAAAGACATCCAGGTGTTTGAAGCCAAAGCTAGAGAAAAAAAGTATAAACATATTTTTAAAAGGAGCTTCATTAATATCTAAATGAATCACAGCCTGAAGTTTTATGAATGTCTCAAAGCTTTAATTTCAGGAGTGGATAAGTTTCTGAAGATGTAGGAGCTATCTGGGCATAGAGACTGGAGAGGAGACTGGCTTGTGTCCTGAGAGAGGTCACATGAGCTGGTCACTGCAGGTTCCTCTGTCCTTGCAGTCCCATGGAATCAGAGACACTGTGAAAAGACTTTCAAGTTTCAAGAAGCTTGCAGACAAAGAGAAGTTACCTGGAGTCTGTGAATTCTTATATTAAACCAAAAATAGTGACTCTTATATAATTTATATAATTTATATAATATGTATCTCAAAATACCTTGACACTAGGCCACATTTTGTGTGTTGAGATTAGACAAAAGGAGGAAAAAATTATTGCAATTAATTCCAAGAAAGTCTGCTTGTTTATTTTCTTCATCTGCCTGTCTCATAATATATTACACATTGTGAGGTTGAAGTCTTTAGTGTAATCTAATAATCAAGACAATTTGAGAAAAAAATCATGTGCACAAAGAAACTTTTTCTCAGTTATAATCTCTAAGCCTGGATAATGACATTACATTTTTGAGACACTAAGATCAACATTGCAACAGCCCATTCCACGACCTATCAGCTTTCATTAACACAGCGATTCATCCTCGCCTTAATCTTTCTTCTTAAACTATTCAAACTGTGAACCAAATAAAATGTCTGTATCCACATGGCTTAAGTTCTACTAAAGTCTGATCTTTAGCTCAGGGTCTGATTCACTAAAACATCTGCCTGCCAGTCTAGATTTGTACATTGATTTTCAGGTAAGACATCTTTCTTTAAAAGACCAGACTTCACACTGGAGTTTAACACTGAGCACAGAAAAAGGCATACTGACATTCAGTTCAGGGGCTTAATGAATCAAACCAGAATGATTCAGGCCTTATCAGCCTCAGTTATGTGTTGTTTCATCTTCTCCCCTGCCCATTTAATTTAGGAATAATCTTTTGTCACAGTTATTTTTTTTTAACTTGGACTGCAAGCAGGGCCACTTCTTATTCCCTGAGTAGCCTTGCTTATGGAGAGGTAAGGAAGTGTGGAAAATCTTTTCCTGCATAGCAACCTAAGGAGCTTTTGAGCCTCCATGGATCAAATAACTAAGTAAGGTGGCAAGTCCACTGGAATCACTGTTTACACACAGGAGCTCACAGACATGCCTACCTACATATACATACATATATATGTGGCACTTACACTCTTATCAAATCCAGCTGATTGGATGGGATGATAAATCTCAAGCAAGATTTTTTGCAAAGAGACATCCAGATATGTTGCAACAGTGGAAAAGAAAGAGGCAGAGCAAGCCATGATCTGCTATGAAAGATCTCTCTTCCTCAGTCTGCAGCCCTCTCAAAGGCATCACAACTCTATGTAGCTGTCTCTACAGCAAGCAAACCAGCATGGTGCTCTCCACAAGTCACTAGCTACAACATGAAATTCTCCACTGCATTCTGACAGCCATCCAGCTCCATCCAAAGCCTGAGTCCCTCTCCTGCAATGGGATTTACCTCCTTTCCAAAGGCCCAAGATCTCTGTGCTCTCCCTACTCTGTGCCTCTTGCCACTGATGCCCAGAGAAGATGTGCAAAGCTGGAGAGCTAAGTAAAGCCACACAGACACCTTGAGGTATGACCATAAAGAGACACAGGCTGGTGCAGATGGCATTTATTTCACAACTGTGCATTGGAGAGGCAAATTTTGGAGATGCCTGGTGTGTGAAGAGACTTTTCTGTCTCCCAGAATATTGCTACATGTTAGCAGCAGAGTTTTCATAGACATCCAGAGACAAAGACTCATGACTTTTTGCTGTCTCCCTTGAAACCACTGGAGGCCTTTGAGCAGGTAATACTTCCACCTCCCTCCATGGTAACTGGCACCACAGTGCTTGACAGACTTGTAAAACTATAGGCAACTCAAGTTAATATCAGCCCTAGGGATATATGGAACTTGCTTGTAGCAGGTGTTATTTAACTTTTGAAGTTCCTGAAATTGCCCAGAAGTTAAGGACAAGAGAGGAAATTTGCACAAAATATGTTAAAATACTTTTGGGGGTATAGGGAAGGCAAAGATACTGAAAGCAGTGCCCCGCAGATAATGCTAAAGCATTTAAATTTCAACATTTGAAGCTTCAGATTAGCTGGCTATGGTCAATTTTCAGTCTTGGAAGCTAAGTAATAAGATCTAAATGTGGACAGTGCAATTAAACCCTTGTATTTAGAAGCCAAAAAAGTGTAGCTGTTTGACATCTCCTGAAATGAGGTGAATGTGTGTGTTAAGTACTTACAGACTCTAGTGAGCTCCTGTAGTTTTAAGAGAGACACAGTACCTCCTCCTTAATCATTCATGTCTTAAACAGTTTGCAAAGTTGCCTCAGGTGAACTCAGAAGAAAATAAGCAGGACACAGATCTGAATTGTAAAGGTACATACACATTCTCATGCTGCAAACAAAGTTAAAACCAGAAAACAGGCATTGAACACAGGATTCTATCCTATCAAGTGAAACACTGGTGGTTCTCTGAACTAGAGTTGTAGCAGCCCTTGTAGAGGAAGTATATTTTCTACAGCAGATGGAGAATTTATGTTCTACAATGATGAAGTCTAGGTAAAGAAAGCCATTACCAGTAGACCACAAATATATGGATGAATGAGACAAGACCTATTTTGGAGAGGAAATTTTTCTAACTGATTAAGGAGATACAGGTAGCCAGTAGAGTTGCTCCCAGTAACTGGGACCAAACAGAAATTGCAAAATGTGCCTTCACTGTTTGATGAAGAGCCTTCTTCACAGAAACCAGATATGTGCTTTCCATACCAAAGGATTGCCCAACTCACGTTTCCTTTGTCCCATGCATGAGGATGAGCCCTCAGTCAGCTGCATTAATCAATGTCCCAGTATATGCCAGGTGCTCGGAACACGCCTTGTCTGGGTGTGACAAAAATGGCCTTGAATCTGCATGATAGCGTTAAACATCTCACCATGCCCCTGTGAGATGGAGCAGAATTTTGTGATAATTCCAAGTGACAGATACCATTTGGACAAGGAACAAAATTCCTCAAAGAAAAATTCACACTGGATTCCTGTCCTTCACTTCGACTCAGACAGACCAATCAGCAAAACTTATTAAACTTCTGGGCTATGTTTGTCTGCAATTAGATGAAAGAATGACAAGAAAAGTAAAGGGAGGCTAGGCAAGCAATCCCTGTCATTTAAAGACTTTCAGTTGAAAGCCTATATTAAATTTCTGGATAACCTCTTTTTCTGTCCTAATGAAACTTTTCATTCTTGTGCTCAGGGTTGTGCAGAAACTTCAGTGCCTGAAGTATACTGGCATGCCCAGACTCTCTCATAACTTCTCCTCCTCCTCCAGCTCCCTTCAATAGCAACTCTTAGATAACAAAAGTTTCTTCAACTTTTTTCAGCGTTTCTGTTAAGCACCTGACCAAGCCAGCCTGATCATGGAGAAAGAAAGAAACAGTGTTCATTGCCTCATCTACTTTCCTCTCTCTGCATGGTATAACCAGCCCGGATAACACTGGAAGCCACAAGCCTGGTGTGCATCAGTCTGATATGAACCTTTACTGATCATGTCTATCCAGCACCTACTCAGTTTCATCTGCATACCAAGCCACACGAAGGCTGTGAGGCAGAAAGTGCATTTCAAAAATGTGATTTTCCTTTCAGATAAATGCGCTTTACTCAGAGCAAGCTGAATTCTAACTTCTCTCCCAGATTTTGCATTTAAAAATTACTCTTGAAAGTTGAGCAGCTAAGCATCCAAATCTATGGGGAAAGTTCCAGCCTCAGTCTGTAAGGCAGGAACTTTACCCATGCCCTGTGCTTTCTGCTTCAACTTTTGGTTTGTCTGGAATTTATTTACTTTTCATTGTTTTAATCACAACCATTCTGGATGCTTTCAAATGCCCAGAGGACTGCTGATCAATTGATATAATTGCAGATATAACCCACACAAGTCTATGGGCCTGGATGATTCCACCCAAGGCTGCTTAGGGAGATGGTGTAAGCACTCACCAAGCGACTTTCCATCATTTACCAGAAGTCCTGCCAAACCAGGGAGGTCCCTGTTGACTGGAGGCTGGCAAATGTGAAGCCCATCACATTTGAAGGGTCAAATGGACAATCCAGGGAAGTGGTGGAATCACCATCCCTGGAGGTATTTTTAAAACTGTGGATGTGGCACCTGGGGACAGTTTAGTGCTGGCATTGACAGCACTGGGTTAATTGTTGGATTCAATGATCTTAAAGGTCCTATCCAACCTCAGAGATTGTATGATTCTATGATTCTGAAATTATCAGAAACAGGAGTTTTCTTTTTCACTGAAGTTTCTTCTTGTTAGTTGTGTTAATTGACCACTTTAATTGATATTCTCTACAGCAAAAGAGAAAGCAGTGATTGGGAAATGTCCACCCAGCTGTCACTGCCCACGGCCGCTGCTATGGCTTACTCACCTGAAATGACTACTGCTTTTGGAGAAATTTCACATATGTAGAATATGATGCTGCACAGGACCACATGGAAGCTTTCTTCAGTGTTGCAACCAGGGTCTATAGCAAGACCAGACTGATTTTTCCTATGCTTTCTGTGATGTTGCCATGTAATACCCCAAGGGCTAAAGAAATATTTGGCTATATGTAGCAAAATAGGAAAATGAGCTGAAACAACAGCTGGGCAGATCAGAAAATATCAAAGTCCTAAAGAGAGATTCATGTGAAAAGATGTTTCAAGAGCAACTATGCTTTACAGATACATGCTTAAATAGAAACACAAATGTTTGGGGACAATAAAGCCCAGGTCCCTCACATTTCAAACTGATCACCTGAAAAAAGTCTACCCACAGCTTCTCCTTGCTGCCACTTCTCATCTGTAAGACAAAAATAGCACTGTCACCATCACCACCCTCATTGGAGAGCCATGAAAACAAAACAAAGTTTCTGAAGCACCTCAAAACCATGGTGTTGAACAATAAAGAAAAAACTTCACCAAAACTAACAACTTCTGCCTGCCGAGCCAAGTTTGAATAGTAGGCAGAGACCACACACAGAATAACTCAAAAACAAAGGGCTGAAAAGCTGCCTCTTAAATAGGTATTGCCCCTTCCACGTCCAGAGTAAGGCCACAGCTCTGTGGGAAAAATATTGTGCAATGCTATGACTAAAATTTCTTATGAAGGGTGTGAATTAAAAGATGCATAGAAAACTCAGACAGTATTGATGTATCTCTTCTGAGTGCTTATCCACATAGCAATTTCTTTTGAAAGCATCTTTTAGTGTCATAAATGTAATTGAGGGAGAGAAAATTATTTAGAGCAATGTGAAGATCCAGAGATAAAAGAAATATTTGGTTTGTGCTCTTGAGTCGACTCTGAAATCAGTGTTCCTTAAAAGGATTTCTCTGATTTCAGACGCTTTATGTAAACTTTCCAAAACAAAAAAATCCATAAATTTCTAGAAGCTAAAACGAACACTTTTTTTGCTAAATTAAAATTTCTTCTGTTTTCTTTTCCATACATCCCCACAACCAGTGGTAAGTAAATGTATTTTTCTGATAGTGTTCGCATAAAAGGCAAATACAGCTGTTTGAGGACTGTTTTTTTGATGATCCAGATGGATTTGTGAAGAATTTCTGCACAAGTTTAGGTTTATAATTATATGTCCTCAGATCCTGAGGTATCCCAGCAAAACCTCCCAGAAGAGAAACCCTAAAATGTTTAGGATCTGTGTCTGTATCTCCATATCCAGATATATGCCTCTATATATCTGTATATAAAAACACATGTGTATGTACTAAATATATAATTACATTTATGTTTCTATTTAGATGTAGTCATATATCCATCTATTTCTATCTGCATATAACAAGTGTTATATCAAAGAGCTGGAGAAGCAAATATTCACTCCCCAGAGTGTCACAGACCCAGCCTGAGTGTCTGGGAAATGCATCAGGGAAAGGGAAACCGCTCATGTACTGATGTGGCTGCAACCTCATCCCATCCCAGTGCCAGCAGAGGCTGCCTTGGCTCCTGCTGGTGCTCCCAGGGCAGCAGCCAGCAGGGATGGCACTGGTGGAAGCAGCAGGACAGGAACAGGACAGGGAGTGGGATGGGGTCAGGGAGGAACCGGTATGTGCCTTGCCATTGAGGTCCCCAGTGATGGCACAGGTATCCCCTGCTGCAACTCAACCTTCCCAGGGAAGATGGGGCTGGGGAGAGGAGGGGAGGCTTGGTTCCCCAATTAAATTTTATACATCCCTCCACTGTTTCTCAGGTTGCTTTCAGAATCAGAAAATCCAAGAAATATATTCACAGATGTTCCCTTGTTTATTTGTTGACTCTGTGTAATTTGTTTGCCCTAATTTGTTTTTGTCTATCATGGGACTTCCCTTTTTAATTTCCCTTTCTCTGTTTACCACTCTTTGTGGAGCAGCGGTCTGTTAAGCTGTGAGAGGCACATGCCAAATTAAAAAAAAAAAAAAGGAGGGAGGGGGGAAAGGCACCGCAGATTGTTTTAAGCACTGGCTGCCCCTTTGGGCCTGAAGGCCTTGCTTGCAGCCTGCACCTGCTCCTCCTCTTGAGACACGGGGCTCCTGATCTTTATCCCCTGCCTTTAAGCTGCCTGATTCCTATTATCCAAACTCAAACAGCGTTCTCTACATTCACGCCTCCAGCACTTGGCATGAAATTAATAAGCCTGGCTGATATATTTCCCTGGAAGCCTGCCACTCTTTAACAGTGGTGTTAGATTAAAAATTTTGGCATGGTTAATGAACAGGGAAAAGCTGAAGCCAAAAGTTTCATGCAGCAATGCAAAGATTTGGGGGTTATGAAAAGAATACCAACTTTGTTCGCATTTTCTGAATGCCATCCTAATTACAGGGTTAGATAACAGACACAACAAAATAGTCATGGCTAGAAGAAAGGACGTGTTCTCATCCTTCGCTCGCATTTGATTTTATCTGTAGCCTTTTCAATCGCATCCCATTCTGCTGTATTGTGTAACCTGAAACACAGTGGTGCTCAGTTGGATTCAAAACCCTGCATTCACACAATTAGTACTGAAAGGGGGCCACAAATCCAGAAACTGCCCTGTCCAACCCTCCCCAGGGTCCGGGAGCAGTGCAGTCCTCCTTCAGACTCTTCTGGAGACTGGGAACAACCTCTTCCCCAAACAGCAAAGTCCAAGGTGGATTGCAGGTGGCAATCATGTCCCCAAGTCATTCAGGCCTTTGGGCATGAATGGATCTTCATCCATCTTTGGTTTTAACAGATCTCTTTTATAGGATGCTGACAGCATGGTCAGGTTTTATCACTAGAAAAAATAATTCTAACAAGAAATTGCATGTGCACCCACGTGTGAGTCATAAGTACATGTATATATACATATATATGTGTAAGAAGTGCTGTTGATTCTTTCAGGTGCAAACCTTTTATCCAAATTTTCCCCGTCAGTGTCACTTTCTGCCCCCTGATCCCCTGATTACTACATCATGGCTATGCTGTTACTGCCAAAGCTATAAAAATACTCTGAAACATACAGTCTGCCAAACTGAAGGAGACATGAAACTAGTGCTAAAGCATCCCTAGCATGTCACCTGTGGGCCTGATGTAGCATTATGCAGAACATGAGACCTGTCTTTTTTCCTGACTGCCACAGGTCCCATAGCTGTAAAGCCACGGTGTCCTACTAGTGGCAGAAATGCTTCCTTCTTCCATTTCCTATGGGCTCTGGGCTGTGCTCCCAAAAATCCCTTGAAGTACCTCACCACCCATCTGAACTCCACACCAAGGGCCATCCTCTGCTGCAAAGAGGCCCACGCCAGGAAGAGCTCCAGCAGTCTTTTTGCTCTTGAAAACTGACAACAGAAAAGAACAACTTCTCCAGCTCAGTGCTCAAGGGAAACTTGGAGTGAAAGGGCCTTGTATCACCTTAGTATTGTCCTAGCTTCTTTCCCTCCCCTGCCCCTTTTCTCCTCTCTTACAAACAGATTTGTCACCACGCCTTGACCAAAGCTGTTTAACATCTCCTATCTCTTCTGCAGCTCACCCCTTCCCTCTCTCCTGCCTCCTGCCTTCTGGGATGCATTTATATTCTGTTTGTTAAGGTACCCATTGGAACTCCATTTTCTTGGTCTTTCCATGTAGCTTTCATCCTTCAAAATTTCCTCTTCCATACTCTGTGGTTATTTCCAGCTGAGTGAAAGGAACATCTCTTCCACATTAAAAAGTCTTGGCCATTCTGCAGCCACTGAGGCAGCCAAACCCCTTTCCCTTTAGAGCAAGGACCTGCCCTCAGTACTAGTTTTGCAGAAGTGGAATGTGTCCCTCCCTTGAGTTCTGAACATGAGGCACCCTGGTTGGGCTGGCTGCTAGCTCTTTATGCAGCACGCTGTCGGGTACGGCTCAGAAGGAGCGGTGTCACAGATCAGCTAGTGCTTTAGTGGCTCACTGACACGACCACGTCAGCTGTGGGCTCGGTTGATACCACAGAAAAGTGTGAAACGATAAGGAAATTGCTAATCTGAGTGATAGGGCATGGTTCTCTGTGCAAGTCCTACCTTTCACAGCTGCTCTTTACACATGCATGCCCTTGGACAGCTTCCCAGGCTGCCTCACTCCAAGGGTCTCCCAGAACGCCCCTCCTCTCCACCTAGGGTCAAGTCATCTTCTCCTATGCTAGCACCAACAGCTGGAGGCCAATGACATATGAAGTGCATGCTGAACATAATAAGAGTTTACAATGCTAATAACTTAAGCAGGCAGCATTTGACCCAGGCATAAGTGTGACATGGCAAAAAAAAGTGATAGGGAAGCACAACTTGTCAGGCTTTGCATCTTACATCGAGATGAAAGAGGGCATCTGCAAAGCATGACCTTTCCTAAAGTGTCCTGCTTGACCTACTGTGGAGCTATTTCAGAAGGCAGGAAGGACAGGCCCATGGGGACTGTCCCCATGACTAGACAGTGGGAGCCTTTGTTTCAGAAGTTTGAAATTTTGCTGAGTCTAGAAACCTTTTTTTTCTTCAATTGTCTGCCAAAGAGCATCAGTTTATAGTTTTTGTTTTGCAAGCAACAGTTTCAATGAAAATTACTTTTCTTCTGCCAAATTACCAATTTCCCACTTGAAGAAAACAGACTGGAAGGAAAGTTTTCAGCCAGTCCCAGCCACCAAGCACCAAGTTTCTTCATTCTGCAATCCTTCTTTATGAGTCCTTTGTGCACCATTGATCTCCACTCTTCCAGCCTACCTGACAGCCCCAGGCACAGTGAAACTGTGATTTTCTCTGTACAGCCAGAACAGACTATGCAAAAATGCTATGCATTTCCATTAGGTTGTAAGGCAAGGTAGCCCCAGCCATACGCTCCAAATATTTGCAAATTTATGATGTTTTGAATGTCCAGCACACCTTTAATTTTTATTGACGAGTTGCACAATAGTTCATCATTAGTAAAGCATAATCAAATTAATTGATTATGAGCTCACTCTGTATTAATCAGAATTGTCTGCTACTGCAGGAAATGGCAATTAGTCTATATTACCACTGTGTGAAAAGCAAACAACTGGTCTAAACACATGCTAAGTCATCATTCAGTATTACATGGTTCCCACCATTCTGGTGTCTATTCCATGTTAAAATGGCAAAATCAAAAAAGATGAAGAGCATAATGGTTTTGCCTTAACTACTGTTCTTATAAACAGAATGCAGAAATAATAATGCAGAAAACAGAAACATAAACAATAATGCAGAAATAATTTGTTCATGTGACATTTTGGAAAGAATGTGACAACAATGTTAAATATCTCTCCATATAATCTCACTACATAAACTGTTCCTAGTGTCTGAATCAGCCATACTACATGATACTACAATCTCCTCAGATTACATGGAGTTTAAGAAGTGTGGATAAACACAAATGTTATAATTGCCAAAATAAAAGAGTGTTAAGACAGGCAAAATCCAGTTTAAAAGCTAGCTTAAGAGACTGGATCTATCCTCTTTCTGAAACAGCTTCAGCTGAGGACGTTTAGAAATCTCCCTATAAATCTTCATCTGTAGCAGTGCTTATTTCCTCCATTCCCAGCAGGCAGCCTGTTGCCTCATGCCTTGGAATCCTTCTTTATATTAATTTCCCTTCCCCTTATATTTTATCTGACTGGAAAATTTTTCCCCCTTAATCTTTATTATTGTTTATGTTGATGTATGGAAACTAATGAACATAAGGGAAAAAGACATCTTTATTTAGACTGGCTTGCAGGAATAGTTGGCATAATGGACAGTGGCTGGGACCTGGTTTCCAGCATTTTCCCAGCAGATGCTCTGAAGAGCTTATCAGTCTGCACAATACCATGATATTAGTCCCTGTTTCAGGCCTGTTCTGACACATTTCTTTGTCTGCTTTCACTGTCCATCCTGTCCTCACACCTCTTTCCCAAAGGCTGTGAAAGCAAGTCCCAGGCTAATGCTGGCACACAGTGACGCACTAGCAGAACCAGTGGTGCATGTCAACGTTTAAGGTTGAATGAGTTGGGGGTGAAAACTCTGGTATTACTTGGGGGCTGTGCTGAGAACTGGGGCTGTGGGGGTTATCAAGTGAATCAGGAAAGGGGTGTATGAGAAATGGATACTATGTGTGAATTGTGCATGTATGCTGGAGACCCACACAAAACGTAAGTCACAGGGACAATATGATAGAAAAGATAAACCAGAACTGGACCTGAGGATAATTGTCTGCTGTCATTTATTCCCCTGGCCTCTCCCAAATGGTATGGTCAGATAATCAGAGGTCAGCTGTCAAGCAGCAAAGATCACAAACCTGTGGCAATGCAACATCTTAAGAAGACCATCTGTTCTTCAGAAGCCTTATCTATTCTTTACCTTCTGTGCTCACAAGAGGGTGGCTTGACTACTGGTTTCTCCAGAAATAACCCAGGTCTTCCATTTGCCCCCCAGTTGTCCTCCTAGATTAAACTTTGTACTAATTTCAAGATTTTCTCACATGATTTTTTCTAGAGGAGGAAGTGCCAGGTGTTTCCCATAAGACCCATTCAGCTGGTGTCCCCTTACTCCTGCTTTGCCACAAGGCACAGAGGCTGGACCATCACCTTTCCCAGTTCCCAGTCCGTGTGATGCCCCTCACTCCCAGTCACACATGGGTGCTGGGGAGGTGTGGCATGAGTGCAGGGCACCAGGAGTGCATCTCCTCCAAGGTCCTGCTCCCCCAGTCCGTGATCCGGCACATTTCGGGACACAGCTCTTGTGATCAGCGCACACAACTGCATCCCTTGTATGACTCGGTATGCCAGATTTCCACCCCAACATGTGACCTAAGAATTATCATAGTACCTTTCACACTCACCTAATTCCAAGTTAAATCTCAGCAGCTCATATTTCCTGTCTTTATGTGGATTTCCTTCTTCTCTGGTTTGTTTTTTTATAAGGCAGCGGATGGTTGTCAAACACGTTATCTGCGCAGATCAGTCCCAGTCAAAGCTGGAACACGTCACTGGAGTTTTTCCCTGGGGTTGTCTGGGAACTTCATGCAGCACTCTGTGGCAAGCTCTGCCTTGCCCTGCAACCAGCAAAAATATCTTTAACTACCCCAGGTGCCAACTGCATCCTGCCAGATGGTCAGGGATTTTTCTCCTTTGGTTTTAGACTGACCCAGCAAAGATGGCACGCTCCCATCTATGTGACCCACCACGGAGCTGTGTCCTTACACTGAGTCAGCTTGGAATGGCTGCTCTCCCATAAATGTCATACTGTCACTTTTTTCAAGAGATCTGAGAGGGAAGGATCCATCTTCATTAATTTGTGGAACAGGGACCTTGCCATTACTGAGTGATTTGTTCCGTGGTGCCTGGGAGCACACTGCTGCCTCCAGCCCCAGAAAACCCCAGTTCCAGGCACCTGGTGTGAAACTCCGTGCCACGGACTCGCATCTCACCGCGCATTTGCTGGAACGCCGAAGGCCAGATATGCTGAAGATGCCATGAGTTATCCTGGGGCCCTGCTGACACCCTGCCAGAGTCAGGCTGGCAGGAGTTGCTGAGGCAGATGCTTGCCCACGTCTCCCAGCAGAAGCCCTGCCGAGCAGTGACTATCCAGTAGAGGTACGAATGAAATCCTCAAAGTAAGAGCACGGTGCGCTCGTGAAATCTGAGTCTTGCCTAATTATTTCACTTAGCATTCTTAATCTTGCCAATTATACAGGAGGGTGCAATTATTCATGCTACAGAAATTGTGACATGAGAGCAGGTCAGTGGACTTTTTATTATTAGATAAAGTTCATGTCTCCAGAAATATTCTCATGGGCCAATCTGTGGCAGCCGAATGAACTCTCACAGGAGTGGTGAACCATTGCTAATTCTGCCTGATCCATATGCAGAACACATTTCACCATCCTTGTCATCCTTATCACTATTAGCAAGGTACCTTTTAAAAAATCTGTTAAGACCCTACTACAAATGCCTCGGCAGCTCTTTGCCATGGAAAAAATACAAAATTTAAAAATAAAAAAATTGAATGCACATTATTCAATATAAGTTAGAAGGAGCTTAGTATAGACATGCTGAAGTTACTGTTATTGTGATAGAATAGAGAGAATAGGATAGAGCAGAACAGAAGTTGCTTCTTTGTACAGGTCAATTAGCCTATATTCTACAATTAGGAGTAGTTTAAGTTGATGATACAGTCTGCAATCTCTGAGTCATTTTTATTTACAGGCATGTGTACAAAGCCTTTTTTCCACCATCCCAGTTCTACATCTCTTACAGCCCACACTGTACCCAAAAAATGAGTTCTCTTCTCTTGTCTTTTTCCAATATCATGTCTTCTTTCCTTTTCCTTTCATCTCTTAGATTTTCTTGCTTGTATAGTTCACCAAACTCTTCCTCTCCTCCCCCTAAATAAGTTAATTTCCAAACAGGTTTACAATAAATCTACATTTTCTGCAACTGTTGTATCTATTTTGGTCCTGAATGCAACATAGTTGCCACATTCACAAGTTTTGATCAGGTTTTCCCTGATCTCCATCATAAAAATAGAATAGTCAACCAAAGTTTGATAGTGTCCAGTGACAGATGGCTTGAAGAAAGATGTAAAAATCTTCATACAGATAATTAAAGAGAAAGCTGCTCTTGGAATGTGGGGCTCTACATGGAGGAAGTGTCTGCTTAAACCCCACCTCTTGACTGGTTTCTGTATTCAATGAGGCAAAAAGGTTTACATCCCTTTGCATTTTTCATTGCATCTAATATGGCTGTAGACTTATTATCTGCAATTGCCCTAACAGTAAATGTCTAATTTTCTTTTAATCCTGCTAACCACGTGGAGCTCTATCATATTGAGCCACCATGACTTCACATGTTTATTTTGTATCATGTTAAAAAGCCTTTTTTGTTGTTTTTAAGTAGTAGTAGTGCTTTCTAATTTAGATATTCATTTCATCTGGCATTACCAGAAAGAATATGCAATCTATTTACTTTTTTCATTTTCAGTGTTATATATTCTGCCAATATGTTCCCACTTCCTTATTTTCTTTCCAAGCTAAGCAGTCTTAGTCATTTCAACCATAACTCAGATGGAAGCACCTTCTATTTTAACAACCACCTCTGCTACTGAGATGGCAGCTTCTGCTTCACGCTTCTTTTTTGAGACAAAGAAAGCAGAACTCAGACCAGAATTCTGGGTGATGTCATATTTTTTTTTTTTCATATTGTCATATTTTATGATTTGCATCTTCATGACATGTCAGGTATGACTGGAATGTGTTCTGCCTTCAGCTCCATTCTGTGCACAGCCCACCTTTCAATCCTGTCACCTACAGCTCTGTATTAATCAGCCACTTCCACTGGCTATCCTAATTCTTTTCTCAGTTATGCTGAACTGAGATCCCAATAATATTTATGCGTAGTTTAATCTACTCCTTCCAATGAACTGCATTAACAGAATAATTTAAGCTCCCTGTATTCACTGTGAACAGAAATCAGTGCTTTCTACATCACAATCTACTAAGTAACTTATTTTCTTTTATAAATCCTCTTTTCAAAGCCTGATAGTTAACACCAAGAGATTTTGGCATAATCTCTTCTCTCAGCTCATTGAACTTTTTCCTACTGGTCTTGGTTTTCATCCCAGTACTTCCTACCTGAGTTCTGTTCTTGGCCCAGTTGATGTGTCCACCCTCCTTTTTTATTTCTTCGCATAAAATAGAGGAGTTGATTTCTCTCCCTTTGTATCATGAAAGCTTTCATTCAAACAAGGAAAGGTTTACATACTGTGGATCAGTAACACATGATACTTCCTAGGCCTTGACCTAGTAGCTCAATAAACACAAGGTCCAAAAATATATTTTAAGTCTGGTTACTTTTGCTTTAAGGCTAAAGTAAAGTTATGCAGAACAAATTCCAACATTCCCACCAAAGGAGAAAGGGTGAGAGAGAGAAAGAGAAGCATGGCTTGCTGATATAAATATGAATAAGTAAGAATATGGCAAGTCCTCTGTGGTAGGTGGAAGGATTTTTCTTTCAAGTTTTATAACTATAGACACCACAGTCAATGCATTAAGTTATCCATAATGACATGTCTTCAGCCTGGATCTTCCAGAGTAAATTGATTAGAAATGCTGACAAACAGGAGGAAAACGTGCAATTATGCCTGGCCCCAAAGTTCTTAACAATAAAATAGTATCACTGATACCCACTTGCATTACAGAAAAACTGCTGCCTGGACAGTGTCTGAAGACACTATATAATTATGTAATTAGGAAAGACCAAAATTTTCAAAGAGGGAATGAAACATGGAAACCTATTACATTACAAAAGGAGCCATCTGACCAAAATTTCAGGGCTGGAAAGATGGCAAATCCTGACCTTGTTTATTTGTGGGTTTTTAATTATGAACAGGGGAAGAATCATGCAGAGATGATGCATTGCCATCATTGTAGATATCTGTCTGAGGATGTTACAAAATGCTCTCTAGAGATAGACAGATACCTGTTCTACACATTGGACACTGAAGGGTGCCTCCATGATATCATTCCACTGTAGAGATCTAAGAGAGTAAGGGACCTTGACTTGATTTAAACATCTAACTTGAAGACAGCTGAATTAGTTTTGGATGTACTTTACCCAGTCTTCCTTTTGTTTAATTCCATCTTCCTTTCCAAAGGAAGGAACTCCAGTGCACAGTGACCTCAGGTGTTCACTGTGCAACAAACCCAAGGAGATGCTGAGCACAGCAGCAGCCTGCAGCAGCTGACATTGCAGCAGCTTCTCCAGAACTCAACTTGGCCAGTTTTTAGCTAGGAAGATTTCAGTATATAGTTGTGCTTTCTGCTGCAAAGCACAGGAAGACTCAGGCTCATGTACCTGCATTCACTGCAAAGAATCAAAATTGCTTGCAGACACCTGAAGAAAAACAAAACACAAAACTGCAAAATTTTCCCTAATACTCCATTAAACCCACAATGAAGAGAAGAAAGGGAAACATGAGCAGCCATGAGAGGCACACTTACATGACTAGGTGCAGACGGATGTAATCTCACTCCAGTGTGGAAAACAGAGAGCTGCATTACTGCAAGGATGTGCATGAGCTAAAAACTCACTCTCGTCTCTCCTCAGACCTTCGTTTCATTGCAGGAAGGTTGGTGGGGTTGGTAGTTGTGAACACCTGCTTGACAGAAATGAGTGTGAAATGCAATACTGCTTGTTCAGCTCTTTGGCAATGTTAAGTGCCTCTAAAACATTGCAAGTGCTACACATATTATTCAACTTTTAAAGGTGTAACGGGAACTGGCAATCATTATTGGCCTGGCCAG
Organism: Vidua chalybeata; assembly: GCF_026979565.1. Lineage (NCBI taxonomy): Eukaryota > Metazoa > Chordata > Aves > Passeriformes > Viduidae > Vidua > Vidua chalybeata. The sequence goes on along the minus strand of NC_071532.1, from coordinate 73,151,518 downwards.
AGTCTGTGTCAGATTTGTTCTTGCTGGAATTAAAAAGCATAGCTATTAAAATCTGAGTAGGAAAACTTGATCATTAGCTCATATAATTGCCTCATAATATATATGGACTGTTTTATCCTTCTGTGACCAGACCAGGGAAATAAGCTCATCATTCTCATGGACTGTATCACCAGCTTTGCTACTGGCCATGCATAGGCCAAGAGTCCAGCTCAAATTCTGCTCTGATGGAAGTTCTATATAGACCAAGCACAGGCACAACAGCTGAGTGCAGTATGAACTTTAGAGATAATGACAGGAAATGATAAAAAGTAGAAAACAAGATAAAGAAATAGAGTCCTACCCCAACGATACAACAACACGACCCCATCAGTTTGTTGCCACTGAACTTCTCTTGCCATCAGACCTCATCAGACAGACCAAGGTTGTGCTCCAGCAGCTGCCTTGCCATACAACATAGTCTAGGCTGTAGTTCATTCCACCATCCAGTACTGGAGCATCTCCTACAGACCCTCCTGGCTCTGCTCTGGGCTTCCAGAAATTCACTCAGCCCTGGTAACCCCATGTTTTAAGGAAGAGTTAATTGAACATATAAATAGGCAGACTTCCTAGAGAACTTAGCTCCCCTGCACAAGAAAAAATAAATAAAAAAAAACAATCACTGAATTCCATTAGAGTAAAAATAAAGGCAAACAGGCTCATAAAGATTACAAAAATGTAAAGTGCTTTTAAATTACATTTACTAGAGTCCTTGTCACAGACTTTCCTAGAATTTGCATGTATCATATGCCCATCTTCCAGGGGGGTACAGAAGAAGGATATAGTTTGATAAGCATATTGTATTTGCTACAGGAGAGCCTTCTGTGAGAAGTTCCTAGAAGCTTCCCCTATGTCCACTGGAGCCAATGCCAGCCAGCTCCAACACAGACTCTCTGCTCACCACGGCTGAGCCCATCAGCAAATGGTGAATGGAGCCTCTGGGATGACAGATTTAAACTGGGCAGGAGGAGGGAACAGTGCAACAGCAACTGCAGCTGGAGAAGAGGAGCAAGAACATGAGAGAAACAGCTTTGCAGACACCAAGGTCAGTGAAGAAGGAGGGGGAGGAGGTGCTCCAGGTGTTGAAGCAGAGATTCCCCTGCAGCCCCTGGTGCAGACCGTGGTGTGGCAGCTGTGTCCCTGCAGCCCATGGAGGTTCAGGGAGAGCAGAATTCCATCTGCAGCCCATGGAGGACCCTGTGTCAGAGCAGCTGGATGTCCAAAGGAGACTGTGACCCTGTGGGAAGCCTGTGCTGGAGCAGGCTCCTGGCAGGACCTGTGTACCCATGGAGAGAGGAGCCCACACTGGAGCAGGTTTGCAGGCAGGACTTGTAGCCCTGAGGGGGGAACCAGGGGAGCAGCCTGTTCCTGGAGGGCTGCACTCTGTGGAGGGGTCCTGACTCTAGTAGTTCATGGAAAACTGCCTCCTGTGGGAGGAGCAGGAGCAGGGGAAGGGTGTGAGGAGTCCTCCCCCAGGAGGAGGAAGGAGCAGCAGAGACAACGTGTGACGAACTGAGCACAGCCCCTATTCCCCACCCCTCCATGCTGCACAGATGGGAGGAGGTAGAAAATTCAGGAATAAAGTTGAGCGCAGGGAGAAGGGATGGGTGGGGGTGTGTTTTTAAGATTTTGAGTTGTTTCCCATTGTCTCAAATCAGTCTGATTTAAAGGGCAATAAATTAAATTAATTTTTTCAAGTCAAGTTTCAAGCCTGTAATTTTAAGTGCTCAGGGATGTCTCCTAATCTCATCCCACAAAATTTTTGTTCTCTTTTCTCTCCCCTTTCCAGCTGAGGAGAAGAACGATAGAGCAGCGTTGGTGGGCATAAGCAAAGAAAATAATATAAAGGTGAGGCAACATTTCAGGCTGGGTAGTACAGGCACAGATCTCACCAAGGTTTGGTCCTTCTGAACCAAAATTAAGAGATGCAATGAAGAAGGCCCAGGACTGACTGCATAGCCAGAGGTGAATCTGAAAGAGCAGGATCAGATCTAGAGGATGGAGATGTTCTTCTATTTAGAATGAAAGGGAATGCTATGAAGGTGAGGAAAAAACAGTCAATGAGTTTGAGAACACCTCCAAAAATCTTCTGAAGGCCCGCTGGAAACCAGCCATCACCACCTTCACTGGAAGTTTAACTGGGACTGAAGTAGCCGGTAAAAATACTGAATACATTTGGTCAAATGTATCAGAATTCCACTGGCATGCAGCAGAGATGGACTTTCTGTTCTGACACTATAATTATCTGGTAGCTGATTTATCATCTACCCTTTATAAGATATGACAGTGTTCACTGATCAAACATAACTTTCTTCAATCAGAAAAGGTGGTCAAACCCTTTCGTTTTGTGAGCTGGTGCCTGGTTAACCAGATCTCTTTGTATTAGTATTCTGAGGGTGGCCCAGCAGCAGAGTAGCATGGAGGGCAGCAGTTGTTTTGTTTTGAGCCCACTGTGTGTTTTTCAGCCCCAAGCGTTGCCTCCAGCCACTTTCACTTCCTTAAGAGGATTATTTTCCAGTGATATTTTCTTGAAAAAGCATCAGCACAATGTAATGCTGTTGCTTTTCCTTACAAAAATAAGAGAAGTAAATGACCAAGCTTACGTCCGTGAGGGATTACTGATGTCATTAACATTTCTTGTTTATTTGGTGGCTTAAAAATAACAACAGCAACAAAACCAGACTTGTCTCAAAACTCTTAGTGAAGACTAGGTGATCTGGGTAACCTCATGTTCTTCTCTCCCCTTCCACCACCCACTTCACTGCATAGCCTGGGAAAATAAGCATTTGGCTTTCAGCTCTGCAGGCAACAGAAATAGCTCTCAGAACCAAAATTTTCCTCCAGGTTGACTCAGATTAACATTTTTTTTCACTATTTCCAGTTAACTTAGACTGCATTTGGAGTCGTCTTTGGTAAAGACTAAATCGCTTGGGTGAAGTTAGAGTCAAAAAATATCTCTCATGAAGGGGTAGGTCATGATGAGGAGGAAGGACCTTTGTGCTGTGGTGCTGAAGGCACCGGTGGAGGTTGGGGTGCATTGGTGTGGGGTTGGCTTTGGTTCCTTCCACCTTCACTTGACACAGGCCTACCAGCTACAGGCAGCAATTCCCTTTCCACACAGAAAAACATGTTTCTTACAGAAGAAACATCAGTACTCCCACAGTGGGAACTTTGTAGTTATGTTCCAGGTGGGACCTGTATGTACCAAGGCAAGTTTCCAGCCTTCTACATTTTTCCATATCTTTAAATATTGCTCCCAATGTAACAACACTCAATACAAAAAAAAAAAAAGTAAAAAATATCTACTGTAGGTATTCAAACATCTTTGTCTTAGGACACCAAAAACTCAGTTTCCAGTGTATTTTTCTTCAGAAAAGGAAAAAATGAGAAAGTATTGTTCTCTTGGGTGGGCTGCCAAGACCTCAGAGGCGATGAGTTTTTAGAACTGGTTGTTGAGATGTTGGGAGAAGATCCAGATATCAAAAGGATAAAAAGAAGTAATACTTAAAAAAAAAAAAAAAAAGAACTGTCTGCTTATTGGTAGATAGGTCACAAGGAACCAGCTGACAATAGGCAATGTCCAATATTTGAAGTGGTCACAGCCCCCGTGCTGCATTTGTTACGAGAGGAGGCAACACAAGTGTCTCTGCAGATATGGATTCTGTATTACTTCCTGGTTTGTTACAGCAGTCATTTACCATCTATTTTATTAGAAGACGTTTCTGTCAACAAACTTACTCCTCTGACTATTGAGGTAACCAATTAGAAAAGGGAACAAGGATCTAATAGCAGAAATGCTCTCTCTCTTTCCCCCAAAAATCAGTTACTGGTGGGCTGTGTAGGGATTTGTGTTCATGCACCACTGTTGGGTATGAGCCTGAAGGCTCAGTTTTATATAGGTGTATATGTGAAAGCAATGTAAGTACAGAGAAATCTCACTTCTTGAAGTTTACATTCAGTTTTGGATGTAAAATCCAAATGGATTGGATTTTGGATCCAAACCTTAATTTGAAAGAAACATGTTGCAACCCAAGGCAGATCTGGGAGGCTGTAATTCCATGCAAAATAAGCCAGATTTGTAAATCCGTGTAAAACCACTGAGAGATAAATCACACACGTACCTACACAGCGAGTCCAATCCATTCACAGTGGGCATGTGGAGTCCGACCCAGCAAGCACCAGGCTGGCCAAATAGAGATTTTCATCAGTCACCCCATGGTTTCTCATCTGCCCTTCACGGTTAAGGGTCAGGCTCCTTTTGCTTTTCTAGTGCTGCCTGAACATCCCTCCTGCCAGCGTGGGCGTACTGAACCTTGCAGCGGGAACTGGTGGCCAGCCAACCTGGCAGCTGAAAGGATGGGGCAATAACCTACTGTTATGCATCTGGCCAGTGTATCTGTACACTGTCTGCTACATGGGGTCAAAACTACCTTGGCACCACTCACAGAGCTCCCACCTTGTCAGCTGCTAAGGGTGGTTTTTCCTTCAGAAGCTGGCAGAGATTGTACTTGGGGAAATGTGAGTTTTGCCTCTGCTGTGACCTTCTTTTTCAATGCAAAGACTGGCTACTCTACTGTAAATGTCAGAAAGCTCCAAAATGCTGGAAAGCTGCTACTGCTCAAAAGACATCCTATCCCTACTATCCTAAAGTTGCAAAATGGGCTCCTCGACAGATGCTCAGAGGTACTCTTGTCCCCAGTTTGCAATAGGGAAACTGAGGCATGGCAAGCGTGGGTGACTAGCACAAGGTCATACATGCCAGTGGGAGTTCTGGGAATAAAGCCCAGAAGCTTCTGGCATATTGAGACACAGGCATATATTTCATAGCGCCTTGGCAGGCTGCGGATGCTCTCGTCTCCTCCCCGCACTGTGTGTGCCACAAAAACAGCCTTTGTTCTCCATAACTTGCTTCCAAATGTTTCAAACATCACTTCTGCTGTGAACTGTGAAACTCATGCTCAGTCTCTATGGAGCACTTGTCCAGCCAGTATGTGGCTGTTTCTGCTTGCTGCTAGGCTGGACTTCCTCTGATCCTGACCAGTTTCTATACCTTTGATTGGCACATGGAGTCAGTCTGGAGAGCTTGTCCCGACATTTCTGGTTGTTAGAGACCTTCTGGTCACTAACACTGATCATGAGAACATTTGTTTTCCTTTGGTTTTACCAAAAATTTCTAATTCTTATTATAACTACAACTTTTACCGTTTGCTAACTTAGCAAAAAGCTAAGGTAAAAAGAGACATCAGCCTATTAGCAACCCACAGGAGGGTCTAGATCTATGATTTTATTAAACTGTTTGTTGGCTGAAACCTGTGTGGAATGAGGGTCAGGTCTTTCAATGAAGAAGGAATATTTGGAGTGTATCTAGGACAACTTGTGAGTATCACAGATAACCATTAAATTGTTTGTGGGGTCTTTGTTACTTTTTTTCTTAGAAGGAAGTCCTGACCTTGAAAGTTGTGCAAACATGGGAGTTGTGCAAACACATTTCCTCCGCTCCCTTCCTGCCCTGCATGCAGCACCAGGGATGGTATCACACGCTCTCCACACACTGATGATAAGCTGAACTAACAAGAGTATGAGGAAAATGTGCCAAACCCACAGAGAGAAATGAAAATCAAATCCTCTTTTTCGCATCAGCGTCAAATTTTTATTTCTTGACAAGATAGGAGCTCAGTGGAAGGGAAACGAAACGATTAAAAAACAGATAAAAACTAGAAAGAAGCTGCATATCCAAGTCATTCACTGCCCTCCCGTGGCTGTGTGTAAAGCACATCCAAAGCACTTGGCAGCAAATGAAGGCCTCCTTTTCAAGTCCATGCAAATACATTTGCCAAATTAGTAGATTTTCTCTATCTTGTCTTTCACCATCATTTAATGTTTGGCTGTTGGCTGAAAAATAATTTATACCTTAAATACTGGTAGAATATTACTAGAAAATAAAAGAGGATATGTTATGTGTACAACTGAATTGAAAAACTGTGAGAAGATACAATGTATTAATATTAATATTTATCTACATTTTTTAGAAAATTATTATAATGCATTCTTGTGACAAAGGGAATTTAAAAACCTTGTTATAAAAATATTATTCTCTGAAATTAACTCCATATTTTTTCCTTAATACAACACAAGAGTCCCTGAAAAATTCCTGATCAGGTGCAGGTAGGATTACACAGTCTTACTCATTTTCCTGTGCTGTTGCCAAAGGGGAAGGATTGAGATTGTCAAGTGTGTTGGAATTGTTATTTTGCAGCTTTTCATCCAGCCACATTTTTGGCGTGTGCTGTATTTGTTGTCAACAGATATACAACTGAGGTTTAGGAGATGTTCAGCAATCCTAAATCAAAAAATTGAGTACATTTTTTCAGAATCTCTGCTGTTTGCCTAAACTGTTTCCACTTTTGCCCATCAATATTCTACAGATTGCTAAATTACTGCCACACTGCCAACACCACACAGGTGTGTCCCGTTTCTATGAAAATAATGGGGAGATGTGCTGTCACCACAGAGGCAGAAGCTGAAGGACAGGTGTCATTGCACATGTGATAATTAAGGGCCAGCATCCCTTCAGTGGGTGTCCCCACACCATGCAGTGGCAGGGGAATCCAGTGGATGGATGTCCCTTGGGGCTCAGATCCACTGCAGCCACCACGTGAGCTGTTGTGAGGAAAATCCTAAGCAAGGGTTGGAGAGGGATTTTTCAAGGATGGGCAAGTCTTCCTATTTAAATACAGTTTCTCAGTAAGTAGCCAGCACAGAGGGAGAAGGCTGGGCCCTGGTTTCCTCTCTACAAGAACACAGCGGAGATGACTGATTTGGTGAGAAGCAGCAAAGCCTGGAGGCATTTGTTTCAACACAACATCGTGCATCCAGAGAGCACGTACACTTGGACAAAATGAAGAGTAAGGTGGTCAGGAATTGAAACAAGAGAAACTCAGGAGGCAGATTTGTCAGCACAGGGGGATCCAGGAGTCAGCCAAGCATGCTGGCAATGCTGTGCTACCACCTGCGTATCCATAAAGGCAAGCACAGAAGAGGTGTTTGCAAAGGAATGATTCAGGACAGAACTGGGAATGTCCCTGCAGCTGACAGCAACTGATCATCAACAAGGATTCTGCAAGAGAAGAAAGGGGCACAAACAACAGAATTATGTACTCTTCCCTGATGAATAAATACGGCAAGATTGGATGGGGCATCTCATGTCTCTCTTCTAGGAATAAGACATAATTAAAATCAACAACAGTGTCACATGGGCAATCCCTTGAAGAAAGATGTCAGGGTCTTTTTTGCAGCTTCTTCCAGCAGATCTCTTCAGAGTCTCTTTCAATTTTCCCCAGGAAAGAAAATAGGAATATTTATGATCAAAAGTTTCACTACTCAATCCTCTCCTAGTGAGATGGCAGACTGCATGAGCAGGAGGATGCACATCATCGTGTGCAGGAGCAGCCAGCTCTGCTGGAGACTTGTCAGAACAACCAGGAGGAGGCTGAACAGCACAAGCAAGCTGAAGGCAAATAAGGTAGAAGCCCAACTCCAGTCATCCACAATGATGTTTTGCTGAATGCAAAGTGGATGATTTATTTCTGCTTCCTGATATATGGCTGCTAAGAGATGAAGCACCAAGTAGGGAGCACAAGGCGTTTCAAAAGCATGGTATGTCTGCATTAGATGATGTAATTTTGTTGCTGAAAGCTTGTGGCCTGATTCACTTGGCTTGAATGTTAAACTGTCTGACTATACCCTGCTTAGGATGGGGAGGTTACAGGAGGGAAAGATCAGCACTTTAAATTACAAACATCATTCAGTCATTTAAAGTTCTGAATAAACAAAAAACTAATTACATTTTTGAATACACATGGAACAAAATGCTGACTAAACTAGGCCAGAAGGGGGGCATCCAAGGGGTCTGACATCTCCAGTGCCAGTCAATCACTCATATCTATTTCATTTCATTCACATGTCAAAGAGAAAAAATATTTACTTGCCTAACAAAGCTTCATGTGCTTATGTTAGCAGTGGTCTGATGACATGAGCTACCCTCAGCTGCAGTACAGGGGCAAAGAGGCTTAGATTACAGTTAAAAACAGCACTTCTGTTTGAGGGAGATTACACACAGAGCGAGAATGAAAAACCAGCTAAACAGGGACTTTGTTGGGCCTTCCCTTATTCGGGGCAATGTTATACCAGATGGAAATCAGGGTGATTGATGCCTAAGTTGTCGTTTTAACCTCAGCATGGAAGTTTGGGGATGTGCAATTAACAGCTGGTCCTGGTGCCTCCCAGCAGTGTGGAATCAGATAAGGGGCATGGTGTGAGCTGCTTCTTGGGCCAGGGATGCCTCAAACTCATTTCTCTAATTTTTTTTTAAGTTTGAAGCATCATTCCATCTTGAACCTGAATGGAAACAGGAAAGTTTCATAAGATTGCAAGCTGAAATGCTGCAGGATGACTCGCTCTGCTTCAACATTTTTTGCCTCATTGAGTGGCACAGAGTGTGTGGAGAGGCTGCCCCAGAGGGCTGCATCATCCCAGGCTGCAAGGAAGTATTCACCCCAAAATACATGACTTGTGGCTCCTTCGAGTAATTTCTGCCATGTTTCAGTATCTGTGAAACTAAGTCATCAATATTTGTAGTAAAGGCTGTATGAATTATGATTTTATAACCATGTTTACCAGAATATTAAGTATTGTATTTATCATTTCCTTCCTCACCCCAATTTCTTTTCCCTCTTCCCATCTTCTCAGCCATCAAAAGCCAGTAGAATACACGATTGTCTGTAGAGCTGAGAGACTGTTTAATTTAGATGATGAATGAACCTCTTCCTGCCTTACAATTCAATGAGAAAAGTATGCACTTGGATTTGTGCAAATAAAAGTTGTCACAGAATCTACTAATGATTAGTTCCCATGCTGAAAGGAAACCTCAAACGTCTGCAGCAAACCCAGAAGTTTCTCACCTTATTAGCATGGGAAATGCTCAATGTTAAGGTGATCTGATAGAAGCTGTTCTGAAACTTTCAAGATGCCACCAAGATTCAGAGCCTGGTTTTAGACTGGTAAAAGTTTATCACAAAATCTAGCTGGCCAGCAGCAGCTGCTTCAAGACAGCCTGAGCCATAACAGCAATAAAGCAGGCTGCTTCATACAGACTTTGTGAACAGTAACCTGCCTGCTGCAGCCACTTGATCTCCATTGTCAGGTATCACAGCGTTAAGATGGCAAGAGACACCCTCCTGTGGATCTTATCCCCTTTCTTCCCCGTGAAGCTTTACAATCATACTAGCTAGAATTTTAAAGCTTCACATAATAACCATAGGTTTGCATGTGTAAAATGATTGCCTGCCTTCTATTATCCTCCTCCTATTCAAAGCTTCTGGTTTATCCCATTTGTTTAAATGCTTGCTCTTTCTCCCTCACCAATCGTGGCTGTTTGCCAGAGTATATCACAGTACATGGTCCTGTCTGATGCTACCAGGCTCATGTGATGCATGGTTCCACAGCTCTCCACAATCTATGTACAGATTAAAAAATATATATAATAATAGGAAAGACATATAATTATGAAGCACTTGATATTTATGCATCCAAAACCACAGAGACATTAATTTTACAGTCATACCATTAATTCTTGTTTGCCATATTTTTTGGCTTATTGTAAAAGTACTAATATTTTCATGGCTTCCAATTTAAAAAATGGAAGCAACTTTTCTGAGGGATTTGATTTTGTGAACAACTTCAGTAAGCAGGCTTTAAAAAGGCTGCTATTCACTCTGACACTCCAAGTAGGTTCCAAATGTATCCATTGCTATATGAATGGTGTATCAGATGGAGTTGCTTTTTTCTCCTCTTCAGTTCTCCTCTTTTGGCCTCAGCAGAAATCAAATACCTAACAATAGTTACAGCAGCTAGAAATTCTTCGTATCATCCTCACACTTTTACAATTTGTTTTTCTGCAGGATTTGGTAGCTGGTTATGTGCTACAGTGGAACCCCAACTCATGTTTGTTAAGACATGTAAAATAAAGTGTGACATTTGAATTATTTTATTAGAATAGCAGGGCTGGCATTGGCTTTCAGAAAATAGCTGGGAGAATATTTACTGTTCAGATAGCACTATGCTGGGCAGGCAGAGTAGCTACAGTCCCACCTTTAAAATGTGTAACTGCACTTTACAGTTGAAATATTACAGGAAAATTCTCTGGAGCTGTAAAAAGCATGGACTGTTCACAACTTGCTCAACAACTCAGGAGAGAGAAGGCTCAAACTTCACCCCCTGCTTTATCAAAACATGCACACATTTGGGAGCCACCTGCTTTCACAGTGATGCTTCCTTCACCAGCAAACCTTCGCATTTTCCCCTTCTGAATCATTGTGTGACAGTGAATCACTGATGATCTTCAGTGGCAGGACCAAAAATAGGGCTGGGCGTAGAGAAAGGCTGGGGTAGGGAAAACTTTTCCTATGTTCAGCCCTGGGTCTCCCAAGCAACAGTGAGCCTGGGGTTCTACCTCCAAGTACTTCAGATCCTCCTGGGAGCAATCACCTTTCCCTGCTCCACGGGCTATTTCTGCAGTGCTGCACTCACAGTGCCGAGAAGCCGCGGCAACAGGAGCCGCATTAGCATGCGGTGAAGTTTGCACCCCGGGTAATTATGGTTTTCTTTGTCACAGTGAATCACTGCATGTGAAATTACGGCAATTTCCCTATGCATAGATGTAGTTGATAAATCAAAGCTGCTTACTAGATAATAACCATGCTTCAGGTGGCTCCCAAAGAAATGCTGCCTTCCAAACAATGGCAAAGCACAGCCCAACCTCAAAGCCTTCATGCCTAAGCAGAGAAAACTCAGCTCCTTTCACTGCTGTCTGTAAGGTTAGCCCACCCTCAGCCACTGCAGAGTCTACTGTGAAGGACAGAAAAACTGCATCTGCCTGGTGACAGCCCACGTGTCCTCTCTCCAAATGTCCTCTCTCCAAATGTTATTATTTCTGCATCACATTTCTCCTTTAAATTTCCTCCCTGTTTTGATAAACAAGTCTTTATTTTAGACCCTCAATTTCCATCCTAATCAGCATTTCTCTATGACCCTCTAACCCACTTAAACTGCATCTACTAAGAAACTCTTTGATGCCTGTTTATATCTTTCCTTCTTTCTTTGAGTCCACCCACTGGCGCTTCCTATATCAAATTCCAATTCCTTGCACTTAGTTTCAAGGCTCTTGACAACTCTATCTTTCTAGTCTTGTCTATTACTGCATTTATCAACTTATTAGTATTTTTGAAGCACCCAGAAACCATGGTAATGACTGCCACAGAGAAGCTCATGAGGAAATTAATCACTCTGCTTCCATTGTAGGACTTGAATCCTGTGCAGTAAGTAAAGCTTGGCATTCACATTTCAAAAGAAATCCCCACCAGCTCGTCATTAATTCATCAGTCTCTACCTCCTGCACCAGATGAGGCAGAGGTCTTAAGAAAAAAAAAAAAAAAAAAAAAAAAAAAAAAAAAAAAAAAAAAAAAAAAAACAGTAAGAGAAAGAAAGAAATTAGATCTGCACTCCATACCTATGCAAAAAGAGGTGGCATTAAAACCATGTGTGCAATGGAGCTCTGGTATTTCCTAACCATGCAGTGCTCAGTGTTGGGGTCTGAAGTTCCCTTGAACAACTCCCCCTCTCTGAAATGGTACATCATGGCCCAGAAGAAGTATCAAAGTAGAGGTGATCACTGGGCTTTCAAGTAAAGACACAACTGGTTTTGAGTGGGATTCAGCCTGGGATTGAGGTTTTAAATTTGATGTCTGACCACAGAGCACACTCCTGAGCCACGTTCATCTTCCACAGTCCTCCATGGAGATCTGGGCCACGCAGTCAGTGCAGCAGGAGCAGTTCAGCTCACCCAACAGCAGACACTTCTGTTCTCCTAAGGAGCCCTGAGGCTGCATGGCCACTCAGAGCAGATCTTCATGGATTTCAACAATTCAGGCACTAGAGAAGCCTAGAAAAGTCTTAAGATAAAATCAAATGTCCATGGCTAAATGCACAGCCTACACTGAACTGAGACTATCTTTCTCTTCTCTTTCTTGCTGCACCTTGTTTTTCTTAGACTGCAAACTTCACAGTAGTTAGTCTGAGCCATTGAAGAACACTGCATGCAAGGACTCATGCTGGCCAGATTATTTGGGCTCTACCACAACATAAACATTGAATAATATTAGTTGCAACACCACCATCACTTTAATTTTCCCTTTAGATACTCAATTTAGATAGGATTTGTTTGAAGCTCTTCAGCCATCATTTCAGATGCTGTAGATACTCTGTCTGGCCTCCAGCTGCTGCTCCTGGTCTCACCTGGATCCTGCCAGCCTTCTCTACACAGATTCCTCAGGTCACCCAGGATATACTGGGCACCCACCTTGTGCCCTTGAGCCCATCTCAAAACAGACATGAGCATGAGGGAAAAGCTGGCAGAGACCTCTGACCAGCTGCTGTGAACAATTTAAAAATGAGCAATGGAAAACGAGCAATATTAGAAGGGTTTGGGGTTGAATGGACCTTTACAGGTCATCTAGTCGAATCCCCCTTCAATGAGTAGGGACGTTGCCATGCAGGATCTGGCCAATAGATAAATGGCTTTTCAGGGAACTTATCTGGGCAGTTTCCCGAGGGTTGCTGTCCTGGACCATATGCCTGCCTCCATCTCCTCACACAGAGAACACAGGCACCCACCCTCACCTTTTTGGCAGCACTCTGCTGCCAAAAGTTTACCACCAGTTACTATAATAGACCAAATTCCCACTGACAAAGCTGCAGTAAGCAGCTGAGTGTGCCCATATGGCCCAGAACTACTGTGTAGCATCCAGAATATTTCTCACATGCCCCAATTTAAAGTTTTTGTGAGTAGAGAATAAACAGAGTTTGTGAGTATTTTGCCAAGACAGAAGTTCAGTGAAACAGAGAGACACCTGAACTTGACAGAACTCTGCTTTGGCTACCAGCTCTTCCAGGCTTGCAATATTTAATGTTTCAATAGGTGCATGTTTCTGACCTCCATGTTTATTAAGCACATTGAAATTTCTAGCCTTCATGGAGAGAAAAAGTCTATGAACAACCTCACCAACCATAAAAGTTTAAGGCAGTGAAAGGAGCTAAAAATCTACTAGAATGGTACTTCAGCCTTGGGCTTGACTTGTCTTTTTTTTGCGGGGGGGTTATGTTATTTTTGGTAGGTTGGGTTGGGTGTTTTGGGATATTTTTTTGGTTTTTTAATGCAACACTGACACCATCACTTAGGAAACTGGACTTGATGTCAGGCCTCTGTGAGGTTTGAAAGACCTGTGTATAGCTTTGCACCTTTACTGTCTGCCTGCTGTTGCCCTGTATTTGTTCCAGCCAGGTCACATCTCCTGTCATGCAGCCCCTCTGCTGCATTTGGGGCAGCACACTAAGCCTGGCTAAGGACTTGCATTTGCTGAAGATATAGTGAAACTAGCTACCACAGTGCTCTGAGCAAAGACCTTAAAGCTTCTGCACTCCTGACAAGAGTTGTCTTCTCAGGATTACTTATTTTCACACTGGTAGCAGTAGCCATAAAAACAGAGTGAGGAGAGCAGAGACCCCTCTTCACACCAAGTTTATGTCAGTCCTTCCTCTTGTGCTACACCCTGAAATCCTTCCTGAGTGTCAAGGGGAGAGGGGATCAGTGACAGAATGACTCCATTCAAACAATGCTGGTGGCTAAAGTATTTGCCTGGGGAGATGAGGGCTTAACTGGCTGGTCATTAAAGTTTCATGCAATACCTACTCTCAAGAGAGCAACTCTCAGCTGTTCACAGCTGCACAGAAAGCACAGACACAGAATAAGGACATGAACCAGAAAGGTATTTTAGATCCACTCATTATAGTTTACACACCAATGACATACAGCATAAAGACAAAATATACAGATCTTCATATATATGTACATTGATCAACACAGTGCACAATTTAAAGTTATGTTACAATTAAGTGTACAATTTTAAATATGGCTTTATAAACTAGTAATAACAGTGCTAAAATAACGTATGTCTCGTGTAGTTCATAGACAAACAACATAATGCAGCTGCAGCATCAGAGTCCCCATTTAGAAATGTTTTGCTTGATCTTGTTAGTTAAACCTTGTACACTGCAGCTAGCTGGATATATCCCTTGCCCATACACATCTACATATACTTTATTCTTGCTGGATTGCACACCCCTGTCTTTGGGACTTGCATTCTTCAAGTATCCTGAAAAATAAAAACCTGTACATTTGAGGAAAGATAAGTCAGAAGAACAAATTAAGAAGTGAGAGAAGAACACATACAATCATAGTGCCCAGTGAAAATACCAATCTGACCAGTGCAGACAAAAAAAGCACTTTTTTTTAGGGAGCTTAAAAAAGAACAACAGTCACATCTTGTTTGCCTTACTGTCCCCAATAAAGCAAAATTTTACTTTAGTATAATTAGACAGGAATGAGAGAAGTGGTAATTTCGGGGTCACTTGGAAGCTCTGTTGGAAACTCCGGCACCGCTGAAGCAAATGGCACTTTTGTCAACAACTTCAAAGTGGAGCAGGATTTTATTTATTCCACAAGACTTGAATGCCTTTTGGCAGCATATGTTTCAGCTTCAACTTGTTGAGCTGAATGTGTAAATCATTACATGAAATCCCACAAACCTTTTTATGCTGCTGTCTGACCAAAAGCCCATAACGATCTCCTTGGCCTTGAAAAAGCCAGGAGTGGTGCAACCAGGACACAGAGACACTGCAGAGACACACGGTGTTTTCACTGACTGGAATTCCTGTGCTGTACAACGACCAATACCATTTAACTTTCCAAATTGCTCAGAGAGCTACAGAAACCTCTGCTAAGAAGTATTTCACACTGGGGCAGCTCCATAGGGAATGAACACAGAAGAAGCCCTTCCCAATGGCCATCAAAGAGAGGACTGCCCCAAACCAGTGAGACAGAGCTGATTTGTGTTGCAACCCTTCTCTCCACCAAGGCAAAGCTGTGAAGACTGGGGTCACTGGCCTGAAAATTAAATGCACATGGGCAGCATGGGGGAACAACTTCCCTCCACAGAACACCAACACAACAGCCCACATTCACCAGCAGGCTCAAAGCTCTGCTCACTGCCAAGGCTCGCTTCCAAACAGACCCTTGTCTCTGCAGCTCAGCCACGGGATGACAGCAGGCTGATGCCCCATAGGAGCCACAGCTACCAAAATAAGCCCCTGCACAGTCTACCCAGCACTAAGGAATACCCAAGGCACAGCATACATGGATATCCCATAGCACTGATCAACTGCTGAAAGCCACTGCAGTATTCAGAGTTACCTCTGGTTCCGTGGGATTAAACAGTACAGGCTGCGTGCTGCTCCGGATCACAGCTGCTGAGAGGAACGGCCATGACTCACACCTATGGGTACCCATTTCCATAGCCCAGCTACTGGACCATCCAACTTAATTCTGTATTTAGAGAGCATGATTTGCTTTATTAGTATCACATGCCTAAATCATAATTTCACAGTATTTGGGGAGGGAAGGAGAGTTAGGCCAAACAGCTACTTGTCAAAAAACAGCTTCAAATTCTTATTCAAACATCTAAGGACAAGACCCACTTGAATTCATCCCCTGCCACAGAAATTTCACTTGGTGAGCTGCCCTGCATAAATCTGCACATAACACGCTTTTCCAGCAGGCAATATTTTGTAAGGCTTAGCATCTGACAGATACAGGCCTTTCAAGGAAAACAGTATGAAACTGTCATGATTACTTGAGCAGACATCACTGACAAAAGCAAATTTGTGCCTGAACTGTTGCTGCAGAAATATTTCAGGCAGTATTTTTTCAAAGAGAATATAGATCTGGAGGGACATTGCCAAGGTTTTAAAGATCAAAATGTGTTACTTGCAGTGCTATAATTGGATGGAAACAGTCCTCCAGATCTGAAACATCAGGTTCAGTTTGGTTTTTAAATCAAACACCACATTTGCAGGATTTCTGTAGGACCTATACATCCCAGCGCCTGTTTCCCCCACTCGGTAACAGTGAGCTCTGCTGACAGAGCCAATGAGACCGACAGGGGTAAACAAATCCCTTCTGACATGACAGAGTGTCACACAGTCAAACACTGCAATTCACATGAAAAAAAAAACAACAGACTGCTTCAAATCTAACTCCACTGAAAATGCAGGGCTTGCTTTGAACTCCCATTTGCCAAATTAAGGGCAGACCAATTACTCATTCCTTTAAAGCAGCACTATGGAAACACAAAGGCAGTATTCAGCCTTTGGCAGTATTTAGGGTAAAGTACCCAGGAGGAACAGTGCTGTCTCCTCACTAGGATTTGGGCTCATGGTCCAGCTTATAAGCAGGGCAGGGGTCCCACCCAGGTTCAGTGGCCCCTGAACCCTTCCTAACATCACCCCACAGTGAGTTTCTGGCTGTGGCAGAGGGACCCCCAGCCAGGGAAAAACCTTCTGTGGTCTGTGTCACCTCAGACACGATGTCCTGGCATCCAGCAGCCTCCAGCTCCTGGCAGAAGCTGCTATCCCAGCTCACCTGCTAGGCAGATGGCAATCCACAGCTGTCCCAGGTTTCATAGCTGCAGAGACACCTGCTGACCCTCAACCCCCACAGCAGCACAGTCTGGATCTCCAGCATCCCTACGATGGACTTGCTCGCAATTTTGATCAGTGAGGGAGGAAAAAAAAGGAAAGAAAAAACCAAAACGAAATTAAGATGCTCTCTGACTATTTTTAGTTCCGTACAGCCCCTCAGCACTAACATTAAAAATAGATATGATGGAATGGGAAAAAAAAAAAAAAAAAAAGACTGCAGGGCTAAGAAAATGTTGCTCTTTTAGTAAAATTTTGGAAAGTCAAAAACAATTGTTCCCTTTTTAAGAAAACACATCTTTTTTTTTCCCATGCAAACCAAAATAAATGAACACTTTTTAATTTATTTTTTTAAACTTTTGTTTGTTTGTTTCCCCACAACAATTTACCAAGACAGTTTCCAAAAGAAAATGCACAGATTAAATCCTTTTAAAGAGGTCTGACCATCCTTTAATGGTCTTTTAATGACTGGGACTCATCTGCTGCAAGCACACCTTGCAATGCTGAACAAATGGAGAAAGCACAGCCTTCAAACATGCATCAGTAAATGAATGAGAACATCTCCATCAGAATTTCCAATAATGATTTTAAATAGGAGCTTTTTGATTCAGATTCCTTTTATTCAGAATATCAATACCTACATTTTTGCATATAAAATCTCTCCTGACTTGGCCATGGAGTTACCCAGGCCATCACTTCTGCGCTTTAAAGCCCAAGACTTATCTTCTTGTGCCCTATTTTTGTGCTTAGTTTCCTAAGAAGGGTCCCAAGTAATTGGATGGTACCTTCCTCCTCGGTTTTGGTTCACTTTGCCATTGATACTTGCCCACAACATTGACTGGAACAAGGCTTCAAGGACATGCCTAGAGAATTGTGGAAGCAGGTGCAAATTTACACCAAACTTGTCAGCTCTCACTGCAGTGGTTCCATGCATGAACAGACCTGGAGTTTCAGTGCAGACAAAGGTGTCCCTGCTTTCAAAGCCAAGGCTAACTCCAAGTTTCCCCAGAGAAGGTGCTTTTTTCTGCAGGAGGGACTCCAGGATCCTAGGGAGCAAGGTATTCTTTGAGTGCTGGAGTTATTTCAAACTCCAGGCTCACTACAACTACCAACAATTAACATCCCAAAGCAGTTGTCTGCCCTGTCTGCTCCTAGAACATTTGGCACATCCAACACATTATAAAAATTTTGCTGAGGGATCCTGATTCATCTAACTGTAAGTCACTGAGAATGTCATAATTAAAATAGGCCACTAACAAAGTCTGCAGTCAAATACCCAATTTTATATGCATATTTAAAAACACAACAGCTCAGTAGGTTCAATATGCTCTCTCTCTCCCAAAATCAACTAATCATGGCCAAGCAACACTGAAGTAAATGCTTAACTTCAAAGCTGTGAGTAAATCCAATGGATTTATTCTCATCTCTAACCTGCATTTAGGGAGACATGAACATGAAGCATGTCAGAACCTGTGCAATCATTTTGAGATCCAGATCCACAGATATGGCAGCAAAGGCAATTTAAATTAAATTCTGGTCATGCTTTCAGTATCTGAATTTCCCCACACGCATGGCAGTGCTGAGAGAACTGCCCCATCTCACCTCCTCCCGTGCATCACATTTAGGGACTGTGCACTGCAAGCCAGCGCAGTGTCCAGCACCTCCTGAAGCACCTCCCTAGGCAGCTATAAAGCATTCAATTGCCTGGGCCAACATCTTGCAACTACACAGTGTCCCATGCCTACTAGTACCTCAAACTGCTCTGCAACCTTCATGGGTTTGGTATGTCTATTGGTAAGGAACACAAAGCACCTACTGCTGAGACACACCAGACTTTTAGCAACAAATCCCAGCTCTTTAGTCTTGCCTAGAAATAGCAGACAGCAGCCATGGGCAGGGAGTAAAAACATGATAATAATTCAAAATCACAGAAGAAATTTGACCAACACATATTCCAGATGAGTTAACACTGACATCTCCCTCCTGCGTAAAAGTATTCTAGAATAGTGATTTCAACCTTCTGCAAAGAATAAGAAACAGTAACAAGCTCCTTTCTGCAGGATTATGTTTTCCTCCATCCTTCCCTGACTGTCTCCAAAAGAACTGGGAGCAGTTCTTTCCTGCAGACCCTGTAATACATGCACCCAAAGTATGGGTAGTCATCAAATAAAATTCCCCTGAAACTTTGCCAAATCACAGAATCTTTTTAGGTTGGAAATGACCTTTGAGATCATCAAGTCCAAGTGCTAGCCTAGGGCTACCAAGTCCACCACCAAACAATGTCCCTGAAGTGCCACATCTGTGTGGCTTTTAAATACCTCCAGGGGTGGTGACTGGGCAGCCTGTCCCAATGTTTGACAACCCTTCCAGTGAAGTTTTTCCCAATATCCAATATCCAAACCTCCCCTGGCACACCTTGAGGCCATTTCTCTTATTCCAAAGCTTGTTACCAGGGAGAAGAGACCAACCCACACCTTGCTACAACCTCCTGTCAGTCAGTTGTAGAGAGCAATAAGGTCTCTCCTGAGACTCCATTTCTCCAGGCTGAACAACCCCAGCTCCCTCAGCTGCTCCTCACAAGACTTGTGTTCCAGATCCTTTCACCAGCTTCACTGTCCTTCTCTGGACATGCTCCAGCACCTCAATGACTTTCTTGTAGTGAAGGGCCCACAACAGAACACAGGATTGGGGGTGCAGCCTCACTCATGCTGAGACGGGGGGCCAATCACCTAGCCACACCACTACTGATACAGGCCAGGGTGCTGCATGAATCTGATACACCTCAGCACACCACTGGCTTATACTGGCATGGCAGTCCACCAACACTGCCAGGGCCTTTTCATTACAGCATCCATCATCTTCTCCCATGGAAGAAAACTGTGCCAGTCATACCTCTTCCATTTTTGTCCTCAACCCGTTGCTGTAAGGATAAGATAACAACACAAACCAGTTGTGACAAATGCTCCACTTCCCAGAAGTTCGTCCCACTTCGATGTGGGATCTGGTTTTGAACATGAACAAAAATAGGTTGAAAGGTCTTGCTTCCCTCTAGACCTCCAGTTTGCCCATGTGTGTTTTAAATGTGTTTACCTTGGTCCACCTGAACAATTACACAAAACAAAATACGGTTGAAATAGTCCAAGCAGTATGTGACAGCTGAATTAAGCACAATGGTCTCTTCCAAAGTGGTATAAACCTCTTCCTGACCTGAAGGAGAAAACAAATCAGAGTGATCCCAAGAAACAGCTTATCTGCACAATGGGAGACACTTGTACATCTCACTTGCATTGTTCATGATCTCTGTACTCATCCATGTCCACATCCGAGTCAAAGAGGGAATGTCCAGTGTAATCTGTGTCAGGGGTTTGGGAAATACTGTTCCCTTCCTCATCAAATGTTTCTGTCCTTGAATAAAAACTGAAGTCCTGCAAAGGGGAGTAAGTCTTGCTTGCTTCGCTGCTTTCCTCAGATTCATACAGAGTGTTGTCATCATCATGGTGCCATTCTGGCCAAAATTTCCTCCTTATTCTTTCACAATACATAGCAAGGTTAATCAGTTCACCTGCAACACAACACAACAGACTTCAGTAAATATATCCAGCCAATAATGCTCTAACTCACCTGATGATGCAAAAACACATTAGCTGTGTTTGGAAACAAACTGTGTAGGGCCTTTCCAAAGAAGTTTCAAAATTCTAAGATGCCATCAATCCTCTTAGCAGCTGTTTTTAACTTTAATGTAACCACATACAACAAGAAGGGTTACACAGGAATAAACACAAATTCATGTTCACACAAATAGCAAAGCAAGTATCCCAAATTAAACCTCTACAAAAAGAAATCAAGACAAGACAGAATTTGATCTTATAGATGCACAGTATGTTTATTAAATACAGTGAATGTGGGGCTTTCACCACCAGATGGCAGCGTTGACTGCAACATAAAGTCACATTTAATATGGCCACTGGCTCATTCCTACTGCTCCCAGCCTTAGTATCTTATGCCTTGTTTATAAATACATTTATGCTTCCAGAACAAACCATAAAAAAACTCAAAGAAGAAAGTGATGTGTATGTAAAACCTGTACTCATGACAGCATAAGTAGATTGACAGGTACAGAGAATCAATCACACTGCTTGGGTATTTCAATCCATTATCTTCTATTTATTTTCATTAGAGATGAACTAATTCAACAAGCATAGTAATCCTTCTAGACAGCCATGAGCCCTTCAGAATTTTAGCTGTGATGCCCCAGACATCAAAGGGAAGAACTGCATAGCCAATATTTATATCCTCATCACAAGTGCTCATTATCTGAGGAAAAGAGTAAGCCTGTGCCTCTTCACCACAGGTTTAGCAGAGCTGTCTTGCACAGAGTAGGTTTACAGGTCAGATTCATTCCTTTTGCATTGTTTTACATTCTTTTCCTCCTTAGCTCTTCCCATTTCTCATGCTGTGTGGATTTACTATGAAAATGGATGCAAAGATACTTTAACATCTATATCACCCCACAAAAAAAGAACCAAATAAAAAAACAACTCTCTGTGGGGATAAGGAGCATGTTGGCTTCCAATTCATGCAAAAGCTAAGTGACTCCAAAGCCAAGCTGTATTTCTGTATTTCTTCCTTGCCTGGCACCTTCAGGAACAGCAAAGGCTGTAATTTCAGTGAGACAATAGTACTTGGAGTTCTACTATCAAGAAAAGTACTCAGCTCAGCTGAATTTGCCTAATGGCTGCTCTTCTTTTTTCTCATACATTACCCAGCATCCACTCCTTAGAAGCTTTAAGGCTTTGCCACGTTAAACAGGGAAAAGATCGAGTATAGAAATAAAAACAATTACTGTGTAGAACATGAAAAAGAAAACAAAGAATTTTAAGAGAAAACAACCTTACAGGATACAAATGCTACATCAAAGGCAAGAACAGTCTGCTGAAGTACTGCAGTCTTCAAAATGTCCTTCCAAGGCACTCCAAGTTTAAACGTGGAAAATGCCACCAAGAGCTCAGAGATCACTTAAGCTTTCTTACCTTTGATTAGTCTCTCTGGTCGAGTCCCCGGTAATGTCCACATTGCCTGTGCCAGATGTCCAAAGACAGTGGCATCAACAGTGGAAACAGTTGATCCCATAATGTACTTCTTGTCACCTGTAAATACAACAGCAAATATTTCTTGACTGGATGTCACTTTTCCCCAAATTAAAAAAAAAAAAAAAAAATCACAGTTCTGCCTTTTGCATATTTATGTTACTGAAATCATTCCAATGAAAAGGTTCACTTGTTCAAAAACAGGGATTCTAAAGCTGTTTCTAGAGTTCAGTAAGTGAAATCTATTACTGCAGCTGCCCCTGTGTTCAAGACTTCTATAACCAGGCCTGTTACAGAGTCACCACTGGCCAAGGAACCTCCTCTGCTCCTCACAGCTGGCAGCACTCACACACTGTACTCGTTCTGCTGCATTTAAAATCTGCTCTGCAGCTGCAAGATGCCTGAAAACACCAATTTTGCCTTTGGTGGTGCAAACCCAAAGCTGCTCAACCACAATGAAAAATCACGAACTTGCTTAAAGAAGCTGGTCACCCTTTACCTCTCATCCATGCAGATCCAGGTTCAATTTATTCAGCCCATCAGCTGGAAAAAGAAAAGTCACACCCAAATCTATTCTCTCTCCCTATTTGTTCTGGATGAAATGGATGCACCAGTCAGACCTGCAGCAACTGCTCAGAAATAACCTGCATCTCCAGGAAGAGGACAAAGCCATAGGCAGGATTGGACAGGTGCTCTCACACACCACCATGGCAGTGCCCTCATCCCCACTGACCCCTGACAGGTACAAATCAGAGGCATGTCAAGCACTAAGTGAAACAGCAGCCCTTTGGGTCTGGCCTGGCACAGTGGAGGGACATGTCTGCTCCTCACAGCAGTTCTGCTTACTTCTCTGGGCACCCCAATATCATGATGGTCCTAAATGGCCACTACAGCACAAGTAGAATGGTAACTAAGACAGGGAAAAAAATACATGCTTCAAAGCCACTGTTTGCAACAAAACATCCATTGTAGACTTGTTTTCCCATCACAGGCAGAAGATCTGGAACAAAGACCAGGCACAGAGCACACAGTGAAACATGAAGTATTGCAGAGGTCAGGTTAGCTGGTTGCACTGCTCCTGCCTCGGCCCAAAGTGCTATTAACTCTGTGAAATGTGGTACCTAATTGAATTCTCAAAATCCAGTTATCCCATCTCCCCAGGACATTCTTCCGAGCTGCCTGTAATTCAGCAGGTTATTCAATATTAGGTTTATTGAGCAACTCCAGAGGAACTGTCCAGTGTAAAATGCATCAAATTCCAGTATATAGTACAAGGAATGCTGCCAATCCCCTGCACTAGAGTACAGCAAAACAGTGCTCAGGAATATCCAGTAACAATAACCTTCTCTGGCCTGTCAGATATCATTTGAACAAGCAGTTAACTCTCCCCAGCTCTTCCACAGTTCCATCAATTTATTGTTTGAAAATTCTGTACACGGTAAATGTTGTGTCTTTTCTGTATTTATCTGACACCAAACACTCATCAATCTCAAACACAGCTCAAAAACTGGTCCCTAAACCACAGTTATATGCCAGCACCAGAAATTTAGCACCATACAACTGGGTCTTGAGACTCAATCCATAGTGATGTGCTGGGAAGGAATTTCCACTGCCATTTCCATCTTGCTACAACTAAATCAGGCTCTGAGTGAGGGCTAAACCATCCCACCCCTCTGGTTCCCCAGGCACAACACCCCACACCTTCAGGTGCATGGAAACAAAAAGCAAGAGGAGAAAATAAAACTGTGGGATCCTATAACTCCAAATCTGGTTTTAAGTCATGCTGCTCCACAAAATATGGCATCTGTGCACATTTTCTTCCACCATTCCCAATCTGTTCTCAAACTTCCAGTGCAACTTTAGTCCAGAAGACTTTCTGATAGACTAGGTATCTCTGTGTCTGTTTTTAGGTAAAATTACACAGGGTCTGTCACATCCAGGCTGCCATAGCACTGATCATCTCAAACACCTCTCTGCATCCCCTGGCTAATCCAACAGAAATTAAATCACCTGGTCACACTGGACTTGCATCAACTTTGTACTGCCCAGCAATTTGGAAGTACACAACTCCACTGTTTACAAATGCATGCACCAGAGGATTCAAAAGCAGCTACTTCAACAGTGGGTCAAGAAACCCCAGAAAGAAGCAGGTCTGTGGGAGACAGGCCTGCACACTTCCACAGAGGCAGGTACAGCACTTGCAGGCTGCTACAGGGCACTTAACTAACTTTAGAGGCTCAGATCCAGGTTAGTCCGACCTCTGAATTTCCAGCTCTGAGCACCCCTGCCCTCCCCCAAAGCATCAAATGTTTTTCAAAATCCACTTCAGGAAGCTGCTGGCCTGCAACTCCCTGCTCAAAATACTCATCTACCAAAGAGCCTGAGAGACAGAGAGCTGATTTATGGTCACTCACTTGCCTCTTCTAAACAATTACAAAAATGTGTATTTTTATATATTGCTAATTCATGTGCTCATTCCCCACACTTTCTTACACTATTAACAGACAGTAAGAAACTGCTGCAATACAAGGAAATTACATTTGTGGTTTAAAGACTGCAGGACAGAGAGAAAGGTGATACCAATGGGACAGGCTGAGCCATCACAGTGGGATTAGTTCCAATTTCCATGTTTATAAGATCTGGAGGAGTCTGTCAGGGAAATGGGTATAAGAGAGACAGAAAAATCATTCTCAGAAATAAAAATGAAGAAAATAAAAAAGCACCAAAGATGGGATTGGGAATGTCAAAATTAATGTCATAAGAACTGACAGATGCAAAGTTATCATTCTCTGGAAGCAGCTCTTGGAATTAAAAGTTATTCTTGTTCCCACGTGAATGGTCCTTGTTAAAAAAAAGGGAGCATTAATCTGATATTCCTGATGGCTGACAGCTACAGTTTGGTATGTGCAGCTATTCTGCACCATAGGCATCATTTTTAAGCTCTTAAGATAACAGCCAAAATCTCAACTACTTTCTGTTCTGGGAAAACACTTGGGTACATATATATGGAGGAAAATCTCACAAAGATTGTGCAGGCAGTAAGCTGACTGCCTGCCTTCTCCTTCCCCCTTTGAAACAGGGGAGCCTCTTGTCAGGCTGGAAGTCTTCATCCCATCTCCTGTCCCCATTCCAGGATGTCACCTCAAGGCCACAGTTACTAGACCCTACTATAAACAGATGGCTGGAGAAAACATATGCATAGTGATGTTAATGAAAATTAAGGCAATTACAGAAAAGTAGACAAACTCACCAATAATCAAAAGGGAAAATAAAATGATTCATGTAACTGCACACTGACTAATCTGACATCCATTTCAGAGGGGAAGATGAAAAAAATGTACAACATTCAGCTGGTATATTAACATAACAGGAATACAGCAAACACCCATCAAGGCTTTTTGATGCACACAGGCACATTCTCAACAACAATAAGAAGAAAAACTCTGCTGGTAACATATGTATAATACAATTAAAAATTTGATATAGTGAAGAAGTGCTTGAGGATTTCCAGTACATTTTCCACAGAGACTGATGATAGCATTTACCTTCACAGAGAGATGATCCAAGCCACCCAGGAAGGGAGAAAGAAGTAGGAAGAGGATTTGTCTGCAGGCTAGAATCAAACTCTCATTTGTAACAAGTCCAATTTTGAAGAGATTTAGAGAGTGACTAACATCTGTCAGCAAAACATGGTGGCACCTCCACCTGATCAAATGTCGTAATTAAAACTGGATGGCTTTTAGAAAGCAATCCCCAAGCCAGCAAAAAGGCACAGGCCTCAAGACAGCATGCAAGCAGTCTGATCCACAGAGATCTGTCTAGATGATTACATGATCCCTTTGAACTTGAAATCTTACCAATCTGAGTATCAGTATACACTCCAGAGAAATAAGCAAATCAAGATACTTTTACAGGTACTCAGGCACACGTTTTGGTTTTCTCTTGAAGGTTCTGTTCACTCTTGGTAGACAGGGATGACTTTAGCACAGACATATCCACTGCCACTCCTTTCAGCCTGACAGAGTTGTCTAGCCAGAACCAGGGGGCTTTGCTGAGCTACGAAGTCACAGACTGAACTTGCTCCAGCTCCTGTCCCAACCCCACTCCTTATGAGGAACATGGAGCCATGCAGAGCCAATCTCAAAACCACAGTATCAGTAGTCCCACAGAGGAGAGCACCTGGAGCTGGCCACAGCTCTGCAGTAGGTAAGAGGACCAGATCTCTTCTAAAATAAATTGCTCCCTCCCTTCTTCCCTCTCAAAGAAAAGGAACTTCTTAATCTCCAAACAACAGATCTTCTCTGAAGAGGCACTAGAATAAATAATTGCTTCTGTTAACAAACAAAGGCAGCATAAGAAAGTGCTGTCAAAAGAGGAGCTGTCAACAAATCTTCCCCTTGCCCACTGTGTCCATGCACTTCATGGGTTTTTTTCCACCTTGTTCCCAATCCAGCAACTCAACAGGTTTGTTTCAGAAAACAAAGTTACAGAAAACTCTACATCTGGGTCCACTGCAAACACCTTCCTTTCCAAAACAGCTTGGAAGTCCAGAGGCATGTTTTTTCCTACCCTTTCTCAGCAAGCTTCAGCTTCTGCCTTCTGCTGGGCTCTCCCCAGCTTGTTTGTCATCCACTCCACAGTTGTCTCTGTATAGCATGTCTCTTTAGAGCATGTCCCCCTGGAGCACAGGGTAGGGAGGCATCCTCCTGTCCTCCACTCAGCCACCTCTTTAAAGCAATTGTCACAGGGAAAAACACACAGGTACCATCTCTCTTGGTTTCTTGCACAAGGGAGACATAAGCTCAAAGAAAGTGACAACCTGCACTACAGCAATTCCTCAAAAGGCAAGTCACACAGATGCACAGTATGCTTAGCTCTCAGTGGAGCAGAAAGCAAGAAGCACAGTGCAAAACAGTTCCAGTGCATATTTCAACCTGAGCCACACAACAGAAATGAGGTTTGTGTAATTCTAGCTAAGTGAAGTCAACTTTAATTGTATGGGATCCACCCAAGATAACCAAGAATCTTAAACACACCTATTTGACAGCACAGAGCCATCTCTACTGGGAGCTTTGAATAAAGCTGCTGACACCAACCAAACACAATGAAGTTCAGCTCAACAAAATAACATCTGCAAAGGGTTTTCAAATGGCAGCCTCACAGCAATCTGTCAAACAGCCACAAATAAAAAACGGGAAAGGAAATACAACTAGGAAACAAAAAATGAAAAACACACAAGCCCCAGCGCACAAAGAAGGTATAAATAAGAGGTTTCATTTGCAGAACTAAACACTGCATTTTCCTAATTTCATCTTGCTAAATGCTCTTCCAAAACAGCAGGCCACTGCTGTTTGATGCTGTACATACACATACTCCATGCTCAAAGAAGGAAGCCTCTTATGCCTCTAGACACACAATTTGGCAGCAAACAGTGGGAAATGAAAACAGTGTCTCTGCCAGAGCAAGGAAGGCACTAAATGACAGCCTCTATTTTCTGCCAAAATGAGATTATTTGTGTGTGATCAAGCTGTCAGGAAGCACTGGAGGTCAGTTCCACCCCGTGGAGAGAGGGGCTGCGAACAGAGCACCGTAACTCGCTGTACCTTACCCAGGAGGCCTGCCAGAGTCCGCATGTCCTTCTCCATCAGCGTGTACATCTCCTCCTCCGAGAAGCGCCCGATGCCATGGCCGTACATCTCCCGCTTCACAATTCCTTTGGTCAGATGGCAGAAGATCCACTTCAGCAAGTCGCTGAAGGGGCCAAAAAGCGAAACCATCTTTTGCGTCTCATGAAGATTTTCCACCCACTGGCAATAAGCTAAAGTCCTGGAAGGATGCAGAAACAAGTTATAGCAGTGTAATCCCTGGAGAGCCCAACACCACCCAGCAGAGGCTGGCACAGAGGTCAGGCAGGTGAGCACTCACTGCCCTGATGGAGAGGTAGCTTCCATAAACAGCAGACTGAGGCAACTCGGAGTGCCAGCAGAGCAAACCCACTTTACAGTACTTAGGCAGACTGCCCAGTGCTTATTCTCTCATTAAATCACGACTCACTTCAGGAGAAAACAAGACTCATGTTGAAATATAAAGTAAAAGCTGCAGAATTCTGCTAAACTCTTGTAACAAAATGCATTTATTAGCTAAAGACGACTCACTGCACAGACCTGGGCAAAACAACAACAAAACAGCCCCCCAAAAAATCAGTCTTTCCACCAACCTTTCTCCCTTCTATACTGCTGACACTTAGGCAAGCAGTAACTTTGCTCCAACATAAATACTGAAGCACTAATTTTTCAGACTGTTTCTATTCAGAAACTAAGAATAACATGATCTTTTAAAAATAAAATATAAAAAATTAAGAAGTGGTGGTTATTGAGTTGGTTTTCTCCTATACAGTTTCCTCTCTTTAAAATGCTTATTTTATGAGAGAGACATTTCTAAAGGACTCTGTTGCATTCCATGCTTTATTGAATGGCAAATAATATCTTTTTAAAAGTCTTTTTATATAATTTGTCTCATCAGCTTATATTATTGTTACCTACATGAGATTTTGTTATTTATTAACATTACAGGCAAACACATCTTTATGTTTTGCTCCAGAAACCTATGAAAAAAGAAACATTAACTTTTTTAATATCCAGCATCTTCAGAAATTACAAATAAACCAAGAAGACCATATAGATGAACTTTTGTCACTAAGTTCAAGGGTTGCTGGAAAAACAGCTAAAGGCATCTCAAAGTAGACAAGATAAACATAGAAAGTCTGCAGAAACACTGGGAATTGATACACATATTCCAATCCAAGCCATTCCAAGGCTTCATTGTTTTCGTTTGGAATATGACTTCAGTTTTATCACTGTACATATTTCCAACTCCACAGAATTTCCTTAGTGCTGATATGATTCACATAATTCAAGAAAGGAAAGTAAAAAAAAAAAAACCAAAAAAAAACCCAGAATCTCCTGGAGAACTCCTGTGACTTCTTTTGATAATGTACATTTTATCAAGCTCACATTGTCCACTGCAGTTCAATGCATTCTGCTCTAACTGGTTTCACTGAAGTCAGTAACAGTGAGGTGTGAACAGGCTTTGCTGCAAATGTATAAACAAAGAAGAATAAAAATGTTCCTCCTCTGCTACTGATGGCTTTGACCCTCAACAGCTTACTCCACAACCTCCAGCACTGTATAATGAAAGCATCCTGCTGACATTTCACATGCTTCCACACCACTTTTAGAATGGGGTGTTCTGCAGAGTCCTGGTTTTTCAAACTTGATGAACTCAAGTCATTGAGCAGGTTCCAGCAATGCAAAGTTTTAATCAGAGACAGATTTAGCAGAGGCACCAGCAGTACAGGAGGAATGTGAAGCCAACAAATGCAGCAGCAAAGAGCTACTGAAACTCCTAAAGCATTGACTTTGTCTGGAAGATGTGGTGTGAGACTGTTCCAGGAACAGCAGTAAAGCAGGATTTAAGACAAATGGAAAGAAGGCTGGCCTGAAAGCATAAGGGCACTCCATCGAGCAGAATGTTGCACTAGTCATGTTTGACTGGCCTGGCAAAGGACAAGGTCTCTTCAGCAGGCACAGCTCTGAATAGGAAAAACTCTTGATGTGAACACTAGGAAACAATTACAATACTATGACTTGGGCTGGAAGGGACTTTAAAAATCATCTACTTCCAACTAGATGTCCACTGCAGGGACGCCTACTCCGTGGGGAGTGATATTACCCATTAGATCAGGCTGCTCAGGGTCCCATCCAGCCTGGCCTTGAGCACTTCCAGGGATAGGGCATCCACAATTTTCTGGGAAACCTGTGCCTCACCACCCTTTGAGTAAAGAACTTCTTTCTAACACCTAATTTACATCTCTCCTCTTTTGGTTTAAAACTGTTCTCCCTTGTCCTATCACTATCTACCCATGTTAAAAGTCACTCTCCCTCTTTCTTATAAGCCCTGTTTAATACTGGAAGGCCACAACGAGGTCTCCCTGGAGCCTTCTGCTCCAGATGCTGAACAACCTCAGCTCTCCCGGCCTGTCTTCACAGGAGAGGTGCTCCAGTTCTCTGATCATCTTTTGTGGCTTCCTCTGGACCTGCTCTAACAGGTGCAGATCTTTCTTATGCTGGGCACTACAGAGCTGGAAACAGGTGGGGTCTCACAAACACAGAGCAGAAGGGGAGAATCACCTCCCTTGATGCAGCCCAGGATGACATCTCGCACTGTTGGCTCATGTCCCATTTTTTCATCCACCAGAGCCCCCACAGTGTTCTTCTCCACAGTGCTGCTCTGAATGAGTTCTTCTCCTAATCTCTAAGTTATTATTTATTATTTGAATAAGGTAAGAAGCACTTGCTATCTGAAAGCACTGCTCTGTCTTGCTGCAAAGACCCTCCTTCCCCAGGATGGACCTGACCTGCTTCATCTGGCAACTCTGCAATACAATTTAGTTACTTTGGACAACAGGCCTGGCCTGGAGAAGGGCAATACGAAAAAGAAGTCAAAACAAAACAGAAAAAGGACATAGGAATTCCACGGCAGCGTTTTTTAAGTCACCCCAGTTGCACGAGATTAAACCTGGCCCTATGGACTTGCCACCATTATTGCTCACTCCAACCACACCAGTGAGCCGGCAATGCACCAAGAGTGATCAACCATGTCCAAAATTGTTTTAATTTCATAAAACAGAATGAACAAGGTTTCCCATAAAGCTAATTGGCCCATACTTTAATGCAAAAATACATTTCCCCAGAGCTCACTTGCTTGTCCTGGGAGAGAAGGTCTTTGGGTCTGGAAGAGGCAGAAATCAGACCAGGTGTTTAATGACTAGAACAGAGCACTATACAGGATTTAGGTAATTCTGCTTAGGCTAAACTGTCAAGCACAAATTTTAAGACATCTGCTCATCCCTTTGAATGAGCAGAATTGTTACATGTCCCATATCTCAAATTTACATGGGCAATGAAGGCATAAATAGACAATCACAGAATTTACTTCCGAACTGTTACAGTTCTGAGTAGATAAAACAAGGAAAAAAGTAGGCTCTGATTCAGGGAGAGTTAAAAACACTTAAAACTGGCTTTACAAGCACTTTGTTAAAAGAATTCTATTCAAAGGATCATTATTTTTTTTTTTCTGCCAAAAAATATGCTTCTCAGCATTTAATTCCACTCATCACTCCTATATTCAGATTACATTAGTGGAGTATTATCAATTATTACAAAAGGTTAGGAAATGCCAGAAATTGGGTAGTCTACATACTCTTCTTCAGTACAGCATAACTATACATTTTACACTGGAGTAAGTATTTATGGGATGATGTAATTATTTTAAATATTAGCTTGACCGGAGCATTCAGGGAAACATTACCATTCTCATTTGTGCCAGCACATCTGTACAAATCTTAGAGTATAACTAAAACAACAATGCATTAAAGAGCAATGCTGTGGGGGTGAAGTAAATCCGAAGTCTAAATGTAACAGCAGCTTTGGCCTCAATACATAAATCAGGCAAGGAGATGAAGAAAGTGACTCAACAGCAGCTTCCCTGATTATCTCAAAATTGTCTGAACTTCAAGGCAAGGGGAAGGCATTCACAAGAATGTGAACAAGGGGTTATTTTTCCTATCTGAACCTGTGCAGACCGGAATTTCTTCATATACAAAGGATTATAACAAATTAATTCCACAATCAGTTGTAGAAACCCCACCTTCTGTGCAACTTCTCAGAGCAACTGGCTTTTAAACCACCAGCAGCATTCAAGCCTCATCACTGTTAGCAGTAGGAGAGACACTACTCTTAAAATTGGCTTGATGTATTTAAACATATTTACATTATAAAAATATTTTATGTTTTAACACTTGGCAAGTCTGAATACTGACCAAAGTCAGATTCATCTGTATTCTCATATTATGCTCTTCCTGTACTTCAAGCATTCATCACATATGATGCTTGCTTCTTGAAAGACAAAGCAAGAAACAAGTCAAATATATCTGCAAGTGTATATATACATACACACATATTTATAAATCACACACATATACACCTATTTATAAATCACTACAGCTGTGTTTGACAATACAGCTCAACCAATCTAATGGATTAGTCCTCTTAAGTCGAATATTCAAGGCTTTATGTTCTCACTAAGCACATTAGTGTCACCAACCTAAGATCTGTCTCCTGAGATTGAAGTGACAGAAAGCATCTCACAGCAACTGCTAGCCCTACAGGCACCCAGGAGATGCCTGGCCCAAATCCCAGCAGTATTGTTGAGCCCAGCATGCCAGCTCAGAAGGAAGTGAGAATCAGACCTCTCTTCATCAGAGGTCTGATTCCACAAATGTGCTGCAGTTACACCAAAAACCCAACATATTCCCCAAAGGTGGCTGTGGGTGTCTCATTGGTTTCTGGGGGTCCATGGCTCACTGCAGGCAGTGAAGTTAACTCAGAGCAAGCCTACAGCAGATGACAGAGGACTGCATTGTATCCAGGTCCTGGGGTAAGAGTCACAAAATTATTTCATTTCCATCTCTTCACTGCTGGCTCGCCTCAACACCCATTCAGCTTAGAGGACTTTTTTTCTTTTGCAAACTAAACATAGCAAAAGCTTAATGGCTTACTGCCTTCTCCAGGGACTGTAGCTCCAGCACCAGTTCCAAATCAGTCTTGTCTATCTCAGAGATATGGTGTAACCCCAGCATGGAAACAGGCATGCCCACTTGCTGCCTTCCTGTCTGAGCCCTGCCAGGTGCCACAGCCCAGGGCAGAGAGAAGGTGTCCAGAGGCTGAGGTTCTCAACAGCCCCGCACTGCTCCCAGCTCCAGCCACAGCAGTCGCTTCCACACGTAAGAGGCACTGACTGCTGAAGATGAGCCACTGCCTAGGCAAAACTAAACATTTCTAGAGGAAATGCTGGGCATCCACCAGGATTAGCTCCACCCAGAGACAGCACACCACAGGATGTACTTTTCTTCTTTGTCCAATAAATTACTACAGTATTACTTATTTATGATGAAGCTACTTTGCATGCTGCTGGCAACAAAACAGTAGGAATCACTGTATCACTGCTTTGGAGGCTTGGTTTTATATACCTTATTCTGCAGAAAGGAAACCACTGTTTCAAATTCCTCACCATGGGATATGAGGAGACCAAGAAAAAACCCTAAGCTTCAAGTGGGAAGGTTCAGGGACAGATGTGAAGGGATCCCACAACCACAGATGCAATGCTGTCAAGGAGAAATATGGTCCTACACAGTGAAAGCCTGATTTTGGTGTAAGTACAGGATGCTCAAAGTTGTTCTCCAGGAATTACAGCAGTACAACTGCAACACCTCATGGCTCAGGCTTTGCCTACAAGGAATCTGCAAGGTATAACCTCACCAACATATCAAGCCTCTGGTACAGCCACAGGGACATTTTTGCACTGCAGCAAAAATACATGCCTTGGAGGAACTCAGCTCTGTGTGACTACACAGGAAAAGCAACAGGGATACACAGCCAGGTATGCACATCTCTGTTCTTGATGTAATTTTGTCCACCTGTTAAAACAGATGCCCCTCTCCGGACCAGTGGCTGAATTTGCAATACCTGTATTCCACATTTGCCTATGTCATGTCCAGCAGTGCCCAGCCAGCTCCAGGGGAGCCTAGATGGATGGACAACAGCTTCACAGAGGAAAGCTCTTTGTAACTGGGACACAACAGCAGTATGAGCCTGCCATCAGTAATGATACATTTAACACAGTTAAATCTATGAACCACAAAACAACTGACACTAAGGCAAGGAGATTAAGCAGTAAAGGACTAAAAGGCTTCATCCTCACTTTGGCAGCTGTAATAACTGAGGGTGGAAAAATGAACCAAAAAAAAAGTTAACTTACAGGCTGCCTGTATCATGTTTGGGAGGTTATGACACTGCAGATGGGTACAATTGGTGAAGGCCATACTTCTTGGAAGGCAAAGATTTAATTTGTAAGCCAAATCACTTCAATATTCTAATTACTGAGTGCTAAAATTGTTCTCTCAGGAGACACTAAAGATTATTTGAAGAACTATATGTACACATATTGCTGCCGATCTTCAATCAAAAGGTGAAAGAAAAAGCAGGTAAATACATTCAATTTAAAAATTACACATTGTTTTGAAGAAAAAAACGTGCAACATAAATGCAAAACTTAGTGTAGCAAGGACTTAAATGCATACTAGAAAGTAAACTACTGGGAGAAAGCCTTGTGCTTGCTAAGGCAGCAAATGCAGCGTCCAAGGTGCACGCCCACCTGATGCCTCTATGCCCAAACTGGAAATGGTACTTAAGGACAGAAATGTAAAGCACAGAGGAAATCACAGGTATTATTTTCAAAGGTGTCAGTAAAATGCATAAAGTCACAGAAAGGTTCTAATTCTATTTTCATATACATACTTCAGCTTCTCAGGATACTGTGACTAATACTGGACATTATCAATGGGCAGTATTGTCAACAATCCATATCAACAAGAGAATCCTGTGTTACAGGAAAGGCAGTGATCCATACTGCAATCATTCACACATAATTAAAATCAGTAAAAGTAAGAAAACAATATTCTGGATTAACCACAAACACTGGATTCATTCCTCTACGCCCCACAAACCACAAACACATTCAGCCACCTTGATCTTTTGGTCTTTATTAACAAGGCTGCTCCTATAGAGAAGTTTGAACAGAGGAGCATCCCACTGCTGCTTCCTTCTACAAAGCTGCAGTCAAAGGGCCTCACTTCACCTTGCCTACACAGCACAGCTTTTCAAGGGAATTATCCCAGGCTCATACCACCACAGGAGCAGCAGTTTCCTAGGATGCAGAGAGTTGTGAAGTTAATAACTGGGTACCCAAGGTTTCTGCAAGAGAAAAGAAGCATTCATGTCGAAGCCCAAGCTCAGGGACACATCTGACAGCACAGGAACACAGCCAGCTTTGCCATGCAAACTTACCAGTACAGGTGCTCCTCCACCATTTTGGTCACAGCTCTGGAAACAGCTCTTTCATGTGGACCAAGGTGTTTATTTAAATTCACTCCAAGCTTCTCTTCCAGAAAGTCAATAATGAACTCAGTGCCAGATACTTTCTTGTGATTGTATTCAATCCAAGGCATTTTCCCTTGAGGGGAAAGTTTTCCATCAAAATAGTTCTAATGAAAAAAAAAAAATTCAAGTAAACAAACATACAGACAAAAAAAGCCCTTCAGGTTCTGTTTTAATGAGAATAAACATATTTTAAATCATTTTCTGAGTTTTTAAAGAAACAAATCCACAAATCTTTTTTTAAAAATAACATTCTAGAGTTGCAATGGCTAATCAATCAGAGCAGCAGTTTTACCTTCCATGACAATTCAGATAAAATTATTTCCAGGCCCTGCAAGGTGTTCCATGCTTTTATGCTGAATGTCATGCGATATAATATTATTTAAATTATATTATTTATTATTTTAATACCTGGGTTATTTAAGGGTTGCAGATGTTCAGATCTCCCAGAAGACTGTGCCTGTTATTCTAAAGTTTTAAATCACAGGACTCACAACCAAATTCAGTTCCTGTACACATATGCACCTTGCATGTTAAAAGTAACTTTAAAAAATAAATTCACTACCCAACTCAGAAGGCTGCATTATCTCCAAGGACAAAACACACACAATCACAAATGTATATGAAAAGCCTATCATTCCCTCCTGAGCAGAAGGGAAATCTGCTTTCTGCAACTTCAAAACTTAGAAATCTCAGACATTTACACACATACTTATTACAACTGGCTGTCCCAAGAGCCCAGCACAGCAGAGCACAGCACTACTGCACTGCTGAATACTGCTATGCCTGCTCAGCACAGCATTCACGCAGAAGCAGCAATGTGTTTTTCCCATGACAAGGTGGAGCACAGAGATTAGAGAGTGCTGGCTGCCAAAACTTGATCAGACATTTGTCTTCAATTCTCTTACTCCTGAAGGCAGAGACACAAAGTGCAACCTTTTTCCATTCTTGTGATTCCCATCCTTGCATCCTGTTCTTTAGTGAATGAAAGCTCCTAGCACAGAAAGATGAACAGTAAAGGCTCTGCACTCAATCTCTGGCAGTCACCCCAAGAATTTCAGGACCTAGCTCCTAATTGCTGGAGGTTTAGGGTTTGCAGTTCTGGATTGATCTGTTTGGGTGTCAAGTATTTATACTTCCTGAATCCACTTAAGATGGATTAAGGTGCTCTGGCAGCAAGGAACACGCCTCCCACTCAGTCTGAGAGCACCAGCATCCTGGCTGCCACTCCAAATGCAGATGTGCAACGCACTGGGATCACGCAGCCACTCCCAAAGGCTCTTAAGAAAACGAATGGGTAACACTTCTGGGAAACAATGCCTTCTGGCTGCAGCCTCTTCCAGGCCTTGTGCCCAAACAAACAGCATGGTAGGGACACTGGATGATACCATGTCTCACCCACCTCACCCCTGCGTGAGCAAATAAAGCACCTGAATCCCTCCCACACACACACGTGGGTGACATGGGGCCAATCCCATAGCACAAGCTCTAAAACCACTGAATGTTTGAAACTGAGAGTACTGCCCTGTCCTTCTACTTTCCAAGACCTTTCCTTCATCAAAAATGGTCTTTCAGCACTGAAACTGACTGATACATTTCCATATTTTTTCATTATGACCTTACTACAGAAGCACAAGGTTTTCCTGGAACTACACAGCATGTTTAGAAGATCCTGAGCACTGGTGGCTTAATCTTCATTAAGCCCTACCACTAAGATATTTCTCTTCTTGTGCACAAACACTGGTGGTTTGCAGAAGCTACTGGACTTGAAGATGTGCTTATTGCATCTTGCAATTACTGCAGTCCATACCATTTGCAGCCCAGAAAAAAGCAAGTTATTACTCAGCCGCACATTTCTTCAAGCACATCTATCTAATACATATAAATATATTGCCAAAAAAGATTTTTGTGTTTCATTACATACGGTTTATGAAACAAAATAGGAAATATCTTTCAGTGACCTGAGAAAACCTTAGTCTCTTGAGAAATCTGTTACACTCTTTTTGCATCCACTGTTCTCAGACATTTTTAGGCTTGAAACCTCAGTACCCTTATGGCTGATACTAATTGCTATCAAATATTTATCAATTTTCCACTTAAAAATTGTTCCAGCTGCTAAGCAGGAAAAAGCTACAGTATTATTGAAAACCAAAAACAAACCAAAATATCCCTTTTCATTCAGAGTACATTAAGTGCCTACAGAGCAACAATAACAATAGCTCTACAGAACCTCATTCATAAGAAATTTACAAAAAGAATGGCACACGGTATTTCTAGGGTAATTTTACAGTACTATGCAGAAGAAATTAGATTTCACATTTTCCATTACTCCTGTTTATGATTTTACATTCACTCATGTCTTTTCCTAAGGAAGCTGCCATTTCCACAGACCTGGCATGAAAACAGCACATTTCTGCTGTGCTAATTATTTATCAGATTACATAATGGCTCAGCTCTTCATATTCTTGAGGAAATCAAGGAATACCCAAAAGATTGTGATGAGCACACAGACGGGGCTCTTTCAAAGCAAGCTTTACCAAGAAAAGACATCAAATGTTTTGAAAACACAGCTAGGGATTATGATAGCCCAGTTGGGGTGGGGCTGCCCAAATCATTTTTCATGGAAATTCACACATAGAGAGGCAGATTCAAGAAAACATAAGCACATGACAATAGCACACGTTTTGGGAGAAATTCAGGTGAGAGTAAGATAGGAATATGTCACTCTACTCCAGCCATTAAAGCTCGTTGCACAACACAAAGCACAATACTCAGCACTCTGATGCACCACAATAACCACAAGGAATCAAAAGTGTAAAAGCAGTCTGAGCATCTCACTGTCTTCTCTTCACTCCATTTCAGAACCCTCCCTTCAAAGCAGTCCCTCCCCAGCGAGGTGATGACCACAGCAGGTCTCCTGGCATGAGCACCAGCTGCCACCTGCAGCACTTCCCCATCACAGCCCCTGACAGCGTGCAGGGAAGCAAGGTGTTTCCTTCTGGATCCTGCTAAAGCCTCCTACACAGGCACCCGATGGTCACCTACAGCATCCTAAGGGTAGCACAGTCATGAAGGAACAAGACAAAAGTCTACAGGAAGAGTATAAGAGACACCAGCCAAGAACAGTGCCCCTGTCAGCTCTCCTCCTGCTCAATCCCACAGCAGCATCCTTATTTTCCTCCACTTGCCAGAGCCCAATGCAGCACCACACTCCTAATACAAGGACAGAAACAAGATCTGCTTCTTCCAGAAAAAAAGAGCTGTGTCCTCAGCTCATAAGCTCAGCTCCACCAAACTTACCTCTAAAACCCTTCAGAGGGTCAGTAACCCCCCAAACACCTTAAGCCCATGTAAGCCAGCACAGCTAAAAGTGCCATCTTGGTGTTCCCAGCACACGCAGGACCCATTCCTGCTCCTACAAAATGGCACACAGAGCATGTGGGGAACCAAGCTGATTTAAACCCAAATAAACTAATACGTCATGGCTCTAGCTAAGCCAGTTCTGATCAGCCTGAACTGCCACAGAAAAGCATGTGAAAGGGACAAGAGGAAGCAGCTGAAGGAAGGAATGTTGTTTCTGATGGTCTTATCAGTTTTGTGTACTCACAGCTAGTGAGAGACATGCAACACCAAAAAGTAATGCTGACCTTCAGTACAAAAACTAAAGAGGGAAAGATAACCCTCTGTAAATTCCTTTCTCCAAAAAGCTGTGTGATTTCTGACCAGCATGAGCTCTCCAAACAACTCCATCCAGAATCACGCAAATGCTGTGTTATCTTTCAGAAGTGACCATGTCCTGTCATAACCATCTTTTATAATGCAGCTTTCTTTAGCTACTGTCCAGCAGAGCAAACCTGACCATCACAAACCTTTGAACTGCATCAGCTGCCATTAGAAAGAAAACAGATCACACCAAGAGAGTCATCCCCTCAAACGTGCAATTTCTACCCAAATTATTTTGAGGAAAGCAATGTGCACAAAGTCCTCCTGCTCCAAGGACATGTTCAAGCTTCAGAATCTTGCAAGTTCTGTAAAACTAAACGAGGAAAATACATCCCTCAGGATGGAAGTCTTCCTCTTTAGTACTCCCAAGTATCCGATTCAAGTACCACTGAATTGTAAGAAAACATTAAACCCAGGCTTTTAAAGAATTAAGCAAAATGTTCTGATTAGACCTTCTTTCTCTTCCTATATAAAGGAGTTTAGCCACATATGAAGCCAAGTATCAATGAAAAATGCATTTTAAAAAAGTTACAATAGGGCTGGCTTTCCACTGTACAACATTTGATTTATACAAAACATTCTTCCTAACACCTTGCTATGGAGTAAAATGCCAAACTTGTATTACTGAGGAAAAAACAGAGGGATAAGATAAAAGGGAAAAAAAAAAAACAGACATTTCTTGTACCTAAGATCTTAGTTATATACATCATCATTATTTTATCATCTTAAAGGCATTCAGTGCTTAACACACCCAGAAAAAGAAAACCATCCCATGTCTCAAAGACTCCATGTGCTGCACAGCTTGGCAACACCACAACAAGATGTGTGCCACACTTGCAGCATCCCAACTCAACCTTGATGCTAACAGGCAAGACCGTGAGATTCAAGTGTCCACTCTCACAGCTTTCGTTCACTGGAGTAGCTCAGGCCTCATTCCCTGCAGGAAGATGGCATGAAATGCACCCAACCACAATTAAGGAGCAGTATTCATGACCTCTGAAAGCAATCCTACCCCACTTCACTGGGGAGGAAGCATTAGCCATGGGAGGTGAAGCAAAAGGTAAGCACTTCTTTCCAGACAGCTTTAGAGATAACGCCTCCAGAAAAACAAGAACATGCAGCTGTCTAATCGTGATGTCTTTAGCATGGTGAAATTCAAGGATCAAACAGTCCTGTGCTTTAGTTTTGGGGTGCTATTTAGTGTTATATAAACTCCAGACTATTCTCCCACTTCAACATTTTAACATTGATTTAGCTTTGCCAGTTAAGTCTACAGCTGTTCCAGACAATCTTATTCAAGTCATATCTTTAAAGGTTATACACTAAATTTAATTGGAGCCATAAAAACGTTGGCATACCCACCTAGCTGTAGGTGTATGTTTACATCTCCCTGGGTGAGACAGACTGGGGGGACAAGAGGCAGGATGCCTATGTGCTATTTCACGTAATTACAGAGAGCTGCAAGGCAAAGGCAAACTGCACGATGTACCTGGTAGGGTAAATCAGCCATCCTCAAGTACGTTTCCATTTTCAGGCAGAACGGGGATAAACTCGGAACGCCATTCCTAGGCCTTGAAAACTGATGCAGTATGATAGCATCCTTCGAATCGAGCTCTTCCTCTTTCCTGTCAAAAAAAAAACAGAATTAAAAAAAAAAAAAAAAAAACCACCAAAAAAAAACCACCAACAAACAAACAACAAAACCAAACCAAACCAGACCAGACAGGTGCGTGATACATCAGTACATTAAACAGACAAAAGAGAAATCCCGGCCCTGGCAACACACTCGTCAGCCCTTAAGGGGCTGCTGCAGGTTTTGGCTGCCCGGGTCCGGCGGCAGCGAGAGGGCCCAGCCCGGGCCACCTGTGGGGGTGAGCGCAGGGCTCGCCGCGGAGCCGCCTCCTGCGCTGCTGCAAAGGGCGAATGGGGGAAAAAGAAAGGTAAACGGCAAAAGCACGGTGAAGGAGAGACCCCCCGACCCGGCGGACCTCGCCAACCTGACCCCGCAGGTGTAAGCGGCTCCGAGCGCCGCCTCGGCGCCGCGGGGAGCGCCCTGGGCTCGCAGCGCCGCAGCCCCCGCGCCGCTCCCGCCCGCAGCCCCGCAGCCTCACCGTATGGCCAGCAGCTCGTGGAGCAGGTACGCGGCGGCGGCCAGCAGGGCTCCGCCCGTCAGGTACAGCGTCTTCTTCCACCAGGAGTCGGAGCCCAGCGCCGCCATGGTGCCGCCGCCGCCCGACAGCGGGAAGGCGACGATCTCGCCCCCATAGAAGGCGGGCGGCGGCTCCTCGGGCCCCGCGCACCAGCCCAGCGACAGGCTGCGGTTGCGGCTCAGGTCCGCCACGCAGGAGCGCGGCGCCGCCAGGCCCACCCCCCACAGCATCCTGCGCCCGGCACCCGCATCCCCCGCCGCGGAGCCGCCGAGCCCCCCTACCCTGCCCTGCCCGGTCCCGCCGGGCCCAGCCCGGCCCCGCGGCGCGGAAGGGCCGCGCCGCGCTGGGCGGCTCCGGCGGCTCCCTCGGCCGGCGCTGCGCGGCTGCGCGACCGGGCTGGGAAGGGAGGGGATGGAGAGGAGAAGGAGGGGATGGTATGGACCGGGTGTGTCCTGCCCTGCCCTTGCGGAGTCCCCCGGGCCCGGCAGCCGCTGTTCAGGATTGAGGACGGGGAAGCTCGGTTCTAGGCTCGGTTACACGCTCGGGGGCTTGCGTGTGAGCCTGCCCTGTTAGAATGCCCGCGGTCCGAGCATCTCCGTGCTGCTCCTGGAGGAACAGAAGCCTCGCATTCACCCGGTATTTGGGACAAAAAAAGCCACCTCACGCCCCCCACGCCTCCCCCCCGGGTGCCTGGCCGCAGCTGAGATTGCCACACGGTGTCCGCAAACACCGTCGCGATTTTTTTCTTATTATTCTGGTGCTCGATGAGGTGACTGAGGAAAGCCTCAGTCACATCAGAAAAGCAGAAAGGGAAGCAAAATGGCTTCAAAGCAAATCCCTTGTCCCAAAGGGTCATGAGATTTTACTGGCACTGAGGGTCCCAGCGTACCCTGGCCTCCGGCCTCCCTGCTGTAGTAGGATCTTTGGGTATCCTGTGATGGCACGAGCAGCACTTCACCTGCATTCTGCCAAATATCCTCAGCTCTGCACATCTCACCAACCCCAAAACAGCACCCTTTGTTTTTTAGGTAGTACCACTGCCTAAATAGCCCTTTGTCAAATGCTGTGATGTGTACATAGCTGCTCCAAAATGCTCACACAAGTTGGATATTTTATTATGCCATCGGGCAAGAGAAATTAGCTTATCCTTAACACAAATGGACCAACTTTCAGTGTCCAGGAAGGATGGACAAAGTCTGTGACCAGGACTTTGTAGATGCTTTACCTCGGGATATGGGACAGGTGGGACGAAGGAGGCGAATGAGGAAGAGGAGGTCCCTGAGCAAACTCAGGAAGTTCAGATCCATATAGTGACTTCTCCTAGTGCCAGCAGTGGCCAGCTGTGTGTTTAATTTTTCTGTGCAACGTCAATGAGAGCAACTTGAAGCTGTCAGGAGAGGTTTAGGTTGGATGTTCTTCCAAACACCCAGAGGGTGTTTGGACACTGGAATAGGCTCCCCAGGGAAGTGGTCACAGCACCAAGCCTAGCAGAGTCCAAGAAGTTCTCAAGTGTGATTCTTGAAGTTGTCCTGTGCAAGGCCAGGAGCTGTTCTTCTGTGACCCTTGTAGTCCTTTCCATCTCAGGACAGTCTATGATTCTGTGATTCTATGAACTGTCTCTGCCTCCTGCCTGCACTCGCCAGGGAAGGCTGCTGTGCTCTGCAACTTCCCTGCACTAGCTCCTTGCAGCATTTTGTTCTGCTCCTCACTTCGAGCTTGTTTACACATATTCAGTAGCCACAGGCTGCCATGCAAGTATGTGTTCAATACTGTGCTGATACTCCACTCTCAGGAGTCAATGGGATCAGAGAAGTCCCAGTAAATCTCATTCCACATGTGCCCTCCAAAATGTGCTGCACTTCTTTGCACTCATGCTTAGCAAGGTGCTGGCTGAGCAGCTTCTGCACAGCTTTTGAGCCATCTCACATGACAAGTGGTGCACAGGTAATGAAACAAGAGTGGAAAGTGAGAGCAGCAGCCTTTTCATGCCACAGCTGATCATTTGCAGTACACAGTTTTGTTAAATTCTTATGACAGGGCAATGAAGAGACAAAGAAGAAAAGTGCTTTTTCTCTGCTACAGCACCTGCAAATCTCAGGCCAAAGATTTGTTTCAAGTGGCAGACAGCCTAATAAATCTGGACCGTCACAGCCTGGTAGCTGGTCTCAGCTTTTGTTCCTGCATGGGAATTGCTTGCTGTGTTACTGATAAGAGGGATCCAGTTACAGCTGGGATCTAAGTTTCTGTGAGGGCAGGGAGAGGTCCTGGGCATCCCAGCTGCTGCCCCTGCTTGACTTTCAGAGACAAATGAGTTATCCTAAAATCTGTGTTTTTATCAATGGCCAGTACAAATGAGACCTGTGGGGGAGAATAGAGAGGGAAGGTCCTGGTGCAGACCCAGAAAAGTTAGGCAAACCTGGATGCCTTACTGCAGTTTATGCTCATGTGTTTTAGTAGTCCTGGCTGCCCCAGGATTCTTAGAGCAGGACTTCAGTCAGGTGTTTAGCACTTGCTCAGTAAGGGCACTGCTACCCTTCTTTTGGAGGAGGACTTTATGCTGTGTTAATCCTATTTTGGCTGCAGTGTTGCCTGGAAGCTGCAAGGGTCCAGAGTACAACGATGCCTCCTAG
The DNA here is from genome assembly GCF_026979565.1 of Vidua chalybeata. Taxonomy (NCBI): domain Eukaryota; kingdom Metazoa; phylum Chordata; class Aves; order Passeriformes; family Viduidae; genus Vidua; species Vidua chalybeata. Next base: position 73,108,190 of record NC_071532.1, on the reverse strand, counting down.
AACAGTGTGGAAGCCTCAGCAGCAGAACACATGTACCTCATGGTATGTCAGATACAGATCTGCCTGGAAACCCCAGCAGCCTTGCTGTCCTGCTCATAAACAGGATTTTTAGAGGTTGATTATGACCTGCATGGTGCTGACCAGACCTGGCCATTTAAAAGGTGCAGGTCCCAATGTCACATTTTGTTTGCCAGAGTTTAACAGCAAATAAAGAGCATGGGTAGAACACAAGTACCCTCATAACTGTCCCACACTTGGTTGTCTCACTAGTGGTGCTCTGCCAGCCTTTCTTCCTTCAGGTTTCAAAGATTTCTGCCAGCAGATATTGAATCCATTTGGCGTGGCAGGCTGGTAGTCAAGCTTATTGGCAGGCAAAACAGCAAAAAGTATGTCCTTAGCCTGCCTTTTCCCTGGCTGTGGAAGAATGCAATGTCCATTCCTTCAGGCACTGTTGCCTGTTGCAAATGACTTGTATTAGAGAGGATTATTGGCTGGTAGCAATGCCCACAAACCCGAGTATTGTTTTCTGCTCCTGTGCATTGCAGGTGCCACAGTCTGCGTGGTTCCTGAGATATGGTCTGATTTTCCCAAATTTGCCTCAAAGAGGCTCACAAGTGATGCCCACTGCACTGGCAGCTGCCTTGCTGTCTCACTTAGGGAGGGTGGAAATCCAGCTAATTTAGCATGTTAGCTTAATTACCACTGTTCACTTTTTTGAGCGGGGAAAATGAGAGCTAAGAGGGATGCCCTCAAAGTCTGTCTGGCTGCAAACACACACCGAGGGCAGCACAGACTGGAACAGTCATGCCTCAGATACATCACACAGAGCAAAATACCTAATACATTAAAATACACTCCTATCTGTAATCTGTTCTAGTGCAGCTGCCTAAAGGAAAAGCAAGTAACAGAATAAAATAAGTCCATTTTTCTAGTTAACATAAATCTGAGCTTGTTATATAGCAAGCCAGATTTTTCTTCTGAAGCCTGCAATTTGATTTGGGGGCAGGAAGGCACTTATTACTAGATTCTCTACATTGGCATAAAGACTCTTGATCTTCATTACCCTTTTTTTTTTCTGTAATGTCCTTGAGTTCATTGTACATCTTTAAAAAAGCCTGAGGTTACCATGGCAGGCTGCCACAAAGGTGACATCGGGTGGAAACCACAGTCTGAACCCAGTGGTTGTGATGAGACACTGTGGAGTGCCAGTGCACAACCTGTCCCATCTGTGTTTTAGCTCAGAACTAAGTCAGCTTTTTAAAAACCAGAGCTCATGCTCTGAGCTCATGCTTACCACAGGCTTTACTTCCATGTACTGCTGCTGGCTGGATTTGAACCATGGAGTTTCACTCGCCATATCTCCCCTGGGGCTTTAAGAAATAGGTCCACCCATTTTTCACTTATTTCCCTCAATGGTGTCATCCGTGGCTCCTATTCGGTGCCTCTCTTTTTTCTAAGTGCTCGAAGGCTGGGCAGCACAGAGCTCTGAACAGGTCCGTGAATCAGTGTGGGTTAGTTTTACAGGTTGTTCTGCCTGAAGCGAAAGCACCTTGCTGTGCCCTTGCACAGGGACTGGCTGTCCCCAGCTCAGGCTGGGCTCTCACTTTGAGTGCTGCCGGGGTCATCATCCCGTGGTATGGAAGTGCTTTCTTTCTCTTTGAAGTAGCCCAGACTTATTGAGCCCTTCACTGCAGATGACATCATTTAATGGGTTTTGCGGTGAGGTCTGAGTTTATGAGAGGGTGAAAAAAAAGTTTTTCATCACCAGCAGGCTTCCAGGATCCTTCTGAAACAATCCCTGACTGCTGCCAGGATTGGTTTTGTTGTAAAATTAATGATCTCTCAGGGCAGCTTGAGTTTCATAAACATGTCTTTTTAATTATTCAGATAAGAATAGCCAAGGTATAGATACAAAACAGTAATGCTGTGTTTCAGTTTGGATTTAGAAAAGGAATGAATGATACTTTAATGACATATAAAGGTACAAATGCTTAGAAAATGCAGAACATCAAAAATCTAAACTACTTCAGTGCTATATGGAAGTGTCTGTATGTAAGTCCACATTAAGTGCAATTCCAGTAGTTCTCCAGAGTTGACTTTGCACTTGCCGGTAAACAAAGCCACTTTCTAAGGCAGCACATACCCTGACATTGCCCTGAATGATGTAACTCAAGTTCCTTGCTTTCACAGGGAAAAAAAAAAAAAAGGCTTTGCATGAAACCTCCTGCTTTCTGTAGGTGGAAGTACTCAGGCTGGTAGTTGAGTATAGCTGATTGCTACTCAGCTGACAGACCTACAGTCTCACAATTCTTTAGTTGTTTTTAATTTTACTACTCTGTTTTACAAGCTTTTTGGACAACTGACAACCCTCACAATGTCGTGGGGGCAGTTACATGATTTATAGTCACGTCTTTAATATAAAACTTTCTCTATAGAAGAATAGTGTTGGGAACCTGCTACAGATTGCTTGCCATAGCCTGGTGCAGTAGATCCCAGTCTTTGCTCACTTATAAGTGCTTTCTGATCTACAGCATGCTCAGGAGAAGATTTGCAGTACATACTGCCATGACCTGGTTGGCATCTCAGTTCATATTTGACTAATAATAGAGATGTATGAAGTTTTTGCAGATTTTCTTACACAGATTTCCTTTCCGTACCATATTTACTTTTTTCAAGAGATCTATATGGTCTTCAGAGAAAATGAGTTGCTTCAATTCATCTGCCTTAGATTTGCTTCTAAGTAGCCTAAGGTGGTAGTAGAGGTAAAAGCACTGGCTGCTGCAGACACAGCAAAATGGAGCAGTGTACCATTAGGGGAAAAAACCCTGCCAATCCAGAGCAATCAGGCCACAAAATGGGAAGAGGAGATCATTCCAGCATGACGCATTTGTCTGCAAATAAACTGTCAGCTGAAAGCAGTGGGAGAGGAATGAGAAGGGATGGGAACAAGGAGGAGGAGAGACCCTTTCAGAGGCCATATTCCTGAGGCCAAGGCTGTGCTTTCATCTCCCAAGAGCTCTGGAAATAAAAACAGGGAGAGACAGTGGCAGAGCCAAGGGCCTGCAATCTGCATCCTCCAAGAAGGTGAACTGTTGATCACTGTAGAAGAAAGGAGGATTTTGGTTTATTATGAATTTGGTTTTGGACAAAAATGCTTGTTAAGTAATTCTGTAGACAGAAGTGTTTTCCTTATCCACAGGTAAGATTCAATAAGGGAGAGATGCTGCACAGCCCACATGGGAATGCTGTCCTGCCTAGAAAGGCCAGGTAAAGTTTCTTTCATTACCTGCCATTAAGTTTTTCATCCTGTGTAGCTTCCTCCCTTAGTTATCCTTTCAAGGGACATCATCTCATCTGACAACACCTTCGGAAACTTCTGTGTCTTCATCTGGGGCCTTACGCTTCTTCTGGAGAAGGCAAAAATAAGGTTTCTCCAGAGCACTTCATCTTCAGCCACAGCAATGTGACCCAAACCCCATCCTACACACACATATTTCTTCTTAGCAGACACCTTTGGTTGGCAACTTTGGCAGGACTTTTCTTACTATGGTGTACTGAGAAATGCCGTTCTGGTGATTCTAAAATCAAGGGGTCATTTTTCCTGGCTGCAGAACAGAGGCCTTTGGACAAGTCCATAGTCAGAGAACCACCTCAGTATTCCAAAGCTTTGTGCTCTTGAGAGGTTAGATGGTCTTGCTGTTGGGATTGGGAAAGCTGAGAGGAGGATAATGAACACATTACCTCTCTTTGACATCAAAAGGCAATCTGGTAGTGCTTTGTTTAGAAAGAACAACACAGAGGTTTACTGGTTTTTAGCATCTCTGAGTGTGGGAGAGACACAGTGCTCAGTGTTCCTGCAGCAGCGGTGAGCACTGGGTGGCTGTGGACATGCCCATCCAGTCAGGACTGCCTCAGTTACAGCTAGGGACCAAGGCAGGGAGCACCCCAAAGGGGTCCCCCAGGGGTAGCCAGGTCCCATCAGTTCTGTAAAGCATAACCTGGGAGATGGATCAAGGAAGGCAAGGTGCTGAGAAGGCAAAGACCTGTGTGTCAGTGCTGGGGCTGTGCTTCATCACAGGGCATTCGAGGTAAATCTGCTCATTTACATTTGAGTTGGATACATCCTTCTGAGGTATCCTTTATTGTATGTTTTGTTTACTTGAATTATTTTATGTCTGCATATTCTAACTCAGGAAAATAAACGCCATATCATTTTCTCTATCTTCTACTATTGTAAGTTTTTATAATAGAACTGCCATACAAGGCAATGTTAGCAATTCAATCTCCAAGTTATTCTGGGATTGTTTTTTTATTTTTGTGTTTTTGTGGGTTTTTTTCTGTGGGTTTTGTTTGTTTGTTTGTTTGGGTTGTTGATTTGTTTTTGTTTTTTGTTTTTTGTTTTTTGTGTGTTTTTTTGGGAGTGTTTTAACATACCTCATGAGAATGCAACAGAGATTTCAGATTTATTAATGGAACACTAATGGTCTTCACAATCCTTTTAGGAAGGAAAAAATATTATATCTTCTTAGAACAAGTGAATATTGATCATATTGCTGGAGTGACTCCACGGGGGAGTACAAGCACAGTAAAATGGAGATCTAAGTATATATCCTGAATTCCTAATGCACTGAGAAGTGGCTGTGCAATTAATGCTTATTTGAGTCAGGTCAGGTGATTTTACAGTCTAGGTGAAATCCCAGCCCTTCTAGCTAGAATATAACATGACATTTTATATTGCTTCAGTGGAACACATGTCAATAAAAATAAGGTTTACTGTCATCACAAACTTGAAGTGATTAGAATTTTGCCCTATAACTTGGAGAACATCTTGAATGAGAGATCTGTCCACAACTCATGATTAGTAAGTCACCAGCTTTATTTTTTAGGAGCTCAGCAAGGGTGTGGGCATTTGGAATGAGGCACTGGAGCTAAATGTGCAAAAGCAAGTGGGAGGCTGTGAAGTCCTGAACTTTTATGCTTGAGTGTGACACAGAGCCACTCTCCCAACCATCAGTAGTTCCTCTTCAAAGGCACACTAGAACTGGACTGCCCTCTACACCTCTACTTCACATTTCTCCTCTCCATCAGAATCATACTTATCTTCCAGGCATTGCTTATACTGCTTCTATTTCTGGCTTTTCAATGCTCTCCCCCATTCCAGGTACTCCTGGGCACCTCTCAAACCCTTGCAAATACAGTATCAGCGCCCACATAGTAATTCATGTTCTGTCTCAGTTTTTCTCCTCCAGACTGCTTCATCAGGCTAATTAAGACACTGAGTCTTCTGACTTCTGAACATCTAGACTGCATGGGATTATTCCTTTCAAGCATTTATTAAAAGTGTATGGGAAATAACTTTATTTGTTTGTTGCCTTTCTTTTTAATTAAAGCTGAGATTTCAACATAGTGAAAAACTACAGAAGCCATTTTCAGAAAAACTTCCAACAAGATATTCATTATTCTTAGCTCAACTCACAGCCACTGCACAATTCCTTTCCCACTCCTTTCTCTCTCTTTTTTTCCTTCCCCAAGAAATCTGACACAGGGTGTTAGTGGAAATGTAGAGGAAAGAAATTGTCAAGTCCTGCAAAAATGGCCATGAAATGTCACTGGACCACAAAGGAACAATAGGCAATAAGATAGCATAAGGGGACCATGGAAACTTCAAGTTGTATTTGTATTTAAAAAGGAGATTAAATGCAGATCTCCTCTGAGGCTCTCATACTACTCCAGTTGGGCTTGAGCACAATTAATGTTTCAACTATTATCTGAATGTGCTGTTCCACAAGTCAGGCTGAGCCAACCTAAAAGCCTACTGCCCCTCAAGGGAGTGTTCTGTCCCATCTTCTCCCTGTCCATTACCTCCCAAATGGCTCTAGTCCTCCACAGTAGGAAAATTTAGCTCCCTGAACAGCACAACCACCAGCAGCATCCCAGGGAAACATAGTAAAAATAGGAAAGAAAGCAAAAAAAAACATATTTACACCTCAGACAAGAATCAGTCTGAGCAAAGAGATGGGACTGGGATCATGTGGAGCAATGTGGGAGAGATGAAACAACACAACAAGCCAAACCACAGCTGAATAGCTGAGACCACCCAGAGTACCATTGTTTGCTCTGCTGGATTTTTTTTTTTTTTTTAATCAGCTTCTTACTCTGATTTGTTTTGTTGCAGGAATAAATGGCTGGTAATGGGAGAGTCAAGGCTATGCAACTAGAAATAAACAGAGAGACTGAAAAAGACCAAGCACCAAATACAGTTTTTTCCCTATCCCAAGGCAAGAATCACCTCTTGCCTCACCCCTAGTCCTGTGTGCATGCCTGCTGCAATAACATTGCTTTTTTCACCTCCTACCACCACTGTTCCTGTAAGCATTGAAGCTATGGCTCCATAAACATTAACAAGTTGCAAAATGAAAGAGAAAAGATTTGCAAATTTATTTGATTTAAATTCTGTCCATTTCAATAGCATCTATGAAATTTCTGCAGCAGCTGGGCTAAGAGAAGTGTGAAAAAACGTCATTGGTTTTCTAGGCACAGATTTTAAGAAAAAGGTTTCTGGAGCACAAGTACATAGTACATATTCACAGCACAGTATTGAATTTGATTACACCCTGCCAGTTGCACAATTATGATAAAGGTGGGATATAAAACACCAAAAGCAGTTCACAAGTGTAGGATATTTTTGTACGGTTTGTTATCTCATTAAAATGATTTCTACCACATTCTATCATTCCTGCATTAAAACAATGTTTTAAACAGAGGGATGAAATATAGCCAAGAGTAGTTAGGATAATCCCCAGGAGAAGAAAACTGAGGGGTAAGGACAGGGGATGGAGCATATCAGGACATTTGGAGACATACTAAAGGTACAAGTTGTTGTTCAAGCAGTCCCAGCTCACTTGTCCCCACTGCTCTCAAAACTCTCCTGGATTGACAGGGCTCCAACACACATGTAGGAGCAGAAGATTAGATGCTTGTGGTAAGGTTTTTGTCAAAACCTGAGGTATCCATGGATAACCAGGTCCATGTGCTTGTGGTTTAAATGCCAGCCATTGTTAACTATGTACAGGATCCCTCTTGTGAGCTTGGACAGAGAACTCAGGCAGCATCAAAGGTTTTTTGTCCTATGTGCAATAGAAATAACAGTGAAAAAAGCAAGACACCCTTTCCCTAGGTAGTTCACAGTTTAATGAAAAACGACAAGGTTTTGTAACAAGTAATTCACTTTAGAGTTGACTTAATCCGTGTGTGTCCCTCTCAACTCAGAATATTCTGTGAATCTATGAATGAGGAAAAATGGAAAGGATGAGAAAGCCAGGATAACAGCTAGTCACACAAACATCTGGACTTAGGGCTCCTAAATAAAACAATCAGCTCTTTCTATGCCAGTTTTATAACATTATTTTTTATTTCACTTGACAAGTCTCAAAACAAGTAAGTGGAGGGGGGCCTGCCTCTTGGGGGATGTTTCTTGTCAGCTACCTCAGGAATCTGTTCAGGTCTCAGTGCTTTTCAGAGCTGCTGGCAAAATTTGAAGCAAGAGTCATACAGTTGTAGTAACTTAGATTGATGTTGGTAATTTGGTTAGGGAAACTCACTGGAGCCACATGGTTTAACACGCCTGAACACAGGAGCAAAGACTACTGGTGATCTCTTTTGACTCCACATTTTCTTCCAGCATCGCTCCTCTCCTGAATGCTGTGCACCACACTGCATGCATGACCAATGGAGCAGAGATGCCTTTGCAGAAGAAAGGCAGACAGGGAATGATGTATATTCCTCCTGTGGACAGCATTAGTGAAACCATTAATGAATTGTTGCAGGCAGTTCCACTGCCATGCCCCAGGAATGTTTACCACAGAACTTTATGTGAACTCAGAAATGCACGTGTAGTGGTAATAGCTGTAGAGATAATCTCAGACCACTTATCTAAAAGAAAATTAAGGGGTGACAACTCAAAACTGCAGCTGATAGAGGTACTTAAGTGTAAAAAGGAGGATGTTAGGACATCACTGGTGAGGTTCCAAGGTTAAACCACCTCAACTGATGAACCTTTGGAATAATTTCTTTACTGGTGTAGTGACTTCTCCATCACTAAAGTCTTAACATGATCATGAATCTTCTTCTCAAAGCCAAGCTATATTCCACAGAGCAGAACTTACTGTCATGGAAGCAATTACACCAGATACTTCTTAATTAGCTATGAATAACTATTATTTCCATTATAAATTAACTATATTCTTCTAAGCATCATCAAATCCATCATGAAACTTTGATCTGAAGGCAACATGCAGATACAGCAAAGCAGGAAGAATGCAAATGTGTAAGAAACTAATTTAGCCCACCACACCTCCACAGTAGGAGAAATGCACAAGCAACTAAAACAGGGAAAAAAATAAGAGGGGGGGAAATAAAGTTTCATTTTCATCCCTGCAAACAAAAACAAGGCACCTTTCCAGCTGTGTACAAGCTGAAAGAAAAAGGAGAAAGGAAGGAGATGCAGTCATAGACACACACATGATACTTTATTTAGAAACTTCTGTTTCATTGTAAATGACTTTTCCTTACCTGGGCTCTAGAACATTAAGAATAAATAGGTATGGCACCTCAGTTATAGGACAGACTGCTAATCTGTTATTCTTCTACCACAGAGCTCTGGTTGCTTAGTAAAATTTTACCTGCAGCTTCCCTTTATTTGGGCAGAGGGAGAAAGTTGAAAAATAGGCACATATACAAGTATCTTTATGGTGAAGAGGCATTGACAGCTGAGGTGCTCTGGTCTCAGAGACTCTTCTTCCATTTCAGTTGCAGAAACAGCAAGATTCAACAGTAAAGGTTTGCTATTTTGTTTCCCCTGCTCAGGGAGAAAGGTGTATTACAGAAAAAAGTCTTTGCAGATCTTAAGTGTTTCATATATTTTTACAGAGTTGAGTATCTTAAATACTTAAGGCATTTTATTTATTGTACAGCATTGTGGTTTTTAACTCACTCTACACCTAAGCCATTATTCTATAGAGATCTGAGTCCCAGGACTAAAAACACTACCAGACAATAGCTCCCTCCAAGCTACCAACAGAATAATTTGCATTTCCCTGTCCAAGAATTTGAAACCACTTTCTCATGAAAATACTTATTCTTTAAAAGCTTTGCTCATTTCAATCTTAAAAGATTCCTGAGATAGTGGGCACTTGAATTTTTTGAGACCGTCCTAAGTATTTGGCCAAAAATAGCGCGTGTACTATTGATGCAAACAGGAAGCTTGTTGTTGACAAAGGTTTTATTGTGTCCATCTGAGTAAAAGCTCATTTTCTGTTCTGAAAATGAGTCCATCACCACCCACGTCAGACAGTGCTGTCTGGGACAGTGCCAGCTGTGGCAGCTGTGGCCGAGTGCTGTTGAACGTCTGTCTCTGGCAGGGCGTCTGCGGCGTGTGACTGTGCCGGAGCCCCAGACCTGACTGCGTGCACCGCGTAGTTCAGGCTCGTGCTCTCCATCCAGCTCCAGGAGCCTGAGAGCGGATTATACAACATCCCATTCACGCTCTTGACTGAAAAGCCATCTAGGAAAGAAAGAAGCCATATAAAGCAACAGATGTTCTTGTAAGTCACTGCAACATCAAGCTCTTTAGAACAGCAAGTCTGAAACATGCTTCTTCCTCTGAGGGAGGAAGCTGGCCTTTGTCAGACAGCCCTACATGCAGTGCCACTGGCACCGCTGGTGACAGCAGGTCCTGCTCCTGGCAGTGGCTGCAACAGCTCTGTGCCAGGCCATGCACCACCAGCAGCTACAGGGCTCTGCTGAAAACCCCGGCCTCACATCTCCTCACCTGGCTGACTGGAGGTGGAGACATGCTTCAGGTTGACATCACATGCTCCAAAATCAAAATCTGAGCACATCTTTGCACGGATTTTTCAGATTCCCTTTAGGAATGGAAGAATGCAAGAAAAAGGCACATGAATGCCATCAAGGACTCGGTGCAAAGAAAGAGTGATTTATCACTCCCAGCTGAGCAGCACTCAGTTCACTGCACGGATCTGCTGTGTCCCAGCAGGATACAGGATGGAAGGCCAAAAATAAACACCCTATCAAAACAAATCACTCCACTGCACCTGCTTCTCCTTTCAAAGGAAGAACTGAAAGAACCACCAGTATGTGAACCAGTACTGGTCATATTCCTTATGGCATCACTGCAAAGTGCCAGGAAAAGACCTTGCCAAAAGAATAGCTCCACTCATACTTCAGCTTCTTTGCAGTGAACTAGAGTAAAGTGAAATATTTGGTGAGAGGTTTTAAAACATTTGTGGTGAAGGAGGGCAATGGGCAGAACTCTTTCCAGCTCAGTGCTTTGTCTATTTTAAAAGCAATCAGACCAGGATAATTTAATTAGAAATAATTAAAATCAGTATCACAGAGTTTCTCAAGAACTGACTAATGAATTTGTGGTAGGTTTCATCTTCACATTTTGGAAGAAATCTTTTAGTAACACAATATGAATAGAGAACATGGAGCAGCAAACCAAAAATAAAAATGCCTCCTCCCAAAGGAAGGGCGACAAACAATGCAGTGGCAGCAGTGCAGCCCCAGAGTGCCAACACAGTTATTTCCTCAAACCTGACCTAGAGCTTATGAACCACTTCAGAGCATACATTCTGTCACCAGAGCACAATGGAAAACACTGGAATTTTTTATTTAGGCTTTAAACAGAGGGCAGCTGCAACAGTGATTTTGTTCAAGTAATCACTGCACTCTTAGGATTCCATTTAATTTATTTAATGCAAAATCCAGTAAGCAGCAATGTCTTTAAACCAGGAATTATACTCTTAATATATGACTGTTAACTCAAGCAGAAAAAGCTGTGTATTGTTGCTAGCACTCACCCCACCTAACTTATCCCTTTGCCATTTCTACAGGAACCATTTGGATATCTCTCTCCATTCCCACCATCTGGCCTGAAACTTACTTGATTCCAGGAGGTGCTCCAGCTCTTCAGGGGGAACAAATTTCTCCCATTCATGTGTTCCTTCTGGTACAATCCCCATTATATTTTCTGCAACCACAATTCCCAGGACATAGGACAATTGTGTTTTATTGATTGTCGTAATGAATAAAGAACCTTCGGGCTAATTAAAATATTAAAATGTTAAATTAGAAGAATTTTTTGGGTTTTTTTTTAAATGTAAATTTAATCACATTAAGACAAATAATTTGTCTATGTCAAAGTCTACACAATGCAAAAGTAAGAAGTAATTTCATCCCAGGATAGATATTTATAATGCTTTAATACAAGAAAGAATATAATGTTCTAACAGCATGTCTCAGGAATCTTCAAAGAATCAACATAATCAGGTCTTGGGTGGCCTAAAACTATTCCCTAGCCCAAAGAACACCTAGAAAAGTCAGTTATAATAATTTTCTGCCCAGGAAATGGATAAATAAAAGGTATTAAAGCATATACAATATCTATTGTTAAAAAAAAAAAAAAAAAACTCAAAAAACCAAAAACCCAACAAAGCAAAAAACCAAAATAAAACCACAAACCACTTTTTTAATTGAAACCAAAGTAAAATGTGAAATACTTCCTTAATTTCTGAGACTGCTGAATGCCATGCCATGCTTGTTTTAATAATTACATGGGCAAAGAAACAAAGCCAGAAAGAAATTCTAAGTCCTTAAAGGACTGTTTGTTAGAAATAAGGGATAATTTCTTTGTCCCTAGAAGGCTAAAAATTAGTAGTGCATTCAGTTGAAATAATTTATATTTCTTCTGATGACCAGAAAGATAAAGAGATCAAAGAAAAGCTCCCACTTGTGTGCTGAGCTTACCATCCTTCATTGCAAATGAACTAGTATCAAGATGAATAACCACCTGATTATCTCCAAAGCTTAACTAGGAACCTTTAAAAGCAATCCAGGATCTCATGTGATGTGATGCTAGTGCTGGAATAAAATCCTGTGTCAGAAACATCATTACAGAGTTCCCATGTAGTCTGAGCCACAGCTGTCCATCAACAGCAGCACAGCCACATTTCCTCACCTGTGTGAAATCAGATGCACCCAGATTTCTTATGGTCCTGATGCAATGCAAACTTGCAATGCTGGGTAATGCCTTAACACTTTTCTGAGGCTGAGCTGGGGAAATAAATTTCCCCTAATTGTTGTTACTGAATTTGGGAAGATGTATTTGCATCACGGAGAAGAATGGAAGGCACTTCTAGAACATGCTTCTGACTTAGTGGAAAAATGTGTGCAGATAAGTTTTCACACTCCTTTTAAAAAGCCACAATAATAAAAGAGAATAAATATTCCCAATAATGAAAGCAAAAGCTCTCTTACCTTTAACACCTGAGAGCAACACTTGATAAACGTTTCAAGGTCAGCCACATGCTCCACTACTTCAGAAGCTACAATTACATCAAAGGTTTCCATAGACTCTTCCACAATCTCCTCCAGTGAACTGCACTTGTACTGTATTCTCTTGGCCAGGACTGGATCAAATGACTTGTGCCGATCTGCTGTTCTAATGTTGTCCTCCACAGGATCAATTCCAGTAACTGAAGCTCCCAGTCTACCTAAAGGCTAATAAAAAAGAGTGTAATTTATTCTCTGCATGAAAACAATTTACTTAAAGGTTTCTGAAACTTTGCAATGTACATACAAGATGCAGAAAGCATCACCACAAGACAAACAACAATAAATAATGAGCTCTGATCCGGCAGTTTTATTTTAAATGTTTATTAAAGCAAAAACACCCTTAGATTTGGGAAAGGTGATGTTAATTTTCTTAGAAAATTATCTAGTGGACTATACACACACATCTAAATTATCTTTTGGAATAATTTGTTCTGAATTCATTTTGTCACACCAAATAAAGATTTCTTCCACTACTACTCTCTGATACAGGACAAACAAAGGGGGAAAATCAACACAGTAATTAAAGGGGGGAAAACAATGCCGTATTTAATTACTGTCATTACTTTCTTCAACATCCACCTGTAATGGTAAATCCTCATATCTTTTTAATGGTTACTTAATATATGATTATCTCTGGGACTTTCTCACTGCTGAGAACTAAACACTGATGTTTACTAGGATAGCATCAGCCTTGGCTGTCACTCAGGTTTCTCCAGTGTCTTCTTACTCCAAGGTTAGCACCTTAGTCATCACCTCTTCTGAAACTGAAACAGGCTGTAGAACATGACCACATGTATGATATTCCAACCTGAAATTCACCAGTTGTTCAGCCTGAGAAGGTGATGCAGCACACCAGTTTTGCTAGCATTGTTGGAGAGACCCCTCTCATAAGACTAGAAGGCTCAAAAGAGGAGAAAAAACAAGAAAGAAAACATGGGAGAGATTGAGGTCCCTTTGTAACACCTCACTTCAGATGCTGATGAAGTTCGCAGAGGAAGTCAGCCAGATCTGTAACTCTAAAGTCACAAACCATCCCTAGTCTATTGATGGGACACAGCACTGCTCAGAGCCTGTGTGGACAGCATTCCACCACAAACAGTAACTTCTCAGTCCCAAGTTTGTGCAGAATTCTCTGGAAGCCACTGTAACATCAGCCCCTTCACAGCAGCAATCTCTACTGACACAGGAGAGGTATGATTTGGGTGCTTGATGTTGTTCCATGCATTTCCCATGAGATCAAATCAAAGGTGAGAATCCCCATCCCCATGTAAAACATTGAAGATAAGCAGTTCAAACAAATGAATGTGTAAGAACAAGTTTATAACAAAACTTGCTTCTTTGGTAATGACAATGTCATGATTCCAAGTATTCCTGCCTAGACTTGTAAAGTAAAAACAGAAAAATAAAGGAAGAAGACTTATTCATCATTCTTTCCCTCTCCTTTACTTTACAGTGCTTGAAATCTTATTTTCCTGATTTAGAATCTCAGAATTTTAGAATTTCTCATTACCAACTCTCTCATTCTCTGTAAACCACCACATTATGCTAACCAAACACTCTATGGGCTTTTTTGTATGAGTGCACTGCATTCTACTCAGTAACTAACATATCATAGAAGAGAAAAAGTCCGCATTAGAAGATTAGAAATTAAGCAGTGTAATTTGTACAATTCAAATACCTTGCCTGGCTTTTAACAAGAAAACACAGAGCTCACTGTTTCTTACCTCACTCAGCAGCCCTCCGCCACAGCCCACGTCAAGAATCTTGATTCCAGAAAGTGGATTTCCCAGATGATAATTACTACTCATGCTCAACAGAGTATCTCTGAAAGAAAAGGGATGTGATTAAGGTCGAACCCACGAGGTGCTTCAACAGATGCTGTAGTTACCTTAAGTACCAGTAATTGGCTTTTTTTACAGTATTTTCTGAGGTCATACAGAAATAGTATAAATAAAAAAAAATCTGTCTTCAAAACCATACCTAATAAATGGCACTCTAATATCATTCATAGAATGAAGGGCTGCATATTCTCCTTCTTCATCCCACCACTTATGCGCAAGGAGCTGGAATTTTTTCATTTCCTTTGAGTCTACTGATGAGTGTGAAGTGCTGAAAGGTCTCTTCACAGTGAACCTAAATAATGAAAGCTGAACATCATTAAACCAGTACTAATATTTCATGTCAGCTGAAATATGGGAAAAACAAATACTGCATCAGAAAATGCAAAAACTCATCTTTCTATAGAGATTCAAGTTACACTCATTTAGTAGCATACAGATATTATACACTGTATGGGTAACATATCTTCCCAAATAGATGGCTGCATGCCTGTAATTTTTAAGTTGGCAATTAGTAAAACAAGAACAGGCCACATCAAATATTCAAACGTGAGATATAAAAACGACTCCAGGTGACACTATCACAAAGTCACAAAGTCAAATTAAATTGTTACAGAAAAGGGTAGCCCTCATCACACAGGGTTATTTTAGATACAATACTTACATGTTGCTTTTCATTTCAGTCAGAGAGATAGGCAAGGTACTACTGGATTTCATTTGTCTTTTCCTGTTGTAGTCCTGAAGGATATCTCTCAGACCTGTCTGAAAAGACAGATCAGCATGGTAATCTGCATAAATAAAAGACATCCAAATGGAAAACATCAGCTTTACAAGGAGTCAGAGACAAAACACCTAGTTGTAAGAGTGCTGCTCTAGCAGAATACTAACCATGCAAATCTTTGCACATTTGCTCACTATTGTACTTACAGAGTTGGGGATTAAATAAAAGAATGTATGCTAGTTCACCACCCCTGTACTCCTCAAATTATGTACAATAATTTGTACATAATTTCCAATGAATGGAAAAGAGCTTTTTATGCAACTGAAATGTTTCAGTTAGTGTGAATTTTCCCAAAATGTCTACCCTGACTGTAAGCTGTGCACACACACACACTTAGCAGTGCTGGGTTTATTATGTGTTGGAATGAGACATACACAGCTGCATACTCATTTTGCGTGGTACAAACCAGTGAGGAAACCTAAGCCAAAAACCCTCACGGACGGCGCACAGACAGGCCAGGGACAATATCCTGCAATTGTTCTCCACTCCTGCTTAGTCAACGCAGGGCTCTCCCCAGCACGGCGAACACTCGCTCACATCCAGTTGCCGCCTGGTCACCTACAGCCCCCAAATCACAGCAATGCCTCAATGGACCCAGAGTAAACCACCCCCTGAAGACGATTTTAGGCCGCAGTGAGCGATGGAGCGATCTAGACACCTCCTGACTGCAAAGGAGACGGCAGGGGCACAACACCTTCCCGGCGGGCTGGCTGAGTGGGCCGGGAGTGCCGTGGGACGCGGCCGGCAGCGGCCAGACGCACGCCCGGGGCCGCCGCCGGCCGGAGGTTTGCGGGTCCCGGCTGTGAGGGAGCCGGCGAAGCGAAGCCCCGTTACGCCGCCCCTGCCGCGCCAGGGCCCCCCCGCGCCCGCCCAGCGCCCGCTCACCGCCCGCAGCCCCCGGCAGCGCGGCCGCCGCCCGCCGGCGCCGCAGGGCGCGGGTGAGCGCTCGGGCCGCCCCGCCGCCCCACATGGCCGCCGCCGCCGCCGCCGCCGCCGCTCTCGCCCCGCCCCGGTCCGCGGCCGGCGGTGCCGGCTGCCTCGCCGGGCGGGTGCCGGGAAGGTTCCGCCCGGTGCTGGGGCCGGTGCGAATGACAGCCCCTACGGTGGCACTTGTCGCCAGAGGTGCATCTGGAGCAACTCTGCTTAAATGCGTGCCCCGTCATTCCCTTGTCTTGGAACACGAAAAGACCCGCAAGCAGAGGCTCGTTCGGATGACACAGCGACGAGCCCACAGCTTTCAGTCCCCTTCATCACCAAGAAACGCACCGGGCTTGCAGGGCACGGCGCAAGTACAAGAGTGCTCGCGCTGGGGCAGGCTCAGAGGGAAGCGATCCCACCAGCCGGCACTGCGGCCTGGAGCAGAACCTCTGCGCCCCGGCACGGCTGGGCCTGGGCAGCCTCCTCATGGGAACCGTCCAGGCTGGCGTGCTGCTGCATCTCGGAGCGGTGCCGTGTCGCGGTTTGCAGATGAAGCCCAGGCTGTGGCCCACGAACGAGAAGGGTTTCTGCTTTCCCTGCCCCCTCGCAGGCACTGCTGCCCAGAGGCCCCGAACTGAGGTGAGCGGCCCTGGCAGTTCAGGGCTGATACACACAAATGGAAAAGAATTAAGCCAGGTTCTTTAAATATTAGTTTTCTGACACTTTATTGAGCTGCAGGTCCAACAAGAACGCGCAGTGAAAACCAAAGCTGTCTGGAAGGCAGCAGTGCAGAGCAAGGCAAAGGTAAGCCGTGAAAGCAGAGCTGGCAGCGCTCCCGTGCCTGCCAGGCAGATGATCAAAGGCCGTGTTCCCTGCCTGGCTGTGCAGGTGCTGGCATCCACAGGCAGGAGGCACGGTCTGCACAACGCCAAGGGCAGGAGCATCCTCCAGGCTGCAGGACATTTTGAGTAGTATAACCAGTCCTGGCTTGACTTCCCTCTAGAGCCAGCCTGCTTTCTGAACTGACCTTGCTTGGTACTACAAGCCTCACTGCTTGAAATCTGCCTGTTTCTATTACAGTTCTCCTGTAAATACAGTATAATTTATGTAGTAGTTAAAGTCTGGATTATTTTCTTTTCAAAGCTAAATAAGGACTGCTGAAAGAGCTCAAAAAAGCTTGTCTGGACAGCAATTAAACATATGGCAAACCTGCTTAGTATGTACCTGCCTCACTTTTCTACTCACCTGCTTTCTATCCAACAAAGCTCATGGTGCACTGGAGTTATGAGTCATTAAGAACACCTCAGAGCTACTGAAAAAAAAACAAAGCTTCAACAAATCCTTTATGGATAGTCTCCTTAAGAGACAAAACTAAGCCTTCCTTCAAAGCACGCATCCACATATTATTCAGTTTTATTACTTGTCGTTCATTTCGCAAAACAAATGCAAAATCTGAGCAAGAGAGCCAAACCTTACGTTACCATTGCCTTTATATTTGTGATTTTAGAATTGCTTACAAGCAAGTAAATACATGCACACTGGCCATGTATTCTACTTAACAGGACAAGCTTGTTTGAAACTAGAAGTAGGTATTCCATGAGACAGAGCCTCAGATACAGAACAGAGTTTTTGTTATTGTGCCATATTTCAAAACACATGTAGTTGCTCGATCTTTCAAGTCAGAATATTTACTCAACTACTCTTTTTTGGCCTACCCATGGCCACAGCTAATTCTTGTTCTTACAGGATGTAGCGAGCACCTCGGGGCACATGCAGACACTGGCTTGCTTGTATTCACCTTCAGAACAATTTGCATGGAAATCATTATTCATTTGATTCCGCACCATCCCTCATTTATTTAAAAAGTTTTCAAGGGAAATGTCTCCAAATGTCAGTTGCTGCATGACATTCAAAATCCTGTATATTGCTTTCCTGTAGTGCATTGAAATGTTTTTGTAGCATTCATTATAAAACAATACGTTCCCATTTTTGTACGTATTTGCACATTTTAGGATAACTTCAGATGTATGGAATTAAGAGAGTGGTTGTTAGTCTAGCCTTTTCTGGTGAAAGACATTCCTAAGGGGAGTTTCCAAAGCCCAAAGAAGTTTAATGTATGTGATGCTGACAAGAATACCAACGTGTATTTAATAACTGAGTGATGAGTAGGCCGTTATAGTAAGATTTCTGAAACAGTTAAATACAGAGAACGTATGCTCTCTTTATTGGCATACAGTCACTACCCATATAAGTGCATTTGTGTCAAAAAAATAATTTTCATATTTACAGGAAGTGACAGAATTCCAGTTCTTGGCAGAGTATATAAAGCTTTTCATACACAATCTTTTTTATTATTAGACAGAGAAAATAAAATCTGAACTGAAAATCAAATTCAATGCATCCTGGAAACTGTATTCCTCAACAGCTTTTCTTAAGCTTATTTCTAGTTTCTTTCTGTCACTCACAAGACATCCTTCTAGGACATCTGAACTGTTATGCTACCTACTTTCCAAAAATTCCTCATTCTTACCCAGAGCAAAGAGTGTACTGAGATTGGATCAATACATCATTATTTATATTCCTACCAATGCAAGTAAAGTTGTGTGATGTAAATTATGCCTTATTTTGCTAATAAATATGACTGCTTACTCTATGTGAAAGATATAATTATGGGGGGGTTGTTATAATTTATAACTGATTATCTATCTGTAACAGCGTTTTGATAAACATGCACGTACTCACTAGCAATTAGCTTGCTTATTAAACACATAGTTAAAATGCATTTCTTTGCTCTGAAGCAGTTTATTTCTGCATCTTATTTATGAAAAAATTACCGTGGAAAAAAGCTGCATAGCTGAATTTTGACTTAGTTAAATGGATTTATCTGTTCATGAAGACATGCTTTCCAAGTTGCCTGTACTAGTACCATTTTTTCTTAGAAGATAGAGCCAATCAAAGAGAACTTACTTTGACATTAAACCTTTTGCCTTTTTCACAACTGGTGTCATACCAGACCTTTTAGGCACAGATCTCTCCATGAATTTATGTTCTTCTGTAACAGTCATTGGCCTAGAGTTGGGTATTGTTGGTTTGTTTTTTGACTTACATTATTTCACACTCTTGTTTCTAACAGCAATAGTCAATTTCCTTAAGTAGGTAATCGGTGACCTCTTTCACTTTATGGTAATATTAAAATCAAAAATTTAGTGATAAATTTGACTTTACATGTCATAATGTAAACATAGTGACTTTACATGAGTCATAATTCTTAAGACACTAAGGACCTACCTTTAACATTCAGTACGCATTTAATGCATGTGCCAAAATGTAAAGTTAACCTATTGTCAGTTTTCCAGTGTGTACTGAATGATGTTTATAAACATGCTCCATAAAAACATAGAAAATTCTGAGATGTGTGTAATATCCCTGAACATCCAAAGATCTCTCTGAAAACTGGGTGAGGAATATAGTTCCAGAGCTTAACACTGCCACATGAGATCAGTTAATCGCACATATTCCTAATGGGGTTCAGTCTGTTTAAGTATAGCTTGTATTACAGTGACCCATATTTTACACACACAGCATATAGTACCAGCTAGACAAAAAAAAAAAAAAAAAAGGGTTATTAAAAAATCTATTACACATATCTAAAGAAAAATAAGATGTCTTTTCTCTGTTCTTCCACTCCCCAATAAAGTAATCTTATCATGTCCATGGATTACAAGTGTTTCACATTAAATCTTTTTCAAGTACTTTAAAAATCTGTTATACCAAAAAAGCTGCCTTTTTCTTTTTTTAAGTACTTTCTACCATTTACCACAAAATTCAGGTGCAAGAATTTTAAACAAAAAATGAACTAAAGAGCTTTATTGACATCACAGTACATTCAATAGTAATTTTAAGAACATTACAGCTGAAAGAGAATGGCCTGTTTTATAGTCTTAATAAGCACTACTGTTCTTGAAAAAATGTAATACAAAGAAATCCTATTATTCTGAGCAGCATTTGGAAAAAATACACCTATTTACAAATAAAAAAAGGATTCTGGTTTCACCTACGTAGCCACAATGTGCCTCTATAATGAGACAAGCCTTTTATAACTCATGGAATTTTTAAACGTCATAGCACTGGTGCCATAAATTCCTCAGCGTTTACGACGAAGAGGAGTTGTTGATCTGAAAAATAAAGGAAAAGGGGGAAAAAGTTAATTGGAAAAAAATAAAAGACCCCCAAACCCACACACACTTTAGGCTTAGTAATTAATAGTTTTAAAAGATTTTCCAAAGTTACTTTTGCCTAAGACAAAAAGTTTAATAAATACCATACTTTATTAAAAAGGTTCATATGCCGTACACATGAAGACGAATATAAAAAAACTTTTTAAAAGTCAGACAAAATACTTAAAAAGTATACTACCTTGATCGTGACTTAGACTTGTGTTTGCGGCTTGCCTTCTTACCAGACCTTTGAGATTTCTCCATGGAGCATGACCGAATATGCTTCGATTTCTTAGCCTTCTTTTCTTTACTGCTTCCTGGTGATTCAGAACTACTCCTTGCACTAGATTCAGAGCCTGATCGTTTTTTGCTATCTTTGGTAGTAATTTTTTTGCTTTCTTGTCTGGAATCCTGTCTTATTATTTTCACACATATTGAATCACCGCGAGAGAAAGTTCTTTCACTGTCTCTTTTTCTCTTTAATCTACTGTCATCATGATTGCCAGTCTTACTTTCTTTTTCCTCTTTTTTGGGCTTATCTTTTCTTTTTTCCTGATCTCTCTCCCTTTCTCTGTTCTTTTTTTTGTCTTTATCTACACCTCCACCCTGCTCCTTCTTCCTTTCCTGATCTTTACCCTCACTTTTATGTTTGTGCCTATTTCCAGTAGGGCTTCTACGCTGGTCTTCGGCTTTACGTCTGTCCCTGCTCCTGCTGCGGCTCGCACGGTTGGCTCGCCGGTCTCTTGAGCGGCTGCCGCTTCTACGTCTATCCCAGCTTCTCTCTCTCGAAGGACTCCGATTTCTCCGCCTCTCCCCCCTTTCAGCACTGTGATTTCTACTAGATCTTCTCCTTTCCCTTATTTTCTCCCTGCTCCTACTCCTCTCTCTCCTGTTTCTGTGGGAGTAACTCCTGCTTCTACTGCGCCTGACTTTATGTGACGGCGTCCTACTGCGACTGTGTCTCTTCTTCCTTTTGGGAGAGGAAGAACGTGAAGTGCTGCGACTACTACCTGAGCTAGTGCTATACGACGAACTGGATACTGTGCTGCTACTGCTGCTGCTCCTGCTATTGCTGCTGCTGCTACCACTGCTAGAGCTTCTTGACCCACTCCTTCCTGTCCTCTCTTTACCCTCTTTCTTGAGTTCTACATCAGGTGTGATTGCATTTGGAGATCTCTTCTTTTCATGAACCATATCTGCTTCAATTTCTTTTGCCTCCTGTGATGCTAAGTTACTATTCTGTTCTTTGTTGGTAAATTCATTCATCTCTTTTGAAACTTTTTCATTTTGTAGCTTTTCTTCTGAAAAATGAAGTACACAGAAAAAAATTGCAATTAATTTGGAGCAACATGTCAGTAATTTCCACACCATTACACTGACAAAACCAAGTTTCCAAGCACCTCTCATAATACTTAAAACACTGCCACTATACCAACTACTTAACAAACTACTTTTTTTTCCTTATAATTCTAGAAAAGTTGTCCTCTTGGTTTAGAAAAAGTGTAGAGCCCAGTCATTTTAGAAGTCTTGAGGTTATTGCACGTTTTAGTGGCTTAAGATGAAATTCTCAAACAAATATCCTGGAACACTAGATCTCCCAAACTGATCTACACACAAGACTTTTTCCTTTTGTAACCTTTCTGCACACCTGATTCTCCCTTTGTCCTTCCTACAAGACTCCTCATCAGTACAGCAGGAAGTAGTGATGCTTCCTGCCTTTCTCTGAGCCCCATTCATCTGGGTTTGAGGATTACTGTCTGGTCTGAAGAAACTGTGTTTCTCACATAGTGAGACCCTCAGACCATTTCCCAGAGGTTTCCAAAATAAAAATTATTTTTATTCAACCTAGGATTCTTTGCATCACTGCCAACTTTATCTCCCCATTTTAAATTGAATCCAGAAAAAATAACTGACATACATTTTTTTGCCTAAAAATGGCCTTTTGATGTGGGCCATCATTTCCTGAATTAATTTAGGGAATAAAACTGCATCTAGAAACCCAGAGTGGTCCAAATGGCAGCTAATGGTCAAATTTAACTCAGAAAACAATTCCAGCCGGTCCCCGAGTTATTAGGCAATACAGGAAGAAGCCAGTGTATGTTAGAAAATGCTGTATTGTCCATTAGTAATCTTCTGCCTTTCCAAAACACTGCTGCAAATGAGACTCTGCACTAGCATTCTTCAGTATTTTGGATGTACAGAATCAGCTGCTTTACACCCTAGTTTTGTATGTCTGCAAATAGTCCCAATGGAGATGTCTCCACACTGACATCTGGCTTCTTGCACTAGGAAAAGAGGTCACAGGCCACCACTCAGACACTCTCCATATGGCTATGCTTTTATGCATACATCTTTAAACACTCAAAGAGAGAGAGGACTATTAAGAAAACCAAAAGTTTAGCTAGTCCAGCCTTTCATTAAAGGCTCCATATGTCTTATTTTCAGGACTTTAAATAAAAAGTTAAAGGAGGAAACTATCAATTTGAAGTTCTATCTTAACAGCACTTTCTCCTCCAGCCTGTGAAATTGGTTCACAACTTCTTAAAATTGCATCCATCTCTAGACAGCTCTTCAGCACTGCGAGGTGACTGTGCTACCATTTTGGCCTACATTATTTGTACAAAAGGACAAACCTTACCTTGTATGGAGAAGCAGAAGTAAATCACAGGGTTTTGGTTTTTTTAAAATTTGAATTTAAAAAGCATTATTTATACATTTAGTTTAGTATTTTTTGCTTAAAATGTGTTTCTTTGCCACCAATTTACATACACTAAGTAGTCAACTCCATTTACAGTGGCACAGTAAGAAGACTTTATTTGATTTACCTTCTAGCTGTTTTTCTAGTAGTAGTTGCTGTTCTTTCTCTTTTCTCCAAAACGCTTCCTGTTTTTGCCTTATTCTGTGTCGTAATTCCTCATCATCAGTATCAGATGATTCAGAGCCTCTGTCACTCCTCTCATCTTCACTGTCTCCTGATCCATAACCACCCAGTCCACCTGCGTGCATAAAGTCCAGTCTATCACGAGGAAAGATTAAGCTTTGTTCTTAATACTTCTGTGAGGCAAAGAGGAGAGCAACATTGCCCTTCCTTCACTTCCTCGTCTCTGAAGAAGTCACTTTATTCTGGTAAGTGCCAGTGTTGTTTGCCAGTGTGTTCAAGGCCCCCGTGTCTGCATTGATGGTCACTGTCTGCTTCTACTCCTTCTGGAACAGCTTGTTTATTCTCAGCAAGCAACCACTGTGACCATGGTACTTTTTTCCATTGTATGGAAAGGCAAAAAAGCTCCCTGTGGAGACTGTAACAGTGCCTGCCTCTGTATCAGCAACGGGACAGAAAATGCCTGGGATCTTTCCCAGAAGACATCTCTGAAATGACTTCAGCTGCCTCCATAGTCCAAGGCTACAGAAATTCTGAATGCCATATCAATTTTTCCTTATGATTTAGAAAACTCTGCACTTTGATAGGTATGGAGATGGAATAGAAACAGATTTTCTTCTCCCCCAGAGATATTTTTAGCTAGTGGACTGATAAGGATAAAGTCAGTTTAAACATCTGACATGGATTTCTTTCAGTCTGAGGTCCTTAGGATCTTAACTGAGTTAGTTTTGAAACATGAATACTTGTGATGATAACATTCAATCTAATTCATCAATATTCCATGTAATGAACACATAATTGAACACTGATACTGCTGTAGTACATTTTAGATGATAAAAGTCATGTTGGGAGAAATCTCTTGCAGTTGTGTCCCAAGGCTGGAATTTCAATCTCTCTTTGCTGTGTTGGTTCTGGCAGTATATGATATGGGAGCCTTTGTGTTTATGTAGCTTTTCAATAAAATAATAATTACAAAGATTATGATATTTTTTCACATTACTCTTCTATCAACTTTCCCCTCTGGTTCATATGGATCAAAACAGAAGAAAAGTATGAAATAGTATTCCTTTCTTTGAAGGCTGCAGTGTGCTTCTGAAACTATCATACTTTAACATGTAAATCTATCTAAAATTTTTATGTATTTTCAAAATTAGGGCAAGACTCTCATACACTAAATCACACTGCCTAGTCCTTTACTCCAGCAACTATCCCACTTATAAATCAGTAGGACCACCTGTGGAACAAACAAAGGTGCTGATAATGATGAAGTTATCAGAAAGTGACCCATACTCCAGGCAATTAAAATCTAGTTTCAAAATGCAATTTTTAGAAACGCAAGGCAAAAGTGAAACTCCCCCTTTAAGCCCTCTCAAAAATAAGGAACATACTTACCGAGTCCAGTGAGGGAAGCCAGTGCACTGGACTGTGCCAGCTGTTTTGCAGGAGCTTTGTATCACATCAACAACAGGAACAACATGTTAACACAAATAGCCACGATTTCATAGTCATGAGTCTATGGTATTGTTAAATCTACTACTATTGCTGTTCTTTGGAGGGAGAGAAGAAACATTAAAAACGCATCATCCATTTAAAACCACTTCTAGATTTTCTGACCATGAAGATTTAGAATTTAACTTCAAATTAATAGTGAACAGAAAAAACCCAAATATATAAATCACTTTCCAAGTTACAGCATCTGCACATAATTTTCAACTTCTGTAGTTACAGACTTAGATTAACTCTGTTAAGTTAAAATAATCTGTTCTGTAAATACAATACATGTTAATAGCAAAAGCAAATTAATTACTAATTGAGGACTCAAAGTTCATCTCTTTTCACTTCTGAACAGCTTTGAGATAAAGATGATAGTAGTAAGGAACAGCTACAACTCAAGAGCCATTGACACAGGTACCATTTTAACTGAAATGAATTGTATGAAAAAAATGGAATAACTCAAGTAACTCACAATACACTGCACAGGACGACAGTACATGATTACTGGATTTAAACTCTACCAAGTTGGATGCATTATACTGGAATTGTTCTTGAGGGAGAACTATGGAGTTTAAATGTTCTAAAGACATGCAAATACAGAATTTTTGCAGAAGAAACTAAAAAGGAAAAAAAACCTCCCAAATCTGGCATACCTTTAGTTGCTTTACGGTGAACATCTTTGGCCACATAATAGATTTCTTCATTTGTGACATCTAAGAGAATCTCTGTCAGCAGCATTTTTGTCAGCATCATCTGAAGAAAATTGCATATACAATTAAAGTCCAAAACATCTTGAATAAATGCTGCATTCAAGTTATATCCATACAGCTACACTTCTTTTGATGACTATGAAAGTCATCTCCTGCACATTTTATTTAATGACTTCTTTCAGAAGACATGACTAAAAAAAACAAAAAATATTGAAGCTGTTTAAATATGACCTGATTTCACAACTTTAAAGTTAGTATTTTGATTGTGAATTGTGTCTGCATGTATTGCACACAGCTAGATCATCTTAGACATTAAGATCAGTGCCCTGGATAACAAATGAGTATGTAAATCAGAAATGTACTTAGACTGATTCCAATTATTCTTTCAAAAAAAAGAGCACTTTTCTGACTGGTACGTTGCCTGTAAAGATCATCAGAGGTTACTTATATAGCATTTTATTATCACATATTTTCTACAAAAACGGAAATGGCAGTAGCTAGTTCTCCAAGTTGTTTATGTCTGACCAAATGCTCTACAAAAATATATTAATCGAACTTAGTAGAATTCAGGGCCTTAATTAACAAGGATTCACAAGTATGATGGTTGTGCAGACACAGTAAAACTGTTGGTGATCTAGGATTTAGGCTTGTAGCACTTCCTTGCAAGAAAATGTTTCTTAAATTCCCTTTCACAGGAACTGAGGCTGAAGCACAGATTTGAAATGGGTAATATTTAATCACTAAAAGCTTTCAGAAATTTGATAAGTGAAGCAAAACCATAGAATTAATAAAGATCAATGCAAAGAATACGGTCATTGCACTCTTTCACTACTGTGCTAAATATGAGTTATATAACTGATATCCTTGTTTCTATGAGAAAGATAGCATTATGAACAGATGCAAATACAACCCTGCTTTACTGTACAATGCATATTCTGCCTCTGTTGACAGTATCAGGCATAGAAAATGTGATTTACTTTGATATGCCTGAAAAGTATGAGCAATTAAACAGAAATACTTAGTAAGAACTACATTATTAATACCATTTGATACTCCTTTTCTTCTTCTGTCATTTCTGGTTCACTTTGCTCCTCTTGAGGAGCTGGGGATGGACTCCTGCTGATTTTCCCAACACTTACAGCTTCCGTGTTTTCAGCGTCTTCATCTTCCTCATCACTGTCCTACAAGAACAGCATCATAGTCCTCAGGAAAAACTTAAATATCAAGCTCCTTAGTTTCTATTTTTAATAGTCAGCTTCATTTACTTTGTACTGAAATCTGGATTACAAGTTATCATAAAACCATTTATTTTCCCCCTTCCTAAAAAATATGTTGGTACATATACCCACAAAAGCTAAGAAAATACTTAATTGTCGGTTCCCTGCCAGACACATACTTTGGACTACAAAAAAGATAACTGCTAAAATGAAGGCAATGCAAGGTTTCCTAAATTGGCTCAGTTTAGCAAATACAGATATCTTAATTTTTTTCAGCTGCTGATTTGGAATTCTGACTTTGAAAGGCTCTGTACATTCCAAAAGGAAAAAAAAGAAAAAACAGGTCCAATTTCATCCTTGTTTCTTTGCTACTACAGATTAAATTATATACTTCTACCTCTTGGCCATCAAAAACTTCAAAACATCAAGTAATTCTCAAAAGAGCAGCAGCTTAACCTTACTTTAAACAACAAAACCAATAGGTAACCAGGAACACAGAGTCTCTCCTTTAAGGAGACTAAAAAGTTGATACCTTTCAGGAAATACAAACCTGAGCAAAAAACAAGCCCTTCTACTTACAAATTTACTTCTCTGAGGTAACCGCGGGCCATCCCCTTCTTCCGCCTCCTCACTTTCCTTTTTCTCTTTTTTAGACATCTGCGAACGTTGCTGCTCCATTCTCTCTTTCTCCAATTTTTTCTGTTTTTCTCTTTCCATCTTTTCCAGGCCCTCACGAATCCAGGCAGGCAGAGTTCTACGCTTCACAGCATCTACATAATCAAGGTTTACAGTTTTGCAAGATGAAAAAACCTTCCCCCTCATAAAAAGGAATAAAAATATCCCCCAAAATAAAGAAGTAAATCCCCCACCCCCATCAAAACAAGTCCCACATCTGATTGTGGGGAAAAACAATTATAAGGGCTTTTACTTTCCCTGCTCTTTTATTTTCTATGAAAAAGAAAAAGGTCTTCAAATTTTGCAATTCTTTATAAAATACAGCTTTTACATTTTTTCATTAAAGAGTGGTTAACATGTACCAATCTGAGGAGGCTCCTGCTTCACAGGCATCGCAATAGGTGAACGCTGTCGATCTCTGAATGAGGGTCTTTCCCTTCGATTCTGAGTAGGTGCGGGAGGTGCTGGAGGACCTGGTGGCCCTGGTGGTCCTGGCTGCCAATAAGGTGGGTGAAATCCACCTTGAGGTGGACCAAAAGCAGCCCCATGCTGAAAGAGTAATGCAGTTTATTTTTCTTCACATGGTAACACTAAATGTAGCACGTGAGCAAGTTGGTCTACAAAAATCCATGCAAGTAGGAATCCATGATTTCTATGCTACTGAGATCTCTCAATGTCTTTTACTGTGGTCCCCAAGAAACAAGTTTCCTTTAAATATTTAATGACTAAACTTAAGACTTAAGCAGGGATATTTAATAAACCTGAAAGGGCTTCAACCAATCTCCTTTCATATTGTGCTAAACGCTAAGCTCTATAATCACTATCTCCAATAGTTCCATGGCAACTTAGCATCAGAGCATGCAGTTAAATAAGGAGTGTACAAAACTAAGATTTGAAAATCTAGCTATGTTAGCAGTCTTTTAACTACAGTTTGAGAACAAAAATTTAAAGTTCAGCCTTTTATTACATAAGAATTTTGCACTGTGCACTTTCCAGTAATTTTTTACAGATCTTATTAATATGGCTGATTAAAATATTAAATGCATAAATATGCAATTTTAGTACAGGTCCTGGGTTCTGGGCAATCTGTATACAATCCAAAAGTCATAAGTCTTGAGTCATACATGAGGAGTTTTTTATTTTAATATTTACTGGCCAGAAATGCTAAATAAAACTATTTAAGAAGAGAGTATTCAGGAAAAAGGGTACAGTATCAAATATTCTACTGAATATTTAAGTGGCTAGCACTAAAGCACTCTCCACTACAATTTCAGGTTAAGCATCTCTCATTCAATGCAAAATAAGTTTTCTGTAAAATATTTAGAGAAGCTAATTTTAAGAGTTTGTCCCATGACAATAAACAAAAATTATAATAAACTCAGGTATTGGAAAATTATTTGATCTCTATTTAACAATACTATTGAACAAGAGAATTGTAAGAGGAAAAATAATCTAGAAGATAAAAAATAGCTGAGAATATAACAAAAAAATTTCTGCCCATCTTCCCTTGTATTTGTTTATGAACAGGAGGTAGGTTTTTAGACAGCTAGTTTGTCATTTATATCAGGAGTTCTGAAAGAAAAATACTGAAAATAGAGGAAAGATATAAAGCTTCTTTGTGTTTAAGGGTCTGTGCAATTGACCCTACTATTATTAGTGATAAAACCACCTACATGTTTATTATAGTATACAACTTATATGCCAGAATGAAGAAGAAAGTGGATATGGATTTATTTTTTTTAGAAATACCATTGTTTATTCAAAGAATCACAGTAGCTAGATATGGAAAAGATCAATGGATCATCCAGTCTATCTCCCTGCAAATACAGGACTGTTTCCTGTGGTACATTATCTAGTGTATTTAAGCATATCTTTCTGAATTAATTTTTTTTCCTTCTCCTCTTTTTTTTTTTTTTTTTTTTAACACAAAGCTACATAATGTTAATTTATATACTGGAACACAGTGATTCATTTTAATATTGCAGACAACAGCCATTTCTCATTAATACTGCAGAAAAATAAAAGCCTTTGGCCTCTGAACAGAACTGAGAACTTTAAAGTGTCTTCTGTCAAGTGTTTGGTTAAAATGTATCTTAGCAGATAACAGATTCTGTAGATGTTTGTAGAACTGAAGAATGAAAGTCGCCGCTAGATGATATTAGAGGAACACATCCATGGAGGGGACTCTGCGCGCCTACAATATTAAAGCAACAAATATGTTTCACCTGATAGTCAAACTGGTTCACTGGCCCCATTGCAAAATTATCGGGAGGTCCCCCAAAGTTGTGATTGTTCTGGTTAAACATATGCCTGTTGTCAGGAGTAAATTCCCCACTGTCCTGACTGTTGCTGTCTTCCGACGGAGGAACAATTTCCATTTGACCTGGGGTTGGAGTCATCCACTGCTGATCTGGAGGTGGGTGAGGGGGTTGGTGAGGCATTCCCCATTCTGTTTAGGATTTAGAAGACAATTCAATACCAAGTTAGTATAATTTATATGAGTCACCAATCACTCAGTGTTCTTGTATTTATCACAAGGTTCCTCAAAGCATCACAGATGATAAAGCAAGGAAGAATCATCAATCTGCAGATTGTATTATATTGTCTCAATAATTTCTTCAACTAAACAAAGGAAATACAGATAGCTATAGCTGAACTGACACATGCAGTAGGGCGATATATTTGGACAGGCACAGACATCCTGTAAATTTGTTTTTATAAATTTCAAGTGATAGTGAGTTCACCAGAAGACTTACAAATTGCTTAAACTGTTAAAAAACTGCTCCTATGTCTCTATGTCGATTTTGAAAGCAAGGAGCTATTTTACTATTTCACATAATAGACTTGAAATACCTACTATGGAAAGAAAATGGTGTTGTAAGCAGCACAATCATTGAAACCTGTGCTCCAAAGTCTTGAGTCCTGATAATGGATGATTTCTTGGATTGCCCAATATCTAGCACAGGTTCTAGAATAAGCTGTAGTCATAAGCCCTCAAACATACGTTACAATTGGCTAACAGAGTGAAAAGGGTCTAAGGAATGAATTAACAGCTGGTGTGGCCATAATTTTTGACTGACCCCTTAAAAAGACAAAAATTATGAGCACTACACAGATACTTATAGACCGTGACACAGCTGCCTTATAACTCTCTCCAGTAACAGAATTGCTGTCTAGCCTCTCAGGTTAATTCCTACCTTCCATCCAGTCCTTTAGTACATTTTTCTTAATTTTTACTGTCCTTCCCATCTGCATCATAATTGGATCTATTACTGTAACAACTAAAAAGTGTTATTATAGCTTTTCTATTTCTGTGAAAATTTCTATGTACTGTACAGAAATACAGCTAGAATACACTCTGCCACATAGAAAAGTTTAGAATTCTTACATGTGCCTACAATAACTTGTAGCCTAGTGCAGGTAGGTGAAGCCTGATGGCTACCTCCCTTTTATTACACACATATAAGAACTACCAATAACATATTAAGCCTACTTATATTAAATGCTGCATTTCAATAAATTTGGATAGTGACAGTGAAAACTGGAAGTCTTATTCTTTCAACCATTAACAGAATCAAGCATGAAGTGCAGTTCTCCCCAAAACAACTGAAGACAAGCACATAGGCTTACTATCTTGCTCATACACCTCAAATTGCATTACAGTATAGTGTCAAAACCTAGCTTTCAGAAAACAATTTCAGAAAAATTCTTAGCAGAAAATAACCCATTTCTATCCCATTCTTATTACCAGTGGTATATTGTGAAGTTTTAAAAAGAAAATTAATTTTTGGGAAAAAATAAAGTTTGGAGGAAGTTAAAAAATACAGAAAATAATCTATACTAACAGAAGTGTCCAATCAACTTGAACTTACAATGACTGAAAAATGTTGACAATCAGATACCTAAGTTAAAAAGGCTAAATCCTAAGTATATGAAACACAATAAAACAGTATTTTTCACACAGAATTTGCTGATCTTCCTTTTTAAATATTTTATGACATCTAAAGCCAGCATCAGTTATATTGTCAACTCATTCTATATGTCAAGATCATGCCAGAAGCAGGTATTACACTACAGGAGGCAACAGTAGCTCTCTAAGTAGGAGCTGTGATAGTCAAGTGGTAGTTTTGCATTTGGAAGCCTGAGGGATAGGGCATGTTCACACCAAAAAATATCTGACAAGAATAAAATGAAGAAACATGAAAAAAAGGAATGAACAGGAAAGGAAACAAACCTGGCTGCCACATTCTGTTGAAATTGGGATCCCCCTGAAAATTATTATGGTTGTTTGGACCAGATTCTATTCCTGAAATGTCCTGTCCATTTGGCATCATTCCTTGTTGTTCCACTACATTCTGTTGCCCTGAGGCTTCTCGCTGAGCAATCCATGCTTGAGCTAATGCAGCCCAGTCAATCTGGCCTAAAATAAACAGAGGAAGTTAAAAAGGTTAGAACTCACACATCTGAAGTTCAATACTGTTTCTCAATTACATGTCTTTTTGCTCAAGATAAATGGGCAACATTTAGCTTCAGCAAGTACTGTGAGCACCATTTAAACTTATTCACAGTGTACAGTAAAAGAAACAAAGCAAATGTCAGTGTACAGACTTGCTGAAGTACAGTTTCTCTGCATATGTTCAAAAAGTCACAAGGCAGATTATTTTACATTCACATTAGTATTGAATGGGCGGTAGTAATGCACTTTTCTCATATGTGAGCTAATTTTGACATCGGAAGTTAATATACATATCCCTATATTATAAATTCATTAAGATTTGAGAGTAAAAAAGATACACAGTTAGAAAATTATTCTTCAATGTACCCTCTTTGTATAACCCTGGTGGTATATTATGTTACTGTTCTCTCTCCCATTTTTTTTTTCCTTTACTGCCATTCCTATCAGTAAATAAATAAATTGCAGTCTCAGATAAGAACACTAGTATGTCTTCTGCTTATTATCAAATTAGGAAAACTCTCCAGTGAATTTAACAGAAATTAAAGTGACAGTAAAATCTGTGTGCCTGATCACTTTGCCTTAGTATTAAATACACACCTGCACTTTCATCCATTTCTCTATTTCTCTTGATGTTTTGAATTGTTGCCACCTCATTCTCAACTTAAGGTATATTACATTCTACTCTTTAAAGCACTTGGTGGTTTTGGTGGAGAAAAAAATTTCAAACAAGAGATCAGGATTATCACTGCTGTAACCTAAATCAAGAACTGTTTTAATTTTCCAGTGAGGTTTTTTTACTGTATATATAATCTGCATTAATACTTCTGCCATATAGGTACTGAATAAAAAAACAGATTCTGTTAAACAAAGGATTTAGCTTGGCTAAAGAACTGACAGGGATACATATCTGGTAACAGAGGTCCAAATGTTGATCTGTATGACTGGTCAAATGTTGGTAAATTGTGTAGGATAACTCAGGTTTCTTGCCTGTATTTGCATATTATATATTAACTATGTGAAAACATTTGAAACCTTTCTATATTTTCTAGTTCAGAAAAGCATCATAAATGTATTCTCTTGAGAGCAGCTACAAAGGCAACTGTGAGTCATACTCTGTTACGAAGATTCAAAAATTTAAATGACAACACATTAAAAGAATTAATCCACAAAGCTTTCTATATACTTACTTGGATCTTGCTGGTGCTGAAATGACTGCATCCACTGCTGTTGGTTCAAAGGCCATTGCTGCCAAGGTTGTCCACCTTGATCCCACATCTTTTAAGTCTTTATACAGTCTATATTTCAACTAAAAATAATAGTTGTATGTTTAAATAGATGCCCATGAAATATCACATAACTGAAACTTACATAACTGCAGATATAGTTAAGCCTTGCAAAGCAAGCTGAAGCAATGCTGGCTTATTATTTTAAGCTGGAGGAAATGGTTCATCCTTTGGAGTAATATCTGAAATATTACTGTAAGATTTCAGGAGTCTAGTATGCTTTCTCTGTATTTTCACAAAGAAATTAACTACCAAATGGTGTTCAAGGAGAGATATGACAAGTTTGTACGACAAGATCTCATCTGGCAATAAATGCAATTTAAAGCAAGTCAAAATATAAAAGGCATGATTGGTATCTTTGCCTGCTTCTTAGGGAAAAGATGTGTATTTCTCCAAACAAGTGTCATGCAAGGCTGTTAAGCAAGACAAAAGTCACCAAATGGTAAAACACATTGTTAATGATTGCACAGGTACAAGACAGTGCCCCACATGCATGTTATGCATTGTACAGGCTCTTTTTAATTTATATATATATATATACACCTTCAATCTGAGGAAGAAAAATAAGTATGACCACACAATTACCACATTGTCCCTTAAAGTCACGAGAAACAATTTTTGCTGTGCCATATATATCCTCACTAAGCAGGCAGCAGCAGCCCTAGCTCCAGATGGCAGGCAGCAGAGCTCCACAGCGTGCTTCCAGTGAAGCTCCAGGGCCAGCTCTGTGTCCAGCAGTCCAGGCTGGTGTGCCCACAATGGCACACCAGTTCCCTCCAGTCATTTGTACCTCAGCACACACCTAACCTGCTACACATGGAAGACCTGAGAGCAGCCACCTGCACTGCTCCAAACAGCTTCTCCAAAGACAAAGCCTAGGCACAGTTCTGGGAACACTTCACTCCAGAAGCAGTTCCCAAAAACCAGTATGGTAGGAATGCACTGAAGGTGAGCCCCTCTGCCCTACCCAATCTGTTAAGAACTTCTCAACAGGCTTTCCACTCAATGAATATATCCTCGTGGAATTTAACATACAATCCCTAAGTTCACGCTATTAAAACATTAAGCATGTAGGTTGTTTCAAATACTCCAAACTTAAAAGAAAGAGAAAAATTCATTCCCTGAGGTCACAGGAGTAGCATACAGGACCCAGTCGTGGATCACAGCCAAGTGCAATACAGAATAGATGAATAGAGCCTCCCTGCTTCAGAACAAACCAGTTCAAAGCAGCCAGTGCCACTTGGGTGGCCAGCCAGGAGCAGCCCCAGTGGCTCGGAGGGAGTGGGACACACATCCCACCCCCTGAGCCTGCTCTCGGCACAGGGACAAAGCTACTGGAGTGGAACCTGCTGGCAAAGGCGTCTTGTGCTCACCCGCTCACACAAGGGACTGCAGAGGCAGAGAGCATCACTCTACAGAAGTGCACAACACACAGAGCTGCACTCAACATCAGGGGCACTGGGCCATGCAGAGATGAACACAAACTTGTATTTTGCATAGTTCTGTCAAATGAAATTCTTTATCTGAAAAACTGTAGGTCGCCTTTGTTTTGAGACTACTTACTGTCAACACTGTACAAAAATTATACCTGTGGCTCTGAAATTCTCAGCTGCATTTTGAGAGGTCTTTAAACAAGAACAGATCAACTTTGGCAACAGGGGGAGTATTGGGCAAAACCTATCTAATATTTTATTATTTTCACTATCTTTTCTTGCCAAACTAATTATGGAGGCTTTTTCCCATTTCATGAATACTTTTATGTTATTCAAACCTTTAATAAGTGAAGACACCACCCTTTTTTTTGTCTCTTTCTTTTCACATTTTTATCTGTACCTAGGAAATTAAATTTTTTATACAGCTGAGTGTATGCACTTCATGCAACATTTTAGCTGACCCCTTAAACTAGCTCTCCAGGTATTCATAGACACATATTTCATACACTAGACATGAGGAAGTAACTGCAAATACTATTTTCACCCTAAAGAAAAATGTAAGTAAATGTTTCTTCCTTCCCTCAGTTCATCTTTCCATCCAGAAAAAAAGATTCTTTCAAATGTCAAAATAAATTTGTTTACATATTAAAAGTTATAAGAATTGAGGTTTCAGACTACCACTGCAGTGCACAGCCTCATGGTGCTGCTCCTTTTGTTTCCAGCTGTTAAATCCCACTAGTAACAATAAACATGGATTTCACTAATTCTGGTAGCATTGTTTTATCTCAATATATAGTATGTTGCAACAACTTTGTGGAATTACACTTAAACTCAGCAAAAGGTTTAGTTTTTTTCACTAGTAACTTATAAGACCACTTTGCATATAACTGCAAAAAAAAATTTACACAGTTGAATACCAATTTCTCTTATCAAACTGTAACAATATTAAGACCACTTCTATAAATGCAACTAAGTTGGAGCCTCCTACACACAGCTTTTACATGGTAGGATTAGATGAGATTTATTTTTACTGGACTTGTTCTATCTCTGTCCTAAAATCTTCATTATTACAGATTGTTTTAAACATGTTCCAGCTAACACAATTATATATCTACGTCTCAACTGAAATGGATACTTAGTATTCTGGCTATTTTTTTTTTCTTTACTCTCAGGCCTTGATCCTCACTATGGACAAAGTGAAGCACTTGTTTAGATCATTAATAAGGTATAAGGCAACAAATGTCTCCACATCTCAGTAAAACCTGCCCTCAAGACAATAACTGCCTTATTATTTTACAGGGTATTCAAGTAAATCTTGTGGGAAAGATATATTGGTGACCAAGGGATAAAGCAGACAGGCAGTGACCTCAGACAGCAGCAGCATTCATTCACCTCCTGGCTGCCCCATCAGCAAGTTCTTATGCCCTAGGACACCGAGGCCAAGTCCACACT
This sequence comes from Vidua chalybeata, assembly GCF_026979565.1. NCBI lineage: Eukaryota > Metazoa > Chordata > Aves > Passeriformes > Viduidae > Vidua > Vidua chalybeata. The sequence continues at coordinate 73,072,424 of NC_071532.1, read as the reverse complement.
CCTGCAGGAAGGGGTGCTGAAGGACCCCACTGCCTCCCCATTAGAGAACAGCACTGACCCAAGCACATCTCAGGTGTGTGCATGGACCTGGGACCCCACAGGCAGTTAACACATGTCCAGTCTAGTTTGGAAGGTCACAGGCTTTCCTGCAGTGCCAGCTGGCTGCAGGGCCAGAATAAAAAGCACAGCTGGGTTTTAGTTGTTAGCATAGATAGCTGCTGATCCACTGCTCTGCAACACAATATGGCCCAGTCTTCAACTTGCCCTAGAGAGATTATTTCACCTTACTACTTCTATTCTGGGGAGAGAAATCAGGTGGGGAAGTGCAAAGCAATAGGTCAAGGCATGGAGCTGAGTTCTATTTTGATGCACAACATTATGACAAGACAGAAACAACAGTGTAAAACCCTGAAGAACTTCAACATTTAACTAATTCAATTTATGCCACTCAGAGCAAACTAATTTAAAATCACTGCTATTTGAAACAGCTAATTTTAGTTTGTGAACTATATTTGAAAGCTTTTAATTCTGTATTGCATTTGTACTTCTATGGTTTTCTGAAGAAATGTTGATTTTCATAGGTTGGTAACTATAAAATATGCTGGCTTTCAAGTACACAGCTTTATTACCAAAATCAGTGTAAAAACATTCTTTACTAATCAGAAATATGTACTACACAAACCCTTAAGCAATGACATAACTTTTTTTATGCAATCATACATACAGAAGCCCTTTTCCAAATATGATGTGAAAACTGTCCAAAACTATTTTTTGTTTATTTCAACACATCTTCCTTATTGAGCAATGTTTGCTTTACAGAAACAGGAATTGGATATGGAAGGAATAAAATTCACACCTTAAAATGTTTATAGAAGTAATCTTAACATATACAGGCTAAAAGAGAAAGTAATGTATTCAAAATTTTTAATATTGAAGACTAAACATGTTGGCTCAGAGCCATTGAACAGAAGAGGTTAGTTCTAGCACCTCTCTTTATGGTGACCTGGAACAGCAGGACATCGTAATTTTCTGGGAAACAGGCTCCCCTGCTTTTTAGTTCTCCACTTATTTTCCTGCATTTTCTCCAACTTTTCACCAGCTGGTACAAGGTAAACATGAAAAAGGTACTTGATATAATTTTTTTATCTACTACAGGGAAGCTACAGGCATTTAAAGATGGCTCATTGTCTTCAAAAACACTTTTTCTAAGTACTTTTGCTAAGTACTGTAGTGTCTAATAATTCCATCTGCTTTCAAGTTTCAGAGGCAAACCCCAACCTAGTTTTAGCTCTTCATTTGCAGCTGTCAAGTTCTAAAAGGTAACTAAAATAAGCATTTATGCTCTTTGAGGTTACTTTATTTTACATAAAGGCAATGTAACTTTGTATTCTGCTTGTGAAACTTTACTGAGTATGCAAGGACTTTTCAACAGAATCTCAGAATTGTCCTGTCAGACATCACTGACAGTTTCTTTCCTAGTGATATTTTAATGGTGTCAAAAATAAAAACAGATCAAGTCAAGTCATACAGTAATGAACAAACCAGATATGAGAGCTACCAAAACAACACTTTTGAACCTGAGTCCATAAACAGAAAAGGGCACAAACTACTTTACAAAGAACACTCAAAACACGGTGGAGAAAATGTAGCCTGTTTGAAGTAATTTTAAAATTACTGCAAGGGATTCACCTCCAATACCAAGGCAGGGGAAGAGGAAACAAACCCAAAATCAACAATGCCTCTCACCCACCAAACCAGTAACTTAAAGGCTTGAAAGAACTGGAACCTCTTGTACTAACGTATGTGATAAGAAACAGCCTGAGACACAAGTAGTAATTAATAATGGAGCAAAGATACTCAAAGTCCTCTCCCACTAACTAAAATGTGCATTGACAAAATTAACTTAGGATGCTGCCACACAAATAATAAACAAGTTTTTATTTCTTACAAGTTCCCAAATCTGCATTACCTGAAAGAAAGAGGTTTCACCTAATACAATGGATAGTTCTACTTCCTACCAGTGACCTAAGGCCAAATACACAGCAGAGCATCCAAATGACAATGAAACAAACTTCATTTTCTACCGAAGTTGGAGGGGAAGCAGATGAACACTGGCTAAAATTAACTCAGTTCAAACTCTAGCAAGACACTTAGTAACAGAGGGGTACCTCAACTGAGCAGTCATTAAGACATACTGGTTCTGACATCACTAGTACATACAACAGGTTCAAAGAATGGATCCATTTTATAGGCACCTACTTACAAAGGAAAATGCAGATACTACCCCTGTTTTACAATGATGGGTTAAGGTTCTTTTACTTAGCTGTTCTACCCTCCAATTTAATTTGGCATAGCCTTTTTTTCTTTCCTTCTCTCTCTCTCTCTAGCACACACACACAAATAAACAAAAGAACATTTATTGGTGCTTCAAGAGCTGTTCGCTGATGTCACATCACAGAACAGGAACCTGAATCTATTAAAAATCTGTTTACCAATGAAGAAACAGAAGCCAATTCAGGATTCTTTTTGTTTTATACAAAAGCACAATCACATGAGCAAAACGCACTCACTTTTAATTTCAGTTACACGCATTTAACAGATTATGGAAAGTTCACACGATACCTGAAAATCCTGCTGGAGTTCTTAAGAGCAAACATGTTCTGAAATATTTTCTTTCACATGTTGGGTTTTTTTCTTTATAAATTTCTATTCAAAGGCTGGACCAGAATCTGCTGAAGTTTTATTAAAGCAAATTACTGGTATGAAAGCAGTCCCTTGATAGGACTGCTGGTGAGGGCTCCCCTGCTGACGATAAAAGCTGAGACAGCAACACAGACAGGACTTACCTCAATCACCGTCAACCTCTTAGAGCCAACAGCACTCAAAAACATTTAAGTGTGGTGTCAAACTCTCTACCACTGTATTTAAACTAACTTTTCTTTGCATAAAGACAAAGAACATATTTTAAAGGTACCTTTTCACTCCCCTCCCCTCCAAGCATCTCAACTACAAATTACACCTCAATGTTAACCTGCTCTTTTAGGAAAAAAAGGCACCTCCTTCAATATATTTGTTAGATTAATAAGGTATTTTCCAACACACTTGTATGTGTCCAGACACACCACACACTGAAAGGCACACATTTAGAATGTACTTACCACTAAATAGAGTCTTGAGTGATAATTCACAAGCTCCTCTTTAACTCTGGGAGACTCTCCCAAGTACTTCCCACAAAATACAGCTATCTTGAATGAAATTATGTATTTCCACACCAATAGGAATATACTCTGTCAAGGAGAGCATGGTTTCCTGAGAATTCACCGATGGCACAGCGCTTAGCGAAGGCCCTTGATGAAAAAGATGGGGCCATCTTTTAGACAAGGTCACCAACAGAACTTGAGCACTAACAGGCTCACTCAGGTTCCTTGGACAACCCTACCTAGTTTCATAATGCAAACTCATAAAATTCATTACCAGTTCAACAGCACTTGTGCAGAGTTAACTGTGTTCTGACCTTTAAGATCTTTCAGGTCTTTTCCAACCTAGGCATTCCGTGGATTCTCTGAATTCTGTGACCTCTCAACACTGCAGAAGAGCAGTCTTATGGAGCAAGGCTCAGTTCTGGAAATGTCAAAAGACAAAGCCTGCTTGTCACCTGGAGATACTATCCTCCTTAAATGTGTTATGACATTGGCTGCAGCAGAACTGAAAAATATCAAAAAACTTCCTCTGGAAAGATAAGCAAGATCTGTCCCTAAACAAATTTTAATATGCTAATGGATAAACTGAATTGCTCCAATTCATGCAGCTAGTCCAAGACAAGAAGTACAGAGACCTAGGAAGTTAACTCAGCTCCAAAAAAGCATCAGGAAGATAACTAACCATACCAAGCTGTCCTGATAACTGCATCTTGCACACTCTTTCTTGCTCCTTCTAAGTAACTCCTATGACTGTGATAATCTGCTTCTTCCCAAAATCAATGTTACACACCATCCTAACCATGCAGAACACCTTACAGCTCAACAGCTTCTGCAGCAGATACAGAGATTCTCAATGGCTTGCCAGGAAATCCATGAAAGTAAAATATCTTAGAAATGAGAAAAAAGTAATCTTTGGAATATGAAATCAAGTATTTGTTAGAAGCTAGACTATCTTAACTCCAGGAAATCAGGAGACAGCCTAGGAGTCAAGCTGTCCCTAGAAGGAGAGTAGCACACACCTTCTGCTCTATCATGAGCTGAAAAGATCAAGGTTAGGAACTCCTACATCAGACATCAGTCTGGACCTGATCTTCAGGGCACAATCTGGTGGTGTGGTTTATTCAACCCTACAGACAGGCAGACTAACAAGTCTGGAACCTACAGAGCACACAGCAAATAATCAAAAGCTTTCTGATGCTGAGGGGAGGCTGTTGCATCACCTTTCTAATAATGCTACTCAGCATTCCTGAAGAGCAGGTCAACATATGACACAAGATGGCCTGACAAGTTTTACTTGCAAACTGAACTCTTAACACACAGCTGCAGGAGTTTTTCCGGTGACTAAAGATTTGTCTTGCAGGCATTCCAAACAGGCACTGCATTTAGTAAAGAAATAGCCATCATCTAAATAAACAAGGAAGCTGAAAGAGCAGGCCATCATGCATACTTAGAGAATTCCTACACAGCTAGTCTTTGTACCCCAGGGTTTAAAGACAACACCTTTGTGTTTAAGTTTAAAGACACTCCTTTGCACTCCATTCTCAGGTCAGGCGTCTTGGCAAAAAACAAAACCAAACAAAAAAATTAAAAACAAACATTAAAAAAAACTCAACCAGAAAAAGCTAGAAAGATGTTCCACATCCTCTAAGGTAACCTGACAGTGCAGCCATGAGTTTTTGACTATCTTTAGGTCTACATAGTTGAAGGGAAAGACCCCAAGAGGTAGGAGTCCTGGTTTGTAACAAACTGCAATTACTGGTTTTGAAACAAATCATTATCTAACAGTCAGTGTCAACTAGGTAATCTTTTGGTGTGAGTTTAAGACAATACAAGCAGCAAAGGCACATTAGTCTCTGATGCTCTTTGTGGAACCTGGGCTACAGAAGTCATCCACATCACATCTCAAGAAGGATCTCAAAAGCATCACATACTCTGTGGGCAGAGTTTCTTTATCTCATATAGATTTAGGCTCTGAAGGTGAACCTAAAGGAAAATGGAGATGTTTCAGGAGCAGAGCTCCTTGAAATCAATAGCCTGATTTTGTGGTCTTTCACGTGCGTGCCTTACTCTAACGTAAGGTTTTTACCCCTCATTCTAGGTAGCTGGTATTGACTCTGTGAAGTTTTTAGCACTGTTGAGTGAAAGCTCATGATGAGTTTCCATAAGGAATTTTGTGGAACTGTTCAGTTGCAAGCAGGATAAATCTAATCCTACATTCACCACACCAGGATCAAAGCAGTTAGTAGAAGGACAGGAATAAGGCCAATACCTCCAAGAGTTGAAGCTGAACAAGTGTTGCTGCAGAGCTGTTTCACCCCTCACTTTCCTCCCACTGTGCTATTGCTTCAACAGGGCCATGGTAGCAAAGACATCACCAATGAGGTTGGAAGGACTAGTGGATAAATACTCTAGGGATACAACACCAACAGTTCACATAGTTCTCGCAAGGAATTAGAAAGAGCAGCTCATCCGTGGTATTATCAATATCCAACCAAACTGGAATCCAAAGTCAATAATGGACACACATAGTACAAACTCCAAAGATGTCTATTTCAAAGTACTCCCAACTGGAAGGAAACATAAACCGAGCACTTCTTCCATGACTGTGTCACTGGAATAAAAGATACTTTTCTGTAAGAATTTGTACATGAGAGGACCAACTGAAAAGAACTGCAAATGAAAAACAGCTTTGCATACCCAAAGGAACCCCCTTACCAAGAAGAAAAACTTCATGCAGAAAGGGTGTCACAAGAATTATCATTAGCTGGTGGTCTTAGCATAGGAGACCCAGGTAAGTCAGAACACTTCTGCAGTTCTGCAGTTAAAAAGATGTGGGAGTCTGGAAAAGCGCTGTATCCTATGCACCCACAGAGAAATGAACCCTGCAAGTTACTACAGAGTGGCTGCAGACACATTCACTCAGTCAGAACAAATGCATACTGTCACTCAGACAAAAACATACCAGCTTCAGTTTTACTTGGAAGAATTAATATTTACTACTATATTATACTCAGCTCTTGATTAGAAAATCAAATATTTATGGCATGATTTAAGTCTGCACTAAATCAGAAAAAGTTACAGTAACTGTCTTGCCTATTACTCTGTTTCACTCATTACACTTTCACTTGGCCAAAGACTTCTATACATCATGTAGGGCACCACCCCAAGTTGTTCCTGGTATTTCATGCCCAGGTACTATGCATCTTTTCTCCTCTTGAGAGCCAGAAGCTATACCTAGGTGCCTGCTGGGATCTGTTAGCAAGATGACAAGTCAAAAAACATGCAAAATCTTCCAGCTCGCTTATAGTTGTGTATCACTAAAATTTGCTCCACTGCATTTTTTAACATCAGAACTGTTCTTTCTCAGACTGAAGAATAGAGGCTTTTCAAATGTGTAACCAAGATCCAAAATACAGAACCACAAAAAGAACTGATGAAAACAGCTTTCTCAGTATCCACGAAGTTTTCCAGAACCTGGTTCACACATCTAATATTTACAATGCTAACAAGATGAAGCAGCATGAACAAAGGTCAAATTAAAAAAAAAAAAAAAAAAAGAGTACTGTGAAATCTTCCTCAGGGAGTCACTCACTTCAGGGAGTACAGCTTCCAAGGTCTGTCATTTCAAACTTAAATCCATATATCCATTGAGTTGAATACGACTCTTTTTTAAAAGAGCAAAAGGACCAGATATTGGCATTCAGGTACCGTTTACTTATTTTTTGTATTTCTAAGACATAAAGACAAACAAATGATTTGATTATTATCATAAAGTACCAAAATCACTGCTAGAAGATTTACTACCACAGAAACATTATCATAACTTAGGTAGTTTAAGTCAAAACTCTACTGGGTTTGGGGGGTAAAAAAAGTCCAATCTGATTAATTTTTGCATGTATCATTCTGCTGGAAGTCCTGATGCAGGATTTTCAATTAGCCCTGTAACACAGCATTATTTTTTTTCTGAAGTGAATGGTCCATCTGCAACTTCCTCTGCAATTAACCTGCTCTGCACAAAAATTAATAGTGCCAATAACTGAATAAACAACTACTCCTCACTAGTCATGAGCAGATATTAACCTCAAAGATAAATACAGTTATTACTTAATAAGGGATCAGCTAGTGATGAAAGTAAGAACACTTTAGTAACACCTACCCAAAATATTATTTGTCACCAAAAGCAGATTTAAAATCACCACATACCTCAGTCATGAAAAGACATGACACTGTACACTCCTGTTCCCATTGAATCTTTACATAATCCTGCACTTAACTAAAAATCAAGCATGGTTATAACTCCACTCTACCACTACAGCTTATAAGGTGAGTTGATCACTAAAAAATTGTGGAACTGTACTAAATTTGTGGACACTTAAGCCCTACAACACCTCTGAGCCCAAAGTATAGAAAGCATTCTTATCGGAGCAGGAGTTTGTATGTCATGTGGGACAAAGGAAGTCTTGTAATGGCATAATAGCAGAGATGACACGAGGTTTGCTGCTGCACCAAACAAATTAAAAAGCAGGAGCTTGTCTGTCAGCAATCCTAGCAGCTTGTGCCTGGACAAAGCTGAGACTTTCAGTTCCCCTCTGTTCTACAGTCAGGGGAGCTGCAGCATCTGTCACTCCCATAAGAGCCATCCTTAGTGCAGCTGCACTCCAAAAAGAGGTTTCTTACTCCTACCAACAGTACAGGTGTTCAGCTGGACTGCAGTGGTATTTGTAACCCTGTCTTTGAAAAGTGTTAGAACACTGTCTGCTGGTAGACATGCTTTGTGCTTTGAAGACCACCGTTCCCCCTCTTTGAAAGGTGGCTGACTTTGCTTTAACAAAGCCTTTAGGGCAACCCTTGTTTCCTGTATCCCACACCTTCCAATAGACTGTTGGCTTGAAAACATTTACAGGTGCTAACTAGAAGAGAAGAAATTAACAACAACCAAAGTGGCTGAATACTCTGCATAATCACTTGTTACAGAAACTTGGGGAATTTCGGCTGGGGTAGCACATCACAAATTATCCAGTGGTTTGGGTTGGTAGGGACCTTTGAAGACCATCTAGTCCAACATCTTGCATGAATTGATGTTGCTGAAAGTTCTGTCCAACCTGATCTTGGACATTTCCAATCGTGCAACTTCTTTGGGAAACCTGTTCTACAGTTTCTCCATCCTTATCATAAAAAAATTCTTCCTTATGTTCAGTCTAAATTTATATTTCAGTTTAAAACTGTTGTCCCTCATCCAGAGCCCTGGTAACAAGTCTTTAACCATCTTTTTCATATTCAATAGTACCTTTCATACCCTTAGGTACTGAAAGGCAGCAATAAGGTCTCCCTGGAGCCTTCTCTTTTCCAGGCTGAACAATCCCAGCTCTCTCACAGAAGAGGGGTTCCAGCACTCGGACCGCTTTTGTGTCTCCATCCTTAACTGTAAAGCCTAGCACATCCCATTAAAATTCACTTCAACAACTTTGTGGGATTGTCTAATGAAGTACAGAGAAACTGCAGGGATAAGTGCTGAAAGCAAAAAGGCTTTCAAACCCATCATCTGTTTGAGAAGCCATTTAAAAATACCCTGCGTTTGCCAAGCTACTGGTCCAGGTATCTTACAAATGCTGCTGTGTGAATTTCAGTTCTCTGGAGCCCTCCAGTGGAACGAACTCATAGGAGCGGCCACGAAACCCATGAAACAGCACAAATACCCCACAAATACATTTCATCCGCAGGAGCCGGGCTGCTGACACAGCCAACTACCAAATCCCAGCGCACATGTTGCTGCCCTAACTAGGTTACCGGCTAAAGCGAGTAGACACTGCCCCGCGGAACCACGGCCGCTGCTTCCCCGGCAGCCGGCGGCTCCCGGCATCCCAGGATCGCCGGCCCCGCGATCGCGCGCTCGGCACCGGCCTCTCCCGGCCCCGCCGGGGCAGCGGCGGCGGCGCGGGGCGGCCCCGGGACATGCGCAGTGCCGGCGCCGGGCCCGTCCCCACCGGGGACCCCCGCGGGGGGGGTCGGCGCAGGACGGGGGGGTCCCGGGGGTCCCCGCCAGCCCCCCCCCCCGCGCCCTGGCCGCGCATGCGCGGCGCGCCGCCACCCCCCCCCCCCCCCCCCGACGGGCGGCGGGGGAGGGCGAGCGGCTCTCAGCTCGTCCCTTCTCGTCCTGGCCGCCGGTCTCCGCTGTCGGCGCCGCCGGTTCCTCACGCCCGGCGAGCAGCTGCTGCTGCCGCCGCCGCCGCAGCGCGCGGCGCCCTCCCGGTTCGGCTCGGAGCGAAGGGGAAGACCGGGTCAGCGACACCCGCCGGCCCCCCGGGAGCGCTGGCGAGCGCAGCCCGCCCCGCTACTTACGCGCTCCCCCGCCTCCCGCCGCCGCCGGTGCCGCCGCTCCGCGGCCGCTCTGCCCCCGCTATCACTCCTCGTCTTCACGGACAAGACAATATGGCGCCCGCTGGCGCTCACCCGGAAGTGAAAGGCGTCACGGTTCTGACCCTCGCCTGGCATACACGGGCGCCTTCCTCCGCCATCTTTGCTGAGGGCGGCCGGGCGGCGCTTCCCGTTTCCCTCGCCCCGGCCGGAGCGCCAATGCCCGCTGCCGCCATCTTTACTGCGGGCAGCGCCGCCGCCGCTGCCGCGGAGGGAGGCGGGGACGCGCTCCTGCCCGGAGCGGCGGGAATGGAGCGGGATTCACCCTCCCGCCTGCCGTGGTGTGAGGAGGCCCATGGGAGGCTCGTTAGCTCCGTGGCTCCACGGATAACTTCTCGTCAGAGTGCGATCCCTGTTTCCACTGCGGGGTCGACATGTAGAAGTATGTAAAGCTGCATGAATAAGTTTATAAAGCTGCTAGCTACGCGTGTAAGTGCTGTAAGTACGTAAGTGGATAGGCTCTGGGAAATGGCCCTACACTGAAATACATAATAACTGCTGTGTTGTAAAGCTACAGGGTGTGAGCCTTCAAAGTCAGGCCAGTGTATGGCTGTAAGGAGTGCTTGCGAAGCAGGACAATTCTCCAAGTAGCTTATCCAGAATATCCAAATGAACTTCTGTGAGTTCTACCTGGAATTTTTCATTTTATTTTAAGGTATGAAGGAAAAAAAAATCGCCTGCAGTAAACAGCTGTTCTTGTATGGACACTGGGGATGACTCTGTAGGCAGGATCTGAGTAATTCCATTCCTTTGTGTGGAGCAGAGGTTCCCATTAGCTGGCACATTACTTACCGCTGGGATCACTGCCTTCCCTTCCTTCAGCATCATGGATGTAAATGCCTAAAACATCCACAGTCTCTCTGATCTTTGCATAAAGTTATATTAATACCCACACGGAGTAGCAAAAATAACTATTATAAATCTATAGAAAATTCAAGGATTCAATTTATGATTTGTCAGTGCCACTTAGGCTACATATCAGTGTTGGCTGAAGCAGTCTAGATTTCCCCCTTTTTGTGTCACATGGAACGGCAGGACTGAGAATGCTTTCCACGGACAGAAATGCTGTGGAAGTTTTAAGTCTGTCCAGTGTCAACTCACACCTGGAACTCTGGAGTGATGCTTATGGATGGACAAACTTCCAGCTGCTACTGAAATGGGGCGTGCGAGGAAGTCCCACTCTTGGTCCTGGTTTTATCATAAATTACAGAACTGAGTTCTTGTAAAGGGAACAAATTTTATCTGTGCCCTTTGTCACAGAGGGTAAGGCAGGGGAAACAAGCAGTGCCCCTTAAGTGTTCAAGGATATGGATTCATCTCTGGGGAGCTCTTCCACAGGCAGTGATGACAAGACAAAAGCAAAAATACATGAGCTCAGATGTACAACATATAGCTTATGTTTAAATAATACAGTTTTCCAAATGGCTGGATGTTTTATTTACACATTTTTCTAACAATATATAACAGATGAAAAGACAGAATGAATAGATGACAGATGCAGCTATTTTCTCAGAAACTTATTAAAGCACCTTGGGTAGACTGGAAAACTGATCAGACTTGTGTTTGTTTTTCAAATACAGTCTGTATGTAAGACCCTGTTTACTTAGTAATATTTGGAATTATAAATCTACAAATTAAATGTATCAGCACTGTAGTCAAATTGTAAAAATACTATTTGTTATTTAAATACCTGCAGAATAGAGTTAAGACTATTAGTTCAAATAGATTAAAAAATGAAATGAATGAAAACTAGTTTAAACTTTTAACATGCTTGATTTATTGCTCACAAGTATTTTGAACTTAGCAACAAGATTTTTCATTATAGGATTGTCTTTTGTGTAAGCACAAGCACACATGAACATATCAGGGATTATCTCCATGTATAAATGACAGTAGAATCAGAACTCAGGTTTGTGGAATAGCTAAATAGGGAATGGAGACCATTGACATGGTGGTTTCACTACAGAATACACTAAAATGATTCCCATGTTACACAGCTCAAAAGCAAAAAAACCCTAAACCAGCAAAGCAATGATGTAATTGCTAAGAAGTCATAAACTCAGTCAAAATAAACATTCTTGTTTTCTTTTAAAAGCAGTTCTGCAACTTTACATTTTGTACTAGGGAAATCCTGGAAGCTGCAATAGATGTAAGAAACATTCTCGACACTTAAAAGTTAATTTTTTCTACTGCTATCAATGACAATGGAAGTATTTATAACCTTATATAAGTGGAATGTACACCAAGTAGTTTTGAAGTGGCTGGAATGCATAGCAATTGTTTTATTATAAAGTAAAAATTCACTCAGACTTCTTATGTAATGTTGTGCAAAGAAAGTGTTTTGACTTGCACAGACAGACATCCATCTGAAAATATATTTTATAATCTCATTTACAAAAAATAGATTGTGAATCATTTTGAATAATCACTTTTCCACTATTTCTGCTATTTGTTTATACACCAACAGGAGAGGTACAACAGCTAGAACAGCTGGCAAAATGACAGTCTAAGACATGATAAATAGACACAGAAGCAACAGTAATCTGTTCTAAAATAATTAGACTGAAATGGTTCTACCAAAGAATAGTGGCATTTCTTTCATGTAGATATACAAATCTTTGTACAAATACATAAATGTGTACAGGGTACAGCAAAATAGAGTCCAGATATTGAAAACTAAGGAGTATCAAATCTTTGTTTAATCAGGGTTGTTGTAACAACCCTCATCTGAACATTATCTTTCTTTCTTACTTAGTGTAGGCTTAGGTTATAATGTTGTTAGCTGGAACACAGATAGCTAAAGCTGAGGTGTGCTACCACTTTTTAATGAAAATTGAATTTGTTAATTATTGTTAACAGAAGAGTTGTATTTAAATGCTTTCTTTGTTCCCATCTAATTTGTTTCCTTTTTAATACATCTTAGATTTTGTACTAAAGAAATTACTCCTTTCTTATTTTGTTACCAGTATGTTGAAATAAGATTTTTATAATGGGTTGAGAATGTAGGTACATTAATTTCATGTCCCTTTATGATTCAGTTTGTGTTAGTATAAAAAAGAAGCATACAGAGAAGCAAATGGTGAAGTTAAGATATTTCAGCCTTTTAATGAATTTATAAACCACTCTCACCTGCTACCACTTGAAATCCATAGGTAAGAGCACTTCATTGATGCACACAGAGGGTGCAGATGGGAAAGGGGAGGAAGGTTGGCAGACTGCATGGATTTCATTTTCTAAACAAAGACGATTACAGTGTGTACATTTTGGGCGGCAAAGTTCAGGGTTTGTTTTTCTTCACCTCTATTTGTAGCCGTCTCTTAGGAGAACAGACTAATGCAAACATGATGTCTGTACACATATTGTAGACAGGTTAGTATAATAAATCTCTTTTGGTGTAAATGATAGATAAATCCAAAGATAACAAAGCTCTTTCTTATAATCTGTGCTAACTCTTTAGCTGATGCAGTGGTCTTTGTTGATGCCTCTGTTCTGGGGAAACTTGTAAGGGGTTCCAGTTGTCCATATATGTAAATCAGATACTTCCCATAGGTGATGTTTACTTACTGATGAGTGAGGAACTATTTAATTTGAATCCTTTGTAATTGTTTTACAGGTACTGTCTTGTGACTGGTCAGCAGAGAGCTGCTCAGGAGTCACAGCTTTTCTCAGGGGTCAGTATTGCAGCCTGTAGGCAGAGCCAGTGTGGTGGTGGGGACAGACCAGACTACAGCAACAGTAGCTCTTCCTGCAAGAGCTTTGCAAGCTTACAGAGTAAGTGATGAGATTGGGAACCACTATATCCTGCTTAAGGATCAATGAAAGCAAAGACATTGACATTGAGGCTGGCTTATGGAGACCCCAAAACCATAAAGAACAAATGGAGCTGATGAAGAAAGCAGTGGTGCCCTTGTGAGAAGAGAAGGGTGGGATGAAGAGAAAGCCATTTTGAAGGTATGCCACATGAAGACCCAGGCTACTGCACTTTCTCAGGGTGGGGGACCACAAAAGTATGGTGAAGCTCTGTAAGGAGTACATCCTGTAGGCCTGAAGAGATTTTTGGTTGGTAACATAAGACATTTTAAGGAGAGTGTTAAACTTTCAAGCCCTTCACTTGAATTCTGAAAACATACAGCTTTTCAGTAGCGTGCACACATCTGGTAGTTCCAGCAAACTGCCAGTTCCTTGACTCTAGAATCATATTTAACATTCTAGCACATATAGGATGTATACTCTTGTTTTCCCAGAATGCTCTGAGCTTCTTTTCCAATTCCTGATAAAGAATTATAAGAAGTCTTCAGTATACGCATTTATGTCATTTCTTTAGAGCCAAACTTTACACAAAATAACTTAGATCTGTGTAAAGGACACTGTGACTTGCATCTAAAATTGTGTGTGACATCTTGCACTGGTCAGTTTTTTCATTTTGAAGGCATAACTTCACCTATTGCCTTCATTTTTAGAGAATGCTTCCTTCTATCATATTTTCATACCTGTTCCTGACTCAAGGTTTACAGAGTTCCTTCCAACATAGCTTTTTATTTCCACTCAGAACACCTCATCCAGGAACAACAGTAATAATAAAGAAAAAATATTTTTAAAAAATAATAAAAATTATCTTGAATAAAGGCATTGGCTCTTTTTCATGGCACTTTCTCTCTATGTTCTATAAAATACCTGTAAATACAAGTAAATGTTCCCTGGCTGTTAAAGAGAAAATAATCCTGCCAGCATCTTTTATGCTATCCTAGGCAATGAAGTTCACTTGGGAAAATTTCAACAATCAGCTTGCAAACTCCAGTTAAAAAGAACCAAGACCACCTCAGGAATTTCCTGATAATAGCATTAAAAGTAGGAAGTAACAGGTAAAGAACCTCATTGTCTTTCTGTCCTAGTTGGGCAGTCTAGGGAGGTAGTACTAGGCTAAAAAGTAGATGAATACAGGTACTTAAATTCAGTAGTTTTCCAGAAGTCAGCAAGGAGAGGAACATCAGGTGTCAGCTACTCACTCTGCGTGCTTTAGGGTGGAGGATTCACTTCATGTGTCCTCCGAGCAAGATTGTGTCACATAAGTGATACTTAGTTGCCATTTGCTAGGACTGTTGCCTGGATCTAATTCTGAGTTTTGATCAGTTACACACAAAGAGGATAAAGACATGTGTAGGTAGATGAATGGTATGGGAAGATGAGGAACTAAAAGAGAATTATGGTATTTTAACCAACTCTCATCTAAACATTATCTTTCTTTCTTACTTAGTGTAGACTTAGGTTAAGAGCTTGTTAGCTGGAATACAGATAGCTAAAGCTGGCTGCTTGGTTTCTCTGAGTTTTACTACTTTTGGGTAGACTGAGACAATTTTAATTTATACAAGGAAAAAACCATGGTTTTGGCCAAAACACAGAGCCTAATTTTGATCTAAACAGAGGAGTTTTCCTTTTGGAAATAAAATGCTGTGCAACCAGAGGCTCACTCCATTATGACTATCAGTTGTATGGCCTAACAATCCCTACTGCCTGAACAAGAATGTGCAAGTTATGTGGCTCTTACACCTCAGCAGGTTGAGCAAATGCAATTCTAGCAGGCTGTGCCATTTTCTTATGCCAAAGAGACAATGCAAGTGGGATGAAGCTCTGAAATGGAGAATAGGAGAGTCAGGCAGGTAGGTATGACAACATGTGGTACAGACAGCAATAGGGACAGCATGTTTTTTCATTAAAAAAACATTACCATAAATGAAAACAGTAAGCATATATTAACATTTTTTTCTCTACCAAAGAGCAAGTCATACAGGATGGAACTGTTACAGAAGTAATTTGTATTTAAGTAACTGCTTATTAAATTAATTAATTGCCACAAAACTTCAAGTAGTCATCAGGTCTTGACCTTAGAATGAATCTGTTACTCTCTGGGATGGAAATGAGAAATTACCAAAGGAAGTACCACCTCAAAACAGGGCAGTCACACAGTCTACAAAAACCAGTTCTGCCACTAGGACTCCTGCTGTCCCCCACTGCTGACAAAAGGAAGTCCAGACATGTATCAGAGGGCAAAGGTCATCATTTACTGTCCAACTCACACACACAGTGCAAAAATAAGTTATAGTTTATTACTCCTGTGAGAAAAGTATTCAGGAACAGATAAACAAGTTCATATTTGGAACCAAAAGTAACAGAATTTACTGAATTACACTTGAACTCTGTACATACACAAGCTTATATGCTGTACATTGTCATAATTGTGAAGTTGAAAAATTACTAAATACAGAAATTATTTGCAAATCTCTTTCCTAGAAGGTAAAATGACAATACCTATTGATGGATTTATGGTGTGTGTATATATCTCAGAGGATATACTTATGCACACCAAGTACATATTTATATTGAAACAGGAGTACATTGCTATACCAGTGCCAGTTGGAGACAACTGAAAGGGTACTGGGTATCTGAGGATTCACTGTCACTATTTAGAAGCCATGTTTTCCCAATCTACTCCCAGCTCTTATCAGGAGAGTGCACTGAAGCACTGCCCAGAGACAGCTGGGTAGTCACTCCATTCTGGAACGACTCTGCTTTCCAATTACTACACACAGAAGCAACACTATTTGACAGGCTCTTGTTTGCAGAAATCTTAACAGCTGACATCCAACCCAGTGATGGGAAGGGTCTGGACTGGATCAAAAGAAGTTGAACACTTTATATTGTTACTGTACACCAGCAAATCCAGGCACTTAGCGCTATCAGTATTTCTATTCTCAATTGTTCTAGAACTATGGGCAAAAGCTTATCTTTATTATAACCAAAAACAAACTTTCCCTAGACCTCAGTAGGATAGGACATCATCTTACATTCTAACAGTACTGCATCTTAATGAACCCAGGAATTTTATATGTTTGGCAAAGTGCATACTTTAAGAGAATCATTCAGATATTTATAATAGTTTAACTGAAATTCAGAGTCAAAATATGATAAATTCTCTACAAGATAAAGGCACAATATTTACAGGTACTCTTACCACTGCAGCTTTAAATAAGATAAACTAAATAACACTACCTTCTTTGAAATTAAACTGTTAAGAATTATAGTAATAATCTTTCATAAAAAAGTAGATATGCTTGTGCATTTAGTACTCTTGATTCTGGAACCATCTGAACATGGGCATCACTAACGTACACCCACTGTCCTCCTGATGCTCCCATGGCTTCTTTTAAACCTGAAATACAGAAGCAAAAGAAATATTTTTCTTGTCTTTCACAACATCATCAAGAAAATACAGTGGCTATTTCAAAAAGCAAGTGAAGCTTCTAACCTACAAGAGTAATTCATTACTTAGATACAGTCTGCTATTCAGTTTGAAACTTACATGTCAAAGAGCACTGTAAGAGAAATTGGTGGAAGACAATGCATAGGAATGGATGCTGCCATGGCTTTTTCCATATATTTTTACAAAGCCTAAGATATCTCCAGTACAGCTTGCTGAGTTCCAACAGGAATTTATACTAGAATACAACCAGTTCTGACATAGAAAGAAGGTCTTATTTTAAAAGCTGACCAGTGTGAAATTAAGAACATGAGAAGATCTAATCTGTTCTAATAATCATTGCAAGTCAAGCATAAGACTGAAGGAAACTTTGATTTCATGAATAAGGTAAAAGATTGTCTTTCTGGGAAATGAGCTTCAAATGCAAAGTGATAGTACACAAAATAGAAAGGATAATGTTTGGTTCATACTTTCCCCCAGGAAGGTAAACAGTAAATATATTTACCTAACTTTGACAGCTTAACATATTCTTGCTGCTGCAAATTTTTCACTAACAGATTCTGTCCTGGAAACTTATTTCATTCTTGTCCTAGGGTGACTTTATGATACTTGTATCCCAAATAATCTGTTCTGCATACCCATCAACTATTAATAAGAAAGAACTAGTGTGCTATTCTCAAGATGCCAACAGAAACCCTACACCAAACCTTGTGTCTTCCATGAAAAAGATTCTTGCTGTTCACATTAAACCAGAGTATTCCAGATTTTTAAGTATTAAAAAAATTCCCATCCTAAAATACGTAAGATACACAAAATGCTCAAATATTCAGAAAATATGATTTAATATAATGGATTTGACTGGTGTACTAAACCATTTTCAGATACCAAATATGACAAATAATTAATCAGGCAAAACTACTGATCAGAATGTATTACTTTGAGTAGGAAAGAGAGAAAAGTTTTCCCTCAATTATCTGTTTAATAGCTGAATCAAAATTCCATTATTCACTCAGTTCTATATGGGATTAATAGCAGAAGTAGGATCTGTATTGTGTGCAACAACAACAAAAAAGAATAATTAATAGAATCATAGGTTGGTTTGGGTTGAAAGAAACTTCAAAGATCATCTAGTTCTAACAGTTCTGCCATGGGCAGGGACACCTTCCACTAGCCCAGGTTGCTCAGAGCTCCATCCAGCCTGGCCTAGAGCACATCCTGGGATTGGGTTTCTACAACTTGTCTAAAAACCACAATTATTCTCAGCTAAAAAATTATTTGCTATAAATCCCTGTAGACAGTTACTTTTGGTTTACAGTCAAGGAAAGGAAGCTCTGTTTGTACATACCCAGAACAGTTTTAGTGGTAGAAATATGCTCTAGCAATTTCTTGGAGGATGTCCTGACTTTCACATACGCTGCATAATGACCACCTCTCATTGAGCCACTGTGCTCCACTATTCCATAAAGACTATACAGCACTCTTGCACCATCCATAACGTTCTGCATCCCCAGAAACACAAAAAAACAGAAGTTAATTATTTCACAATAAATTTTACAGGCATCTTAAGTAGCTACCAGCAGTATGGTTCCAAAAGAGCCAATCAGCCATCTACAGCATTTCCAACAGCAAAATACCTCTATTACAAGACTCAGTAGTTTTACTAATTTAGTTACCATAGAGGCAGTAATACTTGTCCTTAATACTTGTCCACCAACATCACCAGGGCATCACAGCTTATCAAATATTAGCTGACATCTATGATATTCTTGATATGAATGGGATTGCACACAATTACAGTTCTGATCTCAAGACACTATCTGAAAAATTCACTCTACAATTTAATTTAAAATCATTATTATCATCATCATCATCAATCCAATTTAACTTGTGGTCAAGACACCAACTGCTGAAGTACAACAAAAATAAAGATTTTAAATGGTACCTTGCAAGATGCAGCACAAAATGGTGCTAAGTCTAAAATCAATGGGAAATCCACATGCCTGTTTACTTTCCGTAGACTCAAACCAGCCTTCAAAAGAAAAAAAAAAAAACAAGACTGTAAAATAAGTATTTTTATGAGGAAGCTTTTTAAAGCTAAGGTGGATCACTATACTATTAAATTAACCAAATCCAAGAGTAAGATTTCAACTGATTTAAACCTTCTTTGTTATGTTTCCAATGCAGTGCTACATGTAACGTGACGGACACACAAGGGGTTTCCCTGGATAGGTCAGGAAGGTTAAATGTACTCTGAATATGTTAGAATAACCACAACAAACATCAGCATGTTTCACACAGTGCTTCTACCTTCTAAAAAGGCAGTATTGGGATCTACAATGACACTTGAAGAACTGCTTGTCCACCAGTGGGGTGGAGGAATATACAAGGGGGGTTTGGCCTCTTACCTGGTGGAATCTTTTCAGGTGGAGAATAAGAATAGCAGGAACTGAAGAAATCAGCAGCTGTTTCCGTGCATTTGTGTAGACACCTTCCATTTTCTTTTCTGTATTTATGAATATCAAAATAATTTGTAAAGTGAAGGCAGTCATATGGAATTTTTAAAGTACTTTCTAAACATCTGACAGACTAGATCTATGCTGTGATGTTTCTGTACATATACAAAACACAAGGGACACTTTGGGGAGTAACAAAAATGTTTTCTCCTTTTTCTAGTTAATAAATATATTCTGTGAAATCTAAGCATTATTTTAGCCAGTCTTGTGCAAATCAGATCAGAAGCTGGAATCCTGTCCACTATCTAGGTCAGCTTGCACACTGAGATACTTATATTGTCTGTTACTATAGTACCCAACCTTCCTGTTAAAACCTAAAATAAATGCATGATCCCTGGATAAAAACTGGAAGGCACAAGTCTATTTATCTATGCTAATGTCCTAATCACTAAGAGTTTAGTTTTCCATTCTTTGGTTCTTTCTGCATGACTACAAGAAAGGTCTGAGGAGGGGTGTCTGCTTCAGGAAGCTTCCTAACCTGCTGGCTTCAGCATTCAGGATTGGGATATGTGGCTCCCAAACCCCCTATGGTGCAGAAGGCACCGAACACAGGGCGCTTACCAAAAGTAGCACAGTGAAAGCTCCACAGCAAAGCTCCACAGTAAAAGGGAACATGCCACTAGCGTTTGTTTTTGCTGAAAAAATTAATTTACTGGTTTTTTCGTATGTTCAAAAGAAAATAGTTAATTTGAGATATAATGGAGCACTTAATGTTTAATTAGGTGACCTCTTACATCTTTTGTTTTAGAAGGAAAAAATAAATGATTAGTTGTGAATTGATTTTTCTTTTCCACGGTGCCCAAGGAACCAAGGTGTTATTAAATGGCACTTACAGTCCCATGATGATTAAAGGAATGACTATAAAATACAAATATTTTTTTCTGAATTTGCTCATGCTTAACTTGTATCTCCCCAGATATCTATAAATGCACAGCAAACAGGCAATTTTTGTTATTATATGAGCTCCCTTTATTGTATTTACAAATTATCAGAAGAGCTTACATTTTTATTCTTCTGAAATTCTATATATTAAAAAAAACCCAATCTTCCAGTCCTTCTAAAATATTATTTTTTCATTAAATTTAAGTTGGTTTTCTTATTCAGTGAATTCTAATTGTCTGCTTGGGCTATATAAGCATCGAGGAAAACATTGTCAGAAGAAGGTACTTCTCTCTCATCTCCATTCTAACAAATTTTTGGAATTTTTTTTTCTCTCTTCATTACAACCCTCTTTTTGCCTCTTTTCCATATGTAATTACATTACTTCCCTGATTATGTATGCTACTGGGGCTGAATATTACAGCATATATTTTCAAAGCTTTGAGGATTGTAAGGAACAGAAATAGCAGCAAAGATTAGTATCGAGCAATGCACATAACTTGGTTTATGGTTATCTTTAAATTCTTCATCTTGGATAGAATAAAGATGCAAAATGAATTCTATGTTACATCTACGATTATGTTCTAATATAAAAATTAGTCTTATTGCCATTGCCTGATGAAGTTTTAAGTTGTTACAAGCAAGTTTTGTTTGGGGAGACATTTTCTGTTTAACTACAGCAGTGAGGCCCATGCTGGAGCAATGGAAGAGCAGCCAGCACACAGCTTTTGGGAGGCAATGCTGAAAATTGTCCAGAGGTACAGGCTCATTACCTGTGGAGTTGGTTTTCTTCTGATACTTCTGTTTCCTTTCTGTGCAGCTCTCACATAAAAGCTTGTTGTTCCCCATTAGGAGCTCTACAGAGGTGAACTGGTAAAGGCAGGACTGAACAGAACATTCCTTTGAGCTAGTTATGTAGCTTTGGGAAAGTGTCTGGAAAGCATTTTGAGGGTTTTGGGATAGTGAAGATTTGCCTACTGAGAACATGGAATTATTTGATAAACCTAATGCTGGATCTCCACAACTTGATTTTTTATCTTCATTTACAGGATCGCAGAAGCTAAGCTTGGATATGGCACTGGAAATCATCTCTTCATTGCTGTCGCTTGGCTTGCTGTGCGAC
The DNA here is from genome assembly GCF_026979565.1 of Vidua chalybeata. NCBI lineage: Eukaryota > Metazoa > Chordata > Aves > Passeriformes > Viduidae > Vidua > Vidua chalybeata. The sequence goes on along the minus strand of NC_071532.1, from coordinate 73,051,040 downwards.
GTTTTAGGGTTTAAGTGGTTGACGTGCACACCAGACACGCTGCTGGCTGGGCTCAAAGTTGTTTGCTTAGAAGCACTCTCGCTTTCTGAGGCTTCACTGTCTGCATCAAAGCTGCTTTCCGAGCGGCTGGCTTCCTTCTCGCTGCCCTCCGTCTGGCTTCCATTGACAGCCGCCTCTGCACAGGGGTCTTTGGAGCACAGGACGCCAGAGCTACCTTCCAGCTCAAGCTTTTTGGCTTTTTCCTGCATGATAACAGGACTTCTTTCTTCTTCTTTTGAGGAAGCTTTTCTGGCAAGCCGTCTCTCATGGTTCAATTGATTCTGTAAATTATGGCATTATTTATTCAGTAATAGAGAGGAGAAACAGGAAGCAGATTCCTAAGCAAACAAATCTTTTGAAACATGACAAATGCAAAGCAAATTATCAGGGGGTTATATTGTTCTATATTCTTCATCTCTCATGTTTAAGATAGCTGATGTCCTGAAGATGTTTTTAAACTAATTTAGGATTAGAAACCTACATCCCAGTCAGCTAAATCAGCTTATACTTACTGTGAGATCAATACTTCCCACAACTAATTACTTACACTTTCTGACAGCTGTAGATGGCACATTTGAAGTAGTATTTGCTTAATCTAATTTAAGCTTCTAAAAGGTCCTCAAGTTCAAGCTACTCCCCTGACCTCCCATGAGAGGCCTTAGTTGATGAGCAGCTCCAGAAAAAATTCAACTCACCTTACAGGCATTTGTCATAGAATTAACTAAGGCATCCCTAGGAGGATGTTTGCCGATTTCAATATTACCTGAAGTTGACTTTTTTTTAAATCAAGATTGCAAGAAGAAAAAAAAAGATTGCTTCCACAGAAAACTATTCCTATAGATTTAGGAAACCAAACCCACAAAGCTGCCATAATTTTAGGTGATTTGCAAATGTTCATGACTTTTCTTGCGTTCTTTTGTTTGGCTACTTTCCAAAAGAAACGAGCAACTTTCCTTCTCCTTTTTTTTCCCCCTTTATTTGAATTGGATCAAAATTCCAGTGGTACCAATGGGAATCCTTCCAGTCATCTCAATAGTTTTGTTTGGCTACTTTCCAAAAGAAACGAGCAACTTTCCTTCTCCTTTTTTTTCCCCCTTTATTTGAATTGGATCAAAATTCCAGTGGTACCAATGGGAATCCTTCCAGTCATCTCAATAGTTTGAGTTTTAGGCCTTTTCTTCTATAACTATCAGTTTCTGCACTACTTCTTTCTATCCTTTCCTTTGTTTCTACCTCATGTTCTTTTTCTACATCTGTCTCATTCTCTCCTCCTATCATTCTTTTATATTTTGTATTTTATATGTTGCATTTTATACATTGTATTTTTTCTTCACATGTGTTTAATGTGTTAGAACTTGATTCAGGAGTGTTTTTATGGTACTCAACAGAGCACAGACCCTTGCAACAGTCCCAAAAGCAACATGAATTGAAACTAGCCTGAAGATTTTTTTTTCCTTATAAATGAAACCCTGTAACTGAAAGCTAAATGGTTACCAATGACTGACATTTCTCATGCTTCTAATGATGACCTAAATATTTTAAAACAAGTCTATATGTATACTAAAAAACCCCACTGACACATGTCAACATTCCCTAGAAGTTCTCAGTCACCCTAGAAACTGAGTTAACTCAGGATGACTGGTTAGTGTGACTATTTAAGTTCTTACCTTATCTTTTGTTAAAGTGTGTTTCTTGACAATTTTGGGTTGATTATTCAGAGTACCGATAGAAGAGCAATTATACTGACCAAGATCTGCCTCCTGTACACTTTTACTTTTACCTGTTCTTCCCAAGGGCACAGGTTTTGCAACCTAAGAAATTAGACAGGAAATTAGGAAAGGCAACATGTCAATTTTGTATTCCTTTGCAACCTACAGAAAAGATGAATGTAGGTGGATTTTTTCTTTTATTTTAGAAAACAGCAACCTACATAAAACTAATTAAATACCCCCCCTGAATTGTGATGTAAGGCTACTTTCTAGAGTTTTTTAAAATCATAAGCTCACTGTCAGTGTCTCTGAAGGTTCAACTGAGAGCCACAAGGAATAGGAATGATAGAAAATTTCTGTATGCACTACAATACAAAATAATCTATTCTACTATTGTATAAGCACATGCATAGCTGTGGGAGATGTGACTTTACCAAAAGGGACACAGGTCCCCCTAAGTCAGTCCCTGGTGCAGCCTGTGACAACAGAGCTGCCACACCCCCACCCCAATCACATTACTGGCAGCAGCACACGTCACCTGTAAAGGAAAGTGCTGACTATAAAGTCATGCCCATGCTCAAGTAAGTGCAGCAACTGCTGAACAGCCACAGAAATCACTCTCTAACAGAACCCACAAACACATGGGAGCCAGGAAGCACAGGGGCCCAGATAGTCAAAATTATCTTAAAGCCTTAACTCCCACAGGCATCTGCACTCAGTGCACCAACAAAGATGAAGAATTGGTTATGAAAAAAAACTGGTGCTTGGAGAAAAATACATTTTATACAGAAATAAATATTATATTAATTACTCTCCCTTAAATGTAGATGAATATATGCAGGATGGAGGAAGAACCACTCCCAGCCCACACCCACTACTCTCAAATGAAAAGTCCAAGTCCTGAAAAAATAGCTTATGCCTTCAAAGGAACACAGTTCCTCTGCAGCTAATAGAGGCAATCTAGAAAATGCTGAGAATACCAGAATAAATAAATTCAAGTATCCATTTTTAAAGTGTCTCATCCTATAGGTAAACATCAGCCCAAGGGACTCAGGTTCTCTAGATACAAACCAATAGGTTAGAATCTGACTCACTGGACCTCCAAAAAAAAAAAAAAAAGGCTTAGAGGCTTATAATCATTCTATTTATGTAAGTACATACTATTAAATTAAGCTAATCAAAGGCTTAAATCAAAAACTATGTAAATACGGATAAATATTTTCATAAGGCTATTAAAAACAATCCACTGGAAGCAATAGTTACTTGTTACATATTCTGTTTCTTACCCTCTCCTCTATTATAGGAAGTGAAAGATCAATGAAAGGTTCTTTTACAGTTGAAATCTTGAAGAAAAAGAGAAAATGCACTTAAACACAAAGAACAGTATATGGGTTTAGTACATAGCTCCCTTTATTTAATCAATTTATTACCAAAAACTATACAACAAGCTAATTACTTACAAGATGTATGAAACTACAATGAAGAACTTCCCACTAACTTTTAAAAAATGTATAAATGTTACGTCTAATTTTCTTTCTAACACCACACAAAACTTCAGCATGTAGAGGTAAAGGGCAAGGCCGTTCATCTGGGCATGAACTGACTTGAAGCAGTGTGGTGTTCACTTCCTCTGCGCTCCAGATAGATTTTTCTCTGTGGTACCATTTTGCAGGAAGCTAAACTTTTAGGGTTTCCTGATTCTGGATACTTCTGCACAGGTGTTTGAGCTGTTATGCAGCTGGTAAATGACAGTTATGTGACAGGCTCTAACCTCATGCTCTCAGTTAAGATTAAGTCAGTCTTACTGGTTACACTCAAAAGCTTTGTTAGATTTTTTGACACCATATACTAATTGGTAAAGTCAATACAATTACAGGGGAAAAGGTACTTGGAAAAAAAAACAGCCTCTTTTTTTTTATTGAGGTTTCATTTTGCCATATATAAGCTGGAAAATTCTTGCAAAGCATACCTAAAAACAATCTCTTTCAGCACTTTCCATCTGCCTTTATCACTAAGTTCCTTAGGCTCTCTCCTTTGCTGTTCTCAAATTCCTTCCAAAACTGACTTATCTTACCTCTGAAAAGACTGTGAAAAACAAAACCTTAAAAAAGGAAATAAAAATCCTATTATATATTTAAGTCACAGCCATGCCATCAATTACTGTCACTATGTCCCTTCTCCTGTATTTGTGACCCCATCTTCCACCTGTGCCATTTGGTATGGACTGCAAGCTGATTTTTACCTGTTGCACGAGGGCCTCAGGAATGTTTAGGTTCCAGTAAAGCAATAAATGAGATCAAAACCAGGCAGCTCTGGTGACTGACTGACTGCCTGGTGAGCGATGTTCAAACAGGGGCTCCTCTAAAGTGTTGGTTTGCATGAACAAACATGCATCAAAAATATCTTGCCAGTGCAGGCAAAGGAAAATGAATGCTAAACTCTTCCTCAAAGGGCTACAGCTAGCATATTTCCAAGTCCTGTGCAGGCAGAATATAAGAAGCCAGCAAAAATACATGAGACATGCAAAATACATACAACCTCTATTTTTTATAGGGTCAAAGTTCTTCATTGGTACTAGTAGCACATTGAAGAGTAATCTGCACATCACACACAGGGAAGTTTACCTGGCACTGCAGGACTGTGCTTAATTTTTCAGATTGATTAATTTACTTAATCTCTATAATATGAAATAGAATGTTTAAACCAAACACAAATGTAACATTCAATTTAAAAAGTCATGCAATTAAGATTTTTCTCTGTCAAACTTAAAAAAAATTATAAGGATCATGGAAAGCATTTATGATGGAATGTCAGTAATATTAATTATGAAAGGATTACACTGTTCATTAGGGTTATTACATTAATTATAAAAAATACTTCAAAGAAAAAGAAGTCATTTTAGCATTTTCCCACTCATTCTAATTCAAAGTAAGTAATTTCCAATTTTCAGGTGTATCCCAGAGAAGCAGGCAGGAGGATTTATGTTTTAAAATAGGTGTTTCAAAAATATCAAATAACGCTGGCGTGCAACACATATGATTATAGAATTTGGAACCTCCAGCCTTAAGTCAGATGTAAAATCAAGCCCAGTACTTGAATCCTTTGTGAATTCAAAGGATCTCTCTTCTTATGTTTGGGAGGATAATGCTTTAAAGAAGGAATAAATAATTTCAAATGAGAAACTTTCAATAAAGTCTTCTTTTTACAAACAAACAAACAAGTATAAAATTGGCAACACAATTTTATACTTTCAAGACAACGTAATCAAACCAGTATGTGATCTATTCCACATCAAACCAAATTCCAGAATACCTACATTTTCACATTCCTCACACATGACAGTGCTAGTCAATTCACCAACAAAGATCCTATCTATGAAGTTCATCTTCACACCCTCTCTTCCATATGCTGAAAAAACATTGCCTTTTTTAAATGTGAAAAATAACACATCCAATGCCACACTATAAGTACAACAAAATTCTTTCCAAGATATATTACAAAAGCACAATTTTAAACATATTCAAAATGTTTTGAACACAATACAGTAACTAATACATCATATACTGTGTTATCTCAACATTTAAAATATTTTATTGAGAAGGTTCCCTTTTATCCTTCCCTTCCCCATCTTCTGTAACACAGTAATAATATTGTATCTCTTAAGAAGAAGCTTTTTAAATCTCAGTTTTCTTTTGAACAAATAATATTGCATTGCCTTGATATAGACACTGGGGTAAACAGAGAGATTCTCACCCTTTCAAAATGGTTTTTGCAACTGTAATGCTCTAAAACATAACAAAAACCTTTTCTAATACATCTTTATGCCTTAACTTTTGCAGATTTGGGAAGGATGACTTACAAAAGATCTTAATCATTAGGACTTTAATTTAAACAAAATCCCCCAAATTACAACTACTGAATTAACAAACACATGAAAAAAAAAACCACAAAAACCTCTTACTTTGAAACAAAAACACCTTTAGAAACAGCTGCCTATCTTGACTTTGTAATTGTATTTACAGTGCTCACAGTACAAGTCAACTGACAGAAATCAGTTTTATTTATGGAAAGTGGTCTCTCTGAGCATAAAGTAATTATGACTATGTAACAAATATAGAGCAGGCTATTTTAGAAAACAAAATTAAATTCTACCTATCGTTAAGAGATGGGGAGCCTTTCTCCTGGATACATAGATGCAAGTCAGCACACACTAAGCTCTCTACACTTTAGGAATGCACTAGGCGGCACTAGAGTAACACAGAATAAAGTCTGGCCATTACAGCACTTCAGACCTCCTGTTCCCAATAGGCAGTTCTGATGAATGGTATTTAAAGACTAGTGCAGTTTTAGAAGTTTTCAATAAAGAGTTGCATACCTTTGACTTTTCTTCTAGTTTCTTCATCTGCTGTCTTAGTGGTTGGGTTATTGAATGCTTTTAAGATACCAGTTTGTATACGCTAGAAGTAAAAATAAAACCAAGTATTTTAAGTGTAAACATTCTAAAAACTAGTCATGTATGATTAGATTTTCTTTTGTCTTATTTCCATAAAATAAATGTAATCTAATATTGTAAAACTATTGTTGTTATTCACTAACAATGTCAAAACTATATGAGCTTAACTTTAGTAGATAATCATCCAAAAATGTCCTTCCCTTAAAAGGGAATTTCCCATCATAGGGCACTTCACAGGTTATCAAGAAACGATGAGATTTTCAGTGAACTAATGCTATCCATTATCCATTTCTCCCACTGCAAATGGACTTACACTGATGGACTAGGATACAAAATACTTAGAAGGCAGCTAAGAGTCATTCACTAGCCAAAATTCAGTGACTGTGTTTGGGCAGTATTTTTATCACTTCTGTTTATTTTCTAACACTGCCAGATCCAGAGGTATGTTAGAAAACCTTAGAAGAGAAAGAAAACTTCTCATGAATTCATGTAAATGTTACCAACATTTACTGAAAAAAAAAAAAAAATCCTAAAAACTACAGTTTTGAAAGAAGGATCAGAAAGAAGAGAATTAATTAATGAGTTGTAGCTGCCCCTCCAGACAGGGGGTGCTTCCCCCTGCAGTTATTTCTCAGCAGCCTGGAGGTGAAGAGGCATTGTATTCCTGGCAGCAGCACTGCATGGGCTGGTAGAAAAGCCCAAGCTCTGACATGCTGCAGAGAGGGAAGCAGGAAGATGAATCAGGTCCCCTGACTCTAACTACCATGCATGACCTGTGCTTTCCCTTCTCCTGGCAAATGTTCTGTCTCTCTGATCCACAGACTCTAGTAACATGTATGAGTCTCCCTTGTTGGTGTGCAAATGACATTTATAATTAAATACTGAAGTCACACTTAGAGCAAAGTACCATTCTAAGAGACAAATACCAAACCTTCTGCAAGCAACTCTCTAACAGGAAAAGATTAATAGATGGCTCTAGTTTCCAGGCAGCACAGCACACTTCCAAGCCACATATCACTGTAGTGTGAGGATGACAGACAGTGTCAGAGGTTTGGTTTCCAGTTCAGGCACCCATCACACCAAGTCATACTCCGACCTTATGAGTATGTGACCTGGCTTGTGAATTAACTCCCGCTGCCCTGAGCTCAGCTTTGTTCATCTTAAAGCCAACAATATACTAAAAGGATTAATCAATAGGTAATTCATGAAGTTGAGCACCATAAATGGGTTTAGGGCCATAAGCAACCCTTTTGTTGGGATTAGCTCGTTGAACCATTTATTTAGGTCAAAGAAAGACATAGTCTTTGAATGGGCAGGGTGCTGTGGACAATGGCAGCAGACATTAATCAATTAGCAGCAGGGTTCAGCCACTTCAGGCCCCGGTGTGAAACCATCTCCAGCCCACATTGCTGGAGACAGCAGACGCTATGTCATCTTTATTGTTATATGGCCAAGCTTTTAGCTGAAAAGTCCACTTGTGTACACTTTCTAACTTTTTTCCTCAGGAATATGACAAAGTTCAGCACTGGTGTCAGATACAAACACAAAACCACACAGAAGAGGCAAAAGTATAACAGGATTTTTGGTTAGCTCCTGAAACTTATGTATGATACGTATTTCTCATCCAAGCTAAGGGTTTAAAAACAACTCATCCTGACAGAGATAGGGAAGCAGGGATGGCTGGGCTCCTGCCTGTGCCCAGCTGGTTGTCTGCCATCTACAGACCTGAAATATGGGATAATTAAAAAAAAAAACAGAGAGAGGGGGAGGGAGAGAGCTTTTACTAGTACTGTCGGTGGCAGAGCACCCCGAGGTGATAAAGATGTGTTTGCAGTCATGCACCATTAGGGCAGCAGTGGGATGTAATTGCAGGGCAGGGTGGCACCCACATCTCTCTGCCTGTTGATGGAGTGGATCACTGTAAATTCTTACCATCTTCCATCACTCTTTTGATGTAGGTACTGTAGCTGTCATTGCTCTCTAATAATAAATGATTTAAAAGACAAATGCTAATGCAGGTTATTGCAATGATGGCACATCCACTGGTGAAGCTGACAGAAGACTGACTTGAGGGGAAAGCACAAGCACCTCCTGGAGAAGCAGCTTAGTTGTTGTAATAATCCTGCTTTCTGTGATTCCTCCTTTGTCAAGAAAACATCGTTTTCACCTTTTATTACATGCAAACAAAAAAAAAAGTTTCCCTCTGCTGCAAAAATGTAACAACTGTTTTCTAATTGAAGTCAGCTGCTTCTGTTGTGTACACTGCTCAAGACATCATTTTCTAAGCGTGTGTGTCAAGGTTTGACTGTTTCTTCTTGCAGTTCAGTTCTGTTTATAATCAAGAATGCTGACAAGACCAATAAATATTCATATTCTGGCAGGATGGGGATTTGTTCAGCTCTACTGTAGTGCCAGGAACCAGGCTCAGACACAGCTTTACATCTTATCTGTGAGATAATTCAGCTCAGGATCATGACATTCATTGGGCTACTAAATGAAAGGGAAGAGGAAGTATTCTGGTCAGTACAAGATTTAAGGCCTTCCTTTAGAGGAGGCCTAGAAAAGGCTATTTACCACAAAGTATCATCTGAAAAGAAGGGTCCAAGACTAAGTCAGACAGATTAAATCTGATATGGTCAAAATAGCAACCAAACACTCCCTTTCTTGCATGAACAATGTAGGAAGCACAAATAATGAAGGAAAAGAAACAAAAAAAAAACTCACACAGTGACATTTTCAATATAACAAACTCCTTCTATACTTCACATACTTGGATGTAGATTCTAAGCAATGAAAAGCAGCACCTTATTGATAAAGCAAGGAGTTCTTCACACTTTCAAGAGACACAAGAAACTTTGCAAGATTTTCCCCCCTCTCCCCGCAATTTTCAGTGAAAATTTTTGGTTAAAGTTATGGGCAGGGACATAGCTAAGAACTGCTAGTTTTTGATCCAAAGCTTTAAAAATTCACTTTGCCAGCTAACACAGAGGTCCTACCTTTACTTTCTTGATGTCTCAGATGTCCTTTTTTTCCTTCTTTTCCTTTTTTTAAAGGCAAATTCCTAAAGTTGTCGTGTTCTACTTATCATATTCCTTCTACTAACTTTGATTCCAATCAACTATTGGAATCAACTATTGGATTGGAAACTTTGATTCCAATCAACTATTTTAATAAATCAACATGAACATAATTAAGTATCTTTCAAAAAAGTTATTTTCTCAAGATAATGAAAATAGACACTCCTGCTTCGCTACATACATCTTTAAAACATTGGGAGCACAAAGAACATTGAAGCAATGACTAGTAGTTCACTTTTAAAAGACACACAAAAGCCATTACTTTTGTCTCCTCGATCCTGATTGCATCCAACAGATAGTGCAGAAGCTCTTGGCTGTCCTGCTGCTGGAACCCCTTAAATCGAGGAGCCCTATGAAAGAAACAGTAAAGAATTTTAAATTATCTTGGGATATTCTTAACAAGACAACGACAACATCAGACACTTTGCTGGGGTACAAATAGGTACAATCCCTGCAGAACCTCACGGGGCTTTAGGAAGGTCCTGGAGCAGCAGGCAATTTTGCCAACAAGGCTGCACTTTAACCTGCATTGCAGTTTGACTCTAGGGAGTAAGGGTTGACTAAAATACAGATTTGCCAGTAGAGTTTCATCCATGCTAGCAGCCCTTTCCTGACAGACTACACCAGTAATTCTGTACCACTAGACATTCCCAACATCATGGAAGAGAGAGAAGGAAGATTTTCCAAGTGCTTAAACTCCTTTGTTGTCTCACCCTTTTCTTAATTGAGGAGAAATCTCAAATGTGCATAACCAGTCCTTTTAGACCACCAGCAGCATCCACATCACCCTCAGAAGCCCGACAAGGAAAAATGTCTCTTTCTGACTATGCTCCCATTTACACTGGTGATCTTTTAGGCAACTGCACAGGGGTACTGTTGCATCAGTTCTGAGACAGCCATTCAGTAGCATCAATCACTACTATTCAAGAACTGTTGAATTCTTTTTTTACTATTCACAGCATCTAAATGTACTCTACATTTCAGGCATAGATTAAATAGAAATTAGAAAAAATAAACTTATGAATACATAGATAGATCCTTAAGGTGATTCTTAAAGATACATCCTTCTCCTTACCACAGCCAGAAGGCTCCTAATAAACAGTTTGACTCTTCAGAATCTTGCAACCCCAAATGAATGAATAGTATTCACTATTAACACATCTCTGTTCACATTAAGTGTAAATGACTGGCCAAACTATACCTGTCTTTCCTGGCAGGTTACTCTTCAGATCTTTAATTACAGTCTTGAACTACTTAATCTAAAATGAGATTCCACAGAATCACAAGGGGTTGGAAGAGACCATTGGAGGTCACCTAACCCAACCTGCCTGACCAAGCAGGGTCCCCTAAAGCAAGTTGCTCAGGATTGCAACACGTAGGTTTCTGAATTTCCAGCAATGCCACCAAATGGCAGCTGTGACTCTTGCTGCAGAATGAGGTGAGCACACACAGGCCTAACCACGTGCACCCCTTCCAAAATCTAGCACAGGGGACAACTGGAGTAGCATAGCTCAAACAGGAGTTTTATCAAACTGGCAGAGCAGCCAGAAAAACCAATACTCACTCAGCTCCTCACTTTTATTTAACACACATTGAAGCAGTTTTCACTCTGAGCTGTGCATTGCATGCTGCAGCTAGCTAGTACACAGAGCTGCAAATACATATTGCTATTTCCCCTGGCACAATGATCTCACTTGCCCAGCAGAGCTCTTCAGCTGTTCAGGGCTCTTGAGGGTTAGTGAGGCTTCCATCCCACTCATACACTAAAGCTGCTCAGATTTGCCTTAGAAGCTTGTGCTCATGGACAGGAGAAATTGAAGGTGATCAGAAAACACCCCAGATGTGCAATGTTCCCACAACAGTAAAGTGTAAGCTGGGCAAGGTGGCAAGACACCAAGTCAGGGCACAGCAGACATGGGCTACAGGCAGGATAGTGACACAGGGTCTCAGCTTTGAACCGCTCCCCGCAGGCACTTTGGGGTGTAACTGGGGAAGGACTGAAGGTGACAACTCAAATGTCTAAGGTCAATGCCTAAAATTAAGTGGAACTAATCTGGACCTGCATATGCAAAACAACATGTTCACATTTACAAATCAGATACTTTCACATTTGCCTTTCATATCTAGTTTCTGAAACAAAGTTGACAATATCCCTAGTTTAAAATGATGTAATGATGCTACTGTACTGTGAGGCTTACTATAAAATCTGGAATCAGTAGAGAGGGTGACTTTATTAAGCCTTCTTCTGAAAATGATTTTTTTTTTCATGAGCAAGTCAACCTCAAAAATTAATTTCAAAATTTAAAAACTGAAATAAACTTAAAAATTAAATATTTTGTTTAATATTCCTAAAATGCCACCTTTTCTTCTATTAAAATCATATGGTTTATTTCTAATAAATTTGATTATAAATTGCAAATACTTTCTGAAAAGCACTGAACCTTTATTTTGGTTCCAATAAAATACTCAATATGCATTAAAAAAATAAATAACATATGTAGCTGCATGCATGTTCGCATGCAAGCACAGTTTCACTTTTCAATTTGCCAAAACAGTTTTCTCTCACTAAATGTCCAGGAATCTGAAAAAACCCAGATGCCAAAATCAGTTTAATTCTGAGAAATCTGGATAGATAACCACAGTATTATCATTAATTTATGAGAAATTTCTTGTTTTCCTGAGGCAGTGAGAATCAATGAGAATATTAAGCCCATCTCCTACAATACAGGCACATTAATAGCTCCACTATAGCAAGAAAACCCTCCACATATACATCTTCTGGATCCTGGTACTAATATGGATTTTATTATTTTTTGGCAACAAAAGCAGGACCTCTTCAAGAGACACTATAATAAAAGGGAAGAAAAATTAATAATTACTTGACAAAAGAGCAAGCAAAAATTCCACCACTGTTACAGGAGGGGTTTTTTTTCATTGCAGAGACACCTCAAAGAACAAAATCTTCAATGCAAATCAGGAAAAAGCCCCACACATACTTTTTGTTACTGCAGTGTAACCTCCCACTGATGAATATACAAAATTCATTTCAGGTGCAAATTAATTTTCTAATTTGTATTTCAAAGTAAAATAATTTACCTGCACGTTCCACACAGTTTTATTAGCTTAAATTAAAGAAGAGGATATTAACTCAGCCATGGAAGTTTTTCATTTTGGTTTGTTTTGGGTTTTTTTCATTTTATTAGAACACAGTGCATTTACAAGCACAAGATTATTTAGGCTTCTCAGGGCCTGTACTAAATTTATATGCCTGATTTTAATGGAAACAAGGATGATGGAAATTTAACAGCTACCACTTTAAAGGTGAATTGGCAGGGAAAGTGACTTGTAAAGATTCCCTGTAAGGCTGAGTCATTTACTTGCACTGACAATTTATATCATTGTTAACACTGCTTAAAATATATTTAATCTGTCATTCATGTAGAAAGCATGCTATGTAAAGTTGCACATAATTCTAAATATCTCATGTTTTGTGGAAAAATATTTGAAATTAGTGCATTTGTTTTGGAGAGGGGAACCACAAGAGGAAACCGAAAAATAACAAAAAGAAAGGAGGGAATTTTACGCCTCATAATGCCTACACTTATAAACCAGTATGAGAGAAGAAAAAATAATTAATCCATGCTGATACACAGAAATCTGACAACTAAAAGATGTGTGCTCTCGTCTCCTTGAAAATATGCTTCAAGCAATATCCTTGGCAAAAGTGGGGGACTTGGAGATGGTTGGTTGAGTTGACCGCTCACAGATGTGCTGACATATGGAAGCCAGTGCCAATGCGATACAACCTGTTGTACAGTGTCAGCAGGATAATGACAGAACAGGTTGAACTCCTGCTAATGGCCATAAGTGGTGAAGGACAACTGTGACATCTACTAGCCTCTCGTTGCTCATCTGGAGACCAGTTATAATTGCCTGACTGTCAGTTAAAAAAATACTCTTCATGATGATCTGCTTCCTAGAATGCTGTAATAACAAGAACTACGTGGTAACATAGCATTTTAAAAAATAATAGTTTTAATTCCTATAATATATTCATTTGAGGGAAATTAAGCCATGCTTTAAAAGCAGAACTTGGATACAATTAAAGTCATTCAATCATACTGCACAGAGCTGACAGACTTTTACTGTCTTTAATAAAAATCTTCTCCAAAGTCATCCTTTCAAGAATTACAATCTTTGCGCAGAAGATAGCCTAATACCTTGGAAAATTTTAGAAACAACAATAAGCACTTGGAAACAGAAAACAGAAGATACTATTTGATTTTTTCCATAAGGCAACACGCACAGGAATCCTTTAATGCAGTACATTACACTACAGAGTTCTGCCTGGTAGGAGGTGCTTAGGAGGAGCCCAGCCAAACATGGGCTTGCCTCCACATGCAAGTAACAGATAACACCAGGCACAACTGTACTATCTCAAGGGCATGGATAGACAGCACTTAGCTCTCCTTTGGATGTACTGGCCGATTTATTTCACCTTTTTTGTCTCACCTTCCCCCAAAAGGGAAAATGAGATACCTCTACTTTCTTGCAGTGTGCCAGATCTAGTCTTTCTTCCTTTAAGTCCTGCTAAGATTTCCAGCAGCACTCTGCTCTGACAGCAAGTTCCATAGGTTAACCCTATAAAATACTAAAAAACCTCCTTTTTTTTTTTCCCTGGCTCTAAATCTTGCTTTTCAGTTTCACAGACAACTCCTTGAACTCTTATGAGGGCAATTAAAGAAGCACAGCTAATTTATCATTCATTGTTTTCTCTTACTGTCATGTCTTCTTTTCATGTTCTCTCCTGCCTGAACTCCCAATATTCAAGTCTCTGTCGACCTAAAGGCTTCCTATTTTTGTTACCCCTCCCTAAATTCTGGTTAACTGAAATGGAGAATACACTGCCAATGAACCTAATAAAATTACTGGCTTTCTTCTTCATTTTGTCTATAAACTCTGCTTACACAGCTCACCAATACCACACACTGAAAATACCTGTGTTCTCCAAAATGCTACACAGGTCTACCTTCTGAGCAGAACATAAAGCTCAGGAACACGTACAGATTGCTGCCAGCACACACTTTTACATGCAATTTGTTTACTTTGCACTCATAAACTTATTCCTAAAATTATGAAAACTCTGACAAAGTTTGCTGAAAAAAAAAGACATGCAATCTCTCAACTGCCGCTGCCCAGAGAAGCTGTAATCTCTTCTGTCAGAGCTCCTCAATATGACATAGCACCACCAGCAAGGCACATGGAGGCATGACAAGGACACAAAATAATCCCTAACTACTGGTCAAGCAAACAAACTGTGTGTTCTGCTGCTATTATACTTACATGGTAAAAGTCAAATGAGAAAAATAAACAAGCAAAAAAATCTTTTCTAAGAAGATTATTTTTCAATATCTTCTTAGATACCGCAGTATTATTTAAAAAGAAAAGGCTCAAAAAGACTCCTTAATGAGAAAAATCCTGTTTCTTTTATCGCTTATATCTTGTATAACATTACCTTAGTTTTCCTTAGCATTTCATCTCAGAAGTGACAAATGTGGAACTGTTTAAGTTTCCCCTCCAAAACTATCGTTCTGTTAATATCAACAGTCCTAACCACACATGACCTCCATTCTGGCAGTCCCACCTCTGCCTTCAGTTCTACCTTCTGCACATGAGAAGGAAGGATGAATAATGGTCTTTGAAGAATAAAGACCTATGTAGATTTTGTGAACACCAATAGAATCTTTGTTAGGGAAGTATTTTTTCCTGCATGGTAATGTAGCAATAATATATCACTATTAATAATTATTTAATGGAGGTTTGAAGCAGCTAAATTCTGTAACTCCTTTCTAGACTTATCACTTACATGCTGCAACATTTACTTGCTACACAAAACTAAGCTTTCTTCCACCAATAAAATTACTCAATCATAACAAATAAAGGAAATAAAATGTATGTCCTCTTAATACATCAGTGTTGCATTAGTCACTAACTCTCCAGATAAGTCAGAAGTCTGCAGTCCTGATATTCAGCATAGTGGAAAACCAACAGAAGGGCCCTGTAGCTATGCTCACAATCTGTCCTCACAAAACATCTGACAGCTGCAACACTAACAAAATTAACAGTGGATGAATTAGTACCAGACGCTAAACATTTGCTGGAGAAAGACTCATCCACTTCTTTTCTTCTTCTCCCCTTCTTCAACCTGGCTACTCCACCACTTGATAAAATTAACACTTGGTATCACTTTTTTCTTTTGTTATTTAATTAAAAAAAAGAGCAGCTTTCATACACAAGATTATGAACTTCATACCATGATTTCCTCAGACTCTTAAAGAAGCAGTTTGCAGTTGAAAATGACTGTGTTCCAGTTCTCTTACTGCTTTTGAGCAGTGAACATGTATCCACTTGCAGGTTTGGGATCCCACTCAGGGACAAGCCAGAGCTGCAGTTGAACAAGGCAGTGTCTGCACCCTTTTCTATCCTATATTATCTGTACAATCTCCTTCATAAATTCTTTACTGAATAAAGGTATGGTGATATACTGTATACTTGCACTGAGACAGTCTGTGATGGGGAAAGAATGAATTTAAAAAAAAAAAAAAAAAGAAAAAGAGGTTGCAACTGGAGTCAGCAAACTTTTATGTAATATATAAACCCAAAACATTACTATCAGAATAGCATTGCCCTTCCCCATGTCCTTCTCCCTGGTAGCTGTGTCAGTGTAGTTCTTCCTTTTACACATTCATCCTGTCATCTCTTTAGGAAACTTGTTGTTTGAGCTTTGCTTGCTGAATAAAAGGAGTTTGTGCTAATGCAATACGAAGACCACAGGCAGTGCCTGCCTCTAGGATTACTTCATTAACACAACCTCTTGGCAGCCCTCAAGAAGCAGTTTTACAGAGAATGCTGCAGTAACACAGACTTCTTCCTAGCTGAAACTCCTGCATTCTTGCCTTGCTCTCTCTTGCATTTGAACTTCGATGAAAAATAGAAAGCCAGCTTGAAAACAAAAGAAAGAAAAAGGCTTTGTAAAAATGGCATGACAGAACACTGCATTCATACTGTTAAAGCTAATAAGTAGTAAATGTATTCAGTTTGCAAAGATAAAGATTTCCCATTCTCCTACTATTACCACTGCACACTGCTGAATTTTCTGAAACCCTCCCTTTCTTGTTTGTGTCACCAACAATGAGAAAACAATCCAAAGACCAAAACCTTCTGTCATATCTGTCCAGCCCCTCACTGCCCTTGAACATCTAACTTCCCACTAACAGGATGTGGCTGACACTTTTGTTGTTGATAGTAGAGCTAGTAAAGGATTTGTATCTAAGTGGTGTTCTGCAAAGATAACGAAAGTAAGAAGTAGGGATGAAGGCAAGTGATGGCAGGAGCTGGCAGATATATGTCTAAACAGCAAAAGTCTGCTGACCACATTAAAATGCTTCAATTTTAGCTGCTAGTTAAAGTGCATGCACACCTGAATGATTAAAAAACAACAACTGAACAACTAGATAGCTGAGATTTAATAGTGACATCGCTCAATGACTACAGACACACAGAGCAGACACAAAATACCTGTCACTTCTAGAAATACCATGCCATCTGAAGTACATTGTGATTATTTCACAATCAATTTGCTAAGGTGGGCTTCAAAATATGTTTTACATCATTTTTCCCCTTCAATCCTTAATATTAACTGGGAAAAAATACTAGTATTATTTAATAATTTTCCTTCCATTTCTCAGCCAAATTTAATTCTTACACTCACATTTTTTGAGAGAGCCTTGAAACACAAGGAGGAGTGAGAAAACAATATCGTTTTCTTCCCTGTATATTTTTCTTCCAGGTAGATAATGCTAAACAAAGAACACTGCTGTTTGACTCAAAAATGCTGTAAGGTAACTTTACACACATTTCCTTTTACAGCTCAAAAGAATCAAAAGGAAGACAAGTACAATAGAAAAAATATAATATTAAATTTCTGAAGCTGAATTTTGAGGATAAAGAAAAGGCAATGACTTGTTTCTTTACAGAATTAAATTGTCCCTGCTCTATTCGAAAAGCTTTTGTTTCTTTCTACCATATTTTAAATCCATTCCTGCTCAGTAAGATTGTCCTGGAACTCCGTGGTAGGAAGCTGCAACTTTCCTCCTAACTCTCCTGCTGTAGCAAATAAACTATCATGCAACATTATTCTTTTTTAAATATGAGATTCAGATACACCATCCTCCAGTTACTCTGCTTCTACAGATTCTGTTACTAGTAATTCAATGTTTCAATATTTGTATCAACTTTTTAGTAGGTCTTCTACAGGTGTTTTTAAATGCAAGATTGCTTGCATCATAATTTAAAGTACCTACAAAGCACCACTGTAAACATTTTCCATACCAAGAAACAGGAGTTTCTTTAGGGCTTGTAAGCTCTTTGCAATCTGCAGCCATATGCCATTTCAGTACTGCTTCAAGTCCTTACTTGTTAGACCCCTTTTAATTTTGAATTGATGCCAAGGTTAGACATCATAGCAGAAGTTCCCCATTTAAAATTTTACTCTTTTTTACAAAATACCTATGTACACTTTGTAGTGCACAGCTTTATGTTAACAAAAAACAAAACCTAGAAGGTAGTCCTATTTTCTTCAGTTTTACCATGCCCTCTTCTTCCCCCACACACTCAATTCAAAGCCTGTTGAATGTCCATGGTTATGAACTGGACCACACATTACACAGAGAGCAGGAACAACCCTGGCATGCAACAAGGAGTCCTTCAACTTTAAAACATGAAGGAGCTGTTTTCTGGACTGCCTGGCAAAAATCTAACAGTTTCTTTAGAAAGGACAACAGACACTGCACACTTAGAAACGCATCACTGGAAACTAAAATTAAAAAAATAAGTGAAAGATGAGCTTGAGGACACAATACATACTTTTGACAAAGCTGGCTGAACAGCACTTTAGGAGACAGAGGACCTTTTCCAGCCTCCCTCATGCTGTGAAGGAACAAGAACATTGCTGAAGTCAAAGGTCCCGGGCTGGACAGGTTTACCACCAAAGGATCCTTCAAAAACAAACGTAAATTACACATCAGATTTCAAAAGTAATGACACAAGACTTCTTTCAAGTTACTAGATACATGATAACAAGCAATGTAACTTTCAGTCTTAAGAGTGTTTCAGGGTTTTTGTTTTTTAAATATTGATATCATCCATTTGATTGAAATAATTTAAGAGCAGGCTTATTATTTAAGGAGTAATAGTTGCAAAACCAAACAATTCTTGGTTGTAACCAACAGCTTTGAAAACAGGCATGTCAATGAGCCAGTCTGGTTCTCACAAAAACAGGCAACCTTTGTATTACCTCCTACCCTCACATGCACTGAAATTCATCTGGACAGACAACCCAGGTGATCACCTCTGTGGGCCAGCCTAAGATTGTGCTCAGTGGCTCTCTGCTACCCAGCCTTAGGAATGGGGCATCCAGCTTCTCTGATCTGTGAGCCACACACTGAAATTTCCACACATCTGGCAGCCACAGAAACACAACCTGTTCCTCCACAAACCAGGTGCTGTGAGGGTACCAGCAGTGCTTCACAGCAAGGGCTGATGGCAGATCCCACATGTCCCCTGTGGCACTGAGAGACAGGCACAGGGTGCATCCTGCAGAGCCCCTCTTGGTATGATGTTCAGCCCAGCCAGCAGGTTCTGGATCTGGAAGGATCCAGTCAGCAGCCAATCAAGCCCATTTTAAAGCAGAATTTTAAAGTCCTGCACTGCTTATACACCACGTGTCACAACCACAGACCACCAGCTCTCCCTAACATGCTCCAAGGTTCCTATGTGCCCCCAGTGCTCCCTTCTAGCTGGCCTGACTCTCAGAGAAACAGATTACAAGTGCCAGATCAACACTTGGAGAGGGCAAGAAAGCAAATCCACACAAAGTGTAAGCAATATGGATACACACAAATATAAAGTATTTGCTTTATATGCACTAGCACAAGGTGGGAAAAGGCCCCTTACCAAGGAAGAAGCTGTAGGTTTCTACATTGCTATTAATTAGACTACTGCAGCCCTCTTATTCAATGTCAAATTCTGCACTGGCATACAAAGACCAGAAAACACAGTCTTTGCTCCAAAGACCTTATTTTCATTGTAAGCATTGTCATGAAATGAAAAATAAATCTTTCAACCTTATGGCTGTGCAAGTTACACATCAAGCATAAGCCAACACCCCACTGGCTTGCTAAGCCTTCGGGCAAAAACAAGCTCCAGACCTCTGCTGTGGCTCAGGATAACTTGGTGAAACATGTTGCTGCTCTGAACTGCCACTGGAGGAAATAAAGACAGCAATGCACTGAATTTCACACTGTTCTTGCCTGGAGAAGCTATGAACACCACCTACAGCAACACAGTGAAATCATCATCTTTTCAGAGGTATCTGAAACAGAATACCACTCCTCTACCCTCACTGCCACCAGAAAGTTCACAGCAAACAGCAGGAGAAAAAAGAAAAAATTAAGAAAAACTCCTCTGTAAACTATTTGCTTCAGCTAGCAGAGGAAAAGGGGTATTATCTTTATTGCCAATAACGTATAATGAAACCCCAAGTCTCTAAGACATGACTGGAACAGCAGGATATTCTTTGGATAATAGCGACAGGAGAGACTTTCCCATATGCCTGCAATGAGCTTGAGGACAAATTTGTTCCTCACTGAAATTTTGCTTCTCTCGTTTTAATCCCCTGGCCTGTGAAGCATGTAATAAACTTTACAGGCTTTATCAATGAAGGGCAGGGATGGACTAGAATAAAATATTTCACACACACTTTCTAGAGCCAAACACTATTTCCTGTATCATACATTCATACTAAAGAAATTAAACGCAAAGTAAAAACAAGCCAGATGCTCTTTCTTAAGGGAAGGCATTATTTGATACTTCAACATCACAAAAAGTGAAAGCAAGTAATTCTTCCTCCTTCTCCAGGGCTGAGTAATGACTTCTGTAAAAGAAATAAGTTCACAGGTAATGTAAATGCACTGAATAATTAAAATGTGAAAGAAATGGGAGAGTAACAGTGTGCCTTTAACGAAGATGTGATTTGCTCCAGCTTCTTTCCCACATTTTCCCAAATTTGTATTTCTCAGTGCATACTTACCAATTGAGAATCTGAAGTATGACAGATTTTTAACTTTGTTCCTTTCTCCTTTATCTCATACATCAGTTCATTTAGAACGTGAGTCTGTGCCAAGTTCTTAAAGAAAAAAAAAACCAAAACACCATGAGAAACATGCAGAGCGTTCAATTACAGAGTTGCTTTAGTTATATATTCTAGATTCAGGGGTACACCAAACCTGATATACCTTCATAACATGTAACTGAGGTTTAGATCCAACCACTAGAAACAGCAATAAAAAAATCACTGATTTGACTGTTTCTAAAATTGTATTTATTTCTTTTTCTGTAATTTCAAAATAGTTCACTAGTAATAACTTTTTTATTTATGTTGAGCAACAAGATTCTTTTGGGTTTTTTTTTTTGTTGTTTTTTTTTTTTTTTTTTTTTTTTTGGGATGAGGACATTATTATCAGAAACCATTTGCCTCTTTTAAACTCTGCAGTCCTTCTCACCATACCCCATGAAGCACAAAGGCTTTGGTACAATGAAAAGTATTACCCTTCTGAATTTAGGAAAGAAACCAACTCAACATATCTCATCTTTGTTTCTTTATTTTTGGTCAACTGTGACAGCAGATCACTTAGGCTTCTACAATGTGCTAAGTATGGACAGTTAACAATTTGCAGTTTTACTAACTGTTCAATGAGTTTTGCAATCAACATCATAAACACAAGGTGAGGTGTGTCAGTGCAGAAAACCTTTGTAGCAGTTTTCTTTCACTTTTCTGCAGACATAGAGATGTCTCTGCTTAGCTGACAAGCAACAGGATGGTGCAATATAAAACCCACTAAGGCTAATGCTTTTTTTGAGGATGCTGGATTGCTTGTACACTAAACATCAATAGATGTGTATTAGTATAGCTCATTCCTCTTATTGTAATCAGAAAAAAACACATAATCGATAAAAGTAATTTTATAACTGCATCCATTGTAGGGGTTGAAAATCATCCCAATGAATAGTGCAGACATTTACATTATGCACACAGTGCCACTATTCACATCACCAGTATGGTAGATACCCTGCATTAGTCATGACTAATAATGCTGAACTTCAAATAAAACCATATGCTACAGTACAACCCACACACGTACACAGTGTGTAAAACACTTGGCATTTTCACTTGTTTCATTACTGTGCAAAATGCCAGTGATCCAGGAATTCTTTTTTTATTATAACAGGAAACACTCCTTGAATAGCAAAGAGTAAAAAGAATTTGAAAAGGAATCTCAGAAAGCAGAATGAATATTTATAATACTCAAAACCTTTTCAGAAGCCCATAGATTATACAGACTTAGTATTTCTGAAATCTGTAAAGAGGAAGTAGCATGATCTTTCCATCTTACCTGCATTACAGCATTAAAAAAACAGGTATTTCCTAAATTATTTATTCCTTTAACTGGAACTGATGCACCATTACCAGATGTTTTTCCTTTCAGTATTTCACTTGTTTCACTGTTTTCTTCACGAAGACGTATTATTTTTGATGAACCTATAATTAAATTATAAATTAATATGACCACATAACTGCATAGCTTAATCAATTAAGTCCTTCCATTATTATGTTTATTAATTTTAACATATGTGAAAGATACCTTGATACAATTCTAAGTTACTGTATGCAATCTTAAAAACACCAAAAAACCAAAAAAACTAGACATCAACAGATAAAGCCCTGGGGGGTAAAAAAATGCCCTCGACAACTACATATATCCAACAAAACCTTCCATAATAATCAGACTGTCCTATAAGACTGTAACTTCCACAATTACACAAGCAATAAATAAAGTAAAATGAGTTCTTTATTAACAATAGGTAGCTAAGATACATGTTCATTATACACATCAGCAACACCACCCAAAGGCTGCTTTTTGGTGCATTTGAAAGGAGGTAGCCCAAAGTTACCACTGAACACTGCAAGTCTTTATCAACTCTAGTGTTCCAACTTCCATTGTCAACATTCCTTGTCAACAGCCCAACTGGACTCATTATCCCTACATTTGCTCCTCAACTCACCTCCCTTTGTCACAGCCTGAGGAATTACTAATGCAATCCACATACATACAATGCTAGTGTTTTAATTTCAAGTAACAAAAAATTGATAAAACTATGCTATAACATCCACATAATTCCTTGTTTCCCTTATTATTTAAATAGATGAGGGGCAGAAAAGTTAGACAGTCATTAACTTGTAGCCTAGAGGTAATGGAAAGACTTGAGATAACAATATTTAGCCTTGAATTCTACTAGCAACTTTCATACTGTCATGGTCGCAGGACTAAATGTGAACATTACTGACATCTGCAGTGTCTTAAATATTGATTAACAATGCACGTCAATGTAAACGAGTTATGGACTTAATAGATGCCAAGAACTGTGATGCTACAATCTCTGTCTTGACATATGAATTCATGTATTTGTTCTAATGAGTTTCACATTGAAGTCTCATTAAAGTGTTCTTGAGAAATAACTAACAGACCTATTTACGTTAATGAAATTCTCATGCCAAAAGGTTCTTTTATGTACACTCCTAAATACCGTCTTGCTTAGAAAATGAAAAAAAAAATAATTAAATAAAAAAAGAAGTCATTAAAATATCTATTGTATCTGGCAACAAGCTTCTGACGCAGTCTGCCTGCACCCTACAGTGCCATCAAGGCACAACTAATCTTCCAAATTGTATCAGAGTTTTTCAAAACAGAGTTAGAGGTGTTTTGCTGTTTAAAAACATTTTTAAATGTTCTTGTTAACAGCACTTACACAGCTTTAAATTACTCTCCACTCAGGTGGAAAATTAAGACAGTACAAGGGCAAAGTAAAAGACGAAATTCTCCTTGAAAAAAGCAGACAAAGTGGTTTTGACTATAATAAACAACTAGCAGCCTGCTCACACCCTTAAACAGTCACTGTTTTATGGGCTACATGAAGCAACACCTTTTAACTGGCATGCTTAGAAGGGAAATGCTACAGTGTCTGCAGCTCATGCACCCACAGAGCTTCAGAACAACCACAGCATGGGAATGGGAGCTCCAAGTTATCTGCAACACAAAGGCACTGCTCTCTCTCAGTTTAATAATATAACTGGAGATGTTTTCCCCTCAGAGAAGGGAGGCATTCAGAGTAGTGCTGGGGGAAAGAGATGGTTAAAAAGAAGAAAAAAAAATATGGAAAAAAGAGCCAAAATTGTGGAAATAATTTGTGTATTAGTATACCACAGTTGTTGCATTTATCCATCGGCATTCAAAAACATCTGGGACAGCATCTTAAAGTAAACAATGTTCACAGGGCCATCTGGACAAAACTGCAGGCAAAAATTAAAGCATAAGCATATGGAAAAGCAGATTTTTCTCTTCCCTTTAGCAGTACAGGATGACAAATGTCAAACCTAGATCTGTCCACGCTTCACTGTGCTATGCTTTGCAGCACCACCTGGCTCTCCTTGCACAGCCACCAAATATGGACAGCACTGCCACAGCGGACCATATCTGCAGGGCAAACTCGATAAAAGCATTTCACTTCATGGTTAAATGGCAGCTTCACACAAGTAGCAAGGTTCCATTTGCTGAACCTTACATACAAATTATTTAAAGGAGGGAAAACAAAGCTGAAGCATCCAGCTTTGTGATAAGAGCTGGATGAATACGCAATTACAAAACACAAGAAATGAGAACCAGACATCCGATTGCCACGAAGCTGGATAATGAGGAGGATATATATATATATAGATAGGGATAAGGATATAGATAAAGGCATAAGGAGAAGTAGTAGCAAATTGGAAAAATGCCTGGATATTGGTATCAAAGTTAGGAATCTCCTTTCATTCAGAAGGTTTTAACTACTGCCTTTTGATTTCTTAATAATTTTAAAAACACGATCCACATGACATTTTACTATGTTTTTTGTATCTGTGAAAAAGTCCTGACAGGAATGTGCTGCTTTGCCATTACAAACATTACCTGCTGCCTTACTTATAACATACAGATATTTTTAAGTACATATACAGAGCCAGAGGAGGGACAGCAGTTTTTAATTTAGCTCTGCTCAATGTCCCCAGCTCAGTGATAAATGACAGACAGGCCTGAAGCTGAATGTTTATTTGACATGTGAAGAGTTGGTCAGTCTTAATAGAACATGCTGGTAATGACTGTGATAGCTAATACTTCTACAGATTGGGGCTGGAGGGTCCTTCTGCAAGATTAACCCAAGGCTACAAGCATGTTATTAATCAAAAAGCTAATATGTAATTTTTTAAAGTGAATTTGCACTGAACAACTGTTTCATGGACCCTTGCTGACTCAATCTTGCAATCCTGTAATTTAACAGGCATGCTTTTGGGTATGAAAAGTGACTTTTAAGCCAGTATATACACAAGGATCCCAGCTGAAGGATTCCATCAAAACAGCTGTCATCTGCAGCTGCCCACAAGGACCTTCAGCTCCTGGTTTAACAGAATTAGTCTGGTTTAAAAGAAGTAGTCCTTTGTCCACATGCAATAATATTTGTTATAAAGAACCTTGTTCATATTAATGAGAGTAGGATGGGTGAAAAGCACAAAAGTAATTAATTTCAGAGAGATTTCTGTCGTTACTTAACTCATCTGCTAGAGAATTGACATGGTGACCCTTAAGATCTCTGCCTTTCCTAGGTAGTGTGGACATCAGCCCTAGGCAGGCCAATCCATCCCCAGCAGGGATAGAGTATCCCACTGTGCTTGGGACTCACATTCAGGCCATGCCCCTCTGTCAGACTCCTCCTGCTGTTTTGCTGCAGAGGTGACCTTTCTGAGGTCATACAAGGAAAACTCCCACCTAAGCTGTGCCTTGATCACCAGAACCTTCTCTTCCTTTGACAAAGTGTATCTGGCTGCACAGACACTCTACTTGAGCACTCTGCCAAAACCTATTGCCCAGCTCTCCATCCAGCTCATCACACCCTACTGACCACCTCTCCATAGGCACCAGGTTAGTGCCCACCTCTGGTCCTAACATGATATCCACCTCCAACTCTCAGACAGTTGCTTCTGTACATAGACACAGCCTCACGCTCAGCAAAGCTTCCTAACACCACCCTGCTCTCCCCCATGCTA
This sequence comes from Vidua chalybeata, assembly GCF_026979565.1. Classification (NCBI taxonomy): domain Eukaryota; kingdom Metazoa; phylum Chordata; class Aves; order Passeriformes; family Viduidae; genus Vidua; species Vidua chalybeata. The sequence goes on along the minus strand of NC_071532.1, from coordinate 73,025,510 downwards.
GAAAGCCCCCTTCCCACCAGAGTCCTGGAAAGAAGGGGAGCAGAAGCTGCTCCTCTGCTGCAACTCTTGCCTGCAAAGCACTCTTTTCTTGTTCCTCTTTTCTTCAGCTTTTCTTGTGCCTGCTCCACTCACCTGTGGTCCTGTCCCATAAGCTCTCCACAGGCAGGGAACACTGCTTTGTCCCACAGCTGCTCAGCACCAGCCTCATGGGCAGTGACTGAGATCCCTAAGGCAAACATTAGCACAGACAAGGATTCACTCCACAAAGCAGAGCCACGGACTGCACCAGGTGTACAAACACACGCGGTGCCGACACATCCGCCTGCAAAGGGAAACTTACTGTGGGCTCCCTATCAATTTGTTCTGCCAGCATTTCAAACATTTGCAGTACACACGGACTTTGCTGAAACTGAGCTCTGTCTGGGGGTGCAGATGGTATGACAGCAAGAAGATAAATGACATCAAGTTTTTTTTTTTTTCAGCCAGGGGAGTAAGCACTATTGCTCATCTTTTCAATGCAACTTTTTTTTTTTAATTGAAAATAAGGGTTCCAGGAATACGCACTTTTATTCCAAGGTCAAGCCTTTTCTATTGAATACAACTCTGGTACTTCAGCTGAAGGACTTCACAGTAAAAGCAAGGTTAACAGACTGCCTTTCTTCTACCAAGTTCTCATCATGCTGTATTATGAAATGTTACTAAATTGTCTGGCACTCCTTTTTTATCTAAAAGATTTAGGGTTTTTTTTTCAACATTGTACAACAATGAGAATCCAACCTTTAAAAAAACAGACTGGTTTTCTTCTGAAATAGTCACTAGCTTTACATTTTAAAAGCTCCATTTCTCTAGCAGTGTTACAACCCCACCAAATATAAACTGTAATTTTATTTCTCTGAGTCTTGCCACAATGTTATAAACTGTAATTTTATTTCTCTAAGTCTTGCCACAATGTTATAAACTAGAAAAAACATCTGCACAGTGCGGAAGAGCAACCTATTCAAGGACTGCTTTTGATCCTCTATGCTCAGATGACTTGTGTTACACCTCACAAACAAATTAAGTACGTGGTCAGGAAAGGTAAAAATCCACGGTTAAAAATGACAGAATGCCTAAAATTTTTTTTGGTCAATGATTCAGTTTTCATTCCTTTGCAAGGAGCTTACTAGCAAGTAAGCAAATTTGAAAGAAAATTTCTGGCCAACAACCAAAATTTGCCTTTTTGCCAAAGTGTATTTTCAGACCCAGAAAATCAACATTATCTGTTTTATTTTGCTAGTTAATTTTAAGTAGATAGAATGGTCTTCTATGACTCCAAACTATATGCAAAAGTCACTTAAGAAAGAACACCATTTTTTTTCAATAAGATCCTTTGTTAATTGCTAATATGCACAGCAGAATGGAAATCTGCAAAGTTATTCATCACACTACCTGTTTTTCTATACAAGTCTGCAACTCTCACATGTACTGTAAAATTATATCTATTTTTATACATTAGTTACAGCCATCAAAATAAAAATCAACTTTCTAACTTTCACTTACTGGCAAATCCAGGCAGCTGAACTTACTAGCAAAACCTTGTTCCTCTGCTTGCCCCTCCCAACAATAAATTTAACTACAACATTCAAGAATATATCTTCTTTTTCCCATTCTATTGCCACACTAACCAATTTAATTAACTGCTCTATAAAAATTATGCGATCTTATATTTCCACCAAGATATCATTTGGCTTCTGTAAAGGAAAATACACGTAAGATTCACTTTTAAAACTGCAAAACAATTTGTTTTCTCCAGTAAATGAGCAGACACACAGATTGCAATGTCTCAGCATGGTTCCTGTGTACTACATGTGCATTATGTCCATGTGAAGCTCACAAGTGTGCCACACGGACAATACTGCACCTGCCTTTCTGTGGCAATCATCACGGCCTGCTAACCTTCTCCACAAAACAAATTTCTGGGTGGTACACCCTAGAAAGCAATCTTGCTTTTTTCTTCCAGCTTGTGCCCAACATGACCTCTTAACCAAAGAGACTCCTCTAAAAAAAAAAAAAGGGCAAAAAAAAAAAAAAAAAAAAGAAAAGAGCAGGCATTGCTGGGTACAACAAACCATAGGATCAGATGTGAAAATCACACAGCTGCAAGCATTCTTTTGGGAACCCAGCACTGGGATTTATCTCAATCGCTTAATGTAATTACAAAAGTCAGTCATGTAGTAGTAATGTAATTTGCACATTTTTACAGCTGAAGTGAAGTTGAATCTTTATGAGAGGCTGAGTGAAAAGCAGGGATCCTGCTGCCACACTATTCCACCACATTAGTACCAAATGACAAGCATTTTGCTTTTGTTTATTTTCCAAGATGCATTAATTAGGAAATCTATATAACCCTCTCTCACATGTTTCAACTGATCATTTTATCTTTAAATGAATCCTACACTTTTGAGAACTTTTGAGAAAAAAAAAAATCCTGGCAGCCCTCATTTGCTACTTAATCTATTTCATACTGCATTTCTACAGAAATTTCTACACAATGCTTTTTGAATTTTAATGATGCACCATGCCAACCAGTTGTTACAACAGAAAGAAATCCAGACGTAAGATGAATTCTTGTTACAGTGCCACATTCTGCTATGAGAACTGTCTTCACTGTGACTGCTTTTTAAGAAAGCAATGGGGAAAAAAGCACAAGATGGATTTTTAAGCGAGAAATATGAATTAACTGGGTTTTTTTCAAGTTATTTTTCATTTTTTTTTAATTAGCTTATGTTTTTAAGGAGTGAATACACAAAATAAATTTTTAAAATCTACACCAACTAACAATTTAAAGATGACAGCTACACTGAAAATATCAGTGGAATGTGAAATAAAATGTTACACTAAAAAAAATTAAACCAAAATAAAAGTAGAGTTAATTTTCACAGTAATACAGCATGTTCTTTTGTCTTCTGGACAACAGCATGAACTACATTCCAATTTCAGATTTTATTTTTTCAGAATCCCTAAAGGTAGTCTAATTTAAAGAAAAGAAAAAAACCTTAGATAGATTTCTGTAGAAGTACCACGTCTGTCGTTTATCAGAATGAACCAAGAGTGCCAGTTCTGGTCGGGAGCTCCCTGTCATGCACACCAGGCATTTAGGAATACACGGCTGTTTTCCAGCCTCTTCCAGCAAAGAGCCTGGCCTAAAGACACAGTCCTGGGCAAAGAGCTTTTCTGTCTTTTCCTTACCACTCAGGAAAACCCAACAAATCATCTTTGGACCAACATTCTCAGAGCTTTCAGAAATGCAATCCAAACTGCTCAACACTGACAGAGTGGAGAGGGTCACAGGCTTTCACCTCTAAGACATCACTGGAAGTACACACACACTTAATGCATTAATCAAAGCCTGCACTGGAGCCTCAACCCTTTCCCAGAATGGAGCAGGAGATGTGGCTGCCCTGCAGGAGCGACCCTGGCACTCTCAGACCTCTTGCTGCCAAGGCAGGCACCCTGCAAGGCTATGTCTAAGCCCTGAACAAAAAAACAAACAAAAAACCAAACAATTTTGGTTCCAGTTACAGCAAAATATACAATTTTGGTTCCACTTATATCAGCAAACATTTACATGAAATGTAAGCATTTTCAAAACAGAGTACCAAAATTAAACAAATGCATATACAGCAGAAATATATGCCACCCTGCTCTGCTATAAATATGTTTACTTTTCCTGAGTTAGTTTGGAATTTAAGTTGATTAATTTAAGACTTTTCACAGAAAACTTCTAAGCTTCTTAATCTGAAAGCTTTAGATGTTTTGACGTTTCACAAATTAAGAATCTAAACCATGAGGCACAGAGTTATATCACTCAGAAAGTCTTATCCAGCAGTACAATAATGGAATAAAATTGCTTTCATTACATTAACTGAAAAAAAAAACCACCACAGCATTTTCATCTGCAAGAAAGCAGCAACACCCATTTATTGCACAAAATTTGAAACTATAGCTGTGAATACAAGTGAAGCCCTTTGTGTATTTTTAAGTAGCCCTTCATTTTTTCCCTCAAAACCGGTAAGATTTATGCATATTCTGCTAGAAGAAAACTTAGTGTAATTCTGTAAGGCAACTGTTCTCCTTTCTTACTTCTAACTGGTTGATTATCTCTGTTAAAGGATGCAACCAATTGTTTTAAAAGTTACTTAAGGTGGGTTTTGAGAAGCAAATGTGGAATTCAATGCACTCTCTAAATCACAAGCCAGAAATGCTGCCAAGTGTGTTACAGCAGGGATGAATAACATCAACATTATCAAGAGCAGACAGCTGAGGGCCACACATACAAAGTTCTATCCACTAGCACATATATTGAGAAGGCTCTTAATATAAGAAAATCATTTAATACTATCTTATTTTAATAGACATGACCATTCTATCAATTAAAATGAAACAGTAAAAAAGGATATTACATCCAACAACAGAGTACAAGAAAATCCACTTAAACAAATCTAGCTATCAGTTTAGCTAAAGTTTAAATCAGAAAATTTCAAGCTGTTATAAATCCATAGCAAGAAAATTAAATTCATTTATAGTGAATGTATAATGTACACTTCAATATATTTTTATACATTAATTTATTAATTTATATGGCCTTATCTTATTTAAGGTAACAACTCCTCTACAGTAAACTTTCTTTGTTAAAGACAAAATTCAGAAAAACTGTCCTATAGTGTTCAAAGTATTTTTAAAATGTAATCATACTGTAGACAAAAAAGTGACATTATGTTTTGATAGGCATTACTTCCCCAAGAAGCTTTGCAATTATGAATTACATCATGGTCACATTGTACACAATTTTTCAGCTGTATTTTTAACATGACTCAATATCTGAAATGCTTATTATTATTTCCAGATAAAACTTACTTGGTTCAGCCCTGGCACCATGTTTTTGAAGGAAGTCAACTATCTGAGCCAGAACTTTCTTGTTGCAATGGGTTGACAGCTCTTCATCACACTCGTAACACCTGAACAAAAGAAGAAACAAACTGGAATTCAGGGCTATCTGCATGCACATCCCAGCTCTAGCAAACCTCCCAAACAACATTACACAAATTACTTCAGCTCTCAGTTTCAATTTTTCACACTAAAAAAATGGAATGGAATTGAATTCCTTCATCTCATATATGCTCTTCTATAGATCAGTCCCAATTCACTGTGGTCCTTACAGACTTAAATAATTTCAGAGAATACAAAGGACAAACACATATTGCCTCCAGAAAGCCTACCTTTCCTATATAGAAAGCATTAATTTTATCTGTCAGAATCATTCTTTATCACGAGAAGACACTGTCTGAAGTTATGTGAAGTCCTTACATAGAGGCACACACACCTGCATACTGATTCTTACCATATGATCCACGTGCTGAGGTTGATAACGATGCAATGAGGTTCTGTGCGTGCAGTTTGGAAGTGTTTCAGAGAATGCTGGCCTTCCGAATTCTTACTACATCCCTAAAAATGGACACATCAACCCAGTAAGGGGGGGAAAGAGAAGAAGGAAAAGACTATATTATTAAAAGACTATATTATTAGTAAATAAACTACAAAAACACCACTTTTCAAAACTAGACAGGAAGCTATTCTGCCCAACTTATTTAGCATTTGTAAGGATTGAGAGGATTTAACATTCTCATCTTTTCTACTTGGAAAAATCACTTAAAAATATAGAGAATTATTAATAGAAATAATTCCTAGCTTTCGGATAAGTACTGAATAAATATCAACGGACAAAAGATGATGCCATTCAAAAAAGCAAAAATGCTCTAATAATTATGAATGAAACAACTATATAGCATATTTGGTCCACAGACTATCAAGGAAGAGGACAGCATAGGTAACCCTCACTGCTCAAGAATGTCAAATGCATTCCAGACAGTAAGTGAAAAAAAGTACATAAAGTGCTTTGTACTTGTACTAAAAAGCTGCTCAGAACACACCATTTATGTACAGCAATTTTGAGAGAAAGTATTTGCAATGGTTCAAGTATGAGCAGAGTGGGACTTAGATTCAGGACTGGTCTCTGAATAGGCACAAGTTTTAGAAGCTGTTCACAGCATGAACATGAAGAAGCACACAGAATTAACTCCTTTTAAAAGCCCTCCTTAATGGAAGTTTTTCAAGCAAGACATATGAGTCCTCCTCAGATCTAGTTAACTATCTTCTGAAGCCTGTGAATAGCATGTTTCTTTGCAACTTCAAATCTGTTCATATTATACTGGTAGAAGCTGGCTTCTATAGTGAAACCTACTGAAATTCCAAGAAAATCATGACATGCTTTGTTCAGGCAACTACTGGCTGAACCAAGCCTGACACTGTCCATAAACTGATTTTTGCTATATCAAGCAAAATTTTTTCTTTACTTCATTCCCAGAGCAGAACTCTGTGAAAGCCCTTGGGGTCAGCACCTGCCATTTTAAACTCCGAAGCCATGATTTGACATTTTAACTGATCCAATCTAATGGCTAGTTGCCACAGGAGCAGCATTCTCAGTCCAGCACAGTCCTTTCTCCCTGGTTTCAATCAAATCTAGCAATTGAGTGTCCACAGCACAAGTTCATTCAGCAATATATATGTTTGGTTTTTCATTCATTCCTGTTTATGGGAACTTCTGCCAGAGGAGCCAGCTGATCGGATGCATTTTGCAGCCACACAGTTCCCAGAGCCAATTTTCTGTAAGTGGCAAGACAATGCAGATAAGAACAGAAAAAAGGCAGGACCATCACTAATTGTGATGCCACACCACACTGTGACACATAAAGCTAACCCTAAACGCTGCCAAAAACGAACAGGAACATAAAGTCACACCCCACTTCCCGAGGAAGCTGAAGCAGTGACTCTCACAACTAAGCACGTGCACACTGCTCCTCTGGAGGTAATGAGATGCCAAACAGACAAGGATCCACACCATATCCTTTAGAAACTCCACCTCTGCAATCTTGAGCACACCAGCTTACCTGAAAGCCACATTTGAGACACAGCCAGATGTCTGCAGGTGCCCCGGGCTCACCATCGCTCACCCGCCTCTCCTTCAGGCATTCCGCACAGACTGACCACACGCTCTGAGCCACCACTCTCTTCACATGGTGCACGTCCACTGCCTGCCTCACGTGCTGGCAGGTCAGCCCTACAGAAAATAACACACACTCGTTTTCATCCATCAAAAATAATAGCTATGAAAGAGAGCACGTGTACACTGAAAGACCATAATCTGCAATTAATTCAGCACCAGGAAAAAAAAAAAAAAACAGCAAAGAATTAAAGTAGGAAAGAACAGCCAGCTGCTCCCCACATACTGAATTTTATGAAGGAATCTCTTTCAGTCTTTCCATAATGGAAATTCTTTTCAAGTCAATAAATGCCACTTCTTAAAACCACATAAACTAGTTCATACAAAAGTACAAGGATTACTTTTGTACAAAACTAATTTCCCCGTTTTTTGACAATAAAATAATAGATAAATCTATTTTTGCATATAACAACACAGGCCATTGACCTCTTTTCAACCCATAAAGAAAGATTTTCAAATATCCATGCATCCCTACTACAATTGCTCATTCTGAATGTGAATCTCAACCATTCTTCTCTGTCATATTTTTTTGCAAAAATTCCACTGTATCACAGAATAAGCTCAGTTTGAAGTGACCTCTGAAGGCCATCTTGTCCAAGCTCTCACTTAAAGCACTGCCAAATATTAATTTAGATCTGTTTGCTCATGGCTTTGTTCAACTGAATGTCGAGTATCTTCAAAGACTCTGGCTTCACCAACTCACTAGAAAATCAGGTTTCTGTCGACCACCCTCAGAGTGAATATAAAATAAATTTCCTCACACCTAGTCAAATTTTTCAGGCTCTAAATTTGGTCTGTTGCCTTTAGTCCTCTCATCATGGACTTTCTAGAAGAATCTGGTTCTGCCTTCTCTGTAACTACCATCAGGCAGTCAATGAAAGAAATTATACTTTCACTCCTTTGGCTAAAGAAAGACATTCCCTTCAGCCCCTCTTCCCACATCATGCTCTCAATCTCCTTAAAAAAGTGGAAGGGGTGAACCACTGGCCTCACTGACAGGTCAGCCTTTCTGGTAAGAGAGAGCCCAGAACCGGGCACAGTTCTCCAGGAGAAGTCCCACAAGTGCTCTGAAAAGATGAAAAGAATCACCCACTTGCCCTGCACTCTCATTTATACAATCCTGCCTACAGTAGGCACAAACAGCACAGCTTGTTTTTTATTCAGTGTGTGCATTAGGACTCTCAGGACCTTTTCTGCCAAGCTGCCTTAATTCCCACCCTGTAATGACACGTGGTTATGCCCAAGTGCTAGACTCTCTACTTGCCGTGGAGAAGTTTCTGCCTGGCCATTTCTCCAGCCAGTCTAAGTCACTCTGAATGGCAGACCTATCCTCCTGCTTATCAGCTGGTCTCCTCAATTTGTTGTCATAAAGAGATGGCAGAGCACAGCCTCACAATGACATCAATTAGTTTTCTCAGCACTTCCAGAGGCATTCCATCTGACCCCATGAACTTGTGTGCATCCAGTTCTCAATCTTCTATTCTGGACAATGTTTATATCCCAGAGTCTGCCATTAAGGTCAGGAACCAGGGAGCATCAAGTGCAGAGCTTACATGTGAAGACAGAAGCAAAGGAAGAATTGAGTTCCTCAGCCTCTTCCCACATCCTGTGTCCCTAGAACCCCTGCCCCCTCACACAGCAGGTTTGCACTCACCCAAGTCTTCATTTTCCTGCCACTGTACCCATACAGGCTCACCTTACTTTTATACCCCTCACAAGAGTCAATTCTAACTGAAGTTGCTTTACCTCATCCCCAATCCTGCACACTCCAGACCTCTGCAAAGGCAGCCCAAACCTGCCTCCACCCTCTCTGCCATTTCTTTTTCCCTGTGAGCTCAGCTGGAAGCTCCCTGTTCAGCCACACAGCCTCCTGCCACGTGTGTCTGACCTCACATGGAGAGGTTGTCATCAAAGATCAACCAGCTCTCCAGCCTTTCAGGGAAGTCATGTAGTATAACAACTGCTCCTGTCATAAACACTTGACTGGGGATATTTCTGTTATAAATTCAAACAAGAAAAGTTTCATGGTACCAATGACTTGTGGTTTTCATCAGTCAACACAGAAGTTACTAGCCCTCAAACTCAGGAGGAACATCATCCTATGTGCTCACCTGAAATATCATCTGAAGAGTCCTCATCCTGTGGCCTGTTAGGCCTTTTGCTTCTCTTTGGCTTCTCAGGGTTCGTTCTTGATGGATCTTTCACCCGCATCTGTTGCTTACTACAAAAGACAAACAGAGGTTACTTTATTGTTTATTGAAATGTTTCACTGCATGTGGCATGTTTAAACTCTAAAAGCACAAAATCCAATCACACATTCGAACATCACAAACACATTAGGCTTGGTCTAATGTCAGCTATTGTGTAACAAGGAGTATGAATGTGTCAGGAATGAAGTCTTAGAAATGTCACAACACCAGTTAGACTACAGGACACTATGAATTGTAGCTGTAGGAAAATGGGACACATGCACACTCACTTCTAGGCAATGGTGTTAAATATTTGAGGTATTGAGATTTTCTTTATTTTTGTTATTGCAAAGTAAGTTATTACAACCACAACATACCAGAAAAACTTCATCAAAATAAATGTTTCTCTTCCTTAACATATATCCCTCATGAAAGGTTTCAGTCATGATTTACCCTTGGCACATTCCCTAAAGGTTTTTGAGCAATTTCAAACAGTGTAAGAAAATAAAAGTCTTCCAAATCTGATTAAAGTGTTCTATCCTACAAGGGATGACTGGAGTGCAAACTGATCCCTCTATTCAACATTGGAGAATCCATAAAGATTAAGTCTCTCATAGGAAATTTGTGTCATTAATCAAGAAGTCCTATGAGGAACAAAATTAAAGCATAGATGTTTGCCAGTAAACTTTAAAAAAATCATTAAAGATTTCAGCACACCAGTCATTTAATCAAAATCCAAATGTGAATCCACTGAAGGACTGTAGTTGTGCACCATACAGACAGCTGCCAGGGCTTAGACTTACAGTTTGTCTTTTAATGATGTGGTTCATAAAAACAGATTTTTGTTTTCACATACAAAACATATGAATGTAAAATAGTCAAATACTCATACACTGCAAACATGTGAGCCATTCTGTTCAGAAATAAAATGACATCTTGTTGTGTACCAGAAACAGGGTAGTAAACCTGAGCCACCAAGACCAAAGATTTTCAACTGTGCTACTGCATTTAGGTATAGGAAACCTCTAAAATGCCCTACATTAGGGAATAGTAAAAGGTATATTCTTACTACAGATCAATTAGTTAAGTTTGCCAAAGTTTAACAAGTTTGTCTACTTAAGCTTTTTTAATCTTTTCTGTATATGCACTTAGACCTTTGTACTACTGAAGCTCTGAGAGACACAGGAATCAACCAGTATATTGAATTCAATATTCCCTCTCCTTACTTATCCACTAAACCAATCACCAGAACAGTCATTAATACTGATGTTAGAGCACCACCACCACCACTGATACCTGAACAGCTTTCCCTGAAGCAAAGCAGGCAATCTGTACCACCGAGTTCCTGTTCCAAGTTCTACACATTTGGATAAACGTCCCTGCATCTGCCCTACATCCCTACATACTCTTAGTGCTAGAGGTTTTCTGCATGAACCTACCCATGAAAGATTTGTTTTGGACAAGTCAAATTTTTGTAGAGTATAAAAGAAATCTTTACTCACTGCTTCCTTGCATCAACAGCTTCATGATTCCTCAAGCCTTCAAAACACAGCACTTTTTTTTTTTACAAAATGCTACATTTACACAGAAATTAGCTTATATTATATTAAATGTCACGATGTTCCTAAATTACAGATCTCAAATTTTCCTATACTTATAGTTACAAAGCCCAGACATGCAAGTGAACGGTGCCACTGAATTCAGCTTTGCTGATCTCATGGATTCGCAATTCCTGTTCATACAGTAAGAAAGGTCTAAATATTCCAGCTCCTGACTATATATTTTCAACAGATGTCCATCTAATGTCCATCAATATGTCTAATGTCCATCAAAAGCCATGCAACCTGGCATTCCTAGAACATGAGGAGGCTCAAACAACTTCAACTGTGTCTTTCTGCCTTGGCAGCTTCTCATACATACCCAAGTTTCTTGTGAAACTACCATCACCATCACCACTTGTCACACTGCCACTGAACTGAGCACAAGCTTCATCAAGACATTGATGAATAGAGGGCCTATAGAGCTGCTGTGAGAAAACACAAGACCTTCCACTAAATTATGCAAAGAGTCAATAGCAAAGACAGCAAAAATGTCCTCCCTAAAGGAACAGAGTTGGGTTTAGGTGATTCGACATTGACATAAACAGTCTATGAGTTCATTTCAGCATAACAATTTTGATTTCTTTGGACAGATTATGTAAGACTGTCCAAAGCACAGACTTCACTCCAGTGAAAGTCATCTTCCTATCAGTACACTTAGAGAGCTCCAATAAATAATTGTGGGCCCAACCAGCTGAAATACAAGCAAGTCTTTCCCACGTGTGAAATCCTGCAGCCCACAGCACAGGTGATATGACCTGGATCAGGGAAGACACAGCCCACTGCTGGACCCATATCCTAGGGACCCTCAGGACAAGGGGAAAAACAGTGCCAGCTGATACCCACAATGACTGAAAGCATGGTACTTCAAGCCCAACCTAATCAGCATGGCATTAGAAATGAACACTGGCATAAGAAGCTGCACTCACATTGCACAGCCCAGACACTTTTCAGTCTCCTTTCACTAAGAGCAGGCAGAGGAAAAGACAACACGGACCATTAGATTAATTACTTTTCATGGACATACACACAGACAGACATCCATCAGACAATGGTTACTGACCTGTGAGCTCTTGGAAAAACCAGAACATATCAAGGACTTAGACAGCCAGGGTTTGTGCCTGATTTTGAAAAGCACAGAAGTGTGATGGAAGGGTAAGAGCAACGAACTACTGCACACGATCTACAATGCAAGTGTATACGGAGTACTGCCTGCCCTTTTCCAGTACATTCAGGGACTGAAAACATTACAAATTAAAGACCCCATTTGATAAAAACATGATCAACATCAATCAACATAATTTCAAAATCAGAATGTTTATTCCAGGAATTTGATTATTATATTTGAGTTAAACGAGGAAGAAACTTAGGATGCTTCAGAAATAACCTCTCAAAAATATTTCAGTTTATGGGAAATAAAAGATTTGAGATTTTATTGGAATGAAAATCCTGAACAAAGAGACTCAAGAAAGCATAAAATATAGCTAAGAAAAAAACAAAAGGGGTGTTCTATAACTTATTGTTGGCCATAGGCACAAGCCATTCAAGACAAGCAGGCAAAAGAGAAAAGAACAATTAAGACAAAATCAACTTGACACACTGAAGATTAAAAACCATGGAAGTATTCCCATTATTTGCTTCTTTCCAACCCATTCTCGTATTTTTTTTTTAATATGTGCAATGAGAATTTTCTGTCTACAGCCACCAACTATGGAGTATCCTAAAGGGGACAGACTCTCCTCCTTTTCCTATGCAAAAAAGAGGTCACCACACGTCTTCACTTGAAGATTTCTTTTGTGATGAAAAACAAATATATTTAAGCTTTTAATTTCATACACACAAAATCAAGTCATGGTGCACATGATATTTGGCTAATGAATCTGACAAATAAAAAGACATGGATTTTTGTGGTAGAAAACCTGAGTTTAGAGGGTATGTTAGCTCTACCCTCATCTCTACTTGGCACACAGTAAAAAATCCTAAGTAGAAATTATGCCATTTCCTTGGGAAAAAACCAAAAAATATAAGAAGTTAGATAAAAAACCCTAAACCTTTTCCTTTTAAAAAATCATTTTGTACAAAACTAAGAACTATCCCTTGCCAAACATGTTGAGATTCTTTGAGCTCAGCATACAAGAGTTTGAAGTGTAATCATCACCATCACTACCTATTCTCAGTTGACTTCTTACTTCTTAAAAGACTCCTAATGTCAATCTTCCTACAAAAAGCTGATTAAGATCAAAACCTCCTTACTCAACTGCTCATTTCCACCATTCTAGAAAGAGCAAACCACTTCAAAAGCAGCAGAACAATCTGCCTATCTAATTTTAAAAGCTTCAGTTTTGACAGAGTGCCAAAAATCAATTTGCTGAATTTGTTAATTTAAATCTATGGTGTGCCTAGGCTATTTTAAATTTAAGATATGCCTGATATAGTCTATATTTAACAGCATTAATATTCCTATATTTAGAAAATTACCTTCTTCATAAAGTATATATTTAGATACTTACAAGAGTTGAATGTTGTTTCCAAAATAAGTAACTGCTATTTTTTAAAAAATTTACATTTTACAGTAATTCAGTAGAGCTAAGACAAATAAAAATTAAAGGTTAGTATGAACTAAAAATCACTTTTCCTTGGGAAACTAAACCAACCCAACCCAACCAACCAAGTCATTCCTCATAACATTTTTATGCCAGAGAGTTGGAGAAGCAAACTGTCTTCACTGTCAGCACTTCCCAAAACTTTTTCCCATCTTACCATCTTGCACTTCTCACTTGGAAGATGTCTGGATGTCCTAGAATGTCTACAGTCCCCTTACTAAATGTTGAAATGTGTCACCTTAGTGAGTCTTCCTATGCTGTGCCTTCACCATGATGCTTATAAGAAACACTGACCAGGCCACCAGTATGTTAGAGAAATAACCTGCTGCACTGATTAATATCATATCACTGCTTCCATCTGCCTAGATCCACTTTTCCCCTCCTCTTATAATTAGGGTGCGAGCTCTTTCAGACAAGTGCCACATTTTTGTTCTTATCTGTGTAATACCTATTACAATATTTTCTGATTCTTGATTAACTAGGAGGATTACAGTTGCATTACTAGAATGCAAACAAGATAAAAATTATGCAAATCTCACCAGCCTATCGAAGCATACTGACCCTGTGAAATGTAGCTGAGTGAGTCTACAGAAAATCTCCAGGTACTATTTTGGATATGGGCAATACTCTCCCCATAGGACTGTCCAGTAGCTGTGAAACCAGTATTGTTAATTATTTCATCAATGAGCACCTGAATGCAAAGAAGCTGGGGCAAATACATTTACCTCAATCCCTTAATTCATCTGAGGTAGCCTAAATTTCAGCTGTCTCACTACTTGTTGTCAAACTTTCAAGTTAAAATTGTATCCTTTTATGTTGTTAATGCAAAGAAAAACCTGTGTCACACTGAAAGGGCAGAGCACACACTGAATACTGGGAAAAATTAGCATTTTCATATGACTTAACAGAATTGTCCAGCTGTAAACAGCAGCCTTGCACCAAAAGGGCAAAGGAACAGCACAGATGTGCAGATTAAGTCCAAAGATGCTTCGAAACACATCTGTGAAAGGTCCCTGCATGGATCAGTAATGCCAGGTCCTCCGCAGAACTGCTACATGTTTTGATGTAAGCCGCAAGTTGATACATTTCAGACGTTTCTTCCAAGCATTACCTGTGGCATTTTGCCTTGCTCACCACTAGACCAAGTGCCACCCAATCAAAAGAGGCACCACATCCATCACGGTCAGCAGCTGGGCAGTGTCACCCATCAGCAGGCCAGGAGGCTCAGCGCTCTGACAGCCACCAAAACCTTTGCGGAAAACAAGCCCCCGCTGCCTGCGAGAGCAGTAAAAGGACCAGAACTGCTGACTGGTAGTGGCAGCGAAGCTTCTTCCCCCGGAAAATGTCATCTGAAATTCTGAAAGCATCATCTCCGAGATTTCCTAGCCCAAAGGCACATCACACATCCTACACTGTCACTGGAGCTCAAACGCCAATCCTAACACTGTATTACAGTCCTAAAAAGGGTCAGACACTGATGTACTTTTGGAGCAAGGAGTGACACAGAGGCTTTGGACCGCTAGATACAACTTTCCAAGTGACACTAAAAATCTCATAGCCTCTCTCACTTTCAGTAATCCACTTCAGCCAGCTGCCCATGCTAAGCATGTTCTATCATCTTTCACGTTTGTATCCTCACAATCCCCCTCAACAATCCTCCTTCTAAAACCACCTGCCACAGAAAAATTACTTCTAAGGATGAGGAGAAGCCAGATACGTCCAGAAACAAAACTGAAAAGACCCTCTAACTGGGTTTATGACTAGAGTATATTAAAGCTCTAAGTGGGTAAAAAGAGTAGCATTTTGATGACATTTTTTTTTGCTAGCATCTTACAGCAAAGTTTTATGGAAAATTTCAGATATACCTGGCAATATCCAGCCCCATAAAGCAAACTGCAATTTTTGTTTATGTTCTCTATCCCACATTAAATGTTTGGGGTTTTTTTATAACATATCAAAAGGGAAAAACATCTAGGAAGATGCATGAGTGGTCCAACATAGGTATTTCTAGAAAATTCATCCTTTAAAAAAAAAACCACCTAAGTACAATAAAAAGAGCCATGGCTTATAACTAATGATGTTAGCTTGCAAGGTAAAACTTTGTATGCGAAAAGGCAGTCAGATGACAGACTGTGCACTCCCATGATATAAATACCAACGTTACTGTACCATCACCACAGAAAATCTGAGGGCATAAGAAACAGATGGAAAGTAACCAGTGAACTCACAGTACCTTGCCAGGATAACCATGTGTCAAAAACTGGGGAAAAAGCAATCCAAGATGTTGCAACAGAAAATAAAGGGCAATATGAGCAAAAGATGAACTTTGGAGAAATGCTCATTCTGTGAAGTCAAAGAAATAAAAAAGGAACTGTGGTTGAAGCATGTGTGTGAGAAAGAAGGCTGAAACCCACACAAGACTTTAGGCTAAGGCTCCTGCTGTACCCTGCCTAAACAGCTGAGCTGGAGAACATAAATGGCTGCCCATAACCTCCCATCTATTCTGGAAGGGTGTTGTGGGAGTTGGTTAATCAGTGAGGGTAGAACAGATAATGCAGTAAGTTACTACTAGTTTGAGCTCTTTGAAAGTCCAAGTCTTGCCATCAAGAACAAAAAATGTAATTCCATTTTCTTCCTCCACACAGACTGCCCCAGTTCGCTTTGATGGCATGACTGAAGCAGAACAACTTGTCCTCGATCTACAACTGATGCTCAAAACAGAACCCCTGAGACACTAGCTGCAGTTCTGTGAATCTCACAGAAATACAGCTACAGAGCACCAGTTCTTCAATATTTCATGAAGAAATCTGACAAAATATTTACAAATGTAGTAAACACGAGAACAATTTCGCAAAGGTATAATCTGCTTCAAGCTCGCACATGCTCGTGCCATTACTATGTTTCTGTTTTAAAAGTTAGAAAATGAGAGCAGAAAGAATCCTTTAAACACAAGTCTGTTCTTTATGCTTGTAGGAGAGGATTATTTAATGGAGTTGGGAAATACTTGTAGTTAAAGATGACACGCAACTAGAATACAGTGCTACACCTGCAGCTCTTGGCATCTGCTTCTATGTTCTTGATGTCTTCATTCTACTGCACCTATGTTTAATATGCTGTTGTGCATATCCTTTCTAATAGTGCAAGTAGCAACACAGCTATAGCAAGGGCAGGACAAAGTCCTAAAGTAAAGGACATGACAGCAAAGAAAGAAAGAAAAAAAAAAAAAAAAAAAACAGGAATCAAATCAGATAATCCAAATAATAAACAAAACGTGGAGAGTTGCAGCTATGGGTCTAGAATACCACGTCTCAGGCCAGCCGCGCGGACCGGCACCGGGCTGTCATTTAATCCGCGGGCACAGACCGATCGCCGCGCTTGAGGCCGCGGCGGCGGCAGCTGCAGGCCGGCACACGCAGCGCGGAGCCGGGCGCCCACCGCAGCCCCGCGCCCTACGCCAAGTGACCGGGCCGTCCGCTCAACCCGGCCGGAGGCGCTGCTACCGACTGCTCTCAATCTGACACACCGAGAGACGCGCTGCGGCTCACGGAGGCGGCCCGGCGCTGCCCTTCTCATGTCTCGGCAGGGTTAACCCGCTCCACACCGACAGCGGGCGGCCGCCACCAGCAGCTCGTCGCCGGCGACCCAACACGAGCCGCACTCGGCCGCCAGCCCGGCGGCAGAGGCGCCGGACAGCGCTGCCTCGGGCGCCGCCGACAGCGGGGAGGGGCGGCCCGCCCGGCCCGAGGCTACGGCGGGGCAGAGCCCCTTCCCACCGCCCCCAGCCCGCGCCCCGCGCCCGCCCGGCCCCCCCGGGACGCGGCTCCGCAGGCCGCGGGCCCGGCCGCCGCCGTGGCGGGGCCGATCGGCCCGGCCCGGCCCGGCCCGAGCCTCGGGCCGCGGCGGAGGCTCCGCGACCCACCCCCGGCCGCGCAGGACGGGCCCGGCGCGGCCTCCGCGCTGTGCCGCCCGCCCCCTCCCCGCGCCCCGCACTCACGGAGCGGCGGGCGGCGGCGGGCGGCGGCAGCAGGAAGCGGCGGAGGAAGCTCCGCTCCGCTCCGCTCCGCCCCCGGCCTCGCCGCACCGCTCCCCGCCCCAGCCGCAGCCCGGGCGGCTCCGCACGAGTGGCGGCGGGGTCGGTGCTGGCTCCGGGGCACAACGCGTCTCCCGGGTGGGAAGGGCGGTGGGGAAGCGGCGCTGCCCGGGAGCGCACCGGGGCCCAGAGGCAACAGGTAGCGACAGGTCTGGCTGCGGGGCACCCTGGAAACTCAGGGCAAAGGCTAGGGTGACCTTCACTTCTGAATTTTGCTGAAAGAGCTGGACACGCTGCGCTGGGTTTGTACCCGTGGGCAGCGCGCTGAGAGGAGGTTTGGCAGCGTGCAGCGCTGTGGAAAGTCGTGCCCAGAGGTTATGCAGCAGGGTCCGGACCCTGCGTGGATTTTCGAGGCAGCCACCGTGGGAGGGACTGGAAGGAGAACGGCATCAAATGTGCATATCCCCACCGAGGACAGGCAGAGTAAAGGATGTCCAGCACTCGAGGGAGGAGCTACTGGAAACTGGGTTGGGTGCCGCTGGGTTTGAGTGTGGGAGGGAGGTTGTACAGAACTGGAAAGTCAGGTGAAGAAGAGGTGAAATGGAGAGAGCCCCAAGAGGTGAAATGAAGGAAGCTGCTGAAGAGAAGTTGACTGAATGCAGCCATGAAGACAAAGGGGGAATTGAATGTGCTGCTTCCCACCTTTTCACCAAGCTGCGGGAGTTTGCTAAGCTTGATCTGTTCTGACCTCAGATTCTTTCAGTCTTTCACAAGACGGCTAGTGAGTGCTTCCTATTTCAGCAAACAAGCTAGTGTGTTCTCTTTTTTTTGTCATAGTATGATCCAGGGTCAAATCAAAACCATGAAAATGCTTCTTCCTGTGAATGTGCATTTCATATGACAAGTGTTCTGGTGCTTCACATGGAACGCTTTATGGTCCTTATGGTGATATATGCAGTAAGTATATTACAGATAAAATATACAGTAAAGTATACTTCAGAAGATAATTTCTAGAAGTAGTGTATTCTATCCTTTCCTTGTGGGAAATGGAAAATGCATTAAACCTCAATTTGTATATAGATATAGTTCTTCAGACAGACAATTTGCAAGTGCTTGTCAAGGAGGCCATATGGAGAGGCTGGCAGAAGGGCAGCTAGTGAACCAGTTATATGTGCCAAGTTCAATTAGTCACACTTTACAGTACCAAGAAATATTTTGTTCTTGTTTCGAGAAGGGAAACTCTAATTAGTAAAGATTCAAAAACCTATCTCTCAAAATACATCTTTTATGAAAAGATCCAGCATACCTGCTTTTAAAGACTAGAATTGCTGATATGTAACATATCTTTGAAGGTATGCAGTAAATACAGAATACTGATTGAAAATCAGTGTGGAACAGAAAGACCTTCATTTCTCCACTCACATACATCTTAGCCATTAGTCCTTGTGGCTAGAAGACTGACAGAATATTCAAAACTGAAACCAGGGATCATCAACTCATAGAATATCCTGAGCTGGAGGGGACATACAAAGTTCAAGTCCAACTCCTGACTGTGCACAGTACAGCCATAAGAATTACACACCATGTGCCTCAGAGTATTGTCCAAACACTTCTTGAAGTCTGGTGGGCCTGGGGCCATGACCACTTCCTTGAGGAGGCTGTTGCAGTGCCTGACCACTCTTTGGGTGAAGGTTTTCCCAATATCTAACTTAAGTCTCCTGTGATGCAGCTTCGTGCCATTCCCTCACATCCGCTCATTGGTCACCAGAAAGGAGATCGGTGCCTGGACCACATCCCCTGTAAGGGCTGTAAGGGGACAGTGACAGTGGTGAAAGCAGTGCAGGCCAGTGCTAAAATCACCTTTTCTCCTCGGCGAAACACTCACAGGCTGGGGTTTTTAAAATTGGATTTGGCATCAAAAATCCTCATCTCTCTTTCATCTCCCAGCCTTTGGTACTTTCAGCCGTCTCCACGGTTTGGGTTGGCTGGTAGAATTTACCCTACCCAGGCAATGCAGGGTAAATGCTGGATGCGCCGAAGCCGGAGGCGGTGTCTGTGTGAGCTGGCAGGTGCCGCGCGCGGCCACCCCGGCAGCGCTCCCCGCTGCCCTGCGCGGGCCAGCGCCGGCCGAGGCTGCGGCCTCCTCCCCGCTGTGGAGAAGGCGGTGTCTCCTCCTCGCCGGCGGGGGCGGGTGACGGGGCTGGGCTGGGCCGGGCCGGGCCGGGCCTGGCAGGGCGGCCGCCATCGCCGAGGGAGCCGGGATGGGGCTCGGGGGCTGGTGGCGGGCGGCGCGGGCCCTGCGGGCGGCGGGCGGCGGCTGGAGCCGGGCGGCAGCGCCCGGTGAGCGGGGGCGGGCGGGGATGGGTCTGCCTGGGGCGGCTGGGGGCGAGCTTGGCCGGCGCCCGGGGACAGCCCCGTGTGGCTGCGTTTGGCGGCGCTGCCGCGCCCCGAGCGGGTCCCGCGGCCGCGCTGACCGGCTGTGCCTCCCCGCCAGGCCCCACCTGCCGCAGCCTCTGCGCCGCCGCGGCGCCCAGCCTCTCCTACCAGGAGCTCAAAGACTTGAAGAAGGCCAACGTCCTTCACATTGACGTGCGGGAGAGGTGGGAGATCGACAGGTTTGGGAAAATCCCGGAGTCCATCAACATACCGCGTAAGTTGTCAGTGCCGCTGTTTGCAGGCGTCGGGTGTTCTGCTGGCTGGAATGGTCAAGTGGTGGTGACTGAGCAAGGAGGAACGCTGCTAAAAAGCTGCTGGCATGTAATGAGGCTGAACGTTCCCCCCAGAGGAGTTAGTAAGAAGTTTTGCAATGTGAACCTGTCTTTGGATGGAGAATAAACAATAGCTTGTTTTCTGTATTTCCCAGTGGGTGAATTAATGGAAGCTCTACAAATGGACCCAACGGAGTTCAAGGAGCAGTATAATCAAAAAATGCCATCCAAGTCAGACCCTGTGGTTTTCTCCTGTTTGGCAGGAACAAGGAGTAAACAAGCACTTGGTTTTGCCATGTCCTTGGGTTTCAGCAGGTAGGACTTTGTGTGTGAGGATGGGATTAATGCTGCTTCCCCCCATGAAGGTGAACACGTATTCACCTTGTGTGCAAGGGTAAAAATTTACATGTGGAATATGAACAAAACAATTGGTATTTTAGTTAAGCCACCTCCTCTTTTCTCCCCTGAACCTTGAAGGATGCCTTTGGGGGCTGCAGCAAAGTTAGGGGTACCACGCTCTGAAAGAACCCTCTAGCAGCTCTGCACATGTGCCGCTGGTGACACAAACTGTTGCAAGACCACGCTGCCAACTGAAGGCTCCTCCCTCTTAGGGCTCCCTTGCTGAGATGTTTCTTCCTTAAAGAGCTCCATAAGCACTAGTCCTGAGATGCAGGAAGAGTGTAAAAGTGGAGAACTGCTTGCTTTGGTAGTAGTACAATCTTAAACAGTTTAAGAAACCACACCCTTTATTGAATTGCAGTTCTACCTTTACAGTTCACTGTTGACAAAGGATGCCTTCACTTCCCGTAAAGCTTTGGATTATTTGCCAGGAGTAAAGCAGTGAAGGCAATAGCTGACAAAACAATGAGATGGTGATAGACTGAAATGCAACATTTGCTTTGCAGAATTGTTAAACCTATCTCTGGAAGGTGCCTCACTGTCTGGAAGACTGCAGATAAAATTTAAGACATGGGTTATTTGCTCCTGTTTTCACTGAACTGCAATTCAGGAACTGGAACATTCATATTAATTCTTGTCAAAAGTATCAAAGCATGTTCTTGTTTCAGAGTGAAAAATATCCTCCATTACCTGCTTTTCATTATGCCCAATTGAAGGTGTCAGTATTGTTTTGCATAGTGGATTTTTGTTTTAGAGTTTAGTTTTGCACAGCTTGATATCAGAGCTGTAGAGCATATAGGTTTGCAAGGAAGTAAAGATCAGTGTGCAGGGTTTATTTGGTGACAGTATTAGACATAATAAATAGACGTGTAAATCTCCCACTGCTGTGAGTCTCTTCTCACTCTTTTCAAAAAGAACTGGCAACTGTTTCATTGATCCAGCTACTATTTCTTGCGTGATGCTTGAGCTCCAGCATGTCATTTGGAAGAGTTACAGAACTCACTGCATGGAAGCAGGCAGTATTAGAGCAAAAGGAATGTCCATCTGGCTCATTGAAGCTAGGTACAAGTGTATATGGTTGCAGAGAGTTTCTGTGTTTTCTCTTTATTTTAATCTGGTTTTTGTAGGGTTTTTCTTGTTTGTTTGTGGGGTTTTGGGTGTTTATTTTTTACTTTTGGTTTCGGGTTTTTTTTGCTGTGTCCTCTTTGAGACAATATTAAGGACTCTTCTTGAGAAAGGTATCTTCTGCATATTTTCAGAGTTCAGCAGTATGCTGGTGGCTTTGATGACTGGGTAAAACATGAACCTCCAGAAAAGAAATGAAGATGACAGCCCCATCCCTTATGCTATCAAGGCTTCAGGATGGTTTGTAGGTTTCAGCAAACCACATGCATTCCACTTGCACAATAAAGCTCACTACTGGCTTCTTGTGTAAACGGACATTCACCTTCAAACAGCCTGTGCATATCAACTGCTTGGTTTAAATTATGCCCAAAGACTATGACACAAACAGAAAACATTCAATTTGCTCAACCTTTCAACCTTTACTTTGGGTTATATTTTTGGTGGATGCATGTGAAGAGAACCTAAGTGCAGATTATGTTTACTTTTTTTGTATGATGTAGTTTATGACTGTTTGAACTAATGATGACAGGACAAATAAAATTATTATTTCTCAAATACCCGTGTTGGGTAGTTTGTTTAGAATAGTCCAACTGCAGATATTCTAGTATCAAGGGGTCAAGGGGAAAACAGAAACCTACTGCTGGCTGTGTTGTACCAGGCCTCACCAGGACTAACAATGCCTTTTGAAGATCATTAAGGTAAGACTGTATAGAGGATTTCAGGATTTAGTTAAATGTATAATTTGTCATGCTTAACTGTATTGATCAAGCCACAAAACTTCAGCATACAAATGAACAAAGCAAGGCACTCTAATCAACTAAGTCAGTACTTATGAGCAGCCAATCCTTCCTTTTGTAACTAAATTAACATTTCTTGGGAACATCTAAAACTACCTAAACACAAAAAATAAGTTGTTCTGTGTTACACCAGATCTATCTAGCCCATTATTTTCTGTTTGGCAGAAATAGCTGAGGAAGAGCATAAAACAGGATTAGTATGTAGTGGTACAATCTCCAGATTCCTCTCATTTACAACTCAAGAGTGCTTCAGGCTTTGCATGTCTTATTATATTTGGGTATTTGTAAATTTTCAAGAGAAACTCCCATCAGACACAGCAGTGGTGAGAAATCTTTCCTTTTGTTGCTTCCCAACTTGCCATGTATTCATCAGCTGCTCTGGCTTCTTCTGTCAGAAGTGAGCAGTTGTCACCTATCAGTCTTCACACCACCTGTGATTTTTCTAGACCTACTGTTTTTTCTGAACTGAGGAGCTGTGGGTTGGTTTTTTTATAATGGGAAAATTACTGTATACCTCTTTTTTCTTTTCCTTTTTTATTAATTGTGTTAGGTTTTCCCAAGATTTTTGCTCAAACTATTTGTAACTTACCAAATTAGATGATCCTTTCTAATTTGCCTTCCAAATGATGGGCTTTGAGTTTAAATAACTTGTCTGATGCAGTTTGTTTCCTCTGGGATTTTTCTTTAAGTGTTTTTGGCTTAGATGGTTTGTGTTTGCTTTGACACTTCAGAGTCACCTGTTGCCATATAATCTGTGAAGAGTTTCAGCTACCTGTCTTTCAGTGAGAGACCACATTTTTATGCACCTCTCCTTTGACATGAAGCACAAGAAAGGTGATTTTTTCTGCACGCTTAGTAACAAGACTGTTGAATTCACATTATGTTCCATTTCCTGTTGTTCAAAATGACATTTTTTTAAAACTGTCTTCACTGAATCCAGCTCTTTTGACTGCACTTTATTGCCTTTCACTGTTCTTACTGGAATCAAAGCTGGTAAAATTAGCCTCCTCATCCCAGTAGAGAAATGCCTTAAGAAACTTCTAGGTAACATCAAGAAGTGCCTGACATTTTAGCTCCAAGATTTAGGTCTCATTATGCTTTAGGTGTGAAGTAAAGTCTGCAAAGACTCTTCAGCAGCAGTGATTAAATCTTTTCTTAAGAAAAAATTTCATCACTCCAGCCAGAATTCTTCATTAATTCCCCAATTCCAAAACATGAACTTTCCTGGCAGATTACGTGGTATATGTGAGAAGACTGATGCTTACCTAAATAATAGTTCCTGTTTAATTACTCCAGACAACAGAGGTCAAGTTGCTTTGATTTATTTCTATTCCCCAAGTCCACATTACAAATCGCACATTTTAGACTTCAAGAAATGAAAGCAAAATAGCCAAATTCCACTTCATCAATCAAGTGTCTATAAAAGGTATGGATCAAATGGCAACCAAGTAGCAAAGACCAAAATGTATATTTTTTCCACCTCACCGAAGTGTCTGGGGTGGGTTCACATAATGGTTTATGAAAATAACCTGAACAGAAATAAATGCTAGTAGCCTAATGGGCTACATATAAAACCACTTCAGTTATATTTCACTGAATACCCAGCCAATTACAAAGACAGGCATTTGCAAGAACAGGTGGGTTTTTTAAGGGACCAGTTTTTTGAACCAAGACATGTCACAGAGCACATGTTTTCAATCTCCCTCCAGGATTTCAGAGCAGTGAAATGTGTTGTTTCAGGAAAACAAACAAACAAAAAACAACAAAAGAAAAAGAACAATGTTACTGAACTTTATCATACAACTTTTATACTTGGGCAAGTTGGCATTATCATTCAAAATAAAGTTGTACAGAACTTAGAAACAAAGTTATCTAAAAAATCAAGTAATCAATTAAGGCCAATTCCTGTCTTCACTGGGATATCTGCCTGAGTAAGGAATGCAGGATATGGCCTTCTGTTTGAAGAAATCTCATTTTCTCCAGCACAAAGGTAACCAAGGAATCCCATTTCAGTTATTCTAGAGTTGCTCCTAACATCCCAATTAAAATTAGCCAGTATGAAGCTCACCAAACACTTGATCCTCTTAAATAAACTCTCTAATGAACCACACAAATTCACACTAACAGTGAAGGCAGACTAACAGTGTATATCTTTTCTACAATAAAATCCACCATAAAAAATAGCAATAATATCCAGATTTCTACTTGATTGTGAAATATTCCGATTGTACCATACAGTACATTTATTTGAAAAAAAAAATCCTAGTATGTTGGGTCATCTTAATTTCTAACACTGGCAATGTTTCAGAAAACTGCAGAATCACTATACATATTGCACTTCTCTGGCAAGCTGGGCTACTGTATCATGGCAAAAACAACCAAGTAGATCTACTGAGGAATACAGCTTTTTTAAACCCAAAAATAAAACTGACTTTCTGTCCTGCAGTTTTCATTAAAACTGTAACAATATTCTTTACAGGCTTTTCTAGGCATTTGTTTCTGAAGGATTGTGTGTTATTTGTTGCAGAATCTGTATTTATTTTTTTTTAAATCAAAAATCAAAACTGAAGGTAATGGATAGATTCAACACAGAGTGCACTATCTTCCTTCAGTCACAAACAAAATGAAGACAACACAAGTCATTAATACAGTTACACTTAGGCCTCAGGTTACTGTCGCTCTAAAAATAGTTCACTTCCACACAAATAAAACCTATCATGAACTATTTGTTTTGAGTGAAAAACATCAATCTTTTGCAGCTTGGTTTAAAGTTTGATTCCTTACACTGAAAAATCTTAGCACATTTGCTCCAGCGTCAGAGAAAATGATACCGTTTTAGAGAAAAAGCTTTCAAAATGCTTGACACAAACAAGCTATTTATTCTTCGAGTTCTTTGTCAAAGATGTTACTGAAACCTTCTGTCCATTTCATGAACACAGGAAATATCCCAGGATGTCTTGAGTCAAAGTGGTCCATAAAGAAATTCTTTGGAATGCCTTAAGATTGGCTATAACTAGAGTTCTGGCTACCATTTGGACCCTGTTCTCCTTCACTGTTGAAGAAAACAAAAACATATCTCTTCAATAAGAAGCACCACATTACATTTTTATCCTTTTTTTAAATTAAAAAATACAGTATTCTGAAAGTAATGAAAATCTTTGGAAAGAAAATACTTCAACATATACATAAATAGGTCAAAATATTCTACTCAGCTTAATTTAAAAAATGCAAAGGTAATTCTCAGCATGCATAAATAACTTCACCATATTTATGTGAATAATAATTTCAATATAGATCCATGAAGCTGCCTGCTAAATCAACCTCTGAAGTCAACATTGCAAAGTTCACATTACATAGGCATGTGCACAGGAATTTGCATGTGCAGATTCCCAGCAGTGATATTTAATCACAGTAATTAAATACGACACCAAGCAGGCCCAGTTCCATTGAATCTGGCCCAGCCATGGAGCCTCACACTGGGGTTCCTTACATTTGCTGAGCTGTATTGATCACATTCTAATCACATTAACATTCTCTGTAAGATAATGGATGTTATGCTTCCTACTAGCTCCTGAACAATCAGGCTGGTTTGTATCAGAAACATCTGCACGATAAAAACATACACTACACCTTGAATTAAACATTTACACATTCTTGAGGATCACAGGCTAGTTTTTCCTATAGGAAAGGTGCAATAAGGAAGTACTGTACCTGTTTGGAGGTGGTTTTGGTTTAGGCATTTTACTAAGAATAGTAGCCATCTCTTTTCTCTCATCAAAGTTCTTCCACTGCTCATACAGCTTCAGAATAACCCTGATTATTTCTAAAATCTGCATTAGAAATAAAAGAGAGCCTAAGGTCAGACACGATAGTGACTTTACCTTTGTCATAGCCTGGTTAAGTGTGCAATTAACTAAACACGCCCCAAACTGAAACTAAGCAACAAAATTTTTGTATTTTAAACAGAGCTGTCTCACACTTAATCTGGTCACAAAAAAGTGTTTAATTAATTTTTTGATTAATTGTAAATCGAAGCCTGAACAGAATACTTTCCCTTTCAACTGTATTTACTATTTCTCTTCCCCTGCAAACTAAATACCTTTTTAAAAAATTTATTTATTTATTTGCAACTACTGACACAGCTTATAACTAAGCTCCTGGGAAAATACAGACTTGGGCAGCATGACTGCAGCTATATGACCATGCATTATCAATATAGTAATTGATGATTATCAGTGTTCTATACATAGCAGGGGAACGGTGTGGGAAAACAAAAGCCCAAAACCACAAAACAGTCATCTGAACTCTTTCTTTCCAAGAAACAGAGCCAAGGAGTTTTTAAATACTTCTTACATTCTTATATATAACAAGAATTGTTGACACTTCGTATTCTGCTTCTGGAAGTGTAAGAATTCCATACTGGTTTGGACTTTCTATGTACCTTAATTTCCTATTAAATTTCTAGTTCAATATTCTATATAAAAGCTGGAGAATGTTTCATTCATAATATGTTTCATCATTCTCTAAATTAATAAAGTAGACTTCTTTCTTCTTTTTAATACATGATCTTTGATTAAGTGCTGGAGCAATATATTTAGAAATGAAAGTCATAGTTGGTGCTTCACCATGTCCATGGTGTTCATGTAAAAAAAAAAATCAAGCTTAGGCTTTATCACTGACATAAGAATCAATAAAAGTAAACATTCAAATATATTCAGTATCAAGCTTATGGTAATTTTATCTATTAAATATATGTTGGTTCTCCTTTGCTGCCAGTTTATTATCACCCTGCCTTTAAATGTATGACAGTATAATTCACAGAGCTCTCCACGCAGCATAGCATCCACACTGTGTTTACATTTCAAGACAAATCCTGGAATACAAACACAATGCCATAACATCAGTGGGATAAAGGGCAATACCAAGGGCACAGAGGGAAGCAGTACCTCTCAGTCATAACAGGCTATTTAATTCGAGACACTCACTTTCAAAAAAAAGACTGAAAAAATATGTGCTAAATGAAACAGTGTGATAAGGAATATAAGTGCTACTTCAATTTGCTTGCTGGAGCTAAATAAAGGTTAAAGAAGCCAACCCAAAAAGTAAAAGAAACTACTGAGGATGAAGAACATAAGGACAACTGCACCCTGAAACCTAATAAACTAATGAAGGGGATTATTTGACACAGAATTTGCATTAGCAGGGAACTCAACTGAATGATCTTGGTGTCTCCCTGCTTAGCACTGATTGAAGTCACGGTGCTGGGCATCCTGAAAGTGTCAAAAATGTTCTACACTATGCTATACTCTGCACATTTACAGGGAGAAAATGAAAATGGTGTGCTGGCATGATGCTGAAAAGTGAATCAGAAAATCACAGGCACTTGAACTTAAAAGCAGAACTACTGACAATCTTGTGTGACGGAAAAACGCTGGGAATTCTTTTTCTGGAAAACAATGTAGAAGATACTGAGTTTATATTTCTGTCTGGAAAACAGCAATACCAGCAATGCTCTTCTGTTATGCAATGGTTTTGTCTTGACTTTCAGAGCAGGGTGATAACCAAATAACCTGACACTGTCTCCCTTCTGAAGAGATCTGCCTAACTGCAACAGCATCTAACAAGAGCACTGAATTTTAAGTTAAAATCAGTATTGTGGATGTGAAAGACAAGCATGACTACCATTTCTGATCAGTCCATAACAAGTGGTGGGAATAAAAAACAGAGTACCTTTTCCATATCAACAGACAGCTCAGCAAACCATTGCCTTGCATCCTTCTGCTGGACAACACAGGCCACATGTAGGCAAGCTGCAAAGATCAGGTGACATGGATATTGAATAAAGATACACTCCCAATACAGTTAGAAACATTCAATTTTTTATAAACCCTATACAGTTCAACAGAGAAAACTCGGGATTAATTATCTAACTTTTCTTTAAGACTTTTTAAGTTGCAAGGCTACTGTGTCAATGCTGTATGAGACACAACCTGAGGCACCTTATGAGGGCACTGAGGAACACCTGTGATGGGACAGTGCAGAGAATACATCCAAGTAAACATGACAAGAGGCATTAATTGTTACTTACCTAGAGCTATCATGAAAGGAGGGTACAGCAGACAAAGATCAGTTCTATATGTGTCATTCACTATCCTCCTGTGCAAAAAAACACCTGTAAGTATCTTCCTATTCACCTTTAGACTATATCCCTTCAAAAACTGCTGTTGGTTTACAAATAATTTGTCAGTTTTCCAGATGGTCAAAGCAATGAGGCCACAGGGCAAAGTATCAAGGAAAGAGATCGCTTCCCTTGTAAAAATCTCTTAAAGCCTTTCTTTTTTTCCCTTGTAATTACAGCAGAAGTTTATTTAGAAACATTCTTTTAGTACATAAATGTCTTTCTGCAATGGATGTGTATGTATACCATCAAATAATTATCTGTCTCACAGATAAATAAAGGCTATCATAAAAGTAGTACTTCTACTGTCTTTCTGTATTTGAAACAGTTGAAGAATAAGAGTTCTGCTAACACTGCTAAACAACCCTATATATTGCTTCTACTTCCTATGACATGCTACAACAAAAAGACAATGTTGACAAAAAGAAATTCCCTCTACTCATAGTCACCATTCAGTAATGTTAAAACTGTGCTATTAGAGCTAGTCTAAAAACTAAAAATTAGACCACTGCAAAGTAAAATCATTACAGGGTTAAAGACAGAATAAGCTAAGTCAGGGATATACACCTGCACAGGTTAGCTAGGGCACCCTTTGTATTCAAATATGGCTAAGCTTGCTTGGTTCAGCAAAAGCTTAACCACCTTTGAAGCATAACTGTTAAACACTTGCATTCTTGACGAACGGAGGAACTATTTCCATTGTCTTCATTACCATGCGAGAGGTAGCAGCATGTCTTCTTGGCCCATATCTTGCACATATTGGAGCAAAGGTCTATAAGGATGATATACTATCAAACAGCAGTCCTAGGAAAAACGTCATTGGTACAGAAGTTAGATTTCAATGCAGAGCATGTTGTCAGTTCGTATTAAAACATTTGGTTTACAAGTCAATTACTGATGATTTTTTTAGGTAGCATTCTAACACCTAGCCCTGCTCTAATGAGGGCAATGCTCTCTCTAGAATACCATTACACAGCACAGTTGCCAGTCTGTCAATGTCCTTCCCCTAAGAGACACAGAAAGTCACATCTGCAGCACACTGAAACCACATTTGCTTACAAACCCGTAATTCCCACTTGGAAATACAAAACGCTGCCAGAAAACAGTCTGCTACTAAATACCACACAGGGAGACCATGCCAAAATAATTGATGCTGGTTTGGAAAGAAAGAAAAGAAAAATTCTACTGCCCTCAAATTCCCCCCAGGTCCAGGTAAACAAGAAGGAATAAACCTCTTGCTAAAAGCAGCCAAATGTGTGGATACTACAGGGAAAAGCCACATTAAGTTACATGTGCTGAACACTTTTGTGAAACACCATCACTGCACACACTATATATTGCACAGCATACTGGAAAAATAAGTGAATCCCCTAAATATAACTTCTTGTAAATGCAACTGCTTGTGCTAAAACTTCTGTATACAAAACTCAAGAGTTACTGCCATGTATAGCAGAGGTACCAAGGACCAAATCTAAACAGGAATAGAAAAACGGTATTAAAATAACTTGTAGGTACGAACAAAAACTTTGATCTGACCTCCTATGTGTTCAGTTCCCAAAACATATTCTCTCATCTGCTGTCTAACTCACTAAGCTGCTCCCTGGTTTCTCACTCCTTTTCTCTGCACTTGAGCAGAACTACTCTAGTACAGTATTACTCTAGTAGTAAAATTCAGTGCTTAACCCATCCAAGTCCAAGCCATATGCAGAAATTAAGTACTACTTTACCCAAGCCTTGTAAGAAGCCTGGGTTGCCCCCTTTCAGCTACCTGAGCAAAC
Organism: Vidua chalybeata; assembly: GCF_026979565.1. NCBI lineage: Eukaryota > Metazoa > Chordata > Aves > Passeriformes > Viduidae > Vidua > Vidua chalybeata. The sequence continues at coordinate 72,995,006 of NC_071532.1, read as the reverse complement.
ACAGCAATGGGATAGCTACTCTTACAAAAACAGGCATGGCTCCTTTCTTTCAAAGGGTCTGGAAGAAAATGTCCCACTGTGTTCCTTTCATCCAACAGCCTAATAGTTACAGCACCATCTCAGAAAATGGGAGGCCTGAATTCAGTTTCTTCCTCATAGGATTTAAACCCCCATCTCACTTCCTAGAAGATTACTCTAATTATTAGGCTGTTATAGACTAGCCTGAATGGGATAGTACCAAACCTTCTCCTAGAACATGTAAGTGTAGCCCCAGATTCTTCCAGGCAAGAAGGAGAGGGCATAGAAAGAATACAACTCCTCATGGTGATAACTGACCATTCCATCTAGGGAAAAAAGGACACTGACATCCCAGTCTCTGCATCAGGACTTAGATACAATTACCTCTCACACAAAAACAGAAGCAGTTCCACCAAAAAAACCCAACCTACCATTAATTCTAAGAGATAGAATTCACATTCTAGGATCTGCAAAGAAGCAAAATCACAGTTAATAAGCAGTATGTTTCAGGCAGCAGAAAAAATTAACTGACACACAGTTTAACATCACAAATGCACAGGAATTCTCAACAACTATTTCCAACAGTCCTAAATGCATTTTATCTGAAATTACAAAACCAAACAAAAATAAAACTGTTATTGGCTATTGCCTTATCACTATTATAAGTCAACTCCAGTCATAATAACAAACAATTTAAATATTTTGCATCAAGTTTGCTGTGAAAGACTGCTTCATTGGCAGCACTTGCCTGATTTGTTTCAACACCTGGTAGCAGCAAATTGTTCCCAGTGCATAAAAACTTCACAGCAATAGAGAAGTTCTTTTGTAGAATTAAGAGTATCTTTTTCAGCCCACTAACTTGTCAAATAACCTTTCAAAACATCTTCAGATTTTAATTTCATATGAAATATTCTGTCCAATTTTAGCAATCATATCAGCTCTCACCCTCAATACAGAAGGTGATGTATTGGTGACATGAAGGAAAAGACTGGACTACTTTGGCTATACGAAAGCTGTATTCCAAAATGTATTTCCATTTGCCTTTACCTATAAAACAGCAGTGCAGTTTTATTATAAGGTCTTAGGTATTTTATATTCTGACGTATCATTTGGCTTCCTAGATTGGGTAAAAAGCAAACCAACAAAAAAGAAGTATTTGTTACAGCCAAGCTAAAACTATTTAGATGTTTAGCTTTCAAAATTCTACAGCACAAGTCAAAATTGGTTTTAAGAAAAACTACAAAACTTCACAGTATTGTGACTGAGAATATCTTGAAAACCGCTGGTAAATTTAAATTTTATGTACTAATTAAAAACTATCCTTCAAGAGCCATTAAATTTTACAGGCAAAAATAAAGCTGCTTTCTGTAAGCCAACTGCTCATGTGTGCAAGCTTGGAAGCATTCCAGGTGCAAAGGCCATTTACTTCCCCTGGAGCAATGTATCTGTAAACAAGAATAGTCAAAAAAAAACTAAATCTCTTTTCTCATCACGCTATAGAAAAACTACCATTTCAGTCACCCTATCACATCACTTGTCTTTCCTGTCAACAATTTAAGGAAAGGAGGTTACATAAGATTTTTACTATTTTTAAAAGTAACTTTCACAATATTCTATACAAAACTAATCATGAACAAACCTGACATATGAGTATGAAAACATTTCTTTCTTAGTATTGAAAAGAAAGAATTTTCTGCTAACAATTACTAATTTATTTGATCAAGTTGTATTTCAAATAGCATACTTACATGGTTCATCCTATAAGGAAACTCCTTTGGAAAGGCATATGAAAACCTAGTTTTCACTACAGTAAACAGAAAAAAATATGTTAAAAATAATGTAATTCTTTTACTTCTTTCCCTTTCTATTCATTCATCTGTATATAGCCCTTCAAATCTACCTGGCAGCAGAATTTCAGTTTGTGGCTTTCGGTACAAAAGGTTTGTATTTCAAAGAGAAGATATAAGTTACAAGATTTAAGATCCTGAAAAGGAAAGAGAAATACACCTGAAACCCAGGTTTGGACACTATTAAGTCTTCTGGTTAACCACCAACTAGCTCAGAGACAGCTAACTTCCCACAAGTTATCACTCACAGAGCTCTCCAGCTACTGATGTTCAGGATCTCAGTTCCAACACTAAATCCAAATGGAACTTTCATGTGAAACTTTTTATATAGGTTTGATCTTTCAACATGTAAGATTTTAAAATAACTAATGAAGTCTTAGAAAAGCAAGCCCAAAGGCAGGGTAAAGGAGCTCAGACAGACTTCTTGCAGGTCCATAATGTAATGATTATCTCCAATGGAGGTATTTAACTAATCTTTGTGTATTTTACAAGGAGAATGAGTACAATTAGTGCACTGGTAAGAAGCATGCTAATATGCAAAATCAGAGTGATTTCATGTTAGAATGGTGAACAAAGAAAAACAAGAACACTTCAAGATGTGGATTTGACACATAAAACATTTAAACATAAAATATTTTGTACACATAAAACATTTTAAAAGCTATTTTAAGTCCTTGTCATCCAAGGAAAACAAGTAACATTTAACACCCTGGAAGTGGACAATATTCCATATATTAATGACAGACAGTATATTATTAAATTATACTATCAATATTACTTCCAGAAAATCAGTATGACATTCACTTCAAAGAAAAGATAGCATCAGTCCTCTGGACCAAAGAATTCACCATTTAGACCTAGGGTGAACTTTGCTAGAAAAGTTGTTGTAGGACACCAAGACTGGGCTACTGGTTGGAAATTTTAATTATTTCAAGAAAGAGAAGAATTAATAAAATATTTTCTCAAGATGTATGCAAACTGGAGGTGTACATGGTAAAAAAAAATATCAATTTGAGAAAGAAGATAGGGAGAAAAAGCATTTTTCCCACAAAGCAAACTGCAGACACAACCATTACACGGAGCTGTCAGTTTAGTGAGATGTGTTAACAGAAGAAAAACCTTTTGAAGAGGTTGTTGAAAACCAGGCAAAGATCATCTTCCTTACAAAGGAAGCAAGTGTTATTAACTCCATGTTGTTACTGAGCTAAAAGCAAGCAAACCTCTTAAACCAGCCACTATTATTACATCAGTCACCCCTTTTGTTAGCTTGTTTTTGCTTTTACTTGTCTTGCCTCATCTTTTCTTGTCTTTGGTATTAAGACCTCACAAAAAATGCTGTGTGCTACTGAAGAAACTCTGGTAAAGGAAGACCAGGTAGAATAAAAGAATAAATGCTTGGAGAAAGCCTGTTGCATTTTGCTCCCACTTCCATGAATGCACAGTACTTATCAGGGCTGACAGGACTTCTAGGTTTGAAGGAAGAGCTGTGGGGAAAATCTTCTATAAGGTCCTGAGACTGGAATTTTGAGAAACAGCACAGCTAAGAACTAGATGTCCAAATAAAATCAGCATATTTACCATCTAACCTTCTCAGTTATGCATCAAAACTTCCGCACATTGACGCTTCTGATGTAAAAATAGCAACTCTCAGTGCTAAATCCAGTACTGGCCTTGGTCATGCTGGCACTGAAGATGTGTTTCAGTTCCTGGTGGCAGAACTGTCACACGGCCAGCCCCATGGACTGATACACTCTCTGCATCAGGAGGCTGCAGATGCAGCCAGTCACCTGTCCCTCAACAGCTACAAGGGATTTTGAAAGCGCTGACCTACATTTGGAAGAGCACAGCCAGGAATTGCCCATTGAGAGCAGCTGGACCTTCTGGGTCAGATAACAGCATTCAGCTAAGGAAGACATCACTTCAAGAGTTGGATGGATGACATGTAAGTTACATGAACTGGGAAATACAAAGGCAAGTGGGAAAGATAGAGAATTAAGTAACTACAGTGTAATTTTATTGAATTTATTGTGAACAATTGGTTATAAAAGGTGTTTTTAGAAATAAATACCATGTGCAAAGACTAATTTTATGATGGGGGAAAAAGGATTTTAAAAAATTTGAAGGTATACAGCCAACCAAAAATTCTTAAGACAAGTACTTCCACAGAGCCATACCTTTTACTAAACAGACAAAGCCGTAAATTTCCAATTCTATCTTTAAGTAGTTCAGAATTCAATTTACTACTCGAGGTTGTTTATAAATTTTAATAGTTTTATGACTTTGTTTTTCACTTATGCCTGGCATAAGTTCCAACCATAATCAACCAAAACTAATACAGAAAGGATACTTCTGTCTCTGCTTTTGGAAACAGAAGCTCTTTATTCTAAATGGCTCTTATAGTCCTCCATGATTTGATAAAAATCTACCTTTAAAAAAAAAGGAAAGAAACCAACTGATTTCCCTACAGAAATACCTAACTAGAGTGCAATGAGAATTACTGATACTTACATACAGAAGTAGCAGCAGAAATCAACCTTGTATTTGAAACAACACCAAATTCCTGAAGAAAAAGAATGGTAAATGAGGTGAACCACCTGAAACACCATATACTCACACTGTTATCAAATTAAAATAATGGCTTCTTACTAAACTGGGCTTCTTTTTGCAGTATTGTAGTATTTGGTTTTTTTCTCCCACCCCTTTTTTTTTTTTTTTTCCTTAAGGAAAACAGGTTTAAACTCTTTACCTAAGTTATTTCATTGATTAGTTTCTTGGTTGTTTGTGAGGAACAGTAAAGATTCATGAAAGGCAGTAAAGCACCAAAAGTTCAGCTGGCTAACATTCTTTTTATAAAATAGAGAAGAGGGCTTCAAGGAGGTTATTTTTTCCTTATCCCATCTGGAAAGAAAACTGTCTTTAGAAACCTGCCATTAACTACCTTTTTTAGCTATGTTTTTGTGAAGTCTTAGCTCCTGTGCTGAGACAGCTCTCTGAAAATTTTCTGAATACAGTATTCTTTCAGAGAAGTCCATAGGTGAATCAATAGTGCTGCTCTCTAAAGCTGCAGAAGCTTTAGGAAGGCTACAAAGGAAGGAAGGCTACACAGACTTCTAATTTAAGGTACATCTATGTATAAACACTGTGTCTGTGCCCGCTTAAAGGCTCATTTAACAGGTTGATAAAAAAGCACTCTCTCCAACACTCTCGCTATTTTCCTTGATGTCTTCCAAACACTGATGAGTGTCACAGTACTTGTACAGACAACAGTATTACATGTCACCACTAATTTAGTAGGACTAGTTCTACCATACATTAAGTATTTGAGCTCCTTCTGTAAAACTCCTTAGTGCTGACATATCATAAAGTGGCCAATTTGGCTTTTTTCCATGACACAGACACTTCTCAAACAGTTGTAAACTTGCTGCATTACAAGGACTAACAGCAGCACTCAGCCAGTGCTAACTCTTGGCCACATTCAAAGGGGAGCAATGATGGTGGAGTCATGGAGCCCTCTAACCACAATCCCTAACGGGTCAGTTCCTTATGATAATTTCTCAAGGACAGAGCATGAGCTACAACATACTTTTAATCCAAGTAATGAAAGTGTGGTAAACTCTGAGGATCCCTTGCTATATGAAATAATAGAACAAGATCATTAGGAAAAAAATTCCAATTATGTTTTAAAGTTTGAGTAAACATAAATAAGGAGAAACACACCAGAAAGAAGACACTGCTTAAGATATACACAATTTAAGATACAGTGTATGTAAATATTTAAACACTGCGTGACAGTGAAACAGCCATTTAAAGTATTTTTTTCAATTTTCAGAGGCACTTCAGGGTTAGTAATTCAAACAAATTTTGAAGGCCTTCTCTGTCTCCTTTTCTTAAATGCTATAGAAATCTATGCAAAAAAGAGAAGGTTTCAACCCCCAAAGCATGAAGAAAGACAAAAAAAATTGAAAGTCCTAAACGTTTTCTTTCTCTCATACATCACATAATGTTACATTAAAAAATTGTAATACTTCATACCTCTACTTTGGATGCCAAAAACACACACGTAGGAGCCATTAATACTGGATCTATACTTTTTAGGGAATATCTGAAATGTTACAACAAAATTATAATATGTTGTTTCATACATGTAGAACGATTAATCTATTAAGAGCACCACACTTCCTTTTGAAAAAGCAAAGCTTAAGTTAACTTTATTAAAGCATAAAAGCTTTACACCATCCAGAAAACAAAAGTGGCACTGTTTTTAATACAGAACTGCATTTTAAAGGGCTACCAAAATGTGCCTAGCAAATGTTTTATTCTTGTACCATCATAGTAAACAGTCCTACCTGGCATAGAATCTCTTGAAGTAGACTGTAGCAGTTGCAATAACTTGTTGTCTTAACTTAAGATGTTCACCTAAAGCCTGGATAACTTAAAAAAAATGAACAAAAGCTTGAGTTGAAGTTTTTTAAACAATTTGACACCAAATAGCAAAGGGTCTCAAAACACTAGCTAGTGCTGGGGATTCTAAGGAGCAGCACCACAGTCTTCTCCCTCTGCTGCTCTAGAGGGACAACATGCTGCTGAAAACCTACGGACCTGCAGGTGAAGAACCACTGCCTCCTGAAGCTTGGGAATACCTTCAAAAAGGAAAAGGAACTTTGACTTCATTGTGTACAAAGTGAGTAAGACCTTTAAGAAGATGACAACACAAATCTCAGAAGGGTAAAGCTCAGGTATTCCATTTTAGAGCAAAACAAATTCAGACACAGGAAATATAAAACCTCAGCTCTTCAGTGCCACACAAAATGGATGGGTTTTTTTTCAAACAAGTAAAGCTGCCAGCACAAACACGGTCATTAAATTTGGCGGAGGCAGCAGGTGTTAAAAAAATGACATATTTAGTCTAGGGAGAGGGGGTGGGAGACCAGAGGATGTAGTCAGCTGCTCCATCACAGTGGTCCTCTGCCAGTTGGCCAAGAAACAACCCTGGTGTCATCTGTGCAGGTAGCTCTTGTTTGGCCTCCCAGGCAAAGGAAAGGTGCCAAGCAGATTAGATGCATCAAGCTGGGATTAAGAGCAGGGGTTGGATGTAAAGAATGGCACAGTGAAACATAAGGTTGTTACTTGTTATTTTTCCCATACTTCTGCGCCGCCATTATTCTGAGCACGGCTCGGCTCTGTGAAGACTCCCTCTTCTTTTTTTCCTCCCTCATGAGAAATGTCAAAAACAGTATTTTAAAATACACTTAAGTAGATATTTAAAATATGTACAGCAAGACCAAGACAGCGACCATTGGTGGGAAAAGCAAACAATTCTGTTGCCAGCCATCACTAAATTCTTAGTCTCTACTTCAACACTCAAGTAGAGTTTTTTGCCCATGCTCTTATCACATATCCCCTGCGAACAGCCAGGGTACACATTTGTCATCCACTGGCAAGGCCTAAAGCAACACTAAATCCCTGTCTGTCTCATATCATTCTTTTTCTAAAGAACACCAAATTGGGACTAGTTTGACAGTGACAGCAGGACAAGCAATACTTCCGAAAAGGGTGTTAAACCCAGTATGCAATGTCTGTACAAATACTAAATATTTGATCAGCACATCTTGGGAGGTTGGAAAGTATTTTTGCCTTTAATTTGACCGTAGGGCTAAAAAGCTGTCCTACTACTAGGGCATCAGAAAAATTCAAGTATTAGGCTAAACAGAATACTCCAAATATGTCTCATACTCCCATGGGATTTTCAGGAATGGTTAGGCCATCTGCTGTCAGAGAAAAATCAAGTGTGGTTTAAAAGCAAAAAATGGACAAGAGCCTAGAGAGACTTAATGAAATGGAAGCTTGTATATGCTGGGAAAAAGTCCAATGCTTTTAATTATTTTAATATCTGAAAAGAAACAAGATCATTTATTCTTGTACATTTAGAAAGTAAGCAGTTTCAGTAGTTTGGGTTTTTTTAATAAAGGTTGTTTTAAATCTGAGTATTTTCAGTAGCCTTTTAACACAAACATTACTGCTTCTGCCCAAAACCAAAAAGGGAAAACAACTAATACACTTCTCAACCAAAATCAGTTAAGGCTTGATGATCCAAACAGAGAAATCAACATCATTTTTTTTTTTTTTTAAACTGCTTTAGAAGATGATCTTTTTCCTTCTCTTTATAGCTGCAGGGAGCTATATAATCAGTTAGTAATCTACTGCACTTGTTTTCCAATGAGGAAGCAGCAGGAAATTGCCCCTCTCCATGCAGATTTTAAATTGCTTTAGGGAACAACCATCTCCTGGGCTAACACATACTGAATGTGACATGCTGGGGCCGAGCCTCATCTGCTCTCAGGTAGTGCAGATGGGAGACAAGGGGGGACCCAAAGCAGGGTCTCTATTCAGAGGCAGGCGAGGATACAACACACTGAGGGCTTGAACATGGCGAGCTCTGCCCGAGCACAGAGCACCTCTGCCCTCTGCCCTGCCCTCTCTGCTAGAGAAGGGGAGAAAGCCCAGCACCACTCACTCCTGCAGAGTAGGCTGTGTTTGTACAGGCACAGGGGAGATGCTGGCAGAGCTGCTCTCCAGCTGCCCCCAGTCACTCACCTACCTTCAGGGGAGGCATGGAGGGCCAAGGAAAAGGACACTGGGAACTACAAACCAAAACTAACTTGTTTACTTTGTAAAGCTTTGTTTACTCAAGAAAAACAATGAAGTGAAACATTTAAAAAGCATATTTCACAGTTCAAATTAATACTAGTGAAAATTAGCATAGAAATACAGTTTTAGAAATATCCATAACCCTCCTTTTGTCTCTTTTTCTATTATGAAGTTATGACATTTAGTTTTAACCTCAAGAAATATCAGGAATGGATCAAATGGGTAAATCATTGCTAGCTTGATTTCCTGATGCCCTGTAAGCAATAACAGAGGTATCCATAGTGATCGTGTTTATAGCATATGCAATTGTTACATAAATAACTAAGCTAAGAGAGAAGCAATGGTATCTTTCACAGATACCATTCCAGCACTGACATAAGATCTTCCAGTGGCCCTGGGAAAGTCACTTCACTTCTCTGTCTCAAGTCTGGCCAGACAGCTGAAAAAAATAAGCATTCTGTACTTTAAAGGACTCCTACAAAAAATATATGAAGATCTGCTTGCAAACAAGTTACTAGTTAGCAATATCCTTTGCATAAGGAGATTTTTTAAAAATATTGAACAATTCCACAGCGAAAATTTTAAGTGCCTTTGTAATCTGATATATTCAGGTGTGGCCGTTCATACGGAAAGCTAAATGCTGTGCAAGATCAAGTAAATCTTAGACAACTTCACACACAAGTCCTAAATTCTTTGGAAGAACAGGCTGCTTGGCAACAGCTCACAGAAACTTGTTGATGATTTAAGAGCCACCTGGTACTGGGAAATCAGTCAGAAGACAAAACACGAGCTGTGTTGCAGGTTTCAGAGAATCTAAGTGAACACAAGTAACAAGTTTGCAAATTCTGCTGTTTAACGGGACAGCACAGATCACCTACAATACTTACCCCACCCTAAAACCCCACCAAAAGCCCAGGCTGAGTCCTAATGCTTGGCATTGAGCCTTTAATACACTAGCTTAGCAGTTTCTGCTTGCTTCTCCTCCTTTTATGTTCTGATAAGAACTTCTTGAAAATAAGAAAATTTACTGTTTCGTCCTATCACAGATTAAAATGTTATATATGCAGCTAATTAGCCTGCAAGGTCTCCTAGAATTGTGTTAGTACAACCAACAAATTATTTACATTCTAAGTCTTTGTTAAAATAGGCTGTGAAAGTATATGTCACACAACAATGAAAACATTACATTCTCTAAGCAATTCAAACCTCCATTAAGACATGGCACACATTACACAGATTTTATGGCAGAAATAAAAAAAAGCTTTACCATTAGTAAAAAATATCTGTAGCTTCCAATATTCTTCTTCAGTCAGAAATTTCAAGTCTTTCTGGCGTTCTTTCAATAGATCTTGTTTATCCAAAATCCATTGTAAGCTAGAGGAATGGAAAATAATTTCAGCAACTCTTTATCAACATTATACTGAGTGTCTCCTACACAGACTATGAATTGAGGCTTGGGGATAAAGGGCTTGCGGCCTTTAACAAAGCCACAATCTTCTCAAGCAACTGCTCTTCAGGGTTTTCAAAAGACAACTAAAAAAAAAAACCACAAACAAAAAAACCCCAAACAACAAAACATGAACTACCAGGGGCTGAGATCAGCCTCTACCATTAGCAAACTGAGCTGGCTGTACAGACTTCAGACTCTGACAGTCACAAGGTTTATGCTGCAGCCATTTCATTACGGGCACCATTCAAAGCTTGACGCGCTCAGCACGAGGCGTTTCAGGGCAGAATCACAGAATCAATCAGGTTGGAAAAGACCTCTGAGATCGAGTCCAACCCACAACCGACCACCAGCCTGTCAACTACACCGTGGCACTCCAATCTTTCCTTAAACACCTCCAGGGATGGTGACTCCACCGTCTCCCTGGGCAGTCCGTTCCAGCGTCAGTCACATTTCCCAATGGCCATGCCAAGCCGAGGCCCGGCTGCCCCACCGCTGGGGACGAGCGTGTTGGGGAGCCAAGCTCCCGCAATCCGCCGCTGGAGCCCGGGGTGGCGCGGGCACCCACACCGGGACGCGAGTCCTGTCCCGGAGCGCCCAAACGCTTCCCAAGCGGCGGCTGAGCGGCGGCGGCTCAGGCTGCTCCCGCAGCCCAGCCCGGCTCCCGCCGAGTCCCGCGGCGAGCAGGCCCCGCCGCCCGCCCGGCGCTCCCGGGCCTCCCTTCGGCGCCGCGCCCGCCGCCCGGCCCGGCAATGAATGGACAGAGCGCGGCGGCGGCCCGCAGCACCCGTGCCCCGCGCCCCGCGGCCGCGGCACCCACTAGTGAGAGCTCTGCCAGAAGTTCCCGGCCATGGGAAGGAGCGGAGCGGGGAGGAGGCGCCCGGGCCCGCGATGCCCCGGCCCCGCCGCCACAGCGCCGCCGCCCCCGCCCCGGCAGCAGGAAGGAGGAGGCGGCCGCCGCCGCCGCCGGCCGGCAACACGCGGCACTGGGAAGCGTTCCCCCGCGCGCGGGTTCCGCCCGCCCCGCCGGCCCCCGCAGCCCCGCTGGCTGGCACAGGGACGCGGACCGGGATGGGCCGGGAGGGAGGCACCTTCCAAAGCCGGTCCAGCCCCCGCCACGCGCAGGGGCGCCTGCCGCTAGGCCCGGTTGCTTAGCGCGCCGTCCGACACGGCCTTGAACACTGCCAGGGATGGGGCAGCCGCAGCTGCTCTGGGCAACCTGTTCAGTGCCTCACCACCTTCACATGGAACGAATTTCATCCCTGTATCCAGCCAATCCTGCCCTCTGTCAGTGCACAACTGGCTGCTTCTCGCTCTCTCCTGTAAGCAGCCAGGAAGATCCAGAGCTTACTTGTCTTGTGCTATCTCCACCTCGCCTAAATTTCCCTTTAACTTACCTGTTCCCAAGTTTTCACGGCTCAGCTTGCTCCATGCTGGAATTTTCCTCATCGGAGAGAGCCTCTAGAGGTATTTACTTAATAATTCTAAATTTAAGCTACAAACAGGAAGTGCATGGGCCTGCTTTCTTTCCACGCTCTTTCCTGTGGTGGCTCTCAGCTTCTTAGTGGGATCTGAGATGTACCAATGCCATGCACTTGAAAACTTGAGGACAGGTAAGTTAAAGGGAAATTTAGGTTCTGTTTAGGAACTATGAAGCAGAGAGGGAAGATGCACAGGGTGAATTGGTGTCATGGTTTAGAAATTATATTCTCAAATGTCATGTTCACACTGAAGCTACTCCAGACCTCCCATGACTCACACACTTCCCCGTCCTTTTGTCCCCCTGCTTTGGGTGGCTGGAGAGCAGAACTGGAGGCACAAAAGGTAAAGATCATGGACTGAGAGAAGAACAATTTACTGCAAACAGCAATGAGATATGAAATGAACAGTAACAGCAACAACACTAATGGCAAGAAAACAAAAAGTTGTCGCTCACCCTATGGAAACCCCCATCAATGCCCAGCCGCTCCCTCTGCAGTGCTATCCCAGCCTGCAAGTGAGCCTTCTTCCTGCTTGTCCCTGGAAAATGACATGGGGTGGCATAGAATAACCTCTAGGTACTGGCCCTGGCCCTCATGGCTACAGCAGAAATTAAGCCTGTCCTGCCTGGAACCAGGACAGATGGAGCCAGTGGTGTTTCTAAATGCCTTTGCTGGCAGAATGAGACACTGTTCTGACACACCAGAGACTCTAGGTCTGAGACCCTGTTTATACATAGGAATGTGGAGGAGGGAGGTAGAGAAAAAATATTTTGCATACCCTTTACCTTTCCTCTCTCAGTGTAAGGAGACACGATGGAAACCACAGGTTGGGTATGTGGGGAGTCTGTGGGGGCTCTCTGACCTGACACCTTTCTTCAAAAAATGTCCAGACTTTGCAGGGTATGGGAAAAGGAACTTACTCTGCTGTGTCAATGTCACAAAGAGGTGAACTGAATTGCCAGCAAATGCCCTGGATCACAGCCACATCACACACAGCATAGCACAGCACCAAGGAATCAGCAGAGACAGAGACAGAGGCTGCTGTATAACAGAGAAGCTTGTCATCACCTCACTGAACATACTAGAGCAACCAAAATAGCAGCAAACCTCATGCTTCTGGTTATCACATCAAGCGAGCATCTCTCTTTTTTTCACCATCTTTCTCTACCTGACCATGGCCTTTTTCTTGCTCTGATTTAGTACCTGTGTTTTTTCTTGCTTACGTTTTTTCTTGCACCATGTTCCCTCATGGTGGTGATTTGGGCTTCTGCACAGTCAACAGCTGGATGAATATGAGACAGCTGTGTGCCCCTGTGGCCAAGAAGGCCGATGGCATCCTGGCCTGTATCAGAAATAGTGTGGCCAGCAGGACTAGGGCAGTGATGTACTCAGCACTGGAGAGGGTGCACTTCAAGTGCTGTGTCAAGTTCTGGGACTCTGAGGTGCTGCAACTTATCCAAAGAAGAGCAACAGAGCTGATGAAGGGTCTAGAGCACAAGTCTTATGAGGAACAGCTGAGGGAGCTGGAGTTGTTTAGCCAGGACAAAAGGAGGCTCGGGAAAGACCTTATCACTCTACAGCTTCCCTGAAAGGAGGTTGTAGCAAGGTGGTGTCAGTTTCTTCTCCCAACAAACAAGAGCTAGAACAAGAGGAAATGGCCTCAGGTTGCACTGGGGAAGTTTTAGATAAATTTCCTTTACCAAAAGGGTTGTCAAGTGTTGGAACAGGCTTCCCAGGGAAGTGGTGGACTTACTATCCCTCGAGATACTTAAAAGGTATGGGGATGTGGCACCTGGGGACATGGTTTAGTGGTGGACTTGGCAGTGCTGGGTTAACTTGATGATCTCAAAGGTCTTTTCCAACTTCAACAAGTCTATGATTTTACACTGCAGTATGGCAGGATATTAGTAGGCACTGGGCAGGATATTTACCAGAGCTGTGATAAATGCAATTGCTGCACTGCATACTAGGCATGGGGAACAGCTCTGCTTACCCTGTATCTGGCACCACGGGCTGTCTAATACTGCTGGAGTGGGAGCACTTGGCACCACAGATTCGTGCCAGCTCCACTCCCAGCCTGTCTCTTTCCCAGCAGGACAGACCTCATATTGCATGACCCCATTTCACAGCACTGCAGCATTGCACAGCACACCAGTATCAGAGCTATGGAGAGGGAAACTCTCCCTGCTCCACAGACCCAAAACCAGAGAGAAACAAAGACTCCTTGGGGTACACATTGCCCTGCAGTGGGACACTCTGCCATGCTGGAGATCCTCCAGTGCCCTACAAGGGGACACCCTGCTATGCTGGAGATCCTCCCTGCAGAATGGCACCCAGGGGGGCTCCCAGTGCTTTGGTGGTGGGGGGGTGGGGCCGGTCATTGTCAGCCCTGCAACATCACTTGAGCAAAGAGGCAAAGGTTCCTCTAGACTGGGCCATGCTGGGGATGCCCAGTGCCAGGCCAGGAGGCCTGCAGCTGGTGTGGGGGGTGCTGATGGCCATGTGTGGATGCCACTATGACTCCATCTCCCTGGAGGCCCAGCTGGGAGATGCTTTCTTGGGCAGGGCCATGTCAGGGGGCAGACAGGACAGAGCTTTTTCCCCTTGACGTTGCTTTTGAACCTTTCCAGGAGCTGTGTGGAAGATCGCTTTATTTACCATGTCCTCTGTGTGTGTGTGTCAAAACAAGCAAACGAAAATTTCATGAAACAGATGTTCAGTGCTGCTGTGTGTGCTGATGTCTCCTGCACAGCCTCAGACCTGGCTGCTGCTCTGAGGGACATCCAGATATAGGATGAAAAAATCGCAGCCAAGAACCTGCAGGTAAAATTATACTTTGTCATATTTGTGAGATGAAATTATCTGTCAGCTCTTGCTGATCTCTTCCCCCTCTGCCCCCCTAATAAAAACCATCACAAACATATTGAATATACTTAGTAGTCCATTGCTAGATATAAATATACACAGGATGGTTGGATAGATTTTTGTCTCCATAAAAAATGCTTCTTCCAATCCACATCTTATAAATAGGATGATATATGGTCAGTTTTTTGTTCATGGGTCCTCCCCCACAATTGGAAATACAATATTTTCTTTATCTCTTTCCCTGAATGCACACAAAAACAGTCTTTGCAGATACTCTCAGGTTTTTCACATGTTTACATATTCATCTAATAACTGAAAACAGTACATATCTTTTCACAGATCTGACAATAAGCATTCTTGTTTGCCCTCTGCTGTTTAATATCCCCTCGGGAAATGAATGAGTGGTACAAAACCAGATTTACTGACTTTAATCAAGCTTCCACAAAACATGCTGAGAATGTGAGACATTTCAGGGAAGAAATAGGGAAAAGAAGCCTAAGTGGAATTGAAAACCCCTTCCAGCTTATGTTATGTCGCTTCTGATGGAAGCTTTTGTTATGATTTCACTAAGTTAGGTAATGTGACAGTTGTCTGATATTTTTCCCAATAATGGTAGTCTTTTAGGCTATATTTTGCAACAAGCGAGGTGGATTGGAGGAGTGGTAACCCTGGATGTGACTCCATGTGTCAAACCAGCAGCAAGTAGCCACAAATAATATTTATACATATGAAACAAAAGTTCAGCTGCTCACTAATGCATGTATCTAAACATAATGATCCTGTTATTTTGAATGACAATGTCGGGGAAAAGGATTTATGTGGGAGAATTTTTTATTTGAAGCACCATCACAGACACTTCCACTTCCACACCAATAGCAGACTCCTGCAGAAGCAACCATTTAATATTTTATGTCAAAGACATTCAGGATAATTTCATTAGATGAGGGAAAGACCTTAGAATAATGAGGGTTTGTTTTACAACATGAGGATAAATAACAAGGGACAGAAGTGTTATTAAAACCATCAGCTCTGTTGTGAGAACCTCTTGATGAGGATAGATGGTTCAGCCACCTCTTACTGACCTTTGCTTAAAATAATTTTTTAAAATCAGCATTCCCACATAGTAGCCTGTTATTTCAAAGGGTTTTCCTTTCTGGGTCACAGACACACTGGCATTTAGCCCCACCTCCTCGCAGTAAAACATGCAGCAGGAGCATATGCAGGATGGAGTATCATATCAATGTTTTGTTGTTTTGATTTTTTTCTAGTCTCCTTTAAATGCATCCTCCACTCAGATGGCTCAGGCTTTCCATGCAGGGAGTAGCCTGTGGGTCTGGATCCTGAGCAGCTCATCCTGCCCAGGCTGAGATAGTTATTCAGGCTGTCCTTCAAACCCTGAGAGTCACAGGGTCACCTGCAGGCTGGCCACCCTTCACATGGGGCATGTGTCCCATCAAGGAGGGCTTTGCCTCCCGGAAGGACCAAGTTGCCAGGATCACTCCACTGGGGACCTGTGCTGGGACACTAACAGTGGACTGAGGGTCTCTTAGGTAGCCTGCACCTCACAGGGAGAGTTTGCCTCTCTCTCACCTCTTCCCAAATGTTCAGTTAAACAAGCATTAAGCAGGTATGGATAATGAAAGGCTTCCTGAGAAGTCAGGAAGCTGACCACAGCTGCTGCCCAGCCAGGACAGGACTCTATGCTACCCACATCCCTGGGTGCCTCTCTGCACCCTAAACAACTTTTCACAACTTTTCATAGAATCATAGAATCATTAAGATTGGAAAAGACCTCCGAGATCATTGAGTCCATCCTTTGACCAAGCACCACCATGTCAAGAAAACCATAGCACAAAGTGCCACATCCAGTTTTTTTTTTTAACAGTTCCAGAGATTATGACTCCACCACTTTCCACAGCAGTCTGTTCCAATGCTTAACTACTCTTTCAATGAAAAAACTCTTTCTGATGTCCAACCTCAACCTCTCCTAGAGCAGCTTGAGACCATTTCCCTTTATCATATCATTAGTTGCCTGGGAGAAGAGACCAACCTCCACCTTGCTTCTACCACCTTTCAGGCAGTTGTAAAGAGTGACAAGGTCTCTCCTAAACCTCCTTTTTTTCCAGGCTGAACATCAACCTCTCTTCATGATTTACTCTCTAGACCCTTCTCTGGACACACCCCAACACCTCAATGTCTTTCTTGTAATGAGGGGCCCAGAACAAGGACTTGAGGTGTGGCCACACCAGTGCCAAGTGCAGAAGGACAATCACTTCCCCAGTCCTTCTGGCCACACTCTTGCTGATACAGGCCAGGATGCCACTGACCTTCTTGGCCACCTGGGCACATGCTGGCTGGTGTTCATCCAGCTGTTGACTAGCGCCCACAGTTCCTTTTCCACTGGGCATCTTTCCAGTCACTTCTGCCCAACACTTTGCCTTATTACACTCCATAGAGTTGGCCTTGACCCATCAATCCAGCCTATCCAGATTTTTCTACAGAGTTTTCCTACTCTCCAACAGACCAACACTCTAACCCAACTTACTGTCATCCACAAACTTACTGAAGGTACACTTGATCCCCTTGTACAAATCATTGATAAAAATATTAAACAGCACTGGTCCCAAAACTGAGCCTTGGGGAAACCCCACTACTAAGTGGCCACCAACTGGGTGCAACACCATTCACCACCACTTTTTTTTGCCCAGCCAACCAGCCAGTTCTTAACCCATCAAAGCACGTGTCCAAGCCATTGGCTGCCAGATCCTCCAGGAGAATGCTGTGGGAGACAGTATTGAAATCTTTACTGAAGTCCAGGTAGACAACATCCACAGCCTTTCCCTCATCCAGTAGATGGGTCACCTGGTTGTAGAAGGAGATCAACTTGGTCAAGCAGGTCCTGCCTTTCCTAAACCTGTGCTTACTGCGCCTGATGTCCTGGTTGTCCTGTATGTGCCAAGTGATTCCACTCAAGATAATCTGTTCCATAACCTTCCCTGGATCCGAGGCCAGGCTAACAGGCCTGTAGCTCCTTACATCCTCCTTATGACCTTTGTTGTAGATGGGCATCACATTGGCCAACCCTCAGTTGTCTCTGGCCTCTCCAGTTAATCAGGACTGATAATAAATGATGGAGAATGGTTCATTGAGAAGGGAAGGAGAAAGCAAGTCTGCCTCAAGGGTGTAGATTTTTGCACTGAGCTCTTGGCCCTTCCACAGAAAATGATACTGCTGTGAAATGGAAGTGGCTTGCAGCCTACCCCCCTGCAAAATTGCAGGGATGCTCTTTTGCTATTCCAGGCTTGCACAGGGGCTTTGCCCACTTCCTCCAGACCTCTCCTTCCTTTCTCACTATTCCTCCAGGTTTTCACTCAAATCCTGCATTTCCCCCTGGAGAGCAGCTCTTCCACCTTCAACCTGAGCCTCCCGCTAGTGCAGCAGTTGTGTTGCTTTTATTAACTCAAATAAAATGAGGAACACTTATTTTCTTGCTTGACTCGGTCCTGTGGGACCTCAGGAGCTGGATTTTCTGCACGACTTCGTGAAGGTATTGGGTAACCTTGAAGCAACCCGGCAGGCGGGAGGGGGTTGCGGCTCCTGGTGAGCACGGCAGAGCCTGGCCCGAGGAGAAACCCACCCCCTTCCTCAACAAGCATCTGACATTACAGGAGAGAAATGAGTGGAAAACAGAGAAGCAAGTTAATTAGTTGCATCTTCGCTGGATCATGCTTGAGAGATGCTTTCACAAGGGCAGGCTTCACTGCCTTGCTCTATCTGGTAATGAACGGTTTCTCTTCAAGCCAGAAACTCAGAGGGAATTACTGGATCTATATATGTAAAGAACAACTATACAACCAAAGAGAGAAAATGTATTCCTGCCCCATTTTAGAATTCCGTGTCTCTATTACCCCAGACAGATTTCATATATGAGAAACACACACACACACACATATATATCTTATGTACATATTTTCCACCTGGTTTTGCGGGCTCCCAGAGGGAATTTGAGAAACTGCTGTCTTATCACCCCAGGTTCAAATGGCCTCCAACACAAGCCGCCTCTGGGGCCGGCCCGGCGGGGCCGCAGGACAGGGATACCGCAGCCTGCCCCCGACAGCATCCCGCAGTCTCTCAGCACAATATGCGCGGCTGCGCTGCGAACCCCGCGGCTCCGGGCCGGCTTCTCCTCCCACGGACAGACTGCGGGGGGAGCGCCGATAAGGTTGATATTTATAGGAGCTGAGAGACACGGAGAGCGGGGCTCGCTTTGACCACTGGCACAACGGGGCAGGGTGACAGTTTCAGGTGGGCTGTGATGAAAATCCAGGTATTTCCTCTCCTGGGAGCTCATCCCAGGTGACAAGCGTATTTTTGATTTCCCCAAATTCGAAAAAAATATTTTTTTCTTTGCAAGGTTAAGTACTGGAAAATCTCAGCATGCTGGCTACGGGGCACCCAGACTGTAGAAGGGGCTGTTCTTTCTCAAATAAAAGTTGTCAGAAGTTGCAGGGTTTTCCACAGATCGGGCAGGGCAGGGACTTGGCCCGCAAGCCGCAGTGCCAGCGGGTGCGGACAGCTTGGTGTGGCGTTGGCAGCTCGGTGCCCGGGGGTGCGGCCACCTCGGGGGCTGCCTGGAAGGCTCAGAAGGGATCATTGGAAGTCAAGTATTCCTTCTGTGGGGGCATGCATTTGCAGAAGGTCCAATCCCACACTCATCCGAAAGCTGTTTCTGTACCTGGGGGTGAGCCCTAAAGCCTGGGGGGCTGCTCTAGCTGACATGTACTGTTGAAAACCTTTTCTCAGAGGTAACTCAGTGTGCACAGTCGATTTTTTTGTTTGTTTGTTTGTTTGCTTGTTTTTCAAATACCTTGGGACATGGGTTTAGAAACAATAGTGGCAAGTCCTTTCTCAGGCAGAATACCTATATGGTGGGCATCCTAATTCAGCTTTAAAAACAATGACACAAAAGAAGGGATTAATTCGACTCTGACTGAAATTTTGAGCCGAGCAAAACTTGATTCAAATCCGGTTTTAAGTGTTCATTCCACAAATAATTTAAGGAGGTCAGCTTATTAAAAAACAAAAAAAAAAAAAAAAAAAAAAAAAAAAAAAAAAAAACAAAAAAAACCCAACCAAAAAAAACCCCAAAAACAAACAAACAAACAAAAATAACAACAACAAAAAAAAAAAACCCAAATACCAAGCTGTGATAGAAATATTCAAAGATAAATAAGATTTTTCCCTCCTAGCTGTGGAAGAGCTAACCCTTCTGTATGTCTGTGCCCGAAGTGTGCCCTTGTTTTTCCGTGTGTGAGACGCAGAGTGAGACAGAAACTTTGAGGTTAATCTGTCCTCTTCTTCTAAATGTGTATTTGAATATTTAGACTGAAAGATGATGACACTGGGGAAACTGAGGGCAACGGCCCACAGGCGACTGGGCAAAAAATACTGAATAATTTTATTTATATTTTATTTAGATTTTATTAGCACAAACAATGAATAGAAAGAACAACATTACATCTGCAGGCTGTTATGAAAAATTGTTTTTGACAGATGACACCTACAAGTTTCTTTGGTCTTATAACTCCAAATATGTCAAAAATGATGCCTATTTCAGCGTCGGAATATACAATGGCAAAATAAACAGAAGAAAAAGAGCTGTTCTTCGTTATGTACTTGATAAACCCTAGATAATCTGGGTTTAACCTGCGGTATTCAGCATATGTAAATTAAATCTGGTATCCTTATTGGGATAAGGTAAAAGATAAAGGAAAAAAAGGGGGGAAATAGGAAAAAAATTAAAAGGAAAAAATAAAAAGGAAAAAAAGAAACAAGTCAAGTCACAGGGACCAGAGAAAGACCTTTTGGTTTGTCAAATTCATTAATTAGAGAGCCGCACATACTAGAAGATGCGTTTTCTTGCTTTGCTTCCCGCCCCCACCAACAATTTTACCATGAGGGAATGTTTACCAGAGTGTAACGAACAGTTTCCGATGGCTGCATTTTTGCTAAAATTCTATTTTTTTTCTTCGTGTCTTGAAAAATCGTATCTTCAGCATAAAACGCTGAAACCCTTAACAACATTATATGCGCTCATTAGGAAGTCAGCTCTCTTATAGCCCTTTCTCCTACTCGCTGGCAAAACCGATCTCTTTCTCCATTTACACTGTTACCAGCCAGCCAGCAAGCCCTGCCCTGCTCCCTGGTGCCACTGCACTGAGATATCTTCCTTCCAGCAGCTACCATTTTTCCATCCCTTTCTTTCTTCCGTGCCAATGATTTATTTCCCCTGCCTCTCCTCAGATCAAACCACCACCGTTTGCACCTCCCGACTCCCGAACCGAGGGCATCCGCCGCGGGAGCGGGCACGGTGCCTTTTCCCCGTTCCTGTCCCGGCACTGATGGCACTTGCTTCTCCCGAGGTTTTTGGCATCCACCTAAGAAACAAGCTCCAGCTATGTCGTTGCTGTTACCGTACTGTAACTGTGCCCCTCGAGGAGAATATTTACAGAAATTAAGTGCCTTGTTTTACAGCTGCAATTCTTCTCTAAACACGGCTGATTTTAAAAGAGGTGAGCCCCCCCTCCCGCCCTGTAAGCTCTTCAGGAAAATGCAACAAATTCACATAATTCTTTTTTCGCCTTGAGCCGAGCTGAGCACGGCAGAGAATTCCTCTGAGGATGAGGAGGGGAACTCTGCGGGATGGGCTCTCTGCCTGCGTGCTTTGGCTTCTCCTGTCGCTGCACAATTTCATCCCTGGAAGAGATTCAGGGTCTGGCTGGAATCTATCAAGCTGTCAGAACGGATAGAGACAGTCTGAGGATATGCTCAGAGAAGGGTGCTCCCACTGTATATTTAAAAACCCCAAACAATTAAAGCCTAGGCTGAAATAAAAAGTCAATACTAGGTTGCCTGCCTAGAGGTGGAGGGAACCTGATTTAAGTGTTACAGCCATTGTCTTTACAAAGCCTGACTCAGAGAGAGCTCAGATCAGAAGACATCTCCATGAATTGGATTCCGGGGGATATTTGATGCTGGAGGACGGGGAGGGAGGGAAGCACCCCCTGTTTCCTCACCCTGCTGCTCCCCGGAGCGCAGGAACAGCTCGGCGCCACACAGACTTTTGCAGATGTTTCCTAAGACATCGGTCCTGTATACGTTCGGTAATCTTTGACTTTTCCACATGCTTTTCACAAAAAGCCCCGTGTCTCAGGGACGGTCAGGAAGGAGAGGAAGGGCCTTCATTCCTGTGCCCTTATCACGAAAACCATGGGGGGGAAAAGGATCACAGTTATTCGAGCATATCAATTTATAGATAAATGCCTGGGTATGTTTACACATAAACATATTCAGGTGCGCGTGTACGGATTTACAGGCAAACCCACATCCCTGATGCCTCTGAGGTGCCTGCGACACTTATGTGCCTATAGCCGGAGGAGCAGCCTCCAGGTACTGTGCCCTCCTGGACATCCCTTCCACAGGCACCTCGGGGGTACCGGGCAGCCGGAGGCAGAGCCCCTGTTCCCCTGCCTTGGCCCCTTTTCTCCTCAGGGAAGGGCTAAGGTTTGGCTCGGCAGCGGCAAACACGGGTTGCCCCGGCAGGACTGGGGCTGTGCTGGCAAACCCGCCCGGTCACTCGCTCCGAAAGCTGAGGCAGCGCTGCCGGCTGGCACGGGGATGCCCTTTCCTTTTTTATTTAAATATCGTGACCGTCTCGGGGCGGAGGCACGTCAGGGCTGGGCTTTTCCCTTTTCCTCCGGCCCTTAGCCAACCGTAGTTGCTGCGAAATTATGTCAGTGGCTTCTACCGGCCTCAGCGGCGGCCACTCGGCACAACTGCTGTGCCCTGTCCCCTGCACAGCGCCACGCACGACCGTGCCCGCCGCTCTTTGTCTTGCAAGAATACGAACGTCGGGCGCCTGGCGGTGCGGGAGGAGACTGGGAACAGGGGGCTCTGTCAGTGTCCTCTAAACCAGACCTTCCACTTTCCAGCAGCGGTATGCAGGGGCAAACCCGCCCTAGAGAACCGACTTCAGTCCCTGATCCGAGACTTCGGCAATATCTGATGTTAAGAGTCATAGCGCTGTTTTCCAGGTCAGCCTCGCCTCGCATGTCGCACACAAATGTTTGTAACGCATTCCCTGTTCAAAGCTGGAAATGGGGCACCAGGAGCCTTACGGGACACTCCCCATTTCCTTTCCCCACCCGGCTAGCCCCACAGGAGGTGGAAGGTGCCCGCATAAATGACCAGCGTGATCAGGTGGCGGGGGCAGGACCTTTCCCACCGCCACGAACAAGCCTACAGATAGCGCCAGGGCATTTCCCTCACGGAGGGGACACCCAGCTCTACATCACCACTGGAAGTCGTGTCTGTGTCGCCCCGGGGTTGCCGAGCTCTGCGGGGCGCCGCGGGGACACGGGCTGTGCCTGCGGCCGGGTACTTTGGCGCAAAACCGCCCCGTCGGGACGATGGCCGCTTTGCAGAGGAGAGTGGAGAGGGTGAGAGCAGCGGGCTGTCACCAGCTCTCCGTCATCACATTGGCACAGAGTAGCCTCTGCAAACAAAGGCCAGTAGCGGCACAGGCTCTTTTCTGTCTGATTGTGATGGGATCAAACGTCGTCTTTCTGGTAACTGACAGTAGAGTTTAGAAATCGCTCACCTAATTATTAATTTTCTCACCACGTTTTGGGCTACTGCACCCCGACGACCTCACACACGGGACAGTCACAGTGTGGAGGCCAGGCCTGAGCTTTGGAGGTTGCTTCTTACTGTGGCCCCACAAGCACAGAGTCCGCAGCAGTGGCAGGATGCTTTGCAGTGCCGGGGCTGCTAGGACACGGCTGACATGCAGACGGACAGACGAACAGGCAGGGCAATAGATGGATACGGACGTGGAGCAACTTTGGGTTAAAAACACAGAGTGGTTTGGGTTGGAAGGAACCTTTAAAGATCATCCAGTCTGAGCCGTGGCATCTTCTACTAGATCAGGCAGGCCCGAGCAGAGAGTACAGCCCTCAGCCATCCCTGTTGCAGCAGGACGGCATCCCAAATAAAGCTCATTTCCCTGATGTCAGCCTGGCCTGAGCAGGCAGTGATGTCTGCCTGAGACTTGCATTTCCTCTCTCTGCCTCCCTTCCCCTCTGGGAGCCCGTTCATTCGGCTAAAATAACCCAAGGAAGTTTTTTCATGGGGTTTTTCACTCCCGTGTAACCCCCAGTGTTTCTAAACCCGAAAGCAAGCTGGGCACGACAAACTTGAGGCTTGCTGTCCTTCCCTCTGATGGGAAACCCGGGACCAGGGCTCTCGCCACTACCCCACCACTACCAGTCCTTGTCCTCGGCAGTTGCCACGCTGGCAGCCCTGCAGAGAGACATTAGACTGGTCATTTTCTGAGTCTCCTTTATTTCCTCAGTTTCTCCCTGAAATCTTTATAAATCCCCCTTTTCCAGGGGGAGTGTCCAGGCGGGTGGAAGTCTGAGCACAATGAAACCTGAGAATTTCTGTCACTCTCTGCATATGGTCCGAAGTGCTTTAATCCCAATTAGGGGCGGCTGACACACGGTCCTATTCATCCCAATCAGCTCTTGAATACATTTGCCTAGAAATGAACTTCACAAATAGACTTTCTCCTAAATGTGCCCAACAGCAAGGAAAATCGAATTGAGGCAGGGGCTCATTCTGAGGCGATCGAGGGAGAAAAGGTATGAATTTATAAGGTACACCGAAACATTGCAATTCAGCAACAAGTTTACTGACTTTTATTTGCACCATGTCAACCGAAAGAACCAAGAGATACGGTGGGGGTTGCGGGAGAAGGGGAACACGGTTAAAAGGCAACTTTAGACAGACTTTGAATACTTTATGTGGCAAGCTTCGCCTCCAATTGAAGTTGGGCTAAAAAGAAAAAAAATCTCAGCCCCTACACTGGAATTTTTAACGAGCACAAAACGTGTTTGGATCCGATCTGGGCTGACGCTCGCGATTAACAATACGAATACCAAATCGAGCTCCTGTCATCTGCCCGGATTCCCATAGAACCTGAATTACTATTCAAAAGCTGTTTTAATATCCCACCCGCATCTCGTCTGCACCGCACAGCTGGTTGGGGCCGCCGGCCCGGCCGCAGCCGCTCGGCCCGCCGGTCGGCACCGCCCGCCCGCAGCACCGGGCACCGGCAGCGCCGCGGCGGGGCGGCAGCGGCTGCTGCGGGCGGCGTCACGGGGGAGGAATGAAAGTGAGGGGAAGGAGGAGAACAGAGGAAAGGGCGGTAGAGAGAAGGGGGTTTAAGAAAGAGCGGTTGAAACTAGAGAAGGTGAGCGAGATCGAGGAAAAGATAGTCGGAAATTGCAAAAGAGAAAGAGAGGAAGAGCAGGGAACACGGGAAGGGAAGGGAAGGGAAGGGAAGGGAAGGGAAGGGAAGGGAAGGGAAGGGAAGGGAAGGGAAGGGAAGGGAAGGGAAGGGAAGGGAAGGGAAGGGAAGGGAAGGGAAGGGAAGGGAAGGGAAGGGAAGGGAAGGGAAGGGAAGGGAAGGGAAGGGAAGGGAAGGGAAGGGAAGGGAAGGGAAGGGAAGGGAAGGGAAGGGCGAAGAGGAGGAAGAGGAGAAAAGGGGGAAAAAGGGGGAAAAGGGGGAAAAGGGGGAAAAGGGAAACAGAGAAAAGGGTAAAGGGTAAACATTTTATTTAAAAATAAAAGAAATAAAAAGAGAAGGGAAAAGAAGCAAAAAGAAAGGGACGTTCAGACCATATTGGTCTCTTCGGTTTAAAGTGGATTTCCGTGTTTCGGGGTCTCCGCAAGCCTCCCCCCTGCCCTCCGCCCGGTGCCTTGCATCCCTATCCACCTGCCGCTGAGCCTCACGGCCTGCTCAGGCAGGGACGGGAGTCTCGGACCGTCCCGTCCCGCAGCCCGGGGAAGGGCAGCCCTGTCGGGGCAAAGCCATTTGGGAAAAAGGTCACCCCGGGAGCCGCCGGCTGGGCCGCCCCGCCGGAGTATGGCCTGCTGAATGAACTTGCAGCATTTTGTTCCAGCCTCTGCTGCGATGCTCTGCGGCATAATGAGCCGGGCCCTGTATACAGGCATTCATGCTGGTCTGAATGTGGTGTTGAACCTTCTCTGTGCCGGAGCGGTTTGATGGTTTGAATGGAGCTCCCTGGTGGGACATTGCTCTCTGCAACTGTGCCTCTTTGGATGACTGTTGTTCCTTAACATTCATGCCTCATTATGGGGCAACCTGTTAAATCAGGGAGAACAGTGTGCCAAAGTGTTACTCAGGGGCACCGGCAGTTCAGCGGTGGGCATAAATAAGGGCCGCCAAGGAAAATAACTTTCATCGCATCTCTGGGCAAAAGTGATCTCTCTTTAATGGTGCCTCTAGTAGCCGAGTTTAAGTATATAAAGAGCGATAGTGGAATGTTTTGATTGAGTCTAAACATTGTCTTTGAATAAAGCTGAAACCATGTAATTAATGTGTCTTTTTAATAAGGGACAATACGGTCGTTCAAGCTATTTAATTTCATTTAATTTTCCATCCCATTTGCTCCAAAGGCTGCTTTTACTTTTAACACCCAGCCTTTCATGCTGCATCTTGCTCCAGTGGGCACATTAGATCGGTTTCACCCTTCCTTTTTAGGGAAGGAAAAATAAAAGAAAATGTGGTTCCTTTCCTCTTTTGTGGACAATTTATTTCACTTGGGGAACTTCAACTTTGAGCCACAGGACAGAATAAAAATTGGAGAACTGGTGTGAATGCTTCCAGAGCATGGGCTTTTCTTTTCTGAGTGGATGGGAACCAGCCACAATCGGCTATATTAATAAATAACTTTCCTCACAGTCGGCCTTTACATGGTCCTATTGATAAAATTGTTCGCGTGTCGTTCACGCTTTTTGACTCATTAAGGCCTGGGAGGGATCGGCTCCCGAGGCGGAGCAGTAGGGTACCTTGGACGCCTTAAAGGCCCTCTCTCTACCTCTGCGGCTTGCGGGATTTCAAGCCGGTCTCATCCTCGAGTGGCCAGGCCAGAGGTTACAGGGACATGTTCATGGCTTAAATTTATTGCTCTCAGCTTCTTGTTTATCCTTTTCCCCCATTCATGCCGCTGATCAAAGGGGTCATCTTCAGTTCCCCACATCCTCTCCCTCCTCCTCTTGCCAGCTCTGCCGAAGTGAAAACGAACCCATCCCTGCTCCCGGGACAGTCCCTGGCGTTGCACCCCGGAGAGACGCGATCGATGGTCGCTGATGCTGCAGGCGGAAGGCACGGGGTGGGGCAGGCGCGACATTTATCTCGCACGCTCACCAATACGGACCATTACTAAAAATACATTCAGAGCCTACGCGGGCTCAGTGCTGGCCAGCAGTCCCCGAAGCGGGCGGTGGCAGCGTCCGTCCCTTCCCGGTGCCGCCCGTCCGGGGGAGCTCCGCGCTTCCCTCCCCGCGCCCGCGGGCAGCGCCAAGGGCGGAACAAGCCGCACGGACCAGCCCTGCGTTCCTGCCGCTCTGCAGAGGCGCTGACACTTCAGGGTTCGCCCCGGCCCTGGCAGCGGCCGCCGGTGCCCCGGGAAGGCGGCCGGCCGGCACCGGCTGGGTTGGCAGCTCATTGCCGCGGCGGGCCCACAGCGAACGGCGGCCAGCGTGGGCAAATATCATCGCAGCAGCAGCGGTGACTTGGCAGGCAGAGCTTTCAGTGCTTTCCGGCGCGGTGAAGGGCAGGGAGAGGGGAAAGAAGAATTTTGCGACCGCCAGCTGGTGAGAGGTGCCGGTTCAAAATCGCTCTCGTTCCCCGTGCGCATCCCTGTGGCCTTTGCTCTCACGGTGCCACTCGTGACGGCGGCACATAAATCCAGAGTAAAGCTCCCACACACAGTCACGTCGAAAGCGACGTGCCAAGGTTTATCTTGCAGAAAGCGGGTTACTTGAGAAGAGCCCGCTCGGTTACCTGGCATCTGTTGGCAGATGTACCTCTAAGCGTAGCTTTTTTGGCTTTCCTTTTGAAATTTATTAGGGCTGACTATTACAAAAACGCCACAGGGAAAAAAAAAAAAAAAAAAAAAAAAAAAGCAAAAAAAAAAAAGCAAGCTCCATATCTACGATTATTTCTGAAAGCAGTGGATAAAATCTCATGTACAACTTTGCAACTTCTCCAAAGGACAAAAGTTTAGAAATCTTCTTTTGGAGTGTTATGAGGCATGGAACAGAGAAAACCTGCCAGCAGGAATTAGATAGGAATATAAAAGCGAAAGTTGAAAATTGAATTTGTTAGTATCCTTCTTGGTCTGACAGGGACATCTGAACTGTTGCATGCACTTAAGGAAAAAAGTCGCACACCTTTCCTTTTCAGCTCCTGGAAAATTCATGAGACATTTATCCAGCCTGAATTATAAGATGTCTTAATCCTAGCACCTCGTTGTATCTTAATTAAAATATTTATGCAAAGAGGAGGGTCACAGGCGCACACTCTGTTCAAATATCTTCGTTCTGGCTTTATTTAGTTGCTTTTTGCAGGTTCCACCTCCTAAAGCGGTTTCGGTGCAAGAGATTTTATATGTGGGCGAGGAAGTTGTGGATGTATAAAGGGAGGAATCCAGCTGCACACTGTTTGCTAGATATCTGTGTTCTCTGCTGGCCGTGCCTGCCTATTTCCTGGTGGCTGTATGTCTCTATTTCCTCCTGTCTCTATTTCTTAATCGTACGAACTACAGACCCAGCTTCCCCAGCACTCGCAGGTGCAGCGGTTTTGTGTTTTACAGGGGCTACGGCGGCTCATATTTTGTGCTATTCATCCTCCTTAAGGATCAAAGCTCTTCTGAAACAGATTACTGGCCTGAAACCAAACCACTGAAATGGTAATATGGTCGTTCTTAAGAAAAAAAGTGTAGGTATTTTCTGGTGTTTTCCCATCAAGTACCTGCCCAATTTCTGTATGGCACACGCCGGGAATCAATAGAAGTTAACAAGTCCTCAAAACATTCCCCATCTCTTTGTTTAATCTCCTTTACAATAAAGCCAAGGGAAGAGAATTAAAAATCTTTGAAGTATATTAAACCTCAAAAGGCTCAGCCAAGTAGACTTAAAATAGTCACTTATTTTCCAAAACTGGTTTGTCGAGGAACAATAAAAGGAAGTAAAATTTATGGAGAAATTATACAGTGGATTTGTCACTTAAAATATCGTAACTGTCTCGGGGACAATACCCCATGCTGAGGATTAATGGTCCCTCCAGACCTTTGATTCACCAGCGCCTTTTCTTTGCCCTTGACAAATTGGATTTTTAGGAATGGGAAGGTCGCCTGGCCCATTGTCTGCCAGCCATTCACTCCGCCTGATTATGCAGGAGGGTTAGGGAAAGGCTCCATGTGACCCTCTTGGATGGGACTCCGCAGCTGCTCGAGGAGCCAAACTCTCTCACCAAACTCTGCGCCCCAGAGCATCCCCCTGCCAAGGGGTACCCCTCCTGCTCCCGTTGAAAAGCCGGCGTCCACACAGCGCCGCGTCACTCTGCGGGCGGAGATACGCCTGTGCTCATCCTCCCGCCGCCTGCCGCTGTCACTCCGGCCCCCTTAAGTAGTTGGGGTTCCCGAGCGCTCACACCCAGCGGCAGCGATGCAAACCAGCAGGGCTCCGGCCATCAGCGTCAGCGCGGAGAGCTGCATCCCGGCTGGGCTGCGCCTGGGTCCTGTGCCGGGCACCTTCAAACTGGGCAAGTACCTGTCAGACCGCAAGGAGCCAGGACCCAAAAAAAAGGTATTTTCTTACGGTCACTCCTGCACCGCTGGACTTTGATTATTCGTTGACTCGGGGGAAGCCGGCTTTGGGAGAAGAGGCTGCTTCCCCCGTCTCTCTTCGATCCTCCCTTCTTAGAGAGAGCCAGGAAAGCAGAGGGAAGCATTTCCAGAACGTCCTGAGATGTCTCCCCGTGGTTTTGCCAGGAAAGCCTGCCCGCCCGTGCCCTCTTTCCCTCCTCCCCAGCGCCGGGGCCCCTAGCCCGGCCGGCCTCCGGGACGAGGCCAGAGGATGTGGGAGTTCTCCCGGAGGAGTGGACGCTCCCCGGCCTTGGACAGAGACGTGCTGGAAGCGTCGCCTGAGCCCCGTGCCCGATGTCGGAGGGCCCTGGTCCCGCCACCCAGCCCCCGCCCCCCGGGGCTCCGCTCACTGAGGCATTGCCCCTTTCCCTGGCAGAGCCGGGAGGTGCCACGGCCGGCTCCTCGCTCCTGGAGCTCCGGCGAGGCGAGGGCATGAGGCTGTGAGAGTCCCCCGGGTTTTGTCTCGGGAAGGAGCAGGGCAGAGGCAGATGCACCCATTTATTTCTGCGTTTGGCTTGGGTTTCTGCCCCTCAATCCCTCTTCCCGGCCGCGAATCCTTTGGCTTCGGCCTGAAGGGAGTGCGGGGCGAGAGGACCGGGGCTACCCCGGAGACGGCGCCGGGGTGCAGGTCGTAGGTGCCGGGGCAGCCCAGGGCAGCTCAACCTTCCCCCAAAGCCTCGGGGGGACCTCCTCCCCTGGAGCTGCAAACAACCCGCACAGCCGGAGCGGGAAGGACGACGGCCACACGGGTCAGCCCGTGTCCGAGCGAAGGAGCGAGGAGAAGGCGGTGAAGGGCTCTCGCCCCGTCCATCAGGCTCCTCAGGGGGCTGCGGATGAGACCCCTCCTTTCGCCCCTCGGGCAGCCGCGGCTCACGCGTTCCGCTCTGATTTTTAATGCACTTTAATTGTTTTTAAACGCTCTGCCAGCCCACTCAAATTTATTTCTCATCTGGCTCCCTTGGTTTCTCGCTTTAGACTGCTTTGTTCCGATGACTTTTATTGCACGGTCATTCAGGGAATGGGCACTTCATTTTCTCTTTGTATGGGCAAGCAGATTATGAAGTATGGGGCTACAGGGACTTTGTAGCTAAGCAGAATCTTCTCCCCCTTTCCTCTCCCCATCTCCCGACAAGTCCTGCATGTCACACTGGTTTTGCACGGACTCAGAGACAAAAAATAATTTAAATCGTACCTGGGCATTTAATATCGCTTTAAGCGAAATGTAACAGCTGCGACTGGACAAGGTGCATTTGGATCAATGCTACCCAAGGGAAAAATCCTGTTTCCCCTCGCCGGGCAGAGGGTCTTCCATCCTTACCCTGCAGAATTGCAACTCCCGCTAGGGCAGCTGCACCTCTCCCAAGGCACCTGCGAGCCTGGGGAATGTCCTACCCAAAGGTAGGTGAGGATGGAAGCGTTAAACAGGAGGCAAAAGGAGACGCTCTCGCCGCTGCTTTTAGCTGCGATGCTCAGCCCGCTGCCTAGTGTGGGGAAGCGGTTCGACGGGCCAGGCAGAGCGGGCAGGCAGGGAGACGGGTAACCTTTTTGCTCTCTTTGTGTTTCGTTTCACGTGAAAATGACAGGAGTGCCGCCTGTTTTCCAGGTGCGGATGGTCAGAGGGGAATTAGTGGATGAAGCCGGGAGCTCAGCTCTGGAGTGGATAGGGTTAATCCGAGCTGCCCGAAACTCCCAAGAGCAGACACTGGAGGCTGTGGCGGATCTGCCAGGAGGACAGGTACCCACTCGCGGCTCCGGGCTGGCATGGCACCTCTCTTCGCCACCTGCCTCCCCTCCCAAGTCTCCTGAAGAAGTTTCCTTTCTTCCCTCTCCAGATTTTCTACCGAGCGCTGCGAGATGTCCAGCCGGGAGAGGAGCTTACCGTCTGGTACTCCAATCCTCTGGCGCAGTGGTTTGACATCCCCGTCACGGCCACGCCGACGCACGACGAGAAAGGTAGAGATGCGGGCACTCATTTCAGAGCAACCAAATTAAATGAAACAAAACAAACCCTTTTTAGCTGACACCTTTGACGGGAACTCAAACTGCGGTAGGCAAACATGGGCCCTCAGAAAAATAAATGCCAGTACAGCTGCCGTAAATTTAACCCACCACCCTTTAAACTAAGACTCCATCTGCTTACATTTAAAGGGTGATCTATTAACTCGGTAGCGTATGGAAAGGCCCCCGTGCGTCGAGTTGTTCCGTCATCGGCCCGATTTAATGATTCTTTGATAGGCAAATGGGGTTTCTGTGAGACATCGCTATAGTTGGTATGCGGCTCAGCTCAGCTCACCCGATGCTGTTTCTAAAAACATTGGGTTTACCTTCCATGCTCAGAGTTTCAGAGATTCTTGTCAGGTTCTCTTGCGGGTAGATTCACATAGTCAAGTCAAAACTGGGCAGTACTGGGCAGTCCCTGTAAATTAGAATACATTAGGTAAAAGATTAAGTCGGCGTCAAATCACACTGAGATCAGGATATGCAAAGATGTTGGGAAGGGGAAGACACCCGTCTGGGACGGCTTGTTTCAATCCGCAAACCTATTCTTAGCTGGAATTACACCGATGTTAACAAAATGATACTATGGCAGCGCATTAAAAAAAAAAAAAAAAAGGCGAAGGAAAAAAAGATGAAACACTTCAGCTTCTCTCAGGCTTCTCTGTCGGCGGCCACCCCCTTCCACTGGTCCTGGGTCCGGACGCTCCCTGGGGCGTCGGTGGCGGATGCTGCCTGTGGGCACTCTCCTCGGGCTGAGCCCGCTCCGCGGGAGATGAGGGAACCCCAGCCGCTCCTGCTTGACGCAGAAGATCTTTCAGCTTGGCAGTGTCCCCGGGAAGGGAGCGAGTGCACGATCCGGGCAGGAGCTGCCCCCTCCCCCCCGTCACGGCTGGCCGCTCTGCAAGGTGACCAGGGTCCGGCCCGAAGGGATGACTGCGGGAAAGCTAGGCTCTGGCTATTATATCACATCGTGCCATGTGCAAGAGCCCAAAACCCTCCTTGTGCGAAAACTACACCCGGAAAAGAAACACTTGGTCACATCTCTGTCCCTACCACGTCGAAAGGCAGTGAAGCTATGCATCTGCCGAGAGTGATGCGGTCACCCCCTCGAAAAGCCTGGCGAAGTTTCGGTAGCAAGGAGGACACGCGGCTGTGTTGCGCCCCACTCCTCTCCAGCAGCCCTTGCTGCGGATGGGTACCAGTGCTACTCTACTCGGGGGAAAAATGAAAGAGAGCTCAGGTCTGCAAGAGGCTCCCAGCCTGCAGCATCTTCCTCGCCCCGTCGAAGCAAGGCTGATTTGCAAAGTGACCCTACGGACCTGCTGTGTCTTCGGTCCCACAGTTTCCAGACTGATTAATACAGACTCAGAAAAAGTATATCAGCATGCTGAAGTGCTCTTCTTTTAATGCTGAAAAAATATGCTGGAAAAAAAGCCGGAAAATCAAACTAAAGTCTCAAACCACCACCAACCAAAAAAAGACAGCGGAAGAAATTTGAAGAGTTTTTTTTAAAAAAAACCACAAAACGAAAAACCGAACTAAATCAAAAAATTGGAATTCTTCTGTGTTTGACCTCTTTAATTTGGGTCACCGTGGTGAGAAAGAGGTGGTTTTCGGTGGGAGTGTGCGGTGGTTTCCCCCCCCCCACACCTTTTTTTTTTTTCTTTTTCTTTTTTTTTTCTTTTCTCTGGAGCCGTTCTTGTTGAACTGGAGCTGAGTCGGGGAAGCGCCGAGCCGGGTTCGGTGGCGGTCGGGAGCCGGTCCCGACCATCTTTTGCCGAGGATACCAGGACCGACCCGCGCCACTGAAGAGACCTGCCTAGGCAAACGAAGATAGCGGAAGGGAGTCCGTGGCGGTCCGTGGCCGTATTCCTTTTCATCCGTACCGCTCCTTTACCCTTTTTCCCATACACGGCAGTGGGATTGCCACCGTGGCCGCTGCCGCGGCCTCTTTGGGGCCCGGGCAGACACAGTCGCGTCTCTCTCCCTCCTCGACGGGGCGAAAAACAGCGTCCAACGCCTTCACAATGCCGCAGATCCCGGGACCGCCTCTCCACGGCTAGCGAGGAGAGGCTGCACACGGCGGCGAAGACACACGCGGCGAGATACACGCAACAGCGTGCGATGCTTCCACGCGAGTTCGCACACGAGTTTCCCGCAGAGAGCGAAGATTCCGTTTTCCACACCCGCAGCGGACATCGACTGATCCCTGTCAAAAGCGTCTCGGAAGGCTGGTCACAGCCATCGCATCCACCCCGGCGACCAGCCCTCCCCGGGTGCCCCGACAGACGAGGGGCACGATGCAAGGTCTCACACCTGGGAATTCCACCCACGGGATTCCCTGAAACGTGAGGAGCTGCTCCCTGGCCTGGAGCGGGCTCTCATTTCTGTGCGGCGCTTGGCCTCACCTTAGGTGTTTCAGTGCATTAAACTGAGGGGTGAGGGTCAGCTGGGGACAGTCAGGATGGGTAAGAGCCGAAAGGGAAATTCAGGGGCATTCAGTGTAGTATGGTGACTGGGAAAACGAGAGAGAGAAAGATGGGTACAAAGAGACAGAAAAATAGAAGAAAGGAGAGAAAGAAGAGGGGAAGAGCAAAGGAAAGGGGAAAGTGGGGAAGGAAGGAAGGAAGGAAGGAAGGAAGGAAGGAAGGAAGGAAGGAAGGAAGGAAGGAAGGAAGGAAGGAAGGAAGGAAGGAAGGAAGGAAGGAAGGAAGGAAGGAAGGAAGGAAGGAAGGAAGGAAGGAAGGAAGGAAGGAAGGAAGGAAGGAAGGAAGGAAGGAAGGAAGGAAGGAAGGAAGGAAGGAAGGAAGGAAGGAAGGAAGGAAGGAAGGAAGGAAGGAAGGAAGGAAGGAAGGAAGGAAGGAAGGAAGGAAGGAAGGAAGGAAGGAAGGAAGGAAGGAAGGAAGGAAGGAAGGAAGGAAGGAAGGAAGGAAGGGAAGGAAGGAAGGAAGGAAGGAAGGAAGGAAGGAAGGGAAGGAAGGAAGGAAGGAAGGAAGGAAGGAAGGAAGGAAGGAAGGAAGGAAGGAAAAGATTGCTAGACAGACAGGTGGCCACAGAGGTGGCATTTCACCTTCGGGAATGGGGACATGCTCCTCCTTGGGAGTACCCTCCTGGCAAGCAAGGCCAGGAGGGGGAGAGCGGAGTCTGAGCCTCTGTAGTGTCGGGCAGCCACCACAGGCGCGGCCACCGAGGTCTGTTCCGCTTGAGAGAAGTCGAAATGGGACGGGGTACAAAGGGCATTGTCCTCTGAAAGGGAACGATTACATATGGCCCATACATATCGGATATTGTCTCGCCGCGTAATGAGGGGCTCACGATCATTAGATTGGCCTTTGTTCGGTGTAGCCGACTCCCTGACATACGCTACCTTCTCTGCAAACGCCAACAGATGGGCCCTCCGACAGACGACTCGCGGCAGCAGCTGCTCCCCCCGGCCCTACGGCGCCCCGCTCGCGGGAGCTCAGCCCGGACCGCGCAGCGCCCGCACCGCTCCGCGGCACAGCACGGCGGGGGCGGGACGAGGCAGAGGGAGCGCGGGATGCGCGGGGAGGCGCGGGGATGCGCGGCCAACGCTGACGGGTCCCTCCGCTTGCCTCCGCAGGGGAGGAGAGGTACATCTGCTGGTACTGCTGGAGGACCTTCAAATACCCCAACAGCCTCAAGGCCCACGTCCACTTCCACTGCGCTCTGAGCCACGGCCGGCCCTTCCTCCATCACGACCACGGCCGGCCCGCTGCCACCGCCTTCGGCCTGCCCCCCAAGGAGCTGCCGGCCGCCTCACTGCGCGGCCACCCGCCGCCCGGCTGCGGCCCTCGGGAGGCCGTCAAGCGGGAGGCCGTCGTCGCCTCCCCGCCGCTCGCCAAGCCGGCGCTGCCCAAGCGGGCGGCGGGCAAGGAGGAGCAGGAGCGCGCCCTGGACATGAGCGTGGGGGCCGCCCGTGGGCCGGGACCGCTGCTGGGGCCGGCGGGCGGCAACGGGCTGGCGCTGTACCCCGGGGCGCGCTCCGCCTTCCGCCCCGCCGGGTCGCTGCGGGAAGAGGCGCGGGGCGCCGCCGCCCTCGGCTTCTCCAAACTGCTGGGGGGACTGAAGGCGGGACGCGCCGCCACCGAGGCGCCGCCTAAGTGCGGAGCGCTGCCGGGTGAGGCCGCCCCGCAGGCAGCGGCGGCGGGGCTGGCTTGCGGCGGCGGGCTGCGCGCCTTCCCGCTGCTGTCGCCGCTGGAAGAGGCCTCGGCCTTCCGGCAGGTGGAGCGGGGGCTGCCCGCGGCCGCGCTGCCGCCCGCCCGCTACCCGCCGCTGCCCGGCGGGGCCCTGGAGCGCTTCGCGCTGCCGCCCTTCGAGGGGCTGAAGGCGTACGCGGGGGAGTGCGGGCTGCCGGTGATGCCGCTCACCGTCTACAACGGGGAGCTGCTCTACGGGGCCGCGCCCTACTACCCGCTGAAGCTGCACCTCGGCGGCCTCCTCAAGTACCCTGAGTCGGTGTCGTACTTCGCGGGGTCGGCGGCGGGTCTGCACGCCGCAGAGCTGGGCTCACTGGCCAGCATAGACCGGGAGATCGCCATGCACACGCAGCAGCTCTCCGAACTGGCGGCCGAGAAAGGCCGAGGGAGGCTGGAAACGCTGCCGGCGGGGGCGGCCGGGGCGGCCGGAGGGAAACCCAAGACCGGGCACCTGTGCCTGTACTGCGGGAAGCTGTACTCCCGCAAGTACGGGCTGAAGATCCACATGCGGACTCACACTGGCTACAAGCCGCTTAAGTGCAAGGTCTGCCTGCGGCCCTTCGGGGACCCCAGCAATCTCAACAAACACATCCGCCTGCACGCCGAGGGCAACACGCCGTACCGCTGCGAGTACTGCGGCAAGGTGCTGGTGCGGCGCCGCGATCTGGAGCGGCACGTCAAATCCCGGCACCCGGGGCAGAGCCTCGGCAAGGCGGCTGAGGACAAGAGTGACTCTGGCTATGCGCAGCCCGAGCAGGAGCAAAAGACTGATAACGAGAGCGATGTGGACGTCTGCTTCACCGACGACCATAGCGATCCGGAGAGCGGCAGCCGGCACCGCGAGCAGTGATGCGGGAGGCGGCCGGGGCGGGGCGGGGTGAGGGGAGCTCTGCAGCCCCCCTTCCCACTACTCTGGGCTCCCGGGGCGGTCCCACGGGAGGCCGTGTCGCGGAGGAGCGCGGGCTGGCGGGCAGAGCCGCCGGCGGGGCGGGCAGGGGTGCGCGGGCGTCCCCGGGTTCCCTCCACGGCGTCCCCCCCCGGCGCCGCAGCTGCGGTGCCGGGACAGGGACGGGAGGGCGAAGCCCTGGCGGGCCCAGGATCCCGCTGGACAGGCACCGCATCCCGATAGGAGCCCGCATTTCAGTGGCCATATATTTTTATTGTACCTTCGTGTCGAGAAAATTGTGCCTTTTGGAAACGATTTTTTTTTTCTATGCGCTCTCCCATCACTCGTTCCAGCGGTCTGAGCCGTGGGGCTCCGCAGTAGACCCGGGTCTGCAAGCGCCTCTGGCACCTGTACACTTTATTGACACCTCACCTGTGCTTGCTCGGGTCCTAATAAAGCAATACCAACAGCTTTTCGGAAAGACAGAAAAAAAAAACAGGCAACAAAATGCCACTCTTGCAGCATGGAAGAAGTTCACATAACAGGTGCACCATTTGATCAAGTTGCAATTATTTATAGCAGATAATATTTGAGTAACAAATGTAAAATAAATATTGAAAAGCATGACTCTAAAAGCACGCACTATATAATTTTAAAGGAAATACACTCTCTGTTTGGTAGAATACAAATGTGGTGTATGTTTGTTTTCTAATGAACGATGTACAGTGGACACAGTATTTTGGTCTTGGTTCCAGTTTGTCATGCGATTTTTTTAAAAAAAGAAATAAAGTTACTGACAAACTATTGTCAGCCTAGTTGTTCGTTGAAGTGCTGTCAGCGGGATCTCTTGGTTTTCACAACGCTTCTGATGATCGGAAGCTCAGACCCGTCTGTATACAGCGTCTTTGGGTCAAGCTCTAAACAATTTGCCCCTGAATATGCCGCCTGAGGATTTTCATTCTCGCACTTAGCAAAACCATCCAATCCTTTCTTCTCTATGCTTAGGATTTTTTTTTTTAATTTTAAAATTTTGTTTTGCACAGGGTGAAGGCGGAGCTGTTAACGGCTGGACATTATTAGTCTGTTTTTATCTGCACTCGGTCAAACGTGCCGCTTTTGCAAACACTCTTCTTTAGAATCATTGTTACTTTTATTTGAGGGAAAAATATTTTTATTCTTTGCCTGAAACGAGTTCAACTTAAAACAAAAGTCTGTCAGAACATTATCTGTTTCCCCTGGCAGCTCCTCCAACTCACCAGGAAAAAGGATGCAACACTGCCGACAGTGACCCGCCAGCTGTGACCCGCCAGCTGTGCGGGTCTGCCCGCTCAGGTCCGAGCTGAGGCTTTCCGTGTGCCTCGGGCAGGCAGAGTCAGGAGGGAGCCCCGCTTTTTGGTCTGGCGTAGCTCACAATTCTGAAGCAGACGATAAATCTCTTTGATTGTTCCATGCACTTAGAAGACTGTGAGTTTTCAGGATCAAGTCCTGTTTCAGTCCGGGGTGTAGGCGATGCGATGTAAAATGCAAACAACTTACTTTCAGTATCTGTGAGAATTTCAGACACAAATCTGATCCTTCGTCTGCTCATTTAAGGCTATACCGTGCTTGACAGAAATAGGAAGAAGGAATTCAAATGCCAATCTTGAATTTCCTTTAAAGGTTTGATGCTGTAGTGTTGTTTGTCGGCTTTTTTTCCCCCTTTTTTTCTTTTTCTTCCCCCCGCCCCCCCCCCCCCCTTATTTGGGCTTGTGCACCCACTTACTCGATTCATTTTATCCCAAGACGCAAGTTGTCGTTCTGACATGAAAATAAATGGAAAACCCCTCTCCTGCAAAGAGGAGGATCTTTTTCTTCTGTTGGCGGAGTCGAAAATCCTGTTGTCATTTATAGCACCGTCAGCAGGACCTGGAATATCTCCTGCCAGTTCTTTATTTCAATATATTTGTCTGTTGCTTTCCCAGGAAGGCACCCACCGTGGAGCTGCTGCCGGGGAGGGATGCATCATGTGTGCTGTGAAGTCGTGGAAATCGTATAATAATTCAGCTGTGAAACGGGAAATATTTTCATATCTGTAGAGTTTGTGAGTTTTAATAGAAGTGTTCCATCAAATCGTAACACTCGGACCACCCCCACAAAAAACAAAAGAAGTACTTCAGAGAGTCAATTTGTAAGAATTAATGGTCTGTATATATAAAAATCAGTCTTAGAGTTAAGAAAAAACCCCAAAACTGAACTAAATGTAACCAACCTCAAATAACCAAAGTCAAGGGAAAAACAAAAAAAGCAACAGCATATCGTTTGTCTGTTTTTTTTTTTTTTTTTTTTTTTTTTTTTTTTTTTTTTTTTAAATTGCTATGCAGCGGCTAAATCGAAATCCAAAGTACAGGAGGAGACACGCGGAGAAATTCTGCCACATTCACTTTTAGGGCCCCATTCCTGGGACGTTCCTAGCGGAGTCGCGGCCTCCAGCATGGGCGAGCCCCGGTGAGCGGCCCGGGACGCAGCGGCCCGCCGGAGCTCCCGCCCCCCCAGCGGCTTCCGACCCGTGCTGCGCTCCCACAGCCCCGTGTGACAAGCGATGCCTGCTTGGCGTCATTGCTAATTTCCCCCCACGTTTAATTTCATTTTATTGAAATTTACCACATGTCGGCTTATTTTATTCAATTTTGATTTATTTTGTTTTATTGCCCCTGTCAGGCCAGGGATGAGGCGACAACGTTCTCCCGAAACCTCAGTGATCTGGGCGGTGTCGGACGCTCGGGGTGCAACCAGGGCTAGGGAAAGCAGCATTTCTGGCGGGTCAGCAGCCGCAGCCCAGGCGTTCCGAAGGGTCCCTCGCTCCTCGGGACGGAGCTCAGGGCTCCGCGGGCGCAGGGCTCCGGTTCCCGCTGCTCTCCCGCTGCTCTCCCGCTCCCTCGGGGCGCGCTGAGGGTTCCAGGCGCCGCTGCCGCTCCCTCCCGCAGCGCCGGCCGGCGCTGCCAAGGCGGACGCTGATTGGCTGAGCCCCGCGGCGGCCCACTCTCCTATTGGTCGGTCCGGGCGCAGGGCCCCGCCCCGCGGCGGCGGCGCTGAGGGCGGTGCGGGCGCCGCGTCGGGCAGCGGCGGGAAGGGTCGGGAAGGGTCGGGAGCGGCCCGGGGCCGCGGGCAGTGCCCCCCCTGGGCTCGTGGGCCTGCGGCCTGGCCATGGCAGCTCATGGGCTCATTGAGTCATGTGCCGGTCATGGCGGTTCCCGCGTCCTTCGGTCTGCCTGAGGGCAAATTTGGGTCTGGAGGGAGGCGGGAAAACTTCAGGTGGCAGGGTCGGTGCCAGCCAGCCTGGGCACAATACCCGCTGGATTTTGTGTTCTTAGCGCCTCTAAGTTTAGCGTTGCTTCTGGCTGGCTACCATTCGAAGCTAGAGAAAAACCAAAACCCCACAGGTTTTACCTTCTGAATTTGTAATTATTGATAGGTGCAGTAAAGCGGGTATGTCCTCTCCATTTTTATAATAAAGGAGAAAATAATTAACCACATTTGCAGGAAAAATGTGGAAAGCGTAGGCAGAAAGAATGGTGCTAAGACTGAAGAAAGATTAACTCCTTTAAAATGTTACTCATTGAGATGCTTGTCAAGGACTATAGACATTAAATGACAAGGCTTCTGTATTTTGTTTTCTATAGGAGGATGCAGGTTTTTTGAGTTAAGTTGAACAGGGAATAATGAAGGGTGCATTTTGTGAGTGAAGAATGGAACATTATTTGCTGGTTAGAAGTCAAGAGCCAAGAATAATAAATAAATTGAGATGGCTTTTGGACATTATTAGAAACTAGTCTAGGTATTTTGCAGACTGGTCTTTCAGTTTCCAAAGATTCACTCTCAACCTCAGCTATTCTTGCAAAA
Source organism: Vidua chalybeata (assembly GCF_026979565.1). Lineage (NCBI taxonomy): Eukaryota > Metazoa > Chordata > Aves > Passeriformes > Viduidae > Vidua > Vidua chalybeata. The sequence continues at coordinate 72,954,925 of NC_071532.1, read as the reverse complement.
GCAATTGATTTCAGTAACATCCCATTTTTTTAAATTTGGGAAGCAGTTTTGATAATTATTGACTTGCCCCGTATTAGTCTCTTCTTAGAATCAGCATCAAGAAGTCTGGATGCATCTGGCAGGTGGTGCAAAGAATTGCCAAGAAGTATATTGTAAGGATCTTGAAGGTAATTTTGGTTTTCAATCAAACTTGGTAGAAACTTTGGCACAAAGCTCTGTCATGTATCTTACTAGTTAATGCTGTAATTATTGTTGTATCCATGCACATGGGAGATGAATGGTGCTGTGAATGACCAAGCTGTAGGGCAGGGTCTTACAGACCAGGGGTCTAGGTCTTATTCCTCTAAACTTACTAAATGGGTTTGAACATAATCTTGAGTTTACAGCTTTAAACAACCCCTAAAATTTCCTGATTTTGCAAAGGTGTTAAACACCTGCTCTCCCCAGTGCAGTTAGTGGGACTGATTTAAAATCTGCCAGGATCTTTGACAGATGTAGTTTGCTGTAATGCAAGAGAGTTTAGATTTTGATCTGGTTGATAGTACTCAAGGAGGACTTGATCACTTTAAACAAGGAAATGGCTCTGTACACTTAGAGGAATATAGTTTCAAAGATTTTTGTATTAAACTCATATTTTAAATCAACACACATGCACTCGTGTGATTTGATCAGAAAGCTCAGCTGTAGGTATGAAAACATGTGTGTTCTTATGTGTCCCTTTCTACAGCTGCAACTCTGGTGTTGCAAAGAAGTGATTTATTGATCCAGAAAAACCTATGAGTTTGTTTGGGTACATTCATGCTGAAAATATGTCCAGGGAACTTTTTTTTTTTTTATTTTTCACTAGAAGCTATGTGCTTGGAAGTACATTTTGAAATAGTCACTGTGTTTGTAAGCTGTAATTTCAATATAAAAAAAATAATCCCCACACCTGCATCTGATGAAGTGAGCAGCAAGGCTTGGATTCATACTTCCTATGTGCCAGGGAGACATGAGGATGGGAGAGAATCTAACTGCACTTGGCTTCAGGTCAGGGAATGGTGAAGACCAAGAATTCTGTCTGAAAAGAGCAATTCTGCACTTGACTGTGAGCAGTTCCTTTCTGAATTTTCACCTGAAGATAAAGTTCAGCATGTCAAGGTCATGTTCAAGCTCACTGGAGTTCATTGGACCATGTCAGATAAAATCTACAAGCAACAAAAATGCTTTCAGGTATATTCAAAGTCAATCCAATGAAGAATGATTCCCTACAGCATGTGTAACAGTATAAACTTGTATTTTACAAGAAACATGAGAAAGTTTCTTAACAACTGAAAAAATCTGTAGCTGAAGAAACAGATCACTAGATCTGAGGTGTATATTCATCTGTGTTTAGAGCTGATATTTGGAAATGTTATGGAAAGCTATGAGCAAAGTTCATAAGCTTTTTATGTAGATTTGCATATGAGTGTGGCTTTTTGATGTTTAAATTTTGATTTTTTTAATCTGTGCTGTTTGGAATGCGATATCCTGTTTCAAGGGTAATGAAAGGACTTGCATTTATATTCTTTTTTAGAAGTTGTGGACTGCTTGCTTCTGATGAGAGTGGTTTAGTAGCAGGTAATTTGAAGTCCTGATCTGAAATGGAGTAAGTGTGATTTAAAAAGACAACAGCAGTAAAGTGAGGTTCAGAGTGCTAAGGAAACACTCATCACTGTTCTGCTGTTTGCATCTCTTCAGATTCATTGCTGATGGCTAAGCAGTTGCAAAGAGAAACATTTAGGAAGAATGGGAAGAGGTGAAATCTTTATACTCCTTTGTAGTTTTTAAAACCTGCTGGTGAGTCAGAGCAGCAGAGGTCTGTATTTTATCTTTGGAGCATATAACTGGTTCTTACAGCATGAACAATTTTTTTGGCACTATTCAGAAAACTGGAGGACTAAAAATATGTTTCAGCTCTGCGTCCTGTTTTTCTGTGTAAGACTTGCACTTACCTATTTTTCAGTAGTCTCAGCTATGCAGTAGTTCACCAAAAGAAATAACCAGAAAAGCAGACAGTGTATTTTTTTAGTATACTTCTTGAAAAATCAAATAGGCTGAACACTGGGGTTTTCAGAGGTACTCCACCAAAGATCCTGCTAGCTACAGCACAGGGCTAAAGAGTCCTGTTGGGAATGCACTTTTGCAGCTAAGCAGCAGCTTAGAATTGTGCTGGAGTAGCTGCACGGCTGATGGTTGGCCTGCAGTTTGTGCTTGTTATTTCTCCAGAGAGCCCCTCCCTCCATGTAGAAACAAGCAAAACTGACATTTTTTGATGGAAACAAAAGACTGTGGGGACCTTCAGCCTCTGGTCTGAGTTCAGGCAGGGTTCTGGTTGCAGCTCACAGAGCCCCGTGGCCACACTGACAGTTGTCTTTGTCAGTGCCCATAAGGAAAACTGCTTCAGATTTGCACAGGCCAGAATTCAATGCAACAACACACTGAAATTTTGTGGTCTATTTTTTTTTCCCATTCTGTTTATAAAGCAGAAACTTAATTTAACATCCCTTTGTTTTGTGTTGCTGACAGCCAGCTAGCTAAGAATAAAGCCTTTTGGACAAAGCAGAGAGAGGAAACAAAACAATTTTTCACTGCTTTAGTCTGAGAGATCTAAATTGTAAACAACTTTGTTAAATTAAATTATTTCAGTGGTTCTGTAACATTGTATGTTACAATGTTAAAAAAAACACAACTTAATTATTGAAGAAATGAATGAGAGTTAAGTTGCTGAATGAGTTAATTTCAGTTTCATGTGGGGCAACAAAGTTGCTTAAGCTTAATTTCTTGAGGTAGCCTGTAAGTGTCTGAGAATATGTCTCTGTGCTTTGCCATGATCTTCAAAAACGTTTAAACATAGAGAACCTTAGAATTTCAGAAGAATACATATATTTTTTTTTTAAAATAAAGGAATAAATAGGGAAGAGTTATATGAATGTATAACCTCTGTTTCTGAATGAAATTTATTGGGAATAATATCTCATGCTTTTGTCATAGCTAATGGAAAAAACCCCAAACCTGTTTTAAGGAGATATATAAAAAAAGTAAAAAAATATAATTAGCAAAATAAAACCCTTCACAATGATGCAGACAATTATTTATCTCAAATATTACATTCAATATTTATCTTAAATGAGAAGAATTTATATTAAAACCATAAGCCTTATCTCTGATTATATATGCATTTCTTCCATAAAGGTCTGATTCACCACCCTTCAGATAAGACCTTCCTGCTTCTTGCTCTCAGTTTAATGCTTTGGAAATAAAGGAATTTTAATGTGGTGCAGAAACTAATAGCAAATGAGAATCCATAGTTAGAAGGATTTCCTCAAATCATTCTTGTAAAATGCTTGTCATATTTAAAGTCAAGTTGCACATTTATAAAAGAAGGAATACATTTCACTGATTAAGATGTATCATGTAAGAAAACAAACAGATCCTTTGCTTTTAAAATGCCTTCTTCCTTTACGCAGCAGATGGTGCTAGATTGTGAATATATGTCAATTTGATTTATTTATAGTCTGAAGAATATACAGTGAAAGACATGGCATGTACAATGTTCAGATAGACTACATAGCAAACTGATCTTTATAAACTCATTTGTTTTGGCACAGTCTTCTGTGGTCTGCATGCTTTTCCTGATGTCTCCTCTGCACCCTTCCAAGACTTTCAGAATTGCTATCGTGCTTACAAAAGATGCCAAACCTAACAAACAACTGAGTGATAGAATTACAGTCAGTTCTAAAAAGTATCTTTTAGCTAAAGAATAGGTAAAGTAGAGGTAATAGTAGTTTAGACAAACTTCATTTATCTTTCGTACTAGAGCTTGTGCTCTCAGCAGCATCCCAAAAGGCTGGCAATTTTCCCAATCCAGATCTGTGTGTTAGCACTCCTGGACTTAATCATACCACGTACAGCTATGCTACTAAAAAGACAAGCATCTACAGAAGAGTGCATGTTTAGACCTGCACTTAGACTACCCCCCAATAGGTCCTTGGGCTTACCTAGAGTGCCTGTCTGCAGCCTGGCATCTAAAGCTGCCAGAGGTAAGAGAGCTGCAGAAGTGTCAGTGCACAACTATCAAAGCACAGAATGCCACATGGCTTCTAATGTTATTCTGTCCTTGTGCTCTCCTGCCCCCATCCAGCGTGAGCCATTGTCAGAGTACAGTCAGCTCCAGTCACATCACCTGTACCTCAGCATAATTGGATTTGTTGGCTGAAGCATTACTCAAGGAGCTTGGTGTCTCACTCTTGAGGGATTACAATGGACATTTGGTGTCTAAGTTTTCAGGGCTCTTTGGAAAATTCCAGATGCAACAGTATGCAAAATAGGCTGTTTGTCCCTTGACAGTGGGAACCTTTGTTAGAGCCTGTTAGCTTAGATCCTGATTTCTCCTTTAGGAAGTGATAGATCAAGAAACATGCAAAGTTAGAGCTTATTTGCCTCATCCAAGACCTTGAGGATGAAAGAGGCAATGTCATTGCAGCCTTTCCAGAGGCCTTTCCTGGACTGCAGAAATAACCTTTTGGGATCCTTCAGGTGCTGGTTAGAAATTCAACAGAGAATAAAAGCCTGCTCAAACACAGAGGAAAACTCGTATGTATTCACTAAGACATTCTCAAATGTCACCCCAGAAGTCAGGTCCTGAGGTCAGTACATTGGTAAGTATGAAGAATTATTATTACTAAATTAATGCATTAGTAATGTAGAGACTAATGAGTTTCCAAAAGAGTGAAAGCATGTTTAATCCTATCTATCCTTCACTAGAAGTGGTTACTAAAGCAAGTGCAGGAAGTTTCATCACTAAACCACAGCTAGTGTCAGTATAACCAGATGTTGCTGTAATTCCTAATAGGTGAGGCTTCAACACAATAATGGCATAATTATTTAGTGACTCCACAGATGGGGAAAACAATATGGAAAATAGTCCAGAGTGTTGGGATTGCCTGAGTAATTTTCTCAGAAAGATAATTAAAGTGCTACAAAATTCATATCTTGATAAGGCTTTTAAATATCATTGCCTCAGTTTGAATATTTATGGAAAAAACCTCTTGTATTATAGCTTCCTACATACAGTTCAGACTCTTTGCTTCAAGGTCTTGCACAAATTAGTTCCCATTTGTCTTTTTTCCCCCATCTTTTAGCCCATTTCTTGCCTGCCTTGTCTGGCTCAAGCCTATCCCTTTTCCTACTTCCCACCTCTGATTTCTTTCCTGGAAATAATACATATATATATATATATATATTTTAATTTTGCATCTTGCTTTATGGGACCACAAACACCTTGTTTTCCCTATTGAAGAAGATTAAAGTGTAAAAGAAATCATACAAGAATAATGTGTGTGTTCTCTGCATTCTGTATGAAACTTGCCCAATATTGAGAATGGACTATATGTCAGTAACAACTCTACTTGGTAACATAAAAAGTGCTTAATTGTGCAACATACTCATGCTGAACCATATTATATTGTTAATAATGGACATCATCTTACACCCTGACCAAGTTCTTGTTGGGGGATTGATTGGCCTTTGAGAACAGGGAAGGTATCACAGAACCTGACTAAAGGAGAACAAAACAAACTTATGAGAAAACCAGCCAGTAATGATGTTGAGCTAAAGCTGGTTGGTGCAGATGTTGTTGAAGAGTTACAGTACCATATGCTTAGACCCTGGATGTCATATGTGAAAGATTTCTGAAATCTTAAACAGATTCAGACCCCTCTTTGCAGAATTAGTGCTTTTGCACTCTCAACTTGAGTTAGTAGAATTTAACTCAAGTTTTAGCTCTTTAGTAAAAGTTTAAGTTGAGTTAGCTATTCAGTGGAGTTAGTTCTTTTGAAGAAGTCAAACTGCTTTGTAGTCCTCATTTGAGTTACTGGGTCGAGTTTTAAGTTCCTGTCTGGCAGGATATATTAATTTGGGTCTTTTGCTTTGCTAATACATAGACAGACTTACCTAAAGTCAACTCGCACTTTCCCCCTTCCATCTATTCCCAAACCATTTTTAAAGCCGTATTTTTTCATGCCAGGTGACCTCATTCTACATTTTTTATTGCAAAACATTCCAGAATGTCCAATGACATCAGCATCAAGTATTTTGCTCTGGTCCAGGGTAGGATCTTCAGATTTTCTAAACACTCTTAACCTTGTTTCTACAAAATTGTTATATACCCAGAAGAATTTCATTGCAAACATGACTGCCATAAGAACTTTTTTTTGTTATAATTCTGGTTTTCTCAGATACCTTCAAAATTAGCCCATTCAGGAAGATGTCTTGAGTGTGCACAATAATGGAGCACAATATGCTTGAATGATTAATTTTCAGTTCTGTCCTTCTGTAGCTCCAAGCTTTGCTTTGTGCCCATTCCTGCTTGTCCCCATAAGAGATGTTCATTCTCCTTTGTGGATTCTTCTAGAAAAAACATTGCAAAGTTCCTAGGAAAAGTTGGATGAAAACTATTTTTTATTTTGTGTAATGGGATATCTTGACTGAGATTGTTCTAACAGCTTTTTTTCCTGTCTGCCTAGCCAATTAGTCCTCAGGTTTTAATGACTGAGAAGAAGAGATCTAACTTTTGTGGGATTTATTTCTTTTGAGACAAATCTCCAGATGTTGCTGTGTTTGCCTGCATGTCTTATCCTCAGCTCAGTGGAATAAGCCCGACTCTGTCTGTAAGTGGCCGACTTCAGGGTGTTTGAAACTGAGAGGCAGATCACTCTTCATGAAATGAATTAGATAATCATGGGGTATTAAGGAGGTATTAAGAGGGCCTGCTCTCTGCCCGTGATCTCTCTGAGTAAGAATGATATCAGACTGCAGTAGAGGTTTCTGGCAAAAATAAAATATGTCGTATGTGTTGACATGTGTCTTGTCCCTCGGATCAGTGCCCTGGGGAAGGACCTTAGCTTCAGGATTCAACCAAACATTCACTAATCAGAGAAGGCCCCTGATTCCCCACCAGCCTTGGCCATGTCCCTGGGTAACAGCGAGCACTACTGGAGCCAGGCTCACGGGCTTCCTCTGAGGAGAGGGAGCCCAGGCTTGAGGACACATGCTGGAGAGATGACAAATGAACACCATGAGGTATGACAGTGTGCCTCATCCCTGCAGGAGCCTCCTCTGTTGGGATGAGCCGGTCCTATAGCGCAATCTTTGTTGCTCTGTATATATTTTCAGTAATTCAGTGTGTGGGGAGAGCTCTGAAAAGGCTGCTGATCCACTGATCTGTCCTATTTCCAGTGGTCCTCTTTGCTAGCCCCTGGTTTATAACAAAAAGTAATCTGTAATAAAGTCTGTTATATAGGCTGTGAAGCATGCACATGGTGTGGCAATGACTATTGAGACCCCAGGATAAAGAGACTTGCCCAGTGTGCAGTAAGACCTCACAGGACAGGTGAGATGTGTTTGATACAGTACAGACGTGACTGAGAGCCTCCAAAAGTGCTGTGCACTGTGGGTAGAGGAGGATGATGTAGTCCTGGAGGCATTTCCAGGGACAACTCAAATGGACAACCTCCCAGCAATATTAAAGTGATTCTTCTGGTTGCAGAGAGGGGGCAGAGCTTAGTGCCATATGGATGTGGCTAAGTTGTTATCCTGTACCATGCACATCATCTGCACGGGGCATGGTTTTGGGAAAGAAAGGTAAGAACACTGCTGGAGGTGTGTATTTTTTTACCTCACTCTCTCCAGTGGGAAAGCTGTCAGCATCAGCCTTGCAGACTCCATCCTTTTCTGCCTTCATCCATCCTCTCCCATTTTTCTGAGACACAGCTACAGGATGTGGTGCTGAATGGAAAGTATTGTCCATGTGGAACTAAGTTGAGATTGTGACCACCTTTCTACAGGTATAACACCTTTTTTTCTATGCTTTTATTACTTATATTGCTGCTGTTACTATGTGTTTCTTATTTAATTGCTTTTTGCTTTCACTAAATTGTTATCTCAACCCATAGTCTCTGCTTTTGTACCTCTCTTACCAGAAGGGGTGAGGGAAGGGAGTGGCTTACTTGGAGTTTAATTTCTGGTTGGTATTAAAGCCCTACAGTAACCAACAGGACTTAATATCTAACATATTTTCAGTCTGCAACAAAGTGACTAAGTGCTTGATTTCCCAAAACCCTCAAAATGTTATATTTTTATCTTACTTTACCACAGTAAGGAGGGATTTCTTGACTTCTTCATTTATTAACTTCTCAGTTTTGTTTGTTTGTGTTCAACTTGACTTGGTCATGTTTGCACAGACTTTCATCTTTGTATCAGATACTGCTTTAATTTGTTCACCAGCTACCTGTTTTTGCAATTTATGGGCTTCTCAGGGTAACATTTTCTCTGCTTTTGCTTTTCAATTCCCTGTGCCATTATTTATAATCCCTTTAAAACTTCTGCTCTGGATCTGCAACCTTTAGAAATCTAGATGAGGATCCTCTAAGAGCTACTTTTTCAATTTTGTATTTCTTATTATAAGTGGATTCTGAGTGAATGTTGCCATAGGTACTACAATACTGCATGTCTGACTCAGCAGTCTCAGCCTTGTTGAATGATGAAAAGAAACCACAAGTTCGAGACTTTTTAGGAAAAAAAATATTGTCTTTTTGAAGATTTTTTTTTAAGTTCTCATATTCTTTGGGTTTCTTTAGCACAATCTAATAACTGCATTGTCTCCCCACTGTACTGGAGGTTATTGAAAGTCTAGCATCTTTGAGCAAAGAATTGACAAGTATAAAAAACTCCAACTCTTGCAAGCTGCTAAGTCTGCACCATTGGCAGTTCTTTTCTTATTTGCCTCTTTCTGCCTGTTTCCTTCTAGATTTACCCTCTGGCTTTCCTTTCATTCTGGCCACCAGGAAATGTTCTTTAGCAGTTGGGAAAGAGTGCTATCAATCAGGGGGCTCACCCAGAGCATCTGGCTGGTGAGGCTGTTGTGAGGGGCTTCCACCCTTGGTGTAGTGGCTGCTGAGCTGGGGGAAGCTGGGCTGGTGCAGTATCTCAGTCCTCCCAGCAGCAACATTCACTGCCCTCCTCTCTCCTGTCCTCCTTTTGTCCAACAGGAGAAGCAAGCTTGTTCCTTCGTGGTGGTTCCCTGTGTCTCCCATGCCAGCTCCTTTCCACAGCAGGAAGAGCCTAGCTCTGGGTCCTCTTCTTGGTGGGGAGCAATTCAGTTGTTTCTGCCATAAAAAAAGTCATCATTCAGGAGGCCATCCAGTCCAGCATCCTGCACACAACAGCATCAGTGCAGGGTCATTCAGGCCAGGTTGCTCAAGGCTTTGGAGACTTGGTACATGCAGTGGAGCTATGTCTGGTCATAGAAAAATGAGGACAGAATTTCTTGCATAGCTGTTTATCTTGGCATCTTATACCATCTCTTACAACATATTTATTGATGAACTGATGAAGAATGAACTAGATAAATGGAAAACTATTTAAAAAGCTGGTCTTGAAAGGTTATGATCAGCAACTTGACGTCTAGCTGGAGGCCAGTCACTAGAGGTGTGCCTGAGGAGACCAATAATGTTAATCAATAACATTTCAATTAATGCCTTGAACCACAGAATCATAGAATAAGCTGAGTTAGAAGGGACGCTCAAGGATCACTGAGTCCAACACAGCCCTTCACAGAACCATCCCTTAAAGTCACACCATGTGTGACCCGAGAGCATTGTTCAAACACTTCTTGAACTCTGTCAGGTGTGGTGCTGTGACCACTTCCCTGGGGAGCCTGTTCTAGTGCCCAGCCACCTTCTGGGGAAAGAACCTTTTCCTGATATCCAACCTAAACCTCCCCTGACACAGCTTCAGGCCATTGCCTGGGGTCCTTTCACTGGTTATCAGAAAGAAGAGATCAGTGTCTGCCCATCCTCTTCCTCTCACAAGGAATTTGTAACTGCAATCAGGTCTCCCCTCAGGCTTCAGGCTGAACAGACCAAGTGATCCCAGAGGGTTGTGATGCAGTTCAAAAGGACCTTGGCAGGCTCAAGAAACAGTCTCAAAGGAGTCCCATTAAGTTAAAAAAAATGAAATGCCATGTCCTGCCACTGTAAAGGAACAACTTCATGCATCACTACATGCTGGGGATAAACTGTCTGGAAACCAATTTAACAGGAAATAACTTGGGGCTCCTGATGGACAACAAACGTGTTCAAGCAGTGTGCCCTCGCAGTGAAATGGCCAACAGCCTTCTGGGCTGGATCAGACAGAGCATTAGCAGCATGGAGGTGATCCTTCCTCTTTACTCAGCCTTGGTGAAGGCCCAGTGCAAGAGAGACAGGCTTGCTGGAATGAGTCCAGTCAAAGATTATGAAGGTGATTAAGAAAGTGGAACATCTTGCATAGTAAAGGCTAAAAGAGCTGTGGTTGTTCAGCCTGAAGAAGAAAAGATCAGGAGGATCTGATCGATGCATCCATATTCCTAAGAGGAGAGGCTAAAGAAGGAAAAGTCAGAAGATGGGCACAAAGAACGAGCACAAACTGAAACAGGAAATGGAGCTATCATGCAAAGATTCCCTCTGAACACTCATCTTAAAACTGCAACCTGGCAGTTGGGCTCAAAAGCAATTTTTAATGGCCCATCTTAACCCCATTCTTCATATTCAGATACACATTATTTTGTTTATGATTTGCCTCTTTTCATGGCTCTTTTTATTATGATTTTGTTATTATATACAGGCTTCACTTTCATAAAACTTCAGTCTCTCTCTCTCTCTTAGCTCTACTCACAGGTAAATGTCTTTTGTCACACTGTAAATACCAGGTATTGCTTATTCCAGCTAAAGAAGGCTGGTAGATATTTCAGTGCAAAACCAGACATATGAATAAGGTGCATTTTGTGATCAAACAAAGAAAAAGACATTTATTTGTAAATTAGTGTTGTGTTTGGTGCGAACCCAGTGAAAAGGTCTTATTGAAGAACCTGTGAGGTCTGCAAATACTTTTTCAGGTACTCACATATTTGTAATATCTAGTATATGTATCACAGAATTTGATCTAAAAGTTGTGATTTTTTTTTCTGATTAACACATGTAAATCTGTAAGACCAGCTTCTGTGCCCTACAGCAAATACTGGGGACGTAGTCACAGACAAATTTAAACTGCTGCTTTTCTGAGTTTTAAAATACAAGATAAAAACGATTCTGATAAATTACTAAGATGTACACAGTTTTACTCCAAGCTTTTTGATGCCATTACAAATAAGTGACAGTTTCACAGAAAGTATTTAACACCATGTATAATCACAAGCGAAAAGGCAAGGCAAAAAAATTATGCTAAACCAGGATGCTTAACAATTAGCCAGGAAGAAGCCACTTTAATAATCTGAGTCAGCTAAGGATAGAGACTCTTCCCATCACCAGTGGAGTATGTGGCAGATTTTCAAGAAGTCGGGTGAATGTGTTAAAAAATGTTTATTTGCTATAATAACAAAAGCCTCCCCATCACCTGCATTCTTTTTAAAAAAGTGAAAATGACCTTGCCTTAAAAATTAGGTATCTTGCCCACCCTCTCATCCCAGTACTGATGCCTTTTTTTCCCATTGTTAGCTCAGATCTAACCTGTACCTTCCTGCTGGGAGAGAAAGAGCTTCTGCCCTTGGGAGGGAGCCCTCAGAAATGAGAAGCATCTGGTGTGACAGCATGGGCCAGAGAATGGAGACACAAGTTTGATGGACTGCCATTGGAAATGGAAAGGGTTTCTGTCTGCTCTTCCACAGTTTGAGTTATGTTACTTTTTTTTTGTTTGGAGCCTTCTGCTGCCATTGTGGCCCAGGGTAGCTCAGGACAGCAGGAATCCCCTGGACATCAGAGCCTCAGGGCTCTTGAGGAGATGTGTGTGGTTTTACATTCTGCCATCATAAAACATCTGGGGGAACTGGATATTCACTTCTGCATTTTTTGTGCTTTCTGGCTGTTTTGTGCATTTATGGAAGCACTACCAGTAACAGAAAGTAATTTGCCTTATTCTGGTGGACTTGGTGGTGGCATGATGATATTTATGCACCTGATTCCAATTCTTCTCCCTTGAAATGCAAGTCTTTCTCTCTTCTTTGTTCTCTGTATCACTCCTGCATTACTCCTCTACATTAATAATACTTTGTACTGATTTTCAGCCTCCAAGATATCTAGAATTGTGCACTGTGGTGAAGTATATAACCTAGGTTAGCTCTCTAAGATCTGTCTAGGCTGTAGTTCATGGAGATTTGTGTATCTCCTAAGAGATGTTTATTCTTTATATTCTTTCACTAGTATGTTGCTACTGTTGCTTATACTCAAACATTTGAGATTGTACACAGGAATGAGTGCTTGACTAAGTGTCACGAATAATACTTATTTCATGAGTAGTGACAGCAGGGAGCTGTTCTTGTTCTTTTCAGAATTTTTGTGATCTTTCTATGTCTTATTTTAGGCTTCTTGCTGGAGGTCAGTAGTTCACAGACACTTTCTGAACAAATGAGAAACTAGGAAAAGTTGAGAGCTTAAAATAATATGTCAGAGATGATAGGGATAATTTATTTCTTCATAGTAGAAAGATAGAAATTAATCATTTTTCAACACTGAAAAAGTTCAGTTTGCAGTTTTCAATAAGAGATCTTTTTCCTGCCACTTGCTTCATGCTGGACTACCAGTTCTAATAAGGAACTTTCAGTATTTGCATCTTTGTGATTCTTTCAGAAACACTAGCTCATTTGTTCTTAATAACATTACTGAAAAATACCAGTAATTATATAATGGCTGTAGAAATCACATTTTAAATAAATGAAGAGAGAAATGATTTTTTTTATTATAACTCTCCAATTTATATGTAATTACCAGCTACAAAAGAACCTTCCTGGTATGCATAATGACCACCTTTTGTCCTTGCATGAAAAGTCGAGGTGATTTCATTCAAGGTTTTGTTCTCTTCAGCTTATTCCTGGCTGGTTGGGGAGACAGAGGCAGCTGTTTTTATGACAAGTCACACAGCCCTTCCCCAGACTATTGAAAGTGTTGGTTTGAAAACCAGCTGGGTGTATTCTTAGTCTGTCAAGCCCAGGCCATAGAAACAAGAATCCTGGGCAAACTAGTTGAAATGTGCCATTGTTAAAAGGGAGCTGTTCTTGATGTTGTTTTTTAATGTTAATAGAAACTAGAAATTACTAATTACCTGTAACTGCTATGATTTAAGAGTAATACAATAGAAAACATGCAGACAACATAAAGCGACACGCGTTGTTTTTCCAGTTACTTTGGGCTCCACTAGAGATTTGATTCTCTGCCATCTTTTGTGTAAGTACATATACAATTCTATAAGAAAAAGATGCAGGGCTAGTCTTGCTGTATCAGTTGTTATGTATTATCTGTAAGCTGCAGTAGAATTCATAATCAGAATGAAAAATACCTTTGTTTTTTGAACAAAAGGAGAAAGGTTACTTTTTGTGTAGCACCACAGCCACCTTTCTGACAGAAATTTGCCAGATAGCTGACAGGGGATGATGATACTTTTGGCTTTCATCTTATTTGGACTGGAAGGATATTGCTAAAGATGGAAAAGGGGTGGGGTCTGTAGAGGATACAGTCATGGGCGGCACAAAAATTCTAGTCACTGGGACAAAAGGAAAATGCTGGACATAATTCTTGTGAAGACATGGGACCTGGTGCTTGACAGCAGCCTGGATACATAATCTGAAGGTGAAAGAGCCTCAGGTGATTGAACCTGAACGACAGGTGGGAGGGCTCCTGTAGCTTACAGTCTTTGTAGCTTACAGCTGTTTTATATACTTGACCCACATCATGTGAGAGTGCTCAGAAACAGCAGTCTCTTTGCCAGCACTTTTGTGATGGCATGTTATTACAGGTACAGCAAATGATGGGTACAAAAAGGACACCTGCATCTGTTGGCTAGTAATGAACTTAACAGCAACTGAGATGATTCAGTCTGCTGAATTTAGTACACATTTTTCTGCAAGAAACTTTGCTACCAGCAATGTCCCATATTCTCCTTCAAAAACTAGTGAAATGGCCAGATGTTTTTCCTTCTTCAGTGTCTATCACAAGTTTGATTTTTTTTGGCAGAGCTATTCCCAAGAAGGTGGACAAGAAGAAAAAAGTGTCTTGCTGCAGTGCTATTTTTTACAAAATTTAAAAACTCTTGATTTTAATTTGGAATATGGGTGAGTGAAGAATACTGAAGCTTGACTTGGTTCTTCTGGTGTTTTCATGAAAATTTCCCCAGGCTTGGGGTCTGAAAATTCCTTTTTAAATCACATAAACTTTGTTTTGTACGGTGTGCTTTTTGAACAGTAAGTCATTTGGTCAGTGATAGGTCTGTTTTGTCAGTGTAGACTTCTTGTGTTGTGGCTGCCAGACAAGTGATATGAGTGGGTACAAGAAATTGAAATTTCAGTTGAACAAGCAGCAATAAATTCTAAGTATTGCAATACCCAGTATCTAATTTTGGGTCCTAAACAGTCATACCTAAACAGGTATGGTTTTTATAGATTTTGGAATTTTGTTTCAAGGCATTTTCCTTAAGGACTAAATCTAGATCCAGATCTAAAACACAGAAAGGTGGAATAAAATATTTAGTTTTAGTCACCACAATGGCTGAGAGTCTGTTTTTTCATGGATTTGGATGCTTTTCTATTCTTTTAACATCCCCATACTCCCTATTTCTCTGCAGTAATTTTACTTTCACTTTTATTCCCTACACTTCTTTATGGTGCCTTCTGCATGTCCCCCATTGCCCATTCCCCCTCTTGCACTGGATCCTTTCTTTCAGCTGCCCACACAGAGGTGTCTGTCCCAAGGGAACTGAATTGCATTCTGGTCTTCCTGAGTGTCTTCCCTAAACCTTGGCTGACAGCAGCAAGAGCCAGGGCATAAGTGCTTAGCCATGTAAGTCTCACCTTAGAGCTGAGTCTTTCCAGCAGCTAAAATGAGCTGATGGAATGGTGTTTCTCATAACTATGGGTCTAAATTGCCAGGTTGGATGAGGCTCTGAGCAACCTGGTCTGATTCTGCTGCTAATGAAAGTATCGTTGTTGAGGTTAGAACTAAAAATGTATTCATCAGAATATATGGGCAAATGGATTTGTCATATCAAATGTTATAATAAAAATCACTAAATATTTAACAGTCCTACTTAATGGTGAATTAAAAATCTCTCTTGTTTTCAGCAATCCACTTGTTTTATTCAGTTATTGCTTAACAAAGTGGACTTTGTAATGATCAGGGGATTTACAATACGTAATTGGTTTCTGGTGATAATGTATATGTCTCTAGCAAGTAGCTGAATTTTCTCCATCCAAATGCATTACATTTATCATCTTGATAGATGTGTAAAGATAATTAAATGTGACAACAATGCAGTGCAAAAATTCCACTCAGCTTATATTGGAAAAAAAAACCCTCTTCACATTTTCATATGTTTGCTTCCAAATTTCAGTGTAAACCTATTTTGTTTCTCTCCATTAGTAAGATTTTATAACTTGAAAGTGTGCAATGGGGAGTCTGGGAGGTGATGGAGTGGATCACAGCCTTGAGGAGTCCAAAACAAGTGTGGTAGTGTGTGCTTCACACTATGGTTATGGGTGGTCCAGGCAGGACAGGCTCTCCATGGTACTTCTCTGTCAACTGCATCTTGTTATGTTTTTATTTTTTTTGCTTCTCAATTACTTGCAAAGTATTGAGAAGTTGTGTGATTAACACACCTGGTTGAAGTGATAAGATGTAAATGTATGTGTTTTCTGCCTACTGTGACAGGCTGTTGTTGCATCCTCTCCCTCAAAGGCTTCATAGGCATGCTGCTGCTTGTGAGAGCCCTGTCCTGAAGGAATCTGCAGGAATTTGCAACCACAGCTTGTAACGACCTTCTGTGCTGGAGGAGAGTGGGAAATGTGACAGCTTCTTTATCCCACCTTGAAATCTCTGAAGATGAGACAGAAATATTTGGTTATCACCAAACGCCAAAAACACAGGAACATAACCCATCTAAATAGTCCTAAAATAGTACTTTCTTTTTCATGCCACAGAGACCCTTGTCTTCTTGACCGTCAACAGCAAGTGAATGGTGAATTTAATACACAGTAGCGCATGCTAAAGCCTGCAGGTAAATTACTGTCTTATTTGTAATAATTTACTTTCTATTTAACATACTGGAGTTGTTCCAAGGACATCTTTTCATAGAAGAAGCAGATGTAGATGAAGTTTTGCAAAATTTAGGCTGTATTTTTTTTCTGAAACATTTAATTAGCAGGCATTAACACAGCCAGACACTTGAAATGGCACTAAAACAATTGTTTGATATTAAACAGCACACACATTCAACTTGTGAATGGAGTAATACTGAAAAGCTTGAAAATATCAACAAATTGCAGTGTGTTTAAAAAAGAAGTTTTAATTTTCTTCCAAGGCTTTTTCCTGCAGAATTTGAAAGGTGGAGGAAAAAAGTTCCAATGAACACCAAACATTAAAAGAAAATGAAAGAAAGAGAAAAGATTGTTTCTCTGAATGCCAAGAGCTTATTAATGTGTCTTTCACAGATCAGAAAAAGAATTGTGACCTGTATTCTAAAAGCTGTATTGAATGGCTGCATTCTTACTTGGAAAAGTTTGATCACGTTATTGTGGGGAGAGTGGGACTCTGAATCATCTTGTTAAAAATTTGAATGTGAAAAAAGAACCTAAATAGTATTTAAAGTAAGGAGTTGGTAACAAGCACAATAAACTCTACCGTACAGTAATTTTTGCAAGCTGTTGAGTGTTTAGGGCCAGTTCCAACAGGTGATTGCAAAAGGAACTTCTTGTTTTCTGAACTTTTCTGACTGCACTGAGAGCACCTGAATGGCTGAGACATGAGCATGGCCCAAAGGGTCTTGATGCTTCAGGATATAGCTCAATGTGTCCCTTGAAGATGCTTGTTAGTAGCAGCCTGAGGTGTAGCATTCTGGATGGATCATGCATAACTCAGAAGAAAACCTAGATTGCATCACCTAAAACATTGACTTCAGTTTTCTACCATCAGTTAGTCATCATTTCATTACTCATTGTCTGGAGTTCTCTTATATTTACATACCCTTTATAGACATCATTAATCATAAAAAAAAAAAGAGAACATACAGATACATAAAAGGTATCATAAACCTACTTCCACAGGATCAAAGGTTTTCCAAAACATGGTGAAAATTTTGTTATTTGCACAACCTCTGGATGAATAAGTTTGGTTTATAACTGCTTACAAGACAAAAAGCAACCTTCCCCTAAGTCATATATTCCTAGTAATCATGTACCATCATAGACAGGATTTCTATAGAAGGTCTTTTATACAGTTACAGGTCTGTACTATGAGAAGACTAAATCCTGAAATATATTTCCCCAACACCTCCTCTGTCATTTTTTACTCATCTCCTAACCTGACCTAACTTGCAATTAAGAATAAACTTCTTGGAAATCAATAAATACGGAATGAATCTGTCCATGGCAGAACCCCATGGTCCAAAAGAAGAAGTATGTGTGCACATAATTTCTGTAACTACCATGGTAAATGTATTTCACATCGGAATCACAAGAATCCGGGAGTGTATTGCTCATATAATGCTCCCACACAATAAGCCAAATACTTCTACAGAATTCAATCAGAACAAACAGGAATTAATTAATACAGAGAGCTGAGAAACAGCTAGTTACCAAGCAAACACTTTTATGAGACAGCCAGTGCATCTTTTACATTTTAGTCCTGATTTACAAGAAAGACGTATGTAATTCTTTCAAAATACAAGTCTGGGAAAAAAAGTTTATACTTCGATGGATTCTGGACATAGTAGATACAATAAAAACAAGAATTATAGGGTAAGTTAGTATTGCAATTTATACTGTTGGAAAGAATGAAAAAGCTGGAATGATAGTTGTTGATGTAATTGTAGAAACACAGTAAGCAGTCTGCTAGAGAACAATTTGTTTGGGGTTACCATAATTCTTTTAATCAGTTAGGCAAGTAGAC
This sequence comes from Vidua chalybeata, assembly GCF_026979565.1. Classification (NCBI taxonomy): domain Eukaryota; kingdom Metazoa; phylum Chordata; class Aves; order Passeriformes; family Viduidae; genus Vidua; species Vidua chalybeata. The sequence continues at coordinate 72,936,941 of NC_071532.1, read as the reverse complement.
AGGTAGTTGGAGTTGTTACCCCTGGATAAGGATGGGGATGTTATCAAGAGGACAGGAAATTGATGGCCTCTCTATGACAGGCTCATGAGGAGTAAATAGTTATTTGCCACTTGTAAAAGATTAGCCCTGAATCACTGTATGGAGAAGAGCACATCAGAGTCTGTGTGAAACGACACAGCGTGGGATTTTCAAAACAAAGCACTCATGTGGCAAAATAAGAGAATAGTTCATGCACATATTATTGTGAGAAATTAGCATATGTAGGACCATTTTCACACTCAACCCATGGGGTTTAGAAAGAATCAATTATTGCCAGCACCTGCTTTGGATAGCAGTTATTTTTCAGCTGGCCAAAAGATCATGCAAATGAGTCGGAAAACTTACGATTCCCTTTATGCAGCGTGGTGAGATGGTGGTTGCCTGCTGGCTAAGGTGAGTTTTGGAAAGGTCACTGGGGATGCTTGGGCATGCATTCTGTAGGGAGAAGGAGAAGTGTACATTTCATCTGCTGAGCTTAGATGAGACAGCTCTGGCCACAGTCAGGGTCATATGTTCACTTGCAGGTGGAAAGAGCAATGCCCTACTCAGTTGTCAGATGAGGATTCTTCTTCCACACCTGTTATTTTCTAATTTAGGGAATATAGGGAGTTACACAGCTTATTGCTGGACACTGTCAGAGCTCTGCTACATCAGCCTGACCTTTGCTTTTGCCCGCCTTGATGCCATTTCAGCTGCTGGCGTTCAGGTAGTTCATTTCTTACAGCACAGTAAGAAATGAACTGTGTAGTAACTGTCCCTTATGTGGCACCTCCTGCTGAATTCACCAGGAGTGGGGCTGTTTATCAAGTGACCTTCTCCCGTGGCCTTATATTCACTTCAGCTGTGTCTGAACTATGAATAAATCTCAGTCATATTTGCTTCAAGTAAGAACATTTCAGCACAGAAAATTCAGCTAGTGTCACTCGACGTATATCTTTTGCTCTCAGTCATGATTTTCCTGTTGTAGGATTTGAGATTTGCAAATGTTTCCAGCAGCAAAAGAAACTCAGGTAATTGGCTTAGACCTTCTGCCCCTCCAGAGAAAGATTGCAAATGGGCAACAAGGGAATAACAACATCCTAAGTACTGGAGAAATGTCTTTTGAAATGATAGAGTGGAAAAGATTGGCTATGTCTGCACCAGTAAACCAAACAGGACCAGGGTGCATGGCCAGCTGCTCTGTTGCAACCATCTGCACTGTATTTTTAGTGTGGCCTGTGGCGTGGCTACTCTTGTTCCATCCCCCGGAGAGGGGGAAAGAAGTGTCATGCTGAGAGGCTGCTGTGATTTGCCCAAGCAGCCTCGTCTGGTCTGAGCAGATCTCAGCAGCTGTTGCCACACCAGGTTACTCTGGAGACACAGGGAGGATGGGGAGCCACCAAACAGGGCAAAGTTCCTCAATCTGTAAAAGAGAAGTAGGCAATACACACAAGGTGGTGCCTGAAGGCTGGCATGCCCTGTGATGTCACAACGTATATTTGATAATTTTCAAATACACACCAGACCACTAGTTACCTTGAATATTTTCTGCACGTTGTAGGCAAATTTTGAACAAGTGTTGCCATTTTAAAGTTGCCATGCTGGCTAGCCCCCTTTTTAACCTAACCTTGCTCAGTTCTACCTGAGGTAAATAACTCCATGTTGCACAGGAAAAGATTTGTAAAATAACTTAATCACTTCTTCATATAATGATAAAACAAAATTGGCAAAGGAAGCTTGTTATCAATCTGGGGCACTGGTAAGCAGTTATTATGTATAATGAGGCTTTTGTCTTGCAGCATTCTGAAGATCATCTTGAACCCCTCCTTGTGCTTCAGCAAAGGGACCATCATGTCAAATTTTCCTTTAACATTTTTTCCCCACTCCCTGAAAAGAAATTATAGGTTGCTATGTGGAAGCTCATTTGAAGCCTCAATTTTCTTGAGTATCCTGCTCTTGTGGGGAGTACCAGGTGTGCTCAGAGACTGTGGCCTTCAGGTTCAAACTCAGCTGGCATTCTACAAGTCTTTGATTTTTTTCCCCTTCTGCTGAAGAGGCAGTGGTTGTCTTGACAGCAAGAACAAAGCTTCATCCTTGTACTTTGATGTGTAGCAAGGTTAAAATAAATCCAAAATAGGCTTTCGAGAAACTGAGTATTTTTTTAAGACAAAGGTTGTAATAAAGGCTCATGATAAGATATATAAAAAATGGTTGGTTTTATTCGAGGTATTTTATTACACTCCTTGCTGTAGCACATGAAGATGCCACCCATAATAATGTATGCTCTGCAAGGTGATTTGTGAGGTGTAACAGATTCTGGACTAAAAATGATGTTATGTTCTCAGAATCATACCCCAAAGGAAGATAGAAGAGCACTCAAAAATTAGTTTTGCTTAAGAGGTACAAATACTGAAAAATAACATGATTATACTAAAACCAACAAGAGGAATCCTGGAGTGCTGGAGAGACAAAACAAGACATTGAAAGAGAAAAGAAGCATTTTGCCTTTCACTGATTCATAGAAATTCCTTCATTGGAAGGCCAGGTTTGCAGAGACTCATGTTCAGCTATTTTGTATTGATAAGAAGGTTGACATAACATTGTAGGAAGCATTAAAAAACTGTTTATGACACTGGAGTTTTGATTTAAAAAAAAAATTGTTGAATGACCCACTATTTTCTCAAATTGAAACATATTGGACTCTACAATGAAGCTGTATTTGTATATAAAAACTTTTGGTGAAGGCAGAAGTTACATATTTATCAGGTTCATTTGGTACTATGAATTTACACATATCTGAGTAATTCTTTATGCAAATGTATATATTTTTTCTCTATCTCTGCTGTGGCCATCCCCCCTTCCTCCCCCCAGCTATTGTAGGCACTTCAGGAAAATAAAAATAAAATAAATTAATTAATAGTGAAAAGAACTAACCAAGAATTTTACCCACCTCTCAGATGAACTGCTGTAAGAATAAAATAATTATATGTCTGTGTTAAACTAATTTCTCTATCATGTAACTGAAAAGGAAATCCAAGAGGTAGAAGTCCATGTTGACATTCAGCTCTGCATCTGCTAGAACTCAATGAATAGTTTATTTATTATTTATTTATTGCTATGACATGTTGAGGGACTGCACCATGTAATATCTTAGAATAGGCACCTGATCATCTTTATATTACATCAGTTTCAATTGTTATGACCTGTATTGATCTGCATTGGTGCAGCCTTACCTTGAATATTATGTGCAGCTTTGGCCTCTGCAATATAAGAAAGATATAAAGATGTCAGAGAGCATCCAAGGCAGGGCCATGAGGATGGGAAGGGAAGCCTTGAGGGGAAACTGTACGAGGAGCAGCTGAGGTCACTTGGTCTGTTCAGCCTGGGGAAGAGGAGACTGAGGGGAGACCTGATTGCAGTTACAAATTCCTTGTGAGAACAAGAGGAGGAGCAGGCACTGATCACTTCTCTATGGTGACCAGAGACAGGACACGAGGGAATGGCCTGAAGATGTCAGGGGAGGTTTAGGTTGTACATCAGGAAAAGGTTCTTCCCCCAGAAGGTGGTTGGGCAGTGGAACAGGCTCCCCAGGGAAGTGGTCACAGCACCACACCTGACAGAGTTCAAGAAGTGTTTGGACAATGCTCTCGGACACATGGTGTGACTTTTGGAAAGGGCTCTGAGGTAGACTCAGTAATCCTTGTTTGTCTCTGCCAACTCAGCTTATTCTATGATTCTGTGATTCTGCAAAAAGTTGGTTGCTTTACAAGAAAAAGCATTAATTTCTAGTGCAACAGACTTACATTAAATATTAGTTCCTCTAAAAGTAGCAAAAATTATGTAATAAACTCACAAACACTGACTATTGCAATATTGGCTGAAGTTAGGGACTAACTTAGAGAAAACTTGAGTACTGACTAATGCTACCCTGAATACTGTGCAGGTGCATATGTCAAAACATATCTTTGGCTTGCTCTTCTTACAGTAAGGGGAACTGCTATTGATAGGCAAAGATGAATGTGTTTCATGGCTGTGCCAGGGACATGCAAGTTTAAGACCATGATTCCAAAAAAATTGTCTTCTTTATAGGAACAGTTGTCAAGATGTAGGTCCAGGATGGTACATCTAAATGTGACAACACCAAAAACCAATGTAAAAGATTGCATTTTACCTCCCTGCTGGAATATTATGCTAGCAGGATAATTGTGACAAAATGTGGGAAAATATTTCCTCAAAATGTAGGTTTATTAACTGAAGAGGGGCTGAAAAGCACAATGAAACCAAGAAGAAGAAGAATGATTTTTAGTGATTATTGTAGAATTGTAGACTGTTGTTAGAAAGAGGTTATGAATGATAATCTCTTTAAGTTATAACCTCTATAAGAGGCTTCTTAAGCAAAGGACATTCCAGAGTAGGTGATATTTTCTAACAAAGCAAAATGAAAAAGATTAAATGTCAGATGCTTGGATAAGAGCACAAATACTTTAAGTTCACAGATGTTACTTCTGGTTCACTTGTTTTAAAAAGAGATTTAACTAATTCCTAGTGTGGTTTCAGTGGTCACAGTATGTTACCAAAAGCAGAAGGGTGTGATGCTCATATTAAACATTACCCTCTTTCCAGTCATACAAATAAAACTTGTGAGTGGTGCTGCTGATAGCACAGAGCTCTCGGTGCTTGGAAATTTAGTGGATACTGGAAATTTACATTCTTGCTGCGTAAGAAGAGATTTGGAACACATTTTACTGTGAAATGTAGCTATACACAGGCCTGTGCACAGCTCTGTGTTTGTGTAGTTTGCTATCACTGGTGGTTTTCTGCTAATTTGTGAATTGCTCAAAGAAGCTGGTGCTTGAATTTATGGGAAGGATGGTGAGTTGAACATTATTCATTGTTTCAGTTATACTTTCATTTCTACACTTACTGAAAAGCTTGTCTCGTGCTTACAAATGAATTTCAATAGCATATTTAGAAGAAATATGAAAATGAAAGTCAAATAAGAGTATCTTGAGCCTCTATAAAGCAGAATTTCCCCATGCATACCTCTGCACCAATGTGTCTCTGTTCCACCTTGCATGTTAGAAAACTTGCCAGCCAATTCAGGGTCTTTCTCCATTTGTCTGTCACACAGGCAGAAGTAAAAGGACAAATAGGAAGGGTGATTCTTTAGATCCCTTGGTGACCTTCTATTAAGTCAAAAAGAGCATGCAGGCAAATACAAACATTAATCTGTATTCAGAAATTAGCATACTGGATATGGAATACCTTAGAAAGAAGATTATATCTTAGAGACAAATTCATTTATCACCTGCTGAAAAAAGTATAGCTGCTTAATAAAAGCTAGATTATTTTCTAATATATGATATTTCAGTTAATAACTGTAGCTCAATCAGAGCAATATATAATTTATTTTCATTAGGTTCTATCAGTCTCCTGGGAGACAAGGGTTTAAGGAAATTCAGCAGCTGTAGGATCAGCTGGCAATTTTTTTTCTTGATCTGAGTTTTTAATTTGTATTATTTCAAACAGTTTTTCTTGATGTCCCCTCTTTGTAACTGCATGTAATTAATCTTAAAGAATATTAAGAGGAAATATCAGAAATGGGAACATACCATGAGTCTCTTGCATGACCATAGAGAAGTGGGTCACAAGACTGCAGCTTTTTCTTGTGGATGGCCTTACAATTTTTCTTTCAATTATTTGAAAACCCACAACAATAATTTGTAGTGTTGATAACTAAAAGCTAATTTGTTTTACACTAATACAGAATTAATATCCAAAGATCAAGACCAGATAAACTGTGTAGACATGTACAGTTACAAAAAAAAAAAAAAAAAGGTACATAAGACTATGTTCTTCAAGCAGTAATGAAATGTGCTAAGGCTGTACATTTAGATGTAATGCCAATAGCAGCGAGAATCTGGAATTATTGCCATATATCAAAGTAATAAAATGGTGCTGGTATTCATAAGAGATTAATGACTTAGATTTTTGTTTCCTCTGAAGAATTCATGATGGCAAAATAAACCTACTTCCACAAAAGATATTGTTTGCTTTCTTGGTATCTTTGGAAGATGCCAACCATGGGACACTGCCCTGTGGGGGACTTGCCAGCTTTGATGCTCACACAAATGGTTATCTTGGTGGGAGGACAATGGGCAGAGCTCAGGGCGTGCAGAGTGTGAGACTCCCATTTGGCAGGGTGGCATTGTTGCCAGCCAGCTGTGCTGCGTGTGCCTGGGCTGGAAGGCCAGCTGTGCCCATGCTGCCAGCTGTGCCCATGCTGCCAGCTGTGCCTGTGCTCCAGGGCACTGGATGGTTGAAAGCACAACTCTGTCCTTCTGTTAGCCTCATGGATGGCCTGTCTTTGGATGTTGGGATGAAGGCTGTTTTTAACTAATTTTTTTTTTTGTTTTTTTCTCATTTGCCTGTAAAGTCAGACTCTTGAATTTGTTATTTTCACTTCTTTCACCTGGCATTTTTTTGGGGGTGCTTTGCCTGCCATCAAATACTCAGCGTTATCTTACTATCCTCCTTCTTGAACCTTCTTGAGCCGTAGGAGGTTAACTCCTGTGGTGGTGACTTGTTCAGCCTTGGCTGAGTTACAGAGTGACTTTCTGAAGCTCTTGCCAGCAGCTGAACAGCACGCTGAACGAGGCTGCTGCCACAGTGCTGGCTAACAGTGCGTCAGAGCCTCAGCCCATCTCTCCATCTGCTTTCTGAACCTTTCCTCGGGCAAAAGTGTGCCAAAGACTGCCCTTTCTGTAGCTCAGCAATAGATGGCTCAGCCAGTGCTGTTACTTCCACCACTTGGCACGGAGTTACACCACAACTGCAGCACTCTCAGGGCAGGTTTACTTTAATTACTTCCAGTGCAGTGCAATAAACATGTAAGGAATAAGTGAACAGTTGCCACATGGCATCAGTCTTTAACTTTTTTTTGTCTGCTAATTCTCTTGCTAGACACCAAGCCAGGCAGACAAGCATCTCTGCTCCTCTCTGACTGCTGCTGGAGGCTGGATTGTCTGTGAATGAGAATTATTTTTACTAAGACTCTGAGAATGTGAGAATGGGCCAAATTCTCTTTTCCCATTATATGCAGTGATAGTAACTCCACTGGGAACAAAATAGTTAATCTGGCTGCAGGTGCATACAAGAGAAGGGACATTGAGGCTCTTCATCTGTCTGTATGGAAGCACTGATGCATGTTTGATTTCTCCAAATAAACAAGGAAAGACAAAATGAGGGCAAATCCTTGAACTTGATTGCTATTTAGATGTGTATTAGGGATACAGAATGCAACACAGGATTTTCTTAGGAGTAAATGTGTCTTCCATCCACACCTGGGGCCTTGTGGAGCACACCTGGGGGAATCAAGTATGAAGCAATGTGTAGGATGCTATCCTGAAGGCAGGGTATGTCTAGGAGAAAGTGAATTAATATACTAATTTCCAACATAGGCTAAGTATGTGCTTTTAACATGTGTACAAAGTGTCATACAAGGCAGTCTGAGGAAGCTCATAGTGGCTTGGCATACTCAGTTTTAAACAGCTGAAGAAGAGGGTCTTGATAGACAGTGCCATGGAGGACTCCTGCTTGTCACCAGCAGAGAGGCAGGCTATGCCAGGTCTTTCTGCAAGCAAGGAAGGGGGAGATACTTCTGTGCACAACCAACAGGCTGGTTAACACTCACAGGGAATGGGTGAAGAGTTTTGCCAGAGCTCATCCTGCCTTGTGGCAGTATGTGGAGGTCACCTGCCAGGTGATACAAGTACATTTGTCATATATAGGTACCTATTCCTGACGTAGTTGTAATAGGCTACCTTTGTAATTGATGGGTGGATTATTCTGTTTGGATGATTGATTGGGGTGTGGATGTTTATAGTGTAGAGGTTTCAGGTTAGAGGACATAAAACCATGCTAAGGTGTCTAATTGCATTCTGCAATTTAAAGTCCCTCTTATTTTAATTCATTTTGAGTCTCCCTGTAAATTCTAGCTCTATACTATAGGAGATAGAGGGGACTTGCTTGCTCTATGTAATTAGTGGTTTTGGGGGACACTGGTTACATTCTAGTTTCTGGTAACCTGTTTCTCAGCTGACATTTCTAAGCTTCTTGAAATGCTAGGGTATCACACAGGGAACAAACCAGCAAACCTATCCACCCTGCATGACTTAGAGTAGGGAAAACTGCTCCCACTCACCCAAACTTCCCCCCCACCAGAAAAGGCTGTCAGCATACAATGCCTTTGGGAGATTTTAATTCCAAGAGTTTCTGTATCAAACTCTGCAAATGAAACTGTGCTGAAACTGGCACAAGGAAAAATCCCAGCTGGTATGAAGAAACTTATATACCATTCCCTGTATCTGGAGGGGCTTTACCTGAGCTGCACTGAGCAGCCACAGCAATAGACAGAGTCTCTTCCTGCTGTTTAGTTCTCTTCCCAGCACCCTTTAAGGTCACATGGGGAAAAAAAGGAAGGAGAAGGACCTCCCCCTGTTCAGCATATGATGTCTTGGGTTGTGAGTGTGATGAGCCTAATTTATCTTTGTGCTCTAAAGATCACCTCATTACTTAAATTTGTGGGCTGTAAAAATTACCATGTTTGTTGTGAACTACGCTGGACACATATTCCTGTAATTATTAAGTCTCCCATATCTGTGTGAAAACTGTTAGCACAAAAAAGGCTCTGTAATTACGTAGCTACTTTTTCTGTGAGTGTTCTTGTGTTCTTGAACAACTTTGCTAATTTCTCAGTGGTATATTCATAAGAAAGATAATAGAGCAGGAGACTTTTAACTGGAGTCTATTATGTGTTTTTTTCCATCTGTTTGTGATGAACCAGAAAGAGCTATGTGTTGGGTCTTGCCTTATGGCAAATCCTGATCTGCAGTTGCTGTTTTCCCACACTTACTTAAGCTTCTCTGCACATCCCCGCGCACAAAGCAGATGCCGGTGCCACAGCAGGCCTGAGAGGCTCCTTCTGAGCGCAAGAGGCTGTTACACAGCCAGGTCCTCGGGTCTAGCCTCCAGCAAAGCCAACCAACCAAACAAAAAAAGCTGCTTTCTGTTGACATCAGATGATCTGAAACTGGTTTATCGATTGAAAAGGCAAAAGAAACACATGAGATCATCAGTGGTCTGCTGCAGGCCTTGTGGTCTCGCTAGCCTCTTTGGTGAAAGGTTTTGGAAAAGAAAAATGACCCCAGAAAGTGCACAATATTTTTCCTACTTTTCAAGTCTAGCAAAAAGCAGCAGTGCTGAGGAGACCCCACAAGGAACAGCTAATATTTTCTCTTTTTAAAAAAGATGAGGGATAAAACAAGTAGTAAATCCTCTTTCCTTGCATTGATAGTGATTGCTCCCTCTCCCCAGGGTTGAAATCTTGCCACATTAAAATAATTGGGAGCATGGCATTAATGTCAATGAGGCCAGGTTTCTACACTTTTATTCAGACCTGGACTCTCTTTTTGGCAATTGGCTCCATCACAAACTTTCCTCCAGGGAGCCATTCTCTTTGCATTATTTTCCTATCCCCATCCAGTGCTATAAGCTGTCTGTCAGAACTACAGACTATTGACAAAAAACAATGAAGCTGATAAATGTGTTATTAAAAGACCAAAATGATCTTGGACTTCTCTCTTTTTTTTTTTTTTTTTTCCCTTAGAGTATTTCAAGATTTTTTTGTAGCCTTCTGGTAGGTTTGAGTGTGAGGTGGTTGAAATTACTTTCATGTGCAACATCATGAAAATAAAACTCACAGTTCATTTGTGGAGTTACACTTGCCTGTAGAACAACTGCATGACAATTTTTCATAAAAAGTGCATATTTATAACCATAAAATATTCTATCATACCATTTTGAAGACTGTATTTTAATAAGAGGTGTGATACGTGTTTTCTTACATCCTGTAATTTTGATTTAAATTGCAAAACTTTATATTAATACTGACAGAATATTCAGAAACATGTATTAATTTTAAAAGCTGTTGATTTTGCTTCTCATCTTTCCCATGCAGCATTTTTGAGCCACATTTTGCTTACGTTGTCTCAACAATTAAACTAAAACTAACTTCTGGTTTTTGCATTTATCTTGTTAAAAAAAAAATCTATATTACAATACATTTCTTGGCATTTTATATCTCAGACAACCAAAACAATAGTTGTTCATAAAGGTTTTAACAAACCAAAACTTTTTATCCATAAAATTTAATCTATATAATGCACTTTTAAAAGTCTTAAATTTCACTCCTATGTAATCTGCAGCAAAATATGTATTTATTTATTTCATGCTGCTGGATCATGTATGGATATTTACATATATCCTGTCTACTGAAGGGGCTTCATGGGTCAGCTTTTCATTTCAAATTGGGCTACCAATATTTGTGAGTGGATGTTAATATAACCTGTCAAGTAAATATTTTCTTTGCCTTTTTAGAGGCCTAGTCTTAGGCTTTGAAATTCATGAAGTAAAAATACATGGCCCAAATGAGAATTTTTTTATATCTATAGATGCTTGGATTTTTGTTTTTCAAATTTATCCATTGCTTGGCACTTGCTGTTGTTAAAGACAGTATAAAATCTTTCCAGTCTCTGCTTTAAAAAGTAGCTATAAGGAGGAAAACATGACAAACATCTTGCTTTTGTGACAACATTATTACAAGTCTAATGGGGTCTGGTTCTACAGTCCTGAGAATTTATTTTGTACCAAAGCTCTTTGAATACATAATGGATACTCACAAATGAGAACCTATTCAGACGGTGTGCTATTGAGTCAAGTTCATCAAAGTTAAAGCAGCATGTATTTTCTGAAAGCTGTAGATGATTACACACTGGTCTAACTTCAATGAGTTCTGATAATCATAATTTCCTGCAATAGAGTTAATTAAATTATGTTCTGCCTTGGGGTTCCTTTTCTTACACCAGTATGATTGTAAAATACTCTATTATGTTGCATTTCTGCCCATCAGATTCTGCTTAAGAGAAACCAACCCAACAACCACATTTGTTACATAGATATAAAATATTTCTATTTGGTGTACACTTATTCCTTTAATGTGTTCATCCTAAATGGCACCTGCCAAAACCAGTGGAGAGCAGGCACCTCCTGAGTGAAAAGGAGCAGGACAGAGAGCAGCCTGCCTTATCTCTTGGGGGCGCTCCTGGGGGTGCCCCTCCCTGGCCCCTGAGCCTGCTGCAAGCCAAGGGCACGGGGCAACACAGCAACAGTGGTGAGTGCAGAGAGCTCTGCTCTTGCCATGGTGCTGCCACTCTCCAGTGACACGAGAGTCCAGGGCTGAAACTGCCAGCTCAGGTTGAGTGCAGGGACCAAGGTTGTTCGCTGCTTTTGGGTGGCAGCTTTTAAACCGACCTCATTTCTGCAGCAGAGCTAGGGGACACCAACTTTTGATAATTCAATACCTCATTTATGAATAGTGCTGCATTCCACAGTTTCATCATTTGAGGGAAGAAGAATATTAGAAAAATATTCTATTTACAGTTATCCCCAGGTAAATAAAAAAAAGGTTAGTGTAACTCATATGGCTGGGAAAAGATGGTATAATCACAATGGAGAATTTAATGGAGAAATTGATTTCCTGAGGTTCCTATATTATACTTGATGGATGACTTGCCAGTTGTTGAATCTCCTTCTCCAAACCTGATGAAATATGGTGCTTTTTAGATTTTAATTACTAGGAATAGTACAAGAGAATATCTGAGTCCATGTTTAATAATATTTTCAATCTCACAGCCCAAAAAAAAAAAAACCAAAGTTGAAATTTTAGGTAAAAACTTGCTGTATTTTTTGTTGCAGAATAATGTTATTAATAGTTATTAGTTTTAAGAAATATTGAAGAATTTTTTTTGCACTGTTGTGATTCTAACATAAAACCCCAACCAAATTTCCTCAAGTGCCTTTGTCTGTATTAACCGGAGCTTCATTGAAAATTATTTTAAGTTACTTGGCTATAATTGTGTTATTCTTCTATTATAATGATAAGAAAAACACACTATTTTATTTTTTTAATCAAAATTTGATTCCAGCTCCTGTTTACACAGTTTTCAGGAAATAATGAACAAGTTACTTTAATATATGTTGTGATAACAGAAAGTATTAATAATCTTTTGGTGGGAGCTGAGTTCCATGGGATTTTAGTGGGAGCAATAACAACTTGTCTCCTGTCAGCCATGTACTACTACTGAAACATGCTTATAACATGTACTTCCACAAAATTGTCTGCCTGTGGAATTATAGTAATGCTATATAGAAAACAATGGATAAGGCCAGATGCATAAAAATTATGAGTAAATTTCAGCCTCTGACCTTGTTTAAACAGTTATCTCTGGACTTGTGGTTTATGATAGCCTTTGTCAAAATCCTAAAATTGATAAATAGTTCATCTTTCTCCATCTGTTACACTTCAAGAATTCTTAGACTCAAGTGGCAGTGAAATATACACAGTAAAATAGTATTTGTAGTAAAATATTTTTTGATTTATCCTAGCTCACCTGAGATTATTTTAAGCTGAAAATGCAAACACATAGATGTACATATGTAGTCCAGTTGCTGCAATACAGGGAGCAAAGCTGGTTTAATTTCTGGGGGGCTTAATTTAGCAAGAAGTCGATGTATGACTTATTTCTGAAATGCCCAGCCCTCAGAAACTCCACCATGTTCTGCTGCAATGAAAACACATATATTGTAATATTTGTTTTGGAAATTTGTATACTGGCTGACCATATGAACATGTTCTCATTGCCTGCTCAGGCCTTTGAGCAATTTGCAGCCTTTTGTTATCAAATAAAGGCTCTCTGAGCCTCCTACTTGAGCACTGAGTTTACCAGCTGCTATCCACTCCTAGACCTCATTAGGGGCCTGCTGTTCTGCTGAGAACCACACCACATGCTCTGCCCCGCGCTGGCGGCGGATTAGCCTGTTGCTGCTCCTTAAATTACCAGCTACAAAAGGTTGCTCTGTTCCTCCATAGAGAACTACCACTCTTATCCTCTTTGAAGAGGCTCTATATCATGATCTCTCCGACTAATTAAGGTCCACAGACGAGCCACAGGTTGTTATAGAGGATTCGTCCCCATGGTTGATATCAGTAAGATATTTTTGAGTTTTGATCGTGAAGGATTAAAGGTGCTGTTTTTCAGAATCAAGTCCTAGAAAAGCCAACCAAAACCATACATATTTATGCAACCATTTAAAAAATGCTTCTTAATATCAACTCTCATCAAGCACATTTAATGATGTTTTTCTTCTACTTTCAAACGTTATCTGGGAGAAATTTTATAAATGCTAAAAGTTGTTTTAAATATGAGGAATAAGTTGAATTAGCTTCTGTGTGTCTAGAAATAATTCCTTACTAATTACAGCCAGAAATATTTTCATATAATTCAGTTTGGAAAGAATAGGGCATGTAAAAACCAAAATCTTGACCAGGATATGTCAATTGGAAAATACTTTTTTTTTTTGTTTATCTGAGCTTCAGTTTTGATGGATTTATGCACACATATGTGTAATTTAGAGTGCCACGTGAGAAAGGCTTTGAGATCTGTGCAGAGCAGACCCCCCTCCTATGTCCACAGCTGCAGCTCCCAGTGAGTTACTGGTCCTCACATACTGGACCATGTTTAAGGCATTCAGAGGGATTTTTCTTGGTTGCTTCTTGTTGTTGTTTACTATGTGACAGATGATGTCGTATCTGTTATATAATGACATTAGATATTTTCTGTTTTCATTCCCAGACATATGATGCCTATGAATGAATAGGAATTAGTTGCACCTCTAGTAAGGTAACATGTGTTCCACAGATTTCACATATGGATCTGAGACCTTGTCTGGCAACTGAAGGACTCAACACTAAGTCCAGGATTTTGTGCAAGCATCATTATATGCTGGTGCCAGTAAAGAGTTGCTACTTGCCCGTCACAATGGAATTATTTACATGTAGAAAATATCAATATTTCTAATATGTATTTCTACAGTGTGTTCTTCAGAGAGCCTCAAGTAATGAATAGGGAAAGAAGAAATGAATACATCAGTTAAAGAAGTAAGTTAAGGACCCTTTCTATAGGAGATTGCTGATTATACAGCTTGTTTTTTCCTGCTATTCAGTATGCAGATGTGAACCAGTACTGTCTGGACCTGATCTATCTTGGCACATAGTAGAATAGTCTTCTTTTAATTTAGAATGGGACAAAACCAGTGTTGGAATCTTTTGGGGAAGTCCATTTATATTATCCAGTGGCAGTCAATGGCTCTATTATATGTTCTGCCATCTGTTCAAAACACAACCAAACCCAGCCATCCTTTCCTCCAGGATCTCACAGCAGTACCATGAGATGTACCAGCAACTCTATAGTTCACAGGAGTATGAATTCATGTTGAATGTTAAAATGGTTGAGAAATTCTAACATATGGTTGAGAAATTTCAATTGCAAGGAAATTACTTCATTATCCATGTTTAGTTGTGTTCACGGTTAGCATCAGCATTCCTGGTGATCCCAAATATCTGTTAATGATAGTGTAGCCTGGCTCCTCATGTACAACATTCAAAGATGCACATCCAGTAATCTGTAATAAGACTATAGCACTTGGTTGAGTAATGTTGTATTTCTGAGAAAGAAAATCACCCTGAGATCTGCAGGAGGGATGACACAGCAGGACACAATAATGCAGCACTTCCAGACTGATGATGATGAAGCCAGTGAAGGGAGATGCTCTGCTGGATCTTATCTTTTGCAATAATGGAAGCTTGCATGAATGAAAAAGGAGCTGCTGGAGCTTACAAGCTAAATGTAAGGAAGAGTTGAAAGAAAGGACAGGTGATTTGGAAGGGATATACAAACATGGTCTAAACATGCAAAGATGAGGTCTGGAAAGCCAAGTCCCTGTAGAGCTGGATCTGGCAAGGGACAGGAGCAAAAAGGGCTTCTGCAGGTACATTGCAGTAAAAAGGAGACTGGGGGAAATTGGGATCATTGCTGAATGAACCAGGGGACCTGGTGACAAAAAGACATTGAGAAGACTTAAGTTACTCAGTACCTGCTTTGTCTTGGCCTTTATTCTGGTAAGATTAGTCTTGAACTGAGATAATACAGTACTGTGTGGAAAGAGCACAAAAGCATGCCTAAATAATTGCGTTATTGAACATTATTCATCTAAACAGAGCTTTTAAAATGCAGCAGTCAGTCCTATCAAACAACCATTTATGCATACATTTATGATGTTTCCACATGGCACTGTATTCCTGCTTTGTGTAGATGTCATGACTTGGAACCAAGAGTGCTGGTGAAGCAACTTCTGGAATGACAGCTCTATGAAAAACAGCTCCTTGGTATGTGTGCTTAGTTAAAAGTCTCAAGGAAAGAAGCAACTGGGCTGTGATTGCTGTGGGCATGGCTACAGCAGAAATCTGCCAGCCCAAGTCACTCTGTAAATGCAGTTCTGAGCCCTAACTTATTGTTACAGGTCCAGCCAACAATCCAGTAATTATATGGTTGCAGCTGGTAAAGCTGACTGACATTTATTTGACTACAGAACAAAAATGTGTGAAGCTGGTCTAACTACACAGGCCCACGAGGATGTCTTTAAACAAAATTCACAAGGATAAATACTAAGAAGTCAACTTTGAAGGAATGTATAAAGCCCATCTGATATACTGTGGTCACTGGTATTTAATGGGATTTTTCCAAAATCTAAATGGGTGAAAATTGCATGCCTATGCTTTGGATGTTTTTCTGACTGAAATACATGCTCCAGACTTACTTTTCTGCTAACACCTTTGGTTTCTGTCCTGCAAGCTGGGAATCACATCAACAAAATATGCGGCAGCTGGAAAGATTCTATGTTACAATTTTTTCGGGTTTAAAATATTCCTTTTAGACCCTCATACATGTGAAATTGAAGATGTTCAGATTTATCTCTTACAGATCTGTTTCGGAATGTTCAAGTGGTGATTCTGGTGAGATTACTTTGCAAGATACTCAGACAGAACAACTGAGAAGGGAGGCATCCATGACTGCAAGTTAAAATGGCTGGGAGTTCATGCTAATGGTGTGAAAATTTAAGATTCATTATTCTTCCTAAGTCTTGAGAAAAAGAAATTATAAAAGTAATAAGTGTATAAAATAAATTTGTAAATGCATTTTGAAAATATCACCAAAGAAGGAAATCTAGTGATGGATATTTAGTTAGGTTTTAGATTTTAATTTTGGATGCTTTTTTCCCTTCTACCCAACCCAGCAGTGCAGAGTTTATCTAATAGAGTGCTATCACAGCCCAGAAGAGCTGTGAGATGCCCAACCACATCCTGGGCTGTGTCAATAGAGGGGTGGCCAGCAGGTTAAGGGAGGTGATTCTGCCCCTCTACTCTGCCCTCTTGAGACCCCCCACCTGGAGTGCTGCATCCAGATTTGGGCTCCTCAACACAAGAAAGATATGAACTCTTACAGAAAGTCCAGAGGACTGTGAAGATGATCAGAGGGTTGGAGCACCTCTCCTACAGAGACAGGCTGAGAGAGCTGGGGTTGTTCAACCTAGAGAAGAAATGGCTTTGAGAAGACTCCACTGAGCTCTTTCAGTACTTAAAGGGGACTTATAAATAGGAGGGAGAGCAGCTTTTTATACAGTCAGATAGTGTCAGGACAAGGACCTATGGTTTTAAACTGAAAGAGGACATGTTTAGATCATGTTGGTAAGAAATTCTTTACATTTTTTGTTACACAGAAAGAAAGTAGCATGGATTAATATTTATTATTTCCTTCAGATGTACAAAATGTTATGTCATTTAAAGGGATAAGTGATCTTTTTCTAAAATATATAATGTTGTGGTACAGATTTTTGCACTGTCAGCTTAGGAACACTTCTGTCTCAAAAATAAAGCTAATTTGTAGTTTTGTATTGTGCAGATGAGGAGACATCTGAAGATGACAACAAAGATAAGAATAGGAATAAAAATAATGATGAGCTGCTGGTCATTTCAGGTCTGTGAAATGAAAGAAAATAGGAATATTAATTCCAATTTGGGAAAAAAATCTTTGATTGTGGTCTTAATTAGCTTAGCTGGGTTCTACAGAAGATACAACATATTGCCTGGCAAACCAGCTTTTCCAGTGGTCCTTGCTTTCTAAACTGGTAAATGGTATAGTGCATTCTACACCTTTTGAGATGCTGAAGAGGCTTGTTGCTTCCAAGTTCTCACTACAAAGATTTTTTTGTTTTGTATAACATTACTTTCTTATTTGTCACTCATGCAGCTCTCTACCCCCTCCAGCTCCTGACTTTACTACTAAAAGAAAGTTTTTTGAATTAAACCCCAGCAAACTGCTCTGCCTTATATTACTTAACATCTTGCTGCTGATGTCGCTCTGCCTGAGCTATGTCATTAGGTATCCTCGGGAGAACATTTATTCTGATTTTTTTCTAGGGACAGCCACAAGGCTGTAAGTGGGCATGGCTCAAACCCCAGAGGTGGAAAGGCTCCAGGGTGTGCCTGCTCCAAACTCCACAGCATGCACTGCAGCAGGGGTGACAGCCATCAGCTGCTGTAGCCATATGAAGGTTGGCCACTTCAGGGTATCCAGCACAGAGTCATAATGGTAGTCTTCATGACATAGCATTCTTTCTTTATGTGCCCATGTGGGCACATCTTTTTGTAATAAATACAGCCAGGTTGTTGGCTGTGCATTTACCTGTGGGTATAGTATAGCATGCTCTCTCTTCTTATGGGAACACAGTCTAAAAAATGTATGAATTGAGAGGAGGGAATACATGAGGCTTCAGCTCAGAAATCATCAGTGTGTTCATATGAGGTGCCTCCCGTTCCCCACTTCTTGGTTAAACAGCATTAACTTCTTCACCTCCCCCCCAGCACTCCTCTTCTTTCAATACTTCTGATATGAACAAATGGAACTGTTGAAAGTGAGCGCCATGAAAGAAATTAGTTTTGAACAGGGGTTAGAATGGGGCAATATCATTGATCAGGCCATTGTGCCACCACTGGGCAGAATGGGGCAAAGGGTGGGAAACCAGCCATTGCCCTCAGACTGTCTTCACTGGCATCATTAAGGAAACAGGTGTGAAGCAGCAAGGCTGAGAGAAGTAAAATTATCTTGGTCCCTGAAATCAATGAAAGTCAAAGAATGAAGTCTAAGAAAGAAGTTTCATGTAGTAGAAGAAAGAGCAGCAGCAAGTTAACACATGGGAATGACAGTCAAAATGATAATCTCAGGAGTAATCTCCCTTACAGTTTTCCACAAATTGAAAGTATTTAGTATATTCAGGAGAAAGCTGCAAGGGCCCTGCTATGAAATCATTAGAACCTGAATGAGATATAAAACCCAAGTGCCATTTATCTGTGCATTGTCATGCTGTGGTCAAGAAATCAAGTCCAAGAATTCAGTTCCAGTTGTGTAATATTTAGGACAAAGATTTCAGACAGAATGCCATAGCACCTGGCTAGGATATTTTATTAGCTGGAAGAAGACAGATGCAAAGATTGAGGCTGTACTTTCAGTTTAGATTAAGCTGAAGATTACATGAGAAAGGCCATACTAAGTCAGTCCTTCCTAGCCAGCTATACTGGTTGTAACAATGGCCAAAAGAAGATGCCTCTTGGGAAAAAAGAATTGCAACAGAGCAAGCATATGGTAATAATTTCCTGAAGAAAAGTGGAAAACAATGAAGAAAAAAAATCATTAAAACCTGGAGGGGAATCTCATGGACTGAGGGAGAAATAGAGGGATGTTTGCAAGTTTGAGGGAAATCCAATGCTGAGAAGGTGAAATTGCTGGTAAGTGCTGGAGGAAGTATAGGAGTCCAGAGTAATGAACAGTACATGATAAAGGGATTTGCTTTCACAAGTAACTATTCACTGACAAATGAAGCCATGGGATGGCTAACATCTTCATGAATTTGTAGTCTTTTCAGCCAAAAGAAACTTGGAAAGGTATTTAGAACATTAAAAACTGCTTTGAAATTCCTTGAACGCTTTATGTTTGGACATTTGTCAGGAAGGAAATCAGAAGCTAATCTCAGGAAGCTGAAGTAGGAGGCTGATCTTGCTCTTTGTTTTCCTAGTTCAGAAGCCAAAATGATCCATCTCGTTTGAAAACATGATTGTGTGTTAGAGGGAGTTGAGATTAGAGAAGGGAGAAAAATAGTGGCTATATGCTTGCAGCTTTGTGTGCAGTGGCTGTTCTTAGAAGGACTACAGGGGGAGTGCTGGTGTTGTAGAAGTATGTGGTTGATATTTTGGGAAACTGGAGAATAACTGAGGATCAATACTAAGACAGATGAAAGAAGAAAGGCACAAGAATGCAATTGAGAACTGATATTGATCGGGCAGCTGGAGGGATTGGAAGTTGGAAGATCTCAGAAGCAGGACCAGAGAGTGTGTTATGAGAGTAGCAAGCGTCCTCTCCCACCCCTCAAGGTGGAGGGGGTTCTACCTCACGTAAGGAGATATAAATTGGTGGAGAAAAGATGGCCTATTTGTGTACAACATCATAAAATCCCAGTGGTGAAAAAGTAAGGAGCATTGCAGTGGAATCCACAGGTATGGTTTTTTTAGAAGAGAAACTCAAAACAATACTGTTGCTGTTTGAGCGAACTCTGTGTGACTTCTATCCATTCCACCCTTGATTTTTTTTCTTGCTAAGCCACATGGCAAATCCAAGGATGGATAAGGAGACTACCAGTTATCATCATTGTTCCTGACAAACAGCAGCTTTTCACCCTGTGAGGCTGATTTATAAACACATGACTCATAAAAGATTCACCCAGAGGTGAATTTGGCCCTTGAGGCCATACCATACTTTGATTTCACAGCTCTGGCATTCTGGGATCAGGCTGGATTAAGAAGAAAATGTGGTCCTTTTCAGTTTGTAACATCTATTTTGAGACTTCATCCAGCACAGCTGCACAATTAGTGTTCAACAAAGCAGTGCTAATTATTTACAGATGCATCCATCACAAAAGCTCCTGACATTCAAATTCAGAGCTTCTGGAGGAAGTGAAGGTGGTAGTGACACCAGTTAACCCCACATGACAGCATTCAAACAAGTAACTTGAATTTTATGTTAATACCTGCAGAGTTGCCTCCTTAGACACTGAATCTCAGGACAAGGTACCCAAGCCATTCTATGATTTTGGGGTGTCAGTGGTCCTGATGCTCTTTTCAGGCAGCAAAAAGATCAAGAGTGGAGAATCTACTCCAGACATATCAGTTTTCTTTCTATTCTGTGCTTGGTCCTAAACTGGAAGGAAAAGGGGAACTTCTGAAATTCATCACCGAGGTACTTGGTACAAGTAGACTGATTGGAGAATTGGATGATTTTGAAGCCTGACATCTTAAAGTCTGGAAAAATGGTACGGAAAAATGTCTGAGTTTTCACAGTGGTGGCTTAAAAGTATGCACTGACATCTAGTATATATTAGTTCTATCCTTCTACTGATCTAAGTAATTGCCTTCTGATAAATATATAAGTTCTTTCTGTATGAGGTATAAAGCAGTGGACTAAATTCCCTACAAAAGTGCATTATTATTCTACACTATAATTAAATCCCCAAGCAATGAGTGAAAAGCAAATTTTTAAGCCCATGATCTTTATTTCTCAGTCATGTTTTGCTGGAAGATACTGAACATAAGTGGGCTGTGGAGAATCAAGCCCATTATCATTGAATTCAGGGTGGGATTTCTAGATATGGAAAAGCAAGGCTCCCACTAAACAAAGCCATGATGCCTTAGATTTTCTTTCTAAAAACCCACCAGTTTTTGATGATTTTTATCGTGTTAATCCACACTGTTCTTGCTCTTTCTGTTGCTTTCCTTGTTGGCTAGACTGAAATGGCTGGAAATTCATACTCTCCTTTTGGCCTCTGGCTGGGGGCTGACTGTCATTCCAGGCATTGCCTGTCTGTCCTCCCTGCCAGGGGGATCAGCCCTGGGGCCAAGGGGAGAAAAAGCCCCAGCAAGGCCAGCCCCAGTTTGTCTGCTGAGTTTGCTAGCCAGCTCATCAATAATGCAAATGGTGCTGATGTTTGCTTTGAAGCAGACACCTGCTTGTGAGGAACTGGGCTGAGACCACCAAATTGTTTTAGGTAGGTCAGCAAACAGCTGTCTGCTTGTGTAATTTGGTCCTCCTAATTTGGAAAGGGTTCTTATTGAGAGATGGAGCTGTTTGCCTGCTGGCAAGCTCACACGTATTATGTTGTGCATAATGTGCATGATTAACGCTTGTTTATTGGAGCAATTGTGCTGTGGGGAGCAAGGGCTGCTTTTTTTTTTTTTTGTGGCAGGGGGCAAGTGGCAGCAAGCTCTTCTTTGGGAGAGGCACTGTAGCATGCAGTGAAAAACTTTGTGAATCTTCAGCAGCAGAGTTCCTCTAGCCACGTAGCAGAGTAAACATTTTGTTGGAATCAACCTCAGGTTGCATGCAGGTGGCTGATTTAGGTTTGCAGGCCAGTCTGTAGGTAGAGAACAAGGGTGGCTTTTATTGCTTTGTTTTGCAGTCTTCTTCCTCATATATGGTACAGACTAACTGGCCACCTGTAAAACTTTTTGGGCTAAAAGTTCTGTTGCTACTTTAGAGACTCTACAATAGCATTTTCACTACTTTTATGAGCATTCTTCTCTGCCTTATGCTAATTTTGCCTGTGGGTGACTATGGGTACTAATCACATGAGAATCACACTTCTCCTGCCCTTATATGACAAAGCTTTTCATACAAGGAAACTCTGATTGCAGTCCTGCAACTCACTGTAAGTTTTAATCAAATATACCACATTTTCATGTGTGGCATTTGCTAAAAATCTGGAAGGTTTTTTTGCAATGATTTCTTTTCTGTTAATACAGTGTTTTACTGTAGTGCAGAACACAGTGCTCAGAATTTGCAACAAAATTAAAAAAGAAAAACAAATATTCTGATACAAAATTACATCAAAATTTATTCTTATTTGATAAGGATTTGATTATAAAAATGTATTTTTTTCCTGTATGAGAAATATTCAGATTCAGTTGCTAATGTCAACATCCACTCTTATATGGGCATATGTGTTTTCCTTTTTGTCTTTTCCTAGCTTTTTAGGACTTTAAAACAAATGGGGAGACTACTAGAAGAAGTTGTAAAAAAAGAACAAAAAAAAAAAAAAATTTACCTCCTATTTATCTGTATGAGGTATCTAGCGACTCAAACCCAAAGCACATACGAAATAAAAATTCCCTCCTCTTTTCCTGCCAGAAAACAATGTACCATATGAACCATTACTCCATGAAAACACTTACCCTCTATTCACTTGCTGTTGCATTGTTTTCTTTAGCACTCCACTCTTAATTTAAATTGACCTAGCCACTAATAGAATTTAACTTATTTCACTCAGCCTGTAAGATACACCTGCAATTCTCCCTCGCATTTCCTCGGCAGGGCTGGAGAGCTTTCCACCTTTTTTTCTGCCTCCCCCAGCTGTGTGTTCTCACCCTCCTCCACGGGAGGTTGCTGCTCCTCCCATTGTTTTCCCATCCCAGCTCTCAGCTGGATCTGCCAAATGAGCTATTTAAACCCCTCCAACACATAGGAGGAGAAAGATTTTGTTTTGTTTTGCCTGGGACTAGAACATTTACCAGCCTCGGTTTAGAAGTACGGTTGAACAGTTTAGTCTGTGGGGCAGACAAGGTGACAACTGGGAAGGTGGTGATGGGGGAGCTGGAGAGGAGTGGGTTTGGGAAGGAGGCACCTGGAGCACCTTGGTGTGCTGGTGAAGAAGCACAGCAGGAGGGGAGCCTTAGTCACAGGATTCCCTGCCCCTGGTGCAAACAATCTGAGCACAAGTTACAAAGAGTGTTTTTGGAGATCTGGGGAGTGTTATTACACAAATCTCCTGGCTGGGTGGAAGAGTGGGAAAGGGAAAATAGAGTTTGGATCCAAGGGTAAAAAAAAAAAAAAAAAAAGAGGTGCTGGTAACATAACCATTAGCAGGGACATGATGATGATGGGGGAGTAGTTTAGGAAAGCTGTTCAGAAACTTGATTTAAAGGAACAATATTTGCCTTGAATTTTCCTGGCTTCTGATTTAAATGAAATAAAAAGCAAGTGGATTTTTTTTGCAGGGTGGATTTTTTAAGTAGGAAAATGGATCCATGGTTGATATCAGGAAAAAGCATCTTCCAAATCTCTAAGTCTGGAAAATTGATACTTAAACCATGCTGAGAGCATCCCCAAATGTGCTTCTTACTACTTTCCCATGGGATCATCTCGGGGATAATTGGGCTTTGAGTTAGACCTGGCCACAGACTTTTTTTGGTCATGGAAAAGCAGGTTCAGTAACCGTGCCCAGCTGTTGAAGAGAAACATGCTGACAGTTCTGCTGTGGCACCCTCTGAACAGGGTAACTGTCTTTCCCAGCAGAGCTGTTTGCTTTTGTAACTGGTTACCTATTGGATGAAAGCCAGTGAGGGGGTGGTCTGCTCTTAATTCCAGCAGTCAGAAGGGTTCATCTGACTTCTGGGAAGCTGAATTCTTCCCTCACCCTTTATTCAATTTGATATATGGGTTGGGAAAGGCTTGTTTTATCTAAGTGCTGATCCAGACTCAGGCATGTGTTGTGAAGGTGATGTTTTCTTGTCTCTTAAGTGTGGTCCAGCAGGTAGGACATGCTTCCATGACAACCTTTCTGCATCCTACCTTGCTCTTCCTTTTTTACAGGAGGTGTGTGATCCAGTTCTGGTCCCACTGCAGGCCCCTGTACTTGGTGATCTCCAGTTTGTGGAGGTTCATTGGTTTATGGGGCCTTGGTTGGCCCCATAACTGCAGCTGTAGGCAGTAACACAAGAACAGTTGTAGCAAATGCTGGAAATCATGCAGGAATTGTTGCTCCTGGAGGACAGGGACACCACCCAGTTTGCACGAATGCTGCAGGTTTTGCATGTATTTTCTGAAAGGAGCAAACTGATTAAAATCAATGAATGTGAGTTCAGGATGTACTGGTGGTCTGTCACAACACTCATATCACTTCATATTCTTCCAAATGCAGTTGAATGGTCTGGCTTCTGTGAGGATTGAGACTGAAGATCTGCTGTTCCTCAGCTGCACATTTTTCTTGACCACAGTGGTTGGGAAGGGCACACAAATCTTTCCATGGCACCACAACCCTTCCAAGCTTACAGTGAGTGTCCTGAACCAGCTGCATTGAGCTAATGCTGCAAGGCCTTTTAGCAGCTGTCCAATCACACCTGCATCCACTTGGCCTGGTGGGAAAAGAAACCTTTTTAAAAAGATGGAAGTACACATCTCAATGTCTAAAAGCAGCTTAGCTCTTCCCCAAGCTATAAGAAGTGTTCCCTGGGTGACCTGAGGACAATTTTCTCCCGCCTGTTTTTCAAGGTACAGCCTGCTGTATTCTCAGGCTTCCCAATGCACAGCTTGCATGTGTGCACACAGCTGCTGCTGCATGGCTTGCTGCAGGTTTAAACCTGCAACTTTGCCTCTTTGCTCATGAGTTTACATCCCAACTGCTCTCATGTGGTCTGCATCTTTTATGACCCCTGGTTTTTGTTTTTGTGTTTTTTTTTTTTTTTTTTTTTTTTTTTTTTTTTTTTTTTCTTTGCCAGCTGCCATGGGCCCCTCTATATTAGGCAATACTGCCTTAATTGTTCCTATTTTTCACCTGTTATACAGAACACTCACTACTGCTGTTCTTTCATTGTCCCAGTCATTTTTAATTATCATGTCCAAGCTTAAAATTATAGTCAGTCCCTTAATAGTCCCTCTGTTACTGAATTTTACTAAGAGCTTTTGGAAAAAACCCTCCCCAGTTTTTCTTTTCCTGTATGATATTTTCTTGATTCCCCAGAGGAATCCTTTTATTCTGATAAACAAGATCTTTATTTACATATCCTATCCTACCTTGTACCTTGTGTAGCATGCTTTTTATATGATTCAGTAGTTCATTATTGTTTAATTTAATTTACTTGGTTCTCATAAAATACCCTGTTCTCATCCCAGGGTGTTCTTTTAGCTCTAAAATTTACTGTAGCTTCTTCCCAAGCTCCTGTTTTAAGAAACAATCCCTAGTATTCACTATGTATGACAGGAGAAATGGAGTCAAGGGAGAGCCCTTTTCAGCCTGTGTCACCAACTTGGGTTTATATTTTCATAACTCTGGTCATTAAGCAGCATTTGGTATAGACAAGAATATGAAAATTTAAATGTCACCATCTGGCCTGTCACCTTAACCTGTCAAAGGCTGAGTAAATCCCATACCACCTTCTAGGCCAGCGGTAGATATTTAAGAAAAAGTGTACCTGAAACACTAAAGTTTTTGTAGTAGACTGATCCCATCTCTTGTACATCCTCCAAACTCCAGAAGATACTAGGTTAAGGACTACCTCAGTCAGAATCTGGACCATTCTACCTGATAGCCCTGGTGGACTTACGTCTTCGATTTTACGTGAAGAATCTTGGGAGCAGAGTGGGAACACTTCTGTGTCCAACCCTTTGTTATAGCAAACAAGATCTTCAAAACATAGCTTAAAATTGTGTAGCCTTCTTTTTTTTTTTGAGCCTTTGTGACGTGATTCTCGATTCTCTTCATTTAGAGAGAGAAGCCTAGACCTTTTTCCATTCAATGCCAAAATGAACAGTGTGGTGGTAGGAGAGACAGCCTGAGGCCTCTAGCATCAACTTCTCTGAATTAAAGGTTTCCCTTGTCACTGATTATCCAGTGTTTGGCTATCTTGTGGTGGCTTCAAATTGCCAGTTTATAGTCAAATTAGTAGATGTGCGACTCCATCGTTAGATCTAGACAGAAGCTATTAGAAAATAATACTGAAATTAGTGTTTGGGGACAGAGTGATTTAGATTGTGTAAAAAAATCACTGAACAGCTGCAGACTAACCTCTGTATATATGTGGAGAAAATAAGTTTGCAGCCAGATCAACTATCTGGTTCAAGACAAATAGGTTGGAATAAGTAGCCAGAGCCTGGACAGCTCTGAGATGGGGAAAGAAGAGCAATACAACATATTGCAGTTGGATTCCTTGCATGTCTGGATGGGACTGGAACCCCACACTGTGTTCCCATCTTGATTTCATTCCCCAAATTTCAACATTTGTATCCACATTTCACTTAAAAATACATGTGCTTCCAACAAGCAATGTCTGGTTTGTTTCACTTTTGTACTCCTGCTTCAGGGCTAGTTCAGATCAATAGATTTGTTTTTGGAGTTTCTGGCTGCAATAATATTTTTCCCCAGCCTTTGGCAACTGCAGATGGCATTTTAGGTAGCTTTTCTAACACAAGGATCTTGTGCCTTCACTGGTTCTTTGTACAGGACACGAGACATATAATTGCATGAATTCCTTTGTGTATTATTCATTATTTTCAGTCACACAAACATATAATTTCCTCCATAAGCTACCATGTGACTCAAAATAAGAGTCAATTAATTGCTATTTTTACCATGGCCGAAGTTCAGTCTTTATTACTGAATGATCTGTAAACAAAATAATTTTGCAGCGTGATTACAGGATGTTTCAAGTTGTTCTTTTATATAATATAGGTTATACAATTTAAAAAATAGAGTAGAAAAGGAGCTTAATATTCTTTGTTCAAATTGAGTTTAAATTTAAAATAACCCATAAAAACATAGCTGCTGTTGTGTTACTATATGCTCCCTGCAGTTTGGAATGTGGAATTTCACCTAATTTTACATCAATGTATTCTCATTTGGATAAAACTACTTTGGACAGATGCTGTCTGATACTAAGAGAGTCCAAAAGATCTGAAAAGTGTCTTCCTCCCCCCCACCCCTTTCTTTGCTTCTTGTCAAAAACATCTCAGGTTTGCTCAAAGGTTATGGATAAGATTTATGCATGTAAAATGTCAAGTAGCCTTTGTAAAGTCTTTGCAAACCATGAATAAAGCAGAAATAAAAAGGGTACAGATATTAAAATTACATGCTGAGCAGAAAAATAAGTGCTTTAATTAAAAAAAAAAAACAAAACAAAAAAACCAATTAATATCTATGTCAAAGAGCTTCTAAAAGCTCTTCAGTGATACTGGAGTCTTGTGCTCCTGAATATGCATGTCTAATTCTAAGAGTCCTTAAACTCTTTTGGAACATATAAATTTTTTTTTTGTTTGTTTTTTTTCTCCTGTACTGAACATCAGTATGTAGAGGCTTATATTTTGAATCTCACTTTATTCCTAATCCCTCCTGTGATCTGCAAACCCATAGCCCAGTGCACAGACCAAGTGCTAGAGCTCACAGAGGTTCCCCAGGGCACAGGCAACAACACCCACATGAGTTCCACATTAATCCAGCAGCAGCTGGCTTTGAAATACAGCAAAATAGAAGTTGTGGTTCTTCCTTTAGGCAGAGGTGCTCAGTTTGTAGAGTGCTCAGGCAGTCTGGAGAGGACCTATGTCCAATGGTTTCTTCTTTTATCTGCTGATATAAGGACTTACATTTCTAATCAGTCCTGTCTCTCTCTGTTTTGCCCAATCCTGCTTAGCTCACTGACTGGATAAAAAGGTTGAGGTGCTTCTCTACAAGTTTTCATAGCAATGCTCTGTGGAGGCCCCTGGCTATGAATTGAACGAGGAACATCAACCTACTTGTGAATATAACACTTCATCTCCAGTGTGAGATAAATTAGGCATAAGCTGATATTTTCAGCTTGTCCTAGCAGTTCACTGCTTGTGGAGCAATTTGTTTGAATGGCATGAACTGAGGTAGCAAAGACTATGTGCAGTAATATTTTCATTTTTATCAGGAGGGTGTTCTTGAGCTGAATCCCCTCCTCATCCCCATTGACAGCAGTTGCTTTGCATTGCAGAATGCTCTCACAGTGCTCAATCTGGTTTCTTTTGCAAGAAATGAAATCAGGAACTTGTTCCAGGAGGACACATGGTGTTCTCCTCAGACCAGGCTGGGATGCTGTGCTGTAAGCCCACAAAATGCACATTCTGCAGTGTCTGGGTTCCTAGCATCAACTCTTCCAGACTGCAGACTGGCTCCTGTTGGGTTGAAATACTTCCTAATACAGACATAGCTAATGAGACCTTGTAATCATGTAGAATACTATAGAATACTTGCATAGGAATGGGAGAAATTCAGGTGCCTTGAAGCTGTACCTTGCAGAATTTAGTGTCAAAACACCTCAATCCTTTTTAGCTGCAGACCTAAGTACATGCTCATTGGCACCTACCCATATAATTCTGCTATTCAATTTACCAAATGGAAACATTTGTGATAAGCATTGAAAGAGAGATTTACAGTCTACATTAAAATCTTTCATCAGGAAGAACATGCTCATTAGTGCAATATTCACTTTAATCTCATCTTTTTCTTCTGCTGCTGCACACTGCTCTTGTATCAACACTGATTAGCAGCTAGAAACCTGGCCTGTTTTTTTCTTACTTGAGCATCCTGCGAATGGGGAATGGACCTTAACTGTTGGTAGTCAGTGAGGCTCTCTCTGTATTATCTTAATGTTCTCATTCACAATGTTTTCATTACGAGCTTCATTGTTTAGAGTTAATTTCCTGGCTGTTACAAATTCTATCAGGATGAATTGTAGCAGAAAGGCTTGTAGATTTGATTTGATTTCCTTTGCCAGAGAGGGTGCAAAATTTTTCCCAGTTCTCTTTTTGTTTTAATGTAGGCTTTCAGATACTACTTCCCAGATAATTTGTATCTAAACAGAACTCTGATCAAAACAAAAGAAAAAGATTTTTTTTTTTAATTGGGTGTTTCTTCTTAGTCTTCCAACTGCTTTGTTCCTAGAGCTCTTGGTGAAAATACATGGGAGATCTTGGGAAGCCACTTGCCAACCCTTTCTTAATGGAGCTGCTGATTTTCGGTCTGTGTGTGCTTGTGTGTATGTCAAGAAGGAGATAATTTTTTTTGAAGTGGAAAGCACTTAGTTCTTATAGGTGGCTAAACTACAGAGGTCATCAGCTCTCAAGCATTCTACTATCCTTAGTAGCAAAATAAATTATTTGGTGCTGTAAATCTAAACATCCAAGTTTAAGTCTGGAGATAGTGCAGACTCTCATCTTTTAGAGCTGATGTTCAATGGGCACTCATGAAAACTATCTGTTGAACCACAAGTTAGACACACTTTCAGAGTGCTTACTCATCTGTGAATGTGAACATAGTAACAGACAATAAAATGGGATCTGGGAATGACTGCTGCATGTTTTTACAAAATGATGGGGAATGTAGAGTCAAAAGCCCCAAGTTTCAAAACTGTCATGGAAGGGTATGACTTCTTTATGAATAATTTTCAGTATAATCTAAGATTTGCCCTCTAACTAAATTCTATTCCACTTATCTAGCAACTTAGAAACTATTTTAAAAAAGGCATTAGGGTTTTTCAATTATTTAAATCATTAGGTTATTTTGTCTTCCTTGGCCTCTTCATTTTTTAAGGAGATGTTTCTATGCTTATGTTTGAACTCCTTTAGAGCAAAATGCAGATATAAATAGTTGTGATTCATTTTCCTCATTAGCTGAATGCCATCTTTCGCAGCTGTTGATTTGGGACACAATAATACATTAAATGAATTCCATCTGCCCTGGGACAAGCTATAGCAGTTACACAGAGATATCTCAGGTTTCAATGTTTCTTCTAAGTGAAAGCACTCGGGTGCATGCCAAGCGAGATCTCCCAATGTACCACCCTGGCTGTGTCCCCCAAAAGCTTTCTGTAAGCCACCAAGCTGCAGCATATTTCTTTGCATTCAGAACCTTTTTTCTTACATGGCTTTCAAAAACTTAATGTAAAAATATATATAGAATCAACTGGCAGCTGACTGGCTACTGCATATGCCACATTTGTGATCGTAGTCGAATGCAGCGCTCCAGGAAAGAAAACCCACTCATAATTTTGGCTACTGCCGGGCATGGCTCAGGCCATCACTCAGGCTTTGCTGTGCAGCTCTGTCAGGCACATCAGCCCTGGTTTGCAGCACTTCTGGTCTCCCATCCCCGAGGCAGCGTGGAGCCGACGCTACAGTTTGCAAATGGGTTGAGATAGGTACATTGAAAGGAGAGGAAGATCACCAAGTTTCTGCTACCACTTTGCTGCCTGAAACCTTGATTTTTTTTCCCCCTTTCTTTCTTCCTTTTTTTCCCCCTTACAAGGCAGAGGAGAAGCCCTATATATTAACAATTGTATTTTAATCAATTGCAATGTGACCTGTAGTGAATGTGCTTTGCAAAGCACATTCATGTCTTTTTTAATGTCTTTAAAAACATTATTCCCATCTACTAAAGCCACTGGAATAAATACTTCACATAAAAATGAGCTCTGTGCTGATTTAAATATTTTTACAACTAATAGCACCAAATTTACCCACAGGAAATCTCATCTGAATAAATATCAAAGTGTTTGCCACATAATACTGAAATTAGGAGCAATAAATTTTCAGAGGAATTACTATTTAATGGTTAGAGATCAAAATTCTCACAAAAGGAGAAACAGATTTTACACAAGCTCTCTGTATTTAAGTAATTTAGGGCAAGTGCAGAGCTGGGCTTTACTTGATTATTGAAGGCTTCAGGTTGTTGCTCATCTGGGTGTTAACAACACTGTTTTGTATCTTTGCATACGTGGGAGGTGACAAAGTAAAACCAGTTGACTTAAAATTTCAATGCAACATTTCTAAAAATTATGCATCTGTATTTAGGCACATGTGCAATGAGAGAATAATGGGGAGTAATATGTTTTGGTGTAAGCACAGTAAATTGCCTTGGATCAATGTCATATTGATACTTTAAAGTGTGAACTCTTTGGTTGGATAAGTATATAATTTAAGAGTAGAAAATAAGGTAATTATGATTGCTGCTTTTTCCTTCTAATTCTACAGAAAATCTAACTAAAGATTAGTGTCATATAAAGCAAGAACTGTCATCAAAACAAAGAGAATGGTCATTCTTCTCTTAAATACCAAAAATTTTTTGTCCGGGTTGTAATGATTATAACCTTATCTTTGATGCAATATTCCCTCCTTCTCACATATATAAATATTAATTAATTCCATGAGAAAATCTCTCTGTTTCAATTCCAAGGAGAATTTTGTGAGCAGATAAGAGCCTTTTTCTAAGATTCTTTATACACTCAATCTTTTTGATATGAGGTTTGTTATTTTCATAAGCCATCATCACCAAAGTTTGTAAATGATCACTAAATCAGGATGGGTAGCCTAATCTGAGTGTGTTCCCCTGCTATAGCTCTACCTGTGCTATTGGTACTTTTCTGTCAGTATTTTTCCCTGTGAATACTTTGCTCTATCTCCAGGTGCTCAGTGGGTTTAATTTCATTTATACATGGTGGAGGGAGTTATGGGAAGGCAGAGGGCAAGTGATGTAAGCAATGATCCAGTGAGCTTGCTGGAGGCTTTTTTCAGTTTGGATAAGCTTGAACCCAAGGTTCAAAGGTGTTAGTCATGTTATAAATGACATGTTTGGGAACTTTGTTTGCAGAGATAAAGGACTTGGAATGAGCTGCTGCAGGAATATGATGAAGAGCTAGAGTGTAGACAGTGTGTTAGGGACTGGTTGCAAAGTGGGGCTTTTTCTAAACCTTGTTTAGTCTGCATATCTCTTTGTAACCCCACAAAGAGCTCAGAACACACCAAAAGTCAGTGAAAAACTGCTAATACCTCTTGTTGACAAATATGTTCAGTTTTCATTCTTTAATATACAGGTAAGTGTTTGCACCTTGTTTTGTGACTTTCTGGTTTAAAAAGATTTGGCCTAGTGTGTTAGAAATTAATCTATCCACCGTCTATGTGAGCTGATAGCAGATTTATCAGGGTTATCAGATTTGGTGACAATTTTTTACTGGCTAGTAGTCCTGTATATATCTTGATGGTGCAAATTTGCAATTTATTATCCAAGTTTCTCCTTATGCACTGAAGAAAGTGAAGCTCAAATACACATGGTCAGGCAAGAACTTTGGATTTACTGTCTCCTTCTAACATACCACATGTAAGTGTGGAAACACTGGAGCCACCAAGGAGGAAACAGAAGTGCTGCACACCAGCTTCCCTTTCTAATGAAGAGCAAGGAGAAGGATTGCACTTATGGATACAAACAGAGGGACATGTGAAAGACTCTCAGTTAGTGTTTTGATAATGAGCCTTCCTCTCCTTCAGTGACTCCCCTGAAAACAGAAGTGCAGCATGAGATGACAGTTGCCATAAAGCTGTAGTGCCATACCATGCAAAAAAATAGCTTTTTTTTAAAAAAAGAAAAGGCAGGACATATTGCAATACTGTGCATGCTGCCCATCCAAGTGCATCCTTGCTGGAACCTGTGTCCTAGTGAAACAGTCTGACTGACTTGTGAGCAGGCACACAGCCAGTCTAACAGATGGAGGTCAGTGAAGTCAGCCAAGAGACCAAGCAGTAACTGCACATAGAGTGTGCTAGCTAACGGCAGGATTCCCAGACAGAAACATCCAAATGTCTCCTGGTAATCCTATATTTGCATACTGGGACAAGACAAAGACCAAGAAAATGGCTTTAGCAAGAGAAACAGAAACAGGAAGATATGAGGAGTGGTTTCTGTGTGGATTACACCAGCAGTGTAGCTGTGGTGTGTGGAATTGCATTTTAAAAAGTGAGTTGTCTTCTAAGACCACTGTCAGAACTAGGCAGGCAGGGGAAGGACTAGCTCTCTTCAGAGGAGATGCATCCAAGGTCATAGGGTCTATTTGTAATATATTAATGAAAAGTGCCTGATTTCCTGACTATCTTTTGCTGAGAACATAAGATCAGTAAAAGAAGACCAATCTTTTAGCACTCCCACTCTTAATAAGCTGATCTTTATTTAATGCTGTTGGTAATGAGGAAAGACTTGTGTTTGTAACAATGATTTTAAACACATGTGATAACCAAACAGCGATAGAAACCAGCTGAACTGTTATGCAAGTAGCTGAAAATGAGGATCAAGATAAACTGCCACCTAAAAGGGAGAATAAAAATGCAATCTGTATAAAGGTCAGCTAGTTACTTGCCAGACTCATTTGGTTCATCCTGCAAGAGTAGGATCTTGTCATTTGCAGAGGAATGTAATAAAGGCATGAAGAGCAATGTTATTTTGCATTTGGGATGCTACACAAATACAATAAAAAATAGTCAGCATTTCTTTTTTGACTGTCTTTTGAAGTGCTTAGAATTGAGCCATACACAGTCTCCCTGATGCAAAAAGGCTTTCAGTGAAGCAGGGTCCAACCACTGCGTTTTTAGAAATTCTTGTATTGTTGTGAATTGCAAGAGTCAAAAGAAAAGAGCAGACTGAGTTGTGTTTGACAGACAGCACAGTCAGGACTATGAAGCTTCAGAGTCACTGTAGCTTTCCCTTCATCATGCACTGTAGAATGGGCAGAAAACTGACTAAATAGTACCAGTGCCTCACCAGGCAGATGGTCAGGCAAAGGCCAAAGCCCTCTGTCCCTCACTCCCCTGCCTCTTCCAGTTCCCAGATGCAAGTTGAACTGGCACAGGGGTTGCTATAATTTGCTGCTGGTATAGACCAGCAACAAATTACTCCCCTGAGGAGCAAGCAGGAATAGGGAAGAGCATCTCTGAGGCATAAGACCTTCAGCATGATTCCTTACGCACCACCCATCTCTCAGGGCAATGCCCAGAGGCCCAAACTACCCTGTGGAGGATACTTCTGAAGCCACCAGAGAGAAGAGAACCTTTCTTCCACCTCCCGAATTTCCCTCTCCCCTTCTGAAGTGTAATCAGTGTAGATAGATGTCAACTTGATTACACTCGAAAAAAACTGTATTGGTACGTGTCTTGGACCTCAGTGTAGGAGAGACACACTCTCTTGCTGGCTTGGAACAATACCTTTAGCTAAGGAAACTTGCTTCTACTTGCTTGCCTCTTTTTGCATTTTTACGTTTTCCAGAACTTTGGAGGCAAAGGGCCACCTTCTAAAAATGCTTTCTGTGCAATAACTGGTAAAGCAAGGCATTACTTGGTGTGACTGCCAGGGTCATGATTAAATCCTGGAGGTAATATATTCAAATAGGCAGCCAAAATAAAACCCTGATGGGGAGCCCTTTACTATGAACTTGTATTTGCTTCACAAATCATAGAGCTTTAACTGTCTGGAAGAAAGTTTCATTTGTATTTGAACATAGCCATACTTAAGGATAGACCAGTGGTTTTTTTCCTTATGTTAAAAGAGATTTATATATGATACACCACCAAGGTCAGGGATTCCCATATCTCAGAATCATTGATGCATTTATGATCACTGTTTCCCTATTAGGATGGGATACACAGTAATTTCTCACTGAAAAAAAGACAACTGGCAGTGGGGTTCATCTGAGCAGATGTAGATGTTTGCAGTGTAGGTCTCCAAATCCCAGTTAAGCATCCTCTGTTGTTAAGGGTCAGTGGAGAAAATTAAGCTTTTCTAGGCGTGATTTATTTTGTTTTAAGATATTTGTAAAATATCAGACTTTTGTATAATATAAGACTCTTTCTTAAAGTGCTATGGACACTTTCTTAAAGTACTCACAGACTTCAGGGTGAGCAGCTGAGATGTTTGCATTACAGTTAAACAGCCATCCTACTCAGGGAGACTAAAGATTGCAGAAGAATTTAGGTGTTTACAGCTGAAATGTAGATACTCAGAATGATTTTTTACTTGCCACTTCTCCTTGGAGATACCAAGAGTTCCTGAGGACCAGATCTGTAGATTTGCGGAAGGCAAGCATGCCTGTCTGTGAGGTACCTTGACTCCCAGTGACATTCACTGCCCTAGGCTTCCCCTGCTCAAATGAAGAAAAAAAGCAAAAAACATCAGTCAGGACAGAGTGTAGCTCTGATGTATTACACAGTATAGGCAAAGACAGACAAAATATTGTCTGCAAATCCAGAGACAGAAGTTTTTTTTTTATTATTTTTAAATAATTTAAATTATTTTGATTGACTGGAAATTCCTCAAAAGTAGAATTTTGGGGTGATATTTTGGTTGTGGCTCATTTTGTTGAAGTACATGCTTTCCCCATGTAAGGGAAAAATAATAAATCTTTTCTTTATCTAGGACACTGAATAGACTGTATTTTAGCTACACTGGCATTTGATGCACGCCCACACATATCTGTGTATGTACATTTACATATAAGACCTGCAAATATTTCCAAATGCTAAGCACATTATAAATGATGAGAAGAGAAGGACAGCATTGCATTGACTCTGGTTAATCCCTGGTAAATGCAGAAGCCTGGGAAGGCAAGTTTAACAGGTCTTTACCACTGTTGTTGGTAACTTGTGGAAGGTAGCAAGTGTGGAAAACATGTCACAATATGATGACCATGTGGCTATTCCTGTTTCCAGGCTCCATGACCATTTTTAAAGATCTATAACTTCCTAATGCTTTTGCTGGCTTATTGTTAAAAATGGTATCGAGTAGATAGTAGGACTCAGACTCTAAGAAGGAATTTCATGCCTAATTCCTGAGAGAATCTATTATCTCTCTTTGACACACACTAGAGTTGTCTGAGTTGTTAGATTTCTTATTTATGGTCCAGCAGCAATACAGTTTCTTCCTCCATCAGCCTGCTTGAGAGAGCTAGAGAGTTTTTACTGATGGCTGTGTTCTTACTTCGTTGGTCCAGAGTGGTTTAGTGGGAAAGTGACCATAAATCTCCTTCTTTTACCCAGTGGCCCACTTTTCCTTTGAGGTTTCCAAAGTATCCTGGATTTACATGCAATTAGTCAGAACTTTTTCTTTTTTCCAATAAATCAAACTCTGATCAAAACACACTGCTGTTGTGGGTGACAGCTGGTCTCCTCTGATCAGGGTAAACAAAATAGTGAAATGACCACTTGGTGCATGGAAATGTTTGCAGGGAAAAGACTGCTGCTTTTTGTACAGTATAAAATTTTAGACCCTGCTATTTCCCCATGATTTTTACAAGCACATGCCGTGACAAGACAAGGAAGAATGACTTCAAACTGAAAGGCAGTAGATTTAGGTATTAGGAGGAAGTTCTTTGCTGTAAGGGTGGTGAGGCACTGGAACAGGCTGCCCAGAGAAGTTATGGATGCTCCACACATGGAGGTGTTCAAGGCCAGGCTGGATGGAGCCCTGAGCAATCTGGTTTAGTGCAATGTGTCCCTGCTTGTAGCAGGGAGGTTGGAACTATGTGATCTTGGACTTTCCTTCCATGATTCTATGATTCTATTATTTTCCCATTGCATTGTGGCTTTGATAGATTTTTTTTTCTAAAACAAGTAGAAAGAAATGCTTCTGGCTTTTGATAAGAGAATACAAAACAGAGGGTCTGAATTCTGCCACTCTCAGTTATCACAAAAACCACCCACCCTGCAAATAATTCTATGTCTTTTTTGTAAAAGTACTTTTTTATTACCATTTAAAATGAATTCTTAATTAGAGTGAAACGCAAATTGAAGAAGAAAACATCACTTTCCTTGAGGTTAAATACAATAAGATTCTCCTCCTACAACCTTTCCTCTATCTTCACTTATATTTTTCATTTCACATAATTTCTGCTCTTGAAGTCATCCTCTTCTTGTGCATGAACAGTTCACTTGTAGGTTCTGGATGGAGATTGTTGAAGTGGTTCCTCAGAAATGTCAAGGTGGAACAGCAGTACTGGTTTCCTGAAATAGGGAACAGTCTGAAAAATAGCAAAGAGATGGCTGAGGGAGAGGTGAACGAGGAAGACATGTATGACAGGGTATGGAGGGTCTTCAAGGCTAATGAGAGAGGACTGGAAGCTTTGCTGAGGAATGGCAGTAGAGGGATGTTGTTGTGCTGTGGCTGAACAGGATTTTCTCTTTGTCACAGGAAGCACTTATCTACATGGGCTGGCACAAGCACCTTTCTAAATTGCATCCCTCTGGACTACAGTACAAGCCCTCACCCCTGTGAGGCAGACTTGGTCCTGATACCATCATTTTAGGGAGGTTGTGATAATCTCCTGACTGAAAGGGTCTTCTCTTGCACAGAGAACAAGATGAGGCTGAGCCTCTTTGCCTTTTCCTTTTCCAACTCACAGGAGAAAAGATGAATCAGAAACAGAATCAGACCCACTGAGTTCCAAAACTGGTTGTTTGCCTATGTGATAGTCCTTCTTTTTCTCTTTTTCCCTGTGAATCTACTTTGCCAGACCAAGTGTGTCTTTATTGAGACAGTTCATGGACAGCACTTGTGAGGGTTGGAGCTTCCTGACCTGTATGGCATGGAATGAGATCTTATTGCTTATTCCTGGATGGACTGTCTGGGGAAAACAGGAGTGCTTCTGAGACCAGAGGGGAGGGTATTATTGACCTCTCAACAGCAGACAAGAAGTAGGATGAGAACCTATGGAAAAAGACGATTAATGGTATCCTAAAGTGGATTGTAACAAGAAAGGGACAAGAGCTGAACTCCTTTACATGGATGCCCAAAGGGTCATGCAGTAGTTTGGGAGTCAGAGAAGTCAGACACATTTGATGCCTGACCACAGCCTGAAAGTGGGAAGAGTGTCATGGGACAAGAAGGGTGAATGGGAAGAGTTCAAGTGTTTGCTGCCAGCCGAGTTCCATCTCACCTGCTAGAACCTGGCAGACATCAGGCAGCCAAGGAGCTCTCAAAAAGAAGTCCTTTTAGTTTTTCTTATGAAATATTTTCACTTTAAAGGCATGATGAAGTGTGAGAGATTGTTTGTGAAACCAGTTGCAAAGTTTTTACTTTTTCTTGGTTTCTCTCTGAGAATGACATTTGGTACAGTTTTTATTGAACACACAGCTGGGCTAGAAGCAGGGAGTTACTTATATTAACATTAATATTAATATTAATATTAATATTAATATTAACATTAATATTAATATTAATATTATTTATATTACTATATTTTTATATTTATTTAAATTTCCAAATTAAAGATGAAATTCTCATGAGAAGACTGAAAAAAAATTTCATGATTTCCATAAAAAACCCCAAGCTGGTGGAAATCTCATTATCTAGGAGTTTTGTATATAAAATCAGTAAAGCAGCTGCAGCAAAAGAGTAAATAAAACTCACTTAATTAGTTGCAGTTCTAGACATTTAAATTACATAACATTATCCGTGTGTGAAAAGCTGTATTTGTACATGCTTGCGCTACTGAAACCTGTATCTGTTAGAATCCAAGTGCTGCTGCTGTGTATAAAGTACTCTGTGAGGTACACCCATGTGTTGCCAAAGTAGCACGAACGTGTGCACTGATGTTGATCCAGAGGAAGCCTTGGGGTTCTTCTTTTCCCTCTTGTACGCTGATTGTTTCTGCCAGGCCCAGGGAAATCTGTGCGAGCGCGCGGGGCCATGGCTTGGTGACAGGATGTACATGCAAACAGATAGCTTCCATGATGCTCAGAAGTCCTTTTTTTCCTGAAGGTGCCGTGCAGCAACATCTTTGAGTTGTAGGAGAAGACAAGCATGGGGCAGATGGGAAGGACCCGGCCCCATTGCTCTAGGGCTGGGGTTGGTTGGTGCACAGTGCCCCGCTAAAATGAGGCCCAGAAACACTCCTTCTCAAGCCCTGTATGTAAGGACATCAAAAATAAACTGTGTAAATATGCCAGAAAGAATGATACTTTCATGTTTTTATGCTAAAAATGGGTAAGGGAATTGTCAGGACTCTTGTGAGCAAAAATGATAATGTATGACATTAAATATTGACTTAAAATATCTGTTTTGCCACCCCTTTCTATTATTTCAGTATGCAGTTGCTTGAAGGTAAAGTATGATTTTTCTGTCCCCTCTGTAATAATATATAATACATCAGAACAGAATTTTCTAAGTCTTGTAAAAATCAATCCACTTTCCCTATTCAAATGCGGATTAAATATATCAGATCTTGTAGCAATTATATTTCTGATCTTTTCACTGTTCATTGTCTATGTCATGGAAATTTTTTGGGAATATTTTTCAGGATGAAAACCTGATTGGAAAATTGTGAGATGTGAGGTTTTTATTTTGAGTGTTTAGTAGCATGCGAAGAAATGACACTTGCATAGTCAAATCTTTAAATTACTAAAAAAGTGATGATGTAGTAGGGATAGTATTTACTGGTAGGATCAGTAAGATGCTGTATGTGTTAATAATTGACAGGAAGAGATATCTTCTGTCTTGCACTGCAAATTGCACAGTTAAGTCAACAGTGAATGAGTTTTCATGGTAGATATCCTGTATAATGTGTTCAGCTGGGAAGTGTGTGTCACAGTCCTGACAGATATGAACAGAACTTAGTTATCTTATGGTAGATGCAGTTCCTTACCTGATGTTTTGTTTACTGAACCGGGTGGTCATAGGAAATGACTAGGACTTCTTCAAAATAACACGTATGACATGCACATGTTCATTATTCTATTTAAAAACCAACACTGAATGCATTCCTGTGCATGATGATATCTTCTCATTCAAACGCTTTCTGCTACTCAGTTGATTTTAAAGTAATAGTTATTGTTACATGGAGCTGCTTCTGTTGAGAAAAATGCTCTTCCTTGGCTGTGATGATGTGTGCCAAGCAACCTTTAGGTTTTACCTGAAATAAGATATTAGGACTTTGAGCTGTGTGTGTGCTGTCTGTGAGCGCATGCATACACATGCACACATGTGTGCTGGCATTGTGAAACAATGCAAACACCACAGGCGCAGGCACAGACATAGAAAGAAAATTATTCTTCTCCTGCTTATTTTCTTGGCACTTGCAGCTTGGTTAGATGTGAGATAGATGAAACATTTGCATCTTCTATCTGCATAATGAGTTCTATACAAAATGATTGCAGCTAATGCAAAAGACAGGGTGGCATGTTTTCAGTTTTAATGGGGACACTCAGAAAACTTCCAATCTTTCTTGACATTTCTTATAGCAAAATAAATGTGGTCTAGGTTGGAGTGTCTATTATGAAAATAAGAGAAGAGCAAGTCAATTATATTTCAATGACTGAATAGCCAGGGGTCCTCATTAAAATGATCAGAAAGGCTGCAGTGTTGCTTTCTTGTATGTAGCCACTGATTAAGTTGTATAAGAATGACATGGCCTTTTTGGGAGAAAAGCAGAGTACGCCGCAGTCTCTGGCCAGCCAGCCAGAAACCGTTGACACTTACAAAAGTGAGATGCGCACTCCATCAAGAAAGGGAAGTTACTACTTATGGGGTCATGGACTCCTGATGTATTTAAAAATAGTTGTGGCTGTTTTATTGGGCACAGTCAGAGAAAGCTTTGAATTTGCACTAGGCTGTATGAAAATGCCTGCGGTATGGTGGTGATATGGTATGTTTTCCTTTCCGCTGGCTTCGATGAAGTATACATAGCTTAACAGAATAGTACTATTATTGCAATCTCTCTGTGTTTGAACCTTTAAGCAATATTTTAGTTATCAGTTCATTACTATTCATTTCTTAGAATTTAAATTCTTCTTATTTGCCAATTATTTTTTTGGTATAAAATGTTAGGAGAAAAAGGCTCGGTAATTTTTTCCCGGGAGAGACTGTATCCTGAAATGGTAAAAAAATATCTGTTTAAACCTCCTGAGGGTTTGCAGTCTAAGGAAACACAGTATTGCCTAAGATCTGCTAATCCTAGATCAAGTGGCTGTAGAATTTAAAAAATGTATATTTTCCCTTTCATGTTACTTAACAGACCTTATTTATTTATTTTTAAATAATGCTTCTGCAATTATATTTTATACAATTTCACCTCTTTTAATAAGG
The DNA here is from genome assembly GCF_026979565.1 of Vidua chalybeata. NCBI lineage: Eukaryota > Metazoa > Chordata > Aves > Passeriformes > Viduidae > Vidua > Vidua chalybeata. The sequence goes on along the minus strand of NC_071532.1, from coordinate 72,896,183 downwards.
TGATTGTCATAAAGAGATATATACTTCTAGTAAGGATTTCTATAAAGATATATACCTTATGTTTTTTTTTTATTTAGAGAGTGCTGTAGAATGTTAATATTTTACATTTAAGAGTGATACAAAGCAAAATAAATATTATGTGTTCATTAAGCTGTCATGGTTTAAGTTGCTTCCCCTTTAAATTGCATCACTGACAGTTTCTAAAGATGAATTGATTAATAAAAGGCAACATTTAATAGTGATCTTATATCTATTAGTACAGTGAAGTTTGAACCAATATTCATCTTCTGCCGAGGTGGAAATACACGTCAGCATTTTCCATTTTTACTATCTGATTAAAGTAAATACTAATGAACAAATAAAACCAAATAAAATCTCTGCTATTTCTAACTGCAAGTACTAGCTAATCTAAGCTTGTATTCTAAGTCAAATCACATCACACAGTGCTCCATCATCAGCAATGATATTTCATTACAAATGGGGACAAATAGAATTTTATGTAAGTCTGCTCAAATTTTGATGAAATAATTTTTAGTCCCAAGAAATCCAATAGCAGGACACATGGTAAGATAAATACATTAATGTATCAGGTACTTCAAACTAATTGGATTTACTAAAATTAGCTAATAATGCAGCTAAATAATGATGCTCTTCATTTACAATTCAGGAGCTCAGTAATGGACAAGGGAAACTGCAAGTGCTTGCAGTCAACAATAAAAGAATTGGTAATTTTGCCAATTATTATGTAGCACAAGATGGCTATTTAAAAAGTTTTCATATTTTATTTACATACATGGCATCTAAAGAGGCGAAAAAGTGTCTCTGCCTTATTTACTTGCAAATGCATGAGTGACTTTGATTCATTTCCATATAATTTCTGTGATATTTTCAGTCTTTAAATTGTTTTAAATGGAATTCACTCAGTCATTATTTTTTGCTTAGTGGCTGAAAAATCTCATTGTATTAAAAAGAAGTCTGCACATTTTTCTTTTTACCTGTTAGCAATATGTAATAAAACTATAACATTAATATGTCCTATTTTTTTTTTCCAGCAGGAATAAAATTCATAAATAGCAACCAATTGATGTCTGTTTTGTGTAAGGAGAGATACAATTATTGATGTAGTACCCTGAGTATGAACACAGCATTATGGTGCTTAATAGTTGAATTTGGTTTGAAACACCTAGATGTCTTTTCTGCCAATGCTTTAGTGGCTGGTTTAATATATCTTTTCAGCAATATGTGCTACTAAAATTCTGTAGTGACTGAAGAAGACAATAATATTTTTTTGAATAAAATGATGAAAAATTTTGAGCAGTGGAGAGTAAAACTTGAGATTTCTTAGGGTGCTCTGGTTTTGTTCTTAGCATACATGAACAAATTAAATATATTCTTCAGAGTGATTGAGGAGATATTTTTAAGAACTTTGCCATCCTTCTCTAATTTACTTCACTAAATTTATGATTTGTGTGTCAATTTTTTTTTTAAAATTGAAAGCAAAGAAGTAAAGTACTACAGGTCTTGGAAAGCAATTAGTGCTATAGTCACTGCTCTCTGAAAGGGATTCAACAGCGACAGACCATAGATGTCAGATATGCAGGCTGCTCATTTGACTGATAAGTCTTTCTAGAGTGCTCATAGTCATCTAAAAAAAACACCTTGGATTTGATGTTTCTGAAGGGAAACATATTCCATGAGGAGGACACGACTGTACTCTGTATGTAGAATTTTCAAGAGCAATTTGCCTTCTTTCAGAAGCAGAATTTCCTACATTACCTGCTCGGGTCTCTACAGACATGCTTGAAAGAAAAAAAGGTTTGTAGGAAACATTTTGTGTCATTTTCTGTGTCTTCATTTAAACCTCAGTTTTTCTAGCAAGAAATGTAATTCAGTGCTTGCATTATGGGAAGTGTGGTCTATGTGTTTTACAGCTTTAAGCAAGATTAAGAGCTTGAAGTTGAGAACAAGTTTCTGTATGTGAATTCAAATGCAAAATATCCTCATTATAATAATTCACAGGGAATTGTAGCCCCACTGCTGTAGAATCAGAACTTGCCAAACACAGCCTAATGCCAGCAATGAACTCCACTCTAACCAGCCTTTCAACCTGTGTATCGTCAGAGTAATTGGTCTTTTAGTTGATTTGACTAACTGACAGCCAAGCCACTAATAATTACCTGTGGCAGCATTTATATTTTTTTCTTGTACACTACAGAACAACATCAATGAATATATTTTAAATATTCACAGTAGTTGAATGTTTAGATTGTAATTTAAATAATTATTTATGGAAATATAATTGCATGTCTGTGCCTACAATGGAGAGATTTTGTAATTTGATTAAAGAGAGAACAACAGCATATCTGCCCATCTAATTTTGTGGTTAAACTATTCATGACTTATAATAATATATTAATTTTGTCAATTTGTTAGGGTATCATTTCAACTTTTTGACAAGCTTTCATCTTTATTTAGCTAAATTCAGGCTCAAGACAGTGCTTACTTAATAACTTATGCTTTACGAAGCTACTCAAGAGCATGATATTCTCACAACCATCCACAATTTTCTTACATTGTGATGTTGAGGCTCTTTAACATAGCATATTTCTGTGTGAATGATATACATTAATATAAAGCATATGCATGTTTGTATGGTCTCAGCAGAGTAGAAATGTGCTGCGAAGACTTCCAAGACTCACGTATGCTGGAGAACTTATTTCTGAGGTAAGCCAGAGACAAGGACCCACTAAAACCTAAATTAATACTGCTGTTTGATCCTGTGCAAAATACTGGTTTGGATACTGTGTTTTGTTCTTTACTAAGAAGACATATTTGCTTATAGACATTATTATGGAATATATTGGAGCGATGAATGAATAGAAAATAATAGACTGGTTAAAAACAAGCAATGTTTTAAAATTTAAGCTATTTAAAATTACTTAAATTTTCAAATATTATGTTTGAGTTATAGAACTAGAGATAGTTAATTTTAAATATAATATTTTCATTTCTAAAATATTGTTAGTATGTCTATTTATCTCTCAGGTTACCTGTATTTGGCCTTCTACTGGAAAAGGAGCATATATTTTTCCTGTACACCATTGTGTTACTCTTCTATTCTAATTGTGCCATTTTTCGAACTAGGGAAACGTAGTGATATTGGATCATTACTTGTTTTCCATGTCTGAATAAATTGTCAAAGTACTTATTTCCTAAGACTGGTTAACAAGTGGTAAATGTGTTTATAATTCCATGGTGTAGCTATACAAATTATCAATATTTTAAATATTTTTGTGTTTAAAAATATTCTCTGAAGTTTCTTTTCAGCAGTATTTTGTTACTCCTGAGAGTATGCTGTTCTATTTTAATTACAAATATTGATTAGTTGATGATATTAAAAAGTGAAATTTTGTTGAAAAGTTGAATCAGATATTTAGCATAAATGAGGAAAATTAGTTACCATATATTTTAGTGTTATGTGGAAATATTTAAAAAATATTTGACTGAAAAACCATAGGTATTTAATTTTTAAGATATTTAAAAATCTAAAATGAAGATGGTTAAAACTGTTCCAGTTACTGAAAACAGCAATTGAAAATATATTTAATATGCACAAGTGTGCATACATTGCTTTAGTGTTTAGTTTGATGTATAATCATTCTTTTTTATCTACTAATATTTATTTATTCAAAGTCAGGGAAATGCTGCTATTGAATAAGTATAATTCAGGCATAAAAGCTTTGTTTTCCTATCAGTGCATTTCAAAAGAAGCCTTATTACACTACCCTTATAATAAATATTTCCAAAGCTTTCTTGAACTATAAAACTTTAAATAAAGACAATTAATTTTAACTCTACAATAGCTTTAGTATAGGATGGGTAGTGTGTGTTTCATTTGGTTAATCTATTTGGTTGGCCCAGCTTGTCATTACAAAGTTTCTGAGGGTAAGTTATAAAATATCTTCTAGCATGTATGAATACAGGAGGTCTGTGATTTTTCCATTATTTTCAGAGTATTCTTTCACAAATATTAATAAATTAGGTATATTTTACAGATTTCTATAGAAGAGAAAGTTATTTAATCTGTCAGTGTTTTCAAAGAACAACTCATTATAAACTTACATCTTATCCCAATGAACTTACATCAGAGTGAAATGGCAAAGTTATTGTTCACATACCTAGATAGGAAATGAAATAAAAGCATTATCTTTTCAATATATCCCCATTGCAGTGATAAATAATTTTAACTAGATGTATAAAGATAGTACATCATAACTATAATATCATATACTATTTTTTGTATATTGTCTCATTGTCCCTAAAACATGCATTACCAACTGTAAAAGTATGAATTACACCTTAGATACTCAGAAGGTTGATAATTAGAATTAGTCATGAAATACGTAGGTGTTTTCAAATAATTACTGCAAATGTGATTTTTAACTAAGAAACAACAAAAATGTCTTACTGCCAATAGTACTTGACTTTTTATTATCCACTCAGAATAATGTTGGCTGAAGAGAGACCATTATAGTAAAATAAAAGTCAAGTGTATGATGCAAAAATGAGAGACTCTTTAAAATAAAATTCAGGTAACTCACCTGAGTTTGTTAAAAGTAAGCATATGTTTGCAGGTCTGTTATTGACATTACTGAATAATTCTAATAATTTTCAATTAAAATCAGAAATAGAGCTTGTACAAGCAGCATGTACAAAGCCATTTGCAAAGGTTATTTGAAGTGTTTTGTAGACTGAATGGTAGGTGGAAACGTGCTAAGAAATGCTTAGTGAAATATCAATTAGGTAAATTCATCTTTCAGTTGTTACTGTTGGGCTTTTTACATGTAAGTAGTTACTTACCTTCAACACAGAGTCCTGCTGTTTTCCTAGGATTCCTGCTAGCAAGAGCAAAATATGGATTATGATACTAAATGTGTAGGTTAACTACTTCAGGTTTCAACCCCCAAAACATTTATCAGTTTATTTCTTCATTTCAGTTCCTGTAATTCTGCATGGCTCAATCTGCCAACCACATATACATTTCAATTTATCTGCCATCCTTCAGCTGCTTACCTGAACACCTGGTTCTCATGCAAAATCAAAAAGCATTACAGTTTCCACATTTGGCAGGATTCACAGAAAAATACTTCACGTGTAAATAATATTCTTTCTCAGTACAGGGGACTTTATAAAGTCAGGATCTATTTGTGGATACTAAAATCTCCACCCCTGCCATGGTTCTATTTCACTGTAATTCCTTGGAAAGCTTCCTCATATCACCTTCAAAACAAAATATAGATTTTGAGTGATAGACCTTGAGTATGAATAAATTTGAGCTGTTGGATGAATGGACAAAACAAGAGTGAAGTGATTAAAGGAGTCCCTGGCAAACAAGAACAACTGTGAAATTTATCTCAAGACAGTATGCAGCTCATAGTTGATGATGTCCTAATTAAAAAAGTGCAGCAGCAAAATGTAATGCCCATATAGTTTTACAAACCTTAATTTAGGAAAGTGAGGCTCAGTAGGAAAATAAGTGTCGAAGGAACCCAAAAGTATTTGACTATAATTTGGACTAAGAAGGAGATAAGGATCTCTGCTTAAAAAACAAAACAAAAACAAAAACAAAGCAAACCCTAAACCAATGTTTTGGCACTATTTCAATTTAAAAATATTTTCTGACAGAATACAAGGCTGAGAGCAAGAAAATGAGCTCCAGAATAATATTTTTTGTTGGAGTTTTCCCTGTTACATGAAATTCTGTGGCTTTAATCAGTTAACCATTGAGTTGTCTGATTTTTTTTCAAGAACATATGTTGTACACCTGAAAAACAACAGGTATTTTAGAAAGCTTTCTTGGCAGGTCAGCTACTTTCACGTCATATAGGAATTTCTAAACAGCTTGGACTGTAAAGGCCTTTGTAAGCAGCTGAAGCTTTCAGAAATGAAGAACGAAAGAGGTGTTTGGTGATAGTTTCTGATGAATGTAATTTAAAAGTAAAGAAATCTATATCAAATGGCAATAAACTGGAGGAAATGTCTCAGCTGTAATGTCTCAGGCTACTGAATTGACTGATTATGACAGTGAATTTGGGTGTGGTAGGAATGCCATTTCTGGTCCTCTGAACAATGTCCCTGGTTCCTCCTGTTCAAGGTTAGCTGCACAACTCCTTGCCCATGTCTCAGCTTCCAGAGCTCTTGGTAGCTGGGGCTGACAGGCAATTTCTACCCTGATAATGACCTGGTGAGAGCAGGTGACCACAGGCCAGCTGTAGGCTCCTGTCTCTTCTCTCTGAACATCCCTAACCACAGATTTCTGTAGGGATCTGTAGTGCCCTGTGTCCACTACCCCAGGAAAAAGCAGGAACCATGATGTAGTTATCAACTGCAGCAGGCAACCTACACAATTCTTTCATCACCAGTGCAACTGCTGTCACTGGCAGAAGGACATTGTGTCTGTAAGAAAGCAATTCTTGAACAGAAAACACCTGGGTCAGCTGGGCTCAAGAGCAATGGAGATAGGATTCTCTTTATGGTTAATAAAAAAAGACATTCTGAAGAATAAACTATGTAGCTATGCCGCAGTGTAAGCATTTTTCCCCCCTTCCTTTAAAAATATGCTGATTATCAGGCTTTTTTTGAAGACTGTTTGATATTTTGCTAAATATAGCCAGATAAAAAATGGGCAAATTCTGTAAAATAACATGGAAGCAGCTGTGTTTCTAAAGTTAGTGTCCTGTTTATGAGAGTAACAACAGAGGGTACTGTGGGAAGAGTATAAGTACAGGGTAATGCTTCTTCTCCCAAAATTTTCCTTCATAATTGAAAATTGAAAACCCTCTTTTTAATTTTTTTTTCCTGTCTGCAAGCTAGGAAACATTATGTCTTCTTCTCCAATTTAGACACAGCAATATCTGCCCTTGCAAGGCCAGAGCGTTTTGATGGGCTGCATCAGCAGCTGAATGTGAAGACAAGCCACACATTTCAGAGAGGCCAGAAGTGTCTGCCTGCCTTCTCCCTGGCTAAGACTGGGGGGAAACCTCTGCATGAGAGTGTCCACTGCCTTCCATATCTGATGTAGATGTTGAAGACTTTGGTGCATGTGGCCAGTGAATTGAGCTCTGAACACTCAATAGTGTTGGATGGATCCAGGATGGCCAAGCAGGTGCTGTGAAAATTACTGAACTCTTGGCAGCTTCAAAGCTCCTGTGCAAAGGATTGTGCCCCCAAAGCAACTTACTGTTTGACCTGTCAGTCTTCAGTGTATATCTTAGCCTGTCAGCCTCTCAGAGCATAAAAACTCTCCACTGGGTCAGAGCAAAGATCCATTTACTACAGTTCTTTTCAGTTGTAATACATCTGGTTAAGAGGGTGAGGAAATAGGGTGCAGTATTATTGTCCCATGGAATTCTTCATTCATCAGTGGTTTGTAGATCAGAGAATGCCAGAAACTCGGAAATAGCATTTAAGAACAAATCATAAATTACTCTAAATGGATTTGATTGATGGGTTTATTTTTCAAAATTGCTAAATTGCATCTTGCAGCAGGGATTTCCATAGCTTAAGAGTTCATCTTGTAAAGATCTTTTTGTTTTGAATTTGCTAGCTGTGTTTTATGTGATGTTTTTGAATTGAAAAAGGCAAACCCCCACTGTTCCCAATTAACTTAGATTGCTCATAATTTTTTACCCTTCAGTCATTTCTCTTTTAATTTTCTCTTTTTTGAGTCTGTGGAGCCTTAGTCCAGTTTTTCCTCATAGAGAAGTTATATTTGGTTGCTTGTCCTCTTTTGATCCATCTATTTGTTTGACTTTCTCTGTACCTTTACCAGTCCTTCTGCAGTCTTTTTCTACCTGGGACAACAGCGCAGAATCCATTAATGATGTGAATCATTAATTTATAAATTGACTGAATAATCTCTCTGTTTTCTATTCCTTTCTTATTAATTCATTTTTTCATTTCTACTTAGCATTAAGCATTTTTTTTTTGGACAGAAGTATTTGTTATAATAATTTTCTAAGAGGTACTAGCCAGCTCAAATTTGCAAAAAACATAAAACATTTCCTAATGTAATTGTTCAAGTTTATGGAAGCAGAGGACACAGGACATTTCATTGTATTATTGTTTAAAACAATAATATGGGATAATTCCTTGGTAAGAACTCCACTGTGGTGAGTTATGACTTGATGAACTGGTAATGATAAACACTGGTTAAAATAAAATACTTGTGAATCCTTGTTCACAGGATGAAACCATTCACACATGGCAAGGCCACCAGAATATGATGTGCAGATTTGGTAATAACTTTTGCAGCTGTTCATCACAGTGTTTAAGAACCCTTAATACACCTGCAGAAGCTGACCCTAAGATGGCAGATTAAGACAGTTTCTTAAAACATTTAAAAGCTGTTTTTTTAACATGGAAAAGTGTAAAGGAAATGTATGCCTACACAGTTGGAAGGGATGAAATTTGCCACTTGTGATAAAAGTTCTGTGTTGAGCCTTCAAGATTTGCATTTCTGGAATTTTACTAAATTAAATTCTTTTCCATTTTCTGTGGCTATCTGAAACATTCAGAGTCACATGTAGTAGCAAAAGGACGATTTTAAGTGTTTATTAAAGTATGCATGACAGAGCAAAGGGATTTATGTTGTGTATGGACTGAAAAAAAATTTGGGAACTTATCTACAGTGTAAGTGGTATAAATGCCTATTAAAAGGAGATATTGTAGATGAAAAACAAGTTGTAGATTTGACCTGTGTAGTACACCCCTATGGAAGGAAAACAAATAAATTGCTAGTGTGGAATTTAGATAATTTCTAAATTGCAGTTTACAGTTGCCAGGAAACCTTTGGTTTTCAAAATGTGTTTCATGATAGTCTAAAAGAGCTTTTCCTCTTCAAACTCTAAACAAGGATGAAATAATCTTCTGCCTGATTGCTTGAAAATCTATGTTCATCAGTTTTCCTCAACTAGTTAGGTCTGCATGCCAACATTTTGATTGAAACCCTTGATATTTGTATTTGACTAGGTTATTTAGATGGTATGAAAGACAGTGTCAATGATATCTTGCTCTTTACATTGCTCCTATAAGAAGAAGAATTTACTTTTCAGTAATTTGTAAAGATGAATACTTTAACTGAACTCAGTATTTATAAAAATATAGTATGGTTTGAATAACCTGAGCTCTGAATTTCTAAAACCAGTTCATTTTCTTGCTCCTATCTGGACAATAATTTTTTATTAGTTCTGATAATGAAAAATATTTTGGAAGCTATTTATTTTCAGAAATATTTCCTCTTTCTCTTATTATTTTTAAAGTTCTTGAGTACTGTCTGATTACTCCTTATGCTCAGAAAAACGTTACATACCAAAGAGATAAAAAAGCCTCCCTGGATTAGTAAACTTATTTCAGGGAAATTCAGGCTACAAAGCCAAGTTATTTTCAATGCTTCCCTCTTCTCTGAAGCGTTCTTAAACATCCAGGTAATGCTGACTTTGCATCAACTATTTAATTGATTTCTATTATAGACCAATATTGTTTCCTTAATATTTAGCTTAAGTTCTTGCTTTTGCTTTAAGACAACAATATGAAAGACACTGTTTCAGACCTTGCCTTCTCTTAAGAGATTAGGAAGCAAGGTGTTTGACTGAGGAGGATATTAAGAAAAGGGAAAAGTGTACAAAACTTGAGGGCTCTTGGTAAGCTTTAGGAAAAACTGAAGTTCTGTGTCTGCAGCAATTTTTTTCTTGTCTTCTTGGAAACTTTATTCTCTCAAAGAATAAATAAGGTGTTTCTGATGACCATACAATAATTACAGAGAAACTCTGTTCAGTACATCCTTAATGATTAACAAATTTGTGACTTTTTTTTAAAGTGCAAAGTGCTCAGTCTATTATACCAGGCTGCAGACATGTCACTTTAATAATATCTTTAGACTTTGGAAACAAAATTGCACAGCAGAAGGATGACACATACGGAGCTGATCACAGAACAGTGGTTCAGTAAAGTCAGGACCACATGATCTGCCAGAAGCTGACCTCATTTCTGAATGCTTTTAAATTATATGAATAGTTTTGAAAGGAGTTTGGAAAAATAGCTATATGCATATTCAATTTCTGTTGCTTTTTATTTTCTCCATGCTTTATATTTTTACCGAGTCTATGTTTTTTTCTTAAATGAACTGCCACACATTATATTTTAGAGCAATCAGTTGCAATTGTTGGTCTTTAGACAGTGTGAGCTACCATTAAATAACACATTCGTTGTGTCCATAATGTCATCATGCAAATGATAACTCTTAGATCTATTAATATAGTGAGCAAGACATCTCCATTTAAAAATAAAATAAAATTTACTGTTTGTATATTTACATTTTCTGAGGGAGGAGGAACAATTATCTTCCCACTAGTTTATGACTTCCCTCTTTTCTACTGTGAAATCCAAACAGCCATAACACAGAGCCATAATTAAAGAATATTCAGGGTCCAAATGGAGTCTATGTCCTACTCCTTCTAAATTTAGATTAAAAAACACAGCTGTAGGAAGGGCTTTTCCTCCTTTGGGCTATTCAGCAAACCTTTGTTATTTCAGTAACATCGATAGATGCAAGTTAAAGGGAATGCAATACACTATAAAGAAAAGATTCAAAACCCTAAATGAACGAAATACTTGCCTAGAAGAGTTCTCAGCTGACACTGTATGTCAGATTGCTTGGTTCTTGTTTTAGTGTTTTGAAGAACATTTCTGAATGAAGTGGAGCCACAAGTCACTGCCATTGAATCAAAGCACAAGGGGGAGGAACCACACCTCTTCCCACTGCCCTGCCTTTCTCACTCTGTCTGCAGCCCCAGCCCAGCACCCACTGTGCTCCCAGCAAAATCAAAAAAACCCACATTTACACCAGTCTCGCCTTCACTCTCTTTTACATGTTTTTCTTGCCACTAGGAAAGGAACGAAGGAGAGAAGGGCACACTGTCATGTGGATGCTGCCTCTACCTGCTGACCTCAGGGAGAGTTTCCTAATGCTGCCATGAGCCACTTTCCTATTGATCCAGCTGCAGTGCCAGGTGATGCTAAAAAGGTGGTTAAATCTCCATGTCATACCTAGATTAGAAAACTTGACAAATTCCAACTCCCAAATACGGGTAAGGCTGAGGCCTTTGCTAGGACTCCATCTCATTCAATACTTTGGAGAGGAAAGGTAGGAAATAAAATTCATGGGAGATCTTCAGGAGTGTTTGAGTGCATCAGAAACAGAGGTAGAATTCAAAGTCATTATAATCTGTGCTTCTCATTTCACTCACCTACCTTGAAAGTCCAGACTGTCACATTGTACAGCCTGCTGGAGGTAGATGCTAGTGTTGACCTGGAACACAAACAGCCCAGCATTTTTCATGGTTTAGGAAATAAGGAAAAAAAACTTGAGAAAAATTAAAAGCAGTCATGCAAATTCACATTCCTTTAGTCAACATAAGCAGCTTTTTATTTTATCCTTTATGATTGTGTCTTTGCAAGTACTTACACATGCTTGCAGTGATTTTTTGGTAATATATGGTGGGGACAGCTGGGACTAGCAAAAGACTAGTTTGAATGATTAAATAATTAAATCCTTTTAAAAGATAAGGAGCTTACTGGGGTTAATGGCATGTCTGGAAAAGCAGCCTTTCCATGTCGTGCCCTGCCATTCTGAGTTGCTGGTAAAAACCAGCTTCTGCCTTCAGTTCAGACAAACCTAGTTCTGTGCTACCAAAACAGTTTAGTGAATTATTTCTGATTTCCCCTTGTACTGGTTTTGGCTGGGATAAAGTCAATTTTCCTTATAGCACTTCCAACAGGGCCGTGTTTGCACAGAGTTGGGGGCTTTTCTGTTTCTCTGGCTGTCCTGACAATGATTAGGCTGGGGAGGGAACACAGCTGGCCCCAGCTGACCAAAGGGACATTCCATCCAGCATGGTGTCATGCTCAGCACAAACAGCTGGGGGAAGAAGGAGGATTACAGGGACTTTCATATTGGTGACATTTGTCTTTCCAAGTCTAGAAGGAAGCTAGGTGATCTTGAAGATCCCTTCCAACCCAAACCATTCTATGATTCTGTGATTACATGTGATGGAGCCCCTGATTTCCTGGGGATGGCTGAATGAATTTCTGGTGTTTTTTTGCTTGTGTGTGTGACTTTTTCTTTACCTGTTAAGCTGTCTTTCTCTCAACCCATGAGTTTTCTCACCTTTACCCTTCTGATGCTCTCCCCCATCCCACTGCAGGGAGTGAGCAAGCAACTGTCTGAGGCAGAGTTTCCAGGTGGGGTTAGACCACAATACCTCTTTAACACATCATGAAAACCTAATGGAAAACAAGCAGAGAAACCAACAAAAATACGTGCAAGTTTTCTCTTTCCCAAACTGGGCTGGAAATTATTAAATGTGCTGAGCCAAAGGAATGAGTAGGATGCTTGGGGAAAGCGGCTCTTTGCAGGCAAGTCTGATTGATATTATTCTTCCAAACCCATAACTTAACCATGCAAGTGACTCATTAGCTATCACAGAGGAAGCTTTTCTTCTCGCTCATACAGAACAAGTGCCTGGGGTAGAAAATACAAAGACGGCAGCTGGAGTCACCCTTGGGCTGTGTGGGCTGGTGCTGTGTGTTCTTCTCTCATGGAGCCCTATGAATCTGCTTATCATTGCTTACTTGTAATCTGTCAGGAGCATTAGAAAGCCACAGAAAGAAAAGTTCAGCTGGTGGGGGCAGTTCAAAGTGTGTGGGTTTGCTATGGGAATTCCTGTTCATCCCAGCCAAGCAGGAATGATACAGAATTGCCTCACGCCCTCCATGGCTCTTAATAGCAAAAGAAAATAACTCTTTTGAGAAAAGATGGTTGCAGTGCATCAACCATGCTACAAAAACATTGGATGTAGACCCTTCCCTGGAGGTCTCACTTATCTGCAATCTTCTTCTGTATGTTTGTATGACTCAAGAGGCTGTATTTATATCTTATTGACACTATAAGGTGCTCATTTCTATCAGAAGAAACATTATCTATATGGAAGCCTATTCAGCCTCATCCTTTGTGCAACTTTTCAGAGGTACTGAAGGGTATTTTGTGTAATTATGACAACTTCAGAGCTTCCTTCTCATACCTGAGGGGATGCATTGCACTTTCAATGCTAGGATCAGTGAGTTTCTTCATCTGGATTCTCTGATTAAAAAAACCTAACATGTTCTTAAATAGCATTCAAATGATTCCTTGCAAATTTAGATGTGAATAGTAACATCTTCTTTAAATTTTGGTTGCAGCTTCCATTTAAAGGTTTTAATAGTAAAATAAACTGCACAGCTTTTTTTTTTTTTTTTTTTTTTTTTTTTTTTTTTTTTTTTTTTTTTTTATTAATTTCCCCTGGTTGGAGGAGCTGCAATACTCTTCTGGAAACTAAAAAGACCTCTACCTCTAAAATTGGTTCAAAACCAACAAATGCCTGTCAGTGTTAGAGGCTGAGCATACCTGGAACAGAACAAACTTCCTCCAATTCCATCTCCAAATGCAGCAGCAGTGGCACAAAGAACAATTTTGTTTCACTAAAATCCTGTTTCAGAGTTTCCATCTTAACACACAGAAGACCCCCTAAAGTTGTCACAGAAGACAGATCTGGTCATGCTTACATCATTTTACTGTATCCATATTTATTCCATCTAAGAGTTAATATGCTCCAAGGGAATCCCATGCTTCTTCCCTTAAGCCACTCTGATACCCTCTCATCTTTATTAAATAAGCCAATCTTATTAAAGATGGCATTATATATATGGCTGAAAGGTAGATATTCAAAAATTAAATTTTTCTATTGTTTCTGTGGCAAAAATTTGACACAGAAAAAAAATATTCTGCTGAACTTTGACAGTAAATTTGAATGAATGACAGCTCACAAGTAAAGTTTGGGTAATTTAAAGCAGGCACATTCTCTTAATTATTTTCCAAACAGCAGACTAGCAGCTAGGTTTTGAGTCATTAGATTTTGTAAGGTTTTGTATAGGCAGGTGTTTATAGTGTGGGACTGCAGGGGAGGATTGTGTATGAGAATCATTCAGTGAGGTGTTTTTGGCAACTCAGACAAGCCTCCTTCATCCTGAGGGAGTCTGTACTCCATAGGTCCATTTCTGGGTTTTTTGCTTAATTAAAAAGCAAGTGGCTCTTTGAAAAAAGTGTGAGATTTACACTCCATATAGGTATGAGAATTTTTGTCTCACTTTTGACATATAGTCCATTGTGGAGGACGCATTTATTGTCAGTGATCAAATAACCCTTTGTTATAGTTTATCTTCTTGCTTTATAATGATTGAGATCACCAAGCAGTTTCTTTAGTGAACAAACAGATATGTTGTTATCACCATTGCTTTGTTGGAAAGGGTGACGCAGCTCACAGGCAGAAGCATTCCCTGCTCTGCTTGCTCTGACATAATCAGAATGGACAAGAGAAAATACCTGACTGAAGGAAACAGATTTCAGAAGTCTTCAAGAGCCAAGATTATTCATTGCTTTGTGTTGCAAAGCAAATGTGGGATTCTGCAGGTGGAACTCTTCTGAAAATCTGGCATTTTCATGCATATTTCTCTTGCTTATAATGGAATTTGAGTTTTCTTCTTTTGCTTTTTCTCCCATCTTTCTTTCCAGCTGTTTATTTTCAAAGTGACTTTGAATTTGCTGTTATACCATCTTACACTCTGGTGTAAGACTACATCAGCTAGAACACTGTAACTTTTCAAACTTCTTAAGCACTCTAGTAATCCAAACATAAAAATAATAAAAACTTAAAGACCTAAATTGTTATCCCTGAGGCCTGACAACATTCTCTACCCAGTCCAATGGTTTAGATAAAGCAAGGTGAAAGTAATTCCCAGAAAGCATTGGAAATGTTAGCTTTTGCTCAGACATCACAATATCACACCATCTTACACTCTGAAAAATGCAAGGAGAATTATACAGGCCACATACATATTTTTACTCTAATTTCCAATTGAATTTGATTTGACCTCCCCGGGAGTTGTGAAAATAGTGGCTTAGGCCACACAGTTCAATCAGGAAACAGTGTTGTAATGAATTGTTAATTCTTTTAATGAATTCAACTACTTTAGGTCAAAATGAATATGACAATACGATGTCCACGTACAAGCACATGCGTGGAAAGCTGCTGAAGTCTTCTCTCAGATTTGCCAGCTATTATCCTCAATTTGCATTTGGCTATAGTAATTCTGTTCCAACTATATCAATGTCTGTCAAACCATCTTGCTATACAGCTGATACAGCACTAGCCCCATGTTAAGCAAGAAGTTAATATATCCTGGATAATAAGGATTTTTTTCGTGTCTGATTTACTATCCTGTCCTATCAATGTTTTTCATGCCTGTTTAGCTTGACTAATGACTTCCAAATGACCACAGAAGACAGAAGTCTCCCTGGGTGTTGCAAATGTGTGGGAGGGTTAATTTCAAAGAGCCTGTCTGAATTGCGTTAATGCAACTATTTTGACCTATGTGTATCCTCGGGACAAAATGTGTTCAAGCAAAAGGTAGTAACAATTAACAGGATTTAAAATTGAAGTTTTATTGTTTTTTGGAAGTGAGGTTCAGTTAATAGACTTTTCTGTTTTTTTCCAGGTCCATAATTGGAAAACTGTTGCCAGTGTCATCCAGATTTGGTTCGGTACAACCTGCTCTCCAGGCTTCTTGGGAAGAAATCCTTTATAATATTTTTAGTTCTTTCATACATATATCACAATTCCAAGTGTCTGCTCTGTGTTTTAATTTATTTTTCTATGATCCTATTTATTCTGATATTTTAATTATGATTTAATTAATTTTGCAGTGAATTCATTCTGCATTAATTTTGATGGTTTCTAACTCTTACTATAAGGTATATGCAGCCTGAGGAGAGGATTATTATCAGTGGACCTTGTTTGCACAGAAGAATCAACAAAATCTATGGTTCTGGTGCATGGACCCAGTGGTATTAGATTTATGTTGAGCATTGTCAGTAAACTCCCAAGGTATCCTCCAGTTTGCCTATAAAAATTTGTAGCCTGTCTAGGAGTGAGAAAAGACATGTCATTGAAGTGTTTTTTTTTCTTTTTTTTTTTTTTTTCCTTTTTTAAGATAAAGTTTTAGATGAAGTAGGCATGCAGTTTAAACACTGAATCCTCAATATTGGAATTTTTTTATACCTTTTAAAACCTAGAAAATGGTGTGGTCATTAACTAGAAGATAATTTTTTTCCCCTCTGATGAATGTTAGCTTCAGGATCCTTTTTATAGTTAGTTTTCTATTGGTAGGATATTAGATCTAAAATATATCAATATTTTAGCCCATATTTTTTGAGAATGAATAATTTTGATGCAGTATTACACATTTGTCACCTAAATCTGGTTACTTGCCAAGACTGAATTCTTAATGTCAAGGTTTCAATATTAAATATAGATTAATTTTGTCAATTGTGATGTTGACAAATTTAATTGACCGTAATTGTCAAAATTGCTGGTCATTAATTTATTCTCAGATTTTCTGTGTGAAAATATAAACCTGCAAAAGTGTCATTGTCAATTATGGTCCATTTGAAGTGACCTAATTAGCATTGTGTGATGAACCAACACATGGAAAAGCAAATGGGAGGACATGGTAGGGAGATAATTGAATGTGACATGAATACTAATACTGACTTCATACTATCTGAATCATTAAAACACTGTCCAATGAAAAGTACTTAATTTAATTTCATGTTTTTATTTGCTAGAACAGCACAGAAGGATAATGAGGAGCACCTGAATTCTTTCCACTGGAACAAACATTTGGCAGGACAAATGGAATAACTGAAATAAAAGTGGTACTCCAATTTTTTTTTTTAGCAATGAGAAAACTGGCCAGTGTTTTTTAGGATTCTGACTTACTGCCTTATTTTGCAGCATTTTGCAGACACAAGCTATTCCTGGAAAGGAAATAGTTGGTTACAGACTCATTTTGTACACCACACCACACATTTTGCACACTCACCCCACAGGTGAGTGGGCATCAAGAGAGGAGGAAATCTAGAAGTCATGCCTTACTGCCATGTCATCTTATCACTAATGCCATGAACTTTAAATTATTATACCAACAGACAACTGCAAGAGCTCAGCGTTTCTTTAAGCCTTATTAAATAGCAGGTCACTGCCACTGAACCCACTGAATTTACTGGGCACTGTTTGGTTTTGTCTCTTTGTGTGAGCTGTGTTCAAGGCTGGGTCTGTCCAGGATCAGTGTTTAAGAGCCAGTACTCTAAGCCTTCTTTCTGTCTGATGCATATAATCCTCCCTGCTACTGAAGTTGTAAAGAGAAAAGGGGCACCTATTTTTGGAGGCTTTTTGGAGTCGTGGAACTCCAATAAATGTAATAATTGCTGCATAGGCATTGTCTCCCACTGGGTGAATACTGCCTGGGTGAGCACTGTCTGGGTGCTGTTCTTGCTGTGCAGAGGCTTGTAAGAAACCTTTCAGACTCTGACTTAAAACTGCATTTTCACTCTGTGTTGCAGGAAGGGGAAGTGCCCTCTGGGATGAGTAGTGTGCAAAGCCAGCAGCACTGGGAGTGCAGAAGTTAAAAGACTGAAGAAGACTTGGAGGAGAAGCCAGAAGAGATGAGACAAAACATGAACAGAAAGGTCTTTACTGTATTGAACTTAAAGCCCTTCTGCTAAAAAACATGTGTTAAAAATGCTTATAGAGGAACAGAGGGAAATTCCTTAAACTGCTTTTGAATAGACATATTTAGAGCAAACATCAGTGTTTTCCTTCTACTTCACATAGTGAACTTGCCCCCATAGGTTTTATGCTGATTACCCACATTTGACATTAAAAAAAATCTAAGTTGCATTTGCATGTGACTTTGAAAAAGTCTGTGTAATGAGCCACACGCTAACATAACTAGAAATCCTATGCACCCACTTAAGGCCTCTGCTTATAAGGAGGAAAATATAGAATACACTCTTTATATGCATAGCTTTTGTATGAATATTGAAATTAAACTTGGGTTTAACAGCAAGTTTTGCTGACTAAATAGTTTATTCTGCCTGACACAAATAGCTGTCATATCTCTGATACACCAAAGCCAGAACCATTTATTCTGCAAAAGGTTTTTCAGAGAACTAATTATAACATCAAGTGGGGTGGTGCTCAAAATAGAATGAATGAGAAATAATGAGAAAAACGAATCCAATAATTATTTAAAGTAGTGGGTGTTAGCTTCTCCTCTGATCCTGTGGTGGTGGTAGCTGGGAGTAGCTTCAAAGTAACAATACACATGCAGACATTGAGGACATTTTTATTCTCCTGTTCACAATTTACTGCATTACAAAAATCTGGTAGATTTAGTCTGTTTTTCAATTAGACTAGCCACTTACACATGTAGTGCAAAGCTCTCTGTACTGTTGTACTGGCCAACAAAAGACAATGATTAAATTCTGAAAAAGCACCAGATGAAACTGCTACTACAATAGGCATCAGTAATCAGAGGCATAATCACGTTCTGCTGGAAATCTGTAGCTGTAAAATGAACAGAAATACACATTCAGCTTTGAAGTCCATTTTTATGCAAAGATCAAATAGCTGTCATATTTATTCCTCAGTTTTGAAGTGTAAATGTAAACCAATTCAGAGACAAGGAATTATTTACTGTACCTCTGTGGAACAAGCATTGTCCAGAAAGAGTGACAAAACTATTTCTCTGCAATTTTGGGGACAACCACATTTGATGTAAGAAAAAGACACCAAGGTGATTGCTTTACAGGTGTTTTATGGGATGGCATATTCCTGGAGCACTGAGCTGGTGGTTTCAGGGTTTCCAGTGCCCGAGTAGCTGAAGCACATTTTTGATTGAACGGACTTATGATGGAACTCCTTGACTTGAAGATCAAGTATATAATTGTGAGCATGCATTTAATAAGTCCAGGTCCAAACCCCCTGCAAACTGTTGCACTAAGCACCCCTACACCTCTCTTAGCTGCCAGCCTTCACTGGAAAGAGGGCATTTCCAGTGGCATTTCCTGCACAGCGGCATACACGTTGCTCAGCTTCTGCAGTACACAGAAGCATTTCTCAGCTACAAATATGGCATAAGACCAGATGGGTGGCTGCACCTCATGAGTTGCAGATGGGGCAAGGTGAGAGGGAAAGAAGTGCTAGCACATCTATGGGCAAGGAAAAGATGAATTTTGATTTTTTTTTTAATTTATGATGGTCTTACTGAAACGTGGACTTTCAACTCTCGTAGAAAACCATACATGATAGTAACAGAACAGAGATTGTTTAACACTTTGAAAGCAACCTCTGACAAAATGCCTACACAAAAAACCTATTTATGATTCAGGTGTCTCTACATACTCAAGTTATCTATTTCAGTAGCTGAAGCCTTTTAGGAAAGAGCATTGACTAAGAAGCATCTTTGACTGCTTTGAGTAAAACTTACCTGAGCATAACAGGTTTTTAATCCATAAAGATAAGTTTTTTTCCCAAGCAAAATAGGGCATCCCTACTTGGAATTGCTATCAGAATTGTTCCCAAGCCTGCATTTGATCATTAGCAACCTAACTGTGTGTTTAAGCTATCTGTCTGCCCATGCTATAGCACCAGCAGGGAGAGTGCTGGTTGGCATGGACCAAAACCGTGCTGGGGAAGATGCTAATGACTTAAGCAGCATGCATGACTGCTGGGCAGTGCTCAGGACCAGGCCCTGTTCAGTTTCCTAGCATGGACTTGGAGGTGCTGGACCAAACTATCCAGAGGAAAGCCAGCAGGACTGATGAAACAAGGATAAGAAATTGAGTCAGCCACTCTGCTAACAGGCACCTTAATTACAGAGGTGTTAGTAGCTTTGGCATGGGAAAAATGGGACACAAAGCAGAAGGAGAATGGTTGGAAGTTTTCCTTAGAAACTTAATCCTTTGAAATCAACATTAAAAAATTCTGTTGGGACCATTTATGTAGTTTTTCTGAAATTATAAATGTTTGTGTTCAGCATTTTCAAAGTATGTTTTACTGTAATAATTTCTCCTTTTAAGAAGAAAAATGTATTAAAAATGTTAAACCATACAATGGTTGATAATAAATGTGGAAATAAATCTGCTTCAATTGACCTTAGCTGATATTTCACTGATAATCTCTCAGTGGAAAAAAAAAAAGAGGAGTTTTTCAATGTTGATAATTCAAAGAGAGATTGAGAGAGATTGTCAAAGAATATTCTCTTTAGTATAATAAAATCCCATCAGAATCAGAGGAGAATTTCCTACTCAGGCTTGCTAAAGAAAAAACTCAGCATCCCCTGGTGTACTGATATGCACAAAAGACTTGCTTGCAGCTGTCTTCCTCAGTAGCCTGGTTGCTGTTGCATTATGTATTCTGGAAATATCTCTAAGTTCTTAGCAAACAAAAAGCACTGTAAACAATTTACAAGCAAGCACGGGTTCACAATTTTTTTTTTCCCATTGTGATTTTATACATCCTGAATGGCAAGATATAGAATGGTCAAACTGAAAGTGTCACCTACTAAAGTGATGACTAAAATTCCACAAAGCTTGTGCAATAGACTTTTAGAGAGAGCTGTATTTTCAATAAATGATATCTCTACCAGTGGTAAAGGAAACTAAGGACTTGTGCCTCCTTGAATTTATGATTAAGCTGCAGTGTTGTGAGATCAAGGCAGTTTTAGGCAATTGAAGACTAGCTTCAACCAGGCGAAGATGTAGTCCTGAATTTACTCAAACCGTTCTTGCCTAACAAAAATCAACATGAAAACTTTAAAAATAATGAGACTCAAAAGGATTCCGATTGCTTACGTTCCACAATTTCAGATGATAAAAACAAACTGCGATAGGAATTCTAGATTTTAATATAATATAAACAGAAAGATGGACTAGATAAAACCAGCTGAACACTAGTCTGTCCTCAAGACCTAACAGGGAAGTAATAACATGCTTTTGTATATGTAGCAATGACTTTTGGCAGATATGCCGTATACAATTCCATACCATGGAAAACCATTGAACTTGATTGACTATTTAATCCATTTCTGAAAGAGCATCACTAAGGGATGCTTATATTGTTAGTATATATAGTGTATTATATAGTTAGCCAGAATGACACAAGACTGTCAAAATGCTGGTTGCTGCACCACTGATATCTAGTTAGCTTCCTATGTCCAGCTGCAGTAAGTATTTTAAAAGTTATGTAAAAATTTTCCTGATACTTGCTGCAGATTTTCTTCTGCCAAATAGATATTTCGATTATATTAATATAATAGATAATTGTTATACTAATTCATCCTAAGCAAGAATACCTTAAAATACAAAGGAACATTGTAGCTGCAAAAAGACATCAGTTTTGCAAATATAACAAAAATAAAATGCATATGGAAACATATATTTTTCATTTGTCATAAATTCCTTAAATCTCATTTTATATATATAACTTCTTTTGACAGCTAACCCTATTTTGTGATTTTATGTAAGTTTGTTCCAGAAATACAATACTAAAAGTGTAACACTGGATGGGTTGATAATATTATGACCAACAAGTCATTTGGTAAAATCACACAAGCTTTATGTCACATCCAAAAAGGTAAAACTCAGTTATGTCAATCCACTGAGCAGAAAATGGCAGATTTATGGAAGTTCTGTAGACATAGTAGAGAAGAGGTAGTACAAAAGAAACAATATGAAGCATTATACTGTCTGTATAAAGAGTAATGGGATTTGTGTGGCTTGTATTAGAAACAAAATTTCAAATTCTTCACTAAGCCTTGTTCTGTGCACTTTTTCATGAAAAGAAAAACCATAGGGTCTAATAAAAAATATTCCCACAGTTTTTGCCCTTCAGAATACCCCAAAGCATATGGTACTATCAGCCTGAAGTTTCCCCTCTAGCACTTCTGAATGCCCTGCTGCCTCAGTTAGACCACATAAACTAAACAATATAAAGATGATTTTAATATCTTCTGAGTCCACTTCCTGACATTAATTTTACTAATTAAAAGGCAGTCTTTCATAAACACAAAGTTAAAAACGTAAGTAATACCATGCACACATGCAAACATTTTCACATGGTCTGTGTGTCACCATGGCCTCTGCCTGAGAAATTGTCCTTCTGGAAATCAAATATAGCACAGAAGGACTTAAGAAGGGGTGTAGGTAAGACATAATGGCCACCTGCCATTTCAGGTGCTTAAATTCAGTGCTCATATCCCCATGCTCCCAGCCATGCTGATACATTGTCCTGGAAATGCCTAAATACCCATGCAGTTCTTTCCATCATTTTGTGACTTATGTATCTAAATTTTGTTACTAGACCTATACAGTCATATAATGATGTCCTCATTGTAAGACTATTTTCGGTCCCCTTTGTCTTCAAGGCCTGCAGAGAATCATAAAATATGCCTGTATGATGCTGGTCTCATTTTAGAGGTTCAATCCAATAGACTTCTCAGAGAAGGATTTTTTAAAGTAAGTAGCAGTTACAAAACACTCAGACAGAAATCTATAGAGGCTGGGGTTGAAGATTCTTATGTAAAGTGAACTGAACTAATGTCTCACAAAGTTGCATGAAATGTGGAAAAAGTGCTCTCACAGCTTTGAATTGCTCCACTTTGCCTCTTTCCCCAGTAAATCCTCAGGAATGATCCTGGGGGTGAAGAGCCTGCACACCTTTCAGGCATTTTATCAAAATGCTCTTTAATAATGAACAGCATAGTTCCCTGCTTAGACACTGGAGTGTGGGACATGCCTTTGAAGGACTCCAAATGGGAGTCCCACCCATCTTTCTACCTTACCAAAGTGGGTACAGACAGGCTCCCCTAAGTTTGAGGATCTTCTATCTTCTAAGAGCTCTCTTGCTTTCTTAAAGATCCTTTAGGATCTGATACATGTTCTTGATATTTTTCACTGGATACCCTTATGGTGATTTTGTGGCTCCCATTTGCTGATGCCTAGCTCTAACAAAAAATAATTTGAAGAGTACTTGAGTCCAAAACAGAGATTGTGAGTCCTGCTGATTAGGTCCCAAGAAGAGATCATACAATGCTAAATTCTTGTGGAAATTAAGCCCTCATACAGTAAAGAGCAAGCACTAGAGAAATTCACAGCTGGAAACTAAAAATGCTTTGAACAGGCTGTGAACACCATATTCAAAATGTGTCTGGGACCTCTACCTGAAGAATCAGGCTAAAGAGTCCAATAAAAAGCTTTTCTTTCAGTCACCAACCAAGACTGGGTTGTGTGGAAAAAATAACTTTCAAAATTTAACTAATGACTGTATCCTTCATCAATGGATAGAAGTAAGGGTATATGGAAAACTTTAATTCTGGGTTGCATGATTTTGGGAGTGCTGGTTTTGTGAGCTTTTCAAGTCTTTTCAAGGTAGTCTTCTATGTGTGTACTAGCATATATACAGTATCAGCAGTCCTTTCTGGCCTGTCATGTAAATTTGTTTCAGAACAGGGGCTTTAGTATTACAACAGAAAAAAAAATGTTATTCATTTTGTATGATTTAAAAGTCATGTCTGATTTATTTATTCCATTGCTCTGGCATGTTGTTAGGCCTTTTTTAAGCTTCAGTGTTATGTCCAGTGACATTGTCAACTGTGTCATGACCTAAGACAATTTGTTCTTATTTCATCTGCGAGTACCCCTTCTTATGAGTTAAGCAGCATTATGTACCAGAGGAAACAAGCACTGACCAAAGCAAAGTTGCAAGACATATTTACATGGTGTCTGGGATAAGTGAAGTTCCTTCCTCATAAAACATCCATGTGTTCATTTAAATCCTAATTTACCTTCTGAAATGTGACAGGGCCAAGAGGAGTAACAGGCATGAGTCCTTCCAGGAACTTGTCTGATGGGTCGCGGTGGGATTCCTCCTACCAAGTGAGGCACTAAGTTGCCACTCACCTGAAGCTTACTCTTTTGTTTCCAGCAGACTTCCTTGCTGATGCCAAGCACTCTAGTAGCCTCAGCAAAGCTTTACCTTATGTCAAATTAGCTGCCAGAGTCCATCTCTCTGGTTAGGCAGCAAAAGGGCCAGTTAAAAAATAACAGTGCAATACAAGTCTGCTTTCCTAAACCTGATGCTCTGGCTGGCACACAGCCCTGAAGCAACTTTCTGGATGGCTACTACAGGAATATCACATCTCTATGAGGTTACACCATGTTTTTGTAGAATATCAAACCTACTTCCAGGGCTGGTCTTACATTTTAATTGGCTTTCAATGGCTTGAAATACAGAGAGGTTTGGGATGAGCATCCAGTGGAAGAACACCTGTGCTCTTTTAGTGGCTCATTTACACTGGGACAAAACCTGTCTGCACAGAGGACAGAGTTCTCAGGGCTCAGATTTAAGTGAGTCATGATACTCACCACAAATTTCACCATCATCTGCTCCTAATGAAGAAGGAACAAAGTGCTTTGTATTTGTCTTCTCAAATACATGAATTTGTCTGTATGTGTATACCTGTATGATTGAAAAAGCCAGAGAAAACAACTGTTGCACTGCACATACTTCTGGCCTGAAGAAGAGGACAGAAAAAGCTGGGAGGGAAAAAGCTGATCATAGATGGATTCCAATTTCAATTTCCCTGTTTCTTCAAAAACCTTCAAAACCTTCCAAGCAGGCTTTTGTACTTTTGCTGGGAACCAGGTCTTTGGGCAATAGGCAAGTTTCTTAGTGCATTCAGCAGAAGGACTGCCAGCCAAAATGTGTTATAACAGAAACTCTCTGTTTAGTGTTCAGAGTGTTTAATTGTGTGTATAGGGTGTCACTGCAGTTGGTATTGACTGTAAGCAGAACCACCAAGCATTTTTGCTGTTTTTAGGATCCTTTTCCTCATGATTCATTGCTTTGAGGATCTCTGCTCCTCTTAGTCTCCATGAACTAGCAGACAACCCAGGAGTCCCAGGTTTGCCCTTCCCATGCTTATACAGTATCAGCATAACTATCTAATCTTTCTCCAAAATCTTCAAATTGTCCTGCTTTGACTTCCCTTTGACTGCTATACTTGGCCTTGGACTCTGAAATGCAAAGAAATGTCTCTTTGATATACAACAGATGAAATAGGTGAAGGTCAGGATGACCAAATTAATCAGCAGAATATGGAGTGAGTGTCCCTGATGGGTGGCTGTGATAACAGCTGTCCATTAGACCTTCATCCCAGTAAATGTCCCCAGTGTCCAGAGGCTGATCCACCACTCTCCACCAAAGAATATGTAACTTTCCATGCTCCTTCCTGTGACATCACATTCTCTGGACAAAGAGACATAATTCTGTCTCTCAGGGGAAGCACAGAGAGAAGAAGAGAAAACAATCTTTGTCTCTGTTCCTTTTTTTCCCCTATGTGGAATTTGGTGTGGAGATTGTTTACCTGAAGTGATTGCTTGGTTGGATTGTGGTGAAGGTTGTTTGGGTTCAATGACCAATTGGATCCAGCTGTGTCTTGGACTCTCAGCAGAGTGTCTCAAGTTTGTTTGTTAGTTAGAAGTTAGGTAAGTAAGAAGTAATTATGTAGAATAGGATAGTGTCTCTTAAAATAGTATATTAATGTAATATAGTATAGTTTTAATAAAGCTATCCTTCAGCCTTCTGATCTGGAGCCAGAACATCATCACTTCTTCCTGAGTCGGGGGTCGCCTGATTTCCGATACTTTCCCTTTCTCCTTTCACAATACCTACATTGAATCTCCACTCCAGAGTTGGTTTGCCTGGTTTAGAAATGGATAATGAGCCCGAAAGATGTTAAATGAGACTGCATCCTAGGTTTGTGGGAATTTAAATGGAAATTATAAGATAAGAAGAAATACAGAAACGAGAACCACTGCTTCTGCATTATCCTCAAATGCACACATCCATATCGGTGGCTGAGAGGCTGGACATGAGCTGGCAGTGTATGCTTCCAGCCCAGAGAGCCAATTGTATCCGGGGCTGTACCAAAAGCAGTGTGGCCAGCAGGGTGAAGGAGGGCCTTCTGTCCCTTTATGCTTCTCTGGTGAGACCCCACCTGGAGTGCTGCATCCAGCTCTGGGGAACTCAGTACAGGATGGACACGAACTTGTCCAAAGTAGGGTTACCGAGGTGATTAGAGAGATGGAGGATCTCTAGCATGAGGAAAGGCTAAGAGAATTGGATCTGTTTATCCTAGAAAAGAGAAGACTTCAGGGTGGCCTAATTGTGGCCTTCCAGTACCTGAAGGGAGCCCACAAGAAAGCTGGAGAGGGACTTTTCACAAGAGCATGTAGTGACAGGACAAGGGGGGGGTTGGCTTCCAACTTAAAGGAAGCAAGTTTAGATTAGATACTAGAAAGAAGATTTTTGCTGTGATGATGGTGAGGCATGGGAACAGGTTGTCCAGAGAATGGATGCTCTATCCTTGGAGATGTTCAAGGCTGGACTGGAAGGGGCTCTGAGCAACCTGGTTTAGTGAAATCTGCCCATGGCAGGGAGCTTGGAACTATGTGATCTTGAAGGGTCCTTCCAGCCCAAATCATTCTATGATTCTATGATAACAAATAAATACATCTGGAAGAGGAAATGTGGCTCTTAACTCTAGACCCTTAACTGGCTAAGTAAAGCAGTACAAAAGAAGATGATGAGGATTTTGAAGGAAGATACATCATATACGATTACACTTGAGTGAGACTGAGCAAAATTTCAAGGAACTACTTTTATATTAACAAAGTGGCTGCTGATGACAAGTGGAGCATGTGGTGGAAGGAGATTGTTGTCAGTGTAAATGGTGGTTACTGGAGATGGGCTGTCACTGAGATAAAAATGAGGTGAAAAGGCTTCAGTTGGTGAAAAATGACATTGGCAAAATTGATTTGTTTCAGTTGAGGGGGTGCAGTGGGAGTTCCTAGCTGTCAGGACATGCTGTTCAGTAGAGTGGGTTATCAGGCAAATTTTAAATTTGTTGAATATTCTGTTAAGGACACAGATAATACCATTAAGCCTATCCATGGAAAGCTGATAGAAACATTTATAAGTCATCACTGAGAGAGCCGTTGTGCACTGTCCTTGTTCCACACACACAGAGCTCTCAGCAATGTCAGCTCTTCACAGATCCAGTGTGGCTTGTGACCCTGAAGTTTCCACATTTCTAGTGCATTACTTATTGGACAGTGAAAACAGGCAAAAGCTTAGCTTCTCTGGAATTGAAAATTATTGGGAGACAATCAGAAAGTAGGGGCAAGGCACCATAGAAAATGCTCAGATTTAGCCTGAATCAAAAGATGGCTGTCTTTGCCATTCTGTTCCACATAAATGCATGTCTAAGACACTGGGCATGAGCAGAAATGCACACTTGCACCCCAGCTTGCTGGCATTCAGAGTCAACTGCAGTGGAAGCTATTGCTGGGGGCTGAACTGCTCCTTTTCATCCCTTCAAGGAGCTTCACTGCGTTGTTGTTGCATCTTCTGTGGAAAACTGAGACTTTTGTGCTGAGGAAAATTTCTCAAGCATTTTTTTTCCACAAGCTTGAAGTTCATTTTGAGCGGGATTGTAAGCCCAGACATTAAGAGGGAAGTGGCTAGGTGTGTGTGGTGCAGTGCAGCACAGTTCTCTGCACAACCAGAGTGGGTGCAGTGATGGAGCTTGCCAGAGGACTTGACCACCCTGCCAAGAGCCAGAAGCTGGCTGTGATGTGGATAACTAATACTGCATGAGGAAAGTCTTCAAAATCTGTGTGGATGTGGGTGGTGGCCATTTGCCCATCTAACAATAGCAGGAGTCTTGTACAGTGTTAGAGAACAAACACACTTCTCTCTGAGGCTGTGTGAAATTAACCACATTTAATGCCTCATCTTTTATTGATGTTTCTAGAAGTCTAGAATTCTTGAAAGCTTATGTTACTTAAAGCATCGGGAAGAGAACCTTCCCCAAGCTTTCTGACAGCGGAAAGACTTTCTGTAGCTTGCCACATGTGTCTGATATCTCCAGTAGCATAACACTGTATAAAGAGGTGGAGAAATCCAGGGGGTGGGAGGTGACATCCACTCCAACTTCCCATCTACCCCACACAGGGCTGCCATGCTGAGTTTGCTCTTGCAGTGGATCATCCCTATTCACCTCTCTCCACCTTTCTCCAGCCTCCAGGCAGGGGCAAGTGCCTGAAAATGTATGGATATGTGGATATAATGGAGGTTGATGACAGGCTAAAATTCTTATTCTCTGAAGGCTATGTTTATTTCCTGGTTTATGCTTGTTGTAGCCCCTAAAAAGACTAAAAACTATGAGCATCAAGCCAGTGAGACACTGACAAGCATGGCTTCATGTTTTTTTCATGCAGTATTCCAAAATGTGAGGTCATTCTTATGCTGAGATAGTGCCTGAACATTTTTCATTGTCCAGGTGCCTTTGGAGCCTTGTTTCAAGGTGCTCACTTTCAGCCTTGGGAAATGAGCTGCAGCAGACCTTTGTCGCAGCATTCCCTCAATGCATTGTGTTCTGCTGTCCTTCCACACAAATGTGACATTTGCAGTGATAAAGGACAAGTAGAAAATTGGTAGGAGATAATTATTTTCTTGTTAGGCTCCAGCTTCAGACCTAAGGAATTTCAAGGTCTGACAGAAGCAGTGATTTTAATGAAGAATAGAAAGAGGGGGACAAGTTTTCTCATAGTAGCTTGTAAATAATTTCTGATGGTGAACTTTTTATTGCTGGTTTTGATTAGAAATACTCACTGATAATTTTAGGTGGTTTTCAGCAACCTGTTAGGGTTAATGTGATCCATATATGTAAAAATGATGATGATGATGTTTTCATATCCAGATGTCATTCACAAGAATTATGAGTGGGCACCAACAGGCTGCAGAAGCTCTTACAACTGCAGTGATGATAGGATGCTGTGGAGGGATAGAAATTCTCCCCCACTGTGCTACAAGATAATGGGAGGGGCTCTGAACAGGGATCTTCGTCTCACAGACAAATGCCATTGACATCAAGTAGAGCTCTCCCAAGAGCAGGAGTAAGATTCTCATTTTGCACTGTTTTTTACTGACAAGGATTCCATGCAAGCTAATTTCCTTTGATACAAAGCAGAAAAAAAAACCAAAACCAACCAATTAAACACCAGAGTTTGAAATTAATGGTATTCCTCAGGGCCAAGGAGTTAAAAAAAGAGACAAGTATAGGATAAAGGGGTAAACTTAGAATCTGGTCTGTGTAATATCAACTTCTTTCCTAAAGAGAGGAGGAAAAAGTTACAGTCCTGTCCAAGTAATTGCTCTACTTGCACTATTTCAGGAAAGGTAACCAGTCACTTGGAGGAGGCATTTGTGCTGAGGTAAAAATCACACTTAATATTTCAGGTATATTCACAGCTTGCAGGAACCCCCTGGACTTGAAAGAGGCCATGCATTAGAATGTTTTGTGAGATTTCTTCATGATCTATGGGTTTGTGACTCTAGTTAATCCCTTTCTAGAACTGTGTCTTCTCACTCTGAAAAAGGTGATATGCTTCCTTCCTTCACGAGTGTTTTCTAGGCCAGGCCAAGGTTCTTATAATTACAGATGGTGTGTGTTAAATGGCTTAAAGGTGAATGGCACCTCTTGGAGCAAAAAAATTTAGCTCTGGACCTGCTCATAACAACTACTGTCTGAGATGTATGGAGGGAACAGAGGTGTAGCATGACAGAACCCTGCTCCATGGCTGAGTGCCGGGGAAACAGTCCCTGGTGATGGCAGAACGTGGGGAAAACTTGGGCTTGTATTCAGAAATCATTCTTCCAAGCACAGAAAACAGTTTCTCACTGTCTCACTGCTTGGGTGAGCCCTTATTATAGGCAGGCTCAGCAGAGCTTTTCCTGTAATTGAAACAAGTTGAATGAACACAGACCTAAATGTTGCCAGTGTATTTGTACTTTCATGGGTTTGCTCTTTCCCCCTCTTCCATTTTGTCAAAAAGAACAGTGATGCTGACTGATTATGCAATTGAGTTCCTATTTCTTCTTACAAGAAGAGCTACCTACAAGCTTATTTGACAATTTCCCAAAGTGCTGATAAATCTTGTTGCAAATAGGAACAACCAGCCTCAAGCAGGTAAGGCAATAAAAGTTCAGGCAGCATTTTTCTGCCACAAGCAAGGCAGAGAAAAAAGCAACTGTGCATCAAGCAAGAAGATGAAAGCCATACCAGCTATGAGTGGGGACTAAAGTGTACTACAGCATGCATTTCCACGACAAGCAAAAAACACCCTGTGTGAAGAAGCATGGAAATATTTTTAAAAAATTATACTTCCATGTGAATTCCACTCTCAGTTTTCAAGCAATCTACTCATGAGATATAGTATTATTTATGGATATTAATTTAAAGGGTCTTTTTTGTTTTGTTTTTATTGATGCCTTGATGTTTCTGAAGACCTGCAGATGTGCTGCACATTAAAGTCACAAACTCAGGACAGCACAGAATTAATTGAGAAGGCTGTCTCAAAAGCAATTATACAGTTTAACTGTATTATTCACCCTCATGTAAGGATTTTGATGATGTCAAAAGACTTCAGCTATGGTTGTGGGAGGTCAGAGGCAACTGTACAAACTGCTGTCTGTCTTAGGATTAGCTGAGATCCTGCTTGGCCCCTGGCATAAGACATAGCAGCCCAGATGCTCATAAGGGGGCAATGCATAGGAGCAAGGTTCCTGGAATTAGACATGCTGCTGCTCTGTCTTTCTTGAACAGTGTCCTTTTGCTGCCCCTTACTGAAGGACCCAAGTTCTTCCTTGACATATCTATCTATATGTGTCTACCTGTGTCTATATACAGAGGTTTTGAAAATAGATGCATCATCCTGCTGCAGGTAGATAAACAGATTGGTCGGATCACCAGGTAAGAGTTGTAAAGTCAATCTTTGTGACACGTAATCTAAATATTTGCAGATATGTTTTAGGCTTACTTTTAAAGCATCTTCTGTGTAAATGAAGCAACATTCATGAAACTGTACAGAATATTGTGTGACAATTGCTGGTAGTTTTTAACCACAGGTTCTTGGACTAGGAAAAAAAAATTTGCAGAATAAGTGCATTCAACTAATTTTCAGTGATTCTTACATTGAGTCATTCCTGTCTACACTGACTTTTCCTCTGAAAACAGTTCTAATGTTGTTATACCTGTTCACTGTTTTAATATATTTCATATACCCAGAACAATTTAGGACTGTAGGGTTTACTATTGTATGTTTTTGCTCAAAGGTGTCGGATGTGAATCTTGAATCACAAATGCAGCCATAACTCAAAGCTTCTCAATGTCTCTGAAACCAGAAAAAACTGAATACTTTATGTTGAGTAATTTTAATGTGATATAATTGGTTGCTGTGTATGCTTCTTTTCATAGAGGCAAACTGTTGTGCAGAAACAGATATTCTACAGAAAGAAACAGACTGAGCGGGAGAGCGCAAGCATGGTGGCGGTGAAGAGAAAACACATAATCCTGTTTCATGCCCATTTGCTGCTTGAATTTCCTTGTGCTGGCTCAAAACCCCACACAGCAGGCACTTTCAAAATTGACCATCCTTTCAGGGAGTCTAGTGTAATAGTACTTAAGTAGGCTTTTCTTAGCTGAATTATCTGTTTTGATTTTATGTTTGGCTTCAGCATTCATATAACTGTCTCTCTAGGCTGAAAAGCTCAATTTCCCTACCAGTCACGCTCTCTTTGTACCCTTTACCCACTACAGAGCTTGGCAACCTTTGGCAGCCTGCTCCTGGCAGCTGGGTTTTCCTTCTCTGCCAGGTCCTGCTCCTTGGAAATTCTTTAAACCAGACAATTGCCCAGGAGGTCAAAAGAGAGAGTCTGAAGTTTCTTTACAAATTTAAATGAAAATGGTTGAGCTAAGGGACCTCTCCTATAAATTCTGTGAAATGTATATGACCAAGCTGGTTATATGACTTCTGTCTGCTACCTGATCCCAGATGCAGTTGATACTTCTTCCAGCAGTTCTGATCCTGACAGATTAAGATAGATTTACCACAGTCTATTTGCTGCTGAAGGAAAAAGGATCTTCCAGAAGCACTAAGCTTGCTCTCCCAGCACATTCTCTCAGGAATGCTACACAGTATGTCTATGACTTTCACCATTGTGCCTTTGGAATTATTAATTTAATGAAAAGGAGGCAGTTTTGTTTTCCTCAGAGATCACAATCTGTCTTACATAATAGGATGTATTTAGATAATAGAACAAATGTGCTTTACAATGGTACTTTAACATGAGGTCTGCTAAAGTCCTTCTAAAAATTTGGTAAAGCCACATGACTCTCAGAGAAAGACGAATTAATGCATTCTTTTTATTGCAGAAACCAGTCCACTGATATGAGATAGTACCTTGCAAAAACTCCCTGCACATTTGGAGCAAAACCCTTACTTCCCCTTGTAAATATGGAAATTCTGGGTTCTAATCCTTGTCCTGAATATGGCTTATGTATCTCTGAATAAAATTAAAGAGGAAAACTAAATACCATCGTAAGTAGAAACCTCATGCCATTCCTCTCAGTCATTTCTGGAAAGAACCCTTAGTAAGGGCATCACAGTCAGGCTACTTTCTACTTACTCCTTATCTTATCCCATAACTCTTGGGTTTCTTTTCTGCACTCCTCCTACCTGCAAACACCATGTCCCACCTTCCTCATTCCAAACCCCCTGTGCCAGACGATATCCCTGGAGCTGGGGAACGTGGCATTTTACTAGGAATTAAATCA
Organism: Vidua chalybeata; assembly: GCF_026979565.1. NCBI lineage: Eukaryota > Metazoa > Chordata > Aves > Passeriformes > Viduidae > Vidua > Vidua chalybeata. Next base: position 72,863,450 of record NC_071532.1, on the reverse strand, counting down.
GTTGATGCAAACAATCAAGTGATAAGACTTTGGAGCACCTGAAATCCAGGATTCCTGCTGGCTAAGATGGCAATAAAAGAATGCTGCCACCTGTTCTATCAGCCATCTTGAACTGAACACGTGTCTGATTTCTTTAACTTTAAAGCAACCTGGAAACTATTTTGTCCAAATAAGAATGGCATTTCAAATCCTCTGCACTAAAAAAGCATCTAAACCAGTATTTTTAAATGCAAATCAACCCAGGTAAAGCCTTGGATGAAATTTTCCATGAAACCAATTGCATATTATAGCTGATATAATACGAATAATATTGTTACTTTTTACTAATTAATGACTAATTAGCTTCTAATAAAAAAGTGAATTTTATTAGAAGGGCATCTAATAAAATTTTTACAGGTGTGATCTCATTTAGAATCTGATTTAGCTATAGAAAAAGCTATTTTTATGGTTGTTGAACAAGAGCAGCAGTGGCTTTGTAAAAGATATATATGGCATGAAAGCCCTAAAGGAAATACAGATTTTTAGTGTGAAAAACACCATTTCTAAATTTCAACGGACCAATACAGCAATGTATGTATTTAACTGGCAAACGAAAGGTACCAAAAAAAGTACAAAAAGATGAAGCTAAGCCTGGAAAAGGCAGTTCAAACGCAAGCCGAGAGCTCCATCTGCAGCTGGGCTGTGGCACGGCAGAGACTCAGCCTGTGCTGAGCCACGAAGAGCTGGGATTGTAAAGATGTTGTTGTTAACTAGGAATTGGAATACTTTTAAGGAATACCTATAGATAAAATAAAGCTTTTCTTATCTTCCAGTCCATTTATTTTAATTTTCCTCTTTTATTTGTTTGTTTTGTTTTTGACCTGGCACCTTGAGGTCGCTACTAGCACTTGCATTATGTTCTTCTATCTTGAAATGTATGAGAAAAAAATTCTTACATAGTCCTGTGGCATAACCCCAAACCTCTCTTGGGCTTCACCACCTCTTCAGGTTATTTTTTTATTTTCATGGGTGAAGGTCTCTTGTAAAAGCTGCAGTAGACAGATATTCTGTCTGCTATTCTCATGCTCTGCATTCACCAGCATCTCTCTCCTCTGCCTTTTGATTTCCTAGTACCTTGCTTAATAAGGACATATTGATGACAATGCAGTATTGCTGTTTGCCAGGTTCTGTACAAAACTGAGAATCCTCTGTGCCTGTGACAGAATCCAGAGAATCCTCTCTCCCAGTGACAACCTCCTTGCATTCTAAAAAGTGAGCAAAAGGCGGACATATTCTGACAGTCATCTTAGAAATGCATACAGTTTGTAGCAAAATTAATTGTAGCTCATGCTCTACTATAACCCCGAGTACATAAAGGATAATCTGAATTTTAGAAATATGCATTCATCAGAAAGTGCTGATCTTCTCAAAAGGAACAGAAAGGATAACTGGAATATTTTCATGAAGTGTTTGCTCTCACAGCTGGACTTGTAAGTGCTCATTTGAAGTGGACCTTGTGGATAAGTACAGATTTATTTACTAACCATGTTATTTGTTGTTTTTCTTACTGCAGTGCATCTTACATATCTAGGTCTGCATTGTGTCTCAGTGTGGCCCAACACATTTTTATGGTGACTCAGTCAGTATTGAAGTTTCTAGATTGGCATTACACATATTTTCAGGGTGTTGGCCACAGATTGTCTCTAGTCTGTTCCCATGGGCTTGCTGCCTGTTAGCAGCTGAGTAACACTAAGTTACTGCCGGGGGGAAATTCTCTTATTTTTTTTCATTCCAAACTAAACCCACTCAAGTAGGATGTTCTCCTAATCCAGTTGGGTTGGACTAGCTGTTTTTTAAAGGTCCCTTCCAAGCCAAGCCATTCTTTGATTCTGAAAAGTGCTCTGAGACAGCTTTGGCATGTCCACCACAGAGTGATAAGTGGGGATGCCTGTGAGAGTCACTTAAAAACACGTTTCTGTTGGGAACTGAAATGCTAATCCATGAACAAAATTGATGCACAAATAAACCTTCTACTGGAAAAAGGCACCATTTCATTCCAGAGATAGTATTTTTAAAACTTTGCTAGACATAATGCATTGCAGAGTGCATGTTAAAGAGTATTTTAATTCTATATGTGTTCCTAAGGGCAAACATGGATTTTCTTTCTCACTCTGCACTCTTCATGCTCTTTCCATGTTATAACAGAAAACAAATAATATTCCCCGGAGATTTTTTGCATTAAATTTAAGCAATACTCAGCTTGAGAAGAAAGATGGAGCTATAATGGTCGGTATAGTTGGATCACCTATCCCTGAAAATAAGATTTCGTCTCTTTGAGCTCAACCTTCCTTAGAACAGAGTGCAAGCATTTTAACAGAGGCTCTTCTCCCTTTCTTCCATCTTAAAGTAAACAAGGGCTAGTAATAGTTCTATATAACTGTATACACCAAATTGTGACAGATCCTGGGGACAATAAAACATAAAATAGTAGGAATGACTTTAAACAAAATGGATGGAATAATTATGAATACATATACTTTGTAATTATTTTTATTGTTATAAGAATTGAAAGTGTCTTGGTACTATTATTAATTGATTTCCCATCCATTACTTTAATTCCACAATAAATATTACAATATTACAATATTACATATAAATCTAGACTTTTTTCCTTTTTTCCTCCTCTATAAATTTGTCAACCTACATTTTATACCAATAACACAAGCTTAATGATATACCATCTACTAAAATGCAAACACAAAGCTTTCCAGTATCAGATATTGTCGGAACCCAAGGTGTCCCTCAGACACTCTTGGATGTTCTGGGCCCAGGGCAGAAGCCTCTGAGACCCTGGCAGGCGGCCAGGGACCCCTGTGGTCTTGAGCTTGACCCATGGAACAATTTACCAACCTTGCAGGAAGAACAAGAAATCACAAAAGTTTAGATATTATAATAGAAGTAGTCACAAAGTGAAAGGTAGGATTTTTGAGTGCTGTACAGGGGGGTTTTAGGCCTTGTACAGGGGGGTCTGAGTTTTGTACACGGGGGTCAGAGGTTCTAAGATGGAGGGATTTGGGCGTGCCCTGTCCTCCTTCTTTCTTCTTCCTATTCTCCATGTTCTTGGTGGTGTTGGCACTCACAGATTGGTTTAGAGTAGAAAGTCACTGTTCAACATAGGTAGTAGGCATTGGGAAAAAACTATAAACACCTAATACGTAATGTGTGATATAAAAGATGGCACCAGCCCCTCGGGTCAGAGAGACGGGGACAGCCGGAGACGGGGACAGACAGAGTCAGGGACAATGTCAGGGAGTCTGTGTGCCTTGAGATAATATGCAATAAACTGCCTTGAGACCGGACGACTGAAGACTACTGAGTCTTTCTTTGAAGGCACGGGTTGGAGGAGAGACTTTACCACCATCCGGAGTCACCCAAATCCGGGGAAGACTCCGGCAAGATATATTTATCAAGTCAGAAATCAAGCTGTGATTTTATCCTATAGATTTCATTAAGCTTGGTGACAGCGTTAGGAAAAAGAACATAAACTTTTCCATTTCTTATAACTTAAAGAGTTCTGGAGTTGCCGAATACTGGAATAAAGTTGTAGGAGAAGGGCCAATAAATAAGAGATTTTGGGATATTTTTTGTGATGTTCAAACAGATGTCTCTGCACAGAAGCAACTCTTAAAGTCCCCTCTGATAACAAAAATTATTTTGAAGATCCTGGTGATCGGCTAAACAGAAGTTTCTCTGTGCAACTCAGCAGAGAAAAAGCATCTTCAGCTGTACAAGCGAGATGGTGGCAATAAGAATTGGGGATTCAATTTACCTCACTACTAGACATTACACAAGAGAAATTATGTAGAACATAAGAAAGAGGAGAAAAAATAAGTCAAGACTTGAAGATTATTTCTTACAGCCAAGAAGGTAAATCTATTTGCTTCATTAATAAGAAGACCAAGCTTTTCCTCAGAAAGAAGGACTAATGAAGATTTTAGTAAAGATCTATTCAATCCAGATGAGAAAAGGTGTCATAAGAACTAATGATTGGAAGCTGAAAATTGGAAAATTTAATTTGGGAACATAGCAGAATACAAGCAGTGAGAGTGAATAGCAAATAGTGAGAGTGAAACAAACTACTAAGAAAGAAGTGGATTTTCCACAATTTTAATTTTTATGAAGTAATGCCATATGTATTGTTCTTCAAAAATGTAATTATTTTTTTGTATGGTAATTTTGCCTCTGATTGAATGCTTTATTTTTCCTTTGAGACATAACCTCTGTTATTTATTTCTTTTTTTAATTACTCATTTATATGAAAGTTGACAAGAATTGTACTCTATAAAGTAGAAAATTAAAACATTGGGCTAAAGTAGTTCTTTTTGATATGGAAGGAAGAAAATTTGTGAGAGATGATGTATAAAAGGATTTATGTATACCTTAAAACTTCCCTCTGAGGAATGAGATGACTGGAAGTTGAATTGGAACCACCAGCTGTTGAAACCTTCTTTGAGTCTGTGTTGAAATGAAATCTCATCATAATATTTCTCCCTGCTAACAATTTCCCTTTACCTCTGTGAGAGAAGTATTATAGCAGTCACCTAAACTGAGAAACCAGAGTGAATGGAATAGAGAAAATGTTCTTGAAATTTATTCAAGACGATTCCTCAGATGCAGGAATTGATGTGACAAAGTCACAGTGGGCTTGGCCTATGATAGAAAACCCCTCTAGATTTTGAAAGTATTTTTGTTAAAGAATTTTTGCTTCAAAGATCATCATCAAGTAGCAGCAAACTACAAGAGCAGAATGTTGACCAACTTTTTTTCTAGCTATGTTTCTCTCTTTTTGAATGACACATTATATGGATATATTATGATACCTGAGATCTATGTTTTATGATATTTTCAGTCTTTATCACAGCAACAAGTCTGTGCCAGAAGATCACAGACCATCCTTAGCTATTCTCAGCAGTGCCTTCAAACAGAAAACATGAGGCATTGTTAGCTGACCGTGGAGACACTCACAGATATTCACCAAATCATCTCTGTTTCCTCAGAGTGGATCAGTGTGTGTTCATCAAGATACGTGGTAGTCCAAGACACTGCTTGCACACAGTCTTCAGTTGAAGGGGATGGAGATAATTCTCCATGTGGAAACAAGCTACACTATATGTATTTTTCATTCTTTTCTGCAGATATTTCTCTTGCAGGGTGTGCAGAACAGCAGAGCAGGAACAAATGGAGCCATTATGCCTATTCACTGAAATATTTGCTCTTTGGTGTACTACGTGTTTTCTGATTTTCCTGCCCTGTGGCTGTGAAAACAGATACAGCTTTCTCAGCTGTGAGAGAACTCTGTGCTCTATTTAGGGAGATTTAGGGAGCAATGGGCCCTGTAGCATCCTGGGTCATTTCTGCCACGGTAAGGAAACTCTTATGCAGCTCTCAAGAGCTGAATTTCTGGAAATCCTGTACCCCCCCTAGAAAGTCTGAAGACCCTCTTCAGTTCTTTAGCAGGACCAGATGCCTCCTCAGACTGCACAGAGTCTTTCACATGACCCAGGAATTCAAGCCACCTGCCAATTTTACTGCATCCATCAGCACATCCATGGAATTCATTTGGAGACAGACACGTTGACCTGTGGGGGAGAAACAGACTCTTTCACTTACACCATTGATCTGAATTCACTGGCCAACTGACAGGGCAGGTCTGTAGTTCTGGCTGGCCTAGTCACATCATGGTTTCTAAGTCTCAATCTGCTGTTGCTCGTTGCTCTCTGGTTTAAGTTGTGTAATGTATAAGAAAGGCATCCTGCTCAGGCACTACCTGTCTGGATTTGGGAAACTCTTTGCCGATTTGAATTGACCTTGTTCATGCATAGTGTTCTCATATTTTTGAAATGCGTTTAAAATACTGTGTTTTTTAAAAAGCAACAAATTTCAAATGCTTAGTGACAAAACCAAGTTCTATACTGCTAAAATACTGATGCAAGAAGAGCTGTACTAAAGTCAGAATGATGGCTGGAAGTGGGAAGGACACATTGCATCTAGCAAGTACTGAGACCTTGCATCCTGCCTCTAGCCAAGAGCAGAACTTTAGGAAAGAACCTGCAAGGATAGGGTAAACAGAAAGAGACACTTCACTTTATGCTCACTCCAAGATGCCAGGTTTTTGAATGAAATGCTGCACCCCAGGTAGGCTCTACTTCCATGCCTTTGTCTCTTTGCTCTTAACATCCATTTAAACTTTTAGCATAAAAGTAGTCTTTATTTGGTAATGAGCTCTATGGCCAAACTGGAGATTAAAAGTTCTTATTTAAAAAAATGTTACTTGTTAATTCAATTTAGTAGTTCCCAATTCCAAAAAGAATCGATGAATAAGTATTCAGCAATTTTTCAGTATTATAAACAGTGAATAAACATTCATTATCCATTTTCTTTGCTGCCTTTCTACCTTTTTACACTATATAGTGTCTTTTATATCTCTATCTGTATCAACTATATCTATATCTGTATTTATATCCCTTTGTCAAATCCAAAAGGTTTATCTGACCTTTCCTTGTCTTCTGTCCTGAAATTGGGACAAGTTATTAAACACTGCCATTCTCATATTACCCCTAGAGCCATTCTTGCTCTAACTCCTTGCTTAAAATCATCACAGAAGGAAGATGGCTGCACCATCGTGAACAGAAAGAAACACACAGTCAGCTCAATAGAACACTTGGTTTGCACAATGATGCAATTTAAATTCTTTGATATTTTAACACAGTGAAACATGCACATGAAATTCCTAGCCACTCTTTATAATTTTTCTTTTTTTTTGTTAAAAAAGATCCAAGGGAGGCATGTTGCCTTGGAATTACAGCAAAAGATGTGTTATTTTGTTGGCATCTTTTAGGAATTTTTGAGTTGCATGTTAAAGCAAAATTGTGCATCAGCAGAATTGATGCTGGAAATGTTACAGGTCTTTATGACAACCACTATATTATCATGTCATGATAAAAATAAGTTGGAAAGATGGCTTTGGTAATTGGTCACAAGAACCAACATCCAAAGATAAAAAGGTCTCTTCATGTACAGGGTACATTGCCCCAAGCTGGTACTACTGTGTAATTTTTTCAGATTTAAATTCTTGCATTGACAGGTTTCTCTGAAGAACTGCATTTTTGATGCTAAGTGCTACAGAAGCTCCTATAGAAGGCAGCTAAGGAAACATAGGGGCAGGCATGATAGAGAAAACTGAAGACAGCAGAGCCTAATGGAGCACAAAATGAATTTTGTCTGCCAGGGGCAGCATTTGGTGACAAGGAAAATTTGCAAGTATTTTGAGGCTACAGAATTTGGAACCTTTAGGGCTCTGTCTTATTATCAACATGGTTACTTAGTCCAATTACACAAAACATTTCAGCCAACTAGTTAATACCGAATGACAATAGAAATGAGACAAAGGGCAGAAAATTAATGAAGAAAAATAAAAATGAACCTGGTTGGAACAGCCATATTTGCAAGCATACTCATATACAAGAACTCAAAAAAAACCTAGTAACTGTAGATATTTCCTTCTTTTTTTTTTATGCTCTTTTTTCAGACATGACTGAATAGATGCTCAGTCTACATGCAAGAACTTTTCCTTCTTCAGCTGTTGGGAAAGAAGTAAAGACAAAAAAAGTTATACTGAGGGCATTTAAAAAGCTAATAAAGTTTAGAAACTCTGAGGCTATAATGGGACATTCCAAATAACTGAATAGCTGATATTATTTAAGAAATAAGGATTAAGCATTACTTAAGATAAGAGAGGAGGGAAGAGGGAAGAGAGGTATAACAAGGTATACAAGCAGGAAGGACTGAAGGGACGATAGAAGGAGGAGGGACAGAAACTGAGGGAAGACAGATTTAGACTATAGAGACTAACAGGACAAACAGATCTGGCAGCAGAAAAAAATGGAAGAAACATGGAAGAAAAGGATACTGAAAAGTAGCAAAGAATAGAAGAAAGAGTAAACTAAGAATGAATACAACAGATATGTATTCTAGTTTTCCCTGAAAGCAATGCATTTCCATGCAGAAGTGTTACTATCATAAAATCAATACCACAGTGGTTTAGCATAGTCAAACTAATATACATCAGCATTTCTTTTCTTCTGGTTGCAGATATAACCAGCCTCTTATTGACTCGATGTTTTATTTTGGATGGAAATTTGGACCTCAGAGGACTGGTCCAATCAGCTCCTGCATTTTATTTGAAAGTCATTTTAGAAGCTACCTCATTTGCCCTGGTGATGTCATGCAGCAAATTATTTCCTTAGGAACTAAGTTGAAGTGTGGACTGACAGTCAGTTTTGAGTATCTGGCTTTTGTTATTGCAATAACAAGATTTTAATGTGTGCAGGTCAGAAAGAAAATATTTACAAACAGTAGTAATGTCAAATGGGTCTCCTCCTTTCCTAATGTTTAATGTAAACACTTTTAATATTGATTTTACCTTGCATGAATGTTCTCTAAATCAGTAAAATCCATTCAGACATTATAAGCATATATTTGTTACAATAACTTAACATCATAGCATATTTGAGTTTCTCTTGAATATAACTTTATGTTTCAAAATCTTGACTATGAGGAAAATCAGAAATATCCTGTTAGACACACACACACACACACACACACACATTTCAGCTAGCCTCTCATCTTTAATTCTGTTTCACAGCTTTCTTTTAGATAATCAGAAAAGAATCAATAAGAAAATAGTAGATCTTTTATGATAGCAAAGAAGTTTTAGAATCACACTTGGTCTTGCCATTGATTTAGGGATATAAAAGAAGGAAAGGGCAGAATTAATAGGGCAAAGCTGACTTAACAGAATGATGCTAGCTCTCCTAATTGATGAAACCAGAAAACAGGATCTTCCCAACTTTTTTTTAGCACATGGAATAAAAACAGAGCTTGGGAGAAGAATGAATGAGCCAGGGAACGGGCTCTGTTTTTCAGTAAACAATCCATTGTCTGTGTGAGCAGAGCTCATGCAAAACCCCACCAGTCCTGCTCCCACCTCACACCCTTTCTGGCTGTACTTGAAAGGCACTTTTGTCATCAAGAACCCATCTCCTAACCTGGAGCACCCTTCATAAAGGAGTCACGGATGTCTTGCCTACTCCAAGCTGTTTAGAGAAAGTTTTCTGGCAAACATCATTTCATTCTCTGCCTCACTCTCATATTTTTTCTAGACAAGATGGTAAACTGGACCCTAAGTTTAATTTGTAGAACTGTTGTTTGCTAGTGCCATGTGCCAGGGCACTGATGGGCTGCGGTGGCAGGGCGGGAAAGACCGGGGGGTACATGGGGGTACACAGAATTTGCTAACACACACTAGAACCCCGACCTAAACCCAAAGTCTGGGATGCAACATCTGGCAAAGAAGAGCCCTGAGGGGCTGGAGACTGGCACTGCTGAGGAATTGCTGCGGCTGCTGCAAGATTTTTTGTGCTGTAAGTTGTGTGAAACATGCCTTCCACCTCGGTAATAAGATCAGAAATTGAATTAAAAGCCTGGAACTTCTTATTATAATTTCATAGGTTAAGTCTTATACTTTTATAGGAAGGTATCAATTTTACATATGCAGGGTTTGGGGATTTCAGGGCACGAAAAGCAGCTTGCTGTTCCAGATGGTTTATAAAGTCTGACAACACTGCTTCACCCTGTAGAGCAGTTTTTGGAAACTGTCCCCAGCTTACCAGCTGTACAAGAATGCAGTGACAGAAGGGAATACTTGACATATTTATAAGCAAAATTTAAACTATTTTCTATCCTTAGGGGAAGAGATAAGCATCTCCAGTCTAATATGATGCTATTAAATGCCAGAAGCAAAAAGATGCAAGATGGATCTCTCAGTGTATTTACGCTTTAAATATCCGACCGTGTACTTGTTTCACTTGCCACTCAGTCCCCGTCATTGCTAATTAGGCACCCGGCTGCCAGCAGCCCTCCTCCTTTCTGCTCCATCCCAAGGGCAGAGGCAGGCACTGCGGCTGGGGCTGGAAAGTTTAATGCCTCAGCCTGACTGACCGCCGGGTGTCACTGTTAGACAGAAATAAACTCGGGAAAGCTGAAAACCTCCCGATATCTTCTCCACTTGTAGGCTAGAAGATGAAAATTTCATTCCAAAATCCTCTTCTCCATCTGGCCTCTCATTGGAGGGAGTTTTAAAGGATATTTCGGAGCAGGATGATTCTGTTTTAAATGGATTTTGGAAAATGCTTTCATTTTTAATAAAAATACCAAAGGCAGGGGAAAAAATGAGAAAAAATAAGGTTAACTTCTGAGCATTTGAGATATGCCGTGCTGCTAAAATGTGTCAATTACATTTATTTACTGGCATCGTAATCCAAGCTGCAGATAAAAATAGTGCTGAAATAATATGGAAAACTTGATCCTCCAGATTTTCAACCTGAAGTATTAGATTTCTAGTGTTTCTTGGGCCAAGACTAAGCCTACTGACTCTTTTAATTAGATGTAAGAGAAAATGTTGGATTTGAAACTGGCCAAAAGTATAAAAAAGCTCTTAAAGGAAAACCTAATTTCAAAAAGCTTAAGGATGCCTGTCTATTTAAAACAGAAAATACTGTGGTACTCTTAAGAAGGAGAATACATTGGTACAACTTCAGAGTCTTTTACCCAGATAATGAAAGTAGAAAAAAAAGTATTTTCTCTCTCCACAGATAATGTAACTGAATGCCATGCCCTTATAGTGAACAGTTGAGAAGTACAACCAATTAATTAAAAAAAGGGGTAGTAACCTAGAAAAGGAGGATAAATTAATCCCAGGAAAATGGGAAAATGAAGACAGTACCTCAATGAAATGTACATTCTGAGTGGAGTAAAATCATTGAGTGTGATAGAGATCAAAGGATTTATTGCCTCCTGTCTAATAGAAATGGAAGGATTTATTGCCCCCCAAACCTGCGGCTTCCAGAAGAATGTACTTACCCCAGTGTCTGCTAAATGTGGATAAATTCCTTCCCTCACAAGCTTTCTAAAATGTGGAAAGATTTACTTCCTTCTGAACAGTCTGCCTCAAATAAGCAGCTACAAATTATGCCACAGATGGTGCTTTTTCCTTCTCTTTAAGGAGAAAATTTCACGGAGGAAACCTAAAAGCAAGTAAACATTTTTTATGGATTTAAAAAAGAAATACAACTTAGACAATAACATCAAATATTATGTATCTGCTGAGGCTGGTTAGAAATACTTTTGAGGTAAGGTATTACTTGAAAACAAGGCCACGTAATATGACAATTCAAAGGCAAGGTCATCAAGCATATGGCTATTTCAGTTTATAATAAATTTGATAATATTCTAAAATAGTTATGTAATGTAACCATGATGATCTAAGGGTATAACCAAATTAACATTGCAGGGACTTAATACTTTGTCTACTTGCACTGCTGGGAAACCAGGCAAGACTTCAGACATCCACGATCTGCTTCAGAACCAAAAGAAATGACAAACATCAAGCCACAATTTTGCAGCTTCTGTTTCATATTCGGAAAAAGATTTGGGTGCCCAAAAGCAAGCCTGCATTTTTCCAACTACATCATTGGGCCAATAAAAGATATTCACTCTGCCCATAAATCTTTCTTTGCTATCATTAAAATGTTAGAATATGTTTAAAGCTTTCAGATGTTACTGGTTGTTATGTAATAAAGAAGTTGATTATACATAAAACATTGCTTATGTGGAATAGCAGCCAGGTTCAAAGAATCAGTAACTTCAGAGACTATGAGGATAAATGAGAGCTTGATCAAAAAATTGAAGCCGAAGCTGAGCATTCCTACAACTAAGCAATTTTATCTGCTGTCGGGTTTTCCAAATCAATTCCCAGCTGCCAAGAGTTATTAAAAGCCAGAAAGGTGGAAGTGCACAGGAGAGGCACTTGGTCAGAATTTTGTTCTTTTAAAAACTCAGATTTGTACAGGACTCCTGAAGTTGTGGTGATATGCACTGTGAAGCAGTTTCCCTGCTAGGATAGATCTCGAATAGAACAGCACCAGGACGCCTGGTCTCTGACTCCCACATGACTCAGACTTGAGCCTGATACACCTAAATGGAAGCCCTGAACGTGTAGCTACCTACCTCATTCCTCTTCCAGGAGCTGTAAAAAAATAGCTTGTGTCAAAATGTTAAATATTCACTGGGCCAGTGAGAAACCAAGAAAAATCTGTTGTTTGCAGGCAGTAAAATGTATTAGTGAAGACAGGAAAGGACTGAGCATGTTTGAACCTCAGTGTAAACCAAGGGAAAGGGCTGACACAACTTAGATGAGGAGCTGAAGATGGTAAAAGAGGAAAACTCTGGGCTTTCCATGTCTCAGATGAGTATTCCTGAGGTGGCTGTCATTTTTTTCTATGTCTATTTCTTTCACATTTAGGAAGGTATTGTGGTTTGAGAATAGTGCTTCCCAATTCAGTGCCCCCACCAAGACTCTCCAAATCACAAACTGCTGTCTTGCTCCCCCTGCTTTCCTCTCCCTCTCCCCTGAGGGTGACCGGAGAGCAGAATTGGAGACACAACGGGTGAAGATCATGGGTTAAGATACGAACAATTTACTGGAAACAGCAATGAGATAAGAAAAGGAATAGTAACAACAACAATACTAATAACACAGTGCACAAATAAGGGAACATTACTGCTCACCCTGGAAACCTCTGACAATAGGCAATACCCTTCACCTCCCTCTGCCATGCCACACCCACCACTCCCCTCTGGAGTGGAATTGGGGCCATGCTACCCTGACTAGAAGGAACCCCTTGTCATTGAAAAAGACTCTTGGCTCCCCATCCCTGACAATGATATGATTCCTTGGATAATGGGAGATTATTACCTATGGACTACTGTGCATACCAGCATGAGAGCAGCAAAGATGGCAAAGTGCAAAGAGTGAAATGTGCTGTGGAATGGTTAGCAGAATGGAAACCGGAAGGGACAACAGGTCTCTTCTGCCACGGATTTTTGAAACAGAAATATGCTTCCTCAGAAAAGTAGTTCTGATGTTACTTACTAGAAAGTGCCCTGGGGCATAGATCTTCTTGTGTTTTCCTTCTGATTTGTGCTTTTGTGGGACCTGATTTTCCTGTAAAAAGTACTGATAGCATGAAGCCTTAAAAAAATTATGCAATAAAGACAGGGGAAAAGACATTGTAATTTGCAAGTAAGTGTAGGCACACCAAAGAGCTCCATGGGGCTAATCTGTCCTGCTAGCCTTGTAGTCACATCTGAACTAGTTTGTGAAGAACTAGCACAGATACCACAGAGCTCCCTGGCAGTGTAAACCTACCCCTGGAGCAATGGGATGATGCTGTCCCATTCTATGCTCTCACTGGTACAGGGACATCTAAGAAAAGAAGAAAAACACATGAATAAAACCAAATAGGCACAATTCCCACCTCCTGTTCATTTGCTGCCAGTCTGAACTCATAGTCCTTATTCTGCATAGGTATTGTGGTAAGCAGCTTCCACACCACACTGTGTTTGCCTTGACACTTCATTATAGGTCTCCACAGATGAATAGAAGTGACCCTGCACTGAGGAAGCACTTAGAAAAGCAAAAGCTAATATTTGCTGGGTGACTTGCTTGTTTATGCTTGGAGCAGGAGTGGTGACACCTGAAATCCTATTGTTGTCTAGGGAGCAGTCAATCAAACTCCTGGCACCTCCACTCTGGTGTGTGGTGAATCGGCCCTGGTTGGCAGCCAACCTCCCACACAGCCTCTCACACCCTGCCTTTCCCCAGCAGGGACTGACACAGGGGATGGGAAGAAGGAGACTGAGAAAGCTCATGGGCTTTTTAGATCTCTTGTGGCTCAAATACTCAGGAAAAAACATGTGTTGAGGTGGGAGGGAGTCATAAGAAACATACACTGGACAGCAGTGTACTTGGCCAGCTATACAAAGGCGAAGCAATGGTCTCACTCCTGAATTCCACACTGACCACAGCTCCCAAGTTTGTGTCAGTGTGATCTCAGCCAACAGAGACAGCACAGTGGGTGGCTTTAGCCTGTAGGCTGTTAGACAATAATGTCATGACCATCCTCGTTTGGCTTTAATGCTCTCCTTTGATCTCCTGTCAACCTTGGTTATCCATTTTCCACAGGGACAGCCCTCCTGAAGTCCATTAGAAGCACAACAGTTATGGGCCACCTCCATTTCATACAGTTTCCCTGTCCCTCCTGCAACTCATCTGAAGCTGACCTCAGCTGCAGCTCCTGGAAGTGGAGCTCTTCCCAAGTGCTGGCCTGGGAGGGCCACCATTCTCAGCAGCCTGGGCAGACAGATATGCACATGGCCTGGTGTAGGGCTGTGAAAGGCATAGGGGTGTTCAGAGGGCAGGTGGGACCTTTCACTGTGTTTGATCACAACAAAGTCAAACAGTCACGCAACACATTAATGGAACTAATTCTCACCTTGTGAGATGGTGATACAGCTCTATCCTTCACTTTACTTTAGAGATTTCTGTCCTTTCTGGATCTTTAAGCTTCAGATAAAACTTTCAGGTGGCCAAGACTCACCCAACATCACATGCTTCAGAGAGAGGGATATCTGGGCACACTGCACTGAAAACCATGGATCCACACTGGAGGGAAGATGTCCCACCATACCTTTGACAAGATGTATTTTTAATATATTAATATTAAAATATATTTATATTAATATAGTTACTATATTAATATATTTAATATACATTAATGAAAATGAAATGAAAATCTCTCTCCAGAACCATGCATCTGAATCGCCACCTTTTGTGGCACCGAACTTGATAAAAGCCCTGATCTCTAAATGTAAATAAGAATCAGATTTGAGAAAATAATGCTTCAAAACAAACACTTGGTGTTGTCTTCAAGTTGCTATATAATATTAAAATTGAGGAGAAATTGCATTTTGGAAAACTACATTACGTGGGTTTATTTACTGTCTATACAGATCCCTGCTATTGTGTAGCTGTACTTATATTTATATATATATAGACACATAAACATTTCTAATCGGAGCAAGGGAGAAACTGAATTTCAATACAGACTATTTTTCAACTCAGTAAGCAGTAGTGATTTTTTGAACTAATTTTTGAGTGATAGAATATTTTAAAAAATGTATTTCTCTCAGCCTCTGTGAGTACACTAGAAAATTTTGATGACAACTGTAGTCCAAATGGCAAGGTCCTGTTACAAGGAATTCATCACAGATGTAGTCCTTAGGCCAAATCATGACCAAAAGAAGACTGAAAATAAAATGTTAAGAAACAGCTGATACATTTTAATTTATGAAATGCAAACTGGGCACGATCAGAGGGTTCTGACATATATTTACTTGCTAGTAGCACTGTGGGGCAATGCCGGAGCCAACGGTGAAAACTTTCAGCTCCAATCCCCCTCCCCTTTGGCAGCTGTTGAACATCATTTCTCAATCAGGTCCACTTCTCCAGCATGTCAGTGAGCTTCAGAACTTCTCTCCAGATGGCTACTGAAGCTGGGAGCAATGACTGCAAGCTGCAGATTAAATATCTAAGTTCCTCACACAAGGCTTGAGCCTGCAAATGCATGCAACCTTGTTTTTCCTGGGAGGCATCAGTGGGTGGATGCAGCTGAGGCAGGGAGAAGGCAGGATGAAGTGTGTAGGAACAGGGAAATGACAGCAATGGCATATCAAACCCCTGAAAATAAAAGGATTATCATTGATTTCTACAGGATGTGTAGCAGGTTCAACACCTTATGCTACTTCACATAGGGGCTGGCCTTCCAGGCTGTGCAGAGCCTCTTGCCTCAAGAGCATCCTTGGTACCCTCTGCTCCATGGCGCACATGGCCATGCAATGCTGTCTCTGGCCAGAGTATCCCTGGTTTCTGGGAATATTGCCAATTTTTCAGATGCCAGTAGCAAAGATTGTGTATCTTTTTCTGCTCCTGTCACAGCACTTTTGTCAGTAAGGGAGAGACAAAGAGCACACTTTGTATTTTCTCAGGAATGATGATTATTATTGCTTTTGTACTGCTGTGAGGTCCTGGTTCCTGAAGGTATTATGTAAGCAGGGACCAGCTTTTTATCACTATCAGCAAACCCCCATATTTTCCTGAACTCTTTGTGTGGGATCTTACCTCAGGATAAGATTCCTAGTAGCTGGTCAACTGACTTTTTCCCTGCTAACTGTTAAATGCTCTTGATCATTTATCTGCAGATTGTGATGTGAATTTAGGCACTTGAATCACACATGGATATCTAAATGGAGAAACATAAACTTAGGTGTTAAATTGAATCACACTCACTGTTCTTCAGAAGATTTCTTGTGACTGTTAAGCAGTTTTTTTCATATCACACTTGTACTCTCTCTCCATTTCACCCCTTCCAAGCAACCAAAGTAGACAAATAGCACCAATAATACTAACTTCCATCCAGTTACAGCATACACATTCCCAGTCACTCTGATTATAGAAGACTTCTGAATTTCTTCATCATGAAAATATATTAATGTATATTAAATATATTAATGTATATTAAATATATTAATATAGTAACTATATTAATATAAATATATTTTAATATTAATATATAAAAATACATCTTGTCAAAGGTATGGTGGGACATCTTCCCTCCAGTGTGGATCCATGGTTTTCAGTGCAGTGTGCCCAGATATCCCTCTCTCTGAAGCATGTGATGTTGGGTGAGTCTTGGCCACCTGAAAGTTTTATCTGAAGCTTAAAGATCCAGAAAGGACAGAAATCTCTAAAGTAAAGTGAAGGATAGAGCTGTATCACCATCTCACAAGGTGAGAATTAGTTCCATTAATGTGTTGTGTGACTGTTTGACTTTAATAGTGTTGTGATCAAACACAGCTAACTTCAGGGAATGTTCAGTGTTGGGATTGTGGTTCTCAGATTTTTACCCCAGGCTCTCCCTGGGGATTCTTACTGGATATGACAAAATTCTACTGAAAAAGAGAAAAGATGTCCAAATCTGAAGGACAGCTTGCATACCCAAATGCTTCTCGGCCTTATTTTGTTCCCCATGCCCCCCAGCTGAATTAGTGGACCATTAGTTTTCCTACAAATCTTTGTTTCGTGAAAAATTTATGTCTTCACAACAATCAGCTCACAACTGTGGTCCCTGCAGGACAGGCACAACAGAATACAGATGTTTTGGTGCCTGATAGCTTGCATGCTATTTATTTAGTTTCTCTTAGCTACCACTATTTTATTTGTAGTGTTTGTTTTTTAAAAAGTATTTTCCTCCAAGTAGGAATCTGATTCAAGCCAAAACTTTATGGGGAGACAAGAAGAATGCCTGCTGGGTCACACTAACTTAGGACAAGGACCCTCAAGAAAACCATGTAGTTTATACAAATATACTGAGAACACCTGTGATCTGAGATCTACACATCAGCTCTTGTTCTCTAAATAATTTAGGAATTCAAGAAACAGCAAACACATCATGTCTGATAGTCCTGGGCTATTACAGATTTATTGAGTAGATCACAGTGATCCAGGATTCCTTTAGTCAAATTATTACAATCTGTGTTCCTGCTAAGATGTAGTCCATGTTTCCTTCAGGTTTGAATTACTGCTCACCAAGAAAAGCTTTGAGTAATTTTAGACAAGTTGTTTCACTGTGATGAATTCATATCTTCTGGGTCTTATGTAGCCCCATAACAATTTATTTGCCAGTATCAAGAATCAATACAGCCATTTTGATCTTGCTATTGAATCTAAAAGCATAGTATGTAGAGGGAAAATCACTTTTAGGATGGACAAATAATGTGCAAATATTTCCTGTGTTGTAAAGCAACATTTCTGAAATTCCCACTGTTTACTGAAGCCTAGGAAGGCTGGAGCAGACTAGGAAGACAGACCAGCTGGCTACCCACATGAACTCTCTGGTGGTGATGAAGAAGCCTGCTGGTTATCCTGCTAAACCATTTGGAAGTGACAGCTTGCAGACTCTTGGGATGTACAGACACACGAGAGAGGAGTTCAAGCCTGTTGGAAGCTGGTAACGTCTGGATGAGGGGGAGAGGGGATAAAGTGCAATCTGTGGTGTGAGAGAAAAGTGAGAGTCCTAGATTTCCAGCCAGGCTGTTCTGTATTTCCTCCTTTCTGTATCTGATTTGTTGTGTATCAAAGGTGAATAGAACACTTGATACCACAGACACCTAAGGGGAGCATCACTGATCTCTGCAACCATGTTCCTGGTCAAAGACACATCCAAAACTTGGCTAGCTCCTCTATCCTCAGCATCCAGACTGCAGTGTTTATGTTACACAGGTAGCCTTGAACCTCTCATGTCAATCCTGTGACAGGACCAGCAAGAACTCTTTGGGCACTAGGTCAGTTCTACTCGATCCATTTTTTCAAGTGACTGGAGAGCCATATCGAACTCTGACTTGTAAGCAACTTGTAACTTGTTAGTAACTGACTTTTAAGTAACTTCTGCTTTGGATATTATCTGACATCCTGTGCATTTCTGATCCCTCTAAGTTCTCAAAAGACAGAAAACTTATTAGAGATTTGCTTTGTGTGGAAAGGAAAATCAAAGGGAAAATAAAAAAAAACCCAAAGGGAAATCACAGAATCATAGAATCAGTTGGTTTGGGAAAAACCTTAGAGATAATTTATTCCAACCACTCCTCCCTGCTACCTCCCCTTGCCCTTCACCCTCCTTCCACCCCCTGCCCTTTCACCCCACTCACAAGGGACAGGGATGCCACTCCCACTAGCAAGCCACTCACAGCTCCATCCAACCTGGCCTTGAACATTTCCAAGGGTGGGGCATCCGCAGCCTTTTTGGGAAACCTATTTCAGTTCCAGCTTCATTACCCTCTGAGTAAATTTCTTCCTAACATCCTATCTAAGGCTCTCTCCCTTTGGTTTAAAACTAGGCAACAAACATAAGCATAACCACAGGAAGGACTTTCCAAACATAAACTCCATTTTACCTAGACTCACCAAAAAAAAACCAAAAAAAAACCAAACAAACAAAAAAAACCAAACCAAAAACAAAACAAAAAAAAAACCACCAAAAAACCAAAAAAAACCACACCAAACCAAACAAAAAAAAACCCACAAAAAAAAAACAAAAACAAACCCCCCCCCCCAAAAACCCCAAAAAACAACCAAAATTTTTTTCAAAGTCACATTCTTTCTCATAAGCTAGAAAAGTGAGCTTTCATCAGTGTCAGCTACTTGCTCAGCACATTTTAGGCACCACCTCCGATTTAACAAACAAAAAACCTTAGAAATCTGGAATAACCAGCTGGTATTTGCCTGTTCTAGCCTTATTAAGTAGGTCATATTTCCCAAGCCTCAACGTGACCACAAAACACAAAATGCATCTTTTATTTCCAGTATGAAATACTGTTATTTTAACACAGTTTTAACTTCAATGGAAACAACAATTTGCTTAAGTGTTTAGTACTGTGGTTATATATTTATTTGGAAGGATAGTAGTTTGAAATTTTTTTCAAATGAGGAAAACAGTTTATACTGCAAAGATGAAAGAATCTCCATCTTCTATCTGGACCAAATGAGTGTGTTTGCGTGTTCATCAAAGCTAGTCCAGAGGGGAAAATGTAGCAGAACCTGCTGTGACAAAGGAAGAAGTTGCTAGTTCAGAAATTGCTAATGTAGAAATAAGAATCTCAGAATAAACCAAGACAAGTGATCTACCTTGAAATATATGTCAGATCTAAATGCAAAGAGCTATTTAAAAAAAAAAAGGAAAAAATGTTCAGGACGCAGCCTCCTGAACTTCTGTGGAGCTCTAGTGCTAATTGAATTTTGGATTGTTGCACACCTGGTATACTCGATGATGCAATGGCATCTAGTGGGAAAGTAATTAAGCATATTCAAATCACTGCACATTGACATAATGTTTAAATAGGTGATGCTAAAATATCTCTGTCACACAGGTAGGTGATGCTCCCAAGTACACTCTTTGCTAACTGCAAGACACAAGACAAGCAATTCTATCATCTTTTTGTTTTGTTTTGTTTTTGTTTTTAGTTGTTGTTTGTTGTTTGTTTCTTTGCGTTGGCTGAACACCAGGTGACTCTGAGCACTCACAGGTTTTGTGCTTGCAAATGTGGCTAATAAAGAGTGCTGTGTGAACACTTATCACCAAGTGCCTGAGTGCCTGGCTTGCCTGCCTGGGCACGCAGCAGGATGGAGCACTTCACTCACACAATACACACCAGTGGGCCAGCACCAATGTTGGGTCACGGGCAAACACTGATGATGTAAATTATACTCAGTACTAGACTTTTGGTGCTGTAAGGCACCTAATGGGCTTTGTTTTCATTTTTGTACTGGACCCTGTATGCTCACAGTCTAATTGGATGATACTATTTTAATGATGTTGGCAAGACCAAATGTGCTCATAAAAGCTTGTGATGTTTTTTGCACTTTACAGCAATATATTACTGATTTTTGTCCAAGGGATGGTCTAAATCTGTTAATTTTTCTCCTAAAGGAATGAAATGTTGAACACATTCAGAGCTTTAAAAGTTTACAAATTTTGTGGAGCTAAATCATAACCCAGTCTTTGGAAGTGGATCTCTTGTCAGTGTTCCAGAGCTGCTAAGACATTTTGCTGGTGAGTTGTAGTTAGTGCAGTTAGAAATATTACAGGCTCTAAAAATGGAAATTTAGAAGCCCATTATGTAACTTTCTCAGAAAGAAAAAAACCAAAACATATGCCAGCACTGTAAAAGGCAGTTGTTATACTGCTAGACAAATTAATACAGATTAGAAAGGAGAGAAAAGGAGCATGAAAGACGGAATATGATGCAGATAAAATCTTAAATAAAAACATACAAGAAAAAATGAGTCAGAAAAATAATGAAAGAAACATTCATAGTAATTTAGTGAAGGGAAAGAACAAAATTTGAAGTGACAAGACTGTGATTCCAAAATGCCTTTCCTCTCACATCTTTCAACCTGCCTAGTGGCCCACTGCTGTGAGTCACACTTGCTGTCTTCTTGCAGTTCCCTGGAGTGCTATCAGCTATGATTACTGCATACATTCAAGTATTCTCTAATCTTGAGCCTTGTCCTATTAACTTTCACTGGTATATGAGACATGTAACTTGCTGAGATGTTCTCCTGGATTTAGACACCTAAATTCAACTAATTTTTAGGACAAACAAAGCAGTTCGAACCCTGTCCCTTAGTTCTTGAAGTGAGAATTTGGTGAACCAGAATCCAAAACTGGGAAAAAAAAAAAAATCCACATTGCCTTTTCAGCTGCTGATTATCCTTAGACCTCTGACTGCCCCGGTTCAAATATCCAAATGTCTTGTTCACATTCACAGCTAATCATAATTCAAAAATTATTAATCAAGTCATGAATTCATGAATTAAATCCAGAGTCCCCTTCACTTTGCTCCTTTGTTGGTCTTGTTTGCAGAACAAACTGCACACTTGCCAGCCACTAGGACAAGATACCCCTGCACAATGTGATTGCAGCCCATTCCTTCATTAAAAATTTCTGGAAAAAGAAATAGTGCCTTACATTCATACAGGGGCCAGACCACTGGCCCAGTGAATCATGATTTTCTTCTGTGAAATGACACAACTTCAACAAGAAGCATGGAGAGCCTTTAATGCAAAGAGCACAGCCTGGCTGTTAGGGCACCATCTTAGCAGATGTCTTCTGCCTCCATAGGTTGCAGGAAGAATTGATTTCAAGTTTAGGTTCCTTGACAAGTGTTTGAGTTCCAGACTGGGAAATTGAAACAATTATGGAAAAAACCTTTTGGAATGGAGAAGTACCATTGCTCCTTCCTTTACCTTTCATATCTGTTATAACTGTAAAAGGCATCTCTAGCAATGATGACATACTTACAGCATAAATGTTGGTTCACCTAGAAATTAAAGGGGAAAGAGGTGAAATAAAAGCAAACCTCTGTGTGTGTCCAAACCAGCCTGCTGTTTTAACTTAGTAGTGCTTAAATATCCCACTTGAAACCCAAAGTAAAATGCCACAGAAATTGTTAAGAATTCAAGAGACAATAAAAATGGTTGTTTTGATTCAGATAAGGACTCACATAGTCCAGTGCTCTTCCACTGATTAACAGCGGTGGCTAAATACATACTGTAAAAATAGAACAGCTATACAAATGTTTTACACAGTATACAGTTCTGGCTTTGGCTACAGGAATCAGGATTTCAGAAAGAAAAAAAAAACAACAAAACAACCAATGGCTTATAGGACCAAAAAGAAGGAAGAAAAAGGTTTGAAGGATTAAAAAACCCCTAAAATAATGAAGGAGTGCTAAGACTCAAAAGGCAGAAGTGACATTCACTATTTTTCTGTATTTAGAGAGATGAGTTTTTTGATAAACTCAAAAAAGATGATTAAGGTGTTTCTAGCATTGTCTTCAAGAACTGTGAACAACATCATAGCAAAGTTGATCACTATTTGAACAATCTACCAAGAGAAGCAATGTGGAGACCTTCTTAGAATTATAAAGATGCTTAGGTTGGAAAAGACATCTAAGGTCAGCAAGTTCAATGTTAACTTGCACTTCTGAGTCCAGCACTAAAACTGTCCATTTTGAAATAACAATTTTTGAATAATTTTTATCTATGGACATGTAATTTTTGGGCTCATGCTTTTGAGCAGAGCACTCTGTTTTTTATCTATTCCTTCCAGTATTTATTATAATAAGGACTATCTGATATCCTGTGCTTGGATATATCTCTCACTTCCAGCTTCTTCTGTCCCAAAGCCATGACTTCTTGGAAGCACATATTACCCTTTATCACACAGTATTTAAATCCTTATCTCTCTGCCTGCAGATGTTTCTACTGTGTGGAAGTGGGGGACAGGAAGCATGTAAAGGCTTTTGATGACCCAGTCACTAGGCTGGCAATTCCAGCAGAAATAGAACCTGCTGTGATAAGCCCTCCACAGGCAGCTTTCCTGGCAGATAGTTCTGGGAGTGTGCTAAAGGGTTCACATAGCTTGACTATAACACAGGATGCTGGTGCTTGACAGAGGTCTGTAAGCTGGTTACCAGCAAGGTACTGAGCATTCATATTCCATAAAGAAAAGCATTTTGTTTTCTAATGGGAACATTTTACAGAGAGTTGCAGCAACTATTGTGTGTCAAAATATGACTGCAACAACTGTGCTTCCAGCCATGGTGAGCTCATAGCAAAATTTCATTAAATATTTATAATGCTTCCCCCTGAACTTACCTGACACATTAATCAATTAAGCCACATATAAGTAAAAAATGGGTCATAGTCTTACAGTCAGTTGATATCATGAATCTAAAACTGACAAAAAAAAAATCAGCGTACATATAATATAGGAGTTTGAAGAATTCATATCTGTAAAAGAAAAATATATCTGGGGTAATGTGCAATCCATATGCATGTCAAATCAGCAAGATATTTGAGCCTCTGTGAATGTTAACTTGTATGCCATTCCTTTTCCTTTTGTCCCTGGGACCCTGTAGTGAAGAGGGAAGTAGTCTTTAGTTGAGCATATTGGCTAAAGAAACCCAATTATCCAGGCTCACTTCAGATGACAATGCCTCAGAAATGCATGAAGTCCCTTGCTTTGGAGACGTGTTAGGAGGAAGAGGACAGTATTTTTTGACTATAATGATGCAGAGAGAGGTCTTTCTTGCCTTCATCTTTTCCAGGCTGGCTTTCTATCGTCATTGCAAGTATGGGAATTTTCTGGACTGTCCCATGTTATTTATGTTTGGCTTCAAAAACCATGGCAAAAAAGGGGAGTTCCCCAAAATAAAGATGATCACATCTTCCCATCCCTACCAATATAATTCTAAGTAAAGAGGATTTTAGTTTGTTTAAGAGTAGAAATTATAATGTCATAAATCTGCCCTGCACTTTACTCACTGTACCAAATTGCTTGTTCTTGGCCACTTTAAGTGGTAACTAAAGGCAGCCTACAAAAAGCAAACCATGTGAAGACTATAAGCACACTTTACTCAGCCAGAAAAATTCACTCCTTGGATATAATTTTGGGGACTCAGTGACAAGTTAGGTTATTTGTTCCTGTAGTGTCATTTACTCAATTCTATTTTTTAGCTTCCTTGCTATCCATTATATCTCTTCCATCATATTACTGATGTACATATGCAGAAGACATTTTACAAAGGCAGAGTACATTTCCAGGCACCAGATTGACCATATGCACACAGACTGCCTGTGATGCACAAGTATAAATACTGCTTTTTGGTGTGAGTATAATGAATCCATTATGAGCGGGAAATGCAACATGTGCTGTATATGTACAGAATTGTGTCATTCTTCTGCACTGATCTATTGTTTTTGGAAACCACTGGGTCCACTGAGCAGTCACAATGCATTTTTTCCTCAGATTGCACAATGAATATGGTGGCCTCAGGAAAATGCAGGCCTACCACTAACAGTCTCATTTTCTGAAAGATAGTTACTGTTTGAGGTATATTTTTTGTTCTCAAAACCTGTGAGGAAACAACTTTGAGAATGGCACCCAAAGCCTGCAGCTCAACCTGATGCAATTGTTAGAAACAGAAATAGTTCACCAGGTAGGTCTTGCCAGAGAGCAAGAGAAAAAATATCTATTTTTTTCCTCGGGTCTTAGTTCTGTACTGTGGGACCATGGAATTCAGATAGAATCTTTATACAGCTCTGTAAATCTCCAATCCTTCTATGATAGTTCTGACATCACTAGAAGCCATTCCTTCTCTTCAAGGTGGTATGATTACATCATTCTGCAATAGGCCTCCTAAAGGCTCCAAAAAGGGTTGTGTACCTACAAGAGTAGGGAAGCATTTGATAACATTTGTTTAATAATTTGTCCTCGATGTCCACTTCGAATGTTCTCAGTAATACCTGTAAGACATTCAGATCTCTTTCTGTGGAAGCCACTGCATGTGTTTGTCTTGCATAAGAGGAAAAGAAAAGGAGAGGGGAAAAAGTGCAATACAGAACATTAAAATAGGATGAGTTCTCACATAACACACTGCAGCAGAAGTCCTACGAGATATTCTCTGCACAGGTTAGAAAGTTTGAGCAGTTCACCACAAATCTTTTCATCTCATAGAAATACCAACAAAACAGTGTTTGACATATTTTGGCAAACTAGCACTGACAGTGGAGGCAGGTTTATTTAGTGAAGTACATGTCTGAGTGTTTGCGTAGCTCATGTGGACAGAGAGAACCAGTCAATCTAAACTGTGGGTCTCTATTCAAGGGCATCTGGTTAAATTTTTATAATCTGAGATATATAAGAATTTAGACTAGAGCACCCAATTGCTAGCTCTGGACTTGAATCTAGCTGTATGTGGGAATGGCCTGAAGCTGTGTCAAGGGGAGGTTTAGATTGAATATTAAAAAAGGTTCTTCACCAATTTGACTCAATGATCCTTGTGGGTCGCTTCCTTCTCAGCATATTCTGTCATTCTGTAATTGAGGTACATAAAGCACAATCCTGAAGGATTACTCTGGTGGCTATATATTTGGACTTTTCCTCTCGTTGAGCATCAACCTCAATGCTAGTAGGATCAGCTAAGGAATTGCTGTGGGATAAATGACAAAATTACTTTGAGCACCTTGGCAATAAGAGAAGTAGGACATAAATTGTTGAATATTTTAAACTTTTCAACAGACTGCAATTTAGCTTTTCTCTGTTTTTATCCAATCTCTCTTTCACAGCAAAACCACACACTTCTGTTTCTTCTATGACAAACATTTTAAGCCCCCCGAAGTTCTCCGCAACGTGGAGATTAAATTGACTCCTGAATTCAGTTTTGTCTAAGAACTACAACATTTTGGTCTCATGTGCTGTTCAGTCTTTTCTCTATTTGTGGAAGAATCTACTGGATACAGATAAAACACAGTATCTTTTTCTGACAAAACAAGAAGTAATTGTCCTTTGTAATGGCAGAGCATGTATGCATGCTTACAAAATTACTACCAGTCAAATGGTAGTTATGATTGTTTTGATTCCTCATGTAGCTGCCTGCAGAAGAAAATAGATACCTTCACTATTGTTCACATAACGATAAAAAAGTTATTATATGAAGCTGTGGTCAAGATGATTCACATGGAACTGTTGGGCAAAATTACCACCTTCAGCTGAACTCTAAGGACATCTTCTAGTAAAACTGCTTCTGGTCTATTTGGGTTATCATGTCAGGCAGCAAACTCTACAAGTTCAGGACTTCCTTCAAGAGGATCAGTATTTTAGGCATTTGGAGGGAGATGCACAACAGAATGGGTCAAGCTTTCCAGTTATCCCTCACTTGGAATTGCATGGAAGACAAAAATAATTTGTTCTCTTTTTCAATGTCTGAATTTTACAGGAGTTTTAGATACTTCCTTTATGGAATTAAGCTATAAACAGTGATAATTTAGTTAAAAGGACAGATTTATGTTGAAACATAGTAAATGGAGTAAGACATTTTATAAGGTTTCAGCAATCAATAGGCACATGATGAGACTGAGAATCTACTTAATAGTGTTAAGGGTATAGTGAGAGTTGTTTAGCTGAGATTAGTGGAATTAAGTGGTTTTTAAGTGAAGAACTGGTGAGGAGTCTGATAGAGAGCTTGTTAAAATTCAAGGTAAGCATTTAATTTTTTTTTAATAAGTCTTTAAATGCTTTGCTAAATAGCAGGACTACATACGTTATACCTGGTTCACAACTCAGGAATAACTACTTGCTACTATTAAATTCTTATCTTTCATAAAGCTCCATAATTGATAACTCATTGGGCAGCATTATTGACATTCCATAGCAATTTTTGCTGCATCTTGTTCATGCTATGCAAAACATTCATCCAGCTTTGGGTTTTTCTGTTGCATCTGCAGTCCAACACACTTTATTGAGAAGCAAGCCTTGCCAAAAGCTTGTCTGTACATGAAAAATTGCTTCCATAAAGTCTGAAATAATTACCAGCTGTGTCTTCTGAAATTCTTACAGGCTACTATTCATCATTATTGAAGCTGGACTTTGGATTCTTGTACCTAGTCGGTTTTTTTACAAAACTTATCTATTTTTCCAAGTCTTTAAAACTTTTGTAAGTCATTGGATTCTGTGAATATGATGAAAATCAAATGGCCTTTTTGAAGTGAATTTAATTTATTTGAGTTTCCTGATCAAAAACTACTGGTCGGGATACATACTTGTGACATACAAATTTGTTTAAACTTTTCATATCCTCAAGTTACAGAGCACAGTAGGGAACATTCTCTGATTTTCAACAGAAAACTACTAATATAACATTCTTATTTTTACATATGTATTTAAAGCTATGCAGATTGCCTGTGAAACAAAGCAACTAGCTTGCTTCATTTATGCATATCAGTGAGCATTCAAAGTTAAATACACACAATTCTTGTAAACCTTACTAGATTACAAGGTAATCTTAAATGAGGGGTCGAAAATTTCTCATCCATTCACATTAGGGTAGCTCCTTGCAGTTTTTGAGTCATGAGATACTCCCTTCCCAGATAACATGCACTTCCAGTCTTTTAAGAGCACATTTGCTCTGAGTCACTGTACGGTGATTTATAGCCATATATATATATATATATATATATATATATATATATATATACCTCTCCCAGATAATAAGAAGAAAAGAAATGTGGAAATAATCAAAAGCTTTAAGTTAGGAAATATGGAAAATTGATAAGGGAAGCCATAGCGCTCAGGCTGGCAGGGTTTCCAAGAGTGAAAGGGTGGGGATGAGAGTGGAAAGGGTCATAAAAGTTAGAACAAAGTGAAGCAGTTTATTAGAACACATAAGGGACACTGATTATAGGAAGAAAAACTCCCTGCTGTAGAGAATGCTTAGGTGCAGAGATTTCACTTGCTGCCGATTCATCTTTAATTTTTAGAAAACAGAAGTCTCTCTAGGTTTGCCATTGTCATTGTAATACACTTTCTCATATTTGATATCAATTTTAATCTTAAGAGTCTTTAATTTGATCTAGCCCTCTGTCCACTGCTCCAGAGGGGAGTCACAGGATTCTGACACAATTCAGATATGCAGATATGGAAGGCAGCATTGATCCAAGAGTTTTATGCAGGCTTGAAAGAAGTTTCCAGGGGAACTGAAAATAGTTGAGAAAATGCTACATGAAGAGAACATCTCATGTCAAAAAGCTTAAACTATTAATTTTGGGAATTTTATGCCTTCCATGAATTTACAGGGACAATGATAAGTGGATCACAATCATCATGATGTAATAAAAATGGCAAGTATTCTAAAAGAGATACATAGGCAACTCATCATCTTAAGGGGATGACACAAATTACATTGAATTTACTTTACTCCTCTTCAGATATTGTAAAGACAGTAGGTAAGGAACTGCATGTATTGGCCTCCAATGTTTTCGGAACCAAGCAATTACGGGTATATAAAGAACATCTCAGCTACTAACACCAACAGTATAAAAAACAGAGGGATTACCTTATCTTATAACTAATTTTGGAGTATTGTAAGAAAAGAGCATACTCATTTTGGCATCCTTTTCCTTACACCATGTTCCTTTACCTTATTTGTCTTAACATCGGCCTTTTCTTTTAAAATCTTGACTAGAAGCCAGCTGCTGAATGACATGGGAAGATTTCCCTACCCCAAAGCATCATTATAACTGTGGGTGCATTAAAAGTGGGGAAGACATTGCAGTGTGCTTAAAGTATGGATATGAGCAAAGATCTAAGGTGAAAAGTTTGTAGCATGGATCTGAATGTCTGAGATAAGTTTGTCTAGTTAAAAATAACCAAAGACATAATTAAAGAGGGATGTTTGCAACAGATGTTTGCATTTTGGATACCACTGGGGATGATATGAAAATAG
Source organism: Vidua chalybeata (assembly GCF_026979565.1). Taxonomy (NCBI): domain Eukaryota; kingdom Metazoa; phylum Chordata; class Aves; order Passeriformes; family Viduidae; genus Vidua; species Vidua chalybeata. The sequence continues at coordinate 72,834,611 of NC_071532.1, read as the reverse complement.
GTGGTCCAAGCTTTTTTTACTTTCAAGTGAAACACTGCTGCCTTTTCAGTCAACCTTTTACATTTTTCTTCTGGCCTTTTTTTTTTTCCTGTATATTGAATCACCTAGATATTTCTGTCTATTCTTTCAAAAACTGAATATTCAGATGATTTTGTTGAAAAATCGTCCTCACTTCATTCTGCAGAAAGTGACAGTAACAGAGGTTTGGTTTGATTTGCCTAAAAAGTTGCAAAGATTTCCCTCAGACAATTGGAATAAAATAATTTTACAATGAAAGCTGCCATAAAAGAAATGTTTTAACCACTTCTGTATTATAGGAATAAAAATAGAAATAATTTTCAGGTATAAGACTAAACCAAGGCAAGACTAAAAGCATAGGTGTGTAGGGGACACAGATGGCTGTAAAACCTTATACTTGTTTCCTGCTGCAAGAGAAATTCCTTTTGTCTTTGATTTTAGTCAGCAGCAGACCTGTAGGAAGGAATCACTACCATAAAATTGGCAAGCTTTTTCTCAGCTGTATAACAAAGAATACAAGGGATGTTCCACACCTGTAATTTTCAGTCTTAGAGATTTTACTCATATGAGGTTTAATTGTTTTGTCTTCCAGAAAAAAAGAGTTTTCAAATGTACTTAGTTAAGGCTGCTATGCAGGCTTGTATAGTAAATCCTTCAAAATTTCTGCACCGACCCAGGTCAGTGGTTTGTTCTTTGAAGCTGAGGTTGTCTTCAATGCAAGTGTTCAAAAGAATTGTTCATATAGAGATGTCTGTTTAAGAGAAGGCAGGATCCACTGTTACTAGATTTATGCTTTATTGCAACACAGATCTATCCAAAAGTATGTCACCAATTTTTGAGAACAATGGAGGAGAAGTTCTAGCAGATCCTGAAATTACTTCAAGGGAAATTTTTACCCTCAACACTAACTTTGGTTTGGCATTGATTTAATCTAGACCATAGTTTAAATGTATTTAAATATTAAAAGGATACTGCTGTATCCCTGTATGATGCACTGTTTTAACTGGGTAAATAAGAAAACATTCAGAAAAACCATGACAATTTATGGCAGGAAAATTTAAGGAATTATGAACCTTAGTTTACTCCCCTTTGCTCTGGTGAGTAGAAACAAGTGCATGTGTCAATACTCCATGGGTCTCAGCCTGACAACAAGGTGAGGTTAATGAACTCTGGGAAGTGTAGCAACAGACAAATGTATACTGGTCTGTTTTTGCTGATTCTGAGGGAAATCAGCTGGGCTGAGGGAAAAAATTGCTGGGCTGAGGGAAAAAAAAAACAAACCTCTGGCAGAGGAGTAGTAGATACCACCCTGGAGTATCTTATTCTGTGACCCTGTGTCATCGTGTGATACTTGAAATGTTTGAGCAGCTTTAGCTGCAAGAGAAAATATCTAAAAATCACAGCAAATAAACTGTCAGTTACAAGAAGCAGCTGAGGACACTTGGCTCATTCAGCCTAAAGAAGAGGCTGAGGGGAGTTATCACAGCAGCCTCAGCTTCCTCAGGAGGGGAAGTGGAGGGGCAGGCTCTCACTTCTTCTCAGATGCTGGTGATAGAATCTGTGGGAATGGCCTGAGGATGTGTCAGGGGAGGTTTAGGTTGCACATTAGGAAAAGGTTCTCCACCAGAGGGTGGTTGGTCGCTGGAAAGGCTCCCCAGGACAGTGGTCACAGCACCAAGCCTGACAGAGCTCAAGAAGCATTTGGAATTGCTCTCAGGCACATGGTGTGATTCTTGGGGATGGTTCTGCTCAGGGTCAGGAGTTAACTCTGTTGGCCTTGGGGGTAGGACGCAGGCTCTGAAAATACTCCTCTGTAACTTTGCCAATGTAAGCTGGAAGCAAACAAGTTAAGTGTATGCCACATAATAAGTAAAGATTTGGTGTTTTTTTTTTTTTTTTTTTTTTTTTTTTTGGGTTAGTTTAATTTTTTTTCCTGGTTTTTCTTTTTTGTTAAAGTAACAATTACAAAGCTTAAAAAAAAATTGGCAAATGCTATTCGGTCAGCTCTTCAGCGCAAAACTCACACTAGCTGGGGTCTTGACGTGAAACTGCTTCCTTTTAATACATTTACAATGCTTCAAACTTTATTTTCTTTCATTTTTCCTTTAGAAATGACAGTGTGTTCCGCAGAATAATTTTTCAAAAAATGAGTTGTTCCAGGAGAACTGATAATGATGAAGTAGTGTTGAGATCTACCACTTGTCACTAATTACTTGCAGCATCATTTTGTTGAAGCTAAGGGGCATTATGAATGTCATAAAACTGAGCCAAGCAACGCAGTGTCAAGACTTCTGCATCTTAATTAAACTTTATTTGATCACCATGGAAACTTCCCATCGTACAGCAATAACCAGACAAGGTGAGATTTCATTATAAGCATTCTTAAAAAAAGTGGAAGCGCCAACTAATGCCATTTCTATGCTAGAAGATTTTCTTAGAGAAGCTGTTTCTTTGCCAAAGGTATCTACTCCTCTGCCTCCCTACCCACACTGAACATGGAAGACAGGAATTGAAATTTATTTACTTGAGATTAGTCAAAATTCCCTCAAAGGGAATCAGCTATCACATATTGGTAGGATTGGGTGTGAGGAGTTAAAAATGAAGCTTAATAGATGTGTAAAGTCAAAGGTAAAGAGAAAAGGACAAACACCAAATCTGGTGGCTTTAGAGCAGCTTAAAGCTGATGTATTTCTGAACCTATTTAATACAAAATATGCCAACAGTCCCAGAAACAGATGCTAGGATCTAAGGATAAAGACCAATTGCCAAAATCTGGAATCAGATACATCCAAATTATTGATTTGGTACTCATATTTTTGTACTGAAGGTGACTATTGATTGGATAGTCTAGAGAGGCAATATATTTTCTGTCTCTTGATAACTGTGTATGAATGCTTTTTACCTTTTGGAAAAATACTTTAGCTGAGTACAGCTTACATTTTGTCAAACAGAAGCTACAGTTGTAACTGGAAGTAATTAAAAAAAACAAACCCAGTCTAGAAGTCCATGCTTGTTTTAAATTTTAGGAATCCAACATCTTCCCTGTGTTCCCCTTATGGGAATACAGTTTCAGTACAGTTTCTGTACTGAAAAAATGCTAAACTCATGCAATATAGATTATTAACAATAGTATAAACTCATTGCAAAAGTCATATATAGTAGCTTTGTATGTTCATAAAATTGTTCTGAAGGAAATATCTTTTCACTCTGACAGCATAATATTTTGTGAAGTGGTATGCTGTCCCTGGTTTAGCACTGATGTCTCATTGAGTGTGACTCCAGGGACTGGGAATTTAGATTTACCTTTGACATGGCTCAAAGCACTGGGAAAATGAAAAATAAATTAATTTAAAATAAAAAAAATAAAATAAAATCATATTTCTCAGATTCATAGTAGAATTTTGCATACCACCTATATATACAGACTGTAAAGTTGTGAAGATGACACTGCAGTGCAGATGTCAAATTCAGGTTTTCAGTGCTAAACAATGATAAATTTAAATTGAGCCATCACAATTCAGCACACCAAATTTAGTTAAAACAGCGGCAGTTGCAATAAACCTTTGGAAGCAGAATACCTTTTCTCATAAGTCAGTCTGAACTTGGATATCTAAATCCTGCAACCCTTACTCATGTCATTGATGAAGGTGGTGTGGGCTATTAAGACAGCATTTGCTACCAAGATATTGGCTGAGGAAACAACCTCTGGAAAACTGCCTCACATGTCCCATGGCCTTGGCTGTCCACATGTGGCAGGTGGCTCCTTTCCCTTCTCCTCATCTGTTGTAAGGCCAGCTCTAAATTCTGAGAGCCAATGTTTGGCCAGCCTCCATTCCTGCCTGCACTTCTGCATCCCCTGCTCTCAGAGTCCATTTTGCTTGCTTGAACAACCCAAGCCTTCTGCAAAGAAGACTTTCAGTTATCTTGAAAACTCCTTTTTATAAATCCATGCTCTCTTTCTCACCTTAATGATCTTGATATTTTTGGTTGTTCTGGCCTACAGGTGAATTACTTGAACAAATGAAGTTCTGTCTTTCCTACATGAGCTGTGGGGTCAGTCTGCACACCACCAGTGTGTCTGTTGCAGTGTAGACTTGATAACAAAGCTCCTTAATAAGCCTGTGGCTTATAAAGAAAGATTGACCCATTTTCCAACACAGCTAAAAGTCACTCCAAACAGCATAACTCAGGAAGGCAGAAAGACTTTTTTTACTGCTGCAAATCATGTCCATTTGGGGTTTTGTCAGCTTAGTGGTATCAGTAGGCCAGCTAGTCAAGCTGTGTAGTGTTGTCCTGGGCAGTCATTTACAATCCCTGGTTGAGGGTGTCATAAGTCTCTACTCTTAAAAAGATGGAGTTAATCTGCCCTTTCAAACCTGGGCACATTTTAAATGTTTTACCTCCTTTGTTTATAGCTTCCCATGGAATTTTTCTGAAATAAATCATTTGTCCGGGCTGAATAGTCAGGACGTGGGACCAATTTTCCTGGGCTCCAATTGGACAAATTATCTTTGTTCCAGATTTGCAGTTATACAGAGAGAGGATGCCCTGGCCATTTATCATCAAATGTCAAGATTAAATGCATCTAACTGAGTTATGACAATCCTGTAATTTGCCATAAATTTCAGAAGACTCACAAAGCATGACAACAAATGGACGACACAAAAAATACATACGGCAGGAAGGGACATGGCAGAACGGGACAAAAAGAACAAGTTAAAAAGAACAAGTGCTTAATGACATACACTTCCAACTGGTGGCCTTTCCCAGGGCATGTTGACAGGAGAAGGAAGTCCCAAACCTGACCAGGTGTTTAGTGACTGGTCATTAAGTGGGATGAAATGTAGTGATGTACAATCCAAGTGCGATTGCAAGACAGGTGTCTCTTGAATCTTAAGATGCAGAGGGTAGTATAAATGAGATTCTTGTATATACTGAATATCCCACTGTCAAAAAAATACTTTTTTACTTTTAAAAATCTTACAGGTTTGTCCCAAGAATCAGCTCAAATCTTAATGTTCATTTCAAACAATCATTGAAATAATTTTACAAGACTTTTCCAATATTTATTTTCCCATGTTATTTTTGGAACACTTAGTCTCATGGTCATCCACAGTGCATATCAGCTCTTATTCTGACATTTGCTCTATCTGTCACAGAACGCAGTTTGCTTTTCATAAGGTCTGAATTAGCAGAAGGATTTATTTTCACTTTGCCATCTTACACTTTTCAACTGGTTGCATATATTAGCACAAATTATGTTTTTGAAGTGTCTTTCTTTGGGTAACTTTCCTTATCTCATAAGTCTGTAATGTTGCACCTCATTTGCCCCATGGTATAAACAGCTCAGCTCCTTTCACAGAAGTCTGGGTGTAGTGCCTGACCATCACTACATGCTGAAGGAGAGAACCCTGCAGCGCCTGTGGGCTCTGAAGCAAGTTGAAACCACAGGTGTAGCAATAAGCACTTGCGCTGCTGTGATACTGCAATGGGGAGGAGGCAAAAACAAGAGGTGTCTTTCACAGGCTCAGTGTGCCCAACATCAGACCTCCAGAAAGTGTGGACTGATTCTCAGGTGAGCTGTGGTGTTGAAACTTCTGCTTAGTATGTGATTTAGTATTTTCTCATTAAGCATGTATCCTTAGTCTATGCAGAACTAACTCTTATTTTGGGGTTAGGTCCTGAACCACAGCAGAGTGTCTCAGAGATCATAATAAATAACAATAAATACTAGTGTAAAATAATAGCTCTTAAAATTTGAGTTTTTTAAAATGAGATAACCAATTAAAATGTAACTGTGTATTTCTGGGTGTCCATGTGAAAAAGACTGATATATGCCCTATCTTCTGTCACCCTTACACACACCTATCTTCATACAAACTTGTAGTGACATACAAAATATTTTAAATGTGCTTCCTTAATTTGCACTAAAATTACATTAAAAAGAATTATTTTATGTTATTCAGTACAGAAGTCTTGTGTTGTGTCAATTCTTCAAAACTTTTTGGTCTTTTTTATGTGCATGGAGAAATACATTTCACAAAATGACGTGAAATGCTATGAGATCTGCTTTCTCAGGCTATATTCCAACCCCAGCCTTCAAGGATCAAATAATTCAAACAGATAAGAAGTAATTTTTTTTTCATTAGCTATATTTTTTCAGGATTCACAATTTGTTTCAGTTGGATCACCATAACCATTGTGATCACAACTGCTTAACTGGTATAAATCATCAACCGTATTCTATTCTATTTTGATTTTAATGACATCAAGAAAGCTCTTAAATGCTAACAATGCAGTAAATTACATAATATTTAGTACATATGGGTAATCTATATATGCTGTACTTATGAATTGACTTATTAGGTGTGATTCATCTATTGAAATGCTGCATTTGTGATGGATGTGTCTAATCTGAATGGACCCCTTAGACTATACTCAATGGAAACACAGTAAGTGGGTATGATTAATCTCATTTTATACAGATGTCTACAGTAAATCACATGATTGTGCCAGACATTGATTTTCCCCTCCTTATCTTTCAAAGTTTAGCAAAAGGATGACAAAATCTTCTTGCCCATTTCACCACAAATCTAATATAGGATGTTAAATTACATGTTGGTGAGGTGTGAAATAACAAATGGTAGTTTGATTCAAAATAGAGTGCAACTTTCCTAGGAGCAAATAATTATTTCCCAGTGTTACTGACTTTGAGTAGTCTAGTTTGAATAGACCTTTAAATGTAAATAGGATCATTCATGCAATATAGCATGAATTGACTTATGGCCAGGTATATCAGCTTACTCACAAAATATTGTTCAGCTGCAGTTGAGAATAAGCTACATAATTGAACTGTTGGTTTACTCACCCTTTTTATTGGAGATGGCACCCTGGTTTAAGTCTTCTTGGTAATGGTGGTCACAAGCTAAGGATGGTTTTCCCATACAGCCAGGGGAATCTTAGGTATTGAAACAAAAATTCAGGTCTCCTTGGAGGAAATTAGGTGTTTAGAGAGTATTCAAACATGAAATAGAAAGGGCAGATTCCTTTTCTCAATCACTTGAGCCCATTCTAACAGATCTTGAAGACTGAATTGTACAGGGGTTTTTCACTGACTTTCTGGCTGCTTATCACCAGACTACTCATATTGTTGGTTGCAGCTTGCATTCACAGTGAATCTCATTACAATTTGTTTCTTTTCCAAGAAACAGATGGTATTTTTCAACACAAAATAATTACTTAAATTCTGGAACCTGTTCTGGTAAAACAGAGCAGTTCTCCAAGCTACAGGAGATTTTTACTTTATAGTAGTTTTGAGCCGACTCATTGAAAATGCTCAATATTTTGAAATGCTTTCATTTGTGTTAGTTTTTTGGGAGAAAAATGGTGATAACTTGGAGGGAGGGTATGTGTGTGTGCACTGCAAGTTTTGTCCACATGAAGGATCCCCCACTGCAAAAGATGAATGCTCAGAAACTTGTAATAGCAATCTCCCTTATGATGAATTAACTGTGGGCTAAACTCACGACGTCTGAATCTGTAAAGGATTTCTAAAAATATATTGTGCTGCTTTTCTCTTTATGTAGATGAGACTCTGAAAAGTGGCTAATTGTCTTGCTAAAGGTGAATTAAATGTGCTTCCACAGTAATTTGTTTAAAAATCTTGTATTTCAGAATTCACTAATAAAACACTGGAATTTATAAAAAGGATTGCTAGGACATTTAGTTTTATGCTTTGTGCTGAAGGCAGTTGGGCAAATACACAAAGCTATTCTATGATATAAAAATACAGTGAAAAGGAGGAGCTCCTGCTGGAATAGAAAAATCATATGAATTTTCCCCAATATGTTCCATGAGAGACCTTGTTAAAATGATCCAGAGGGCCAAAAGATATAGTAAATATGTCTGAAGAGTCAGTGCTGCTACAGCTTGGCACCCACATTAGTCCAGTTATCTCTGCTTGTGGTACAAGTCAAAGTAAAGGCAAACTCTGGTAAATATGGTGGTCACAAGGAAATGCAAGCAAATGCCAAGCAGTGTGTACATTTAAAAAATATCTGATTACAACTCAGCAATTAATTTTTTTCTCTCCCTAAAAATGAATGGAAAAATTGCAAGATTGTTTCACTGATATTGCTGACAATTTATCAGTGTTAGGCCTTGAAGTTGAAAACCTTGCAGATTGCTTGTACAAGATATAATTGAAAAAAAGTAAATTGATTTTCCTTTCTGCTTGCACAGCTCTACTGTGTCTCTGTTTATGTAGTTAAGTTGCTATCTTACCTCCACACAAATTAGAAGGTCCAGAGCACAGTGCTCACAAAAGCCAGACCTTGCTCTCCTCAAATTTTCTTTGTCACTAATACTTACTGAATTCTTAGACTATAAACTTTAGAGAAAATGGCTTATGTCCCAAGGAAGCAATTGTTAGTTCTCTCTCCAGCTAAAAGCAGGGATTTAATGGGATTTAATTTTTTTTGTATGATTTTTATCCCGATTAATTTAAATAGAGCAGATTATGTGACTATTCAAGCTACTTTTGTTCTCTTTTGCTTCTGGCTTAATGGATGGCAGCAGTCAAAAATACCACTAATAAAAAAATAGAAAAAAAGTCCTCAATTTTAAATTAGCACATTTGTTATTAATTATTTTCTCTCTGTATTTTCCCTCTTCCTTAGTGAAAATGTTTTCAAGGACACCATGCTCTGATTCTTCTAATACTGAAGAAATACATCTTCTACTTTGTCTTATGTGCTCCCTCCTATTACCCACAATATTTTGTGAGTAAGCAGATATACCTGGCCATAAGTCAATTCATGCTATATTGCATGAATGGTCCTTTGCTATGGTTTCTGAATCACAGAAATAGAGAAGAAGAAAAATTCTAGGAGCTGAAGCTAAAAAGGAGATGGATTAACAAAATGGAAAGGCATTTCTTGCTTCTCTCTTCCCAGAGCCCAGGGGAAGATGCCAGAATTCAGGTCCTTCCCAGCCAAGAGCTGGCACTGCTGCCCACTGCCAGATTCCCAGCTCAAAACCGCTTCAGCACCCCTCTGTGTCTGGAGGAAGCTCTGGGAAGGATTGTCTGCCTGGAACATGTAATATTGCTGGTCTTGTGCTCCTTTCTCTACACTACATGTGCATCACTTTTTATTTCTTGGCAGTGGGCTCTATTTCAAAATTATCTTTTTCTGAGGCATTTGTACATGAAGGAATTGGGAAATCCAGGCTCACAGGCATGGCTTCTATTTTGATCCTACACCTTAAGTCACACAAATGGCTTAAAATCTTGTGAGGTGCTCAAATTTCGTCTTTATCCAACGCATTTATTGAACTGATGGGTGCAGGTTAAAGACTCGTGGTTGCTCTCTCTTAGCATGAGGCTGCAAAGCTGGCCAAAGCCCCTCCACATTTCAAACCATGCAAGAGACAAAGAAGTGCATCATATCACAAAGCCAAGATAAAGTTTCATTGTCTTCAAGGACTGATTTGCAAAATAGTGAGAGAAATAGCTTTGTTATTCCCTTTTCTCTGCAAGAGACCAGAAGATAGTCCTGCCAAAATATTCAAACATATTCCTAAATCCAGACCAACTGGCAGAAGTTGAATAGGCAGAAGCAAGTGCATAAGTATCTTATAGAATCAGAGCTGCAAGTACAGTATATTTAGGAAGAATAAAAAGGAAGAAATTATAAAAAGGAAGAAATTAAAACTTTTCTCTTAAAGAACATACTAGAAATTATTTTACTGAGGCTTTTACTATATTTTACTTTTCAGTCTAAATGACCTAAACAAGCATGTTAGCCTTTATATCCTCCTGTTACATAGAACATGGTACAAAAAATGCATATTGATAAGTTGAAGTTTAAGCTAAGACTGAACCTATTAGCTCTAATAGTTCACATGGTTCCCTTGTTAGAGGCATTTCTTTTCAATTTTTGTGGTAAGACACTTAATTGAGGAATATGTTTTATTATCTCACATCAAACCAGTCAGAGTGAAAAAGTTATCTTTTTTTATTTAGCACCAGGAACAGGCTTGGGTCATTGTTAACAACATGGTAAAGGTTTAGCAGTAAGAAGTCATTCTGCATAAGGACAAAACTGGAGCTTCTTTCAGTATAAGGGATCTTCTCTAGTGTACCTACAGGTCTTGATGATTAATTCCAATAACTTAATGGTTAAATGATTTGTCATTACTATTGGATCAACACTACATTGCACATTTTTAGCTGAATTACTGGACAGTAAACACACTTCTAGCTTTACACAATACATTTAGCTGTGTAAAAGTTCCCCCACAAATGTGCAAATGCGCTGCATGTGCAAACAAACAGGAAATTGCCACATTACTGAGATTCATGTTGATTTGGATGGCTCTGTTCTCCTTTAAAGAGCCATTCAGGTAATGAAATTCTTTCAGTGCAAGAGGAAGCTGACAGAGAGCAAAAGGAACAGGAGGCACCACTGCTCTACAGCATCATGGCCATGATAGGGGATCCTGGCCAGATACAAATATGGGTACAAACTCAACCCTTTGAAATCCAGCCCCAGCAAATATTTCTGAAGCAAGGACAGCCCTCCTATGGTATTTTTCATCAAGATCACCTCTGGAGTGCTAATTATGCCTGCAACTATTTACAAACACTTACCTGCTCCAAACTGGACATAGATGTCTCCTCTCTCTTTTCTACCTTTGTAGGTATCTTTAAGTTGACTGTGAATTCACATCCAGATGGTACTGGCATTTGGACAGAAGGTTTGGGCCCCAGTATGGCAAGTCACATAGTTGCATGCCTACGCTGATTTCTGTGAAACTATCTACATGCTTAAAATGCAAGAAGTCTGTTAAGTGCTTTTTCTGGATAGGGAATGGGGCATATATCATACCATTACCAACTCATAAGCTATCCAGTTTCACTCAGGCATCCAGTTTGCTCATGCATGCAGTGTTTTAGACTGGATGATGGGATTAAATAGCCATCACAATATATGTAGCAGGTGATAAAATATTAAATGCCAAAGTTTTGACATTAAATTTTCTGGAAGAAATTTCTGGTCCACATTTCCCTGGAGTACAGTCAAGGCTGGCTTCCTGCTGGTTTGGAAACTTTCAGCCACAATACTCTGATTTAATGACTGAATATTTGCACCCTCAACCTATTGCTGTAAGTTCAAATATTATAAAAGCTTGAAATGCTGAACTGGATGGTAATTGCATCACAATGTTAACAACCCTGATCAGAAATGCTTCATTTTAAACAAGTGTTTCATGCAAAATGAATAATAAAAAAAATTTATCTGAAGGTATGGGTGTATGCCTTATCTGTATGTAGATACTATGCACCAGAGTGCAAGTAGGCATCTTGAAAGAAACTTTTTGAAATTATAGTTTTTGGGTAGCTTATATATGATGACATAGTGGCAAAAGAGCACAGAAAATGCATATTATCATCAGAGAATGGACTTATGTTTCCAGTTTGATTTCAACACTGTTTTGCCTTTTCATAGCCTAGTTTTTCTCTAGACCCCCTATAGAATTCTTCCTTCAAATCCAGAATCTCTCCATCAATACTATTTCAACTGAGAGACATACAATTTCACCTACTTTTCAGCTTTTAGAACTATTTCAAATCCAACTAAATTGCAATACCTTCCTTCCCCCCCACCCCCCCGCCCCCCATTTTTTATTTTCCAATGAACTGTTTATTCTAGTTGCCTGTAAAACAACAAAAGATAAGACCAGATAAGATACTCCAAAACATTGAAGAGGTATATCTATCATATTCCTTTATGGACTTTCATTGACACAGAAAATTTAGTAACTGGTAAATAAAAAGTTTTAATATTTACCTAAATTTCCCTGAAGTACATCAATTTTATATTTTCTGATGAGAATTAAAACAATATGGAAAAGGTGAGAAAAATGCTAAAGTATAAACTATTTTATGTGTCTCCCACACAAGAGGAAATTCAATGTCCTGTTGGCCTTGCTGTTGGGATAATTTCATGACGTTGTGCTTCTGTGGTTCCATTTCACTACTATAATCTCAGCAACAGAGAAACTTTAGAATGGTGGTATGACAGGCAAAAGAGAAAAACACCATGACTATTATAAAAGATTATTTTATCATTGTTATAAGTGTTAAATATCATATCATTAGTGATCTGCTCTGATTCAAAAGGCCAGGCAAGGGAAAAAAAAGAAAAGAGAAATATGAAAAGTCATGGTTGTAATTCAGAAACAAATGTGACACATTCCAGACAGGAACAGCAAACTGAGAAACATGCACTTAGCACAGCCAAATTTTTGTAATACTTGGTAAGCCACCTTGTGTGTAAACTGTTAATTAAATAATTTATTATAAATGACAAGACTTATAGGTAGAGATCAGACTTCTAATAGGCAATTTGTACAGCTGAGAAAAGTAGAAAAACTTTTCAGATCTGAACAAACGCTTACAGATTGAAATATTACCATTTTGCAGCTGTTTCCAGAGCTTAATTAAGATATTTCTTTCACTCCTAAAGTTGATCTTGAGTATTCCCCATGGCTGCTATGGTTACAATAACACTACCAAAAATTTTTTGTGATGTATTTTCTGTGTAAAACGTTGGCTTTGAAATATGAATAGTGATTTCAAACTCATTGATCTCCTTTTTCTGTGTCAGACCCTCTAGGACTTGCAGATTTCCCGTGGTAGCGGGATAAGACAGAGCAATGCCTTAGTTCTCAATTTGGGAATGTGTGGCACAGACTTCTTCCAGTGACAGACATTTTCCTCTTTCTTGTGTCATGAATCCTGCAGTATTCTCCAGCACTTGTACAATTAGTGACGATTCTTGAAAGCATTTATGCAGGACATAGTCTGCTTAGTCCCCTGGTATATTTCTAGTCTGACAGTAGATCAGTGATAATCACCTCGTCAGCACAGTTTTTTTCAATCCTTCTTTCATTGTGAGTGTAGTCTAATTGACAACGTCTTTCCTAGTTGGTTTGCTGGCATTTTGTATAATTCAAGTTATTTTGTTTCTATTTATTCTTTATCAAGTGACTTCCATCAAAGAAGGAAATTAGATTGATTTGTTATAATTTGTTCCTGAAAAATAGACACAGAGTTTCTCTTACCACCCTCAGAGTTTAGTAATTTGTTAAACTTTCAGGCTACTGATGCTTGTTGTTTTTATTCTATCTACCAAAGTGTCTTTTTACTTGTCTTCAAACTTTTCTGTGTTTAAGCCTCTGATGTGGAATTAGACAAGCCTCTGATGACTAGTCTTGCCATCTGAGAAAGTATGGACTAGATTGAATTCCTCAAATCCTTTACATCCTGATTTTCTCCTAGCTCCTCTGATTTCTTTGAAGCTATTGGAGGGATATGTGCTTCACAAGTTCCTAAAAATAATGAATTGTACTTCAGGGACTGGTTTTACTAATACCTTAAGTCCTCAGTAAGGAACATCATCAAGCTTTTCTGACATTAAAATATTTAACTTCTCTACTGTTACACATTTTCTCTCATTTTCTTGTTCTCTGGATTTGGAATTAATCTATAAAAAATCTTGGTGCAATTCAGTTGAATGGGGGAGGAAGAAGAGAGGTTGGAATAAAAAAAAGGCTAAAATAAACTCCTTTAGATTTTGTCTACATTATCAAACGAGTACTACAAATGAGTAATGAAAATCTGTAGAGGGAACTACTCGGTGTTTAGGACATAACATATTATACTCATTTTCAGGAATTTAAATTTTCTCTAATTGGAGGCTGTAGATTGATGACTGAGTATACAACAGAGGTTGGAGTCCATTCATTGAACCATTAGAGCACTTTCTCTAGTCTTTTTTCACCCAAAAAAGAATACTCTGAGACTACTAAAGAATGTGGACTCTGGTGTACTAGTAGAGACAATTGGGAGACTCACCCCCAAAAAGATTTCTCTATTGTGCCTGGCAATCTGGTGGACTTCTATGATTGTGTAATGGCAACAGTTGACAAGGAGTCGCCTTCCAGGGGCTTAAAAAAAGGAGGGAGAAGGATTTTTTTAATAAGGGCACATACTGCCAGGACAGGAGGCAATGGTTTTAAATTGAAAGACAGAGGGTTTCTATTAGGTGCAGGGAAGAATTTTTTAATCAGAGGGTGGTGAGACACTGGAGCAGGTTGCCCAGAGAAGTTGTGTTTGTCCCATTCCTGGACATATTTAAGGCCAGGTTGGTTGGGGGCCCTGAGCAACCTGATCTAGTGAATGGCATCCCTGCCAATTTCCAGGGATTTGGAACTAGATAATCTTTAAGGTCCTTTCCAATCCAAACCATTGTATGATTCTATGAGACTCTTCCAAGTCAGAAAGATCAATGATGTCCCAATTGTGAACAACAGTTACCTAGATGCAGCAAGAGAAGATAAGAAGAAATAGCAGTCTGTCATTGTAACAATTGCTACGTGGGGGCTGTCTTGCTGAACTTGATTGTTTTGGGGCTGCCTCTGTAATGGCAATACAATTTAAGATGCAGTGATTTGAATGATACACGGCTCAGCTTTAATTCTGTTTCAGTCACTCAGCCATCCATCTGTCCGTCTGCCTGTAAGGATACATGTCAAAAGAGATGGTATCCTCAACAGCAGCGAAGACACATCCCCTGAACTTTGAGAACTTACCAAAGAACATGACAAGGTGAAATTAGATCAAAAGCACAGCTTTCCAAACCACCTTTGAAATTTACTGCTTTTTGAGTATACCCACACAGGGAACATCAGAATAAGTGATGCCACCCTTAAGCATAAATTAACTTAAATTGTCTTGGATTGGGTTCTAAGGTAGGTTAGGTGAAATGGATGGACAGGACCAAGGTGTCTGTAAAACCAGGCAACAGCAATGAAAACAAAAAAAAAATACTTAGGTTAATATTTTTTAAATTCAAAATTCTAGGAAAAGTCATTGCAAAGGAAGGGAACTGCATTTTTTAAAAGTAGTCTAGTACATGTGAGAATGGCTTTTATTCCAGGAATTCTCTTAACATTCAATAAGTGTAAGTATAACTAATTATGCTTTGGGTCACAACCTTATTTGACTATTTTGACAAGAGTTTTTAATCAATTTTAGTAGATTAGCAGGTAGGAGATAGAGTTTAGAAACTCAGGCATACAAGAAGCAAGCAGAGACATAATCTGAGATGAAGTTAGTTTTGGAAAATGACTGGAGATATTTTAATACAATCAAGATGCTAATAAAAAAAATGGAATATTGTGATATACTTGAGCTTTAGGAGTGTTCAAATTGCTTGTAGTTGTAATTAATTGTTTAACGTCTACATGACTGATGAAGAGAACAGACTTTACTACCTTAGAAGTTAGCAGTGACTTATGATACAAAACTAATTCAACTTCTGATTCATGACCTTCACATTTTGTAAAATATTAGAGTGAACATTAATCCAACAGATCAAAAACCCTTCATTTCCAGTCGAGATCAGACAACTTATTAATGTGATCACTACTCCACAGCTTAAAAACATGCTTTGGGAAGAATAGTGTTGAATCATCTTAGAAAAAATTAAAGAAACCCAACAATTAGGTAATTCCATTTCCTGTCCATCCTTTGCACACATAGAATCTGACATACTGGGACCAGGCTGTAGCCCTGGCCAAGAGGTACTGGCTGTGACAGAAGCTAAAAATATCTGTTGTCCTGGGTCTTGGTACTGCTTTATGGCTCTCATACTCACTGAGCTCTGTAAAGTGGTTGAAAGGAGCAGCAGCACTGCCCTGTGATGGCTTAGAGGTGATAAAACCACATGAGGCAAACAGAAACCATCACCATTTGTGCTGCAGAGGTTGCTGCAGGTAATAATTAGCACTGACTCCATGATTGCAGAAGGCTGATCAGTTGCTGTATTATATCATCTTATCCTATAATATACTATACTTATTAAGAAACTCAGTAACCCTTACAGCCAGTCCGATAGAGCTTTGACCTAATTGGTCAACCCATCCAAACACCATCCAGTGTCCAATTAAGAAATCACCCTTTGGTAAACAAATCTCTACAACACATTCTACACATGCACAACAACTGGTGCAGCAAGTGGAGATGAATTGTTTCTCATTCTTTTCTCTGATCTTCTCACAGCCTTTCCCGGGACAATGCCTGGGAAAGTCTGAGCTGCTGCCACAGAAGGGCGATTCTCATCCCTCTGCTGCCAGCTTATGGATGTGATCAGTTATGGGTTTCCTCCCAGTATATGATGTGATTGATGTGTCTATTGATGAAGTCCCAGCCCTGCTAGTGGCATCTGTACCAATTGCTACCAAGCTTACGGTTGTGCCTTGGCCCCACTCCTGCCAACTCACTCCCTATGAAAGGGACAAGTGGAAGAATGAAGCCTCTGGCAGCAGGAGCTGGTAGGTGTATGAGGAATGGAAACACTGAAGAGAAATGAGGCAAATGCAACTCAAGGAAAAAACAGTTTTGAATGTGAACACTTCACACAAAAAAGGGAGGGAGGTAGGGAGGGAGACCTGGGGAATTTTGTAAGGGTAGAAAAAGTCTATTCTAAGGCTAGCTTCTAAAAAAAATATAAAAAATGTAATTCTGTTCTCTTCAATTATAATACACAAGTCCTTTTTCATGAAAAATTCTGGAAGATGTTTAGGCCGTAGCCATGAAACACAGCTCTCTTGTGGGAGTTAGACTGATGCAGTTCCTTTCAAAGGACTGAAACATGAGTCTTAGTCACAGAAGTATTTTGAAATTGTAACTTTCTGTAATTAACTGAAAATTAGATTTACTAGCTGCTATGAGAAACACAAATTACTAGTAATTTAAAAATATTTAGAAATAATATTCTTGATGATTGACTATTAGCAGCTTCTCTACCAAATTCTATTCTGTAGGCTTCATTGTATGTAAGTATTAAGTGTACTTAAGACCCACCAAAGCTGAAAGGATAAAACTAAGAAATATTTAAATACTCGTGAAATTATTACTGAACTTTCAAAATCCATCATTCCTTTCCCATGTTTCTGTATCTGTACAAACATAACCCTACTTGTACATTTTATACAATGGTAATACCTGATACAAATCAGATGATCCTTGTCTGTAGGTGCTGGCAGCATATTGCCTGCAGGACATTGAGATGTCCTGTCCTTGCTTTTCACAGATCAGGTTCAGCAACCTGTCAGAACAGGGTGCCTGCAGAATCTCAGTTGCTTGCTATCATTGTCCATGAGCCAATGATGATCAGGAGTCATTGCCTAAGATGAAGAAAGATCGGTATTTCATGTGATAATAAATTATTTTCAGTTATTTGCTTGAATATGAGTGTGAAACAGGGTTTTTTTTCACTATTCAAACTTTGCAACAATCAAGTTCTTTCACTAAATGAGGTCAAAGTAATAGCCATCAATTCTAGAATCAGCAGAAGACTCCTCTGGCATATGATATCTTAAAAAGCTATGTCTGATTTCACGCAGTTATTCTCAGTCCTCATGATGGTGACAGAAAGAACAGAAATCCTCTACATTTGTCATGGTAGAACTACTTTGTACTGTTCTTGGTACAGCGAGCTCTCTTGTTTCACTGGCTGCCTCATGGAAATAGCTTCTGACACTGATACTGCTTATAGGATCTGTGTAATTGAGAGTAATTTACAAGCTTCTCAGGTTCTTAAATTGTGATTGTTCCTCCTTTACAAAAAATTTGACCTCAGTCTCCATGTAAGCACAGTGTAAGCAAGCTTTCAGCTAGCTTTCATATTTTTTAAGTGATGCAAGCAACAACATCTCTCTGCAAAGAAAATACTGCAACTATTTTTAAAATTGTCAACAGAGCCGCTTCTAAAGAATGAAAGCAGGAAAAAGTTACAATGGAGGTTACAAAAAAACAAAACCAACAAACCAGTAAATAAACTGTGAATTAAAGTAAGTGTATAAGATGGAAGAGGAGCAATGAAGGGTGTTCCAGGCAAGCATCATTCTCTGTGACTCTGCTCCAGTGCAGGGGTTCATGGTTCCGCCTTTAATGGTTTTTCTACAGTATCAACACAGTTTTCATCAGGACTCTCTTCTTACCAGTTGCCCCTGCCTATGAGGCTGTTGGTGTTGCTGAAAGCAAGTTGTGCTGAGGCTGCACACTGACTGGCTATTAAATTTGGGGCGTGCGTGTTTTTAGGTCAACTAATGTCGACCAGAAGATTTGACCAGAGGGTAGGAAGAAGGAGGGGAAGCAGGGGTGATTCTCACGCTGGTGGCAGTCCCTTCCCATGAGAAACCCCTGTATCAGTGCCATAGGGTTTGCAGGTGCTGGGCAGGGAGGATAACAGTGCAAGGTCTGCAGCGTGGGAACGAGGAGAAAGTCCTGCCCCAGAGGCTCTGGGAAAGGCTGCCACAGCTTGGGTGACCAGGCACAGAGCTGAAAGTCAGCTATGCAGCTTCAGAGAGAGGGCTGTTAGCAGTGCAAAAGGCTGAGGCTCTTAAGGCACCGTGTGACGTGTGGCTTAGTGGATGGTGTTGCCTTTGCTCCAAGGACCAGAGACCAGCACAGCTCAAAACCCAACAACAGCAAATGTAACTCATTTCAGTAGCAGCTGCAGAGGTTATCAGAATAATGCAGTTTGTAATGAAATTAAGTGTGTAAATGGGCACTGGACATCATAAGGAAGACATGGCACGTGCATAGGAGCCCACTAGCCTGGGATGTTACTGAATCCACAACTTCCAGCTCCAGAAATGCCCATCACTACCTATCTGTAGGGTGATCCTGGCTTTTGCTGTGTGGACACTATTTTCTTGGATACACAGCTGAATTTTCAAAGGGTTCCTACAAAAGTGAAGGGAAGGTCGCCACAGTGCCTTCAAATCTGGTCTTCATATATATGTATTTCCCTAAGTATTGTAAGATGACTTTTCCCGCCTCCTGGATCAATTATTTTGTAGGATATGTTCATATGTGTTTATAAAGGATAATTTATCTGGGTTTTTAATTCTCACTTTTAATATTCATCTGACCAAAGAAATAAAAAAGTGATTTAATGAACTTAAAGATGAAAAGGAAATAATTTGGCTGGGTGGAATGAAAACACCACCACAAATTCAATTCAGTGTGAAAGTAAATGATTCTTTTTCTTGATAGAATTCAACCTTATTCCAGCTTGTGGTTCAGCTTAGCTTTCTCAAGACAATAGGAAATTAATCTCACCCTAAACACTTATCAAACAGCTTTTGTCTCCGTTCTTTTCTAGCAGAAGGGTTTCTGTTGGTTCCTTCATTTTCGATGTAATTTTCCGTCTTGTCTGTTGTCCGATGATAAATTTGTGAAATGAAGCATGAATGGTGCATTTGGAAAAACGTGCTGGTTTGCAAGTAAGGGCTCATTTCCTCTTCAGACAGAGAGTGGAACTTAAAGGCAGACGTGTCCTCATCTCACAAAGTAATTAGCAGTAATAAAAGTCTTTTGTTGGGAAAAGTCTGAATAATACTTACCTGAGACAAACAGCAAGGGGTGTGTCTGAGATGGGTCTCTGATACAGAGAATGGGAGAAGGAAGCAGTGATGGAACTTGTGGAGCTCTCAAAAAATACAAGGCACGAGGTATGAGGTGCTTGTTAGCCATGCCTGTTGGTGCATTCCTTCTGGCCTTTCTGCCAAACCTGCTGTTCCAGTGCTGCCTGGAGGAACATCTCTGAGACCAGCCACCACCAAAGTACATGATGTGAGGGTGAAAGCCAAAGTAACACTCGGATAGAGAAAATATTTCATGAGAGCACGTGCTTCCAGTAAATGTAGCTAACTAGAAATCATCTTGTCTGATTTTTAGTGAAAGCATAATCATGTGGTTTTGTTTCTGTTATGAATATAGGAAAAGGCAAGGGGGAGTGTGTTTTAGAGCTTGATTTTTCCTCACATTTTTCTTCTTGCTGCTGGACATATCTTAACCTATCCTCTGGTCTATCCTATCCTATGTATTGTATAGTGTCACCATATAGTATACTGACACTATTATTATTATTGTAATCATCACAAATTGCTATAAATTTTCTTATTAATTATAATTATTAGTATACTGTCTGAATTGGCTTAAAATGTACTGCTGCCTAGCTTGCCCAAGAGGCAGCACAGTGTATTACACTCAAAGGCAAACAGGGTGCTCGAGGAACTGAACTTTTAAAAGGCTTTTACCTTTTCCTGTGGCAGGGAGATTTGTAACTGCATGTGAGCAGCTGAAAAAGGAGTGTGAGGAATGAGTGAATGGATTAGTCCATGCCAAATCAAGTGGTTCTGGTTCTAAATGACTAAAAGCCCATGACTTTTTAGAGTTGTGGCTCCATCCTACCAGTGATACTGCCTTGGTAAACATTTCTTAGAGCAATATTACAGCAATGGGCAAACCAGGAACACATTTCTCATGCTTGTCAGTCTCGGCTGCTCCAAATGCTTGGAGCACCTGTCTGTTTCTTCTCAGCTGTCACAGAACTACTTACTCCAGATTTATCTTCTCAACCATACTTCTCTCTTTATCTGCTTGCAGCTCTAAGGGTATAGGCTAAATAGATGTTTATGTAGCCCTCAAAATTGACTGGTACCTACACAACTTTTAGACTTCAAGAACTTGCTCAGGAAACTTTTCCACTGCATGGAGGTGTTTTGAAAATAGGATATTCACAAAAAGAAATTATTTATTGTCTAGTACAGTAGGGAACAGACAGCTAGGATAGCAAGTTCCTAGATTAAGTGTTAGCACTCTTACCACCCCTGTATGACACCACTAGGTCTTTGATGGACAGATTTCAATGGGAATGAAGAGGCACCTTCAAACCCCCTGATTTTCATTAGCATTTTAAATTTCCTCATGCCAGTGTTTCTCTTCTTGAATCCTGGAGGGCCTGTCTCTACCTCAGCAATCTTGTCTTGAGTTTCTTAGCACACATGGTTCTGCTCTAGGTACTTTCACACAGCTTAGAGTTTAGCAACTTTCTCAGGATTCTGAGACAAGATTATATAGCTGTGCCATACCTAAAATACACCTTAAATCACAGGCAACTGAGCACCTATCAGGTGGATTACACCTTTTCTTATATTCAAAGTTTGTAGCAAAATTAGTAAGAAGCAGGTGAACTCTGTAAGAAGGGACCCAAATGGTGGAATTTTCTTGTGACATGATCCAGTGGATTTATGCTACAGGGAATGAGATGTGCCTCACAGAAAGAAAGTCTGGCATAGGCTTTACCTGCTGCATCTTCTGTGCCTTGAAGGAATGAGCATTAATCACTTTGAATGTGTAAGTCTTTGCTCTTTTTTGAAAATCTCATTGGCCAAATCATTCCTTTGCCATTTTAATCACTAACATTGCTAATTGAAATGTTCATCTTCAGTTACATTCAAGTGGCAGACTGGGATGTTCCAAGTGATAAGTAGGACATCATAATGGATCCCCTTTTCACTTATCTCATCATTTCTCTTGTTCTACCAGAGACAAAAACATAAAAGTACATAATGAGCTAAAGGAGATGCTGTCTGCAGCACACACAGTTCTGGTTTTACTTAGGCCAGGTTTGCACAGTGACATTTTTGTTCATGTACATGGGTAAACTTAGGATTGCTGTCTATGTGTAAACTATGTTCATCCTTGTCCAAAGAACAGATGCTGTGAGCTGCTTCTTACAAAAGTTTATTTTAACCCGTAGGCAGAAGTTGTGCTACCAAAGTTACATCCAGATCTCATTTATGTTATGTCTGCCTGTGGCATAAATATAAATCTGTATTTAAAAAATGTGTCTGATGTCAATTTAGAAAATTTTCTCATAAATTTTAACAGGCATACTCGACTTGCATAGTTTTACAGCTTTCCTTAATGCTTTTTATTTCATATTAAAGTGGGTCATGAAAACCATTTTTTTTTTTTTACATTGTACCCCTCATAAATTGACCCCTAAAGCTCCATACAAGAACAGCTGGTTTTACCACTTCTTAAGACCTTATAAAGACATTTTATTTGCAAAAAGAAATGCTGAAATGCTAAAATCTCTGTTGGACAATTGCATGACATAGTTCACTCCTATTATGAAGCAGAGGATTTATGGGAATAAAAGCATTTTCCAGCTATATGACAGATATTAATTTGCATGTGGTGCTCATTTTATTCAGCTCAGGCTTCTTCTGGAAGTGCCTTCTCAGCTCTCACTGCTCCTGTCTTCTATTCTAAGGGCTTTTTTTTTGAGAAATGTGAAAGAGAATGTGAAGATGTCCAATGCTGCATCAATCATATAATTTACTAAGATAAATTATGTCAATTATGTTTCTTACTTTTATTGTGAATGTGGGGTGATTTTAAAGTCAGTCTGATAAACTGGTGTTTTTTGTCAAAACTGCTGGTTTAGTATTTCCACTTAATAAAACCTTCTAAGTAGATTCAGAAGTGCTTTACTGAAACTATCAATCACTAAAGTTTGGAAGATTGTTATCAGAAAAACCTTTGTTTCTTGGCTATAGTGTCATAATTGGTGTTAGCAGTGATAAAACTGGGAGAAAAGTAGTTTGTACAGCTTTCCCTAGGCAAGCGTACTTGAGATGGAAAATTTTGCCTCAAAATTAGAAAGAAAGCACAAGCTTTCTTTTTGAAAAAAAAAATATTGTCTATTTTAAGACGTGGCTTTACTTGGGATATAAATTATATCTCGTATAATATTTATGATATTCTGTCTTTCCTCATTTAGGATGTCATGTCTTATTCCTGCCTTACTCCTTTTGCCTATGTTTTTTTCTCTAAAGAATGAGAATAAAGATACTGCTATATATAGATTCTTTAGGAATATGGAAAAAGACTGTAATTCATCACATTACTCAAATATAAAAACGAGCTTTCAAAAATGAATTTTGAAGAAATGGATAATTTTTGACTCTTTTTAAACTGCATGTCAACCTAATTAGATTTATATTATCATGCAATAGTGTAACCTCTTCATAATAGCCATACTTTATTAATTTCAAAATTATTTATAACTTTCAATTTTCTAACTAAATTATTTGTTAATTTCTTTATTTTTTCTGATATTTTTTTCTTCCTCTCTTTAGCAACTACATTCCTCTACCATGGAAGCATGCTGTCCTTTATGCTACAAGTTCAATATCAACTGTCCTTCCCATTGAGCCTTTTGTTTAACCCCATGTCTTCTCAATGACAAGTGCCTTGTGCTATGCAGGGAAGTTTGGACTTTTGTTTTCCTTCATGCTCCCTCTGACACATAATAGCAGATAACTTTGTTCCAAAGCAGACTTCTCTTTCTTGAATTCAATTACTTTTTTCCTTAAGATCAATAATATACAGAAGCTGTTTTTGAGCTCCCTAGTTAATGATACAAAATAAAATCCTTCTTGTACTCTTGTGGCATTTTAATAAAGGTTTCAAAAAAAACCAGCAGATATTAAAGGTTTCTGCATTCTGCCTGGAAGGCAATCTTTTATTTCAAACAATAGAGGTTAAAGCAAATCTTGTTTTGGTGACATTTAGCCATTACTAGAAGTTGCACCTCTAAAGAGAAGCCCCAGAACAGTAACACTGGATTAGGATCCCTTAAGGCCTTGTACAAAGTGTGATGCCATATCGAAACTTAAAATATTTCCCACCTCCAGAAAAATCAGAAGTAATTCCTACATTTTTCAAAAAATCAGTAACCATGACTGATGGCATTCTCTTTAAATATTTGATTGTGTGCTAATTTTTCTTTCCTCCTAAACAAGATCATTCCTCTTTCAGCAGTTGCTATTTTTACACTGAGAGTCAAGAGTCTCCTGTCTGCATTTTTAAGCAGAATTCAGCCCTGGATCAACTACATTTCAGGAAAGCTCCAATATCTTCTACTTATGCTAGGCTGATATTTCTAGATGTCCACCAGACCTATATTCATTTTGAACACCATAGTTTCCCAATGAGAATATGGATAATTTTGCTGATGTTAATAAATTAAATAGCCCATTCAAC
Organism: Vidua chalybeata; assembly: GCF_026979565.1. Lineage (NCBI taxonomy): Eukaryota > Metazoa > Chordata > Aves > Passeriformes > Viduidae > Vidua > Vidua chalybeata. The sequence continues at coordinate 72,810,616 of NC_071532.1, read as the reverse complement.
CTCTCTAGAAAGCCAAATTATGAAAAATGTATTTTTGTTGAGAATAAAATGTTTAGTTTGAAATATCTTTTGGCTGACAAACTTCTCTGTCTCTAAAACAGTGTTTCTGACAGTACTTATTTATGTGAAGTATCTTCTAAAATACAACAATGTCTATAACATATGTTTTTGTTACAGGACTTTACTAAAAATGTCCTCATCCACTGTCATCATATAGAAACCACTATACTTAAATTCACTTAAAAATTTGGTGTCTAGTCTAAGCTCTTTGTCTCTGCTGCATCTCAGTATCTCTAACAAATTTATTTTCCCCAGTCTACTGCAAAGCACCAGTTTATTTGTCAATCTTATTGGAAGACACAGAAGGACCTGCAGCTGGGAGAACTCCACTTGGCCACCCATGAAGCACATTCAGAAGTCCAACTCTATGACTATCATTTCCCAAAAGAACCTGTGTGAGAAGAGTTCCTAATTTCACACTTTTTGTGTTGACTTCACTGCATGCTACAAGTTATGGAATAGCTATGTTTTCAAAGAAAAAATTATGCTAGCGGGAATGAGACAGACAAAAGGGTTATTATTCAAATCTTAGCTAAACTACAAAGTATGATTCACTGTCATCTGGTTATGATACTGAAACCAAAGCCAGAAAGCTATAAAGTGTATCTGCTGGCACTAATGACTAGAGCTCATGGAGAGAATATGCATATGTGATATTTTTCCTCCAGTGCCTTCAGCTTTGTGAATGCTGAAGGATGCAAATTCTACAGGAAAAGACAAGCCTCAAACTGTGTTTCCCGCAAGATGTCAAATGACCATTATGCTCACACAGGTTTCAAAGCATCTGAAAACTCCCTGTCCATGTCTTTTTAGGAGAAAGTTAAAACATTTTTTTCTGCTTTATTTCTTTCATACTAGCAGGATAAATCATGCTAAATTGGAAATTATTTTTGGACTCAGAATGAGAATCTCAAATTTTAAACTTGCATACCTTATGCTTATCATGGTTTAACCCAGCCAGCAGCTAACCACCACACAGCCACTGACTCACTTCTCACCACAGCAAGGAGAGGAAGAAAATTGGAAGGCTAAAAGTGAGAAAACTCGTGGGTCAAGATAAACACAAATAGTCACTGAAATAAAATAAGATAATGTTTTAATGAAAATGAAAATAATAGATAAATTAGTCCAAGAAAGACAAATGATGCAAATGAAAACATTTGCTGACTACCAACCGATGTTCTGCCATTTCCCAAGCAGTGGCTTCCTGCATAACATTCTTTCCAGCCATGTGTTATGGATTATCCCTTTGGTCAGCTGGGGTCAGCTGTCCCAGCTGTGCTTCCTCTCAACTCCTCGTGCACCCTCAGCCTCCTCACTGGTGGGATGGGGTGAGAGACAGAAAAGGCCTTTACACTGTGCAAACACTGCACAGTAGTAATGAAAATACCCCTGTATTATTGTAAGGAATTGAAGAGCCCTCTTGCCTGTCTCAAACAGTGTTACGGCGAAAGAAGGACTTTGCCATGAGATAGCACCATCCCATCACTCCCTTCTGTGCTTAACTCCAGGCCTGGTGGAGGTGAGGTGTGCCCAACACATCCTGGGTAATGCACACAGACAAAAACTCCCTCTGGAAAACCACGTAAAGAAGCAACTGCTTGTACACATATCTCCAGTCAAACAGAGATCACTCCAAGTTATGGTCCAAAAATATATTACTCTTTACCTAAGCCTTAGTGTCAAGCCAGATAGCATCACTTAGAGGCACGTATCAGCTGCTGTGCCAAATGTCATCATGGGAAGTCCGACATTTCTAACATGAAATTGTTTTGGATATCTGAAACAGAATCTTAGAAATCAGGGAAAATTGACAGCATGCTGTCTCACTGTAAAGACACTTAGCTTTCCATCCCCACAGGGAATAAAGAATAGAACAGCTGAGATATGTTGTAGGGCACTGGGTATGTTGTTTAATGTGATGTGGTTTCTTCGCTAGATGTAGGGAAGCTGGGAACTTCAGATTGAAAGAGATATCTCTTGTCACAGTGTCGACTTATCAGCTGTCACAGACAACAAGATCAGTAAAGAAATCCTCATGACAAAATAATTTCATCTCAGAAATAATGGTTTTACTTCCACCTCTCTTAGCAAAGTCTATCACTGGACATCACTGTTCTGAAAGCTAAAGCAGCTATAGTCACATTTAGTCACATTTAGTATCTCCTGTCTGTGTTTAAACCACTTACTCTTGTAGTGGTTTTGGCCTTTAGTTCAAACAATCCTTTACCCATCCTGCTGTTCCTGATCCTGAAGTATAGAGAACAAGCATACACCTCTGAGACCCTTTTGAAAAAAAAGACAAATTTAGTTGAATTTGGATAGTTCTCTGTACTTCTGATTCTAGTAATTTTCTGTTTCTTTCCCCCCCGTTCTTATTCTAGTCTGAATGTCTTATCTTTCCTGGAAACAGCTGGTGAGAGTTGTATTTCAGACCTTGTTATTAGCCTGGAGAAGGGCATTAGCATTTCCCTCTTTCCGCTGGAAAGGCAAAGCCTTACATGTATTACAGCTGTGTGTGCTTCTCACACAGCTTTAGCCTAATAACAGCCCTCAGTAATCCCAGGAGCTTTTTCTCTGTTGTTTTCTAACTGAGAGCAGTGCTTCCTATTTATAAAAGAATACTGGTAATAAAAAGATTCTATGGGTTTGTGCAATTCAGTGTCAACACATTCTATTGCTCTAGTCTCTCCTCTATTCTTTATCTGGTTCTTTCTGTTTGGCAGCCTTTTACTGCACATCAGCCACATCTCCCCAGTGGGTGTTCCTGGGAATACTATTGACACAGTCCCACACTTTGCTCCAGGTCTCTGAGGAAAAATATGATATCTGCCTAGTCCCACGATCAGTCCCTGAAAATTCCATATGAACAGATTTTCTCCTGAAAATCTTTTCAGGAAGCTTGTTTTTTATCAACATTTCCTGGTACCTGTCATATTTTAGCTATTTTTTGTCATATTGTAATTCTTCTACTTATTAAATTGTTCTTTAGCTGATTTAATAACTTCCATCCTGATAACATATGAAATATTCTAATATAATATCTGGCTCTCTGTAGTGGTTTAAAAAATTTTCTGCCAGTGACTCTACATTTAGTTGCAAATATACCTTCCCCAGCTGAAGAATGCTTTAACTTTTACTTGCCATCTATTCTGAGAAAAGTTTTTTTTACTACTAGCTACTAGTTACCTTATTAAAATCAAGTTAATTTGAAAAGAAGCACCTACAGATAATTGAAGTTGCATTTTATTCCCTTAATTTTTCAATAACCTGCTTCTTTTTAAATTTATGAAGTCAGACTAATGGGGTTGTCTGGATCATATTTCCCGTTTCATACAAAGCCGTAGTTGTTATCCCAGAAGCTACTCTACCCAACTCAGTGGGTTTGCATAAAATACTTGCCTCCAGAACTGTGGGTCTAAGTACCAGTTTTTTAGGTTGTTAGGATGAAGATGATTTGGTACTTCAGCCTGACATTGAACCCTTGACATATTTTCTTCACCATTTTTCTTTTAAATTAAATAGTAATGTATCTGAGTTCCCTCTATTATTCCCTAGGGAGGGATGAAAGTCATTCACACAAGGAGGGCCAGCCAGAAGTAATTGATTTAGAAATTTTTGAATTAAATCTCACTGCATAAACATATATTACATGCAAGGTCCACTAGGACTTTCTTGTATTTTCCCCTCAATATATTGCAGATAATATAGTTTAAATTTACACTTAAAAATGTCTGTCCCTAGCTGGCAGACTTGCAAATGAAATTTGGGAGCTAAAATTCCAAGGTCCTTTCTTTATAATTTTAACCATCATTAAAGCATTTGCTACTGGAAATAGCTTTCTACTTTACTGGAGAGATAATCGAGCTTCTTTCTCAAAACAATTGTCTCTGTAAAGTTAAAAAATAACATGTAGACATGAGAAAATGTGTTGAATAAAGAGAGAAGATTTCCATTAGTTTCAAGGGAAGTTTACTGAAACTCAAGGGCTGACAGACACTTAGTCCTTGGTTGGCCTTTGGAAATCTTTCCTATGAAAGCACAGTAGGTAGGGGTGGTGTTGCATCCCGGGTTTGGGTTCAGATTAGGGGTTCTGATATGTGTTGGTTAGCTGGTTCTGTGTACCCCTGTGTACCCCCATGTTCCCCCCCCGCAGTGGTCCGCTCTGGGTCACTCACCATTGGACCATCCCCATGCCAGTCCTGTAACCACTCCCCTGTTCACTCCTGAGAGTTCTGTGTCTGTTACCCCGTCCCCGCAATGCCGTTCGTCCTGGAGCCCTGTGTCCGCCCCTGTTGCGTCCCCATTGGTTACCCTTGTCCACGTCACTCCCCCGTTGCCTGTCCCCATTGGGCGAGGGAGGCTTCCGCCCCCTCATCCCACCCCCTATAAAATCCCGCACGTCCCCGGTCCCTGCGCCGTTTTGTCCATGCAGCGCTAGGGAGCGGCCGCGGTTCTCCAGCGCAGCTCCCCGTGACAATAAAAGCTCTCCAGCCGACCACACAGACAGATTGGACATTCCTTCCCTCTTTGTCTCGCCCAAGCGCCGGCAGCAGAACGCGGCCAGCCCCACCCCGGTGCGCGGAACGCAGCAGCGCCCGGGACAAGTGGCGCCCTGGTCCCGCCGAGAAGCAGCGCCATTCCAGGCTCTCTGAAGCTGCCTGGGACCAGGGAAAACAACGCACCGCCACAGGGTGGAGTCCATCTATTAGTCCTCACAGTGTGTGATGATTATTTGCGTTATGCATCCTATTTTTTTATGTAAAACTTGCACCAGAGATAAGAGCCACTTTTTCAAGATGCATGCTTACAGATTTAGAGTTTGTTGAAAGTATTTTTTCTTTTTTCCCTACATTGGGAAAAACCCCTCTGTTTAAATTAAGATATTAGAAGGTATTTTCTTGCATAAAGGCTGTTTGAGTCAGATTTTATGACCCCCACAAAATTGGCAACTTCAGCAATTTTACTTCCTCAGCATACAACAAAAATATCTCGAGGTATTAATTCCTGCCATGTGAGAATCCTCAGCTGGCACTAAGGCCCTGTTTCCAAAAGTAAGATGATGCTGGAAGAACAGCAATGAGTTCTAGGAAGCTGCAGTAAATGGGCAGAAGTTAGATAAAGCTCTGTTATTAAAATAGTCTGGGGCAGAAATGCAATTTTCAAAGCAGGACAAACTGTATTTCAAATGATCTTCAAAGAATTCTGTAAAACATTATAATCCCTTGCTATTACCACAACTAAAGTTAAAAGATTAGTCAAGCTTTTATGTGTGCTAGAGGGAAGATTGCTCCCCATTCTACTGGAAACACAGGAAGAAGGCATGAATTTTGATTTCCTTGAATATATTTGAAGTCACTCATGCACTGCAGTGCTTTCTTATAGCAGACAAGGGTAAGCAGGCATAAATTACTCCTATGTATAGTCATGATTTAACTATTTTTTAAATGAGAATTAAACATCAGTGACTAAAGGGAACATTAAAAACTTGCTATCCTTGTTTTTCCTGGGAAAGTCACTTCCTTAGTGCAGTCATCCTTTATTTTTTCGGCAATAAAGCAAAAAATCTTGTTGAAAAATGTATTTTACTTCATACTTTATTATTTTGAACACAGTGAGGATATTTCCAACTAAGACTGTTGAACAGACAATCCTAATCAGAGAATAAAATCAGACCTGGTAATGGTGCCATCCCCTCCAAGATCTGTTAATCAAGCCTGGTGTACAATTCTGACAGAAAGGCTGAAATTCACTCATTCTTCAGTGGTTTTAGGACTTGGTTCTAAAGTAGAAAGATAAATTGATTATTTGTGGAATAATGGAACTTGAATATCATTATCTAAATCTCATATCTAAGTGTATACTACTGTTTAATTATTAAAAAAAAAAATTCACTGAAAAACTTTTTACATCCAGGATTGCACCTGAAAGAACAGGATGATGTTATTTTCAAAATTAAATTTGTGATGTAGTAACTCCATTAGAGTTTAAACAAATTTGTCATAATCCAAGATATGCCTTTCAGTAACGCAATGTTTATTCTACTAAAGTGCACTGTCAGCTTCTTCTCTTGGCTGGGGTGATCCAAATCAGTCCTCCAATCAAACCCCCTAATCAAACACCTCCTTCAGTTTAAGATCACTCTTCCTTGTGAAAAGTCCCTCTCCAGCCTCCTTGCAATCCCCCTTTAGGCAGTAGAAGGGTGTTGCTATAAGGTCTCCCCAGAGCCTTCTCTTGTCCAGGCTGAAGAGCCCCAGCTCTCTCAGCCTGTCTCCATAGGAGAGATGCTCCAGCCCTAATCAGCCTTGTGGCTCTCTGGTCTGTTTTCAACAGGTAAAAGTCTTTCTTGTGTCTGGAGCCCCAGAGCTGGACACAATACTTCAGGTGGGGGTCTCACAAGAGGAGAAAAGCAGCAGAATCACCTCCCTCAACCTTTAGGCATTCTCCTTTTAATGGAGTCCAAGGTGCAATTGGCTTTCTGAGCTGCAAGTTCACAAATTGCTGGGTCCTCTTGAGCTCTTTGTCCACAAACACCCCCTTCTCCCCAGGGCAGCTCTCTATCACTACTCTGTCCAGCCTGTACTCATGCTTGGGGTTGCCTAGACCCAGGTGCAGGACCTTGCACTTGGCCTTATTGAACTTCATGAGGTTCATCACTAAACTCTAATTTTACACAGGCTAAGAATTATCTTTCCCGTTTTGTTGGTATGGTAATAAAGGTGGAAAGGCTGGTTATTTGTCTAAGGTTATTAAAACAACTCAAAGATTTCACTGTTAAAACCCCTTAAAAATCTGCTTACAAGTTTTTTTTTTGTTTTTTTTTTTTTTTTTTTTTTAAATAAGTATGCTCTGAGCACTGTCTAACCTATTCATCTCCCATAAAAACAAAACTGTTATCTTGTATCATAAATCAGTTTGAATGGGTGTGCTAGGTCTCTGGTGATGCTGGAGTGCTTCTAGCAAAAGTGTCCTGATTGTGTTTCTGGGTTTTACTTGGAGAATTTGCAAGGTTTGTTTGCTGTGAGCAGCATGCCATGCATAACTCCTTGGGTTATTGTTTAAGCAGTCAAAATAAATAGCAGCTGTGGAACAGGTCAATTTAATTTGCTGACACAAGTGTGAGAGAAATAGCAATTTACCTTTGTATCAACTGTGCCCTTCTTGCAAGCTATGGAACTTTTTTCTTATTTCTAGGAAGAAATTAAATGAAATTAATAAAATAAATAAAATATATGAGATTGTTCATATGGCTGGGTTGTATTAACAATTGTGTGAGGGCAGCTGTGTTCAAATCTAGAGAAGAGGAGAAAGAAGGTAAATAAGCAGAGATCTCCTTCTTGGCCAAAGAACTGAAGAACAAATTTGGACTATAGAATACCTGCCTCAGCTCTGCAAAGCACAACTAACATAAATTCTTCAAGGAACAAGGCCATCCATACCATGATGACAAGATCAATTCTGGAAATTTAGGGTAAATGTAACTGTTTAGGTCTTTCTCTTACATCTACCAACGCTGATGACCTTGAAGCAGCACATAAATGTAAACAGTTGAGATGCATTTTATAGGGGTGGATACAGGACACTTACTATTATGTGGACATAGAATTAGATTTTGGAATGACCGATGAACTGGACACCAAATTAAATGAGAACACAGAAACATTATTATTTGACTTGCTTAGGGCCTGCCCTGGTATTTTAACCCAGTGGGATTTTATCCCAGGACAGAACCTGAAGAATTGCTATCTATGCTTCTTGTATTGTGTTTACTGTGGCAAGGCTTTGGTAGCAGGTGACTGCAGGGGTGAGAAGCTGCCAGAAGCTTCCCCCATGTCCAACAGAGCCAATACCAGCTCTGTTGGAGGGAACCACTGCTGGCCAAGTCCAAGCAACAGGGGGAGCATCTCTGGGACAGCCGATTTAAGAAGAGGGGGGAAAGGTTTTTGTGGAACAGTGATTGCAGCCAGAAAGAAGCAGGAGTGTGTGTGAGGAACAGCTCTGCAGACACCACTGTCAGTGGAGAAAGAGTGGTGGAAGAGGAGGAGGTGCTACAGGCACCAGAGGAAAGATTCCCCTGCAGACCATGGTGCAGACCATGGTGCAGATCATAGTGCAGACCATGGTGAGGAAGGTGTCCCCCTGCAGCCCACACTGGCCTCCAGGAGAAACAGATTTCCACCACAGAAGAGTGGGATGAGTCCTCCTTTGAAGAGAAAGGAGCGGCAGAGACAATGTAATGAACTGACTGCGAGTCCTATTCCCTGTCCCCGCTGCGGTGCTGCAGGGAGGAGGTTGAGACTCTGGAACAAAACTGAGCCCAGGAATGGGAAGGGGTGGAGAGAAGTGTTAGATTTGTTTTACTACTCATTATCCCACTGATTTGATTAGCAATTAATTCAATTAATGTTCCCCAAGCTGATTCTGTTTTCCCATTATGGCAATTGATGAATGTCCCTCCCTGTCCTATCTCTACCCACAAGCCTTTCATTGCTATATTCTCTCCCATCTGTGCAGCTGTGGAGGGAAGTGATAGAGTGGCTTTGGTGGGCATTGGGAGTTCAGCCAGCATCAACCCTCCACACTTTGATATTTTCCTTTGCCCTGCAATTACTGTAGCACAGTGTTTGTGCCCCCACGTAGCAACCTGATGGACAAAACTCCAAGCCAGGTAATAGGCAAGTGATATCACCTTTCCATGTAAAGCATAATCTTCATTGCTCTTTCTGTGTGATGCACTGCCTACCACCAGGAGAGGTATGAAAGTTCCTGGCTGCTCCTGCTTTACTCACAACAGATTCTTGTTTTCTTTCCTTGACTTCCCATGTAGTCTCTACTGCCTACTGGGTTGTATTAGAGACAACTGCAGGTAATTTGGATTTACGCTTTTCACAAGTACTCATCCAAGAGAACAACTGTAACTTTCCAAACAACTACTTAAATTTGTCTTTTTAATAAGACTTCCTATACAAAATATTAACCTTGAATTAACAAACCATGGTGGTATAGACAAACATCTATCTATCTATCTTTTTGATAGACTCCTTTCTTTGGGAAGATGGTCTGGGGGTTGGGGTGGGGCTAGGGTAGAGATGGAATTTAAGGATAGAAACCTAGAAAAAACTGAAATTTTTTCTCAATATATGACATTTTCATTAGATTACTGAATTTTAATGACGTTGTAGCAGATTTGCTTGGAGATGTCTATGGAAGACAAATGCAAATTCAATGAAAGTAATACTTTCACTGACTTTTTTTTTCTGTAAAGACTCTAGCTACTCCTTAGCTAGTACTATAAAACAGATATTTATTGAATCTGAGTTAAACTATAAATTGAAGATATTTTTCTTCATATGGTGTGACTTGACTTCACATGAGACTGATATTAAAGTGCAAAAAAATAAGGCAAAGTGTCAAAAAAAAGAATATTCAAACACAATAGCCATACCTCATTTTTAGCCCTCATGTTAATTCTTGATGGTTATGCTGCACTACAGCCTTTAGAAAATCCTTTCTATATTTAATTTTTTATTCAGTTTCTGCCACTAAGTTATTTGTGTCTTCTTCAGTAAATGTGAAGCAATGAATGACCAGAAAGAAAAAAAATGGTCTCTTTTCAACGAGTAGAAAACATAGGAAAATCACACTTTTTTCAAAAATTTGAATTACTGACTTGAAACATAGTTTTCATATTACAAAAATATTTCCTTACTCCTTTTATTTGCTTCTTTCTATAGTCACTATCCAGAGCACTTTGCCTTAAATAATGCCACAGCATCTTTCTCTCCAAGACAGGTTTGGAGAGAGAGAGACTCCCACAGTTTCCCCAGGCAACTAAGCTTCTTCAGCATCGACTGAAGTCACAGGCATACCTTTTCTCTAAAGGCAATCATCAATCCAAAAGCAGTCTGTTTTCTTTTCACCATTAAAACAAAGCAAAACGAACAAAACCACAGGCAAAACCAAACGAACAAAAATCAAAGGAAAAAACAAAAATCCCTCATGGCTGATCGCACACAGAGCGATTCCAAAAATCGCAGCATCCTCAGTCAGCGTCCCGCCGTGGGATCCACCTGCCAACCTCCGCTTGTCCCCGGGAGCTCCTCGCGTCCCACTGCCCTGCCCGAGGCTCCCAGCAGCTTTCACCAGCCCAAATCTGCCCTGGCTGTGGGGAAGTGCTGCCCTGAGACCGCAGCAGAGCTCAACTACAGCCTGCTCCACTCCCAGCCACCTTGGCCGGCGACCTTCGGTAGATCAGGAGGGAACAGCGGGGCACGCCCAGCGCACCACCTGCTGCTGTGCCCGTCCCTGAACACGCCAATGTCCATGCAACCTCCCAGTACCGTAGTGACCCTGGAGAAAAAACAGACAGACAAACAATCAAACTGACAAACAAACTCCCACTCTATGTAAAAGGATTAAAAATAATAGAAAATGATGATACCTGGTTTATGTCTACTCCAAGTTCCACAACACTTACATCTTCACAGTTTGACACTCCCCTGACATTTCAGGTAATAATTTTTACAAATTAGGAAAGATCAGAGGGAAATGGTAATTTTCTGTGTAACATCACAATAATTGTCAAAGAGCCCTGGCAGCTGCTGAACTGTATTGAAGCAAACAGGACTGGACACCACTGATTCGGGCTTTTCAAATTATGACATCTGTTTCTAGTTCTGATATGCAAAGGTTGTTGCTTATATATTATTTTAAATTCCTCCCCTCATGTAAACACAGGAATACATGCTTTGTTGTTACTGTAGGGTTAGCTAATTTTTTGGGTAATGAATTTTCATAAGTAAATACCTCGATGGAAGACTTTTAAAGCCAAGAAAAAAACAGTACTGTAGTGCTAACACAGGATTACTGTCAGAACGACCTTTCACACTGAATTTTTGGAAAGAATATTTCAAATTTAATGGAAATTTATTTTTTATTTCTGAATCAGAAACATTTCTGATTTCTCTCATTTCAAAGGTACATCTCAACTGAATGAATTTGGAGTCAACTTTACCTTTTCTGCTCCTCTAGGAAAAAGATATTATCCCAAAATTCTGAAATATCTCTAAAACCCAGACACTGCCCCTATACCCTCTCAGAGAATTGCAGCATGCATATGAGAAACATGAACAGTTTCAGTAGAGGGGACACATGAGGAAGGCTGCTAAGAAAAACAGAATCCATTTGTGAAAGGCATTTTGCATCCAAAGGAAAGAGAAAACATCAGTGATATATTTCTCATTGATATACCCCTTCCCAGCCCTGTGTCCTGGAATTTCTCAGCGTGCTGCCAGCTGCCTTCCCTTGCCTGTGGCTGAACCAGCCCAGTTACCTTTACTGTCCCTCATATTCCTGCTAGAGATTCCTGTCTCCTCATGTACCAACATAACTGCAGGTTTCATTCCTCCCTTACATGCTTCTTGAAAAAGATCTGGGTTAGGAAAATTTGGCAATAGAAGAATTTAAATGAATGCCCGTCACTCCAGAAGAACAAGCTGACAAAACTATTTTAATGCAATAACACTTGCAGATCTGACGGAAAAGTGACCTCTGGCAGGAGTGAGGTGATGGGCAGTGAGAATGGTAACTGCTCCAGTGGAAATGATCATGGTATTTTCTCCTCCATGAGCACTGGAGAGAAAAAAGTTAAAGTCCTTTGTGAAGAGAGGTCCGAATAAACTGAGCAAATGTAGTCAGCCAGCCAAAGACAAGGACTTTAGTTCATATTTGGGGATTGGAGTGTCTTTCTTTCCCATTACTATTATTATTATTATTATTATTATTATTTTACTTTTTCTCCCCAATTATGAAACTGTTCTTATCTTAATCTACAAATTTTAATTTTTATTCTCCTCGAAGTGGGGTGCGAGAGGATGGGGTTCAGTGAGCAGCTGTCTTGTCAGCTGGGCTTAAATCATGACCTGACAATATAATTAAAGTGAAAATCTTAACAGTGAATTAGAGAGAAACCACAATGGAAATAAGACATCAATTTGTAGCTAAGAGCTTGGTGGTTAGTAGTCGTTGAAACAACTCAAAAGATTGAAAGTCAGATTCTGCAACACCGAAATGATTCTTGGAGCAGTTAATGTATTTTTTCTGTAATATTCTTGCTCAAATGGGTATTAATTGCAAATTGCATATTTGCAATATTTTTAAGTATAGCAGATGACTGTTTACAGTTTCTGCACTAGATTTCTAACCCATGAGAAAGCTAATGGGGTAGTTAGGAAGTGTGGTACTCATCCCTTTGGATGAAGTTTGGATATGGATTTCCAGCTTTTGACTTTGTCAATAGTATCAGAATGGAAATCCTTCCATTATTTGATATTTGTGATACCAAGTACTTTACGGCAAGAAAGGCAGCAAAATACTAAAGTACCTACTGAGAGGTGAATTGAGGCCAGGCTACCAGAAAATTTCTGAGTCTTACTGAAAACTATCAGTGCCTTAATTTTCTCCAGACATGATATAACTAGAGTAATTCTAAAAGAATTTTTTCTTTCAAAAGAAAAACTTAATTATCAACCAAATTGCTCCAAGGTAAAATTAATATCTGCCAGTCTGTAAAGGTAGTAATCACACTGTTCATAATTTACCATGACAAAGCTCAAAATCTGGAAGTTATTTTTGGCTGTGAAAGTTTTTTTTGTCTTAATCATTATGTGCCCATTGGTTACTTAATTTCTTTCTATTTTTAACATTTGATAGAGAAAATTGCCAGATGTAATTATCTGTAACAGTTTTGACTCACAGTTGTTGGCATTGTGTAAGTTACCAAACCCTTCACTGATCCGAGCTGCACACAAAATATTGTGTCTGGTGGCTGGTTTGGGACAAGCCAAAAGTGAAAGATACAGAATGGTTTTCAGATGACTTGAGGGATGCTTACCTGGAACACTGTAGCATGAGGTGTAAGTGTTGTGAATTGGAATTTAACTGGAACAGAGACTGGCACACTCTGTGTACTCAGTCTTTCTTTTGCTCTCCTTTTGGCAAAATGAATTTTAATTATTATGGGAGAATAATTTCATTATTCTGCTTCCAAGGAGGAGATAGAGTTCCTACCTCATATGCCCACATGGTTACAGCACATTTATCTAACACCTTTGGGCAGAGGAGTTATCCAGCATCTCCATGATCACAGGAGTAATTTTGTGATCATCATCTATGCCTTCTAAGAAAGGCAATCAAGCCATAAATTGTTGCAGAAGTGGGGAGGAGGGAGAGGAACAGATGGTCTAGAGATATGATTCCTGGTTGGAGAGGGTTGCCTCCCTCCCATGGGTACTGGGATCCTCATTCCCTTGGAGAAGTAGATGATAAACCATTTAGCATTTCTGGCTTCTGCGTTTTCTGGAGTTTGGCACAGAGCTTTCCTCATGTGTTGCAAGTAAATGTTATACAATAGGGCTTGAAGGAGGTTGTGACTTTTTGAGAATGATTCATTTTTCTCAATATGTTAACCTGCGAACTTACTAAGAAGAAGGCCAACAAAAAGAAAAGAAAAGAAAAATAATAAATCCCAGTTTCACAGAGAATTCTCCCAATGGGTGAAGTTCAGCTTTATGTTTCTTTCTCTAAGGTTGTTTATCAGTATAGTGCTTTAACAGCCTCATAATAATTTGTGCCTCTTGTTATAATTTTTCTTTCCTCATGGTAGTTTCTCTTAAAAGAAACTTTAGTTAAAGAAAAGTGGATAATTTAGACTTTCTGTCCTAGTCTCTAATTCTCACTCACTGACATTTTAGAAACCAATAGCAAACATGATGTTTAATTCACAGGTGATAAGCTTGTTTGCTTTTCTCCTAAGGTGCTGCAAGAACTATATTTTACTTTTCTGAAAAGAATTGACCCTTTTTGCCAAGATTTCTTTATCAGGTTGGAGAAGTGAGCTGAAATATCTGTTTTTTCCTTTGGAATGACGTTTGACACCCTGTTCCCTCTGCAGCCACATTTCCATGCAGAAGGAAGCTCTGTTTTTTTCATGGGACATCCAGTGCAACACTTTACATGCCTACAGTCTGTTTTCCCATTTCCCCAGGAAAATGGACTGTTAAGAGCAGTAATACATCACTACATTATTTACATCTGCTACTCTGACACAATTTTCTTCCCTCTGCCACACAGGCAAGATGCTTCACCAAAATAGCAACAAAACCTCGCCGAATAACTACAAGAAGTCATTACCACCAGGTGGTGCTGCTAAACACAGTTTTCCACGTCCTTTTAATCCCTGTGGGAGTGAAGCAGTCTAAAGGAGATCTAACCAACCACTGTTTTTAACTTGGTCAGTTTTAAAAAGAAGCCAATTCTTTAGCTTGCTCCATTTTAAAAATAAGCCATTCTCTTTGGGGAGGAGAGAAGAACCCTTAGGTACCCTGCCTGGGTACCTAAGAAGAATCAACGCCTGAGCCAAATTGCCTGCTATGACAGCATTTTTGTAAGCAAACATAACCACCACTATCACAGACATAATTCCTATGTTTCACAACTACTTCTGTCAAGCCAAGACAGTGTGCAGGGTCCAGGCATTTCCTGCTCTTGGTTAGAGAGACAGGAGTTGCAATGAGTGAGTCCCTGAGTCCTGAGTGAGTACTATCCTTTTTTGGGAACAAGGGTAATAAAATAAAATACTTGTTGATAGTTTGCCCTACCCAGATAGCAGTGTTCCAGGTAGATATGATTTAAAGGGAATAAAGAAATGAAAAGCCAACTCTAGACAAAGGACAGATTGCACTTCTCTGAATCTGAATTCTTATATGATTTGCTTTAGAAATTTCTACTGCTCCAATGCGCCTAAGAGTTAAAAAAGCAATATAATCCCAGTACTACATAATAAATCTCAAGTTTACTCCCCAAGCTCTTTATCTCTTCCAGATATATAATGTAAGATGCTATCAGGTTTCCTCCCCAAGCTCTTTGAATCTTTCAAATATCTAGTTGCAAGGAGCTATCATTAGTTCTGAAGTGTGTGCAACTATCACATGCAATGAGAAATATTTTTTGAAAACAAAGTATCAAATGTTAATAAATTCCTCTGTGTCCCTACTTGGGATTTTTTGTTATTATTAATTAATTAATTGGTACTTCAAAATGTATTGGCTCATTTGTACATTTGTTGAGCTAATGTTTTCACAGCATGGCAACTGTCTGTTGCTTGAATCTGTATTTTCCATGTTACCATTGGCTAGGAGCAAAGGCACATAATGTAAAGAAAAAATCTGTTTCTAGTGATCTTTTCTTACAGAAAAGGTTTCAGAGACATTAAGAGGAATGCTTTTATGCCATGCTTAATATTTTGAGAGAAATATAAAAGGTCATTCAGATATTCATTATCCAGTTTGTTTGGTTTTTCTCCCTAAAGTTGACTTTTCTGATATGATTTATGATATTTTAGTCAAAAAACTTGCAAGAATGTGCATGGAAAGTCATGATTTGAGACTTGATGAGGCTCTTTTCCTTGCTGACATGAAGTAATACTGTCGGCATTTATTTGCATATTTTCCTGCACAGCAACAGTCATATATAATCCAAATTCAGAGTCAAGCACTCTGGGCTCTGCCCAAGAAACATCTCTCCTTTTCCACTTTTTGGTTTTTTTTTTTTGAATTGCAAGTTTTTTCATTACATCTCTATCTGGCATCTTCACAAAAATTCCTTCTCAAAAGTTCTTTATTTATTTATATTTTTTCCTTTTAATGTTGATTTTTATCTAAGTTTGCAGCAAGCTACTATGTTAGGCAAATAAGAACATACCTGGAGAATAAAAATGTTCATGTAAAACAGATCTATAGTGTTTAAGAGAACCCTCTAGAGTCATAACCCACTTGATTCAACCATCTGTCTGAGCACGTTCTTTATGACTAAATTTACAATCTGCCCTCTAATTTTAACCTTTTACAACATCAGGATACCTTGGAGCAGGTTTTAGACCCTCAGCTCAGTCAACACTTGCCAATGGAAACCGTTTTGACAACTGTTCTGTGCCTGTGAGCAAAGTCAAACACAAAGTTTTATAGTGACTGTTCTTTTTTACTAAAACAACAACAACAAAAGTATTTTCCTTCAAACCCCTTGGTTGCATCTTTGGCCACATTATGAAGGAAGAATATTCGGTTCTTCACAGTCACATCAAGGTGCTGACAATACTGCAGGCAAGTTCTTTTTCCTGTGACTGATACAGCAACCACTGACAGAGCAGAACTAGGAACAGGCTACAGATTAAAAAAGGGAAAACTTTCAGTTTGAACCAGCAGAGATGCTAGAGAGCTATGCCCATTCAATCTCTTTCAGCTGCTTTTATGTGGCTGAAACAATGAATTCCAGGTTACGTCTAGGTCCTCCTGGAGTGCGCACCTGGTATCATTAGAGTTATGTCATTAAGCTTCAGTTCCTATTGTGCAAAGGTATCCTTCTAATTGTCCTGCATTCAGTTTTATAAATCTCTTTATTCTTCTCCACATCTTTCTTGTCTTAATTATTTTTTTGAAATTTTCCACATTGAAGAGGGTTCTATACATTTCTACTTCTGTTGGCAGAGGCACCTGCATGACTGAGACCTATTACCACTCTCCAGCTTTGGTTTTTGTCACTTAGCTGTGCTTGAGCAAAGGAATAGAAGCAGAATTGTCCAGGAATGCTAATAGAACAAGGGCAAAAGGCTAACTCAAAATGAGCTGATAATGTGTCACTCAGAAGGAGGTTTGAGTCCTCCTGAAAGTGTGCTTTGCTGCCTTACACTGCAGTTAGAAAATTAAAATTATATACATAAAATGATATATACACAGATATGTGTAGAGTTTGAATTAGCTAGGCACTTTGAGACATAATTTTTTCTGCGCTGAAAATGTGTGGGGATATCACTTCTCCTAGAGTTTTTTTCCTTCTAGGCCATTTTTTTTTCTCTGAAATACCAAGCAAACACTCATGTATAAAATCAGTCTCTAATTGAAGAGAATTGTGTTTGCCTATAATGAATGGTAGCATGAAAGCACCCGTATGACCTTACTTGTTAGATTTAGAAAAAGATAATAAAAAACATTAGGCTCTAGCAGTTGTTAGTAAGCACTTAACAATGGACTCTTCAATCCTAAGGAAAAATATTGAAAACATCTGAATAACGAGAGCAAGAAAAGTACTTTATTCGAAAAGTTCCGTATTTGTAGTTGCTGGCAACTGCTATCAAAGATAAAATGCAATCATAATCGTAATTGAATTTTAAACTTCATCTAAATGTGTGAATCTTAGCAGTTAATAAGTTTTTAGATTTTTGTCTGCAGCAAACTGGAAGGTATTTCTTTTGAGTACAGTGGATTTCTTCAAATCTGGGGTAAAAAACTATTTTAAGAACAGTGAAACAATTTCTAACAAGCAGTACATGCTTGGATAGCTCTGCAGTCATTTAACTTTGATGATGGATATTAAGTTCCTTGATAAGAAATTCAGATTATATATAAATCTGGTAATGATAATTCATAGCACTTTTAGAAGAAAGTAATTTATTTCAGTTCAGGAGCAATTCTTTTTTCTTTAGACTATTTAAAATATAAATCTTTGAAAACCAGAAGTATTTTGAAGAAATTACACTGTAACTGAAAAATTCAGAATAAATAATTCTCACAGCTTTTCAGACTCCTAGAAAGTTTAAAGAAATTTTAGCATTCATGATTCTTTATAATATCTCAGATAAAGTATAACATTTTAAAATTACATAATGTTAAAATATAGAGTAAAAATTACAGTCATTCAAGTTTTTTTCAATTATATTGTAGATTAGATTTAAATGGGTGCTTAGGTAAAATGTTGATATTACTAATGATTAAGTTCTTCAGAAAAAGTGAATATATTCTTGTAATTTCTACTGTGTTACATTACAATGGAATAGAATAAAATAGGAGAAGTAAATATGGTGAAAAAATATGGTCATTCAACTATGCAACTGCTTTAGAAAAATACAGTAAATACAGAAGGATACGTCTGAGAAGTCTTAAAGGTACATAGAACATTTGTACATAGATTCAAAAACCTACTGAAAAGCAAAAAGAATCACGTCTGTAACCTCTACCTCTTGCAGCTGTATGTTTTACTTTACACAGAAATACCAGCCTCCTGGGAGGACCAAATCTATTGAGAATACTTCCATGTATCTGAGGACCTGTAACAAGAATACTCCCTTTGGCTGGTGAAGAAACCATAGTTCTTTCACTGAACCATGTTTTCCAAACTTCTGTCGCTGTTCAATGAATTGCCCAGTGTGTGCTGTCCTCTTACTGGCACAGAGCAGAGAAGGGCCACTACCAAGAACAAGAAGAAAGAATCCACAGTACAAAATACACTATTTGCAACAAGCTTAGAGAGACTGTATTTCTCCTCTAAAACAACCCATGATTTTACCAATAATACACATTTCACTTGCAAAATAATTAGAACTAAACTAGAGTGCTTTGTTCTAAAATTCATGCACCAGTGCTGGCAATTAAGTGAGGTGTAACTGTTCTGCTTTAACACAAAGACTTTTTTTAATTTCCAAAGTGAATTATTATTCTTATTGTTCTTATTAGGACAAACTAAAGTACTTTTTTGATTGTGAAGCAAGATGTCTAATAAATGACCGACCGCTTTTTGTCAAGAAAGAAAATAATAAAAAAGGACTGCTAGGTTATAAACAACCCCTGGCCATTTTCCTTGGGAGATTGACACAAGTTCCTTTGGGAGCGTGACTGAGCAGGACACTACACTGAGGGTTGCTTCATATTGGAGGGATTGTCCTAGGACCAGTGTAATTTTGTCCAGTGGAAAAGTAGCACTACTGACCTAATTATTCTATAAGCCCAAATATATCCTGCCCTCAGGAAAATCTAGTATGTGTTCCAGAGATTTTTTGGGGTTTTTTTGCTATTGAAAAGGACAGTCTCTAATATAACTATCCCTTCAAACATAGGCAATTCAGAGTTAAACTTGCTCTTGTGCTCTCTTTCAAGTCCAGGGGAGTTTGTCTTCTCACACCATAATTCAGTTAATGGTGAAACTTTCCTCTGTTTCTTGCCCTTCTATCCCTATTTTGCCAAAGCAGTCAGTAGCAAAATGGTTTGAATGCTCTCATAGACACAGCAGCAATGAACTCCAGTCCCTGCAGAAATGTCTTCTGCATTGTGTGATTTCCAAAGTGTGTGGCTTTAGTTCTGCTTCTGATTTAAAAGAAAATAAAAAGGTTATTGACATATTTTTGGGGGAACTTGAGTCTATCAATGCAATAAACATCCATCTTCAATAAATAATTTCAAGATAAAATGTCTCCAGAAACTTAGTCAGAGGATTATCTAGCTTTTTGGAACTTGAACCATGCAACCATGAGCTTAACCATGAGTTCTTTGACATGTCTAAAATGTGTAGTTTCCAAGTATATTCTGAGTCACAAAGCCAGTGATTTTAAAAGCTCAAAATTTCAAAAGCAATGATGAAGGAGAGTTTGCAAGACTGGTTTTATCTTTAGTAGTCTACACTTCAGTAGTATTCTGAATTTCAATCATTGAACATGATATTTACATGTATGTTTCAGTTTAAGTATTAGCTAATTTAATCTAGTGTCCAGACTTCATCAATACCTCAGAACAAGATATTCTGAAAGCTCTAGTACTCATTATCTGTAAAAACATAATAATTTCTTCAGTGCTAATAAACAAGGTGGTCACTAAATGAGCTGAAGTATGACCCGACGTCTTTCATTATCTAGAGATAACGAAGCACACCTATTTTGTCCCTTAAATTTAGATCATCCCAGCTCCAGCTTTTACTGCCTAGCTTAGTTCAAACTGCATGTAGTGGCCACTGCTGTGTTTTGTTTGAATGAAGTATCATAGCCAAGACTTTTGTAAAACAATAAATATATTTTTTAATATGTAATAAAATACGTATTTTATTTTTAATATATAATACAATAAATATATCTCTGTCAGAGAAGACCAAATTGATAAAGAAAAATGGCGACATGAATTGTTACACAACAGACATCAGCCTTAGAAAGCATTTTTCAGTCTCGCCAAGTTTTCTTAGTGGATACAAAAATATGTTTATATGGGGAGTAATGCAGCCTGGCCGTAATTCACTGCAGGAAATTAATAAATCCAGTGACACTACCTAATTAAACTAAACCTTGTGACCTTCTCATGATTAAGAGTTGCAGTAAGTCCAGTGACTTATGAACCACCAAACACATTTATAAAAATAACTAAGGAGATTCTATTAGAAACCTACCATCTGAAAAATTTCAACTTGATGAAGATTTTAATTGACATATTCTAATCTCTGTTGCAAATCTTAGTATAATTCTGGTACCAGAAACTGCAATCAATTAATTGCAGCCAGGGCACTGTACGTGCTTCAGAAGATGCACTTAATATTTTAGAGCAAATAAAGCTAGACATGCAGAATAATAAAATAATTACTGAAAACTGTGATTAAAAAAAAGTTATTAAAAAAAATCCAAATAAAAAGGCCTGATTTTTGAACAACACCACATGTACTATACTATTAATTTAGAAAATGTGTGACAATGTGATGTTTTGCCCAACATTAATTTGATTTGTAGTGTAACTTAAAGTTTTGTGTCTTTACATGGCCCAAGAAATATTTGAATATAAGAACAGATGTCTTTGACAGAAATGACAAGAGTACAGCAAACTCACATAAGCATTTCTTATGTGGATGATGCAAAGGATCAATGTTTTGTCTTTTTGTTTATTCTTCTGCAAAATGGAGAAGGAGGGGAGCAGGTTTAGTGGAAGAGATTGTGCAGACTGCTTTGATGGTGGGCCGGCTCTCCAGTCAGCACAGACCTGAATCTCCCTTTCACAGGCCTGATGCAGACAGATTACTTTTCACCTATTTTCCTTGATGCTTTACTGTGTAAGCACCTCAGCTCACATTGATGGGATGTTTCACCCTTTGTATAATGGCATTAATCAACATTTGTCCTGGGTTCTGGGCTTATCTCAAGCTCAGTAGGTATGTGCCCACACTACCAGGAAATTGTGCAGGTGATCATTGTGCAGATATGTGGGGTGACTGGTGAGCTGGTGCTGCTGTTCAAGTTCAGTCACTGTGTCACCAGTAGAGGAGAATCATGGTGGAGGAATGTGGGAAAGGGGACACTTAATCCTTGCCTTTTCTCTAGGGTTCTTGGACAAGGGAGGAGGGACACCTAATCCTTGCCTTTTCTCTAGGGTTCTTGGACAAGGGAGGAGGGAGGTATAGTTTGCCATAGTCCTAGCCCTAGTGAATTTTTCAGATTTTATCTTACGAGTATTTAGGTGAATGGACTTTCCAATAAAAGCTGTAAACATTGAGTAAATAAGGCTCTCTAATTCTTTTACACCAAATGCAGTGATCAGCTTCAAAAGATGGTGGCCAAAACAGTTGAGGATCTGAAACAGAACTATCTAGAGCACAGGGGTTGCTCCTAGCAGAATGCCACAGATATTCAGGATATAGGTGACATTGGTTTTGCCTCATTACCCACAGGTGGAGATCCTGCAACTAAGGTCTACATTTCTGAAGTAAGTCTTCTAAGTGCAAAGCTATTGAGGGAGTCATAAGGTACATCACCAACTTCTATTACTAGAAGAATTATTACTAAAAGAATTAACCATGTTTTGAGTTAAACTATAGATATTATTTTAGAATGTGTCTGTACCACTAGATACCCTGAGTCTCATGCAACTACAGCCACTTCAGTCTTTACTGTAGAATTCATATACTGCCAATAATGTAGCTGGATACCTATTTTAAGTGGCCTGGATCATATTTCACAGATTTTTGACTTTCCTAAATGCTTTGTCTAAGGAAATCCACCTTAGATTGCATCTTCTCTGATGAATGAAAGGTATAATCAAAACCTCCCTCATCTCTCCAATGAATACATAAAAGCTAGTGAACTGTATCACTTCCTTTTACCCAAGGGTTTTGCATCTGAAATGGAGATTCATTCCCACTGAAGAATAAGTGCTGTGTGTGGTAAGCATTTTGAATAGCCTGATTTTTCTACTGTTGGGTCAAAAGGAAAGAGACTGTAAAAAAGAATAGGATTTATAATGTGGTTATTTGACAGCTCAGTCCAAAGACTACTAAAGCTCTTGAGAGTTTTTCCATCAACATATTTGGAATTGGGCCACTAATGACTAGAAGGAAGAGAATTTGGAACTTGAGCTTGTTTAGTGAAATTTTATTTGAATCTAAGTAATGTTAGATACAGATTAGTACTCACTAATATGTCTGGTTGCTGCAATAAGACTTTTTGCCAGGGGAATTTTTTCTATCAAGTGACCAGAGTACTGTAAGAATGGAGTAGACAGAATATAGCTACCAGTACCTGGTGGGTTACAGAGAGAGAGAGAGATGTAATAAATGTGTCTAGGGAGAATATATGTTCAGAAAACATTGTGAAATGTCTTTTTAGCACTTCCATAATTTTGACCAAATTTAAAAAAATAAGAAATCTCATCTCCACATTTTATCTTCATTGGGAAAATGCTCTATGCTGTTTAAAAGAAGCTAAACAGACCTGCTTGCATGAGGGAGGGTATGTTAAAGGACTCTGTATGCACTCCCTTTTTGCTAACCATGGAGGGTTCTTAGAAAAACTGTCATGGTGACTATGTTTAAGAAATCAATTTTGATTGAACCTTTTTAAAAAAATTTTCTAATTAACACAATTAAATCTCTGTTGTTCTCCTGAAGTAAGAGAGTGACAATTTTTAACAATGACTTAGAACATATTGCATTACACATATAATTATTCTAGAAGTGTAAAACAATATCTTAACATTATCAAGGCTTGAATTTTGTGTCCAACCAACAGACTCTGTGCACCAGATATTCCAATGGCATAAGTAAGGGAATTCTGAAAAAGAAAAATAAAGTATGATGATGTAATGCTCTTACATTACTTTCTTTTTCTTTTATGCTTACTCTTTTTTTTGTATCAAATTAAGATGTTTTGTTTGTTTTACTGTTTGCTTGCTTTTCTGGTAGTCATGACTGACTAAATGAACAGTTTGCTATCTTAGATTTTAACAATAGGGGGAATAATGCTTTGATAGAATCTCTGGAAGAAGCATTAAATTGTGCAGACAAAAGTTTCTGAGTGCAAAAGGTAGGGAAAAAAAATGTCCGCATCAAAGGTGTGCTCTAAGGCACATGGAAATTTCTCTGTCTTCCCTGGGTTTTCAATTATCCTCCACAGAAAAAGAGTGTAGCAGCCTAGCCCAGGGACAAGCACATACTGTTGTTCCATCAGCTTTGTGCTCAAGATAAAGTATTTTTTGGCCTGAGGAAGAGGAAAGGTATGCAAACAGTCTGTGACAATCTGGTCACCGGAGTGCAGAGTATGACAGTATCCCCAGATTTACTGCCATTAGCACATAATTCATCATTATACCCATCAGCTGATGAGCATCCTGCCTACATTGCTGTAAATTTGGATGGCTTATGGGAAACTCCGGGTGATTTTAAAAGGTAATGTTCTCTCTAGTCACCTGAAAAAAATAGATTCCAGATTTTCTACTTAATAATTTTACTGCTTGGCAGTAAATGCTATTTTTGCGTGCAGGCTATTGCAGAAACACATAATTGATTCACCACCATCAGTGTGTTACATCATACTCAGCAATAAACAGCTTGATTCCAATCCAAACCAGCTTTTCTAGCCAATATACCAGAAAAACTTCTGTGAAACCATCTGTGACTGTCAAATCTAATGGGTTAGAGGCATGCACTGCTAAAGTGAGCAAGAGTCATCAGAAACGAAGGCTGTGAAACTGCACAGTTAAGTGCCAGAATGGATAAATTCTTTCAATTCCATTAGCCCAGCAGGTGACTTTATTCAACTGCTTTCTCATCCTCTGTACCTTTGCAGTGAACTTTGCCTACAGGGACTACTATTAATATAGACCAATATTGATTCATTAATATTGAATGACAATGATAGTAGATTTTCTCTGTTGTGTCCATTATTGATCCCTGTGATTAGAGTTTTAAAAACATGCACAACTAAACCAGAATTTGCAGTCCTGAAATTTGTGAATTATTGCTGATATTATCAGTGCTCAAATACATAGTCAAATTTTATGATGTCCTTCTGATCACACCAATATGGCTCCAGTTCAGAATAAGATTACTCCAATATAAAGAAGTTGTTTGCCTAAGTCAACTAATATTACACATTTATTTTAGGGGTTTTTTTGGTGACTAAGTCTGAAATTGCCTTGAAAATATTCCTTTAAAAGGAATTACTATTACACAGTACCACAGTAAAAAACTTTATTTTTTTTATTATTTTGCATAGTCACATTTTCAAAGGTGGGAAGTGCCAGAACAGATTGTGCATACACACCATGGTGAATGCTGCATGTGTAATGAGTAGTTCAATTATTGAATAAACATTGTGAGCGCTTATTTAGTGAAAAATGAATTTTGAATATGTATGCTGTATTTTTTTCAGATGTGTGTTGTCAATAATATTTTCAGGAGTCACTGAATTTTTGTACTTGACTCTAGGAACACAACTGAGAACAGAGAGCTCAGGAGATGTTCTCACAGGTAAGAAAATGAATGCAGTGAGATGATGTCATGAATAAAATTTCAGTTTCCTGTACATGTAGAAATATTGTGTTGACCTAGGGCATATTCTGCCTCATGGGAAAGGGGAAAAGCAACTTTGTGCTGACTACTAATCTAGTAACTAATGCTTTAAACTAGGAGAAGAAAGTAGCAGCTTGAACATCAAAAACAAGAGGAGATTGATCCTCTGTCCTATTTTTTTACAACTTCTCCCACTGTCTTATCATTATTAAATTTATCCATCAAATTTAAGTGACTTGGCAGTAAGGCAAGAAGTGTGAAAAATAAGCAAGAGTTGCTGAAATGCTTCATGCACAACCAAAACTGTGACTGAAGTGGCATCACCCAAAGGTGGTGGGGTAACTCTGCTGACTGACAGTTTCCTAGAAAACGTATAACTTGTTCAAAATGATGGGGAGAGAGAAGGAAACATGAAGGGTTCAAACACTTCATCTGAGGTACACAGTACTGATAGACATACAGCTTTTGAAGAACAGAGTTGGAAAGAAGTGCTTGAGAATCCAAAAGAAAGGGCACTTTGGACAACAGTGACAATGGATATGCTAAGAATTCATGATTCACAGAAATCAGCAAAAGTAAGAACTGCATTTAAAGAATAAAGATTTAAGCAAACTCATAAAATGAGTAAAACAAGATCTGCTGAAATTACAGTCACTCATAGCTTGATGTGTCCCAAGACTATTCCCAGAAAAGCAGCAATGCACCAATTGGAGCTTCTGTTCTGAGAGCAGGCATATGGACTAACACTTTTCCTTAAGGTTGCTCCTCAATTTTTTTGAGGTCCACTGTCTTTATAAGCCCTACTACTAAGGCATTTTGCAAGCTAGCCTCCTTTTTATACATCCCAGTGTGATCTTTGGATTCAATTTATCCTTTTTTTTTTTTTTTTTTTTTTTGCAACATCAGCAGCATAACACTGCAAACATATGTCAGCTTGTGAACCACTAAAATCTGCATATTCTTTCCTAAGTAATGTCTTGGCAACTTCCTCCCTCTCCTCATATATATTTAGATGATTATTATTGCCCATATGTTATACATGATGGAGCATAGGACAAAAAATATATACTGAAAAGGGAGGAAAACCACTTTCTTAGTAGAAAGTCCATGTAGAGATAGAACTCTTTTGCAAGCCTTTCATCACACTGTTACTGAAAAATGGAGGTAAACTCACCCAAGAACATGTACTGGGTAAGCTGAGATGGGTCGGCCAGTGAGAATGGTAATCATCCTCATGGAGCTGTGTATGTACAAGCAGCCCATACATGGGATGAAGAAGCAGTTTCTGAATTTCTGAGGGAAAAATCTAGCCTTTTTTTTGTGTGAGAATGGGATATCCTTTAGGAAAATACATGGCAGCAGTTGTATTGAGCAGATCAGAATATGTGACAGTCAGAAGCTGACCGATGCTTTTGAGGACTTGCTGAGCTAGTCTTCCAAGGATAGTGGTGCACTGGATCACCATGCAGCCATGGACCTACCAAACTTGCCTAGACACAAAACAGTGTGCCTGCCATTTAAAATGCTTAGTGTTGGCCAGGAATGAGGAATGAATTCCAGTGCATAACCTCTGACGCTTCTTTTGGCTGCTTTCAGACAACCAGTTATCCAAGGGTGTCCTCAGTTCTCCTTCCTACCTTAGGGATCCAATTTTAATGAATAGAAATGGTGGTGATTAGTAGCAGTAAAACTGCATCAACCAAAAGTGTTGGCAAGATGAAGTGGACTGAGAAAATGTAGATGCATGGTCTCAAAAACTTCTTGTGGCCTGTCTTTGGCTTACTGATCCTCTGAAGATCCCCTGTGATCCATTCACTGCCTATAGAATCCCATTACAAATGGCTGCAATGGTTGTAGGTTAAAGCAGATGAGATGGATTGAGACATGTATTTGAGATGAATGGTCACTTGAGGCAATGTCCTCTTTCATACCAGACTGTGCCTCCTTTGTGCAAAACCCGACAGATTATGGCCAGTCAGAACTAAGGTCAGTCAGCACTGAGGTAATACCTACTTTCTTCCTGCATAGTTTTGCCACAAATAAATGATGATGTTGTTGAGGGCTAAATTTCACAGTATGATTTATCTGTCTCTCTTTTCCTCTGCCAGTAGAGGAAAATTGATCATGAATCTTTCCGTATTTTAGATGGAACTAGTTTTAATTTTCAATTCAGAAGAGTGTTTAGTGGAAAAGATTTCTATTTGCAATGTGTAGTTTTTTGGCTAAAAGAGAAGTTTCAATTGGGGTCACTGGACAGTCCTCAAATAATTAATCATGATTCTGGACTACAAGTAACTAGGAATAGAGAATAAGTCTCCTTAGATCACAGTAGAACATGCCTGGAAATGATTTTCAAAACTGTCAGCAAAATGGTCAAGTTATCTTTGTTGTAAGGACAATTGCCCACATTCTAATTGAATTATATAATGTTTTCCTTTTATGTATTATCTATTTTAA
Source organism: Vidua chalybeata (assembly GCF_026979565.1). Taxonomy (NCBI): domain Eukaryota; kingdom Metazoa; phylum Chordata; class Aves; order Passeriformes; family Viduidae; genus Vidua; species Vidua chalybeata. The sequence goes on along the minus strand of NC_071532.1, from coordinate 72,783,460 downwards.
TTAAGATACACAATCTTAATTAAGATACACAATTTCTCTACTAGAGAAGGGACTGAAACTCAAATCTTCCTTCTTTCCAGTGGAACATTGCCATGATTTAACCCTAGCTGGCAACTCAAACACACAGAGCTATGAAGAACCAAAATTATCCTGGGCCACATCTCATTGAAGGTGATCCTTCAGGTGCAGTATATATAAAATAATAGAAAAAGACAAAGTTAGAATAATTCGACCACTTCATATAATTGCCAAAAATTTTATATCAACGACTTATAGGTAATTATATTTTGCTCACATTTACAGTTATTAGATAAATTGATTTAAATTAACTAATTCCTCTATTTCACAGCCATGGGGGAAAAAAGATATTTTATAATTATGGACATCTTGGCAATTATTTAAATCTCTGAAGTATATTCACAGAGTGCACTCTTAAAAATGTGAGCATTATTAAATTAATTCTCAGCTCCACCATTACGGAGATTAGCTCAGTGTTGTATCACTACTGACAATTTTATTGTACCCTTTCACTCCAAAGATGTTATGAGCAAAGCTCCACTCTTGCCATGGTCTCACGCAGAGCGATTCCACTGTAGCACCACAGCTGCAACTCTTATCTTCCACTTCTCTTGCTTAAGTCTGTTTAGATGTTTAAAGAAGTTTTGTTTATGTGAGAAATGCAGGAAACCAGATATATATTGGCTGCCTCAAAAAGAGTTCCATTTTATTTTCTATCATTCTACAGGGCTTGATTGATGATCAAAAATCTTGGAATTCCAGCTACCTGGGGAAAACCAGGACTCAGTAGAGGATATATGTAATAAAAACCAGCTAAAAAGTAAAGTGACAGCAATCACAGTAAAGCCTGATAACTGGATCTCTAGTGTCCAACATAAATACTGGGTTTAGGTGCTTTTTATTCATTTTACAGTAAGAGCCAGATGCTCGATATCTTGTACGTGAGTTTATATAAATTAGTTCCTTACTTGGCCAACTTTATGACATCAGTTCATCTAGAATTTATACTTTGCTGTAAAAGGTCACAATTACAAAAAAACTCCTGCAAACAAAATATTGAGACCTACCCTTCCTGTCCCTGGCAGTTTTAAATGTATGTTCTGTAAATAGTTTGAACTACATACTTGCAGATTCTATGAAATGCTGTGATCTTACTACTGGTTATTAATGCAAACCTAGAGAACACCCCAATGTGACAATGACTAGCTAAATATTTCCATCTGTGCATATAGGTGCATCCCAGTATGTTTTTTTGTCTCTCCAAATAATTCCTTATTAATGTGCATAAATATAGGCACCTGTTTACTTCATTCTGATGACAATGCATTTTTCAAGCACTTATGATTTGTGACAAAACAAAACTCAAATCACGTACAACAGATAGGAGCTGAAGCAGCTCTACAAGGATCTAGGCTTGTGTTTTGCTGAAGGGGAAAAGATAGTGCCCTATGGCCAAGGTCACCACAATGTGCATTTAATTAGGTGGTAAGAATGCAAAGATCAGCCAGGTATGCCACGGATTAGCTGTGCTCCCTGTGCTGCTGACAATCTCTGTCTTTTCCTGCCTTTTATTTATACCTCCTGAGTATATATGGGGGCTACCAGTAAAAAAAAAAAAAAAAAAAAAAAAAAAAAAAAAAAAAAAAAAAAAAAAAAAAAAAAAGAGTAAAATAACTAATGGGTAAGGTTTTTAAAGCCAGCAAAGGCAGTCTTTAATTCTAAAAATGGTGTGTGGTTTGTGTCTGCATGAAGGATGATGCCTTACAGCATTTAGAGTAATAAGAGCTACTGCATTGACAAGGAAATGCATCAGTGAAATCCCTGCTGAAGTCAGTGGGAATTCTGTCACTGACTTTGGTGAAGCTGAGATGTCATTCCACAAATTGGATTCTTTCTGCCACTGAGTTCTAGGACACATCTACGAGAAGAGCAGTGTTTCAGTCATGTGAGAATTTACTGTTCTGCCCCTGCATTTGGGCCATAATGCCTTAAGAGTGTAGAGATCAGGATTTCTTTTTCCTGGTAAAATATCAGTTTAGAATTGCCGCAACCAATAAGTACACTGACTGAATAGACACCACACTTAAAATTAATGGCCTTCTGCAATATGTTATAAATGCCTTATTTTTGATGGTTGCTTGAAAAAGAAAGTGATACTGAAATCTGGCATTGCTATGAAACTTTGGGAGTTGGTAATTGCCAGAGGCTATAAATTAGCTTGATGTGCTGTACTGACCCTGTCATGCACTTAATGTAATGGTATCAGTCTAAATTACAAAAAGAGGCTGAACATTAAAATACTCACATTGCATTAGGAAATGGGAGAGAAACAACAGAATTGTCATTCTCATTAATTCCATAAAATTGAAGGAAAATACAGCCGTCGATAACAACATAAAGTTTTGTACTTGCTGTTTATTCATCTATCCAACTTTGCCCAATACTAAAATTTTAAAAATAAGACACAATTGGAACTATTTTACAGTTGCAGTGTTTTTCATACAGAATATTTAATTACTATTGAGATGACTTATTAACATTTACTAACAGACTGTAGAATCCTATCACAGCACTTCACTGACAAATGTTCAGAGAGGGTTACTATATCTCTGTATCAATGGAGTCAACTTTCGTTTCTCTCAGCTAGAAAATTTAAGGAGAAAGAATTTGATGCCTTCTGGACAACTATTGAGGTTTCTGGCTTTGTGGTGGTTGTAGTGGTCTTTGCAAGTCTGTAATTACCAAGTAATTACAGGTAATTACAAGTTCCCTACATTGGTGAAGTTCATTAGCCAGCAACAGAGGTGCAGTATGGCAGATGCAGCACTTTCCAGCTGCACAGCAGAGGAAACAGAAACTATTTAACCATGGATTCTTACAGACATTGGATGCTGTATGAAAGTCACTAACGTTTTCCATTTTTTCCCAAACTGCTTTGGCCTAGCTTAGGCATGTCCCTTGCAAATCTAACACTGATTATTAATATCAATTATTAATACCTCACTGGAGGAGCAAGGACTTATTGACCACCTTCCAGGTTTCTGGTGTAAATGACATTTTAATGATTAATTATATCTTCTTAGCAGCTTAAAAGTCTGTTTTCCATACCTCCAAGAATCTTGTGTTATTTGAGTTTGCAGAAACAGCTGAATTCTCAGCCTACTTCAGACTTTGTTTATCTAGGATAACCATTTATGAAAGTGTCTCAAAAACACCAGTGCTGTTCTCATTTCTAAAGTATTATTTTCCCTTTAAATAGATCATCAGTCCCAATCAAGTTACTGGAAAGCTGTGGAAATTTATTTCACCTGTGTCAGTGTCAGATGGAATGCTGATGCAATTACATGTCTGACTGCAAGATGTAGGCATACACCTTAAGAATTTAACTATTGCAAATAAAATGGATGTGATGGATTACAGACTTCAGTGCCCCATAGCTAAAATAAATTACACTGAAAGCTTGTACAGGTAGACTGGCTGTCACCTTGTCTTATTCTCAACAGGTGAAAATTAGATATATGTTTGAAGCTGGTTATCCACATGAAATTTCTCTGCAAGTGTCTATCTTAGATACTGTTGCTATTATTAGACAACTTATCTTACAGAGATGCTCTCCTCATCTCTCTTTTTTCTCTGATAATAGGAAAATCTGGGCCTACTTTGGCAAGATAACTGACTTTGCAATGGTTTGAGTCCTAATATTAACTTCTCTGCCATCTCCTTTTGACTGGCATAGTGGCACAATCTAGATAATGGCTAATTTAATAATGTCTGGCATGCTAAGGTCACAGCTCCTAATTGCAGACTGGAGTCAGCAATCTCATACCTACCTTCCTTTGAGAAGAGGATGTTTGTTGCTTTTTCTTTATGGACTTGCTATAAAATAAGCAGCAGTTTTGTTAGTATTGACAAAGACAGGTACCATGTGGTTCCTTCAACATCCAATATTTCCAGAAGTATAATTCAGAATCTAAAAATCATGAACTTGTATTAAAAAAACCTCTTTTTTTCTTTTTATTTTTTTTTTCTTTTTTTCTTAGTTTTGATCAGCTACTGTTTCAGTTGGTATAAACCAATAACAACACCAACAAGAAGCAAGCTGGGAATTCTTTTGTATAACTCTATAAGCTCATATTTTATAAAATTACATACATCCCACATATCTTTCACAAGAATTGGTAGAAACTTATGTGTTACTGCAACACCACTCAGGAAAAATAATACTATATATATGGATTAAATTTCACAGACTCATTGTTTAGTTTTGTAACCATTTCTTCTTTAAGCACAGCAAAATAATTTCTTTCAGTCTCTTTCCTCAGTTTGGATAAGTAATTCTCTCATTTTTTCAGCTGACTTCTCATGCTGTGTGAACTCCTCCTCATATTTCTACTTCATCCATCATGATGTATTTGGCATTTTTTTGACAGATGACAGCACTTCATTTCATTGGGGGGAGGAATACAAAAGACAGAAGAACAAGAAAAAGCTGAAAAACACTTTGTCTTAGGGTAAATGAATAGACTTTTACCAGCTATTCTCACAAGCACACGCTCCAAATCTTTGGACTGACAATAAGCAATGGAAACTTCATCCAAATGGTATTTTTCATCTGATAACATTAAGCTTCTGGAAATGGGGTTTTACAACACAGCCTCTCAGTCATACCTCTTTCTTCTCAAAAGTTTTGAATCTAAGTTGAAATTGCTTGATGGCTTTGCATTATGTGTTGTCTGAATAAAACATGATTCCTTTTGCACACTGGATGTCCAGGTAAGCTGCACATTTTCTATTTGGTCCCTTCAGAATTACTTTGCTTTTGCAGCTCAAAGTGAGTGACAGCAACAAGTGAGCTAAGTGTTCCAGAAAAGCAGAGACTGCGTTTATAAATTGCTGAGTACTGCATCAGTAGGAAAAGCCTCCTAGTGAAGCAATAATTACTCTGAAAGAGTATTCCAAGTCTTTGATATTGAAGACAAAAAAAAGGCAATATGGAAAATGTTTCAGTAGACTGAATGACTCCACAGACATTTTCACATTAATCCTTGTGTGCTTATGGATGTGTCTTATAGGTAGACCCTTTCCTAAATTTGTTTTATTATATTTTTCAAAAATAATTTCTTTCATGTTATTCTGCATCAGGAAGTCCACTCAGAAAACAATGAGCAGACAAAAGTAGCACACCTAATTCTTAAGAAAGTGGTTAAATGATACCACGTGCAAAAAACTGGTTCTTTTTCTTTTTGCTTGAAGGATGCTAATCATCATTTCTGTGCTTAAATTAAGAAACTATATTTTTGTGTCACAACTTTAGAAAGAATGCTTTTATTCAGAAAGATAAATTTGCTTTAAATTATTGACTTGAGCCTGACATTCCATTATCTAGAATTTTTCCTTAGCAGTTCAGATTCATGCTTCTAAGGTATTCTGTAACTGATCACATTTTGTGTATTTAACTACAGGCAAGGGTTTTCTGAAAATTCATAGTTTTAATATAAAGACACCATCTAAGTAGTAAGCTAAAATAGATTCAATTAAAACAAAAATATTTCCATCAAAACCAAAAATTAAGATGCAAAACATTTCATCTGAAGCAAAATTAGCAGATACTAAACTGAAACTAGCAACATTCACATTTCCAGAGAGGAATGACTTTTTCTACATATCATCAAAGCAAATGGAAGAAAACTTTTAACTGCCTTTTTCTCCTAAAAAAAACAGTTAAAGTTAAGACCATCCAAATAGAAATAAGGAATGTGAGTTGCACTTATAGCTAATGATCTCCTGGAAGAAGAGACTTGTCCTGTCAAGATGAAATAGTACAACTCTAAAAACAGACAGAATTTAGCTGGACTTAGGAATAGGCCCTAGAGTTTTCAAGGTTTCAAGATCATAATTAGGGCTAAGGAACTACCATTTTCTTGGATCTTACTTTATTTTCCTAGAGGATTTTTTGGAAATGGTCTTAACATTTCAGTACCTTTACATGTACGTGAGAAATTAGCACATGGAATCAATGTATGCAACTTGAATTCTAAAGCAAATACATTTTCATCTATGGAATTGTAATTATTGCTCTGCCTGATCGAATGGGAAATTGTAGAGTAATCTTGAATTTATAGACCTCAATCTCTTAAGAAGAAAGAGACAAACCATAATCAATAATCATGTCCTTTCTTTTCTCCTGTAAGCTCATGTTATGACAAGAGATTTGTTGTCTTTTGTCATGACTTAAAAATCTCATGTGCTTATGGTTCCTTTTTATTTGTTAGCATACCTAAATTTTCTTTTTATTTTATTTTTCCTTTTACATTACAGTAGTATTAGCAGACCAGAGTCAGATTGCAGTTCTGACATAAGAAATACAATATGCAGATTTAGTGAGATGGTTAAACCAAGAACTATGTTCTTAAGCAGAAAATCCAAGAAGCAGAGGAAGAAAGCACAGGTTTCACAGAGATGTGAATTAAATTGCTCAAATTCAGACTGAAATAGTACTAAAGTTTAGAATAGGTCCTTTGTCTCCCAGTTCACAGTTCAGTGTCACTGGGATATCACTTCTCATATCTTGCCATGTTTTTTCATGTATTTCTGTCAATTCAGTTCAATTCAGTTCAATTCAATTCAATTCAATTCAATTCAATTCAATTCAAGGTGTCTACAATATAACATGAAAATAGTGTTTTTAACCCCTGGAGTAATCCCTAAAATTGTGACGTAACAAAAACCAGGTACATTAAGTTTTCTTTTACACCAGAGTAACGTGCAGGTAAAATAGAATGGACTCAGGGAATTCTATCTCATTTAATTATTTGCCAATTACTGAAATGGTTAATTACTGATTTGAGTACTGAGAAACAAAGTATCTCCTGCTGTGTTCCCAACAATACCCATTTCCACATGCCTCCTCCCATATTTTCCTCTGTGTGTCCTCACATGACGTCCCCAGTGTCTCCATTTGTCTCTGCATCATGTGGCTAAGAAGCTATTCTTTGGAAGAAAAAAAATTTCACATCTATGGCAACCATAGAGCATTTTAATAATGAAGATTTTAATGAGAAAATGACAAGTGAAATTTGTGTATTACCACAGCTGTGGTAGGTTCTAAACAATCACAGCTCCCTGTGGCACTGAATTACAAGCCATGTTCATTGATAATTATGACTTTACTCCAGATTTTTAGATTAAAAGTTCTGCTTCATGAATTTTTGATGCCAGGCAATTGGACTGAGGTTTTCGATGCTTTTCAGGCTGCAGCAGAGGATTTCAGAGGTGAATTGTGTTGATCCAAGACATTCACTGACTTTCTGCTCCTCCAGCATCATGCATCAATGCTTCAGCGATTGGCATGACTTCTGCTTCCAACATGCAAGCCTGGTAGAAGTCCTGACATGAAAATTTGTCATTTTGCCCCCCAAAACAAGGTAATAAGGCTTGGTAATATTTTCTTTTTTGGCTTTTGAGTAATCTTTGCCATGTGTTTTTTTGGTTTTTTTTTTTGTTTTTTTTTTGTTTGGTTTTTTTTTTTTTTTTTTTTTTTTTGTTTTTTTTTTTTTTTTTTGGTTTACATACTTCTGATATGCTGGAACACTGCTTTTCAGGAGATTTTGTGTAGCATGAGGGACTCAGAATTTGCAAGATAAAACCTTTGTTTTGAACACTCTGTCTTGCTTTAAGAAGAACATATTTCCTATATTTCTGTCTTGGAGCAAAGTAGATTGTAGCTAGACAGATAGGTACTTTGAAATAGAATTGATTTTATTTTTATGTTGCATTGATTGTTCCCACGTATACCACCATCAGTCATACCCCGGAATTTCCTTGCTGGGAAATGGCAGGACAGCTTGGTTTAGAACTGCTCTGCAGCTGTTCTAAATTACACCGGGGTAAGACTGTGAACCCTTCCAGTTTTTAGATGTCTGAAACTAGCCTCAGCTCCCTGATGAAATGGTTACTCTTTTGTGGATGTAAGAATTAGTAACTTACAAGGAAAATTACCATAAAAAACACATCCCTGAAAACAGTAAGAGGAAACAAAGCAGCGTAAAGACAATTAGGCTAGCAGGAAACTTCAAAAAGTGATATGAAATGGTATCAAAACAAAAGATCAACAGATGTCTTCAGCATGAAGACTAACAGTGTTTTCCAGCCTTTATTTGTTTCAGGGGCTCACTACCAAGAGGTGCAAGTATCAATCTGGTAATAGAATTCTACAAATAATTTAAGATGAAAGGCATAATATGTATTTAATGATACCTTCACATTGCTGATCAAAGCATTTTTTTTGAACAATTTTTCGTCATGGTATTACTTTTCTTCCCTTACCCATTTTTTTCAGTCCTTCTACCCTTTCCATCTAACATGTCACATAACTTCAATAACAATTTTTCTATATCATCACAAAGACAGTATGTGGCTGCTGAAGACAGTGATTCTTCAATGATTCTGTCCTTCAGGCTGTTTTCATTTTTCCTCTCCTCCCCTTGTGCACCACATATTTTAGAACTGGAAAGAAGCTAGATATCCCCTATTTGGTGTATATGTTCAGTGTTTCTTGTTCTTCTCCTAGTTCTATTCAAATTAGATATTATTTTATGGGTGAACACGCGCAGAGTGAGTATGGTCCTTACCTAAATAAGTATGTCACTTCTCAGCTTGACAGCATGGCACAGAGAACAGCTGTGGCACAATGTCATCTGGGAACCCTTCTCCAGACTGTAAGGGCACTACAAAGTGCAAAAAGATATACGCTAGACAAGAAAAGAATTACAAAATTTAGAGGACCTTGATAAGACCCTTTACTCCTCCATGTCTCCATTTTCCCTCTCAACCACTGCTTTGTTTATCGAAAATTCCAAGCACAGTTATCTCACAGGGCTTTAAGCTCTGCTGTCATGCTAATATGCTAATTATTTAACAGCAGTACTAAGAAATTTAATAGAAAAGTTCACAGAATTTTGGAAAATGTTTTATCATAGGCTCTATACAAAGCACTACGTTAATCTCTGCCTGGCAACTCATCAAATCTTATGATAGTATGTCCACTGTAGAAAGTTAGAAACCCACTGAATTTGCTGAGACTTTTGTCAGGTGTATTAATCTGAGATGAGGCAGTGTGTGCCCACTGCAATACTTCCTGACTTCATATTCCAGTGCTGGCTTGCCTGTAAACACAGCAGGAGGGGAAAAGTGGTTCTGTGTTCTGCTGTATGTGCACTCAGTTTCTGTGTTTTTCTCCTTTATCAGCGTCCAATTCATAAGTGAATTTAGAATGGCTTAGCAATGCTATTGGCAAATGCTTCAGCTCCAGTAGCTTTTACATTCAGTGTTGAAAATGTCAATCTTTTGACATTTGTTGTACCAAAATGTGGTCTCTGGCACAAGCTAATAGCCTGTGGTTGCACAGCTCACTACTCTGATACTGTGACTGCTTCTCCTATTTTTATCGATCTTTGTGATTCAATGTGAAAGAGGCTGAATTCCATTCTTTTGCATGTTATTTGATGTTATGTCCTTTCCCTTGTGTACATGGGTTTTGTGTGAATTAGTATGGCTGCTAATTTCTCTGCACAGATAGCTGCAGCAGAAGTAACTAAATTAGTAGTCTGTAGGAGTAGCCCCTCTGCCATACACCTTGGAGACCCCACAATACTGTGACAGCATAATGGTCTCCTGTTGCTGGATAATGGTCTCCTGTTGCTGGATAATGGTCTCCTGTTGCTATGCAAATACAAAGTCAAAGCAAATGTGAATGATGACATTTTTAAAAGCAAACATAGAACTGAGCCTGTGTCTGGTAAATATTTCATTTAAAAGCATTTCTGTTTCCTAAACCAGGGAAATGAAGACTTTCTAAGGCAACATCGTATTCTGGATGAGAACAGAAATACAGCTCTAATATTTAACATGCCTAGTGAGATGTTAGAGTTGTTACCTTTTTTAGAGCTTATATGACAAATAACTCATTTTCACCGTTTGATTTCAAGATCAGCCACTTTCTAATATGTAATGCTCCTTACAGCTACGCTATTACCTCTTTTTCAGTCTTGCTTTTGATGTCTTGTCATGTTCCTGTACAATTCTCCCTCATTGTACAACAAACAGCTTTCTAGTTAGTGTTAGTTGTTTAGTGTGTTATCCTTCTTACCTATTTTTGAACTACATTTTGTCTTTTTGAAAAATCCATTTACGCCCTTGAACTAGAGCCTATTCTTCATCTTGCTTACTCTGGGAATAGAAGGGTAGTAAAAAAAAAACCCAAAAAAACCACACCAACAAAAAAAGAGGCTGTCAGAAAACTGGTTGTGGCATCTTGATCTTGTCTATTTCCAGCTGAAGGACAGATCAGAGCAGTCAACATACTTGTTCACCTTGGCCTTTCTGGCACTTGTTCTTCAGAAGCAAGATGGGCGTGATCAGTCTGAAGGTAGGCAGCCTCACCAGAGGAACTGACTTCTCTAAGCTTCACTGTGCCCTTGCTGAATCTTGATTATCTTAGTGCAAAGCAGCTGGAGGAAACTTGTGCCTCATCTCAACCCTTCTCATGCCAATCTCAGCTGTCAAAGAGCTGCTTCAACTTCAGACTGCATCTTATTCCTTCAAACTGCATTTATTAAATTGATGCCTGATGTAGGCAGGGAGAGGGGAGGTGGTTAAGGGTTTGGAGAAAAAGTGCTGCAAACCCTATGGATTTTAGACAACATATACAGAATAAATCTGATTTTAAATTAAGGGAGATACAATTTAAAAAATATCTGCATAAGAGAAGATGCATCATTTAATGTGAAGCAATGCTATATGGCCCCCAAATAGAAAGAAATTAAAGAAAGGATTTAGATAGACTGCTCTTTCTAAACATTAATCATATTTGCTCTTTTATTTTGCTTAATACTACAATCTTTTGAAGGCCAAAACAATAAAAATTTCAGGATACCGAGCAAGTTAGGACTAACTAGATGACGACGTTCTCAGTCCGAACAAGATATCACAGCCCATGCTTTGCCAAGATTTCTCTCTCTGGTAGAAGAAAATGAATCCAGCATGTTTGCTACTTGCAGCTGGTTCAGGAATAACACAAGAGCAGGTTAAACTCTTGCGTATACAATTATTTAGAGCTTAAAAGGTCGAAACACTCAAGTGGCTACTGGTAGCCAATGGAGATCATATGGCAAAAGTGCACTGAACTTCACAAAGGCACAATACTTTCTTAGAAGAGCAGCCAGGTTTGAGGCAGCCAGATTTTGCACTAGTTTCATTTTCCAGATGGACTTAAATCATGCAGAGATTGTGATTAATCTAATCTTGTGAAGGCAAAGTCTACAGCCAGAGGATGGGTACAATCATATGGGTGCATGAATTTTTAAATTATGTGGGTGATATTAAAATGAATCAGAACTATTTTCAGCTTGCGATTGCAACCTGGATACCAAAAAAACTCTCTCCATTTAAACCATAACAGGAAATGGCAAACACACATCTGTTCCTTGAACTGAAATTATTTACTTACCTGATTCATTGACTAATTTCCCTTCCAGCCATTTTTGTATCCTTCCTTTGTGAACTAAGGCTCAGTCACAAGTTTCAGTCTGTGCACTGATCTCTCCCAGTCACTTGACTTTTATTTTGTGAATGCAGAAGAGGAACAAAATAAGAAGGAAAAGTAGATTGGGTAGCTGACATAAAGACAGATAATCAAGAATTCAGGCAAGCAGATGACCTATAGCACTCTGTTCTCAAATTCTACAGTCTCCATGTAAGGTCCAGCTATGAAGATCAATTTTACAGCATCTCCATTTCTCCTGTTTCCTCTGTAGATTCACTAACAATACACATTATGAAAAACATACATGGCACCTAGGGAGGGTTAAAGTAAAACACTGGTAACTAGTGGTCAAAACCAAGGTAAGGGCAAACAGAGATGTCTTATTTGCCTGAAACACTCCTGATTACTTCGAGTTTCTCCCTTTGAAGCAATATTCAAATATTTCCTTGGCTACCACTACTGTGAACAAATTTTTCTATTTCAGTAAACACTGGCCTCAAAGCTTATTTGGTGAGCATGAGAATTGCTGGAACCCACAACTGTTGTAGGCAAATATAATTTCATGGACAGGGTCAGTTGTCAAATTCAAGCACTCTTCTTTCTTTCAAAATCCCACTGCTTTCCACCAGGTATCAGGATATACTTTTAGGGTCCTTTATAGTCGTTAAAAGTTTTTTTCACTAAAGTTAAAGGAAAGATAACTTAAAATCCATACATAGCTATTTTGTACCAAAAGCGTGCAGAAAGATAATAAAATTCTGTCAGCAGGATATACCTGGTTGAGTCACAACCCTGTATCTTCAGGATGGCACAAACTAAAAGGCATCTACTTAAAATGAAATAGAAGCAATTAATACAGAAAGTTGTAACTTAACTGTGTTCACTCTCTTGAAATGCTTAGTATGGGTATCAAGCAACAGAACCAAAACAGCTGCAAACAAAACAAGTTTTACAAAGACCACTCTTAATTCCCATCAGTCCTTTAAATAACAATATAACCAGAAAGATGATAAAGTACAAAGTCTTTTTCTGTTGCTCCTTGTAATGTTGACCTGGTGTATTTCCCAAGCATTAATTGGAATATAATCTTATTAAAACATGAATTTATATTACACCAATCTGTAAATTTGGCAATATACAATAAAATTTAATATTTCTTGCTTGTTAATTGGAACTTCATTAAAGAGCTTCTTTTTATAGCAAATATGTCACAGGAAAAAACCCAAAGAAACTGTTGGAAAAGTCCCTGTAGGGAATAACTCCTGATGCTCATGATCAGCCTGTTCTTGTAGACTTCCAAAGTCAAAAGCAAAGACACGTACTCCAAATTGTCCAGGGGGTCAGTTATCATCCTTCCTTTAGAGTGTTTCCAATATATAGCCTAAGTTTTCTTATTTTAATTTAAGCCAAATGTTTCTGCCTTCTCTATGTATGACATGGTACAAGTTATTCTTTTCTTTCCCTTGTATTCTTCCCCAAGACTATTCTAGTATTTCCTCAATATTTATGTGACCAAGCCCACAGTGATTATCACTGCTGTATTGCAGACTGGCCCTCTTGGTTCACATCCTTTTTGAGGATTACTGACACAAAGTGGAGGTAATACTTCAGATAAGCAGAGTGGAAAGATTACCTAATATTTCTCAGCATTATCTTTGCTTTTTGTCCTAGTACCTCCTCTTAATTTTTTTAAAATCAAGATTCACTTTCAACTTACAGTTGCCCACAATACAATATCTCAATCATCTTCTGTGTAACTGGTGTTTTTTTCTCAGAGTACATATTGCTTGTCAGGATTGTTTAAAAATGTCTTATCCTGACCTCTAATGTATTTGCCACAATTTGTGCATCATCTCCAAAATAGATGGCATTTTTGACACCACCTCCAGACAAGAATACACAAATTTTAGGCATTTTGACACCACCTCCAGACCAGAATACACAATGAAACCCACCAGGCTCAGGACGGGTCTTGAGTCCCTTGCAAATTGCATTCAGTACACTCTTCCACTTTGATAATGAATAGGCATTACTTTCTGCAGTATGTTAATTCAACCAATTTTTCATTCATCTACTTAGAGTTAAAAAACTCCTCTATACTAAGTGTTGTCACTTATTAGCTTACCTCTTTTAGAGGTAAGCTGACTCTCTGGTCTTCTTTGAGCGAAATTAAAAAAAATGGGTAATAAGAGAGTAGATGTGCTCAGTAATCACAGGAAGACCAGAGAAAACTGAAAGACAGAATGCTCAGCAGTGCTCCAGCAGGACATCAGAAAGATCTTATGGTAGGAAATAGAATAAAATTGGTAAATTTTAGCATAAAGTTAACAGAGTTCATAACTGTTATCAGTAAAGGGATTTAAATGCTAGGTCTCTATGCATGCAACAAAATTTCCTTTTACCTACTAGATGGGAGGAAAAATAATTTGCAACCACTTTCATCATACATATTTATAATATGTATTTACATAAATTTGTAATATTTCTATAGTACATATAAAAATATTTAAATATTTAGAAGTAACAACTCTTCAATAGAAGCAGACATCATGCTTAGAAACAAAAGACCCAATGTCTTAAATAGCTCTCTACTTTTGTGCATACTTCAGTCAATTGAACAAATTGACTGTACAGGGTTTCTTTTCCTCGTCATGAAATGCCCAAGGAACACAGAGCAGGATGACAAACAAAAGCCCCTTTGCTACAAAGGAAGTGGACTGATTTTCATTACTCTGTAGTACAGAAAAGAAGTTTAAAGGCCCTTTGGAAATATGTAAACTGTTAGACCAAATAGAACTCAAATGCTCTTTAAGTAAACACAGTGGGATCCCAGAACACAAAATTATTTCTTGGTTTCAAACAACCACTATTAAAATGTAATATTTGTGACCATAATTCTATTTGAATGGCCTTGAGATAAATGGCTTGTCATAAATTCTGCAGCAAATTCTCCTGCAAAGGTGATCAATCTTGTAGGGTAATTAGTAGCTAACATTGCAGCTGCCAGATCCATGAGCTAGAAACACTAGAAACCAGAAACACATCTGTTGCTTAAAATACAGTGTTATGTGTTAGCATGGTCAACACAGGAGCCCAGTTTTGAACCTGACAGAAATCTCCCTGAAATCAGTAGACACACACACAGGTTACTGTTGAACATATGCTGAGGTGTTTTGTCATAGTGGTCACAAACCACTAAATATCACAGAACAGTAGGAAAAATAGATGGAAACGAGGCTTAAATCTGAAAAATTAACTGTGAATACTTAATTAAATGCCACTGTTTATGTTGCTTCTTTTATCACTACTGCTCCTGAGAGCCTGCTCTAAATTAGACTGAAGAAACATATCTTAGGAGAGTGTTACCAGCCAGCAACCTATTCTTATCCAAGGTTTGTTTTGCACTGGTTTCATTTTTAGCAAGGATTTATACTTCTTTCTTTTTTTCACATATCTGTGCAGCATTATCGGTATCATGCACTGCAGTGAGAGTGCACAAATAGATGCAGCCAAAAAATTTGGCAAAAATACAATCTGTCTAGCTGTGCACAATATTTGAGTGGGTTGTGGCAGCCATATAGCCATTAGTTAATTATGATAGGGCATCTTGTTGATGTGGTGACTGTGCTGCTTCCAGTTTTGGAAGTAGTTCAGAGGCCTCTACATCTGTGTCTGCATCTGCAAGATCATGTAGCTTGTTGCTGATATAGCTTTGATTTGCTGAAAAAAACAAAATAGGGAAACTTCTGGTCATTCATCTTCAAAATTAATTTTCAAGGCTCTTCATTTCGTCCTTGTGTTTGGAGTCCGTGAAGAAAGCAAGATGGCGTAAGATGAAGGAAAATATTGCTTGCATATCGTAATTCCTTTGAGAGGCAAGATGCACTCAAAATTTCTTCTTGGTTGTGTATCAACAAAATTTTACTCATCAAAAGATAGAAAATATTAAGAAGATATAGGAGGAAGAACTAAAGCAGGCTATCCACATGGATTCACCCCACTTTTTTTCTGCCTTGAGAATATAATCAGCAGACAGGATATGCTCAAAGATTTTATGAATATCTCTCATAACAGTTAAAAATAAAAAGTTTTTTTTTATTTACTGCAGATGATAAATGAGTTCGGTTTCTAGATCACTGTAGACTTTGTAAAGCCTCAGAGCAGTTCTCAAAAGCAGATACAAGGCTTCTCAAACCTCTGCTAATGAAAAGAGTTCCTAGCTGGAAATTAAATTCACTGAATATGCAATTATTTATATATTTTTTTCTTTCTGAAATTTTGCTAAATTTTCTTCTTTGAAGGCTTTTAACCTTATAATCTTTTCAGTAAACACTGTGTTTAAAGGTTACAGTCTTATCTAGGAGAAGTAGTATTATTTAATAGAATTTTTTCTTTCTATGTTTTATTTAGCCACATATGAACCCCACAAACACTAGGAAAAAAATCTTCTAAAAATCCTTGAGAAACCATTATGTCAGAAAAAAACACTAAGAAGCAAGTAAATGAAATATCTCATTCAGAAGTCTCACATCATGGTAGTCTGTAATCCTAGTCATTAATTAAAAATTAAAATAACAACCTGCTGGTAAGACTTCAGTTACTGGGTGACTAAATCTGTACCTTGCCAAAGCTCTAAAAGCTGGCAATACCCTCATTTTTTTTTTAAATATTTGTGGGTTTTCCTCATGAGCCGTAGAAGTCTTCAGGCTAGGCAGCTTTTCCAACATGCACAGAATGTATTTCTTTCACTAAAATCAAGGTCTCAAAACCATACATGCAAACCTTCTCATATCCTGCCATTATCTGGAGGAAGCAGCACATTTCACATGCTGTCTCTGAACTGATATTCTTTTTTTTCTTAAAGGGAGGGCAGCATGACATGCCTTTTGCATTCACCATTTTCCTGTATTCCCTGACACCTAATGGGTACCGTATTGTTTTAAACCTGTAGTCTTTCCTAGGATGAAGGTTGCATGCCTTTAATTTCTTCTAGGAAGAAAGCTGGAAGCCTCATCTACCCACCTGGCACAAGGGCAGCTCTGAGTCAAGCAAACTTGCCAGCTATGCTATGTTTATGAATGCTTTCTCCTTCTCCCAGATGTTCATATCTTTATGAGAGATGTTATGGAACATAAAAGCAGTTGTCAGCAGTTGAAGTTTAAACTTTTTTGCAGCAGGAATTGTGTTGTTTTTTTGTTTTTTTTTTTTTTTTTTTATTTTTTTTGCTCTCTCTCTCTCTTCCTTATCAGCTTAGCTGTGAATTAAGCTGTAAAGGACTACTTTCTATGGAGTTGCCCTGGAAACTTGTGAGATTTGCTGATGTATGGCCTCATTTGACCAGCCTGGCTCTGCCTCCAGAGAGTGGAAAGTATGAGAGGAAAACCCAAGGAGCTGCGGACTTCCCCTCTTACAGAAAGGATATTTTTCAGGTAAGATAAATTTTCCTATATTGCCCAATAAATCATAAGAAATGAAACTCAGTGGTTTTATTCCTGGAACTATTTGTAAATCAGTTATTTTAACTATTCAACCAGCTCTGCTGACTATTTAGCTTCCTGATACTGCCATACCCTTAGGAAATTACAGGATACTGACCCAGTTTACACAGATGAAGTTAATTAATTCAAATACAACTCAAACAGGATAGTTGTACATGTCTGCCAAATAAATCTTAACCAACTACCTTTCCAGCCCCTCCCTCACTAACCCCTACTCTTCATCCCTCTTTACTTAAGCCTGGAAAATAAGTTTTCCTGTCCATTATTTATTTTCTGTGGCTCAGCAGGCCTACATTTGGTATCCCACCCCAAACAGAAATCCATTCAAACATTAACAATAGATCACACCAGTTCTCAGTCTGCAGCAAGGGCAGGACTGAAAGTAGAGAAGCTGGGGATTACAATGTCCCCTAGAGTTTAAAAGAAAAGAAAAAAAAAAAATTAGAATAAAGTCATATTCCTCTTTGATTAAAATACACTGAGGCTGCCTTGGACCAGGCTCCAAAAAATACTGTCTTGTCCTTCCCACTTTGCTAGGGCCCCCAAGATTCCCCTCCCTGTGCATGTTAACTCACTGCAGTTCCCAGCTTCAACAGAGCCCTTCTTGCTAAGGCAGAGCAAAGCCTGTGGGACCTGTACCTGGCCTCTTCTTGGTGTTCCTGTTTTCCAAGGCTTTGTCCTTCCCTGTATCATCAGGGACATCTTTTCTCACCCTCTTTGTACCCACCTGGGCAAATGACTGGATCCATTCAAAAATTTTTACACCTGAAATACAGAATTGCTCTGTGACTTTTTTGTTTAAGACCAGATCCAGATGCATTCTCTAGTTTATTAGAAATCAGTTTCTGTTGCTCTTGGCTGGAGTAAAGTTATTTTCCTTCATAGTGATTGCACACTCAAAGAATTAGGCTCTCTTGGCTGAAAAGAGTAGTGTTTTAGGATTGCTTTTTACTGAAAATGTTAAGAAGCTGTTCTGTTGTAAAGTTCTAGTACAGATGCTCAGGTTTCACAGCTACCCAGCTAATCCACATAACCTCAGAAGGGGAATAAGGCTAGCTTTAAATAGTAGGATGAGAACAACCTGTGCACTATCCACAGTCAGGTTTTGCATTAAAAGAAATAAGACCAATGAGATGTCTTGAAATAAAACCACACATTTATTTTTGCCACAAGTGAAATCATAATTTTAATATTGGTATGGGCAGAATTTAGCTTCCTCATTAAAAAAGGAAGATTTGATAAATTCCACAGCAGCACATAGAGAAATCAAAAGAAAACAATTTTTTTTTAAGCCAGGCTTTTATATGCTAAAATATAACACTGTTTTACAAAGTAGAAGGCTGTTAGCATATTCACCTTAAGGTCTCTGTTCTAGGAATATGCTTGAACAAGGTGAGGCTAATCAAGCTGAGTACAGTAAGCTGAGTATAATTTTCTCTTTGTTTTAGGGCAACTAAACACAAAAAATAACCTATGTGGATTTCACAGCAGAGATTTATGATTAAGGAGCTTGTTTTGAAGTTATTAACTTGTATTTGTAAATAAATATTTTAATTCACAGATGATTTTATTTATTAACAAACCTGCTAAAATAAAGTTGCTTAAAGCGCACCTGAATATACAAAGACTGGACAAAGGACTTTTAAAAGGTTTTAGATTTACTTTTTTCTTATTTTTAACAGTTGGTATCACAAGCGAACTAAACTGTACCATTTTAAGAAAACAGCTTGAAAAAAAAAAAAACTTTGAAAAAAAAAAAAAAAGCTTGAAAAAATAAAAACACTCCAAAGAATATAGACTAATGAAAGCTTATATATCCATTTATTCTCTGTGCCATAAAAGCAGGTAACTTGATGATTATCTTGACAGAGAAAACTGCTTAGGTTTGACAATCAATAATAAAATGGTAGTGGGAGCCAAAAGTCATGCTTATGCAGGAATTGATGTTAGGAATTCTAAATTTTGCAAGTGCAAGGTGCTGCACCTGGGCCAGGGCAACCCCCAGTATCACACAGATGGGAGGGTGAAGAGACTGAGAGCAGCCCTGCTGAGAAGGACTGGGGGGTACTAGTGGGTGACAAGCTGGGGATGAGCCAGCAATGTGCACTTGTAGCTCACAGTGCCAATTGCATCCTGGGCTTCATCACAGAGCGGGGGGCAGCAGATCAAAGGAAGTGATTCTGCTCCTCTACTCTGACCTCCAGAGAACCCACTTGGAGAGCTGCATCCAGCTCTGGGGTCCTCAGCAAAGACATGGACCCATTGGAGTGAGTCCAGGAGAGAGCTGCGAAGACAGTCACAGGGCAGGAGCACCTCTCCTGGGAAGGCTGAGAGAGCTGAGGCTGCTCAGCCTGGAGAAGAAAAGGCTCTGAGAAGACCTTATCCAGCCTCCCAGCAGCTAAAAGGGGCCTACAAGAAAGGTGGGGGTAAGCATTTTAGTGGGGCCTGTAGCAATAGGACAAGGAGTAATGGTTTTAAACTAAGAGAGGTAGAGTAAGAGTAAGAGTAAGAATTTTTTTACAATGAGGAGGGTGAAACACAAGAATGGATTGCCCAAAGAGGCAATAGATGCCACATCCCTGAATACATTCAAGGCCACATTGGACAGGGCCCTGAGAAATCTGGTCTGGTGGAAGGTGTCCCTGCTCATGGCAGAGGTGTTGGACTAAATAACTTTTAATGGTTCCTCCCAGCCCAAATTATTCCATGATTCTATGAAATTTTTTCTAGTGATGTATATGCACATTATATATGTATTTTAATATATGCACATTTTTTACATGTATTTCTGCTCCTAAATTATCTCTTACTTTTATTACAAGGGGATGTAAATTCCAGATGTTGCTTTCCCTGTTTTTCAAATACCATCCCAAAACTGGCCATTAGGTTTACACAAGGTCAGCGACATTAAGCAGGAGGATGCTCTGAGATCAGTCATGTCCCATACTGCCTCTGCCCTGCCATCTGTCTGGGTCCATCTGCTACCTCTAAATTGCAAACTTGTTAGAATGGGAATGTGACTCTTATTCAGTGGTTGCAAATTCCTCTTTCTCAGCCTTGCCTGGACTGCAAGCACAAAAGTAATATTAATGACAATAATAAAAAGTGAAATGTTGCTGCTGTGTGTCTGCGAGTATTCACAGATTTTTTTGTATCTTCCTAAGAGGACAGAGAGCACATATTTTAGCAAGTGAAGTCAACTAATCTTCTGTTTTCACAGAACAGTTATTCTTCTTTTGATGCACCTGGAAACTAGACCACGGCTCCCACTGATGAGGGGAACCACTTAGCTAATTCCCCAGTGAAATGGGTTGCTGGAGTGTTTCGTGCTTTATCAAAACCACAAGTTTTGACTTCAGTGTCCCCTCCATAACAAACACTGGCTGTCTGCTAGGAGTGGTGCTGGCCCTCCTGTTCCAGTGCACAGGCACAAGTCAGGGAGCAGAAGAGATGGAGGAGAAAGTAGGTGAGCTCCAGTGTGAGTGATGGACATAGCAGAGGCTCTAAAAATGAGAGCTGTAAATTGATTTTGCTCAGGGCAATAAAATGATGACAGTTGATATCCACAGGGATTTCTCTTTTTGGCTTCATTTTGGTCTCAAATAAAGGATAATGCAGAACAACAATGGAATTGTGATGTGTGTAACTAAGGAAGAATTTTCTTTCCCTGCAAGATCTATGCAGTGTCAGAGACTTTGCATCAATTTTACAGTTATGCCCTTAATATCTCTAAACTTTAGTATACATTTATTTGTATATATTTTATACTGTACACACATAAACATAATCGTGTCTGTAAAAATGCAAAAATGAAGAGTTTGGTACACATGCTTTGATAATTAGAAACCTTTTATTCTAATTTTGCCTTTGCTTTTCATAACTGATCAATGTGTGTAGCAAAGGCAGGTCACTAGAGAGAGGAAGATCACATTGCAAATCAACAAGCCTTTTCCTCCCTTCACTCTGTAGTTTTCCTCAGTAATAATACTTTCAATCCCATCAAGCCATATACTATTCTTGGCAGGTCCGTGCCTGTTTCCCAGGGAGACTTACTGCCTAAATACAGTTGGGAGGAGACTTTACCATGAGACATGAACACCATGTTAGGAAGAAATCAAGGGCTAAGTTTCTCTTTGATTTTCAAATGTCTTTTACACCAGGAGAAGCATCAGTTACTCTCCAATCTGAGAGAGAGAAGACTGCAAATGCATTTCCTTGCCTGAGAAACTATCATGCCAATCCATTTAGGGGAAAGAGCTATACATTCTATCTCTCTTAAAATTAACTGCCATGATTTCAGTTTTTGACTGTGGATATTTTCAAGGTGTTTAGAAGGTTAAGGAATGAAATTTGTTAATAAAAGCTAATAAATAACTCCAAGTAATACTGGGTGAAAGAAGTTGTCAGGTACCACCAGCAAGAAGAAAAGATTGAGATTATTTTAATTCATTTCTAGTGCAGATGATATGTCAGTTCAGGTACAGTTCTTCAAGTGTAAAACCATTCTATTTGTAACTCTGCCAAATATAGACAGATAAGTGAAAATAATATATATACTCTTTACAGAAAATCTCACAGAGCATGAAGTACAGACTTCATCTTGGGAGAAGAGAAGCACCCCTATTCTTTCATAACTTGTATTTTTTTTTTTTTTTAAGAACGGGTCATTTTTTTTCATACTGATTTTACTGTTCTCAAATGTGCTGACATGCAGAACTTGAAGCTAAACTGAAGGAGAATGACTGTGTAACAAAAAATAGAAGCCCACCTATTAAGTCATCCCTGCTGGGCTGCTAGATTGGGAATGAAATCTCCACAGCAAGAGCTGTATCATTAAATCCAACTGGCCACAGGAGAGATTGCTGAATCCCTTTCCCTCCACATAAATCCATCTTTGCCTTAAATGTTGGTGTTTAACTGAAATCCATGCATTCCCTGTTGCAAGTCCAGGTTTGTCTGGCTCCCTGGGGAAGTTCCTAGATTATTTCCAGCTCCTGAAGCAAAATTATTTACCTACTGCAGAACAGGAGCTTGAGAGCCCTGAAGCTGTCTGAGACCAGGAGAGGGATTTGAGGTGGTGTATGCTGTGTGAGCCAGAGTGGAGATGGAGAATGCCATCAGCAGCTGGTGTTGCCCAGGGCTTCTGCAGCTCTGTGGTAATGAGTAGCACTGGTCACCCCAGTGACTCCTGAGCTGGAGGTGTGGAAGCCCATTGTCATACGTTCAGCAAGCTGGACAGTGCAGGTACAAAGAGAAACAAGAAGAAAAACTGTCCATAGAAGAAAAAAAAAAAAAAAAAAAAGAAGGTGGTACTACTCCTAGAGTTTTCTGGTTATTGATCTGCTAAAAAAAGATTTGTTTAAATAAACTCCTATATAATTTTAATTAAGTCTTTTTGAATCTTTACCAGCAGGGAAAATTAAATTGCATTAGTGAATGCACCTCCAGGCTGGGAGGCTTCCCCTCATTTGCAGCCTGGTTCACAGAAGCTTGGAAAAGAAGGTTCAATTCACTTCCCCCCATCCCAGTATTTTTGGAAATAAATATTTTATTTTTCTTAGGGATGGGAGAAATAATGATAAGTGACATTCCTCATCTTTAACATATCTATCTTTAGGGCTGGTATGGTCCATATCATTATAGAAAAGCTATCAGGTACTCCTGGCTTTTAAATACACAAAACAAGCATAGGAGGCAGGAAAGAAAGGGCTACTACTAACAAGATCTTATAGATGTAAAGTAGTTTTAAAAAGCATATGCTAATTTTATTCCAAATTTAATTGGTTTCAGAGTTCTAGAGCAAATTCATTGTACTTATTTCAATGTTACCAAAAAATTGTCTTATGAACATTCATACATTCCAGAACAATAGCTATTGTAAAATGTCTCAAGGTTACATGTTAAGGCTTTGCACCTCTACTCAGTATGTATTTAAATTCATATCTTATTTTACAATTTTATGAGGCACAAATCTATTTTCTACACTGGATGTGGTGTCAAACATGGAAGTAAAAATTTACAGCCACTGGATGTCATTGTTGTTCTTTTAAACTACAAAAAAACCCCCCAAAAACAACAACAACAAAAAAAACACAAACAAATTTTAAAAAATGTTGAAGTTAAAAGTTTAAAGATTTGGCCTTGAGAATAAATATTTTCTGACCATTTCCATATTTCCATATTTTTATCTTAAATGGCATTAAAAATATATTCACCTAAAATAGTAAATTGTGTTGATATCAATGCATTTCAGGAGGCCAAATGAACTACATGGATACTTCATCACAGCAGCTTAACTTCTGTTCTCTTCAGAAGTTCAATCAGTCACTGCAAATTTCAATGTAGCTAGTTAACAGAACATGATGATCTAGACTATATAATGAAAATGTAAAAGTAGGTGTTGTCTTAATTCTTCAATATTTTTTACATGACTCAAATCTCACTTGTGAAGATTTATGTATTGACTGCCAACAATCAAATGCAGATTTCAGATAGCTCTTTTCCTACCATTGTCTGAAAATGAAGTACTAATAAAGTCGGCAACAGCTACCAGGAGCCAAATCTATCCCCTTGCTGCTTCTGAAAGTCGTTCTGCAAAGTGTCAGAGCCTGACTCAGAGGAAGAGATACACTTGTAGTGGGTAGTTCTGTGCATGAGAAAAAAGGAGCAATGGGATGAGTACTGAATGGAGACGGGTGTGGAAAGGCTGAGTCCTCTGCTGAGCAGAAGTCTCCCATCTCCCATTTTCTGTGGTGGGCTTCCCAGGTAAGGCACAGGTCTCAGTGAGACTTCTCTGCAGGGGCTCTGCAGCTTCATGGTGGTCTATGAGAGAAGATTTCATCTCAGTGCTTCCCTAAAATCCCTTCACCCCCTCACTGTACATCTGCCCAGCACCTGGCCCGGAACTTGGAAGGGTTCTTAATTTCATTCTATGTGCACACTTATTACCCTCATAAGAAAGTAAGACTGAACTAGACTCTGTGTACAGTGGGTGGGTTTGAACACAGCTGTGCAGCAGACCACTTGTTCTCTTTTTGCTTTGTGCGAACGATGCTGTTTAAAATATCCAGTCATCTTTTGGCATCAAGGGATTTGGGAGTGAAATGATATCAAACAAAAAAGGAGGGCAAACACATTTCTCTTTGCTTCTCCGGAAGTCACCCCTTTTACCTGCAGCACCAGCATTGCTCTGAACCACTGCCCGAGGCCAGCGCCCTCTGCTGCAGCGATGTCTTGAGCACGACTTGTTAGCAGAAATCCAGAGACATGAAACAGTGATGTCACCGGAAAAGAAGCAGCAGGGATCGAGCTTACCAACTGCAGTCAGGCTTGCTATTAATGGTTGCGCTGCCTTCCTCATCTCGGCACTGGAAGGGCTGAAGTTGCAGGCTCCGATGCGGGGAGGACAGAGGAAGTGCTGCTAATCTCTCTTAATACAGCTCCAGAATAACATTTGGGTTTGAATCTCGAGGTGCCATAACTGGAAGCTTCATTGTGCAGTTATAGAAGCTCTATTGCTGTGCTTATTCTACTTTGGAGCCTCCAGAGTTAGCAGAAGCGCTGCATGTGCTCCTCTCTGCACTGTGGATGCTTAAGTTGAAGTTCAGAATTAGCCTTTAGTAGAAAGAAATACATTGGTGTCACTCTTTTGAAATATTAGTAGGAGTGCAGATACAGCAGCATGGACAGAGTTTGGCTGGCTGGTGTCATCCAGTACTGTTGCACAGCACAGACAACCCTTCTGAAGCTGCAAGAAGCTCTGAAATGATTCTTCAGGACAGGATGGTTCCCCATCATCTCCTGCATATGACTGATCTCTGACAGCACAAGCCCCAAAAATCAGTCCAGTGTACACCTATTCTCCAGACACTGAGGGAGAAATAGTCCATCTGGATTCTATTGCAGGTCCCATATGTCTGCAAGCTTGCAGTGGCAATACCCAAATTGCACTTTTTTTTTTTTTCCTCTGGTGTTTGTCTCTCTGTGGGAGTTAGGTGCATAGGTGCCTTTGAGAATTTGGGGCCATCCTATCCCTATGTATGTGCAGCCATACATAGAACACCAACAGAAAATTTTGCATCCTCTGGTGTGGACAATGAGAGTAAAATTATATTTGCAAGAACTGAAAAAGGGCAGTGATTTCCCAGAATTGAAAAGTTTTCTGTTGAAAAGAGCAGTTTACCACTAAAATTTGGTGGGCAAAAAAAACATATCTGCAACAAAATAATTGACACTCTAGTAACTGATTGTGCTGCCAATCCAAAATGCAGTTGACATGACCTGAACATCCTCAGTCACGCATGTGGAGGTTCAGGACACAAGCTGGGGTCAGAACAGGAGCCTAACCTTGGTGCTCCTTGTCCTGGGAAGTGCCCTACCCAACCAGCCACTTGGATAAGGATGCTGTGGGCTTACCTGTTCAGCCTGATGGGCTTTATCTTTCTCCCTCTCTTATCTTAAGTAGGTCTTCGCTTCATTCTGAGGCATAATGGGAGAAACGAGATCTCGAAAACTTTCGCGGGACAGGAAAACCACTTCCTACCCAGTTCTATTTCTGCTTCCAAAATTCTGTTTGGCAGTAGTTTCAGTGAACTCATTCTTCCTTTGAGTGCCATATGATCCACAGTTGTTTTCTAAATCACCAAAAGCCATTGACAGGCTGTGTGGTTTTGATTTAGGACAAAGATGTTCTTTTTAAAAAATCATTAACTCAGAATATAGGGGGGAAAAATCCATGTTTACCTTAGTCTTTGCTTACAAAAATTTTATGAGAGTGAAACCCACTTTTATATCTGCACTATTTATAGATGTAAAAGAAGACTAAATGGAATTGTGTTTATCTCAAATTAGAAAGCCAGCATTGAAATGAAATGAGATGCATAATAGACATATGTATTAATGTAAAAATAATATGCACCTCTGAATCACATAGAAATATTTCAGTAGTGTTCATACATAAACAGGCCTGCAGGTATGTGTGGAAAAGAAATACAAATATATATATAACTTTTTAATTAAAATAGTTTCTTAGTTCAAATGTCCTGTGAAAAGAACATACAACTCCACTATTGTGTTCTGTAATAATTTTGAACTTTCCAAGATTTGCCTCCTCTTTCAATATATAACCAATTATTTTCCCCCCAGATGTTAGATTACTTTTTTTTTTTCTCAAGGACTCAATATACTATATTGCTGAAATACCCACAACTTTACAGGGCAAAATAAGGAGGAAGATGAAATGCTACAAGCACTTACTAAAAGAATAGTATTTCCCCCTGGGTCAAATGACATTACCCAAACACAAGGCAGGCAAAAATACAGAACACGTCTTCAAACTGATCTCTGCTTTCTTCTGGTAGGAAAAAAAAAAAAAAACAGGCAATTTTGCAGTTGTCTCAAGTGATGACTGGAATTTAGGCAACCTCAAGATGCTGTATGTTCTCTGACTTGAAAGCTCATTCATAAATATCCCAGTGTGAATTCCTGGATATTGAAATGCCACTAGTAGCTAAGGGGGAATTCACCATTTGTCACTGTCTCTTTAGACAGTAACTTGGGGACAGATAGGAAAGATTGCTGTCTACTTCATCAAGAAAGAAAAGACAAAGAGAGAAACATGGCAGCAGATGGCCTAAAAGAGTCTGCTGTGCTCTGGTCACCTGCTGGCAATTGTTCCTGTGGCATTAGTGGCAGCTCCTGACTATGAACACTTGGAGGGATTTTTGGTTGCTATAGTAGTAACCACTGTACCCTATTACAGTTTGGACTCTCCTAGTCTAGAAAATTTAGACTGTTGCTGCATTTTCACATAATGTAATATGAAAATAGATTACGGAAAGATACCATATATCAAGTGGAAAGACATTTATACATCCTGACAGACATTTGTTCAAACTGTTATTTGAAACTCTAGTGGAGTAAGTGCCTCAACTCCCTTAGGGCTTTCTTCAGTGGCCATGTGGTTGATACAGGCACAAGGAACAGCTCATCTCTCTCCTCTGTGTACCTAGATTTTGTGTTTCTACATATCCAGCTTAAGTATCTCAAGACTTTCAGTAAATTTATCTGAGTCTTGGTTTTCTAAATTAAACTGCTCTGCCTTCACCAGGAGCAGTTTCTCACAGGCTGTAGTTTTCGTATCTCTGACTTGTCCTGTCCCTCAACATTTTCATCAATTGTTCTACACATACAGAGAAGACCCTTCAGGTGGACAAGATATTGGGTACAGATGGGACTCTTACTGAGATAGAGGTAGCCAAAGAGGAAAAAGCAGTAGTACCAGAAATTGTGCAGCTTCTTGCAAATGACACTCTGTACTCATAAATACGATACTTACCTTTTTCTCAGTATCACAAGTTTGGTGACTTGGGTTTGGCTGGTTATCTGCTATAACCACAAGGTGCTTTTCAGCAGAGCTGTTGCACAGCCAGTCATTCCTCTGTTAGTTTATGGAGTTGATTATTTCTGCTTTTTTTTTTCTGAATATTTTTCACATTTATATGTGAAAAAGTTTGCATTCAAGTTGAATCTGTTTTTTTTTCCAAATAATTTCCTCAGTTTGCTATATTTGAGTTTAAATTCTTTTTGTTTAACTCACCCTGTATAAAACTGTAATAAGCTTGTTTTTATTTTATCATCCGCAACGTTGGCCAATATACCTCTAAAATATCCTTCCAGTCTGATAGTAAAATGTTGATAAATGAACTTCTAATACCATTTTCCAATTTATTCAATGAATCTGTAGTGCCTTCCATGTTTCCAAAGCATTCTCACATGGAATCACTGAGGTGTCTGAATTGTGAGAAAATTGAAAGTGTGGTGAGGATGTTGGTGGTGAGTATATTCACATATTCTGATTTTAACTAAATCAAAGTGGTTTGATGATGACCTTGGGTTTTGAACCAGGAGATTTTATTATCATCTCTCATTTTGTTATAAATTTGGGACATGTTCCTACTAAGCCCTTTTTGGATCAATACATCAGATTTTATTGAATCCTCCCTTCCTCCCCTCATATCCTCTGGCAGAAGAAGGTTGTATGAGAACTGGCAGTCTTAATTTCAGTCAGTTTTCAGTAGAGGACTCTACTTTCTGTTGGGTGATAGCCCTTTCAAACCACTTAAAATATTACATGAATATAGAAATACAAACAAACAAACAAATAAATATGTATTATTACCTGAATGCTCAAAGCACTGAATTAAAAATTTTTGTCTTTACATTTAAGAATAAGAAATAAGAAACTATCCTGCAGTTTTTTATGTAGAGCTACTAAAATGAATTTTTTCCAGGTTTGAGAGATTTCAAACCTGAAAGAGAGATCTTTGATTCTGCAAGTTTTATGTGACTTCATGAGAGATTTTTAGTTACTCATTCAATCCAGGAGTTCTTCCCATCCTTCAACTCTGTCAAGTGACCACATTATATACAGGCAGGGAATCAGTTTAAAGCAGAGTCAGCTTAAAAATTATATATGGAATATATCTGTGCACACAAAACCCAACAAGTTGTTTTCCCCATAGATACACCAATACCAAATGCTGCAATATAATTCTGCATTCCTCACCACATTATAGCCAGTTATTTTGAAGTGAGAAATGGATACAAATATAAACAATTTCCCTCCATACATGTGGAAAAGAATCCAGACTGTCCAGGAAGACATTATTTCCTGGTAAAATACTCCGTGTGGTTTGGTAACATATTGGAAAAAAACTTCAAAAAGCCAGATGGTTCTCCCTGCTATTTTAATGTTATTGTTTAATGAGTGGCCCAAGAAATGCATTTAAGTAAGTGAATAAAATCCAGTTGTTTCATCATTGTGTTATCTCAAGCAAAAACAAATAAATAAAAGCATGCCAGTAATGAAATGTTTTCCCTTAAGAACTTGGTAGAGTAGTAGTGCCAAATTCTGCTGTGATGTAAAATGGATGGATGCAAAGCAGATGTAACTTCATCTGCTGATTGCAATTGAAAGCTTTTAAAATTTGCTTGGAACATATTTATGCCTTGGGATTCATGGAGAAATGAAGTTCAACTGGAGTTTAAGAAGTATTATCATTTCCCTCCACAAAATCTTTTTCTGTGTCACTGATATCCTCAGACAAAGGTAGGGGTTTGGTGCCAGGTTTCTTTAGAGCTCTATTCTCTTTTTCAGACCCAAAGCCTATATGCAGTATAACCAGGTATTTAATACCTTTAACTATCAGTAAATCATTCAAAATACCTCACAGAAGTCATAATCTGAAAGTGGAACGTTTATCTGCTCACTTCCTTATCAGCAACGTCCCATTCCTGATAAACATCCTGTAGATCTGTTGCTGTAGGTTAATGATGAACTCCTTTTTGAGCCAAGTTAAAAATAAATTTAAGCCAATTATAGTGTCTATTAATGAAATGTCTATCTAGGGTGATGAACTTCACCATCCTTGAGAACAAGAAATATGAAATCAGTATACATAGTTGATCTTATTAAGGAGTTTAGACATGAAAGTGGGACTTGGTGAGAATTTGAACGCTGAAGTTTAAGACTCCAGTTCCACCAAATCTCTTCAGCTTCAGGGAGACTGTAGATGCTAACTTTCTATCTCTGGAATTTTCACATCTCTTGAAATTTTCTTCTGCAAGTGTTCCAGTCTACTGCCCTTGAGGCCAGAGCAGCTCCCTGCCTACTGGTAGTTGAGACAGCTATCTCCAGGCATAAAGCTTCCCTTCACCTTCTTCTCTCTTCACCTTTTCCTCAATCTGGCTTTATAATTTTTCTTAAACCATACCAGGCCTAAGCACTGAAATTATTGCAAAACATGGCAACAATTCAATTTCACCCATCACTGCAATAAGTGCTCTAACAAAAGAGCATTCCCTCTGAAGTAAAACATCTCATTTCTCTATTCAAGTTAAAATTTTTGTCTTTCAGTAATGCAATTAAGCATAGGGAGGGAAGGGCCGCTCTTCATCTTTGCTGTTGAAACTAGCAGATAATCTTTCTCATTTCATAATGCCAGAAAAAAAAGAGGTGCAAGAGGAACCATTCTCTATCATTCACTCAGGGAAAAGTCCCAGTAGCAAGGTGCAAGATGGCTGGGAAATAGGAAACACTGCATTGCTGCAAATCAAGATGAGGAAGGACTAAAGGTCTTTCTGTTTCCTGAGTGACTGTGGTCGACACTGAGCAGCAATATGAAGAGGTAGTGTCAGCAGCATCTCCTTTATCCAAAAAGACCAGATCTATCTTCTGTTCTATAAATGGCATATGCAGATGCCAAACACAAGAAGTTCCAGACTGTAAATTTAGGTGTCTCAGAGTAGACTCGGCTCTCAAGATGGACAATATTCCTGATGCCTTTTTTTTTTTTTTAATGAAATGTATTTCTTTCTTTCATCAGTACTTTGTGTTATGGATTCCATCTGAAACTTTCTCTTTCCATAGGCACTTAACATCAACCTATGAATTTTTACTGCCAGACAAAGCAAAAAATCAGATGTGGTGAAAATTAGCATTATAGTGACAAAGTTCTGGGAAAAAAAACACCCTAAACCCTGCAGTTAGATCTACCTCAATAAATCTCACACAAGTGTGGATCTGCAGCAGTGACTAATGTTGTTTTCTGATGCAGGGCTATAGTCTGGGGGATCCCCTTGCAGGATATAGTTCCTGTTTCAGTTGGGCACAAACAAAAAATATCTTAGACTGAATATCCTAAACCACAGACATTTCACAATTAGAATGAATTTACTTAAATCCCAGGTCATGTAAATGAGTTTAGTCTTGTAACCATGCCAGGTTTCCTTTGAACTCATAAGTCCATCTGTATTTCACATACAGATCTGTTGCTTCTATGTGCCAGTGGTACCTAGAATTGCCAAGAAAAGCATTCCCACCTTGATTGCTGGATAATGAGAAGTAAAGTTATTTTAAAATCTGTGTATAAAAAAAGCTCATCTCTAAATTTTCTAAGCTTAACTTTATAGATGTTCGTCACAGCATTCCCCATCTTTTATGGGGAACTTTCTATGAAATAAATATTTTCAATATGCTATTGTTACTTAGTATGTCTTATGCATATGCAAGCGAGAACACAAACTGTGCCACTAGAGCAATTAATTTTCTCTTCTGCTGAGGGACACTCTTCAAGAAAATCCTCGAGGTGGCAGCACTGGCTCAGTGTTTAAGTTCACACACCAGGCTCAAACTACCAGGAAAAAAAAAAAAAAAACAAACAAAAACCAAACCAAAACAAAAACAAAACAAAACAAAACAAAACAAAACCCAAAACAAAACAAACCCAAAACAAAACAAAACAAAACACAAAAAAACAACCCAAGAACCTGAAAACAGTGCATTGATGAAGTGGACCTTATTTTAAAATACTTTTTACCCAGCGGTGTACACATGCCTTATTAATCAACGCACAGGTCTTTCCTTTTTGCCTGAAAAATGTCAGCTTTAAAGTGTAGGTGTATTCAGTTATTCTTAAAAATCACCAAAAAATATGATGGTGTAACTAAAACACAACTGGTGCTTGTTCTTTTACATAGACAAGAGACAAATGGGATTTATGGAATTTTAGCTGAGAACATGCACCTAAACTTGTCTTTCAAACCCTTGGAAATATGGTTTTCTTTACTTAATCCTGCACTCTTGCTATTATTCTCAGTTGCTGCTGCTTCTCATATCTCAGAAAAATGGTCTGGTTAGCAAAGTGCAACAGAAAAACCATTGCACTAAACTGTACCACACTCCATGTTATTTTATAAACCCATTTTATGCAGTAGCTCTTCATTATTCTAAATTGTCTGCTACAGTTAATATTGTTTAAATATAATCCTAGCTAATTCAGTTTCAGCCATAATGAATACAGGGACTGAAAGTTTGCAGTATCCTGCACTCTTTTGTATAGAACTAATCCTACAAATTGCTTTGAGTGTTTCCAGTGAACACTTTTTCATGAGTGGTTTTTATTATCACTAACATGACTTCATTTGTAAATAAGAAAAGCTTCCTACAGTACCTGCAGGCACCAAAAATTATGAAAACAGTTGGAATCTTTGTTTTACTTTTAACAATATATCCTTTTATATTCAAACAATCCAAAATTCTAACCAAATAGTTCTAAAGTTCATCTGGCTAAATATAAATGTGGAAGTGATGCATATGCTAAAATTATTATGATTTATATTCTTCTGGATGTTCTACTTTCACTAGAAACTGGTTACTAGGTTACGCATTTGGTTACTTTTATGCTAGTAGCAAAAATTGTTATTAAATTTAATTCTTTTAAACACTGAACAGGTATAATGTTTAGTAGATACTAGTTTTCCACATGTGAATAATCCATCTGAAAACTTGTTTGGCCCAACCGCTTTTGGGAAAGCATCATCCATATTTCTTACTTCCATATGCCTTTAAGAAAATGAAGATGGAAACTCATGCACTTTTCAATTAATCTTTTTATCAGAGGATTCAATTTCAAAAGGGCTTGAAAGCAGCAGATAACATTTAACACTAAAGGTTTCAGTTGGAAACCTGTCACTGAGGTATGATAGTCGTAAAATTCTTATATTTTCCAGTCTTGGCATTCATAAGGGTTGTCTTGGGCAAAGTAGCCACAAATGCAAATTCAGAGCCAGCCTCGTTCACTACCTTAGAGTTTGTACTTTAACAGAGTTCATCTCTAGGAACTATCTTAAAGATGGGCAGCAGCTGGGAAGACACAGCTTGATTAAAGATGGGAAGCATAAAATCAGGCAAGGGATCTCATGTTTGAAGACATTACTAACATGGTAGATAAGGAGAAATCAGTAGATGTTAATATACAGTTTGGTTTCTGAGACACATTTGGCAACTTCACACATGACTTTCTACTTGTTACTCTTAGAATAGTGTGATAGTCTGTTGGGGAAGTTCCAGGTATCAGCAAAATTTAACTTTCCAAAACCCATTTGTTAGGCCATTTATTTTGTGCAAACAAGTGTAAAGGTCCTGCAAACTCTGTTTTATGTACATCTACAATTATTTAGGCTAGAGAAAACTGTTATTTGTTAATTCATTACAGGCGTAATTTTGAAATGTCTCTTTTTTTCTCCCAGCTCACTAATGATTGCTCTGAAAATCACAGTAAATGCCTTCTGTATTTTCTAATACCAAAGGTCTTACTTTTGCTTTTAAGAAAGGATGCATAATTTTTCAGGTTTATATGGGCCAGGACTATAAGGTCTCTCACCATAGGAAGAGAAAGAATATTCATAAGTGCAGAACACCAGATCTAGGTAAGGGAAGGACCAAAGCAGATGCAGATGTAGCACTCAGAGAGGCCCAAAGCAGAATTGCCTCATCTTTTATTGACTATTTTAGCTGCCGAGGATGACGATGACATGAACATAACTCAGAAATGTGTCTTTGCATGGAAATTCCCTTCATACGACACAGACTGCTTACCTTTCTTAGCATAGTCATGACTGATCAAAAAATGTTTGAGAAAGTATTTGTCTGTCTGGAAACACTAATTAATTCAAACTATAAAGCTAATGGACTCATTTCTGAGAAAAAGAATCTGTAAGACAGGCTCAAAAATAGGTTTCTCATATCTCAGACAAATGACCTACCATTGAACCACCTGATTTTCTTTTATAGTTTCATTTTGGTAAAGAATCAAATCAAATTCCAACACCAAGAATTCATGACATATTTTCTTTTTGCATGGTAAATGGCACCAGTCTTTAGTTTCATGCCATTTGACTTAAAATTCCCAATTTCTACTGCATAGTACATTAGAAAAGTCTTGTTTTTTCCATACGTTACAAGTCTTGATTTTTTCCACAAGTGACTGAGGCTGTTTCTCCCTTTGTCCACTCTGCTCTTCTCTCCTGATGAGTCTTCCCAGGCATGGTTTACATGCTTGTCCCCAAACATGCCAACACACCAGAAGAGACAAAATAATCTAGGCATGGCAGCTATAGGGGGTTTTCAGAACCATGTAAATAGCATTTAGTGTATCAATGTACTATCTTTTAAAAAATACATGATATTTAATATCAAATAAAGATAGCTTTTATTCACAAAAATAAGGAACATATGCCCAGCTTCTTATGAAGTGTTATCCTGCTTATTCCCTCAGCAGGATTTTCTTAAAATAGAAACAATTATGGATTTCATCTACTTGTTCTGCAGTGACATTTTTATTTTTCATTTCTCAGCTTTGCCTCCTGTGCAACAGGTGCTTCACCTTCAGCTCTAGAGGATTGCTTAAAGGCTTTTCCATTTAACTGCTGCTACATGCCAGTGCACAAATTACCTGGCAGGGATGATGTGGAGTGTTTAGGCCCACATCCTACAGCAAGAGATTTACCAGCTACCTGGGTTCTTAGAGCACAGAGAACCTAGTTCCACGCTGGATGTGGATCCAGGTGTTTTTGTAGCATGATGTGCTGCTTCAGAGCAGTGGAATTAGTTCAAGATGTCAATTACAACAAATAAGTGATGGCAAAAACCAAAATTGAATTGCACTGTCTGCTGTTTGTGTTTCCATGATCTGGACCTTCCAAAATAATTTATAAAACCAAACCACTATTCTGATGTGGCATAGTTTTTATCCAGAAAGTTTTCAAATATCACTGTGGCACCCCAAACACAACACTGGGACAACTTGCATGAAATCAGAGAATGCAGCTTCACAAAGCCTACTTGCAATCTTGATTTCTGTGGATGCAAAAGCTGCGCTACCATGAATGCCCAGAAAATATTTCAGTTGTCTTCCCTGCAAAGATGTTCACAAACAAAACATCTTCACTGCTTAATACCTATGCTAAAGCTCTTGGTTCTGCTCAGAACATAGCTAGGTGTGCATTATGTGGTGCTGCACTCGACCCAGCTTTGGCTACAGCACACCTTCTAGTAAATGTCCAGGCTTCAGGGGTAGGAGAGATCTTCTGACTTCATACTTTGCCCCATAATTAAGAGAGCAATTTTTGGAAGCACTGCCACTGTGTCTGAACTTGTGCAGTTTCAGACTCACCCACTGCTTTTTTTACACTATTTTCTCCTGAACTAATAAAAGCTTGAGCATTTAGGTGTTTTTTCCCCCATTTCCCAAAATAGTATTTTTGCATTACTATCAAGTCACTCTGCAACCTTCCTTTTAGCATTAATAATGGACTCTGGTTTACAGCCAGTAAAAGATAATCCTAATCATTCTTCTATGTAAGTTTTCCAATAATCCTTAAAACCAGAATTCTATACCAGTTTTCAATAGCATGTCAAACATGGTATGTGACCATTTTAATCAAATTAATTTCTGAGTTTGCTTTTGTAAGTGATGGGCGGACAGGGAAGGGGCTCTGTGATGGTCAGACCTCCAGGCAGTCTTAAATACTCACTGGCAACATTCAGCTCCTTAGAAAGCAGAAGAAGCCCAGGTTCTGGTGGACAGTGCTCAAACTTGCAATCCTACAACTACTTAATTTAAAATAAAAATAAAAATTAAAAACCAAACAGTAACAACATCAAAAGAAAAAAAACCCAACAACAAAAAATAACAAAAAACCACAAAACAAAACAAACCCAAAACACACAAAAAACCAAACCAATCAACCAAATAAAAACAACAAAAAACAAAAACAAAAAACAACCCCCAAAAAACTAACAGCAGCAGAGTATAAAACAGGGATCAGTTTATAGGAATACTTTTTTTCCTTATCTAACAGGCCTCTAGTCATAATGCCACAAAGTAAAGGCATAAATAATCCACTTATGTCCAACTCTGGCCTTCATTTTAGTGTGACAATGTGGAGGAGAGCCCTTTCTCCTGCACTGAGGAGTTGTGGCAACATCCTGTAACAGAGAGTTGTTTGAGCCCATTAACCTACAGGAAACTTGCTCAGACCAAGTCATCTCCTTGATAGGTTAGTGCCACTGTTGTATTAGTTAAAGACTCTGGAGGAATGAGCCTTTCTTCACTGTTTATCTTAAGACATTACGTTAATTTTGGAATGGATAGAATTGCCTAACAAATAACAAAGAAACAGTTGTGGGAATTCAGGAGAAAAATGAGGGTTCAGGTATTCCCCATCAGCCTGATAGAGGCAGTTGTCTGCATATCCTGCCAACTTTCCAAACTTTTGTTTAACAGTTCTTCCCACCTGATAGATTGGGAACCTATGTCTTTGAGACTATGTCTCTGAGGCACTTTGCAATGGAAAGGTACCTTTTGCATATATACATATACTGAAATGACATTTCATGCCTTCTTGTATCTTATTCTTAGTTTCTATAAGTTTTGGTGGTGTGGTTTTTTTTGGTTTTTTTTTTTTTTTTTTTTTTTTTTTTTTTTTTTTTTTTTTTTTTTTTTTTTTTTTTTGCCTCAGTATAATGATTTCAAGATTACTGGACCTTCAAGCAACCACAGAGTTCTAGTAAATGAATATGTGATATCTATGTAATGAAATCCAGAGTAGAGTTACTTTAGATGTAGTTATCTGTCTTGTTACATTAGGAAAATACCAGCTCAAACTGACATCCCCCAGACAGATATTTCTAGATAGTGCAGACAGGTGCTGAAGGAATAAATGGTTCTTTTCTCTGACTTGATTTCGTGTCTTCCACCAAGCCCCATCTTGAGTGACGTTAGTTAATATGTGAAGCCACAGGAACACATGAAATATGTGACAGCATTCTCACAATAAAAGGCCAGCTCAGCACCTTTTTTTTAATGCATGCTTAACTTCCTGAACAGATTTTAAGGACTTTTAACTATCCAGGTATGTGAATTGTCCAGTTAGGTTTCAGAAAATGGCAATTGCATCAAAATTCCTTTCATCTGTCAGACCATTTTTTCTTTATTTTTCAGATGTCTTGGAGTAATACCAGTCGTTACAAAGTTTCTTCATTTTATGCTCTTTTCCAACTTGTGCTCAATTTGTTCACCACATGCTGAGTTAGATTCATGACGGTGTTAGCCTTTTTTTAATGTTTAGTCTGATGATTGCATGGCTGCTTCTGATAATATTCCAATGTGATTAACTATCACTGTGATCAGATACAATCCACACTGTTTGCCTCACAAACTATTACCCTGGACTGTGGTTCTGTGGTCCTTAACTACCATCACAATTGATGCTCATGACTGTCTGTTTTTTTCCTATCTTTGTACTCATGCAAATCATTAGTTTCTCTATTTCTTTCTCATAACTCTTCCGAAATTCCCACAGTCATCTATTAACCTTGCAGTCCTTAGTGATAGTAAAATTCTTAGCCTTTGGTATCAGTGTGTACTGTCACCTGTAGTGGATGACAACATAACCCCCTCCAGTCCTGCAGTTACTGTCCATATTTACATTCCAGTAGATAATATTATGTGGTTACCCTGATTTACACTGCTGATTTTGTGGCTCACTCTTCTTACTATCCTGATAACTAAAGCCAAAGAGAACAATTTTTAGAAGAAGTCCATATGCTAAAATATTCTATTTTATCTCATGATTGTCTACAAAGTAAAGTCAAATTTATTGAATAATTTTGTGAGAATAAAGAATATAAATTAAGTCAAAATATGAGTACCAAAAAAGAAGGAAGGGAGAGACTTAATTCATTGACCTTTGCCCCAGCTGTAAGCACTCTAAACATTTCCTTTGACCTGAAGAGATTAGAATTCACATCATGATGCCAAGCATCATCATGTTGTTTAGCATTTTGTATTATGGCTCCAAGAAGGCAGCAACCTCAGAATATCATGCAGCTGTAGTGGTTACAGCCCTCAGTTGGGTGAAGAAAACAGAACTCCAGATCTCCCTCAGAGGCATTTGAATGACAGTGTCTGACCTCCCACTCATGTGCTCTAACTGCAGAGAATTACAAGGTACATTCCTGCCTTGTATGTTTGTGTGAGTTGTTTATTTCTTATTATAAAGCATTTTTCAGCTCATGTTGGAGTTCTGAACTGCTTCAGTTAGCTACTTCCAGGTCTTCTTTACTAGTGTTCCTCCATTGTGTATATATTTTTTTGCTTGAAGTTGTCTCTTCCAAAGATAGAAACGATAATACCTTTTTCTTTAGGTTCAAGAATTTTACACAGAGGAAACATGCACTTTACAGCATGGAATACATACTATTTTCCTCTTTTCAGACTTGTGCTGGCTGTGCCTTCATAATGGGTGGACAGTAAACTTGCAAAGTTCTGTTTTACGTTACCTTGTCATCTGCAGCGAAGTTGTTTGAGTTTTTCTCTTTCTTTGAGCTTCTCCTTTCCTAATTTGCAATTATAAGAATCTTACTTGTTCCCTACAAGCATCTAAAATATTTTTACAGGACTTAGGATCTGTTTCTCAAGGTCTTTTGGCTGCTTTCTGAATACTGAGACACTGATTGTCACCATGAGCTTAATCAGGGGGCTGTGGAGTTCCTACTGCAAGAATACAAGCTTCCACTGCTCAGTGCCCATTTTTTTAGCAATGCAGAAAGAGAACAGTGTTAGAAAAGGATGTCAGTAACTTATTCACATAATAAGCCCCCTTACAAGATGCTGATTTACATATTTTAATTTCTTCACATTTCTTTCTACAGAACTTGGTTGGCTTCATTCCAGCAGAGGAAAGTGCAGGAGAAGAAAGATTGCTTTACCCTGGCAAACACACATTACTGACAGGTACACAGCAGCTGTTCAATCTTAGCATCAAGATTACAGACACACACACACGAGGCTCAAGCAGGCACACTTATTTCAATGCTGGTCACAATGCACTGACAACAATATGTTATAAATCCTTTCACAGTCAGCCCAGATAAGGTGAAGGCACTTTTGCTGTTGTTTTCAATTTTTGCTCTGAAAAAGGAAGCGGGAAACCAAGATTTCTAGGTTATTAAACTCCTAGGTTTAAGTATTTATAAACCAACATCCCTCTCTCATCATCATCAAATTTTTCCTGTCATTAGAATATTCAAAACTCATGACTATTATAACAATGTATGCAACCTTCAGATATAACTTCCACATTCCACTGTATTAGGCAAACACTAAGTAATTTAACAATATTGCTGTTTGACAAATAGCATCACGACCACCAGAGTTAGTGACTGCTTTCCTGTCACTAACTTTCTGCCTTTCTGCCTTTCTGCCTTGTCACTGACTTTAGTATCTACACCATGCAAACACCAAGTTAAACATTTTCCTGCCTGGGGTAATTGGAAGAACTTTCTCCCATGTGAGCTGTCCTGGCCTTCAATATCACTGGATATGGAATTCTGGAACTGGAATTCACGCACCAGACCATTCCTCCTTTCTCACTCCCATTCCAGTCCCCTAATCTAAAAGCCATGTTTCCATGAGAAAATTTTGATATTATTTAATCATATTTTGATTATATTTATCCCTGAATATATATAAAAACCATAACTACATTTACCTTCTTGTGGTTAATATCACGAGAGATCAGTTCTTTGGATCAAGTCAAAATCAAAGAGGTCATGGCAGTTGGGAGCTACAGCCAAAGATGTCATTAGCTCCTGTCAAGGCACTATTTTTGAAAAGACTTCTGGTCTATCTGTACAGCAAGTTCTGTGGACTCTTAACTCATCAATGCCCAGACAGTCAGTATGCAGCAGTGAGAGCTAAGGGAATTGATGGAAACTACTGAATGAGCAGGGGATGAAATGGTAGATTAAATTCAGTGTCATCTCAATGTGAAATAATGCACTCATGGTCAACTAATGGTAAGCAATCAGCCAGAGACAAGACAATGGACTATAAATCAGATGCTTTCACTTGTGAAAGGGACCTCATAGTCACTATAGTTTTCCGACTTTATCACCTCAGTATTCCTCAGTGGCCAAAAAGAAAGCAGGGTATTTTAGGACTTAATGTTACGAAGACAGAACAGTCAACTAAGCAAAAAAAAGTATTTAATGTTTCTTGGAGTTGTGGCAGCGCCATATCAAACAGGATACTGTAAAAGCAGTACAAAGAAGGATGAAAGGGATGACAAGGAGATAAAAAGAAATTAAATAGAGCAGAACAGATCAGTCTGGAAATGACTCAACTGAACAGGCAATAGACACAAAGGAAGAATATAACATCCTGAATGCCAGAGAGAAGATGAACGGAAAGCAATTATTCGATGTTTCACACAGCTCAGGATATGGAAGACACCAAATGAAATTATAAGATAGCATGTATTAAAAAAACCAAAGGAAGTTCTTGTTACTAAGTAAAAATCACAGGCAAAAAGTATAAGTGAGATCAAAAAGATAGACAATATCAAAGAATAAAACTCTGTTGAGGGCTGTTAAATAACATGAGTCTGATACACTTATGGTTCCAGATATCTTCCAGGTTGGGAACTAGGAAAGACTATCAGGGAAAGGTTGTTTTGCACGTCTGCCATTCTCCAGTGTGTCCCTTGCTGGTCACAAAGCTGCATGGACTTCTGCTCTTACCCATTAAGTTTATTCCCATGTTCTTCCACAGTGTAATAAATGCTTGGCTTGCAACAACAGAATTTTGCAAGTAGACAGAGAGTGAAATATTTACAAGTCCAATACCTGACTCGGTCTCCTGTGATACAGGAAGCCGTCTTCAGACCAGGCTCTATGTCAGGTAGAGAAGGAATTCAGGCGGGGTATCTCCTAACCGAGGCATGCCTATTTTGGGTATTACAGTGTCTTCTACAGATTGCTTTAAGTAGAAACAGGTTATAGTTGTGTCACCCACGTAATAAAGGAAAATTTTAGCAAATTCTGTTACAGAGTTTGCTGGAAACAAAGAATATATTGCTGACTTAAAAATGTAATATTTTGCATTTCAAACTTAGTTGGAAAAATGGCAATATATTTATGCTATTATATTAGTCTTTTAAAGCAAATAAAAATGAGTAAAAATAGGAAAAACAGCTGATATTTTTAGTCATTCAAAATTGAAAGATCAGTAACTTTTCTGTTATTTCTTTCTCTCAGTCCCCAATATAATCAAGGTTTTCAAGTTAAAATCTGAGAGAAATCATAGAGATAAGAATCTTGTTCACCTGACCATGCTAATTGGAAATGAGGATGTGCTTATAAATTCAAGAAAAAAAAATTATTGGTAATATGTTTCTGTTCTGAATTAATTGGACTACTGTAATTTCTTTCCAGCTGAGCCAATGGTGCGTGGTTCTTTTCTGTCTCTTCATTGCTGGGCTAGAATGCTGCAAATCATAAAGCTCATATTTTAAACCAACATATTGCTCAACTAAAAACTCATTAAAAAATAGTTTGCAATATGTGTTACTTTTAAACTCCCTCAATAAACAGATATTAAGAGAAAAATGCAGTTAAAATTATACATCAGAAACAATTTTATGTATCTGAAGTGATCAGTCATATAAGACTTGAAAGGACTTTAGCACTATGGAAAACAAATTTGAAAAAAAATCCAAAATTATCAACTGAAATTATTTTAGCAAATACTAGAGGAATATTGTTTCCAGAGAGCATGGCTGGTATGGAAATTATTTGCTAGCCGAATGTTGCTAAGCAAATAATTCAATCAGCTTTGTTTCACCAGTTAATGACACCCTTTGAAAGCTTTGACAAGCAAAGAGTGTTCGCAAAGTGTATATTGAATTAAAAGTCCAAAAGATATTTTTCCACGAGAATAAATGTTAGTAATAAATTGATCATGCATCAAATTATTTTCATTTTAGCCTAGACATATTACCCATATTTCTAACAATTTCCCTTTTCATAGCTGTGAAAACAATCCATGTAAGCTGAAACGCCATCAAAGAATGTGTCTTGTTTCTTAATGTGGGTGAAAACTTCTTCCAAAAGCATCGTGGAAAATGTGTGGGTTTTGTTGTTAATTTTGCTAGTGCCAATACTACTTTCCAGTGATGGACAAAAGCTTATAAAAAAGAATCTAACTCAATTTTACTTAAATAACCAGGGCGCCTCTGAAAGGTAAACAAATACTTTTCTGTGGCATTGCTTTTACCACAGTATTTCCTAAATTTAGAATGAATGTGTGCCACAGGACTGTATTTATATCAAGTAATGGTAAATTTTTGCTTTTTAATCTGGTATGTTCACCATGTATTTATAAAAAAGAACTGAAACGTAGAATTAAATATGGATAAATATGTGGGGAGAAACTGAGTATGAAAGGAAAAATCAAGCTATACATAGAGAGCAAAAATACAATGTGAATTTAGCTGCAAAAATAGCACAAGTGCCACATGAATATCACCATGTACAAATTACTCCACAGTGGCAGGTAGCATAGTGACTTCCTCTATGAAGCAAGGTAGGTCCCTGCAGAAATAATTCAGATTATAAATGGGCTTAAGAGAGGCAGGAGGTGCCAGAGAAACCAGAGCAACTTTACCCTATTTTGAGTATGTCTATTTAGCACCTGTCAAAATGTCTCCACTGAGTTTTGCAAGTCTTCAATATTAGAAGAAAGCAGTCACGTGGTGGAAAATGTATCACAAAGTCAGTCAGCTGTATCATAAAGACTAATTTAAACTTTAGGGACTGGAAAAATAATAGTTTTTCTTCCTCAAAACCATCTTTCAGAATGCAACAACCATCTCAACAGCTTGGAATTCTTCTGTTCATGCCTTGGAACCAGCTTTTGGAGAGCCTGATCAAAAATCAGACATCATATTCAGTAGAAATTCCAGGCAAAAAGTAACACTCAACCCCCTAAATTTGAATATAGAAACTCCCTGGTAATTTCCCATGGAGAAAAAAATCCAGGCATGCCTAACATTTACATAATCAAAATACTTTGTTCTGAAAATGTAGTCTCAGTTATAGTTTTCAGCCCTCCTAGGACAAAGAGGAATTGGCTTCACAGGGTATGAACCAGGATGCTTGGGTACCCAAACACTCAGCTTTTTGACAGAGAGACAGACGTCCCAGATGTCTCAACTAACACATCAGGTAAGCTGGCTGGACTTCAGGCTCAGCTGGTGTTATTTCCACACAACAGCAAGAACAGGAAGAATTTAGTTGTATTTACTTCAGAGGTTTTTAGAGTTACTAAGACTAAGCTTTGGATGCAGGACAGAAGCTGTTACCCTGCAGAAGTTTGTGCTAAACATTCCTCTGATCCTGAGAAAGTGAGGACATGATGTAGGATTCTGTAGTCTTATCCCCTTGCTTCCATAAGAAATAATTATGAAAGATGTGGAACTGGGTATGAGACAATAACCTGTGTAGGTTTAAATGCTATGTCAGGGCCTGAAAAGCCCATCAGGGTCTTTATTTCATTACTTCATGGTATTACATAAGAACAAAATGCTCAGGTAGCAAAAATTGATGGTGTTGCACTGAAGTCCTGGGAGGTGCTCTCTTCCACATGGCCAGACCACCTTGCTATTCCTTCTCCTTTGCAGGAGGAAGATTTTCAAAGGATGCTTCCTGAGAGCCACAGCTGGGAGTGGAAAGCTGTCTTTTGGGCACATGGCTGTGGCTAGATAGGACAACAGCTGAGTAAGCCAGAGCATGTGTTAGGTTTATGTGGTCCCACTGCCACTGCCTTGAATGATAGCCGACCACCGCCTCAGCTGGCCAAGGCAGCAGGTGCCACAGTGCTGCTTTTGTTGCCTGCTGTGGCACTAGTTATTTCTGCTGGCTGTGAGAATGGCATCTGCTCAGCTTGCT
Source organism: Vidua chalybeata (assembly GCF_026979565.1). Classification (NCBI taxonomy): domain Eukaryota; kingdom Metazoa; phylum Chordata; class Aves; order Passeriformes; family Viduidae; genus Vidua; species Vidua chalybeata. The sequence goes on along the minus strand of NC_071532.1, from coordinate 72,739,770 downwards.
GGAGCAGAGGTAGGGGCATAGCTCTGTAGCTTGTCTAGCATAGCTGACACAGCACACAAATCACTATTAGCAATGGAGTACTGCCTCTTTCCTTCATACTGCCATGCTAGGTAAAAGGACTCAGAGGCAAAAGTAAAGATGGATCTTTTGCCTATTATTGATCACATCAAATACAAAATTAAGCAGAATGCTCAAATGCCCCATGATCTGATTTTTGTTCATTTGTTCTATTTACATGGACTAATGACTTAGTGTTCTGTCTTGGTTAGCAAATGGTGTAAATGATATAATATTTGATCATGATTTATTTTCTCAATCTGGAGTCCTTCTTTTATACACAGATTTTCCCAAGAGGCCATTTACAACCGTGATTCTATGGGCTATAATCACAGCTCTAGGAATGCTAACATGAACTCTTCTCTACTTTATACTGAATATTCACCAGCATCTGCTACGCGATTAAAATAAAAAGATTTTGCCACACATGGCAGACAATTAACAAACAATATGCTGATATAGTTTAGGACTATCCCTTCATCTTCCCTGCAGGATCTGTTGTTGAGATATCTCCAGGGGTTTAAATTGCAGCCTTCAGCTTCTGAATTTACATATGGCCTTTCATTGACTCTTTCTGCCTTAATAGTATACTTTTTCATTTGTAACAAATATTATATGGAGGTTAACCAGGATTTCCTCCTGTGCTCTTTGACTGTCTTAGTCTACAAGGATGATGGATTGTTTTTTTCTAACTGGGTGTCTTTAAATTGAAATTGTTCTGTTCAGTAAGGTAGCACACAGAGGAATGAGCATTGGTTATTTTTGGTTTTGAGTTGATTTTTCTTTCTTCTCCATTTATAGTAGAAATAATTTTATATTGTGTTTCAAAGCTCAGGAATGCTGCTGCTTATTTAGATTTCATTTCATTCAAATGAAATACCATTATTCTCCACTTCTGAGTTAGTTTGCCTGAAATGTATTTTTTATGATGCCAGTTTTAAGGTTTATTTTCAAATTCCCTATTCTTTACTACATATAAAGGTAGATTGCTACACAGATGTATTTTTAAACATCAAGGTCAGTATAATTTTCAATTGCTTCCCACTACAACATTGACTGCATCATTTATTCCAGTTTTCAGGACTTTTGATTCCCCATTGGCTTGCCCCCACTTTCCCTCAGACACAAGTGGCCTTTTGACTTGTGCAAAACTATAAACATGCAACATGTTTTTGCACAGCCAAGATTTAATATCTCTTATTGCCTCTATCAGGAGTTGAAAATGCCAAGGTTTAGGAATATCAGAGTATTATTTAAAAAAAAAAAAAAAAGAGCTAGCTATATTTAATTTACATGTAAGATTTAAAAGTAATCTGTAGTCATTGTAATAATGAAAACATTTTTGCTTCCTTTTCAAAAACTGCAAGATTGGCAATTGTTTATTTGGTCTTCAGCTACTTAAAATTTAGGTACTGAATATATTCTATATCTTTAATTAACAACAAAATTAAATTTTGATGAAGGTTTTCCATCATAAATGAGTAGTTGAATTTAAAAATTAATCTGGGCTCAATTTACACATTTTAAAATTTGATATCTGGGAAGAACTCAGTTTTGAAATTCTATTGAGAGCAAAAAGTTGAGAGGCTTTGCTGGAAAGAATGTGAAAAAGTTTATTACCTGAATGGCTCAGGTGACGTGTGCTCTTTTTCCATTGCAAATGGTAGGCAAGAGTATAGGGAGAGGAAGAAAACATGACACAAATGAAAGGAGATTAAAACCAAAAGCTAGCATAAGTAAAAAAAGTAAGACGTCCCCAAAGGGAAAGACTCAGAATGCATGTGATCTGGATCCAGTTATTAACCTCCAATGAAAATAATGAGGTGTTATTATTTTTATTATACTGGAATGAATAAAATGAACATCTTTAACACTGTTTATTTATCTCAAAGCTAGGTCTGAGGGGAAATTCTCTATGAAAACAGGACCAGAGTCATCTAAAAGCAAAATGTAAAGGCACTCATTGTTGCATGTGACTTTGTTTATGTTTATATGGACATGGTCTTGGTTATATCAGTTGCTAAACTAAGCAGAATTCAGGAAGACACGTGAAATGAAAATCTAGACACTAAATATGAACCTCTGAAGAGTTCAGGGAACTTCCATTTTGAAATCAAACAAAAGTAAAAGTAGAGCTGTGCTGCCCTGGGACAGTTTCATTCCCTTCCCAGATACCCAGTTTTCCTCACTAACCTTTTCCCTTGCAACTTTTGAAAATGAGGAACTACTGAAAAAATGGTTCCAACATGGCTTGAGCACTTACTCAGAAGTCACCTGAAGCCTTTGCAATCACATTTTTAGAGAGTACAGTGAATTTTGAACAGTGGTTCTCAAACCCATCTCTGACTGAGGTCCACTCTCACTCTGGAAGGCCAACACACAACATTCAGCATTTCCATTGAACTAAGCCCAAAGTCAAGAAAAATTTGTTCCATTTGTTCTAAGGTGTTCCATTTCATGCTAAATGTAAAAGGTTATGCAAAAGCATAGTTTTCCTGTGCTGTAAAACAACACAGAAAATACTCAGCTGTAACTTCTAATGGAACATGACAGCAGATGATGAGTGAAATTATACTTCAAGTCTCAGAGGAGAAGTTGGTTAGAAAAGGGGGAAAAAAAGCCCTCATATAATTTGTTCAAGACCCTGAGGAAAAAACTACACATAGAATTATCAACATTGTCTGACAATGGAGAAGAATAAGGAGAACAGTCGAGCCCAGACAGAAGAGGTGAGTGGAAACCATGATCCCATTTTATTGTTAACTTCTTCAGGTTTAAGAACTGAGAAGTGTCAGGGAAGTTTATGTGTCTGTTGGCCATTGTTTTCATTCTGCTCAGTAAAACTTAGCTGTGATGGGATTTCCATTTGACCATGTAGGGAATTTAAACTGTAACTTAATATTTACTGTTATAATTCAACATGTCAGATCAATGATGTCAATGAATGCTGACTTGTCCCAGTAGCATTTGTTACTATTACTACAATAATGAAGACAGGTGGAATCATTTGATGATGTCTGTGAGGAACGAGAGCCTTTGCCAAAGGCTGAGGTGACTTAGAATAGGATGGTGCACTCAGTTATTCTTACGGTAGTCACAAAGAAGTTTTCAAAATGCTCTCCAGTTAGATTATTTAATTTTTTAAAATACATTAAAATTATGGGCCAAAGACCGTGAATGTTGATAACACATCTTTACTTTTACTAGGAGCAAGGATGTTACACTATGTTACCTGAGCTGTAAAGATTTAAAGCTTAAAAAATTTTAAAATGCTATTTTGTTCTACCTTTGGCAATATAACTCTGCATTTGGCCCTAATTCTTCTGTTATGTTACTATATTTTGCTCAGTGGAAGTATTTGAGTCTAGACTCATTTCAGCAGACCTCTCATCACCTGCTTTGCAGTTAGTTTTGAATAAGCCTAATATTTAATTTATTTTTCTGGTGTTCCTTGTTCAAAGGATCAATATACCCCCACAAAATTTTTTAAAAAGTGTAAATCTAACATGTAATAATTTATCAAATAATCATAGACTGAACACAATTTTCTAATTTAAATTTTGATCACTCATTGTTTTAAATGCTGTCCTACCCCAAATCTTGTAAGCATTTGAAAAATGTATTCCAAGTAAGGAAGCTATTAATTTATTTAATACCTACAGATTACAAAATATTACTTTGTGAAACTGTACACTTTGGCAAAGACGAAGAGAAATCTGACCTTTTATATTATATCCTACTACTCTATGACTAACACAGTTTCAAGATTGAAAAATTCTATCTTGTTGTAAAAAGGAAAGCTGATGTACTTTTTTTTTTTTTTTTAATCCTGTTTTTTCACTTTATTTTTACTTACCCTTCCTTCATTTGATGCCTCCATGATACCTTGTCAGAGAGCACAGGCCCCAGAGGATTTTAAAGATTTCCTGAAACTTCAGAATACAGGAAGAGCCTTGGGGGGTTTTAGCAATGGCAAAAAAAAAATGGAAAATAACAAAAATTATGGGATCACTAATACAAAATGAAGAGTGTGGTTGTATAGTCCTAGACCTTTAGAATTAGTGAAAAACTAAACATCTATTTGGAGCTAAACACTACAGCAAGCTGATTATTTGAACCTAGCAAAAACTTTTTACATCTATTTTGCCTCAGCACTCATCTCTTCTGTAACAGCTGCTTTGCTCTTTCCTTCACATCTTACCTTTCCTGTGTCAGTTTGATGCTGAAAGAATTGAGGCTTCTAAAGAACTGAGAATTATTTTCTCAGCCACAGAATAAATATTAAAGATGATGTGTTTTACACTATAAATTGTAGGTTTGTGTAGGGTGTGTATGGAAATTTACGCTGCTGGGTTCTTCCAATGTTGATACATATGCATGCATGTGTTCAAAACTTAGAATAGTACAGATTTTTTCCCAATGTTTGGATGAGCCCCCTAGAATTCCCAGCACAAACTACTTCTGCATGCGGATTTAAAGGATTGTTTCTGTCTGGAATTATGTGTATATTTCTGAAATTGGTTTTCCATTTGTGACATTCAATTTCAATTTTATCCAATGTTTGCAGTAAATAATCACACACACAACGCATATTCATTGTTGTATAAAATAAATTTAAAAACAAATATTAATGGAAAAGTTTTGTCTCATTTGTCAAGCTCTCCTTATTTTTATTGTTGTAGAAATGCCTTTTCATTTTATTCAGGCTTCTGTCTGCTGGAAATTAAAAATTTGACTATGTAGTTGATAACCAGCATTTTTCAAACATAACTTTACCTTTCCCTTTTTACCCTGTGAGATAAAGCATACCCATGTATGAAGGCTGAACTAACTTCAAACTAAAGATTTTCTACAGGAAAAAGTATGGTTAAAAACTAAAGAAGGAAAAAGTTAAAATCTTACCCTGGGCTTATTAATCAAATTGCCGCAGATTTTCATGGGTTTTTTTAACTCTAAAATGAAAACTGTGAACTAAGAAGCTATAGGCAATTTTGGATGATTACTGCTCCATAAATTAAGCATTGACTGCAATGCCCAAATCCCCCTACAACTTTATGAGATAAATTGATGGAAATATTGATGCAAATATATAGATAACAAAGGTGTATAGACGTTAAAATGGGGACAAGTATCTTCAAATAAAATGAACACAACTTTATTAAGACTTTAGATTAAGATAGTTTTCGTTCTAACAGCAGTTCCTTCTACATGGTGAGCTTCAATCAATTATTTGATCTCAGATTTAACATTGTACATTCATATCAGCAGCAAACACTGGATATTCTTTGGGTTCTACAGCTGTCCTAGCCATGAGTGCTGGCTACAGTCAAGGGATGAATGATGCATAAGACCACTATGACAAGATCCCGGGATTCCATATGCTGTATTGATTCTAGCAGAGTTGCTTGGATCAAACTGAGGTGGGAGCTGTGGCTTTAAAACATGAGTTCTCATATTAGTTGGGAGCAGCTGTAATTTGCTCCACCCTAAACAGTCTATATGTGGTCTTCCGGTTTGCAGCAAAAACCCAGCATATTCCCCAGCTGGAAAAAATATGTGGATACCTCTACCCAATTTTGAAAGTGTTGCCTCCTAGGTAAAGCTGTAGAGACAATAAATTGTGGTAAGAAAAGCAGAGCATGCTGCTATAGGACACCTCACTCACTCCCTAAAGCTGCTGCACACAGATATGGTTACAAACTTCAGTGCAATTTTATCTGGATGAAATGACTTGTGTTGGAGCAGCACAGTAGGCTGCCAGTGCGTAAACAGTCTCTTAACATTTTGCAGCCCATTATATTTTGCTGCCCAAGGCAACCTACTGCTCTGTGTGGTTATACAGCCCTGTTTTTATTTTCTGTTGTTGTCAGATATGAGCCTATATATCACTCCCTTCCGCAGAGGCTGGGCTCAGCCTCTCCATACGTAACTTAACATCGGTGACTCTGATGGCAGGCAGCTACTCAAGGATTCTGCTTCACAGTGTAAAGTTACTTTGTGAGAAACAAGAGGAAAATAGCACTAATAAATAGACAAAACAAGTGAATAGTATGCTTTACTAATTATTTTCATTTCTATAAATAAGATGTGTGGGTAATAAAAGTCTATTTCCCATGCCTTGTGCCTGAAGTGCCATTTGCAAAGGACCAGCCCAGAGTTGGCAGCGATTCCAAATATGTTGTTTTCATGTCAGCAAGTCCATCTTGGGGATTAAAATGACCTTCCCAGATGGAGAAGCATTTGGTACTTCCCAAACCTGCAGTCAAAAGGATTCTGAATGTAAACATGAAATTCAAAGAATGGGCAAGCATTGGTTTGGACAGTAAAAAAAGCAGATTAGTCAAAGGACACAGTCCTTGTGCTGAGAAATATTGAAGTCTTTACAGTGAAGCTGCTACTAAAATGAATCATCTGCTAATTGTTAACACATGCTGCGACACCACTGCTATCTACTGTTCAAAATGTGACAAAAACATGGTGTCTTAAGATATAGGGGCTAATATTTCATCCTTTTTCGTCTTGAACCATGCATCAAAACATCCTATCAGTAGTGTATTGACATATAAAGAAAAGCAATAGAATGATTAAAAAAATAAATATTTTAAGGGAGAAATGTTTAATTGCACATTGGGGAAGACATCTACTACATGTAAATAAGAAGCTGAATGGGATATATTATCATCAAAAAAATGTGAATATTAATTAGTTTAAGTAGTTTCAGCTAAGCATTTAGCCAATACTTGGGACTCTGTGGGCTGCATATTGGGAGGAAAAAATGCATCAGCAGTGTCCCAAGTCTTCCTGTTTACTTCCAAAGGAACCCAGACCTATTCCTCAAGACAGCAAGAATCAAGCAACAGAAAGGAGTTTTCATGTTTGCAATTGTGGGCTCCTTTCAAGGCAGTACTTACATTCATTCAGTGCTCTGTGTTTGTAACTGTGTCTCCACTGCTCTTAGTTCTTCCACATTATTTCTCCTGCTTCCCTCTCACATGCACAGGCACATCTGTTTCAGTGCAATCAGTTCCCAGCCTGTTGATCAAATGACACAGGCCTAGAGGAGATGCTGTGGGTTACTAGTCCCTGTTTTTACCCTGTGTATTCAATAACACAACTCAATGCCTTCTTTCACCTAATTAAAGATGTTAAGAGTGACAGTTACGGACAATTCTGTTAACTTTGGCTCAAAATCCTCTCTAACCAATGTTTTTTCTGATGAAATTATGATTTTTGACTGTGTCTGTTTTCATGTGCCCAAATAGTTATACTTTGAGGTCTACTGCATTGTTGGTGCATGTTGTTCCATAAAAATCATGGCCACCTTAGACATTAACAAATGTCATGTTGGCTACACAGGAATTTCAGCACCAATCCTTGGTTTTGAAAGTATTTGTTGTTGTTTTCAAAACTGCTGTATTTACACCAAGTACAAGGAGAAATATTTCTTCTAAAGCTGGAAATGTTTTTGAGTAATCAGTCTCTACAGAACCATTTAATTTAAGACTTTTAACTTTTGTCTAAGATTAATAACTACATGTTAGTCACCTCAAGTCTTCCAGATAGCAAAGCACCCTGAATGATTTTTGAGTAAAGGATTTCTAAATCATTTTTAATAATTAAATTCCTACAGATATTTCCAAATCAACTTCTTATTTCCCTAGAATCCAAACACATTTTTCTGCCACTGACTTCAATGTGAACAGGACTTGACTGTCTCCTGTAAACTATGCGTAGCTCTGTGGAAAAGTGAGGGAAGGAAGGGAGGGAAGGAAGGGAGGGAGGGAAGGAAGGGAGGGAGGGAAGGGAGGGAGGGAGGGAGGGAAGGAAGGAAGGAAGGAAGGAAGGAAGGAAGGAAGGAAGGAAGGAAGGAAGGAAGGAAGGAAGGAAGGAAGGAAGGAAGGAAGGAAGGAAGGAAGGAAGGAAGGAAGGAAGGAAGGAAGGAAGGAAGGAAGGAAGGAAGGAAGGAAGGAAGGAAGGAAGGAAGGAAGGAAGGAAGGAAGGAAGGAAGGAAGGAAGGAAGGAAGGAAGGAAGGAAGGAAGGAAGGAAGGAAGGAAGGAAGGAAGGAAGGAAGGGAAGGAAGGAAGGAAGGAAGGAAGGAAGGAAGGAAGGAAGGAAGGAAGGAAGGAAGGAAGGAAGGAAGGAAGGAAGGAAGGAAGGAAGGAAGGAAGGAAGGAAGGAAGAAGGAAGGAAGGAAGGAAGGAAGGAAGGAAGGAAGGAAGGAAGGAAGGAAGGAAGGAAGGAAGGAAGGAAGGAAGGAAGGAAGGAAGGAAGGAAGGAAGGAAGGAAGGAAGGAAGGAAGGAAGGAAGGAAGGAAGGAAGGAAGGAAGGAAGGAAGGAAGGAAGGAAGGAAGGAAGGAAGGAAGGAAGGAAGGAAGGAAGGAAGGAAGGAAGGAAGGAAGGAAGGAAGGAAGACCTCTTTTATGTGAATGCTTCCAGTTCCTCAGTGAAACCATACAAACAACTGTTGTTAGAATATATACTTTTAAGTTATTTTCTTGATAATTCTCCCCTCTAGCACCTTCAAGTTCAACAGTAAGATGCCATAGAACAGTTGGAAACACTTCAACTAAAATCTCAAAAGTATCAGGCACCTAACTCCTTTGGAAATATATTATTTTAAATCCCTGAAAACTTAAGGTGTCTTCAACACCACACCAGCTAAGTTCATGTCAGTGGTGGGTAATTCAGGAGAGAAATGTACATACTCTGAGTTTTCTGACTTGTATCGTTAAAAAGTTTACCTTGAATAAAATCTTCATACCTCCAATAGAGTGTATGCATGTGCATCTGAGTGCAGATGTCTGTTTTATTCTATTTTGCTACTCTTGGTATGAAGATTCAAGGCAGTTTGTGTAAATTTTCAGTCCTCGTTGCTACAGCTGCTCTTCTGATTGGAGCACTGGTTTTGGCTTTAATTACTATAACAACAGGAGCGTACCTATTCAGAGTTAGTGGGGCTGGTTCCAGTAAGGATGTGATGAAGACATTTGTAAGTGTTCTGTCCCTTCTTTTTAAATCTCCATTATAATTTTCTTGTTATCTCCATACATTTTCTGCATTCCCTGAAACTAAACAATAGGCAGGAGTGTGGGTCAAGGCATGGCAGAGACCTAAGGCTGATGTATCAGTTTTCTGCTGGAGGGATGCTGCAGAACACTTTTGATATGCCTGTGTTTAACACAAGTGATTGAGTTCTCCAAAAGGGACATAATGAAAACTAGTTTCTCCCATTCATACTTTTCACTGTAAGTAAATTTCAAGCATCAAGCTATGATGCAGAGAAGACAAATGTAGAGTATAGGAAAAAAAAATCCTTATTTACTATTAATAGCAAATCAAACACTTGTCACTCCATGGGTTTTTTTAATGCTGAAGCTGAAGTTGAAGCATAATGCTACATTAACAGACATATGAGGTTAAACGTTATTACAAAGTGAAGAACTCAAGACACAATCATCTGATCAAAACCCTTTGCTGATGCTAAGGATGATATCCACAAGTTTTGAAATATACAGTTTCTAGACATCCCAAATTAATCTCTTCCTAAACTGTTCACAGTATTTTGTGAAAATAAAATACTTCACATTTGTGAAATGAACAGAGGAGAAAAAATTGTTCCTCAGAATGGCCCTAAAGTTTTTCCTCCTTGCATACATTGACCTTCTGCAGAGCTGCCTATACTTTAAATTAGCTAGAGACCAGTGGTACCTTTGTACCTTGCTACTGAAGGTGAATACACTCTGACAAATTTAAGACTTAGGAGGAAAATGCTTTTTTTATTCTTCAGTCAGTTTCCTCTTTAGAGATGTGTCTAGCATGAATTTTATCAGCCTCGTAATCTCTTCTTTTTATTATGCTGAGAAACAGCCAGGCCACAGAGCGAGAGAATGGTTCTCTGATGTGCTTTTCTATCACTTCCTCACTGCCCTTTGTTCATATAACATTATTTTCCTATGACAGTGCTCTGAATCTCTATCATTTCCACACTCACAATTCCACATCTTCTCCATACTACACTTTTCAATTCCCATGTGCCTTTTATAAATGTTATGCTAGAGGTTTTATTACTTATTAACACTATAGGCTATTATTAATTTCTGTGTTTATAGGATTGAACATAAGTCTTGAACAGGGTACTTAGGAAACCAAATGAGAAATGTTAGAAAGGGCAGCATGGTTACCAAAAACTAATTAATCAATGCACAGAATACTTGCACAGAGATAAGAGGAAAAATGTTGGTTATGCAGTGCTATCTTCAACATCAAACTCCTCCTGTTTAAAGAAAAACATTCAGTATTAAAATATGCTGAATTTCTTCTCTCTCTTCTTGCCTTTCTTACCACACTGCATGACTGCCTCTTGAGCCACCTCACTGCTCTATCCAGCTTGAATTGACAGTGTGTAAGAACTTTAGTAATAATCTCTCAGATGTTCAGAATTGCATTCCATCCTTCCCTATGAAGGAAAAACAGCCAAAGTTTTTCTTTCATCTCTCTGAATAAGAAGCAAGGCATCCTACAGCTGACCATTGCACCTGAATCCAGTTTGAAGGAGATTAACAGATTGATGCTCTATGGATGTCCTTTTCCATTTATTTCATTTCCTTCTTGGGAATAAATGCTAAAATTAAGGCTTCTATTTTTAGGGCTGTTCCCTACTAGTGAGAGGGAAAGGTGTCTTCAAAAGCAATTCAGCTTCCCTGAGATCTGATCTGTACTTGATGGTATCATTAGATCAGACTCCTAATCAGGCAAACGTCCAGAGAGGCATGGAATGAAGATGGGTTCCAGCTTTGGAAGAGTCCAAAAGAGAAAACAAAAGGTGATATCACTAATGTTTTCCATTTTGATTAATATTGTATTTTTTTATATTACTTTATTGTAGGGACTCTCAATATTCTAGGTGTAACTTTTTCTTTCACCTTGTTTTTCTTGTCTCATAGATTTTCTAGGTAAGGACTTTTTTGGCTTAAAGCCTATACAACTCCTACTTTTCAGTATTTCTTTTCAACAATATGAAAAACATATTATATTTTGTTCCTTTTACTGACCAATATTTGACAAGCCATCTCACCTCAGGGAAGGCTTGTCATGGAGATACATGAAGCCCCCTGATGTATGTGTAGATATTACTGGCAACTCATTTGTGTATCACACATTTTCACTGCCACAAAAGGCACTTCAGCTTATTGTCTAAATAAATGGGTTAGAAGAAAGGAGAGGAATGTCTGTGAAGCAGTGTAACAATTGTTGGAGTCTTATCTCTTCAACTAAGAGTCTTAGTTGAAGAGATAGTCTTAGTCATAGTCTTGAGGACAGCTCTTTTGTGAAGGTATTTCACATCTCCTTTTCTTTGTTCAAGTGCCAGTGATGGAGGTGGGTAAGTGGTTCATAATATATAATGCAAAAATATTTTCAAGTATTTACACTACTATCCTGGTAGAGTCTTAGAATTCTTAGAAAGCCTACACCTAGCATGAGAACTGACTTAAATCATATCAACTGATTGTAGTTAATTTTCAGATATGTTCTATGTTACCCAGCTCAGGCCACTTGGAGCAGAATCTTCCTCCATTGACTGCTTGAGATTTACCAGCTAAAGGGCATTCCAATGTTTCTCATTAATTTCTCATGTTTTCTGTGAATATAGCAAAAAATTAAGTGTAATGCCAGGAATATCCTCCAGAAAATATTTTTTTTTCTTTTGTAAACTCTTTGTTGTGCTACCGTAGCACTGAGAATCTCCTACTAGCACTGGAGCCCTTCCACTCCCACTGTGGAGTGGAAGATGTGAACCCTTGAAACAAACAGCAAAATATTTCAAACATAGCAGAAAAGTAAAATGTACAGTTATGTTAACAAGCACACAGATCAGAACTCAATCCTCATAGGTTTGCTCATCACTTTAGATTTCCATCACAAAAAAAAAAATATTTTTGGATTTTGGGTGTATTCATTCTGTTTATTCAGCAGGTTATGGATTATGCCCAGAACTAATGAATAATCTCACCAAAGAAGAAGTGAAAATAAAGTTCTTGTTCAAATAATTGGTGGGGGGTGGGGGGGTGGGGTGGGGAACGATAGTTATTTAAATTAGTTAATTCACTAATTAATTCACTAATTGTCACTTGATCTCTCAATTTTCTATTTAGGTGTCTATTTAGCACTGTCTCTGCCAGAGCCATTAGGACAGTGCTGCTCTGCACAGTTTTAAGGAAAGCAGAGGAGAGCATTGGCACCAAGCACACAGGGTCTTTTGGCTGATATAGACTTGCACAGCAGAGCATCTGTCATGCTGTCTGACTATGGATGAAGGAGATCAAGGAAGTGTATCTTTTCTTCCTGAATATCCTCCAGGATGCCATGCACACTACAGCTCCTTACATATTAAGCACGTTCCTGTATGTTTCATGTCAGTGGATTAGGGAAAAATTAATTTTGTGGTAAAAGACATTTTCCACATAAGTCAACTTCTCTGCCTAACTTCCATGCTGAGCAACCACTTCCAAAATAAGCTGTGTTTTACCACCTATACTACCTTTACTGCCAGTCCATGTTATTGTTCAGCAGGGATTGTCACAAATGTTGTTAAATCTATGGCAGGCATAGATCCACTAGAAATATCCAGGATATCACAAGTATTTTATTATATACCAAGAAAATATTGTAGCTGAGAGATCTTGTGGCACTGATTAAATGAATAGTCTAGATTCTGGTGCAAATTTTCCAAATATCCATGATAGCAATCAAGACTTTTAGTAAAATAGAACTAGGCAGATATTAAGGCATCATATTGAAAAATACAAACATACTGGCTTATGAAATCAAATAAAATACAAACAACATTTTCAGAATACATTTTCAACATTCAAAAATGTATTTAAAGTTACTCTGTTGCATGCATCTCTATTTGTTATATTCCAGTGGAGAAGCAGCAAGAATGATCCATATTCAGTGCAAATGCATGCTTACCTAGGGATCTAGAAGTAGAACTGAAGTAGTTCACATCAGGAAACAAGCTCCAATCATACAGGTCAATCATTTCCTGTTTTAAATTAAAAGTCTTAAATCTCTAGAAAGCAACGTGATCACTGGAGAAATGCAGGCACATGATCCCCATGGGTCAAACTGAATGCAAACCTTGAAGAAAATAAATAGATCTTTATGACAACAGTGAAATTCAACAAGTCATCATGGCTCTGAAAGAGCTTTTATTTTATTAAAAAAATACATTGGATATCAGGGAAAAATATGTCAATAATCATATTATGGTGACAACGGTTTAAAAGTAAATGTAGATCGTCTCTTTTATATAAAAAAAAAGCTACGCTAGGGAAGACTGCTTCAATAAAAAACTAGTTCCCAAAAAAAATTCAGTGTAGTAACTGTACTGGAGAAACTTTTAAGCAAAGTACTACTGATCAGGAAAAAATAAATCAAGTCGTAGGTTATGTGCACTAATAAACAGTCAGCACAATAGCTCACACTCCCTAAAATTGCATGAAAGCATAGTTTAATGAGAAACCATGAGCTACTTCAGAAATGAAGAATGTATGGTTTTTCATAATCCTCCCAACTTTCTAATGCACTGTGAAGCTGAAGAATATAGGTCTTTCTCTGAACTGCATCCAGCTATTACTCATTAATAAACAAATTGTCCTTTATCACTTGTGCTTAGTGACAGAAATATATAAATCTATATAGTGAGATAAAAAATAATCAAAGTACACCTGGTTATTATTTGTAAAGACTTAACTGTAAGTTTTTAATGATTAATTTATCTGGCATCTAATACCTTAATAGATCATGAGAAACATCAAGGGAGGAATGTGGTACTGCATTTTTAAAGTCTCTTTCACTCTCACTGAATGATAATAGGCATGGAAGCTATCATTAGTCTTGTTAGATGATGGTTCCTTTAGGAATCTCTTATATGTTACCTTTTAGAGGGAAGGTCAGAGAAAATCCCCCTGGGAGTCCCCTTGCAGGATACAGCTAACACAAGCGTAAACTGTATGGAAATGGCTAAATTATCTTTAGAGAGACCTTGGTCTTTCACATCAATCAGTCCTTTCTGAACTAGTAAAACAGATAAGCATCCTGCTTGTAAGACTGTTTTTATCCATGTGTTTGTCATGACTGTCACAACAAATTTGGAATAAAAAAACCATTGTCTTACTTTTCTAGTCTGTTGGTAAATATTAAGGTAAGGTGCAATTTATTTTAGTAGGAGCTACATGAAATATTAGTACAAAACTGTGATATTTTTGGTCGTAGTTAAAATCCAGAGTCGGGAAACATAAAAGTTAATGCTACGAGAGCAACCTTGATGCTACCTCTGCGCATATCTTGTATATTTTATGGTCTGGGTTTTACAGCAAAATCAATAATCTATTAGGCTCCACATTTAACAAGGAAACAGGATTAGGAATGGAGTATTTACGATTGGTAATTTCTGAAAACTTAGTGGATTTCTTGACTTTTCTTGACTTTGGTTATTTAAACTTGATGTTCTGCACTTAAATTCATTTCAGTTTTGAAGATTTTTTGGAGAATGGGTTACTTGCAGTGTTTGGTGTCTTGTTTTGGGGTTTTGTTTGTTTGTTTGTTTTTAAAATTCTTTGTTTGACTGTTTGTCTTTTCTCTTGTCAAATAAAATTTTCAGCTTTCTGTGCCAACAGAAAAAAAGACACATGAAAGAGGCAAAGCAAACTTTATGGTCATCCACTCTTTTTGTCCCATTAGAATAACTTAAGTGGTCTACAAAATAAAAACAGTAATAGATCATTTGTATTTTGCTCACAATGATTGTAAATCTGCTTTGGTGAAGGAATTTCAAATGATGATTTAAAATTTTCATTGTCACTAAATCCAGATGAAACTTTGGGGAGACTCTACCAAATGATTGAAAATGCAATGATAGCTTGTGTTGTCAAAGCAATACACCAAAACTGATAGAACAAAGAATACTTTTCCTGTAAATATCACCATTTTGGCAAAGAGCAAATTTTTCTGTAGGGAAATTCTGATTTTGTATTAATTTTTTTTTTTTTGAGTTTTAAATTTCTGCATTATAGTGATTTTCAAACAGCAATTTCAAATTTCACTCGTCTTTACACTCAACATGTGAGATACTACTAACCCTCATAATTTGGGCATTCAAGCATTACAGAAGAAATAATAGTTTCTCAACCAGATACCTTAGGGCCGTACTTGAATCCTATTATGGCTTCCAAGGGGAACCTAGCTATGTACAACTGAGGTGATGAATAATTTGAACAAATAAATAACCAGGGATCCCTGTTCCTTCTGGGAAATAATGAGGAATGCTGGACAGACTGCACAGGTTTGTATGAGGAACTCTGCATATGAGACATAAAGGGCTTGCTGCTCTTATGGAATCTTGGCTATTAACCCATCTCTTACTTGCAAAAGTAACTTTTATTTACAGAATACTTTAATTTCAAAAGGAAGCTACCCCTTCTTAAGTGAAATGTGAATTTTTTATGGTGTACCCTACTTCTCTCTGATGACTTTGGCCCTGTGAACTTATTAAGTACCCTCATATTTATTGGGTATTAAGGTTATGTTGGCAATATTGGCTAAGTAAGTGTATGGCTGGTGCTACTCCAAAAGTATTATGTGAGTAAGGTAATTGCTAATATTATACGCAGGCTATGTTGGGATATATCAGAGAACTCTTAGTCTGAGAATCCTACCAACATTTAAACATGAAATGTCCCTGATTTGTCTTGCTGTTATAGCTCAGGAGGTCTTAGTTTGCCTCCAGACACCCTTTCCTGTTACATTTTTATCATTTTTGCATTAAATGAGGTAATTGTAAAAAATATTGGTGTTTCTCAGGAAAGATGAAGTTTGAGGGATTTGATTTATTTCTCACCTAAAGTAGAAGAAAAATTCTAAACCCACATTTTCTGAGATTCTGTGTTTAAAATAGTATGATCTGTGCATGAGTGGCAGTAATAAGCTTTACCAAATCCACTGAACTCAATCCATCTTCCATAATTCTCCATGTCTGTGATTCATTTTAGATTCTTTAATTTAATTCTCACCATGTCTAGATATATTCTCTTTCCCCTTTTCTCATTTAACATTTTAAAGGTATCTTTTCTCTACCACTCCATGAGGTAATGGCTGTTATAAGGCTTTTTTCAATGGACTAGCAAGGCTCAAAAAATTATTAAAAAAAAATTCTCATTGCATCCTGTGAGAGATGTTATAATCAAGCTAAAAAGCTACAGAAGTCTAAAAGCAGACTTAATCCCAGCTCAGTGTTTTACTCAATATTTAAATAAAATGAACTTCTTGATAAATATCCTTCAAAACAATACTCTGGAATGGAAATATATCTAGGTGTTGATATGGAAATTAGGATTATAATATCTTTTTCAGCTTTTTTTTCCACTAAGTCTTCCATCTTCTAGCTGTATGTAATCTGAGAGAGAATTATCATTTGTTCTCAGGGTCTTGGCCATTGGCTATTTTGCCTCTTCCTCCAGACAAGTAATATGGTTCCTTAAAAATCAGGAACCAAAGAGACAAAAAAAGAAACATTTTTCCCCATTTCCAGGATACTATTATAATCACCTTAGCTAAATGTGAATTGGACTCCTTTGAATCAGGAGATCATCTCTAGGTCACGAGAGTGAATTTATCATCGGTGACTAGGCCTTGCACTAATCTAGCACAAACATGGATGAAATCCTGGAGCCAGCAGCAGCCACGAAATCTATGGCTCTGGAATAAATTCTGCTACTTTTTTTTTTTTTTTTGGTTTTTTTTTTTTTTTTTGGTTTTTTTTTTTGGGGTTTCTTTGGTTTTTTTTTTTTTTTTTTTTTTTTTTTTTTGTCTTTGGATGAACCCGCACTTTCTCGTCTCTCAACCTTTTTCTTTTTTAGGCAATTACATGACACATTGGACATGCTCTGTCCACAAAGGACAGTTCTCCACTTCCAGGAAGAAGAACACTTATTTTTGCTTTCAGTGTGACATCAAAAGGAGTGCTCTGTCAGAAAATATTGCTGATGATGTGGCAAAGAAAACTAGAAAAAAGGGGAAAGGAGAAGGGAACAAGCAGGAAAAAAAAAAGAAAATGGAAAAAAGGAGGATAGAAAAGGGAAAATGAAGGGAGAAAAGAAGGCAAAAAGGGGGTGGAAGACAAGAGAGAGGGTGGAAAGAAAAATGAAAAATCACTTGCTATTAAGATCCTAAAAAAAAATCTTTCTTAAAAGAACTCAAATACAAAAATCTTTATTTCCTTGTAACTCTGCTTACTAGTCAGTGAACTCAGTGAAAACATTTCTCCATGTCCTGCACTTCAGCTTAAGAGAACACAAACCTGAGATTGAAATAGGATCTCAGGTAGTAATTGAGTATCCTTGGACTCCAATATTGCTATTCAGGGGATATTCCTCAAATTCGATTTCTGTCTCAAGGTACAATAAGTGCCATTTATTTGTTGGGCTCAGAGTTCAGTCTGCTCCTGACAATGGCATCTTTTTCCCTGAAGCTTTTTCAGGGGGCTCCATATGGAAACTGAAACAAAAATAATTGTCTTCCAGCAAGACTGGGTGAGAATATTTTGGTTCCAGCACAGATGCCCAGACGTTGCCTCAAGTCAAAATAGGCTACCATCAAGACTGCATTTGTTCAAATAAGGCTCCAGATCTAAAGTAAATACTACTCCATGAGAAGAAAAGAGGAAGTCTTTCAATTTTCCTTGTCATTTCATACTGTTGTGTAACTGTAGCTGTTTTATATATAGTAACAAAGATTATTTGTCTGAAATTAACAATTTAAAAAAATTATTTAGAATGCCATTATCATCTGCTTTGACAGCTTAGATTGGGACTGTGTTTAATGTAAGAAAAAAACCCATTACATTTTAATGATGGCAGCCTCTACATTACATCTACATTGTTTTCACTAAGGTTTTGTATTAAAATATTCTCATTTTTTTAATAACAGAATTTAATACCAAACAATAGCTTTCTCACCCATTGTGTAAAAGGCCAAGTATGTTTTACTTCTGCATTATTACACAAATAATTGAATTAGAATTGCATTCACATATAACTTAATATGGAATAATGTTAAATAATCAAATAACCGTATCTCCATAAAAGCCCATTTTTAGCAAGCAAAATTATATAGTGAAAATCCTTTTGTATATCTGCAAATAACACATAAAAGCTCTTCTTCCTCTAATACTTATAGTATCTTTATATGTCCTGCTACTCTTAATATATACTATACTGCTATACTAAAGCTACATTTAAACAAATGTGTAAAATGCAACCAGAATCTGCAATTTAGCTTCAAGTAAATCAGAATATTCAGTGTAAAGATTTAAGGTTCAGCTGTTTCTGCCATTCATTTGGGTAATCACTATACATAACTTTATACACCATGAAAAGCTTTATTCATGTTCATATGGTGTGAAAATTGAAAGGAAAACTCTAAATTAATTACCTTTTTAAGCAAAGCAATTTAGATTTATCACATCCAGCAAGGGAATTTGTTCACATATTATAAAGCTGCTGTGAAATAGTGAAACGAAATATGAGTTAGGAAAAAAGGTTTATGCTCTGTAGAGACTTTAGGATGTGAAAAGCAAATTAGCTGCCCCTGATTTCAATCAGCGTGCTCTTGTGAGTTTGGACAAAGCCTACCTTCTGCAGCAGCCTGCTGCCCTGTAGAGGCTCTGGAGAAATGTGGAGCAGCACAAGTATTTGTCTAGAACTGCCTGAGACTTTTCCATCCCCCGCAGCAACTTTGAGAATACGGACTTCAGCTTCTGAGGTAGCACATTATTATTTTTCCTTCACACCTTACTAATAAATGTCAGTCTAAAGCCATTAGATAGCAATAAGTCTGCCTGAATACAATAAAAAGAACTTACTCTCTTTTGCCAGGCAGTGTCATTTTCTGCCACATGAAATAAGTCAGTGGGTAGAAAGCATTGCTTCTTAGATTTCTGTAAATCTTCCATTATTTCTCATTATAACCCTCAAGATCCTCACTGCATATGCTTGATTATATCCCAGTATACTACCAGTTATTTATTCAGGTAGTGTTTGTCAACATGCATCCACCTTTAATTTATTCTTGGAAAAGGAAACATCAGTTGGTGAAATAATTTGCAGCATGAAATTGATCTCCAAGAAAATAAAATACACGCAATGTCTTTTGCCATAGGAAAACTATGCCATAAACAGTCACCAAAATAGGGAGAGTGAAAAAATTATTTTTCCATTTCTTTCAAGCACAGCCATGTTTGCTTCAGAGAGAATATAAAATTACCAGAGGATATCATTCAGGAAAGGAAAATATTTTAAGACTTAATTCTTCAGCACTGTTGTTCCAGCATGCTAACAAAATCAATGCTAAAAAAAATAATCTCCTTTTAATCTGTTATTCTTTTGTTCCATTGAAGTAACTCAAGATCAATATGTATTGATTTGCTCCCTAATTATATTAATTTTACTTTAGAAATTAGGGAGGCCATAATGAGAATGTGAAGTTACTCGAAGACAGTACATTATAGGTAGTCTAATTTAGCAGGAGTCTGTGCATGAGATTAATTCATTAAAAGGAGCCAATTACCATACAAACAGGGGAGATAAATAAGATTTTCTCCTTTAATTTGCATTTTATATATTCCTTTGTAATTTTTAAAAACTTAAATGAATTTACAACCTAACTATACTTTTAATGTATATCCATTTTATTCCTGGGGAATATAATTACATTTAATTTTGACCTTTAGCTTTGTCTTTTAGACACAGCATTTTAGAAAACGAGATCGTGGCATCTAGGTATAAGACATTTTATGTGACATTTATATTAAGAAACATAATGAAATGTTAATGCTTTTAACAGTCCAACTTTTCTTTCCACTAAACTTTTCTCCACTGACAGATGGTAAGATGTTTGGTTGATAGATAATGATACAGAAGATGAAGGTAATTTGGCCTGTCTTGGCTGAGGATTTGGCTCATTAATGTGTCTTGGCCATAAATGACTATCTATAAATGTTATAGAAGTCATTATGTCAGTTAGATAGCCACATATTTTATCAATGCAAATCGTGGCTCGATTATGTGATTTCTTTGAAGAACTTTATTTGTTCTTTGATGAGGTTAAAATAGAATTGCTTATTTTTAGAATGACTCTCTCCTTGCTGATTTTGTATTATACACCAGCATAATATGGAGAATTGACATACTTGGTTCTTTGTTGCTTTACAGCTGAAGGACTGGGAGTATCTCCAGTGAAATATCACGAAAGTAATCACACTTGTGTAATTTAGTGTCTGTAAAGACAGAATCAGACCCATGGGATCTTTAAAAGAAACTTACTCCGACATTAAGCCATTTGTAATTCTTTTAAAAACTTAACAAAAAGTCCTTTAGCTAACTGAAGACTGTTTTTTTCCAGAGAAGACAAGTAGTGTCACTCATTTTTTGGGGAGTTAGAAAGCTGACAAACATAAAAAGAGAAGAAGGAGGAGAGAAGAGAAGAGAAGAGAAGAGATGAGAAGAGAAGAGAAGAGAAGAGAAGAGAAGAGAAGAGAAGAGAAGAAGAAGAGAAGAGAAGAGAAGAGAAGAAAATAAGCTGTCATTAAACAAGAAAAAATAATTGAAAATGTGTACATCTTGAAATCCATCAATTATTGTTTGTGTAATGCTGTGTGTTGATACTGGTTGTGGCCACAGACAGTACACTCATGCAAAGGTTCAGTCCAGTTGATTTTCTTCCTTATCTCCCTTTCCAACTCCTTTATGTTAAACCGGTAACAAAATTATGTTTGAAGGTCTCTCTATTCAGGAGCATTTGAGGAATTAGTTGCCTCTACATGATGTGGGCCTTGGGGTAAATCCATGGAAAATACAAGCCTTGGACAAGTGGCAGCAGTCTCTTAAGTGGGAAAATGAAGCTCATATCTGGTTTCAAACATGTATATTCTTGAAAAGATGACACTGAAATGGACACTCAGTGAAACCTCTGACCCTATGCTGCTAAAACTCAATGCAAAATATTTTCTAAAAGAAAGACATTTGGTTTTCAAATTTTCCAGCTCCTTACCTCAAGCTGAGGTATCCTTTGGTATTGGTCCCACTCAAGGTCGTTCTTAATAAGTACTGGCTGCCATGAATATTTTTATTTGATACCAGTGGACCACAGGGAAGACCTGGATGAAATTTACTGTCTTTCTTGGGTGTCCACAACATAGACATTGGTGCTAAAACATAATAGAAACATCTGAAGAGATTAGGCTACCAAAGTGCTGCAATTTCTCTGTGTGCTGCAAGCTCCAGGAAGCAACAAAGAAGAATTTAAAAGCAGTTTTACCAACATCTGGTGCCTTCTTAAATCCAAGCTGCCTTTCTCTGCCAGCAATAATTAGATGCTTCATGGAAAAACATGACCAATATGAAGAATTGTCATTCATATTGCAAGCAGATTGCCAGATAGATAACACATCATGATAATAATTGTGATGATAATGACATATAAATGTTATACATACTGCATTACTATTACATTCCTACACTGAAAGCTACATGCAGAGCATAAAGGAACCTCCTTATAGAAGCATTCAGCTAAAAACAAGCCTGAGATTTTCAAAAGTAATCAACATCTATTTGTCACAGGCTTTTCTACTGTTGCCCATGAGTGTAACCACTGAACACATGCTCCAGTAGTGGAATGATTCCACTGTATCTGGGTGCAATTTGAGAACAATGAAAAATGTCATCCTATTAAGCTTTTTTTTTTTCCTTTTTTGTTCCTGACAGTCTCAATAAGAGACTGGGGGTATATCTTTGCTTGACAGGCCTCAGTTGTAATGTCAGAATTATTGTTGAATAAGATACAGGGTAAAATAGCTTGTGCAAACCCTTGGATTAGGACCTCAGCAGCATGTGGATTAGCTAATGTCAGGACTCATCCTTATCATAGCCATTTTGTACAAAATTTTCTGTTCCTATGTGCTTTCTCCAGAGTAGTCACAATGCAGGTGACAGCAGCAGTGCATTTCATCCTACTTTAGCCTATTCATCCAAATTTATAGTCAGATCATAGTTTTTCAAACACTGGCTGACCTGTGGTCCCTTCTTCCTAGTGCTGCTCTTATAAACAAAAAAAAGACTTGATAAGACATCCATCCATTCAGAAGGAAGGAGTTAGACCCTGCTAAGGGCTTTCAGATTAACTTCCAGAAGCAGGTTGTCCTAAAAGTGAATACAGTTCCAGTAATGTGACTTGCTCACAGCCAAAGATAACTTGAAATTTACAGTAACTTTGCAGTTTCTTATAAAGTACTGAGGAAAGTCAGTATAGAAAACCTATTATTCTGATTTTATATCTTCTGTCTTTACTTATTACCTTCTGAACCATAAACTAATTCAGGTTACAAGGGGCCCACAAGATGTCATTGAGTCCAAACTTCTACAGAAGTGCACCTTGCTAAGTTTTCTGTAATTTTCACATCAAACAATGGAAAAACAGTGTGTCAGTCTGAATAGCAATTCTAAGCAGCCATACTTTGCATCTGTTTTTCTTCCAGCCATCTACATAATTTGAAACCTTTATTGAAAAAGAAAAGGCAAGAAACTCAATACAATGCCCTACATACCTTTTTTTTTATCCCAGACAAAACCAAATTAATTTTAAATAACTCAAAATTTATAAGGCTTTTTTCATCATATCTGATTTAAGGTGTTTAATTATTCAGTTGGTTAATCAAAATTAGCTGCCATTATTCACTAGTCATATGATACAAGCTATGTGCTTAGTAGTTTTTCAAAGGATATTTGACTTATATGTAGATATAATGTAACTGGACATGAGTTAGACACTGGCTTATCATCAGCTTTGGAAATTTAGAATAGCTAGAGTTTTACTACACAATTCATAAATTTTTGCCTGGGAAGAAACCAGCAACAGAAAGCTCAATCCACAAATGTTTTCAAGGCATTTATTTACAAGACAGTATGAAAGTTAAGTATGACATGTTGGCCGATATTTTTTCTCCTCAAAAACCATACTGAAACAGGAATGTTTGGAAGAGCCACCTACAACTGAGTGTGAAAAAGACAAGTAAACTATGTCACAATATAGACACAGCTGAAGACAATTCATTAGTTTATGGCAATTTGAGCACTCATGTGAGCAGCCTTAACTTCTTTCCTTTTCCAGCAGAACTAGTTCTGGCTCAAAAACATATAAAAAAAGAAAAAAAAAAGCCTTTTTCCTTGAGATAAGAATTTAAAAACTCTGCATCTTCCCCAATAGTCAAGGTTTTTTATAGTAGAACACTGCAGCTCTGGAACTCCAGTAGGCACGGATGGCTTGCTCTCTGAATGAGACACATTTTCAGTATTTAATGCAGCTGGTTTCATTTGCTGATTTCATCACTGAAGCCCAACATATGCTAACAAATCAGAGAGGTCTTTTTGCAGTATGAAACACAAAGCTGTCTGGGGTTTGAATTTCTAGCTGGCAGTGTAAAATAGATGCACTGGATTCTGAGGTTCAGCTCTCAGACTGTTTTAAGACTGCCATTGAAGGGTACCTCTTAGGGAGGTGGAAACCTAGCTATCTAGGGAACCAAGTTTTTAAGCTATCAGCTAAATTGGTGTATGAAACTGAACAGCTACCTCTCAAAAATAGTTTTGTCTGGCCACTTGTCTGCTTGGGTGCCAGACTGGAAACCTCTTGGACTCTTAAGCAAGGGCCTGATTCTCTGCAGTCTGCCAATTTGTTTAATGTCCACCCAAAAGCAGCAAAAGCAATTTCAGCAAACAAAGGGAAAAAAAATTCAGGCTTTCACAGGCTGACAAGAGTTAGAAAGGCTGCTTTTAAGCTTTAACATGTAGATACTATGCACAGTTCTAGGATGAAGATCTATTGCTGGAAATCCTGCTCTTTTACCTCCAGACTTATAGCCCATTTTCTTTATTCAGAACCATAAGGGCACATTTGGATCTTGGTATAGAAGAAGCATTTCCATTTTTGTGAGTTCATAACTTGCAAAATTATAGCTCTGAATCCCCATTCCTCCATATACTGCCCTGAGCAAGACACGTTCATGATCAAGATCATTTGGAATGATCTTTCTCTACCTTTGCATTCAGACTATTGTAACCAGAAGAATCCCTAATTGTGGAACTTGTACAGCTGAAAACTAAAACAAAATGCAATTTAACTCCCACGTGTTCAGCTCCTGGGGCAACAACATATAAAAGCGCCTAAGATAAAATACACAAGCAGTTCAGGAAAAAGGAACATAAACACAGTCTGACACCTCTAGCTCTAACAAATAGGCTACAGACACATGGGGCTTGTTTCCCCCTCTTCTGGCCTTAAGAACCTTGCACTCTTGGCTGTGCTGATGGTCATCTTGAAGTGTAGTAGTGAACCATCTGCCAGTGCAGACTACCCTTTTACCTTGGTAGGTGAAGCAGTCTCTTGTGAGAGGTGGCTTTAAAGCCATTTGGACTGATGCTGGAGTGGTTAACTCAGGTGGAGATGTCTCTCCAGCTGCATGGATCCTTCTGTCAGGAAGCTGCCATGCAAACTACATTTTCCACTGCCTTCCCCATAAAACAGCAATCAAGTTATACATAGGTCTGCAATGGTTGTGCTTCTGTCCAGGGTGTACCCTGAGCTGCTGCCAAACCTTCATGGTTTTGTGTGTAGAGTCTCCATCCCCAGTGCAGTCACAGGGGGCTTTCTAAATCTGTGCCTCATGTGCATGGAATGTGCTTGTGTGATTATGGATAGCAGGGACTGGGTAAGAGAAAGTAAATGAAAGTGGAGAGCTTTTTAAGGATATATGGCTTCCTCCATCACTGGACTTTGTGAGTGATCATTTGTTTGGACAATCCCATCACGAAGAATGAAACCAGAGTAGTCTAAATCACTGCTGGGGGTTGTTTGAAATAACCAGAATAACCTGCTTGACTTTGCTGTGACACATGCTGGAAGAGTTCCTCAGGCTGCTACAGCTGACAGGCAATTAGGAAATTGTTCCTTGCCATTTCACAAGCTGTCAGTTAATGACTCCCAGCTGAAGCACAGACACTGCTGAGGGGAGTTCTAACCCCATTTTATGAAAGACCACTAAAGGAGCAGAGCTGGAGGCAAGGGCTCACTTGGAGATTTGCAGGACAGCAGTATTGTCACTGTTAAAAACAGTGGCTCCTGGCCGTGACACCTAAGATGGATTGGGCTTGTGTCCATCACCAGCAGCAGCTTGCAGGGGGACAGGTTGGGGAAGCATGGATGCAGTTAGTTCAGCTGGAAGCCATTAGTGTACAGCTGAGAGGCAACAAGGAGCAGCTTCCTAAACTGCTTCCCAGCAATACCTCTAGGAGCATTTCCTTTTCAAGGCAGAGTCAAGATGACAACATAAGACTAAAACTGAAGTTGAACTTGCCTTGTGCCAGAATCAAACAAGCAGGTTGGAAGTGCTCATATGTTTGGGAATAAGTGAGGAGGGTTTTGGACCTGTTTTTTATCATCTCTCAGCTGTTTGATCCTGGCTCGCAGCTAAGACCTCATAACCGACTGTGAGGATGTATGCGTTCCCTTTGAAAGCAAAAATCAAACAGGTGAAGACTAAATTGAATGACTTTCAGTGATTTAAACTTGCATCTTTAACTTTTCTCTGAAACAGAGCAGAATAGATTTTTCAGAAACCAATAATGTAAACCTAACAAGTAATAAAGACCAACCTGTTATATGTTACTCTCAAAAATGGCACAAAAGTTCCCTCCTGCTGCACTGTACAGTAAGAATACTGAAGTCCAGTTTCAGAACTTGAGCACTTGTATTTTTTTCTTCAGATTCTCCTCGGCACTCCACCCATGAAGAATTTTTTTCGTGTGGCAAAGACGGTGAACTAATAGAATAAGCTTGGTGATTTACTGATGTGGTCACTTAGAACAGGCTGCCAGATGCCTTTTCTTCAAGACTGCTTCTAGGGATTCTTGGTGTAGGTGTTTTTGTTTCTGAGCACATTCCCTGTTGTAGTACTCATCCTTCAGATTTACCTTTTCTAATTTTCTTTGTAAGAATAGAAGGCAATTTAACTACAGCATTGTGTAACCCACCCCTAATAGCAAAAGCTGTTATAGTGGCAACTGATTGGCTTTTGAAAGCTGGAAAGAAATCACTCAGCTGGTTTTTCAGAATATTTAATTTTTCTGAATGATATCTGACATGCTTGGTAGTGCCTTTAGAGCTGTTTAGCTTTTTGAGTACACTGTAAATCAGGCACTGTGAGTTTTAGTCTTGCAAAATATTTGTAATTTGACTAAGAAGTTTTAGGCTCCATATTGATTGGTCTTGACAGATACATATTTATGACAATTTTAATACATCATGCTCTCTTCTATTTTCCACCATATTGGAAAACTATTTATCCTATGAGAATGAATGTGTATAGTACTTTGTTCAAATATTCCCAAAACATAAGTCCAAATAGTTCATATTTATTTTACTAAAGATTTTAGGACAATTCATCTGTCACAGAATATTTAAATTATAGCTCAGACATACTTTCAAGCAAACTGTAATATAACAAATTTGTATTTCTTTCTTTTATGGTAGAAGCTGCATGCATAGAACACTGCAGACATCTATCAAGAATGCATATTAATGTTTAATTAATTGTCTAAACCAGTCCACAAAAGCATTTTCAGTCCTGTTTCTGATTTCTATAATGACAGTACAACAGTATGAATACATGATTTTATCTACTCACTAGCAAATTTAAGGTTTGTTGTGTGAATCTTAACACTGAATTAACACGAATCCTAACAACTGAACTATCTTCAAACATAATTATTTTCTCCAAGGATTTCTTTTTTCTGAAGTGCTATGTTAATTATAAAAAAGATATATACAGTAAAACTTATTCAAACAGGCTTTGATCTGAAATGTCAGCTTCAAGACATAAGTTCTATTGTAAGCAAATTTTCCCTATTCTTCTTATGAAAAAAGATAGCTATAGTTTTTTGCTCTACTATGATTTCTTAGGAGCTAGGTGCACTATTCTATTTAGCCACACTTCCCATATGAACCCAAATTATATTTTGTTTCAAAATGCATTATACCAAGCTTAATAGCTTTTCAGTTTACTTAGCATTTTATACTTTAGCATTTTACACTCTGTTAATGTTTCTGTCAGTACTTCTTGAGACAGATGTTCTGTTAGAGCAAACTACTCAGTATATTGAAAGGTCTCCTACTGGTTGGTTCTACAGAATTCCTCCTTCAACCAGACTCATATATGGGATTAAATAGTTTGGTTAAAATTAGGAAGGTAGTTATGCTTAGAGGCTGCTATAAGCAGTATAAATATTAATTAAAAGTGCCATTCATTCTGGGTGTCTTGATTATAGTTTTACATAAAATTATACATTTTATACATAAAATTATGTTACAGTCTTATAAGTATTAATTTAATTTTGCCAAATACTACATCTGTGGAAATACATTGAGTTTCATTGTGAATGAATTGATATTTGTTGGGCTTTTTTCCACACTCAAATGAAAAAGTAAAAAAAAAATCCAAACGGGAATTTAAGACATGGCTTACAATCAGTTTTAATCAAGAGGAACATTTAAAGTGTCAAATAATTTAAACTGTTTTGGAATGAAATCTTCTTGGCTTTGAGTCTCAAAGTTGTCAATATAAATAATGATAAAGGAAGAGGCAGTTTTCCCACGCATGCAGATGGGATAGCTCCTGAATAGGGACTCATGAAAAAACCTGAAGATAGTCCCTCCTTTCCTTTTTAAGATTGTGAATCTCAGCTCAGGACATTCAGGCTGAAAAGCTTTATCACGATAAATTCATAGTATTTGAATTCTTCTTTTTATTTATTATTTGAATATTTAAATAAAATTTTAATACTAAAAGATTGTTGTTTCAAAATTATCTTTACAAACATTTGTACAAATGTGTCAGTCTTTAAATATGAGCAATAAAAATTGAGTTCAGAGGTTTTTTTCTCATTCACATTCAATGACAAATACAGAAGAAGGAATAAACTTCTTTGTCTGTATCTGGAGTGTTTCTAGGTCATAAGAAATCAGCTCATAACCTCTGGCTTCCATTTTGTGAAAACAAATAACAGGGTTGGAAATAACCTCAGAGCGATATGAATCTTCCAAGGTAGAATATCAATAGCAGTACTCAATCGATATTTCAATTATCACCAGAATTTTCTCAGTATTTCTAAGCCATTTTTCAATCAAGTATTGTGAAAATAAATGAAGTAGCTCAGGGATTATGGAATATTGTGAGAGGTGGGTGGAAATGAACACTCCAGTCCTGCAACTTTGCTCTGTGAAATCACACACCAGTTAAATCAGTGCCTAAAACAAAGCATTGACCAGTGCAATTCCCGGCTCTGTTGTAGCCCAGTGATGCCAAACAAGGTACCAGCCAGTACTTCTGGATGGCCTGGGCTTTCTTTGGTGAGCCAGAACCATACTGAGCCATACAGAAGCCAGGTTGGAGGCCAAAAAGCTGAAAGAAAGAGTTAGGTTTTTTAATTTCCCCACCACCTTCATTGACTTGAGGGGAAAGGGGAACACTGGACCAAGCAAGGAGTTCTCAGCCAGATGCCCTCAGGACAGAAGAGAGAAAGCAGACACAAAGAATACTTAGCTGTTTTCAGCAGTTAGTTTCTGTCCTCTTTAGGGCTTTGTGAGATGACTGCTTGAACACAACTGCAGAAGGCCACCAGAAACCCAGGCTCTGGGTAACCTCGATTAACCAGGAAAATATCAATCAGGTGCTGGCACATGCAGTGACCATATTTATTGCAGTTAAAGCTTTAGTAATTCTGAAGAGGGCCATGAGAAACCTGTGCAAAGTCAGGACTAGATCATAGTGTCATTCTTACTTGCTGCATCAAGGGCAGAAGTTTTACATTGATGCAACAGCACAACAACATGATTCTATCTCAGGAAATGGCAAAAAAAGATCACCAATGAAACACTTTCCAAATTTCCCCAAATGTTAATTAAAACAAGGAGATGAAGGTCTTATCTTCAAAACTATACACAACCAAGACATAAACTGAAAAGTATGAAAAAACCACAGCCCTGTATG
Organism: Vidua chalybeata; assembly: GCF_026979565.1. Taxonomy (NCBI): domain Eukaryota; kingdom Metazoa; phylum Chordata; class Aves; order Passeriformes; family Viduidae; genus Vidua; species Vidua chalybeata. The sequence continues at coordinate 72,710,557 of NC_071532.1, read as the reverse complement.
ATACAGCATTGTTAAACTCTGCAGAAGGAAAGGGCTTGTCCTTTTCAGTATTGTCTAGGTACTAGGCAGCAATGGGGTCATGGAAGATGTATTTTATTTAGATATACTGATAAATGAAAACAAATGCAGCTTCTTACCACAGTCACTGGGATGAGTCATTCTGAAACACAATATCTTAACAACTTCAAGTCAAACCTTGAGCAATCCAACAATATTGTAAAACAATGGCCTGTTTATATCCCCATTCAGTCATTCTATTCTGACTTACTCATGGGTAGCACGGTACATGACATTTGGATAGAGTCCTAAGAAAACATTGTATTTGTACTAAAATAGTAAAATAACAGGAAATGGAAGAATGTATAGATTTGTAAGGTCATCTCAGAATACTGTGATTATCTCAAGGTTCTATGCTAGCACCTATTAGCTGTGAAGACTAAAATGCTGTTACTGGAGTCAAGTGCCTGGGCTTGAATATGTTGAATATAATTGTGCACTAAAGTCATGCACAATAGCCAGCGTGTTACATAATCCCCCTCTTCTCCACTTTTATTCTTTAAAAAAATAATTAAAAAGAATAATAGGACAATGTGGAAATGTTTTTCCCCTAATAAATTGGGCATAACATGATTCTCTCAAATCAAAACAAGATGATTTCACAAAAAGTAGAGAGGTCATTTGTTGCTCATGGTTTTTTCCAAATTAATCTCTTCCGCATCCTCTATAGTTTTGAGTTTTTCCATTGTGCGAGCACTACTGATCACATCAGATGGATTATTCCTTCAAGAGTAAGGCTGAACTTTTGCCAAAATTTTGTACATATTCTTATGACAAGATTTGGTTTTTGTTTATTCATACAAAGTCTGTTCATCAAGTTCCAATCCATTTGTGATACTGGTTCTCCAAGGAATAACAATTTTTCCTGAGATTATATACCTTCCTTTCTGGAAGGGTTATATACCTTCTAACTTCTTATAGTCCATAACAAGTTGTTAGGCAAACAAAAACACAACACCAAAAAAATCTGTCCCACTATATAAAGGATTTATATCTTAAAAATATAACCACCATATAGCTCTTTAAAAGTACAAACCAATACATATTTGTCAGTCTTTCACTTGTCAATTTTAAAAGCAATGAAGAGAATGATAAATCTACAGTTTCCAAGGATTTTGTTGATTTTAGCTGACAAATACATTTTCCTGGAGTGCAACTATGGTTTATTGATAAAGCAGACTAATGATATGGTTTAGGAAATAGTAGTAGCCTTTGGTGTCCAAATCACAATAACAAAAGGAAGAATGTAGGGTTTCCTCTATGCACTACTAAATTACAAGTACAAGTTACAGTGAAGCAGCATATATTCTTCCTGGTTTGGTTGATTATTGAAGATATAATTTAAAATGTGGAACCTGTAGATGGGAAAAAATATTTGCAAAAGTTATTTTCATTACCAGACAGCAAGGGATTGCAGCTGCTGGTGTTGTATCTGACCTTCCCTGTGGACATTCCTGGATGCTTATTTGTACTTATTGTGAAGTATCAGTGGCTTATCTTTTGCTCTTAGTCTACGAAAATGCATTTGTAACAGGTAAAGACAATATATTTAAGCAGTGATTGTACAATGTAATGGAATTATTTTAGTTTAGAGGAAAATTTTTAACAAATATACCCCAGCTGAAAAAGAGAACATAATATGCTTCATTTCACTTTAGTTAAAAAAAAGATCTCTGAAATCTCCCTCTGTTCTTACTCTACCACCTACTTAATCTATTTCATTTATTTCCTTTTATAGCATAGCAAAGAGCATATTTTTTTATCCAAACAAAAAATAATTTCTGCATGTGCTGTGTTACACGCATTTACTCTAGTCCATTATCAAATTCACACCACACAACACTAAATATCACTATATTTGATGATTGATTCACTATATTTGGTTATTGATAAACTATCAGTCACCAAATATCACCAACTCTTCAAGAAGTAGACTCTCAGATACATGTGAGGGATATCTTCTCATCAAGGCACTTGTCTCAATAATGAAAATACATGACATGACAGGGAAAGCAGTGGGAATGAAAAGACAGATGTTGATGGGGAGCTTTTGCCACACACTTGGTCATATTATAATTCTAACTATTCGGTATAAAACAGACAACAGGGATGATTGCTATTGTTTTACTGATTAGCCATTCTCTCCCTGTTTTCCCAGAGGGCATCCTGCCCAGCTCTACTTAGTAAATATTGACACCTGTAAACCAAGCTGGCTGATGCCTTTGGCTCTTCAGCTCTCTTCCCATCTGTTGCCTGGGAATTTTAAGTGAAGTATTTTGGGACACTTGCTCTCTTTGCATTGAAAACTGTAAAAAAAAAAAAAAAAATTAATCACTACCCAAAAGCTAATCCTAGAGCCACATGGCTCTAGAGCAGCCTGTAGTAACTGAAGGGAAAACATAGCATATGTAAAATGCATATCCCACTGGCCTCTTCTGACTACTCTTCTTTAGTTAACAGCATGCCAGGGTAATCTGCTTAGTTACCAAGTGGAGCTTTCTTCCCTTTTCCCCATGAGATCACCCTGACCACGATCAAAGTCCAAACACATTCTCAGCTAACTCTATTGTTCCCAAGAGTGGGATTAATGACTAATTATGTCAGGTCACTCATCCAGATGGCCTCTCAGATGTTCCTTTGTCATTGCCTGACCTTCCATATGCCCCTTTGACCTTGAGGTTTATTTCCATGGCAACATGAAGCCTCAGTTTCCTTGCTGAGATTGCCAAGAAGTGGCCAAAAGGGGGAATATGGGATAATCTACCCACACTTTGTATTCTGCTTCCATCTCATGCCTTGTTAAATCCAATGAATAGATAAAAAATGCTATCTGATCCCAGCTGAGTGATGACCATGGTCATGATTCTATGTTACATGCTATGTTTTTTAAATTAGCAGACAGCTTTGTACATGGAAACGTGCATTTAATTTGAAGAACATCAATCGCCATAATGTGATCTTTTTATCTCATTAATGTTAAGCAAGGGTAATAGAATGGAATTACAAAATATCACTGTGAAAGGAATACAATTCAGAGAATTATAGATATCCCCCATTAAAGCCCTAGAGATGTTTAGATAAGTCTACTTGTTCAGTTTCATAAATTAAAGATTCTTTTACCTTTCCTGAGATTTAAATTTAGCCTTGGGTGTTGATCTTATTCTAAAGAAGGATTTTAATGTGGTTAATGCAGTGAAGAAATTTTCTAAAACAACCAAATAAGTAAGTAAAAATATAAAAGGCTAGTTGCTGATGGACTCAAATAAAAAGGCTGAATGGTAGCTCCATGAGTAGAACTGTATTTCCTTCTAGCATTTAAAAATTAATATTAAATAAGATATGAATTTACTACTCTGTGCTGTAAAATGTAGCAAAAATGGTTAACCCTTTTACTAGTTGGCCATAAAACGAAATTATAATCTGCTCCTTTATTTTAATCTACTTAAATATTATTCATTAATTGGTTAAAAAGAATTACATGTACAAGAGTGAATATCTGGTTTACTGCTCACTGTCCTAAAACAACATTTCAGTGGAACACTGTCTCTACTTATCCCACATCCCTAATTGTCGTCACTGATTATGTTTTGGTTTCGCTGTTTTTTCTTAAAGAACCACTTATGTGAAATAAATGGGACATGGAATATAGCAGTCAATCTGGAGGGTATATGAGCCCTCTTTCTTCCTAGGTTTGAAGAGTATCAATGCATACTGTTTTATAAATTGCTTTGCAAATGCATTCCAATGATATTGATTGATCTTAGTACAAATTATTTTAAGACTCAGAAATATCTACAAAGCTAAACATAATACAGTGCCTTCAAACTGCTTATTTGCTGTTCATTTCTAGTCTTCTGCAATGGGCACTTAAAGTCCGTAAGGGAAAGTTATCTCTATGTATGCATGTCTGCATAAGATTCTATAAAAACTAGACTGAAATAATAGTGTGGCTTTTAAAGAAGAATGCAGACAGGTTCAGAAACAAAGGTGACATTTTAATGCTTCCAGCTCTGCCCTCTATATATATGTGTGTTATCAAAACAGCCTTCACCCAGGTTATAATTTCAGTTTTATAGTGATATAACTCCATTGTAGGGTCATGGTGTTTAACTGAAAAATACAGATTATTTGCATAAAACAGTGCACATGATTTCCCTCTCATGTCCTCATATTCTGTAAGAAGAAGAAGAAGGAAACAGTAATGTATCACTAAATTTTTTATTGTTCCATTCAAGAAATCCGTCATATTTTGTCCCCTGCATAGGACCAGCCCCTGAGGAAGGGAAATAAAGAATCTCTGAGCTACAACACTCTTTCATAATTTCCCCTGAATCGGTGAGCTGGACAAAACCAAGGACCTGAACAGAGGCTGATACATCATCATAGCTTCAAAGACTTTACGATAATATTTCTGTACAGAGGATTATTCAACACCTGCAGTTTGGTCTTTTCAAGTTTTAAACTCTCCACTTTCCAGCCTTTGCACTCTGTTTTTTCCTAGGATTATAAATGTTTCTAAGGAGAAATATGGAAAAATTTACATGAAAGAAATTCCATTATATGCTACAATTCTCTAAATATCAGTAGCATTTCCTGTTCAAGAAAAAAAAAAAAAAACAACCTTAGTGAAGCACAGACTTATAGTTCATTCAGTAGGCAAGAAGCCCATTCTCAAAATTCCTAATATTGTGAATAATCTTGTACCCTGGGGTAATGTACCACAAATACAGATTAGAAATTAAAAACTACTTCACTGTTGTATTCACAAACACACAGACCCTCTACAATCACTACAGCTTGTTCGCTAACATGCTTATGCATAAATATGGGAGGTAGCACAATGGCAGTACATTGTACAATACAAAGAACAAGTTAAAGTTTTCAGGAAATCAAATAACATTTTAAAATACTACAAACAGTATCAAATTGATATACATATTTGCATACATTTAAAGGCAGTGTATAAACAAACAAATAAATACAAAAATACACTGTAAAAAGAGCAACATGGAATAATGGGAATATTTTGGAGGTACTTCATAGTCCTGACTACATGTTCTCAGAAGCTGAGTTTGAACTAAGAAGGAAGAAAACCCCTATGTTTTCCAAAATGGCCTCTAATCATGGGTATGAAAGCTCTTTTGACATCCAAATGAGTTTGGATGTGTGCACATTCTATTGATTTTTCATGGAAGTGACAGGGTGCTGAAAGACCCATAAAAATGATTAGTGTGTAAAACTTTTGTTCATACAAATGCAGGCTCCATCAAGGACCACTGGAAAGTTTGCAGGATGACTAACAGGCTCAGAACAAATTACTTAATCAATTCATCTACTGGGAATAATGAGAATTGTTTGATGATTTACCATAAGCATTAAGCCAATTTATAATGGCATCCAATCTTTTAAAACAAAGAAGTTAACATGAACGAAATGTCTGAAATATAGCAGCAACTAGTTGTTTAGTATTCAGAATATCAAATTCTTTACAAGTAACTCTCACGCAGAATTGCCTTAGCAAAGAAATTCAGGAATGATACATAGAGAAATCCATAGAGTGGATGGGAGAGACAATTCCATCTTTATAACATAATTAGTTACTTACAAAGTAATGGTAGTGGGCAATCATTAATACTTTGAAAGTGTCTATTTCATCAAAATTTAATGGTGAGTGTTTTATCATGCTCCAGGAAGTAATTAAGTAGAATTTAGTATGTCTTTTTCAGGTCTGGCAGGATTATCATGTGTTTTAGGACAGATGTAGATGTTGTTCATTGCTTTTCCATTTAGCTGAGGTAACTCTGAACAAATTGCCCAGATATTCAGTATCTGTTTTCCTGCATAAGAAATAGAGCCAATAATGATAATTGCTGATGTTATATAGATATGCAGTGAGATTACATTAATCAGTGATTGTAAGGTACAGTAAAAAATAAAGTTTTATAGCAATTGTAGAATTGTAATTTTCCTATGACATTATAATCTTCCCATGAAGTAAGGACAGTTTGGGGTGTGCAAGGACTGTAGGACTTTGCTTTCCATTATTAAATAACTACATCCTTTACAACCTAACTAGTTTTTGTAGGATATCCTGTGCCATGTAGAAAGAAAGAAAGGAAGAAGTAAAGGTGTGAGTGAAAGGCTTGCATATGCAGTTGCACATCTAGGTTCATCAAGAAAGCCTTGATGTAATGCTGACCAAAATGGAGGGTACTCATATCACCAGCAAAATAATTTCTGAATGTTAAGTCGGAAAACACTTTCTACAAACTTGCAAAGCAGCCAAACTTTTCCCTCAGCAAAATGCAATGCCAACAGGAAAAAAACAGAGGAAAGTTGTTTCGTCTTAAAAACCTGTATGTGATTTTGAGTATTAACTGTGCATCGGAATGACCAAAGCATGCTTATTCCAGACTGTCAATGCATTAAGGCATATTTTCCAGGTATTTGATCAAAGGGATGAAGGAGTTTAAGTGAGCTGTTTTGAACTGTACAGAGTTAGTAAATCTCTGCAATGTTTTTTCTGCAGTTAACAACATTGGAAAGCTGTTTGGTATGTTGATATACGTGCAAAGATATTCTGTACACTTTGATGTTTACTAATTCCATTAAATTTATTTTTAATGAAGTACTAATAACACTAAGAAATACCACTGACTATCAGAAATACCCATGCTACAGTACTTATACTTTTGCAGATGTACACCCCTTAAACTATGTATATAGAATCATAGAATCATTTAGATCAGAAAAGACTTAACATCAGCAAGTCTTACTGTTAATCCAGAACTGCCATGTTCACCACTAAACCACGTCTCTAAGTGCCTGTCATGGTTGGACACTGGCGCAATGCCAGCGTCCCCATGAAAATGCATCTTCCCTAAATAAATGCTGTGAGATGTTATCAGGAACAGAGCAGAGCAGGCTTAAGCTTAATAACAAAGGAAAAAAACTTTATTAAACTACTACTAATACAGAAAACACATAAACTAAATCCAGGATGAAGACCCTTTAAAACACCCCTCTTCCTCTTAATTTCTAAAAACACCCAGCATGAAACATCACCCGGGATTCTTGATCAAATTACCACCTTTTAGATAATCAATACTTAAACTATCAAGAGAGAGAGAAGTCTCTCTTGCACTACAGACCCCCCAGGAAACACAGCTGCCCCCTGTGTTTCCCTGTCACACATGGCAACCGCCCGGAAAAAAAATCTGCCAGTGTGACACTCTCTATTCTATGTCACAGTGCTCTCACCACCGTGCATGGACAGACTGCTCATAAGGCTCTTTTAAGGATGCTTTGCCACAGACTTAAAGATACAACAGTTCAGTTTTTCATCCTGGGACTACAGTCCCCCCCATTTTCCCCTGGGGCCGAGGGGTTTAAACAGGACTCATCTTCTTCCCGAAGACAGAGGGCATCACTATTCCCTCTTCAGCTTTTTTTGTTTTTCACTATTCTTGTGCTGTTCAAAGCTGAAACAGGTCTCCCTGGGTTACCACTGCATCCCCCTAAAATGCAGTCTCTATTGCAGGAGATTTTAGTTCAGTCCATGGCTAACAAGAAAAGTTTAGCCAAAAGCTACTTCATCATCTCCTCTCACTTAAATATTTCTTCTTCTAACATCTCAGGTCCCGGACTATCTCTCTTCTACTACAAATCAAGGAAGAGTAATACTTTTAAAAAGCCCTCATTTCTTGGAAAAGGTTAAACGTTCAGACTCCTTGGACGGCTGATATCTCGGTCCAGTGTTCCGCCTCCCACGCTGGGCACCATCCCCCCCCTTCTCCTTCTCCTCTGCCAGCAAATTCCCAGGTGCCGCCAGGCTCTCTGTCTCTTTCCCTCTTAGGAGGGGGGAGGCAAAGGCATCTCTGCTTCTCTCCACCCTTCCGTCCACAGGAGCTGGCTGGGTTCCAGACCCTCAGCCCCCTCGGCCTACCTGGACAAGGCCGCGTGGCTTCCCCTCCCCCACCCAGCCCATGGCTGGGCAGGGGAGGTCTGCACTCTCTGACGACCGGAACTAAAAGAGAGAGTTCTCTTGGGAGTTCTTGCTTTTAACTCCCTGTGTTCTCAGAGGTGTGTCTATACTTTCAGTAGTCTAGGTGCTAATATCTAAACCTGACTACTGATTGGTTTGACCTAACTTCCTGGAAAAATTTACTTCCATGTTAAACCACGACAGTGCCACACCTATAGATCTTATGAACGTTTCCAGGAATGGTGCTCCTGCACTTCCCTGGGCAGTCTGTTGCAATGCCTGAACACATCTTCAGGGAAGAAATGTTTTCTGATATTTAATCTAAACCTTCCCTGGTACAACTCAAGGGCATTTCCTCTCGTCCTATAGCTTGCTACTTGGAAAAAGAGACCAAGTACCACTGCACTACAACCTCTTTTAATGTATTCGTGGAGTGGTAAGGATCCCTGGAGTTTCCTTTCCTGGGATAAACAACCCTAAACTGCTCCTCATACAACTTATATTCTTTCAAAAGGCCTTTCACTAGCACTGTTGCCCTTCTCTGGGCAAGCTGCAGTGCCTTAACTAAAGTGAGGGGCCTAAAACTCAAGGGAGGATTTGAGGTGCAGCCTTATCAGTGCCAAGTATGGAGGGACAATCACTTCCTTGATCTTGTTGGACATGCTATTTCTTTTACAAGTAGGATGCCTTTGGCCTTCTTGGCCACCTGGGCACACTAGTGGCTCATGTTCCGCTGGCTGTTAACCAACACACCAGGTACTTTTATTCCAAGCATATTTCCAGCCACTCTGCCCCAACCCTGTCCTGCTCCATGAGGTTGCTGGTACCCAAGGGCAGGACCTGGCATTATGACTAGTTGAGCCTCAAACAATTGACATTGGCCCATTGAACCAGCCTGTCCAGATCCCTTTGCAAAGCTTTTCTTCACTCCAGCTGATCAAGACTCCCACCCAACTTGGTCTCATCTGTACATTGACTGAGGGAGCACTCGATCTACTTGTCACAATCATTCATAAAGATATTAAATGTAAGCAGCCCCAGTAAAAAGCCCACTTGTGACCAGCTGCCAACTGGATGTAACCCCATTCCTTTGGGATCAGCCATCCAGCCAGTTTTTTTACCCAGTGAGCAGTGCACTCATCCAAACAGCCAGTTTTTCTGTAAGATTGCTGTTGGAAACAATGTTGAAGGTTTAACTAAAGTCCACATAGGCAATACCCAAAGCATTGCCTCATCCACTAAGCAGGTCACATTGCAATGGAAGGAGATCAGGTCAGTTGAGCAGGACCTGCCTTTCATAAACCCATGCTGGCTGGGCACAGGTACATTCACTGAACTGTTTTGTGATGAGCAAAAGAAAGACAAAAATGCCAACTTATCGCTGCCACACATAGATTACTTTTCTCTAACTTTTGGTATGTGTATAGTCAGTTTTCCAAGTATTTTTGAAGTTGCACACATAATCTTACAGACAATAAAGAATAAAACACATTCTCTGCTAACAGCTATTTATTCTTCCATTTTCCTACCCACAACACATGCAAAATATTTTTATAGAAGTATTTTTACATTGTTTAACTATAACTAATTATGTGGACATATAGCAACACAACATTATCTTCATCACTTTACAACTCAAGGTTCTGATCCAAAAAGTTGCTGTAGTGTATAGGAAAATATTGGACATCAATTCACTTGGAGACACTAAAAAACATCAGGAAGACCTATGCTGTAAGCTGGGACTGAGAAGAACAATATTCCAGATCCTGCAGTGGTGAAATAATGATTTTATTCAGAATGAAAGAAAACAGAATGTATCTTGACAACAATAGCACCCAGAGTATTCATCTGGGATGTGGGGGACTTCATTCCTGTGAGCTGGATCACTGGCAAGCTAGAAATTCCTGAGCAAAGGCTCCAACCAGAGCTACAGGAAAGGCAGTACAATAAGAGATTGTCTTAGTAACACAAAGGATTCACAAGATAGTCAATCACATAAGAAAGGTATTTGGCTTTGTTCCCAAAACCCATTTGGATTTGTTGCTAAAACAAACAAACAAACAAACAAAGCACATGGAGAAGTCAAATCCCAGTTGCCCACACAAATCCTTTAGCCAGAAGCCAGGTTAGAAGTTAACCTCCTCTTTTTAAAGGAATTTCCTTTCCTCTGAGGGTCCTCTGTGGGGAAGAAGCCAAGAAACAGAAGTGCCTGTCCTCCTTATGTAGTTGGTCAGGGCAAATTGGATACTGGTGTTGAAGATGTTCCTCTAAACCTGCCTGTTTGAACTATGCTGTTTAGTAACAAAGGGTCTCAAAGCAGCAGAATTACTTGTACTGCCAGATCATCAATCTGCCTTGTCTGCAGAGAAGCCTGTGCTGCTTTCATGTGGGAAGAAAAGGGTGTTGGAAAAGCTGACTGTCTCCTGTCCCTGTTATGGGAAGCAAATCTATCAACCACACAAGTAAGGTACCAACATGTGTAAATGTACTACACATTCTTGCTCAGTCTCAACATTACTGATTCTCAGCGCTAACAGTTAACTTTTCTAAATATAAATCAACCCTTAATGTGAATGAAATACTGAAATGGTCTCATCAAAACACCAGGATAAAACAGTCATAAAACTAGGCTTAGGGATAGGGCTGATTAAAGCATAGGTACTTTATGCCTAGCCTACAGACTAAATTCCTGACTTTATATGGTAATATCTCAATCTCAGTTTTCATTTCAAAAGAAATTTCATCTTTTCACTCCCTGCAGTTTTTAAGGAAGAGTTGAAATTTGAGCCATCTATAACCAACTCAGCAATGACTGTCTGGGTTTTGAAGCAATCCTAGAAAGAAATTCTATGAGAAGCGAGCTATGTTCTGCAGCTTAGTAGGATTTTACTCTCAAGATCGCTTTCTTCTGTAGCCCAGAAAGTAATACCCTTGCAGTGAGGAATGACATGGTGTCAGGTGGAGAAAAGAAGGCTCTGAAGAAGGCTCATCTAAGGTGTTGAGCTGAACATCAATCTTTTCTTTCTCGTCAGAAGAGGACAGAGCTACAGTTTCCCAGGACACAATGACTGTTTCTGCTTTTAGAAGGAAGAATATATGCCAATCTTGAGACACACATTTATTATCACTCTAGATACACACCAAAGCCATGATGCTAGAGGAGAGTTATGGGTTTGAAAATTATATGCTTGTAACTACTCTTTTATCTATCCAATTGCCTGAAGCATAATGCTTTGTGCTTCAAAGGCTGTCATTGTGTAATTAGGTGTATAAACCAGTCAGAAGGTTTCAATGCAATTTCTCTTTTATCTTAGTGGCATTGCTAAAATGGCCTAGCAGTATATTGCTAATCTTCTCAACCTCTCATACATTACCCTCAGCCTGGCCTACAGTTAAGAAATTGTCATTTGTTCTCTGCCTCTCTTTGTCCCATTACAGTTACTCACTCTTCTCTCTCCCAGCTCAGACTCACCAACCACCAGCCACTGCAAGGCATGAAATAGGGAGCAGTACTTTTTCACTGAAGATTTCACCAGATGACCCTCTAGAGAAGTCAGGGTTCTTCCAGGAAGAAGCATCTCTAGCAGTTTTTCCTAGCAGTATTAACTTACAGCTTCACAAGAGGAGCTAATAGCTTTATGGAACTTTGCTAAGATGTAGGGTTTTCTTTAACGGCTCATTTTAAGCATTTGATAAACCTGTGGATGAGTTACGGAAGCTTAAGAATTAAATGGGATTTGACTGTTTAGTAAAGAAGCATTTTTCTCTGCTGAAGACATATGATTAACTGCACTTTATGGCTTTGTTTTATATTGCAGTTTGTGACATAACTGTTTGGGTCTACAGTTGGCAATGTTGTTGTTAAAATATGTTCTTGAAAATGCTCTCGATTGGCTCTTGACAAAGCTTATCTCAGGAGCTAAAATCTTCATTTCCACTGTTATTATTGGAAGAGAACCTGTTCGTGAAGACTGGGAGACAGAATTTTCTAGAGGGAAAAAAGGTTACTATTTCTTTTAAGGTGCTAGAATATTTTTTTCTTTCTAAGAATTCTTTACAGAATTCTTATTCTGTAATAACCTGTGGAAAACCCAGAATATGCAAAGTAAATGATTTTATCAAGTGTAGCAATTAGAATGACTGTGAGAAAACACACATGCACACACACACAAACACAAGTAATTCAAAGGGTATATATTCCCCCCTCCGCAAAAAAACCCCAAATATATATATATATATATATAAATATCTCAAAGGAGTTTAAAACCCTAAGTGTGGGAGAGAGAATAGAGAGGGATTAGCTAAACTACCAGCTAGATGTAAGCACTTTCCTAATACTGCAGGAATGTGTCTATCTTTTTCAACCTAAGGAGTAATAAAGAATTAATACTAAAATGACAGCTTGTTCACTCTCTCAACAGTGTTTGGAAATTATGGCCATACTTTAACTTCTTTGCTACCCTCAGTTTCAAACTGAGGTCCAAAATTGTAAAGTGAGGTTTTGGATGTACTTGGTTAGGGATGTGGGTGACAAAATATCCCTTTGAATAATTTCTTCATGGAGACATAATATAAATGATGACTCAAAGACCCATTAACTGAGCTGCTTTGTCATAGACAATTTTACTGAATTCTCTTGGACCTATATACTTTTGAGGTAAATAAGTTAGAGGTGTAGCTGAAAATAGAAGATATCTAATTTTTAATTCCTCCACACAAGCTTTAAAATAATGACTGCAGATATTTTTTTAAGTCCTAACATATGTCTTTGAAGGAGAAAGAGATTACTTTGAAGTTGTTTGTAAAGTTGTTGGTTGCTGTGAAAACATTCACTTTCAGATGTTAACTTTGGAATTCTAAAGTGGGAGACAAAAGAAAGAATTGAAATGGATTGCATGTGGTTCAAAACTGTTGTTTTGAACAGGTCAGAGAGACCTGTTTCATCACCTGGCATCTGTGGGGAGCTCTGTCTGTAAAATAATAATAATTAATGATAATGATAATGATAATGATAATGATAATGATAATAATAATGACACAGAGTGAAGCAAAATAGACGACACTCTCCTTTTATCTGCATGCACACACAGAGAACCAGCCCAGGCTGATGCTGCAGGTAACTGGCCTGGCCCTTCCATGAGCCCAGAAGCCAGAAACAACTGACAAGCACCCATCAAACCCCTGCGCTGCTCCATCGGTGATCAAGTTTCCCACTGTACAGTGTGTGTGCATTGATTGACAGTGCTTCCTCTCCCCACAAGCAGGGCCCCGGGGGCAGCAGCCTGGCAGCTTGTTTTGTCAGCTGTGGCTGGCTGCTGTCAGCCCGGGCAGGGACCCTGCACCCCGCGGGGAGCCTGCGCCAGGGCTCGCCCCGCGTGGGCAGCCACGGCTGGGGTGCCCCTCAGCCCCTGAACCCTGTCAGAGCCCCCGACACCCCACAATAACCTCAGAAGACACAAAAGGCAGAGGAGAGAGGGAGGGCAACAGCAAAGCCTTGGTAATCTCAATATGCAGCTAAAATGCCTGTCCAGACAAAGATGGAGTCTAGAACTCCATCCCTGCCTATTTCTTTGCATACTTGTTCAATGCTTGTGCTTACCTGGTTTACACCTGCTGCATATCAGGGATAATGCCTTATAAAGAACAGATATTAAACCCCTTGGCATTTTGCACTATAAAATGGAAAGAAGAGAACAAACTTAAAACTCAGTCGAAACATTTCTGGGGGTTATAATTGTTTTTCCTAATTTTCCATTTAACCGTGAGTACCAAATTCAGAAAATAAGCTGGCCTCCTTGTTTCAAGACCTACAGTGATCTTGCTTTTAAATATGCTTATCTACTCTTCATAGAAATCTAAAAGCTACAGCTGGTGTGATAAAAACCTAGGTAATGGAACTTCAAGAAACAGATGCATTTTTCCAGTCTCATGGAAGATAAATGAAATCAACATAGACTCTTCAAAAGGTGCAAGAGTTCTGTTTTTGCAATACCTTCTGTATTATTTCTAAATGTAATGCACAATTTTCAAATGTAAGTATTTGCACAGTGCTATCTGCAGCTTAGATGCCTTGAAGCAATTCCTTCAGCAGCAGGGCACAACTTGGTAGCACTCCCATGCCCTGCAAGGAGCCACATCCTTCCCCACTCTCTGTTATTTCCTAGCTCTCATGAAAATGTTGCCACTCTAAATTGCCCATGAAATATTGTCACTTATTCTCCTGCTTCCTTCTCAGACACAGGGATAAAACTGGTCTGAAAATTTTGGAAGAATGCAAAATACCTGGGCCCCTTTTAAGCATGATTGGGTGCTAGCTAATGGAGGGAAAGGTTTGCTTTCTGAAATAATGCAGCATCACTCAAACTACTTTTAAGCCTTTTACTGTATAAATAACCTTTTGCACTTCAAGGGTCATTAGATCACGATAGTTTGTAATGCAATTATAGTCAGCACTCTGCTCTTATGGGCTGCCTGGTAATTTGCTTGTTAATATATTAGCACAAAGCATTGATCAAGTAGCTAATCCAATCACACGCTTTTTATTGATCTCTTATTGACCATCCTGCCAGTGATCACTTTTCGCTCAGGCCCGGTCAATAGCAAATGCCAAATAGGCTCTCCCACACCTAATGAGCTTACAAAATAAACCAAACATTTTCCTTTGCCCTCAAGGCTAGGATCAATTGAGAGCTTTTAGAGCAGAATTCAGATGATTTTTTCATCAGCTTTTCCCCTTTCTTTCTGTGAGCATTCAGGTTTGCATTAAGACCTCTATCTGAGGCTTTCATTCTAATTTGAAGACATCTGAAAAGCAGCTGCCATGTCTGAAATACTTGAACAGCTGTAAACAATAAATCACGTGGGTGAGGAATTCTGGGCTGCACGTTGGCATGCGGTCTGTCAAGCCAAAAAAATAGAGACATACAAAAGATCAAGAGGTTAGGGGTACCTGAAGTCTACAAAAAAATGTACTTTTCCCATATTTCATCCCAGAGAGTTGTACTTTGGTGGAAGGCCTACCCAGCATTCTTTAACAGGAGCATCATGCCTTCATACGTCAAAGTGGGGGGAAGCTTAGGGGTGCTGCAATGAATTAGACGTGAGCCTTTTCATGCTGCTGCTATTGCATTAGGAGATTCCAGTATCAACTAATGGAATTTCACACTACAAACACAGATTCTTGCTGATGAAAAGCACACCCAAATTATGCACGAAGAAACAGTATTTCAGTTATATGCATAAGTGTCAAATACTAGTTTTTTAACTTGTAACAGTTCCCAATTTCTTACCATGCAGTACACAAATGTGACTGTAATGGATTTACAGTTACTCAGGAAAGAAAGGAGTGAGAGAGAAGGGAGGAGAGAGATTTTTTGGAAGAGGTAACTTTGACTTATCACAAGAATTCTGTAACTTTTATCAGATGTCTTTTCAGCTAAAACAGCTTATTAAGTCTCTGAGGAAAGTTCTTTGGAAAGAACATTTTCCATTTACTCAGAGGCCTTATAGCAAAACAATAGCGCTGTAATAGTAGATTCTATTAGATCATAAAAAAAGAATGCAAGATCCTTAGATCTTACATATCCTTTCTTCAGCTATTACTATTAGCACTATTTTATATAGCTAGGTTGCATTTTCACTTTAATCACTTTTATTTCATGATCTTGTTTTTATTATTTGGCTTAATATTTTCCTCATTACTGTACCAGATTTAAATTACAGAGAGGCACAATCTGAATATAAACCAGGTACAGATTTAAAATATTTAAAAGCATTTGTAACATGTAAGCATGCAATTTAAACCATTACCAAAATCTGATTACTTGCCTAGGGAAAAAACAGGTCAGCTAGAAACATTGGAGATGATATCTTTTCAGAATTTTTCCTTGAAATTACTCATAATTATGCATTCCAAAAATATTTGTTCAGCAGACCTTTTTGATGTCAAATGAAAAGGAGTGCATCTTGTGACTCTATTTTGCAAGTTCACATTATTTTTTCCTGTGCAATCCTCTTAATAAGCAGCTGTACAAACCTCTACTGATGAGGCTGGACCTTAGCTAAGAGGATTTTCCTGTACGTGATGAGACCTTGCTCTTGCTGTTAGTAAGACTTACATGGTCAGTTTCCACTGACAAATACTTTACCTCTGTGGTTTGCTTCTATTTTTCACCCTCTTCTTGTGTCACTGTCTGAACTTATTCTCTGGCTTTCTTTTGGAGTGACCCAGGTAATTCCTCCAGGATCAAGATGCACATGGTTCCTTGGATGATTTGACTCTGACATCATTCCTAAAAAGATTGAGAAAACAAATGAGTATTGGCAGCATCCACTTTCAGCCTGGACAGGGTTTACCTGCAACTTTATGCTGCAAAAACCCCCAGAGGTCTGGTCTTTTTGAAGGTATTTTTGTTGAAAGAAACACACATCTCCAGAATAACCATGGGAGCACTACAGAAAGCCTAGGGGACAGAGCAGGCCATGTGCTCAGTATGATATCCTCTCTGCTCAAGAAAAGAGTAGCTGAGCACAGTTAGGAGTGACTTTACACCTCTTGGTTTGGAGGCAAGGGACTCCTCCCTCGGAGCGATGTCCTTGACTGCCCAGGCACTGCCAGCCAAATTATTTGCACCTTTCTTACGCAACCTTAAACCATGCAAGCCAATTGATTTAGAGCAAAGTAAATGCTTTTTGAACTCAGCACAAGTGTGTAAGAACTATTTGGATTAATTGAGTCAAGTCAGTAGCCTGCAAAATTCAGGATTTAAGTCTTTATGACAAATTTCCTGAAAATACCACATTTGTGAATGAACAGTAATCTAATTGCTTCTTTCAGCTAAATCTCTTCAGGATCAGCTGTCTGCATTAGAGATTGTGTTTATATAAATACTGTGATTTTGCAAGCAGCTAAAGGTAGCTGTCAAAGTTAGACAGATATGACACAAAAAGTGAGCACACATTAACATACTCAAATAAATCCAGAGGAGGGCTTCAAAGCTGGTGACGGAGACAGAAGATGTGAAAAGCAGCTGAGGACTTCAGGCTTGTCTGGTTTGGAGAAAAGGAGGCTAGGCACCACCCCTTTGCACTCTACAGCTTCCTGAGGAGAGGAAGTGGAGAGGGAGGTGCTGAGCTCTTCTCCCTGGAATTCAGTGATAGAATGTCTAGGAACAGTTTAAAGTTTTGCCAGGGAAGTTTTAGATTGGACGTTAGGAAGCATTTCTTTACCAGGAGTGTGGTCAAACACTGGAACAGGCTCCCTAGATAGGTGATTAATGTTCCAAGCCTGTCAGTATTTAAGAAGCATTTAGACAATGACCTTTAAAAACATACTTTAACTTGTTCAGTCCTAAACTGCTCAGACAGTTGGACTGGATGATTACTGTAGGTCCCTTCCAACTGAAACAGTCTGTTCTATTCTATTCTATTCTATTCTATTCTATTCTATTCTATTCTATTTAAAATTTAATTGAAAAAATGGTCTCTGATGTACTACTCGGTTTGTTGATTAAATGTTATTTCAGGTTTTTTTTTTGGAAATGCAAACTTTTACTTTTTTTTCTTTAAATCTGATAAACATATCTCAAAGAAAGAAGGCAGTGCCCAAATACTGTATGATATCATGTCATTTCATTTTTGTACTCTCAAGTCTGTAAATATTTAGATTTTCAGAGCTAAATATTTATGCTTTAGATAACTCTGCTTGTGTAATCAGGCCTTTTGGCCTGCAAAAAAAATATTCCATTTCCCTTGAATTTATATTATTTATTGCTTAAAATGCAGAACATTGTCTACATGGTAGGTGCTGTCATGGTTTAGGAGCAGTATTCTGCAAGGCAGTACTCCCATTAAAACCATGTCACTGCTCACTTCCTCCTGCTCCCAGCTGGAGGCACAAAAGGTAAAGATTGCAGGTTGAGATAAGAACAATTTAGTGGAAACAGCAATGAGATAAGAAATCGACAACTAAGAGCAACAGTTAATAACAAAAGGTGTAAGACAAAGAAAATATTTATATGGGAAAGCCCGCAACAGTAAACAGCACCCTCTCCCTGGCCACATTTTCTCGACCTGGAGGATCCCCTCCTCTTCCTTGGAAGAGAGAGATGCCCTTTTCCTTGCTGCCAGGAATGAAGTGAGCTGGTATAGAATGACACTGGAGCTTTAGCCATGCCCCCTCTGTAAAAAGGAGCCCTGTCCTGGACAGGGTAGAGGAAAGTGGGAGGAATTTCATAGTCTGGAGAGAGAGAGAGTTTCTAAGTCCTAATTCCATGTCTTTATCAAAGTCTATAAAGAAAGACTTCTTCTTTTTTTTTTTTTTTCCCCAGAACTTTTGTTGTTGACCACTAGAATATCTTGATCAACAGCTAACCAAATTCTTACACTTTTTATAAAGCACATTTTCCCACTTTACTTTGAAACAATGATTAAAAGCTCTCTGATTAAAAAGTGGAAAGTGACCATTAATATTTTTCACTTTGAGCTGAAGCTCTTGCAGGCATCTGGCCAAAATACTGTGAATTAATTATAAGTGTATTTATGACAGCAGTAGCACTCTTTCTCTTTACAAATAAGTTCTAAGTGGACAGTCATGTTCTAAAGTGGAATTGGAACTAGTCATATGAAATCATTACTAAGGCACTGGGAAAGAGAAGTTTCATTGGTCTTTTTTTCTTTTTCAAATGATGTTTTGTAACTTCATATTTGTAATTCCACCTTTGTTTAGACTGCATTTTATGCTCTCTTGAGCACTTCTGTACCTCCTGGGGAAAGAATTTTTTAGATACATACTTTTCATACTGCATCTCTTTATGGAAATTATAAAGGCATTTATAACAAATAATAGTCTTTTTCCTGTAACCAGGGAAAGACATATCAGTTTTTCTGATTTTGTCTTCTTTTGATCTGTAGTGAACTACTGTTTTTTTCTCTAGCAAGGTTTGTACTTTCAGGTGCACCTAACTAGGCTATATACAATATATAATTATGCATTTTAAGTTAGACACGAAATACAAGTATTAGACATGCCTTCTACTATAACAGTTTTCAAGAAAGAGGCTGAATTGATAAAAATAAAAATCCAACATCTAAAGATGGTGCTTTTCATATGTATTCATCCATTCTTTAACGTCTTTAATATCTGTCTGGGAGGCACCAGCTTCTCCAAAGAAGTGAAAGCTTTCTGGTGAAAATGAGAGGCATTCTAAGACAGCTGAAATAAGACTTCAGCATAATATATATGCAGCTATATATTTTAACATTATTTGAATTGGCATTGCTCTCAGTTATTTCTTCAGCATCAATGCAGGCTATTCTGAAGTTCTATAGTGGCAGCAAAGTAGCTTTTCTCTAGGAACACAAAGGCTTATTGGCTACACATTGCAAGGCAAAGTGTTGAAAGTAGTGGAAAAATGCAGAAAATCAGTATGTTGGCATTTTCATGGTGGAATGACACTGGCAATGAAACTGGAATGACAAATTTAATTACATAATATAAATATTATGTTAGAAGCATAAGCATAAGTGGAAATATTTATTTTTCTCGTTCACCTATGAAAAATGACAACAATGTTAAGCTTGGTCAATACAGAAAGGTGTGCATATGTAGGAGGATGTTATGAAAATGCCCTTTTCCCACAAATCACTTAGATAACTATTTTTCTAAAGCAGTGGATAAGAAAGAAATTTTTGGTTTTGGTTTGAGTAACCACCAACATTTGTTATAGAACACTGTGTGGGATCATTATCTATTTCTTCATAGTGTTTCAAGCACAAAAATATATTACAAAGCCATACTCAGCTCGGTTCCCTTGTGAAACAAAGGCATTAGACAATCAGAATTGTACTCCAGGGAAGGCTGATGTCTGTAGAATATCAAGGAGTTTCGGAGAAACAATGATGTCAAGCACAAAGCCTTCCCTTCATGTGATCTGACAGTGGCAAAAATTAAAGATGCAAATATGTTTTACACATGCTGCTTTTGAATTGCATATTTGAAAACATTTTGTGTAAGAAAGAACTGCCTAAAAGTATTCTGCTTGCTAACAGCTGAAAATAGCCATTTCAATAGTTGTGAAAATTCCTATCCTTTCACTAATATTATGAAAAAAATCAGTAAAACACATAGAATTAGTCGCTACTGTGCTTCTTAGCCAGTATATTTTAAAAGCATTTGTGTCTTCTAAAATATCTTTTGAATTTTTCTTGTAATTGTAAATAGCAGAAAATTTACAGAATAGAACACTGTTTTAAAACTCTCATTCAAACACACTAAAGCAGATACCAGAACTCTAATTAATGGGGTTAGATTGCAAAGAATGAATGGGATTCCTTCAGAAAACAGTCTAACTAAATGTCACTAAATAACCTAAAATTTTCATACTACACACTGAATTTATATTTTAGGACATTGAAAAAGACAGGCTTCAGACTTGCTAGGCTGAGTTAGCTGTTACTGTGGTGTCTATTCTAAGGTAAACAGCTCAAGAAAGCCTGAAGTTATTACACAAAGCAATTTCACCACCAGCTTAATAGTTGTGACAGATGAAACATCTTAAAGGACCTCTGATGTGCCTTCCTTCACCTTTGCTTCTGGATCTATGCAGAAATACTCTGCTTTCAAAATTTAGACCTTTATTTGCTATATGGAACTGAGTTGAGCTTAACTGGAATTTATATTTCATTTAATTACTCCCCACAGAAACGGTACTCAGACCACAAGTCAGGACTAAGATGTCTTCTGGCTGTTCTGGATATCCTAGATATCACATCACCAACAGCTATAAGTCTTGTCCCTCTTTGTTTGCTCTTCTGCCTCTATGATTTATGCATTCCATGGTGGCCAGTGTCAGTCAGATGAGAAGATATCCCTTGAACTACTGTCTGG
The DNA here is from genome assembly GCF_026979565.1 of Vidua chalybeata. Classification (NCBI taxonomy): domain Eukaryota; kingdom Metazoa; phylum Chordata; class Aves; order Passeriformes; family Viduidae; genus Vidua; species Vidua chalybeata. The sequence goes on along the minus strand of NC_071532.1, from coordinate 72,689,630 downwards.
ATTGAATGCCGCCTACTTTTCAAGTGGAGGATGTAGAAAATTCTTTATATTCTCAGGCTATGAAAGGAACTGTCACTCATTTTCTGCCTTCCTAGGCAGTTACTAAAATCACCAGGTCATTGTATAAAAACAAAGTCACACTTTAACCCTCTTCTTTTCCTTTTTAGCTGTGTGTTCCATTTGCTGTTAGTCTTTTGTAACCAGTGGGGTTTGTTCCCTCTCTGCTAGGCTCAGCATTAATAGTGCAGAGTTTGGCACTTCTCAGAGCTAATGTAGTCATGATTTTCTGCTTTCCAGGTGGATGAAATTGAGGAGAATCTGGTCACCCAATTGCTCAAGTCAAAGCATTGCGGCGTTGCGCTCTTCTCACCCCGGTCTCGGGCTTCTAGGGTGCCCAGCTAGTAGCGCTGCCTTTTGGCCGCAGGACTGGGGCTGCCGCGTGTGTGCGGAGCTCTGGGGTTGAGCCTCGGCGTGGGACTGCTGCGTTCTGTGGCCGATGTTGAGAGGAGATAAAGGGACGAGAGAAGGCACACCTTGTCCTGCGTGGCTGGAGAATGTTTATTCCCGCATGGCCACTGCAATGGCTGGAGCGGCACCCGTCTCCTAGCGCGGGCGTGGTCAAGAGGGCGATGAGACAAAGGAGGCATGGGGTTAAATAGGGGGCGGGCAGGTAGGGGTGGAAGCCCCCCTTGCCCAATGGGGACAGGCAGCAGGGGAGTGATGTGGACAACTTCAGCCAACAGGAACACAACAGGGGTGGGTACAGGTTCCGGGACAAATGGGATTGCAGGGATGGGGTGACTGGCATGGAAGTTTCAGGAACGAACAGGGGGTGGCTACAAGACTGACATGGGAATGCTCCAATGGCAGACAACCTGGAGCAGACCATTGTGAAGGGAAAATGGGGGTACATAGAACCTACTAACTAACATTATTAAAACCCCTAACTGAACTAACCTGGGAAGCAACAATGCATATGTATTAGATAAGATATCTAGCAAAATTTCAAGACTACCAGCAAGATATCTAGAAAGCCTGTGCAGATGTATAATTCTGGGCATAATGTCTCTAAGTCACTTCAATGGGTTAAGTACTGCATTTCCCATGTCATAGCTTCGTGGTCATATACAGGGCAATTCCATGGGTTTTCTTCTTTTTATGGGCCCACAATTGTTCTGCCTTGGAAGCATATTCAATATATCAAATAAATCACAGTTACAGTGAACGATAGACCTTTCTCCCCACAACATAGCAAGAAAACAATAATTCCTGTCCAAAAAAAAAAAAAAAAAAAAAAAAAATCAGGGGGAATCCCCAGTCAGTCTCTTTGGTCATTAGCCCTGACTAATGACAAATGACTAATCAGACACCCTAGAGACTTTGGACCATGTCCATTTTATACACTGAATAGAAATTCCAGAATCAAAAACCTTCAACTGGAACTGCCTTGCATTATAATTCCCTGCCGACCTCTACCAACACATCACCTGAATAAAAATCTGTCAGGACTTACAGAAATGGAAATACAGAAAGTAAATTCATGGATGATAAAGGCTACAAATCACTGCTCTAAAATGCTCACTGAAAGTTCTGTTTAGTGAATTCTCACCACAGTCTGCAGCACCTGAATGTCTAGTCATCCATGGAGCAGAAACTCCAGAATGGCACATTAGAGTGGACTTGTCTCACAGAGTTCTCTGTAGAAAGATTAATATCTAATATTTTCAACTATGTATTGGCAAGAACATGTGCATTAAGATTCCAACGACATTTTCTTAATGTGGTTCCAGATGGCAGAAAAACAGAACTTCTTCTGCACACTGATTAGTTAGCAGCTCCACAGATAACATTCACCTTTAACACAGTCACAGTGAATCTTTTATTTAAGGAGATATTCTTTAGTGGATCCCTGAAATAAGCAATAACAAATACTGCATGTTCTTGGTTTCCTGCTGGAGTGGTAATGGGCAGCAACTCAGAGTGTTATTGTTGCCATATGTATCAACAGTCATATTGATTTAATTGATTGTCATAAAAAATCTGACAAGAGAGAAGCCAGTTCATAGCTGGGTATGGGCCAGAAAGTTACTAGTGAATGGACTACTGAGATCTCTCAAGAGTCTCTTTGTCTTTTCCCAATGTCATTAAACTGGTTGTCTTGTTCATAATTTAGAAATAATCCATTTTATAGATGGAAATGTAGGTCACTTACTTTTGGATCCAATTTATCTTACAGAATGGCAGAAAACCTTATACTGTGAGGAAACAATCTGTATAAAAATACATAAACTCCCAGAAACAAAAAGTGTTTTCACTGAGGGCAGCAGATGGGCTGCCTCACCATTTGTCTCTCTCTGTATCATCCATCCTTAAGTCTGTGCTGTATTTAAACTAGTTCAATCTTTGCTTAACATCAAAAGACATCCACAAACAAGAACATCTATATTACATAACAGAATATTTAGCACTTGCATGAGAACTGTCATACAGGAATCTTAATGCACTCTTGCATATCTGTGGTTTACTGCAGGATAGCATTGCTACCCACATTATATGGAAAGGGAAGGAAAGCAGAGATGCTTGAGAAATGATGTGACTTGACTGCAGTGTGAGGTAAAACCAGGAGTGGAGCACAGAGCTTCAGTTTCAGGCTATGGGCTTTACTAAGAAAATAGCCTGTCAACATTTTTCCTGCCACCCTTGGTCTGAAGTGCTATAAAAACATTTCCCCTGTTTGGAAGAAGAAAACAAAACTACAGGTACCTCCCTCCTTGTTTAAACAGCAAGTACTTTTTGTTTTTTTGTGCGTAGCTTATTGTTTGTATCTTTTTGGTTCATCCATGAGGAATTTGTGCCCAGCCTGTATGAACCTCCTGGGCTGCCTCTGTGCTTAGTGTCTTCTGGCAGCTCTTTTCCTTGTAAGATAAATATATCTACAAAGAAACAAGAATATCTTTTTGTGTTGAGAACAACATATAAGAATCACATAAGAATAGAGTTTGAACAAATTTGAAGCAGTCAGCTTTATCAGTGTAATATTCTACATCTTTATGGACACTCTCTGGTGCACCAGAACTGCTGTAGGTTCAATGCAGTCTTGTTTCAGTGAAAATGCAACTTTAAAGTTTCAGTGGGAAATATTATATTCAATAGATTACATTAACCTATGAAAAAGAGGGACATGTACTTTAAAAAAAGTACCCCTTCATTTTTATTATGAAAGCTTCCTAGTGATTATTACTTATTTTGAAACTGAACATAAAAGTGATGTAAAAATGCTACACTAAAGCGTATACTGTGGTATTGATGTTTTCCTGTGGTAAAAGATTCACCAGACAATATCCATCAAAACTTACTATCCAAAACATTAACTGAATTTTTGTAGGAGGGCTCAGAGGTGTATGAATGTAGACAATTTGTAAATCTAGGTATTTTTCCCAATAAAATTATACTATGCAATAATCAGATTTGGCAAACTCGTCAGAAAAAAAATCAAGTGAAATTCTTGATTTTCATGCCCTAGTAAAGTCATCTAGTTATGAATGAATTTAAATATAAAAATGAGCATCAACCTGCTCTTGAGAGATGATTACAGAAAACAGCATACCACCGTGGCAAGAACTGTGCAGCAGTGGAAACTTTCCATGCAGCAATTAAGTTGATACATATTAGCTAAGGACAATGTATCCAAGCCATGCAATTGGCTTGAAACAGATTCTGCACAGTAGCTCACGCCTATTTCAAAATACTCAAGTGAACAATCATCTGATTAAATACATTATTAATCTGAAGAGACTAGCTGATTCTGGCTGCTATGGCATCAACCTTGAGAAGAACCTGTGCCCCCTAAGAGTTTTTGTCAGTTTCCACCATGAAACTGGAGACCGAGTGACTTGCCTTAAGGAGAGTATTTGATGCAGTAGGAAAAGAAAGCTGGTGGTTTCATAATCTTTGGTGAATCACAATCCTTTGCAATCCTACTTACTGCTGTTGGCTTGTTTCAGATGGTACAAAGCTGTGTGTTGAACATTTGTATGTTAAATGCCTGATGGGTTTTAAATTCCTAAGATCTAACCACACTCTAGCACAAAAAATCAATTACATTAAAGCAATACTAAGCAGCTCATAGAAGAACCTGATTTACCCTTGTGAAAGTCTTATCTGAAATTGTTTCAGGAGGTGACAACAATTTTCCATGAATGCAGATAAAGAACTTTAGATCCCAGCTATTTTATCCAATAGGCAGGATAATACATACAACTTTTTTCGCATCTGTAGAAACAGAAATATCTTTATATTTGTTAAAGATAAAAGAGAAGTTGTTTATATTCAGCAGGAAAAATCTAATATGTCCCACCTTGCAGATAATGTATAAAATACTAGGTTTGGACACACACAAGTAACTAGAGAACATCTTCAAAGAAGCAGTTTACTTTCAACCAAGTGTATAACAACAGATTTTGGTGTTTTCCTCTTCTCTGTAGGTGTTATATGATCTCTATGTATTCAAGCATACTTTTCTGTTTTATCTGCTATTAGATTAAACACAAGAAGTTGAGGACCTACATGAAACTTTAAGGATTCAAGTCTATTTCTAAATAACAGTGAGATGACAAAAGCCAGCAAAGAACCACTTCCTAAAACACCACATGCTTAAAGTACTTGCATTTTCCATTTTCAAATTTAGCTGGTCAGAATTTTTGTTTTGATATCCAGTAAGCAATCACTATCCCCCAGGCACTTTTGGGTATTTAGCCTCATCTAAGCCCACATGTATCACAAGAGGTCAATTCAAAGCTGACTGTACCCAGTGCTTAGTGCTAGAGGATAGAACAAGAACAAGGTCCCAAACCTCATGAGAGCTAGGAAATCTTGTAGGATACCATTGGCTACAATATGTCCAAGGCACTGTCTGCCAGTGATTGCTAATCCTATGAATAAAGATTAATGTCAGCTATTTCCAGACTCATGAATGACCTCAGTTCCTGCTGAGCTCCTCTAAACCCTGGGATATCCCATGCAAGGCAGGAGCTGCCCTCCACAGAGAATTTTCTGTGTTTTCCCTGTATGTCCGGTTTCCCTGTATGTCCAGTTGCCCTGTTTCCCCAGTTATGTCCATTGCTGAGCTGAAGAGCTATGAAGTTCAAAGCTGGCCAGTTGCAGTTAAAATTTTCCATATTGAAAAAAAGCCAAGTCGGTTAATGTGTTTCATGAACCCAGCTGGAAGATGAACCAAAGTTAATTAGTTAACCAGCTATGACCAAATAAAATATTATCTTTTCACATATCACCACACTTTTGCTGCTTTATTTTATCCTTTCCATAAACAAAGGGAATTCATATGAACACGAAAAAAACTTCAAAATCACCCACATTATTATTCAGAATATTATCAATTACCCTTCTGCAGAACTTAACCCCTTCCCATGGAGTAACCTTTCAATTGCATTCACTCTATTTTTCCTTCTCAACAGCACTGCTTTGTGCTGATCAGGCTGACAGTACTGCTCATCCGCACTCCTTTTTGCATTCCTATTCTGAAAAATAACATTAGAAACTCAGTGATCTTTCAAAGCATTTTATGCATATTTAAATTATTCATGTATTTTGACCCTCTTGGATTTTACTCCTGTCCCTTTATTTTCCTTTACTTTGCTACTTTTAAAAAGGTTAAATCATGGCAGCAATCAAATAAAATACTCAAAAGTCACATTTTGCAATGTTGAGGCAAATATAAAAGCACACAATCAAGAATTTTTGTAGTGTCTGGATTGGTTTTGAACCAATCTTTATAAAAGGGCAAAGTCCCTGAAAACTGTCAAGGGCCTTTGCAACTTATCAGGACTCATGATTTGATTTTGATTGCTACTCCACAATTTTTCCAGCATTTTATCAACAACAAATGTTATAAAATTAGGTAAGTGCTACTTACCTAAGTCTAGCTCAAAAATACATATAGAAAATAAAAGTTCACAGCAAGAAAGCATTTGACTCTAAGAGAAAAAGCTAAGCAGGGCATCATTACACTGTATCAGAAACAATCATCACTCCTCATGGTCTCTTACCAATGCACTCATGCTGCCAGCTGCCACCTAGATTGGAGAGCTAAGGAAAAAGTTTGGAAAGTAGCCCAGAGGCAAAAGACCACAGCTGCTTTCCAAAGATTTCACTGTTTTTCTGCCTGCAGGCGGTTGGGTTGTGAGGGAGCAGAACAGAGCAAATGCCTCCACAGGCTTTTTTACCCACATAACCAGAGGCTAGAGTATATGGTCTCCATCTCTGTTCTAGAGGTAGCATGAAGTCTGAAAGCTCCACTTCAACAGAGCAACAGATACATCTGACTAAAAGATGAACATGATGAACATGAAAAGTTCTACCCTTGAAAGGGTTATGGTATAACCCTTTCAAGAACTTTATTTGGAAAAAATACATTCCATACCAAACCAACATGAATTATTATTTCAGATGTGCATGAAGTGGTAGAGGCTCTATAATTGGCATCAGTGGTTAGTTCTTTATTTCAGCTGGAACGTGTCGCCTCCAACAGAAAATGGCTCACTAACTTCATTATTAACCATTGATTCAATGAGATTTAAAAAAAAAAGATAAAAAAATAGAGATTAAAAAAAGCTTAAGTGCCACCTACGGAATGACCAGAACCACTTCCTACATCCTTCCCTTGGGTCTAGCATCCAGGCATGGATCCTGTTTCCTGCTAATTTGGAATCAAATTCAGGAGCCAAAAAACACATCCAGAGGTTAAAAAACCTTAGAATTAAGTTAAAGAAACTGAAATTTGTTTGATTTTGTTTGTTGTTTGCTGGGTTTTTTTTTCCAACATTCATGTAGTTCTTTCTTCTCAATATCACAAATACATTTTTCCAAATCCTTCTACAGTTATGAAATTATATTTCTGGTACAAAAAAAGTATTTATGTTTTAATTCTTTGTTCCAATGAGAATCTGCAGGTACGCTGAAATTTAGATGTCTTGCCTGCAATTATAAAATTTAAAAGTAATTAGCAAACAGCTCAAGTATTTTGACAAATGAGTCTGTCATGTAAGTAACAGGCAACACTGGACAAAGAAAATAGGAGCTGTGTTGTCAGCATGAGGGATTTCACTGCAGGAGAGTTGCTGTGGCTTTCATTATTTCAATGGTCAATGGAGGTTGCTATAGAAACTACATAGTAGCAAGCCATGCAAGCAAAAGAAATATGATAAAACCAAAACTAAAATAGTGGAAGGATTAAAACCCCAAGGATTTGTCCAACAGCTTAATATAATTTGTTGGTTTTTAGCTTTCAATCATATCACTGATTGACAAGATTCCTAGTAACAATATAATATACTCACATATCACTTTTACTTAAGTCCCATCAGGTGTCATAACATTTAATAATAACATAACATAACATTTAATAATAAAAAACAGAATCAAATAAAAAACCTTTATATATCAGTTAAAAATAAAATAACATGAAGATATTTCAATGCGTAAAAATAGTATTTAGCTTCACAATATGTTAAACTTCCATAATACTAATAAGTAACAATAAAATCTCTTGTATGACATATTTTCTTTGCTTAGAGGAGAAATAACATTTTCATACTTAAATAAGCTTTTTTTGTGTGTCAGAAAATACTTTCAAATAGTTACCTGCCTGAAGTATGTGAGCACTGATGATCACCTGCATAACAGATTGACTTCATTCAGTTCATGTCACAGTTTACATTGATTTGAATATTTGCACTTAATGGAAGAAGTCCAAGACTCTTCCATTTTGGATAACCAAGTAAATAAACAAACCAAGATTTTAAAACAAGTGGGATTGAAGACACTTAGAAATCTAATAATTCTAAAAAGAAGGATGCAAATGACAGGTGATCATATATCATCCTCAGTGTGTACAAAATCCCTGGGCTCTGTTTTGTTAACATATAGGTTTTTTATTTCTCCATAGCCACTTTCGTTCACGCGAGGTTGGGAGCGGGCTGCGGCTTCTCCATCACAGCTCTTGCGTTCAATAAAGCCTCCAGCCGCCACGCGGACGGATTTGGACATTTTCCCTGCCTCTTCGTTTCCTCCCACGTGCCGGCGGCAAAGCGTGGCCAGCCCACCCCGGAGCGCGGCAGCAGAAACACCTGGAAATCACAGCAAGCGCCAGCCCCAGCGAGAAGCTGAGGCGCCCAATCCGGGCACTTGGGAGCTGAGCGGGGCTGAGAAGAATAACGCACTGCCACTAGTGGCGACCAACGTAGGGGCCACGGCCAGTGCAGAGTCACAGTGCAGGCAAAGAGTCACCGCGAAGCACTGGGAGCCATGCGGAGAGAGCTGCCGCCGCGAAGCCATGCCACCAACCAGCGAACGCCGAGCCGAGTCGCGGTCTGTGCCAGAACAGTGCTTCGTGCTGGACTGAACACAGGAGCAGAGTGTCCCTGAAGTAAGTCAGTGAAGTCTCTGCCACCCACAGGAAAACACACCGTGCTTTCCCACATGGGACTGGAAGCACAACCTTTCACGGCCACGGAAAGCCGAAGAACGGACGCTTCCTGGGAGCAAAAACCCTAGTAGCAGCTTTTATTTGGGAAGATTCCAGTTTGGTGAGTATTTAGCGGCGGGGGGTACCTGGCTAACACTCCCCTTCACATGGGTGGGCTTTGCTGCATTCCCGAGGGTACAGACATGCAGCGCGCAGCATGAGCGGCGGCCGCTGGGGTCTTTTGCATTTTTTTTATTTTCTGCACCAGGGGTGAGGTGTTGTGGGTAGAAATAGCATGGCGACTGTGCTAACTACCCAACAGAGGGAATTCTATTCCCAAATTAAGGGAATTTTATTGGTGAAGGGCCCCTACCCCAAAAATTCGGATAAACAGTTTGTACGGTGGATGTGCTTTTCCTTCTCACACTTAACCACAGAGGATGCTCACAAAACGGAGTTCTGGGAGCGAGTAGGAGCCAGGTTAGCAGAGGGAATCGACAGGGATCCCTCCGTGAAAGACTACTTCCCCAAACTCCATCTGTTAATATCAGAAGTTGTAAAAACAGAGTCCGCGCGGGATGTGGGCCGGGAAGGGAAAGAGCCATCGAGAAAAACTGTTGCTTCCCCTGAACCCATTTCCCCCATGCAAGTGCTGGAAGCGCGGGTCGCGGCCCCCCCGCTGCACCTCTCCACGGCCAATAAAACCTTCCTGCCTCCCATGTGGGTGATTTGGTCATTCCTTCCCTCTTTGCCTCAGGCCCTTGCGCGGGTGACAGAACGCGGCAAGCCCTGGCCAGTGCGCCGCGGCAGCGGCACGTGGAAGCAAGAGGTGAGCCCGAGCTCCGGAGGGAGGCAGTGCTGAAAGGCGCCGGAGCTGCCCGGAGTCGGGAGAAACAATGCACCGCCGCAGGAGTCCACAGCACTAACTACTAAAAGAGATGCATTAAGTAGGCAGAAGCCAAGAGAATGAAAAAATCTGATAAATCAAGATTCGAACTGTGACAAATAACCAAAACCAACACTAATATTAGTGCCTTCAGACAAAGAAAAGAGACTTGAGGAACATAGTAAAACCACAGAACATTTACCCTCTATTCAACTGCAGCTTATTCTCCTAGCCATCACAAATAAAATGTTTTCCCATCACATTTCTTTCCAGGTCTATGGAGAAAAAATAAAGCTAACATACAGAAATGATTGCTTGCATGTCCATTGAAAGCTTTGACACTTTTAATCCAAAGTCTCTTGAGAAATGTTGATAGGCTCTTGCCATTAGGTCACGTTAGGAAAAAGAATACCAAGTGTTACATAAATGTTTGTACAGGCACTATTGAAAAACATGCAAGGATGATTAAACTGAAAGAGAGCATTTAAAACTTTTTTTTTTTAATAGGTAATGCAAAAGCCAAATAAATAACAATTTAAATAGGACACTTCTGGTTTGCACTGTTCCATGATTTGGTCAGTTTTGTCATTTTAGCTGGACTATTAAAAACAATTCTCAGAAAAGGCGATGAGACTTCAAGTGCCTCATTCCCTTATTATCCCAGAGGGCTGAAACTAATGTCTGCTATGGGACTGTGCCAGGAACACGGTCTTTTCTTGTTAGTGCTGCTCCTGGAAAAAAAGAGAACTATTGTACACCTCTTAACGCACTTTCCTCTTGCCGTGTCTCTCAAACCTGTCACACAATTTGAAAGAATATTAGAACAGACAGAGAGTGCAGAGTTGAAATCAAACATAAGTCCTTATTTCATGAAACCTTTGCATATCACAGGTTCTGTGTTATGAAATGGTCAACTGTTTGCCCCTGAGTCCTCATCCATTACATCCGCATACAAAAGACCATCTTGCAGTCAGAGCTGGGCAAACTGTTGGATGCTGCCTCAATCTGGCAGGAGGGAAGAAGTTCACTGCCCAAGCCCACTAGCTCAATATACACCAGGGGACTCAAGCTGAGCTGAGGCAGATGAAGGACAAATATAAAATAATTTCTTCCTTTGCAGAAGAAAACATCTGAGGCTGTTATTGGTTGTGCTTAAACTTTGGATTAGGGGTTTCTCAGGCACAGAGAGCTTAGAAGTGTACCTGTGAGTGGGGCAGAGGATACTAACATGGCTGGTGATGAAGATCACTTGCCAAGACAGAAATTCCTTAGAAATAGAGTGGATATGACATATTCCTGGAAAATAAAATTATGTTGTTTAAGAACCTTTGCTTGGTGTAAAAACTTTTTTACAGATAACCCAAGGAACAGATGTCTGGATCCGTCTTGCTCAGTTCATGCTCTTCAATGAGGAGCCTCATCCCGGGCTACAGTGCAGCCATTAGAGGAAAAGGATCATCCTGGAGAGAATTGGCACACTTCACATCTAGGTCAGGTGGGGAGATTCTGGCCCCAGAAAACAGCTTAACTTGGTTGACCAAAGCCACCCACCAGGTTAATGTCAAACCTCAGAGCAGAACACTGTTCTTAACCCTTTTCCTGGTGGTGCTAGGTCCTGGTGGTGTCCTGAGGACAGGTGGATTCAAAATATAGGGCATTCAATAGTGGAAAGGGGGAAAAAGGGGAGCTAATTTTATGTGACTATATTGTCTATCTCTGCCCTAGTAGACTTAGGGTCAGAATATTCCATGTTTAATCTTGACTGTGTACATTGGCACAGCTTTGCCTGGGCCCCATAGGTGCAAGCAGTCCACTGGCACATTTAGGAAGGGTCTCAGGCTGTGATCTGCACCCAATAGGCTTCACAAGGATTTGTGGGCAGGGTAGTATAGATGAGGTTGGCTTTATGGATGTAACTGTCCTGTGCAGCTTGCTGTTGGGAATTAGTCCTGACCATGTCTGAATTCCAAGTGAAGTTGTATGGCACTATTTCAAAGCAACATTTCAAGTAATTTGAACGTATTTTCAGCTTTTCAGTGTTTGGGGGAATTGGAGATATTGAAAAAAGATTGTGTTAGATTGAATATCAATCCAAGCTCAGAAAGCTTTCCTCCAGAATCTTAATATGTTTTATTTATCCAAGGAAAGGTTAACAAAAGGCCGCACCAAGAATTCTGGTGACTTCTAAAATTTCAGTGTTTTTTAAGTTTGCTTTTTGTACAGTGTATTATACAACTTTCAGTAAAGCTGCCTATTGTACTCTCTTCTAACCCTCAGGTGATATTTCTCATTCATTCTTGTGCTGATTTCTTACCGTGGTTGTGGGTTCTTTTTCATATCACCTAAGTCTAGATCAGTGTCTCTCTTCTGGCATGCAAGGCCTAATTTGGGGTCCTATATTAGCAAAATTAATTAATTAGAAAAAATGATGGACTCATATTCCTTCTGAATATGCACTTCCACCATAATAAGGATTTTCTTGTAATTATATTCTGGAAGAGAGGCGTTAGAGGCAATGATGAAAATTGAAGCTTGAGAGAAAGGGAATTGTCTTTTGGGTTTTTGGGAGTTAAAAAAACAACTTGTATTAAAATTAGATATTAAATTAAAGTAAATATAATTAAATAAATAGATATTTAGGATTTGTGTGGGATTTTTTTATTGCAGGATGTATAAGTTCATAATATAAGTTCTACAAGCAGATTCTGAGATCTTAGTTTATTCTACATTCCGTGCAAAAGAGGATCATTTTAGGCAATCTTTTCCTCATAGATTTATTGTTACTCAATCTTTTTATCATCATTTCCTAAGCCATATTCTTGTATTTTAGATTTTCTACTAGATCATGATAGCTAGTGGGCATATGTCAATCATGAATACAACCTGTCAGGACCTAAATAGAATTTTTGCCCCATTTGGATGCAGACTAGTTTAATTTCTTTCATATGAACTCCATGATATTTTTAATTAAATTATTTTTAACCATAACATGATGTGGTAGTACTGAGCCCTTACATTGTATATGATAATACATTTAACTGCATTAGCTGGCATTGGTTATGTAAATTACTTTAGTTTGTTATTTGACTTTACATGATATGAGCTTTTCCATGGTTTTGATCAGAAGACTAGTCAGCTTGAATACTCAAAGTACCCTATCTCTTTTCATATTAGGACAGTATATATTTCTTACAAATCAAAAATTGTGACTGAGAAATTAATGAGTTAACTTTGATTTATGGTAGATGTGGGCTTTTTCAATTTTGTGCTGATTCAAATTGCCTTTTTATACTAGTTTTTGGTTGACATTCTTGTGAATCAATAGTAGTTTTTGCATTGTATTTGATAGCTGTTCTACCCTTGTCTATTTCTGAACTATATGAACAGTAGGATTTCCTTTTTTTTTCCTGTTATTTTATAACCATTAATTCTTAAATATCTGATAGTTTCCCTTGCCTGTTATCAGTCACTGGTGACATTTATTGTGGATAAAACATTCATATATCCTTATATGCATAAACACGTTTCTATGTCTTGTCTACATATACTTGATGCACGGCATTCCCATATCTTTTCCGAAATGGGATGACTTTCTAGTCACAGAAAGTATTTTGGTTTGTTTCAGAATTGCAATTAATTTCTCCAGAAAGCACTGGTCAACAGTTCCCTGTTAACAAGTTTAAACCAGTCCTGACATAATTGATATGTAGAGCAAAACAATGAAAACACGAGAGCAGAGAGTCACGATTTTGCACACTATCAGTTTTCAGTGCCTAACTCACAATATCAGGGGCTTGATTTTCAGTGGTACTTCTTGCTGGCAAATTTACAGTGATTCCAAGAGCTAGTAAGATATTCACAAGGGCAGCCTGATATGTTGCATATTTATCAAATATTAAACATTAATTGTTGGGATTATAGGGAATGGAACCACAGAAGTATGTTTAGATTGTCTCCACCTCTAGCAAGGTGGGCTAACAATAGTGTGGAGTTATGTCCAGGTCACTAGTGGGTAAGTAACACTGGACCATGGTGCCTAGATGAAAAAAACGGATCCTAACAGAATGAACACATCTTAAAGGGCAAAATCTCTTCAGACATCACCCACTTAAACAGTTTCCACAAAGGCAAGCTGTATTAAGCACAGACAAGTGTCTGCCAGAGCCATTGTGTGAAAATATCAGGCTGTCCATCTTTTTCCAAGCCTCAGTGACTGAACCCTGAATGCAAGTTAGTCCAAAAGACTCCTGTGAAACAGATATTTGCATGGACTTCTGACTCCATCAACACATTACACACTCAAATCTTATTATTTTAACAAGGCTTGCTGTGCCTGTTCGAAATGGGCATTAAGGCTCAACACCAGAATAAACAGCTGGGGCAATGAACTCCATCACTGCAAACACCTGATGACTACTTCCACCAGCCCTTTCTTTTCTCTTTCTCTTGCAGACTGCCCATTATTTTTGTCCTCCTGGCAACAATTAGCTATCATCAGGCTCTCTCTCAGCCACCCTTTCTGCTGGAGACTAATCCCCCTCAACACAGTCCATTCTTATGGCTGTTGCCATTCTTTGTTGGTTACACTGTGTGCACAAATTAATTAAAGCTCCGTTTAAGGGCTGACTCAGCCAGTTCACAGCACAAATGAATGCAGCTTTTTTTTCTGCCTGAAATTTTCAGCTTCTTTTGTGGGGCATTTTTCCCCCTCTTGGTTTAAAAATATATTGTGTGTGTATGTGTGTGCGTGTAAATGTGTATGTGCATACATATTAAACATGATTTTTGGCAGATGCAATTGTCTAGGGAAGTTGACAACGTGGATCTGTTTAGCTCATCTGCCCCTGAAGATCCAACTGAATTTCTTGCAGAGTTGTAAGGTTAGGACTATTGAGTTTCCAGTGTCACAGGGTGACAGGGTGGATTCTCTACCTCAGACATGCTGGTATTCTGATCCTGGGAGGTCCCCTGCCCCACCCCTCCACCCCCCGCCAAAAAAAAAAAAAAAAAAAAAAAAGAGAGAAACATCTGGAATCACAGGGGCAGCTTGTCTGCTGAGCTCAGCAATAAGGATCCCTGTAGCTACAGCTCCATCCCACTGTTAGGGGATTTAGAAGACACTTAACAATTACTGTCTTTACTATAGTATTACAAGTTCATTTGATATCATATGTATAGTATGGTCCTTTAGATTTTACACATAAATATTTTTGGGGTCTAGTTCAGAATGAAACATCCACAAGAGACAAGCATCATGGTGTTTTAATTTAATTTAGTGACTAGTCCTGAAATTAAATGATATTTTACTTAAGTAACCATGCTATGTTTATATCCTCTTACATTTGTTTGAATTTTAGAATTCTGAGTGATGATTCAACAACCGAGCAATAATGCACCGCAGGTGATAGAGGAAAGTACATTCTGAACATGTAGATATTATTCTTCACTGTTCATTTTGACTGAAAGAATTTAGGTTTTGATCATGAAACCGGAGTATTTGATTCTGCTCTCACTGAAGTCAAATGAGAGCGTCACTGTTGGATAGATGTCTGTAAAATGTTAGGATATATGTGTTGGTGAGACTGCAGCTGAAATTGTTTACTACTTTGGGTTTTCTTTCACTGTTACTGGGCTTAAAAGGCAACAGCAATATATAAGTGCTGTTATAACTACTTGGTGTTGGAACAAAAAACACTCTTATTGACTTCTTGGAGTTTGACATTCCCTGTAGTCAAACGGGGTCTTATTTTCTGAGATACATAATTATTTTAGAATCCAATTGAGTAAATATTGCTGAAAAACAATCAAATACAAATGTAAGTCTTAGACCCTCTGGAATTTTCCACAAGCTAGAATAATTCATTTATATTTTATATCTATGTGTGTGTATGTATATATACATTTACATGCACACACCTGTTTCTTTTATTTTCAGATTTGTATACTTGTGGGGGTAAGCACTGACCAAACTATACATACCATTTAACAGGGACTTAAGGGTGGACTCAGCTCCTCCATACTACCATAATCCAAATAGCAATAAAGGCAACTTGGTATTTGAAATCAGAGGACTTATATACTTACAATTAAACAGCTTCTGAAGATCTTTATTAGAGCAGGTTAATCAGCTCCTCACCAGAACACACCGTCATTTCAATAGTGAAGTTCTGTGCTTACATTCACTGAAGCAGAACTCTTCACTTTCTTCCAATTTTTAACAGAAAGGAAATAAATATATGTTATTTATCTGTTCTTTCTTTTTTTTTTTGTAAAAAATTAGATATCAGTTGCTGTCAATTCAGATGTAAACTACAACCTTTGATGTTGAATACAAATATTACATAAATTATATTTTTGAGTCACTTGTGGAATAGATATGAAATTATTAGACATGCAGAACGGAAACAGTAGGGTAAAAGTCTCTGAATTGACCTTTGAAAGAAAGTTATTTAAATAAGTAGAGTGAAAACAAGAGGTAAAAAGGGTGCAATTCAGAAGAGAAATGTGATTCATAATTTCTTAGAACAAACATGTACATTTAAATTCAGCTGTGCTAAAAAAAGAGGCAAATATTTACGTGATCAGAATCTCACCCAGCCCAGTCCCCACACTTGTACACATGAATAACTTTACACACTTTAGCAGCAAGAGTTTCTTGAATGGCATTGCTCAGGTAAGAAATGTATTGTATCTGCCCATCACCATGTAATTGTTACACACTGTGAGAAAAGCTTTCCAGTCTAAAGAAAATAATATCAAAATCTGAAATAAACATTTTTAGAAATAATTTTTTTTTAAAAAAATTACCTTTATCTGTAGACTGTGCTATTAATAGCCACTGATTTTTAGGTCATACCTCATTAAGAGCTTCTGTACCAACGAAACCTCTTTCTAGATTGACAGGAGGCTGCTTTAACAAAAAAAAAAAAAAATCTTATTTTGAAGGTTTTTTATCAAGAAAAAAACCTCTCAAGCAGCCCAGTGCATTGTGATTTCCCTGGTTCTTTTCCTTCTGAGCTGTTCAATTAGTTGGAAATCTCTCTCTGATGGACTGAAGCAGCTTGAGTGAACGCCTGAGCGCACAACCAATTAGGCTCATTTGAAGTTGCAGAATTGCCTTCTTTGGTGTTAAAACCCCATGTCAAACACTGGGTCTAAGATCATTTGTAGTACAAAATGAGATTGACAGAGCAGCTGTACCAGGGGGCATGCCTGCTGGACGACTTAATTGTGGGGACTGAAGGGCCATCATGAACTGGCGTGTGGAGATTGTATCACCACTGCTGCATTACAAATGCTCTTTATTAACAGCGATCTGTAATCAATGAGCTCAGGCTTTTTGCCAGAGCTCCAAAATCAGATAGGCAGCTCTCCTCGCAAGGAATAGGAGGAGTCAGCGGAGCGGGGTGCTGCGCGGAGAGCGGAAGCAGGGATGCGCGTCCCGGCGCCTCGGAGGTGCGGCGGAGCCGCAGGGAGGGAAGCGGCCACCCAATGGCGCAGAGCTCTCCGCGGTCCGCGGCAGCGCCCGCGTCAGCTGGGCTGGGCGTGTGGCACTGTACAGGCAATCGCTCTTACACTGGCATGAATGAAACAAGGTTACTTCAGCAGAATGATATTTCAGGAGTCAAAGAGACTGCACCAGCTCACGCTGGTGTGACTGAATAGTCTTGATGGTGGAATAACGTCTATAATGTTAATCCCATGATACAAGTGATGCAAAGGAAATACAGTAGGCTTCGTTTTGGCAAATTAATTAATAAAACCCCAGTATACTTTATTCTCTTGGTAGAAAACCTTTCGTGTTTTTAATAAGACATACTGCTTTTGAAAAGAGTAATTGCTTTCCACTGATGCTTCCAAGTGAACAGTTTTGTTTATTCCTCCATTATTACAACCAACATCCTCTTAGTGTAACGAAGTCAGTTGTTTTTCTGGGAAGAAATTGATGTATCTGCGAAAATGTTCAAAGATTGCTTTTTTATGAGGCAGATGTAAACCCAAAGTCTAAGTCAACCTTAAAGCCAAAATCAGCAATAGCTGATAGTAATTACCTACCCAATGCCTTTGCTATGAGGATAACTTTTTTTTTTCCAAGGCATTTTACTCTTCTCTCTGCCACTTTCTGAAAGAATCCCAGAAAGAGAAGTAAAAATGTTGAGTGAACTATACAGGAACAGTTCAACTAGTGTGGCAAATCACATGCAGATGAGCTCTAGTATAATAAAATAGTTTGTGCCCCTTCAATATATAGGCTGTTAATTTTTAGGTGCAGAATCTAAACTTCTGGCTTCTCATATGAGTCAGAGTGACAAGTTACATGTTTCATTGTAAGCATTTTTTTTATTTGGTTTATTTATTTTTACTACACTATATGATTATCTGTTCAGGTGCTTATTACATTTTTTTTTTCTGAAGGGTTTATTTTGCTATTACACGTAATTAATTCCTATGGATTTCTAAAGTCTGTTCAAATAAGACAGATTTGCTTTGTGTCATTCTACATCTGTCGCAGCATAAGCAGCAGGCAGCTGAAATCAAATAATTTTAAGTGTTTCTGAAGTAAATAGCTACACATGCAATCATATTTTAAATTATCCTTAAGAACTCTCTTTTACCATAATGCATACAGGAAACTTGACATTGTTTAGACTGCAGATTGTATCACTTCTACCTCATGGTTCTCATGATTCCATCCATCTGCTCACTCTTTTCTTACAACTAGAGTGTGAGTTCTGAGGTGGGAATTGTATTTCTGTTCTCTGTACATTGTCTAGCTCAACACCAACATTACCTATGACTAGTGCCCCAGGAAACTACAGTGAAATCACTTACTGCTACTGTTACCACAAATTATAAGAAAAATGCAAGCATCTCACTAGTTTAATGTTGGAAACAAAATGTCATTTTATTCTATTATTTATGCAGTGTTTATTTACCTGTTGCCAGATCTTGTGAAATGTTCCTTCTGTGTCAGCAATTTCTGATAGAAGGGTGGTGAAAGGTGCAGAACATGGATATAGAGCTAAGAAAAGTTTTAGTATATCAAAATAATAAAAAACTATAAAAAGTGCAAACCTTTTTAAGTAACAGAGTGCTTATTCAGTGTAACCATCACATTTCATATTTGCTAGTATTTTTGCCTTGCTGTTTAGCCAAGTTCACTCCAACAAAAGCAAGAGCCTAAACTGATATTCTACCGTAGCGTAAGGAAATAAGTAATCATTAAATACATGTCTGAAATTAACGGGCTATGTGTATGCTCATACTAATGTTGTTGCAACTAAACTAATGCTTCACACTGTCATTAAACATATGAAATGTGAGTTTCTTTTTTCCTCTCACAGTTTCTGCATATTCACCTATCATCTTTACCACATATCCCAGAGTATGGCCTTACATAAACAGATTACTGAGCCACTGAAATCTGGTTCTATTGTCTTTCTTTTACTTTTCCACTTCCAACATCTCTTTTTTTTTTTTTTTTTTTTTTTTTGTCTTGTTCACTATATCTTACCAAAATTTACTGCCAACAATGATCAGTTTATAGCATATATTGGCTGTGGAAGGACTGGATGATTATGCCCAGACACAATTATTCTGCAAATTTGCAAGCTATCAGCAGCCTGTGAAAGTTTTTTCCAGCTATGCTGGTGAATAGGTACGTAGCATGCTGTCAGCATCCAGCAGAACTCTGGTTTCAAATACCAGAATGGAGATTGCACAACTCTGGGAGAAGACTACAGCCTCCTTGAGCAGGTAGTTGTCCTACTTCTTGAAGGATGACCTAATAATAAAGAAAGGTTGTGTTTCCTTTCTAATATCCCAGGTATTCTGGGGGAAAAGAGAGAAAGTGAGTAGAGTGGAAAGCTGTATGGAACTCATTGCTACATTTTGAAAGTAAGAACTAAAGTTTCATTAAAAGAATATATGGAAGCTTTTTTGTTAAACTTTGTTTAAGTCAAAGTATCTTCCCCTTCTCCT
Organism: Vidua chalybeata; assembly: GCF_026979565.1. Classification (NCBI taxonomy): domain Eukaryota; kingdom Metazoa; phylum Chordata; class Aves; order Passeriformes; family Viduidae; genus Vidua; species Vidua chalybeata. Next base: position 72,670,281 of record NC_071532.1, on the reverse strand, counting down.
ACTCACTGCTGTGAAAGATGAGACCATGGATTTATTAAAAACATACCTCGCTTCTTTAGATCTGTTCAAGTTCTTCCATGCTTATTGTCTTTAAATAATTAAATAATTAATTAAATAATTTAATTAAATTATTTCACATTAATATTTAATTTAATATATTAATATTCACATTAATAAAATAAATTCTTAAATAATTTCACAGATATAAAAGGAATAAGTGTTGATGCTTTTACATTTTCATGCTCATTTGTATGCTAAATGTTTTTGTATAGAGAAATCAAATTGTTCACACCTGTGGAAATGCCACATACTATACCTATTTGTGTTTCTATTTAGGGAGGTCAAGGATTTTTCTGCAAGCCACATTTTCTTAAGAAACAGAAAGAAAATTAAAACAGAATATAAAATGCATTGGCATTGCTAATTCACAGGTTATTACCTGTGACTTTTTATCTGGCTATCAAAAGGAAGTTTCCTGCTACTGCAAGTAAAGGAGAGAATAGTGTCACTGGTATTTTCAAGGTGAATCTTTTAAAGAGGAGTCAAACATTACAAGATAACACCATAACAAGAACAGATAACACCACTGTACTGGCAATTGTGTCTGGAATATGCAAACATATTTTTGAGACTAAAAAACCATTGCCAATCATTAGGTGGATTCAAGACTTCCTAGAAGAAGACGTGTTTAACTAGAAGGCATTGGCATTTTGTACCTTTCTTTCTGTTGGCACTATTAAGCAATCTTTGACTAAACAGACTGTGCTTAATTTTATCATTCAGAGAATGATAAATAATGTCAAGCTTCAATATAGTTTTGAAAGATTTTTTGCATTTCTTATCTCTGCTACCTTTTGTTAATTACCAGAATATAAGGGATATCTTGAATAAAAATATTCTGCTACTGAAGTTACATGTAAAAATTCTAAACCTGCAATATAAAAATAATACTATTAATTGCAAGGCTCTTTTTTTCAAATAAAGCCAACAGACTCAAATATCTGCATGAGACAACATCAAGACTGCTATGGCGACCCTGAAAGCTTTTACCTTTTCAGTTTTGCTCCAGTAGCTGTAAGTCATTAATATGTCCCTGATTCTGCACGATCAATTTCTTTTTTCATTGATTACCCTTTTCCATCTATAAGGATATGTTGACATGCTTCTCTGAATAGCATTTAACATTAGCAACAGCTATTGTGACCAAGCAGAATTTAAAACATAAGGACATCTTTCCTCATTTATGGTTTAGCAATTCTTTTTTTCAGGAGCCAACTTGCTAATCATATAAAAAATATAAAATGAAGAATGACATCCAGGAGAAACTAATATCCTAAAAGCAGTAGAATCTCCAGAAAGAAAATATGCAGAACATGAACAGGCTATGGATAACTTCAAAGTACAATATTCTGAGCCTATTTTGTTTATTTTATGATTCTATTATCAATCCTATTTATAGATATTTGCAATGATAAAAGACCCAAAAATAGGAAGCCAAACCAACTTGATGAAAAAACATGAAAGAACAGTAATGGCATATTTCATGAGTAGTCCAAATTAAGTTATCTTCAACTTTGATGTGGCTATTTGCAAATTATTGTCCATTTGGATTAAATGTGAGGCATTTTAAAACATTTCTTTAGTATTGTTTCTTGAGTGAAAACTGTTGTTGCTTACATTTATATAGAAGTAGAACCTTTCCTACAATAGGAAAAATACCTAAGGAAGCAACGATTCAGTTTATTGCTCCTATCAGGTGCTTTACTTGCTGTAACCATTTAAGCTGTTAACAAAACTATTTTACTTATTTATCTAAGTGGAATCCTGATCTGTGCATATTGTGTATCACTCACCTATGTGTCACACATTAGTATTAAAACTTCTATGATATTTTTATCGCACGTAATCCCGTTTCTTGCCACTTCTAGTCACGTATAAATGCTGTTTCAAATTTCAAATGCTTCAAGCAGATTTTTCAATGTTATTGCGCAAATTATCATAAGATATAATGGTAGCATGTAAGTTGCTGCTGTAGTTTGGAAGCATCCAAACAATTATTCTGTAGTGCAAATCAGTTCTGCCTTGTTTCTGGTGTCACTGAATGTTTCCACTGCTCTTCACCACGGTCTTAAGTAGTAATGCACTAAATGACTCACATTAAAGGCACTTCTCCATAGACCTTTTCCTGAGATATAGAATGGAAACATCAGGTATCAGGGAATGCAGCTGGGTCTTTTCAGAACCTGAAACTGTAGACATCTGCACTTAATATGCAGAGATATCAGCTAGGTTTTTTTCCTCTTGTTTTTCATATGGCTAATTATTACATTTTTTTCATATGGTCTTCATCCTTTGTTGTACTCTTGTACCTTTGTTGAACCTCTCGTACTTCGTCATCCTGGTCTGTGTTCATTTGTTTTTGTTGGTTTGATTTCCGATCACCTTCCTTCATTCTTTCCCCCTCCTCTACTTTTTTAAATCTTGTCAGTATCTCTCTTCCTTTCAAGTTTTGTTCATGATACTGAGTAATTTGTCTCACCATAGAAATGTTAGGTATTTTGTCGAAGGCTGTTATCTCAACTTTCTTTATTGTCAGCAGAGAATAAGTAAGTTGACCAAGGTTATTCATAATGTGCACTTTATACATCAGCTTCTGATAGGGTCATGTAAGACCTCATAGCAACTTCCACAACTTAAAGACAAAAACAGGGACTAAGAATCTCAGTACTGTTGGTTTCCTGTCTCCCTTTTCTGACTTTAACTTTCTCCATGCATGGTTTCAGCGTGGCAGATTAGACTGTGAATGTTGCAAATATGTAAGTCAGCTGGTTACATTTTAGATACTCTCTCTTTTTACTAATACTCTCCCAGGTGTTGATGGGATGGAGTGTGGACTAAAGACACAGGCTTTCACCTGAAACAGAAGACAGACAGCTTTTCCTGGGATGGCTAAGTAGCAAATCCTAGGTTGTTTACCAAGGTAGGCATTCATTCTGATGAATAAAACACAGAACAGCCTTCCAAAGAAATGCCACGGACATTTCTTCTCCCTGAGATTCTTTCAGAGTTTTTTTTCCCCCAAGAAAGAAAGTAATCAATTTCATCAAACATGCTGTATTTAACTGGAAAAAGGAAAAAAAAAAAAAAAAAAGGAAAAAATCTCTCTGACAGTTTTATCTTTTACTTGTTTTAATAAATTTCCTATACAGATGACTGGTAAGTTAAATTCAATTTAGTCCACAAAATGATCAGTGATTTAGTGAAATGCTTTTTTAGCAGCATCAAAATTTCTGGCAAGTCATACAGCTTTTCTAGGTGATTAAAATTGACATGCACCCTTGGTTATCCTTTATATCACTTAAAATATATCCTAACTCCTTCCAGGAAAATTGTAACTACTTTTTCTGAGACAAAATAGAAAAAAAACCCTTCATGCATATTAAGCACTCTTATTTTATTATTTTGCAGTAACTTCAAAACATTGAGGTTCCAAAAGCCTAGTTGAGTAAGTGGAACACTTCACTCACTAGTAAATACCTCAGAAATGACCATTAAGCATCACATAGTCACACAAGAAACAATAATTTTTCAACTAAGTCTTCTTTCCTTGCGTAAATCAGAGCAAGAATCAAAAAAACTGGATTGAAACATTCAAGAACCATTTCATGTGCAGAAGCAGATGAAAAGAAAAGCAGAACATGCAAGCTAGGAGACATGAGGGAAGGCAGCAGGTAAGCAAAAAACCCTTCTCACTTGAAATATCTGGGACACCCCAACTTAAAGACTTGCAGCTGTAAAAAGTTTCTTGGAGCTTTACTGATCTTAAGAGCTCTTACTTCTTTGAAGAAGAAATATATTTCCACTGTTTCTGTCCTGAATTATACTGAATCACAGCTGCACTGACAGTGTTGCAGTATAATTAAAAAAAAATATATTCATAAGAGAGATCTTGGCTTTTATGTTTGAAGCACTTTCTCTGAATGTTCCTCCAGCCAGGCAAAAGTTATTTCAGAATTTTACATCATTGTGCAATGTGAGTATTAAAGTGTATGAAAGCACCCCTCCTGACTTCTCTAAACTGTCCCACTTCCTCCAAAAAATCAAACCAGATGACAGTTTGATTTCTTTGTTATTAGGAGGAGTGGGAAGAGTCTAATGTTGTATACATCCTCAGACCATTATTTCTCTGCCAGCTTGAGTTTCATAATTTAATTCAATTCCAGTAGAGCAGAGCACAGCAATACATTTCATAAAAGAGTAAACTATGCAAACATGACATCGAAGTTATAATGCAGTATTCATATGCATGCTGAGTTGTCATTTTTGTAACACAGCATTTTCACCAGAGGGACACTTAATTAAAAACAGATTCTTTGTATCTGGTATCGAACTAGTACCAACAATTAATTCATTCTAATGCTATTTTTCTATCAGGAGCTAGTCTTTAATTGTGTTGAAAAAAGCAGCATGCACATTTAATTTAAATTAAAGAAACCATACTAAGGCTCAGCTGGATGCAAAAAGTGGATAACCATTTTGTAACAGTGAAAAAAAATCCCAACCATATAGAAACTCCAGGAGACCATTGCTGTAGAGAAATGAAGCTGTCAACGTTATACAACATAAAGGATGGACAGGTGTAAAAGTAATCCCTTAGCATTATTGCCTGTAATGTATTCAATACTAACAGTATCCTTACATAAGACAATACCCAAATAAAGGTGTTCCCTGCCTCTAATCTCTGACTCGGATACACAGGGGATTGGAGCCAGTGGAAAATGCTAAGGCTGGAAATGTTGGGTTTGAGGATTTTCTTTTCTCACTCTTAAATTCACTTCTGTGCATTTAAAGAGAAGCAGTGCTTTAGCAGGCTTTTGAATGAGGACAGGGTGATGGGTTCTTAAATAAAGGGGTTAAAAATGATCCCTGTATTGTAAGAAACATGAAATACTACAGAGAAAAATATATATGGCTGCTGCTGGTGAAATCAGCAGCACTGGAATAAGTTAAGTAGGGATTAGATGTTTTTAGGCAAGAAGTTACATTCAGAAAATCTTTTCACAGAAAATCTCAGTAAGATTTGGACAAACACTTTTTTTGCAGGAGATTTCTGTGAACATCTGCTGCCAGATATGTCAGGATTTCACAAGCAGATGACTGCCCAGACATGAGCTAGAGCTTTTTACCTGAGAAAGACCCTTTCTTTGTCCCAGTGTCTCCTGCCTCAGGACCTTATATCACATCCCTGGGGTGACACACAGTGTAAAAAATGTTGGCCCCAGTTTTGGGGAACTGCTCTTCCACCGTGTTGTTTAGTTATGAAGGTTCTTAAGAAGTTTGTTTGTGCCTCCTTTGTGCATAACTCTCACTGAAGTCAAAAGAAGACTAACAACCAAGTTGGTCTCATCAGCTTTTCCCTCAATCATATTATGGTAATTTCTCACCTGTCTGTGGCACTGTATGTACTTTGTTTCTATACAGCTCTCTTCTGTGAACTTCTACTTTCTTCCACAATTTCTTGCTTAGGATTTACTTGCTTTATGACATGTAATTCTTTCTGTTTCTCAAGTATGTTGTCTTTGTGTTCCTACTTTGAACATCTTTTTCTGTCAAAAAGCAGAATAGATTCATGGGTCCAGTGATTTTGCTATATCTAAACTCTCAAATCATGCTTTCAACTACTCCCAACTACCATCATGGGCAAAACAGACATGGGTAAATTGATTGAACTTATTACGAGTCAAATTAGAGTACGATAATGAGAAGTAAACCCAAATCTTAAAAAACACCTTCCCCTATCTCTCACTTCTTTCCAGGCTCAACTTTATTAATGAGTCTCTACCTCCTCCTGCCAGTGGCTCGGGTGGATGGGGAGTGAGGGTTGTGGACAGCTCATCACACACTGTCTCTACTGCTTCTTCCTTCTCAGGGGGAGCACTCCTCACACTCTTCCCCTGATCCAATGCTCTTCCTACTGGAAACAGTTCTCCATTAACTTCTTCAACATAAATCCTTCCCACAGCTTCTTCATGAAATATTGGAGTGCAGGACCCCTCCACAGAGTGCAGCCCTCCAGGAACAGGCTGCTCCCCTGGTTCCCCCCACAGGGCTACAAGTCCTGCCTGCAAACCTGCTCCAGTGTGGGCTCCTCTCTCCATGGGTACACAGGTTCTGCCAGGAGCCTGCTCCAGCACAGGCTTCCCACAGGGTCACAGTCTCCTTTGGGCATCCAGCTGCTCTGACACAGGGTCCTCCATGGGCTGCAGATGGAATTCTGCTCTCCCTGAACCTCCATGGGCTGCAGGGACACAGCTGCCACACCACGGTCTGCACCAGGGGCTGCAGGGGAATCTCTGCTTCAACACCTGGAGCACCTCCTCCCCCATCTCTTTGCTTTCTTTTTCTTTTCTCCCCCCTTTCACTCCTCTCTTCTCTGGCTGAAATTGCTCCTGCCCAATAACACCTTTTGTGTTATCCCAGAGTTACCACCACCATCACTGGTGGGTCTGCCATGGCGAGTGATGTGTCCACGTAGGAGCCAGCTGACACTGGCTATATTGGACACGGGGGAAGCTTCTGGCAGCTTCTCACAGAAACCACTCCTGTTGTGCTACGAAATCCTTGCCACACAAACCCAATACACTTCACAGATAAAGCAAAGGCAGAATTTAGGTAGCTGTATAAAAAAATATGGAGTGAATCTACTTGCTCCTTTCTCAGTCATCTTGTCAATGCACCTTGTTGTCTGTCACCCAGGTTTTTGACAAGAAAGATATTTTGCTGAACAGAAAACATTCCCATTTGGCCAACTTGATGTAAATATGGTTGTGTGACAATAAACATGAGTGTGTTTTTTTGTTTCCAAGGTCTGTTCTGAGCGTGCCCAAAATAATAGGAGCTTTTGGTGCTACCACAATTTTTAGTTACTGGTACTTTAAATACTATGGGCATGAGTGGAGCCTGTTGCAAGAGTTACAACTGACCTTCAAACAGCTGTCACTTTTGGTCATTATGAATCTGCAGTTTTTGAAGGCTGTGAAGAGAATGTATTCACCATTCCACACTAAACAGTGTGAACTTTCCTTCCATGTTTGAAGAGGCATCTGTCTATCCAAGTGTGAACAGTACCATATGTATAAACTTACGTCTGAAGAAATATTATGTCCTTTATGCCAGAAAATGAGTCATTTTCTAATACAGACTGAAAGACTTATTGATGCCTCAATTTTTATTTTTATCTATTTTATTAAAGAGGGGAATAAGCAGTCACAGCCTCTCCCTTCACTGATTATACAGAGAGCCTGGGTGCATGTCCAGTTTCCTGTAAAGATGGGTGAGATTAATCTAACTCTTGATTTCTGAAACTTAGGCATAGAGCCAATAATAGTTGTCACATGCAAGTTCTGACTATTAATTGGAACTTATTAGCAAATTAGTATTTTTCTGGCCTAAAAAAAGAAAATAAATGTAGAGCTACAACAGCGCTTTTGAGGGTTTTTTGTCATCACAAACCTTTTGGACAATCTAGCATGAAGTCACTTTGTAGATTAAATGTGAAGAAAATATATAACACCAATAGTAGCTACCAATAGTAGCTTTTATAGATGTGATTACATAGAGCAGTTATTTTAGTTTCAGTTTCATTTTAATATATTTTTGGCTGCTCATAGCAGTGTATTTGTGCCTGTGGTAAATTCTGGCCAATGCATTTGGGCAAAGAGAATCTTTGAAATCTTTTTTCAAAATAGCGATTGTTAGATTAGCAATCTTAGAATAGCAATTGTTAAAAAGTCAAAGGAAACATTGGTTCTCACAGTGCCCTAGTAAAGACTGGTAGCTAATCAAACAGGAAACAGCTCTGCAGAGGATCCAGGGATCTAGTTCTGGCCTCCTTGGTACGAATGGGTCATGAACTTACTGGAGGCCAACAAAGATGAAGAAATGGATGTCTATGAAAAAAGGCTGAGAGAGATGGGGGTGTTCAGCCTGGAGAATGGAAGGCTCAGGGTGGGTCTGATCAATGTGTACAAGTATCTGATGGGACGTGAGAGATGAGGGGAGGACAGAGCCGGACTCTTCCCAGTGCAGCCCAGTGCCAGCAGAAGAGGCCGTGAGCATAAGCTGAAGTTACATGTAAGCACAAATAAGTTTTTCTGCAGTGGAGGTGACACAAATTGCACAGATGGGTTGTAGGGTCTCCATACTTAGAGCAATTCAAAACCCAGCCAGACACAGCTCAGAGCAACCTGCTGCACTTGAGCTCACTTTGAGCAAGGAACTCAGACTAGAGATCTCTATAGGTACTTTCCAACCTCAGTCCTGTTATTCTATGATCCTGTAATTTACTTTTTCTTTCTTCAGAAAGAAACATTGCTATAAAAGCCAAAATTTTCATTACAAATAGGAATAAAAATAAACAACTTCACATAAAAATTCTGATAGAAATTTTCCTTTCTATCGGAAAATAGAAAATTTCTATCTTTATTCAGGAAGATGGCATTTTTAGAATTTTTTTGTTACTTTGCAGAGGGAATAGATATAAATCTAATCTATTTTTGTTACCCAGGGAACTTAATACAACAAGGTTGAATTTATTATAAGGGAAGGCAAAGAAAATTTACTGTCTGTGTAGGCAAACATGCACAAAAGAGCATAAGAAAGTAATTATGTAATGCTCTGATTTGACATGCAAGTAAGTATAAACTAATACTGACTTGAGCCTCCTAATCATGTTCACACTGATTCAAATGAAAATGTATGTTTTCTATTACAACGATTTTACCACTGATTTAATGGAATTTCTTTCCAGCTAAGAGTGATTATTAGTCACAGAAGTCCCGTAATGTTCTGACCCTTTCAAACTTTTGCTACGAAACAGTTGTTATTGCATTTCTAATGCCCAAATAGTTGCAGTTGGATTCACATAATTTGACAATTACCTTGCAACAGAATGTCCATATGTAATTTAGGGTTTTCTTATGATGTCCATTTTCAGAAATACAGCAGAAAGTACTTAGTCTATTGATTGGGGTAAGCAGTTAACTGGTTTAGAAACATTCCTCTCTGCAGATCTGACAGGATCATTTACAATAGCGTTCAGCAAGACAAAACAAACAAAGATAAATCATTTAAAGACTGACTGCTATTCTTAAATGTTTTTATACCTTTCATCCAGCTGTAACTCTGATAATATATTTTTTGAACAGATGACACTGTATAACTGTTTCTTGACATTGCATTCCTATCAAGCGATTAAAGGATTTCCTACTTTCTCATTTTTACAATATTCTTGTTAGATTAGGTTGTTTTGTATACTATGCTTTTTTCATAGGGAAAGCCACAGGGCAAACCTGTGATAAAAGACTTACATAGGATAACATTATTATGTATCTTTCTATAGATATTGGTGCTAAAATATAGAATTGTAGAATCATAGAATATCCTGAGTTGGAAGGGACATATAAACATCATCGAAGTCCAACCCCTGGCCCTGCACAGGACACCCCAAGAATCACACCAGGTGCCTGAGAGCATTGTCCAAACTTTTGAACTCTGTCAGGTGTGGTGCTGTGGCCACTTCCCTGGGGAGCTTGTTCCAGTGCCCAACCACCCTCCAGGGGAAGAACCTTTTCGTAATATCCAAACTAAACCTCCCCTGACTCAGCTTCAGGCCATTTCCTTGGGTCCTGTCACTGGGCAGAAGAGTGAAGAGACCGGGGAAGTTGTAACTGCAGTGGGGTCTCCCTTCAGTCTCCTCTCCAGACTGAATGCACCAAGTGTGTTAATTTGAGACACCCAATGTCTCAAATAGCTTCCCCTCAAGGCCCTTCACCATCTTTGTAGCCTTCCTTTGAAACTTTCTAATAATTTAATATCTCTCTTATATTGTGATGGCCAAAACTGTGCTCGAGGTGAGGCCGCCCCAGTGCAGAGCAGAGCAGGACAATCCCCTCCCTTGCCCAGCTGGTGATGCTGCACTGATGCACCTCAGGACAGGATTGGCCCTCCTGGCTGCCAGGGCACTGCTGGCTCATGTTCAACTTGCCATTGACCAAGTCCCTTTCCATGGAGCTGTTTTTCAGCATGGGATGTAAGTGGGTTGGAGATGTAAGTGGGTTGGAGACACCGGCCCTTGAATTATTATGTTGCTTTGCATACACTGAAGACTTAATACAAGCAGTGAAGAAACTGGAGTCACAGCACTGCCACAGAATGTTCCTGTGTTCACAGTGAGAAGGGATTTCACACATTCCTGTAGACTTGTGTTACAATGTTGGCAAAGTTTGCATGGATAACTTTGTGACATTCAGCACAACAATGAAATGTGGAGGTAGAGTGGTACTCTGAAGTGACTTAAATGCATTAATATTGCATGTCCAGCAGCAGCTGCTCTAGACTAGGGCAGCTCATAGATCTTCAGCTTTTTTTTATACTTAGCAAAATAATAATATTTTAGTTTCTTGGACATAATGAAGATAAGTCATATTTTCTTTTTTTTTTTTTTTTTTTTTTTTTTTTTTTTTTTTTTTTGGTACAAAGACATGTTTATAGAACTTGGTCAACTGCCAATTCAAGAGAAATACTAAATGTGAGAAGTACTTTAGACATACATTAGCTAGCTAAATTAGATAGCTTGAAAGCTCCTTTCCTCACTGTAGGATAATCAAGGAACTTGGTCAACCTCCAATTCAAGATATTTATTTGACTTGCTGCAAGCTGCAAAGGGATATAAAATACCCCATAGCATTTGAAAATACAGAACTAAAACAGCCAAACCTGAAGAAAAAATACACTTGTGAATACCAGCAGCCAGGGGTAATCCATCACTGATGCAGACCCCCTCAACCCTGACAGCCTGCATTGATTTGGTTTGATATTTGTAGTCAGACCTTGCTCCTAAAAGCAGTGAAACCATCCTCTGTGACACTACAGTTATGACAGCAGGCCAAATTACTTCATCTTCCAGAGCTGAGACCCTAATTTGGCTTGCCAAAGCCTGGAAATACCCTCAAATATTTATTTCTTTTAACCATAGAAAGGTTTAAAATTCACTTAGTCAAATATGTGCAGGACTTTCTGAGTTTTGTATACTTCATCATAAGTCTTCCCATAATCATTTCCTCAATTGTAAGGTGAGGCATTTGAGAATAGGCTGCTAAAGAACTGCAAACAACCTGTTATTCACACACAGGGCTGTAAAAAAATGAGTCAAAGACTAGGTGGTGCTAGTCTTTAGTTTTCTCATTTGTGTTTTGTGTCTGTTGTCTTTGCCAAGCTTTACTTTCTGTGTCACAACACATAAAATGCCTAGGAAGACTTTCAAGCTCTAAATTATGTTTGTTTGTGGAGTTTATTATCTTGGTTCTAGATTAAATTTTATAAGATACAATAAATGACATATGTCTAGTTTTAGGTTCACCAAGCAATATTTTGTCTCTTTCAGTATCATGATGTGGTCACAGAGTATCAGGAGAATGTTCTGGCCCTTTTCCCAGTGGTTTTCCTCTTGCTGAGAGGGAGATCTAGAAACAGAGCATGAAACAGAGCTCCCTCTTTCCTGGGAGGGAGCCACAATGTACACCACCACCTTCTTGGACCTGAACATGTGAGCAACCGAGTAGTTGAAATCACTGAATTCACCTGCTCCTCATTCCAGACACGTGCAGACAGCCTTCCCCTGGAAGCATCTTTGGCTGAAGGGAAAACACCAAGGATGAGACTCAGTCCAATTCAGTCCAAGTGTCACAGGATTTGCTGCACATAATGTTTAATTTTGGCTTTTCGGTCAGACAGAGTCAGAATATTTCATAGTACCTTCATAAAAACTTTTCATGGTCTCTAAATAGATATTTTCTGCTTTTAAATCTCAGCTGAATTATGGGGATGTAGGTTTTGTAACTCAGAAGGGCCTGACATGTAGGTGAATAAGGAGGCTAATCATTTTTGCTGTAAAGAAGAAAAATATGTATATTTTCTCATGCTTAGTAGAGTGTAATAGATATCCTAGATGATAAAGGCTCACAATTGTGGAGTAGTTAAAGCAGGGCTGGTCAGTTTAAATGAATCAAAACCCCTTTAATTCCTCAGAGGCCTCTCAATTTCTTTTCAGATTTAAACTGTAGTCACAGCCTCCTGTTAACTAATATGCATGCTGTGGATTTTCCATCCTATTCATCACAAATTCCTGCAGTAGTGGGAATGGGGGAGAAGGAGAGGAAGGACTTCAGCTCAGTTATAAATCACCAAGAAGTGAGTGACAAATACCAAGGCAGACCTTTGCACAGCACTGTGCTGGAGATGGCACATTGCCAGGCAGGCTGCAGATACACATGGTGTTTATCTCTCAGCAATTTTAGGGAATTGATATGTTTATTCTAAAGTAAGGGGGCAGGGGGGAAAGAGGATGGTTTTTGATGGACCTCTTTCCATTTCAGCTTTAAGACAATGGAAAAACTATTAGAACTGCTGTTTCCTGTTTTATTTCATATGCAATGAAGAAAATTTGAAAAAAAAAAAAAAAACAAAAGTCAATATCACAAACAGTGAAAGATAAAAGATACAATAAAATTTATTTCGTTTGTTCTAAAAATGTTGTGCATTTAATGTTTCATCTCCAGGCTTTGGTCATATTTCCATGTTTTCATATGTAATATATTTGACTTCCAGCATATTTTATGTTTCTGAAGAAAGCATTTTTACTTGAAGTAAAAATCTGATTTCCAAACCACTTTCATCTAATTAATTACTTATGTTTTGTATATATATATATATATATATATACTTAATAATGTCTCTGTAAATATGGTCATTTGTATGATTTATTCACACATCTGTCTGATCACAGATTGGTACTTGCCTTATAGCTACAACTATAGAACATGAGACTTAAATCATAATTCTCCACGTCTGTGCCATTTTTTGTTGATTGTTACAAGAGGACAGGTTGATCGTACTTCAACATAGACACTAATATATGCAGTCAGTGTGTCTACTTCACATTGATTTACTTAATGGGCCACAATAATATATAAAACTGAATAGAAGAGGGAAGAATTCAAGAAAAATCCAACAAGAAACAGATTCTGGCTCTGCACATTTTTCTCCTAAGGTGTAATATTATGGCTTGTAGGATATGCAACTCACATTTATACCCTGCCAAAAAATATCATGCATACCATGCCCCTAGAAAAATCATATATTGCTTTTTTCCTCTGATTCTATATCAATTTTTTAATCACTTTTTTTTGGAAGAAAAATGTAATTTTTTTTCAATCAGTTTTATTTATGCTAATAGCACAAAAATAATTGAATGAAAAAGAATACAGAACTATTTTCAGCGTTCAAAAAAAATACAGAAAGGAATCATTCAAATCACAATCCCTTTCATCTTTTGCAGCTTACTGATCACAGGCAGAAGGGAAAAATGTGGAACATATTCCAGATTTCCTACTTGACATTGTTTCAGTGCCAAAGGAAAATAAGTAAAATATTATGTAAAATATTAAACATTATGAGCCAAATATTCTTCAGGGGGTCTGGCAGAAAGACAGCCAAAAGAAAATGTTTTTCAATAGGGGTAATGATATTAACTTCCTTTCTCAAAGACTTTGGAATACATAGCTCAAAAGTGACAAGTATCTCTAACAATTAATTTTAAAAAATCCATTCAGCATTCTTACAAAACTGATTATTCAGCACAAATCATAAACATTAAGGAAGCTAATTTCAGGCAAATTTCCAAAAAAATTAAAACCACTGAGTTTCAGAGGTGATGAAAGTGAAGTGTTAATTACTAAGCAGATTGTTCCTTCTCTTCTTATTGTAAACATGGTTCTTGAAGCAGATGTTTGCTCTTGCTGGGGTTCAGAATAAGCCAAGCTCAGGGATCTTGGCTGGCCAGTTTAGTTATGCCAATGCCTAGTTTTCATTGACCCTGTGAATAGGCATTGGACAAGGATAGAAAGCTATCACTGGGATGAAAACAGCTTGCTTTTTAACAGCAAAAAGCAAATATAAGAACTGAAATTTAAGAAGTCAGCAAGCAAAGCAAACTTTAAGATTACTTACACAGTTGGTTAAGGCAATTTTTTGTTGTTGTAGTTATATCATATAAATCAAATTGAAAATAGGCATTGTGAGCCCATCTTACTTGATGCCAGGAAAATCTACATGTTCAAGAAAAGAGACAAAGAGAATGTAGCAGGGTGTTTGTTTTCAAAAAGGAATGAAAAATCCACAACTGCAATTCTGCCTGTCTGTAATCCCTGACTGATTACTTGCAGCATCCAGCAGAGATGATCAGAAAGCTATTTGAATGAAAGCAGATTAGCAACTTTGCAGTTTTATTTAAGGAGAAAAACCTGTGTGAGCAGAGTCATGAGATCAGCCATGGAGGTGATCAAGAGCAGAAGTGGATACATTGATCTTCAGTGTTAGGAAGACTGGAAGCAGATGCATTAAACCCCAAGACTGGGAAAGTGACTTTGAAGGATACAGAAAGGCTGGACTGCATACTATGGAAACTTTTACAAAGTTTCTAAGACAGTCATGGTCTCTTCAAGAGAAGGGACAAGGAAAATCTCTTTACATGCTCAGCTTGGCACGGCTCATTTGGACCTGACAGAAGAAGTGTCAGAAGAAAAGACTGACATCTCTGCAAGACAGGGCAGAAGAAGGCAATGGTCAAGGAATTACATACCATCCTCCATATCATTCAAGAGAAAGTGACTTTGCCACCTCCATGAATAGCCAGACAGACCCTTTTTTGTTTATTCCTTTCACTCATGAGCAGGCATGGGCAGATGCATCAGACTTTGGAACTGTGTCATGTTTTAAACCATACACATAGTCCAATACACAGGTATCACACAGAGCTGCTGAAGAGTTTAACTAGTCTGGAAGGAGTCAGTGTTTTAATACACATTGCCATAATCTTGGCAGGCAAAGTCCACTCTTTCTAAGAACTAACGAATTGTTTGGGTATTTGGACTGTGTGTATGCAAATCAACTACTTACTGAAATGAGAGCAGTGTGTCTGTAGCCATGCCACGGCAGAGCCAGACAGAATGCACGCAGGGCAGGCAACATGAGAGCTCCCTGTGTGCCTCCAGAGTGTCTCTCCCAGGCTGAGCAGAGCAGGCCAAGCTGCAGGAGATTTTGTGAAGTGGAAAATCCCTTGGAATTCAAGATCAGGTCAGCCATGTGTTGTCGCTTGTTGACAAACAATGAGCTCTCATTTTGAGTCAGAGCTCTTGCAACTGAGAATGATGCAACACATGACATGTTTATTCACCCTGGCTAACCAGAAAGCAGAGCCTTAAAGATTAATTTCATTTTACATTTAATTTACATTCCAAAAATTGTATCACAGACAATTGTTATTTGTCTTTGCATCAGTGTAGGGACCCAAATGAGCAGAATTTTTTTTGTAATTTACTATTATTTAAGCTTGCTTGGGAACAGAAAAAACTCTAACTCAATAATTTGTCAAGTGAATGATTTCTACTTAGGATAGTAAATATTTCTAAAAAAGTGACCTGGTCATCTTGGAGATCTATTGACTACTTAAAAGAGATGAGAGACATATAAAAGAAGGCTGACTAACATAAGTCAGCTTTATTATTCACACTGAAAAAAGTGAATTCAGAGACACCATTTTATAAAGATCTTTCCAGATAAAAGATGTTTGAAATCACTGAATCTACCTGTAATCATATTTATGTCTGCATTCTTTCCAGAATAAATGATTAAAATCTCACATATTTAGCATGGAGAAACTCATTTAACACTGAGGACACTCATCACTTTATGGAATTTTCTTTTTTTTTTTTTTTTTTTGTGTTACAAAAACAACATTCTAATTCAGCATATCAAAAATGCATTCATGCAAAAAAAAAAGAATTGGGGAAACAAATAGAAGGTGATATTTTTACTTTATTTCTTAATTTTTTTTTCTGAACAAAGCTAGATTTTAAATTGTATTTTAAAAAATCAAATTTTTCATTAATATATTATTTTTGTATAATGTAGTGAGTCTAACAGTTTTAAAGGAGCTTTTCTCAGCTAAGCGACATGGTAGGTAAGTAGGCAGAAAATTTATAAATTATAGAAAATAGATAGATAGATAGATAGATAGATAGATAGATAGATAGATAGATGATAGATAATTTTCTGCTTCAGTGTGACTAGCTTTTTTTCCAAAGAACCACAAAAATATTCTTGAGGTGAAAGACATCTATTTTAGCAAAGGAAGCACAGTGAGGAAGTATGCAAAACCAGTATGACCTAGCAAAGTAGGGGATCGTTACTCGTTTCCTTCAGAGCACCTACAGAATACATATGTCATGATATGGCTTATTCATCTTTAGGATTTGTGGTTCTAACCTGTGTTTTTAGCTTCAGAAAGGGTGAGTAATTGCATATTTGCTGATATGCCAGTTCACTCTCATTTAATGAGATAAGCAGCATATTTAATGTACAATGTCTTAGGATGCTTCAAGCCCAACCAAATTTTTTGATGTGTTGGGAAGATTTTTGTCTTTTTAGGTGCCACTTGTTCATTTGAACCACAATTGCATTCTCAATACCCTAAAATATCTGTACAAATAAAACAAAAAAAAAAAGCATCTACCTTTATTTTTTATTCAATTATGTGGAACAAAACACAGTACCAGAAATGGAGCAAGATTTATCAACAAGCCTGGTTCAACCAAGAATTCCATTTTGTTCAGGTTAGCAGCTGATAAAGGTTTCCATAATGGAAAATGTAACAGTCCAGCCTCAGTGATACAGCAAAACTGAGCAGGCCAGCCAATTTCCACCCAATGGCATCTCACCACAGAAGCACAAAGCAGCTGCAGAGGAGCACAGTGGAAAAGTGAGATTTCTGGACTGTACATAATGATCATGGTTGCTGGGCTTGAGGATCTTAGAAGCCTTTTCCAACAAAAAATAATTCTGTGATTCTACTTGCCATTAATAGCTACCATCCTTCAAAAAAATGTGGGCAATTTCTGGAACTGTTTACTAGTTTTGGAGTGAAACAGTCTTTATTTGAAGTCTTATTACAGAGCATGACAATGTAAATATATGCAAAATAAATAGATGTTTCCAAAATTAATAGGTGATTCCAGTGTTTCTATTTCCTTTCCTTACTTTCATGTTGCCTTGGTGAAACATGGAATATTTTCTTAGAAAGTTTCATAAGTATGAAGAAAGAAAAAAGAAAACATACAGGTAACCCTACAGACTTACAGGTTGCTTTTCTTGACACCTAGTTCATGTTTATGTAACTAATGTTTCTGTCCTGTATTTTCACAGGGACAATTATGGTTGGTTTTTTTCTTTCCTTCAGCAAATAAAAAAAAAATTGTTTTAATCAGAAAAAATGGCAATGTGTCACACAGTAGGTAATAATTTACCATGAGAAGAAATCAGATATATACAATTATGTGGGCAGCATTAAATATTTGCTCTAAATTAAGATGGGATTTTTTTTTTTTTTTACATTTTATCCCTGTTTTTCATTAGTTTTGTTCTCATCTTCTCTTGAACTTGCAGTCAATAAAGCCAGAAGAGACTGATGTACTGAAGAAGGGGCAATAGCTCACTGGTTTCTTGTTCCTAGACTTCATGTAGAAATTTGAGAGAACTTTGGAGCCAGCTTTGCTCAAATGATAGAAAGACTGACAGCAGCTCCTTTCCCTTGTAAAAACCCTCAGCCAGCATGAAGCCTACTTAGTACAATAAACAACACAGTGTGAACTATTTTTGCAGGTGAGATGTCCTGCTGGTGGCCCACCCATAAATCAAGGACACTGCCTAACAGCAAGGGAAGCAGCCAGAACTAAAAGAAGGGGAAATGAAGTGTTGCACATAACCCCCTACTGACTGAAGGTCATAGACCCATTGAGACTGACAATTTATTATAATTTATTAGTGTTGCATTTCTTCTCTAAACCAGCAGGAGCATCAGAATCCAAGCATATGAATTCTGAGAAACTGCAGAAGAATAAAAGGTCTTTTGACAATGAGCAGTGTGTGTGTGTGTGTGTGTGTGTGAAGTAAAGGGAAATAAGGCAAAGGCAGCTAATTCAGTCAATTTGCTTTTGACAAATGCAAAGCTTGAATGATGGGTGAAAAGCAGTATTTGTAAATTTTTTGAGATGGAGATAAAATATGTCAGAAATTATTAGTCTAGTGGCCATTGATAGAAATTTTACTTTCCCCAATGCTTGGTACTTATTTTTTAGACCTGATATGAAAGACCTAGTGGAACTGTTACTGTAAAAAGTAATTAAAACAACCAAGTCTTTTGTTTTTATTAGGAAAGAGATTAATGCCATGTGAAGGCAGTAAAAATCCATGGTTTTGAATGCCCATATTTGGACCAGTTTTTATAGTCCTTCATCTAGAAAGGACATGAAGCCCACAGATATCTAAACTGCTTTGATCACATATTTAAATATTTCAGCTGATGCCAGGTTGCATAGTTCTACAGAAATTGTTCATCTGCCACATAAAGAGACAATCCATGACTTACAGAACATCTGCATTGTTTCTTTAACATTACAGTGGAGAATAATGCACATTATATATTTTTTAAATGTTCCTAACAAATGGAAACCTATTTTCCTACTTTTCTTATATTTTTCCCAAATTTAGATACTACATTACTTAGTACATACTGCTACTTTTGAAGTATTTAAAAATAGGAATTTCCACCTTTCTGACTCCAAAATTGTGATTTTTAGGAGTTATGGTAGACTCTATGTAGTCACAGAAACATTCAAAATGAAATAACAAACCTAGCCAAGTGAAAATTCACTAGCTTCACATGGCTGGACTGATAAATCCTAAAGATTTCCTGGGAATGAAACATGAATATCAAACTCATGTGTTGGGGAACATTTTTCTAATCAGTCATACCATTTTAAAAACTCCTAAACCAGAACAATACAATGCCCCTCAGGAAAAGGAATGATCAAAAGAACAAACCTCTGGCAGATATAAATCACCCCACTTAATGCATTACTGGAAGATTCTTATTTTCGGGCAATGAGGGCAGTTTAAAAATACAGTTTGACCATATGATCCAATCTCTCATGATTTGGAAGGTGAGATGCCAGCTTCTTCTCTTTCACTACAGATCCCAAATTTAGCACGTTCCACCTTCCATCAAGCTTGAAATGACCTGTTGTTATAACTTAAATTGCTTAATAGTGAACTACCACTTTCTGTCTCTGGTCTATGTTACTGGAATTTGAATATAACAGCTATTTCCCTGCTATATTCTTACTTAGCAATGCTCTCTTACCCTACTTGTTTTCCCACTTGAAATGATCAGTTCTGAACTTGGAAATGCTATTTCCTACAGCACATGGGTGAAAGTATGCTCCTTTTAGAAGCAGGTACAGATGGCAAGTCCATCAGCTAAGTTCAAACTGGAGGTCAAGAGAGGAAAAGGAAATTACCCCTAGTACTCATCTCAGACTCTGCCCTCTTTTACTGTCTCCTTTGACTGCTGGTAAATTTAGCTCATAGTTTCTCCAACCAGCACCCAGCTTAGCCAGTGACAGTGGGAAATCAATATATCCACCACATTTGACCTTATCACCTTTAAAGCAGTATTTTACAAATCACTCAGGATAAACAGTCATGATCACAGAGTTAGCTAAAGGTAGATTCAACTGCACCTAAACCATCACTGGCAGATGTTTGTCTAATTTTTCCTAAAACTTCCAGCAACTGAGACTATGTAACTACCCTCAGAAATCTCTTCCACTGTGTAATTATCCTTACTAATAGAAAATCTTTTCTCTTGTTTAACCTAAATCTTCCTGGCTGCATTTTAACTTGCTATTTCTTGTCCTAAAGTTCAATGGATCAAAATCCTAAACAATGCCTGGAGCACATGCTGTGAATCTCATGTTAGCAGCATCCATTTAAATATTTGAAGATTTACACCCATCCCTTGGTTTTCTATTCCTTGTACCCCACCACCCCAACCCTTTCTTCAAGGCCACATATTCTTGATTTCTGATCAGTGCTTTTGTTCTGCTTTGCTCTCCCCTTCTTTTGGTCCACAAATTTCTGGAAATATGGTGCCTTTAATTGGATGCAGTAATGCTCCAGCTGAGGCCAGCATTCAGCAGAGCAGCTGTTTTACATATAATACTCATGTTTATACATCCTGATACAGTGTTCGCTTTTTAAAAAATATTTTTGACAGAAGTTAAACATTGAGCATACATGCTCAGTTTGCTCATTTCTAGTTCTTTTCTGCAGAACTACCAGCCAGGTGGAGATCCATCTTCATAGCACAAAACAAAGCCAGGGAATCCTTCCCTTCTATATTGGAGGACTCTGATGTGAGGAAATACTGGGCTGGTTTGACAATTTATGTAACCTGTTATGTAACAGGTTTTTATTTTCAAAGTGTGTACATGCAGCATGTTTGATTATTTTTCTCTTGTTTCTCTGGGACTCTATTTATTCCAGCTCTTCAGTAGCTCTTTCCTCTAGCAAAATGAAGACAAAATTATCTGTCTTGCCAGTCTTAGGCCAAGGTTGATGTGTGCATTATATGGGCATGACTCTTAAGAAAAAAATCATATGGATAGAAGATGGTTACCTCTCTCTCATAACTAAAGACAAAGGGAGGTCTTTTCTAAAAGAGGTCTAGGTGGCCTATGAACTCAAGTTCTACTAATTATATCTCCAGGCTCAGCAGTAAGTCCTTGTTCAAGTAAATCCACTGATTTAAACCAGTTGTGGTGTAGAACTAAAGGAAGAGGCCCGGAGCTGCTTTATGTGCAAATAATACAGTCTGCAGTAGTAGCTCAAAACCAAAATAATTTACTCAGAGATGCTCCCAAACAGAAACATGAAGCTTTTTCCAATGAATCATGAAGAGTTTTAACCTTCAGATATCCAAAAGGATAAGGCTGTTTGATTAATTTTCATTTTTAGGCTACGTTACATTGTAGCACTAGTCAGCACCCAGGAAACAATATCAAACCCCACATGCAGCAAGCAGAGCGCAGCAAACAAAGAAAAATTTTTTGTGGCTCAGCTAAGAAGCACCTGCAGTTACAGAGCACACTGATTTCAAAGGCTTCACAGTCTGTGTATGTGAACCTATGTTCATCCTGCTCAGCTTTAATTCATTTTAATTGATACGTTCAGAGTAGGCATGCACACTCAACTTTCTTCTGGAGTCAATTAAGAAAGGGCAAAAAGTTGTTCTAAGTCTCTAAGACCTGAATCGTACCCCAGAGGTATTAATCTTTATTAATTGTGCATCTGCTTAAGAAGTTACTAGTCTTTGTGTTCTAAATCCCCCATGTCAAGTGGCACTGGGTTTTCCACTTTTTAGGCACCTCAACTATCAAGAGAATGGTAAACATCAAAATTATGTAAATAACAGGGTGAAAAACTTAATGTGAATGGGAAAAAACCCACTTTTTAATCTCCCTCAAAATTTGACCCTATCAGCTAATTTTCTATCTTCACCAGAAATGTGCTTCATAGCAGAAAAGACAAGGCTGTCTTGACCTGTTTCTAAGAGTCACTGCTTTCCCTGTGAGATGCACACAACTCACCCTGTGGCACTGGGCTGTGCCAGTAGATCTGATGGCTTATAGAACTCATTCAACTCTTGCAGAGTTACAGTGCTTTGCTCCAAGTCATCCTCTGAACAAATGCTCCTGTCACCTGGTCAGGAATGTTAAGACAGCACAACATTTTGGGGGACTAAAAAGCAGTAATAAAACTATTTTGATTAGAGGCATAATGTTTTGAACATGCTAGCTTGCAAAAAGATGCGTACGGGTTTCTTTTTACAAATAATAAAATCTTTCCTCTTTGCATGAAAATCTCATGCTGAAAATTTCATGCTGAAAGACCAAGGAATTTTTATAGGAATAAAATAATTAGATTGATTACATTTGATTTATCTTTTTTTTCTAATCAGTTTACAGAGATTCTACAGGTTAATGTCTCATCAATAGTCAAAGTCAGGAAGCTTTCACTGCTGCTGTAGGGACTAAAAAAATTCCCAGTTGACCCAAAACTGCTTTGTGGCCCTTCTGATTACTTTATTTTACATTATTTTCCTGATGCTGACTTTTTTTTTTCCCCCCAGGCCTTATTTCTATTATTTCACCTGCATTTGTCATTTAAATAGCTATAAATGTCTTCACTCCCCTCATCCCTAACTACTACATTGAAGATGCCATTAAGTCATGCATGTGGCATAATTTGGAATGAGGGAGATAATTCTTAGTGAAGACCAGAGCACTCACCAGTATTTAATACCTAGCGAACTCTAAGGATAAACTTTTGAAGTATTACATATTGGTCTGATTTTTTCTACCTTGATTTCAAGGATGAGCATAGTCAGCACAGTACTGAGTGATTTTGAGAATAGCCAGAAATTTTTCCAGTCAAATGTATCAGACTCTGAAGTCTTGTGCAGCCGCTGGAAATGGAAATGTTTGCATTTTTGCCTGGTTTTTGCTCAGGAAAAGGTGGTTATGATTAAATTACCCATGTTCATTAGTGTATTGGTGAAGAGCTAAATTTATAAACCCACAGCTATGGGGATATTCCCAAACAAATTCTGCCTCCCTGGAAATGTCACCCAGAAATATGCACAAGCCTGTTCAATTCTCTGTGTGAAAATCCAGCCACCAAACATTCTGCACAGTAAACTTAGTTTTCACTCATACAAAAGCAAACAAAGCCTGTACTGTAATGGCTTTTGATCCTATAATCCACACCAGAGCTCAGAGGTGAGCCAGCAATTTGCAGAGCTTTTTCCCTGAGCCTTGCTGGCACTTTTCTGCTATTCAAGTACACACTGTCCTGGTGTCTGATCCAAATTACAGATATGGTAGAAAGCAAAGACGCTTACAGAGCATACTCTGAAAACTTTAATTGCCAACATTTTTTACCAATTTTTTTTTTTACACTTCTCTTTTCCCACTAAGGAAAATTCCTACTCTTAAAATTGTCATGTGATTGAGTTCACCACAACATTATGCCTGCCAACAAGTCAGCATAAATGTGGAACAATGAAAAAAATATTTTTCACTTTTTTTTTTTATTTCACACATACAAAAAGTTTATTTTCTTCTGTTTTAGTTTCTAGTTCCCAAAATCCCAGCATCTCCATTATAAGGCAAAACAAACTCATTAATTGCATTCAATTTGTGAGCTACTGTGCAAATCTATTTTCAGGAATTTCACTGCAATATTCATTAAAAAAGTGAGCATTTGATTTTTATATCTTTCTAAGTTCTCTATAATGAAAAAGTACTTCTTATGGAAATTTCAGTTACAAAAAAGGACATTTTTCAGTGGTTGATTTCCTGCCTGTATTACCAAAGAAATGCCTAAAAAGTTAATTGAGATATGGAGCAAAAAGAATGTCTTGTCAAAAAAAGTGTTTAGTGCCAAAGGGGAAGTATGATCAGTCAGACAGGATTAAAAAAACTTATTATTTTGCTTACCCAGAATTATTGGTGGGAAAAAAAATTAAAAATCACTAGGAATAAGAAAAAGAAAGGCTGAAGTAATCCAGATTAGTTACTAATCAATTACATTGCATTAAAATGTCAAGACAAAGCTAGCTGCAGAGCAGGCTAAACCTACTCAGGACTGGGCAGTAGAGAATGCAGATCTCTGCTCAGTCACAGTGTTCTCACATAAAGGAGGTCATTTTTCTGATTTTGGTCTTGGTTCCTCATTAGTGAGAGAGAGACCAGACACTGCTCTCTGGGCCATTTATGCTAGCAAATATTTTTTCTGTGCTACATATTTGTTATTCCCCATAAGAAGTTAGCCACTAATCAGACACATACAGACACTCCTCAAAATATATCAAGGTTTGACAATAGCCATGAGGAGTATAATCCTCATTTAGAAATATAGCAATATGGAGTGAGTTGCACAGGAGGTCCTGCATCCTGATCCAGCTGTGGCCAGCCAGATGCCCAGAAGTGTGCAGAAGGGGGTTAATGGGAGAAAATACCTCATAGGTTCTGAGGAAGCAATATTTTGGTCTGATACAGAATCTTCAGATTTTATTTTAGTTTCTTTTATTTAGTTCTTTTTCTTATTGCCCAAATAAATAAAACATTTTAAATATTATATGGGTATTCTGCGAGTAGTAGTATTCTGTAGCATCTGATTTCAGAAAGACATTATACATTGTGCAATGGTTTGGGTCCAAATTATTACACCTTAAACATTCATAGCACCTTAGTTTTGCCCTGGATATAACAATGCATTGTACAGTGTTCCCAGTAGGCTGGACTTTGCACCTTTCAAGGTTTGCTGAGAAGCCTTTTTCCCAGTGCTACCTCAACAGCCTTATCCTAGCGAGCTCTGCTATATGCAAATCCACAAGTGGGAGAGAAGAACATACAAAAGCAACAAGTACTTCAACATAGTAGGGGCCACCAAAATGAGTAAATCACTGGAGAAAAGCAAAATTATAAGCTTCTTGGGCTTCTATCCCCCAAAAACATCAATGACTTCCTACAACAACGCTCACTGCCCTGAACTAATTCAAGATGTGCATTTCCAGACTAAACTACATGAGTCCTGGACATCTCTGATACCAAGGCAGTTTTTCCTTCTGCCTCACGCCTGCATGGGCTGGGAAAATGGGAAAGCTGAAATAGAGAAAGATTATTGAGGTAAACAAAGCTTGTACGTTTTACAGCCTGACTGCACACTTTGGTGATAGAAGATGCTGAGACCTGATGAAAACAGCTCTTCTGGATATAAGGGAGTGTGCAGAGGGCAATCAAACAGCAATTCAGTAAGTGGTCAAGGCATATAATTGTCATTTAATTGTGATTAGCTCATGCCATCCAGATACATATGAAAAACTGAAAGGTATAAACTATGTAGATGAACTCTTCAGGTGGGGGAATGACCTGAACAGTGAAGATTTTTGGAAGACCTGAAAACACGTGGATCCTTGAGTGTGCTCAGTGGTGAGCCCAGACTCCTCATTCCTCTAGTAGGAAACTGGGAGGAGAGGAGGATTTCCTGAGTTAGATGAAACCACATGTAGGAGGCTCCTGCAAGGCCAGATCTGAGTTCCCACCTCTGCAGGGTTCCCAGCACCTCACTCACTATAAACATGGATCAAGGCCACAACAGAAATCTAGGGAACCTACCCTTGAGGGAACCATGTGGGGCTCATTAATAAGACAATATGATGTCATTTAGAAGAAAACAGCCAGAGGCATCACCATTGCAATATTTTTGAGTGTTGAGGGTCAGCATACACAGCATATTAATCCCTTATGGGGACAACTGACGAAGCGCCTCAGGAATGAAGCTTGTGAATCACAGAGGGATTTGTCTAGGAATTAAGCTCCAAATTTCCCAGTGCTACTGAGATTAAGATATTCCCAGGTCCACAGAGAAACAAAACACAAGGGCCTATAAATTTAGAAATTACAGTCTCTTATTTTTACCTTCCACATTAGGCAGTGGCTGAATAGGGCCTTTGCAGCTTTACACAGTTATAAGTAAGCACCTAAAACTTACATCCTCTTGCAGTACTTTTTAAAGTCATTTGGATAGTATAATCTGGTTCTGGTAGTTGCTCCTCCATGAAGCACCCAAATGTTCTAGTTCCTTATTTATATTTCAGCCTATTAAAAAGTCTCTACCTTTCTTTTATTATTATAAAAAGAATCCTCTGATGTTCTTTGCCCTCTGACACAATTAAAAGATAAAAGGACATGTGAGAATTCTCTTGGTGGTAGTTATGAGTTATGTCTACTCCTGACTTCAATGGGAAAGACCAATAATGAGAGGCATTTGCAAGAAAAAACAGGGCCTTAAAACAAGTTGCTGAACACTGATACAAAAAGCCAGTAACTCTCTGGATTCAGTTCTAATTTTGAGCACTAAGTATTTCCTTATACTGCTTAAAAATCTTTAGAGCTTGAGCAAGAAATTTGCAGGCTCTACGAGCATACTCCATGAAGTCAATCTTCTCGACCCAAAAGTTATAACACTGTATTTGGCTGAAATACTGTTCTATTAGCTAGAAGTGGTGATTCTGCTCATCAGACATAGTGCTGTCTCATCCATAATTGCCATGCTTATTTTGCCAGATATAGTATCTTCGGAGAGGTAAAGGGGTATTTTTAGAAAAAAAAATTATTTGATCTGAATTTCTGGACTTGGAATGTTGCCTTTTGTTATTTTTTGCAGTGCTGGTTTGTGCTGTTACTGAAGGATTTAGTTACTAATTGTAATTACTCACTACTTTATTTAAAAGATTATTTTAAACAACCTTTTCAAGTTTTGAAGGACATTTTCCTAGTACTTCCATTGTGTTTGGGATTTACCTAAAATTTCTCTAACCTTTAGTTTATCCTAGCAGTTCATAAACCAAGTACCTTTATTTTTATTACTTTATTGAAGACACAGGATAAATAGTGGTTTTAGCCTCTAGAGGATTTATATGTTGTAGATACATCATATTTCCTTTCTTAAGAATGCCAGATGAAATATTATAAAACTGATCCCAGCAAAAAAAAAATTCACTAATCTGTTGCTTTTATAGCAAGAAGGTGTAAATAAAGTAATATGGTGAATGCTCTGTAATCAATTGACAAAGTATAAAAATATGTAACTAATTTTGCAGGCTAGATTTGCACTATTGCAAATGGCAGCAACCAACTGTTATTCCAGACGGGGTTTTTGTAATATTAGTTGGTTACTTTTGTACAGCTTTGAGTCAATTCACTAATTCAAGTCAGCTGCATTAACTCTCAAACTCAAATCGATGTATTAACTTCTATTAACTATCAAACTCTTATTTTTCTATTAACTTCTACTAACTCAGCCATATCACAGCTGATAGAGACAAGCCCCAACTACAGAATGGTGCAAAGTTTGGATATGAATACTGCAACTGGACTGTTAAAAAGAGCCTGCCTTAGAAGAATGAACATAATTTTTAACCTAAACTGCTGACAATTTTGTTCCTTCAGAGCTTGAGGCACATCGAGCTAATTCTCACTTATTGATCATACAATCATAGAAAGGTTTGGGTTGGAAGGGCCTGTAAAGATCATCTCATTCCAAGCTGCCTGCCATGGGCAGGGACACCTTTCACTAGACCAGGTTGCTCAGAGCCTGGCATTGAATGCTTCTGGGGATGGGGCAGCCGCAACTTCTCTGGGCTAATGATAGAATAAAAATTTTTAAGCAGGAATGAGAGTTGGGTCCTCAGCTTTTTCTATGTTTGATGTCTCACAGTTATAGTTTCCTTAAAATAGGGTGAAATACAAATTCAAGCAGCTGTTTTGGACTGTGAGATTTTTTCCCAATACCAAAATTTTTATATGCACATTGTAAGAATCATTAGCATAAATCCAGTTATAGTTCCAGCTAAACTTTGCTAGGGAGATCCTTTTTCAATTCACCATATCTCTCTCTGAAGAAATTGCTGTGCTACACCAATAGGACCTAATGGGACAAAGTTAAAAAGCCATAAAAGGCTTCCTCTTATAAACACTCGTGTGTGGGGATATGAGTATGTGTAGGGAAGTGAGGGAGGGTCATTCTGATTCTTACATACCCACATCTGTCTGCAAGGTGTGCAATTTCTCAGGGCGGAAGACCTGAGCCTGACAACTGGTAAAAGCTAAAGAAGCCACCCTAACTGCTAGGAAAAAATAGCTAGCAAGAAAACAGATGGTTATACATTTGAGGTTTCTTCCAGAATTTCTACTTAAGCCTTATTTGTTTTGTTTTCATAGTAAAATGGAAAAATGTGAATGCATACAGAAAAAGCCACAGATTTATTTTCTGATTTTGGTCACAGTATTCTTAAAAAAAATGAAAACCTTACAGATCTGGAAACAATCTTACTGTCACATAGCTAATTTCAAAAAAGGAGTGTAGACTGTAAAATCAGCGTGCAGTTTCCCACAAATGTTTCCGTGTGCACAAATGGTCAGATTTTATGGGAACTCTATTTACACGTGTGAAATTATGTGGTTTCCTAGTGATGCAAATTTGCAGGTGTAAAATAAAATAATACTACTTCACACAGGCAGCAGTCACATGTATACTGAAGCTACAGCCTAGCACAGAGCTTCTAAACTAGCTCAGAAATAAAAATAATTGTAGTTTTAAAATTTCTTTTTAAATTAAGTTAGTGGAAAAAATGGCTCAGTCCTCATTCACCGACATGGTTACTGACCATGAGCCATACAGCGTATGGGGTTCAAGTGAACTACTTAAATAATATATTACTTCTGTATTGGTTTGTCTGTCTTCATTCCAATATCCTTGTGCTGACATAAGGCAAACACAGCATGTGACAACTAAACTGAGTGGGGGGAAGGTAGCAAGAAGGAAGCATAAAACTGACATGATTAATAGAGCTGCCACAATTTGTTTACCAGAGTGACTTTGATGAACATGTACTTTTTCCAAGACTGTTAGTTCACTGCCATTTGTCTGTTGATTCACATTAAGAGTAAAATAAGGCTATCAAACTGTCTGGAAAAAGAAAGTCCAACCCTAGCAAGCTGGCTGAAGCAGCTGAAGGTATTACAGGAATGTTTAAATGCTCAGTGATCACTGAATGATGCATTTGTCTCATCTTCGTATGAAATCATAAAAGCTAAGGACAATATGGGACACTTCAATTTCCTGAACATTCACAAATAATATTCCTCACTAATAAAAATTACATGGAGGAAAATTAATTGCTTGAATGCAGCAGAAATTGCCCTGTTCCAGTGATTAAAAATGTTAACAGTAAAGTAACTTTGGACCAAGCATTTCATACTATGTCCTCTAATCTTATGTACAGACCAAAAAAACAATCTAAATTAAGATGCTCTTCCACTTAAAGCCATACTCTTTTCTTCCTTTGATGTGAACAGCTAGCCAAATGTAACAGCTTTGCAGCTTGCTGTGATGAGAGGAGACTCTGATTCTATCTAGGTGTTCTTAGATCAAATCTTGTTTACTTATAGAGCATACCTGAAATCCTAAAAGAACTCAGATATGAGATAAGAAAATCAGACAAGTTGATTTGTCCTCAGATACATGCTGCTTTTTCAGGCAACACTTGACCCAAAAGTTACATCTCAGATTTTCTCAAGGTTGTACTTCCCAGAGTGTCTTTGTTCTTTCCAGCCATCCTGTTTCTGGCACTTCTCTGCAAACCCTGATCTGTCCATAATATCTGAAGACATCTAGTTTATCTTACTGAGAAATTTTATACATAGGGCATTTCTTAGATGAAACTACAGACCAACCAGCTGAGTCCACTGACAGATTTGTTTTTTCCACCAAATTATTCCTCCAAGAACATTTCGTCCAACCCTTTGCACAACAATGCATTATGTGAAATTTTGTAATAATTTAAAACCTCCCACATAACTAGTTGTAAACCATGGCCTCAGGTATAAAAAATGGAGAGGCAGGATTTTTTAGGGGTAATAGCTCAGTAAAGCTGAATTTGTAACTCTCACAGTCTCCCAAGCAGCAGGTATCTGGACTTTTTATGAAATCCCTGATTAGGGGAAATACAGCTATATGACTACACTTTGTCATTTTTCTCCTTTTGGTGTTTCTTCAGCATGTCTTATAAAATCTGTGAAATTCATTGTGAACAAATGGCCCTTGTGTGGCCCATGGGTGTTGTCTCTCAAAGAATGAATCCAAGTGTCCAGAATAAAGCAATTCTATTGGGACGGTTCTGGTCAGAAATTTGAAATGTGAGATTTCTGTTTCTCTTGATAGATAACATTATTTCCATGTTCTCAATATCTGTAAATGTGCAAGTGAAGGGAAAAAAAAAAGCTAAAGCCCATTAGATATTAAAATGAAAAGAGAGAGAAAATCTTAATCAGTTGTGTTAAAAAGCAAAGTAGAAAATGTAGTCATGCAAAAAGTTTGGAGACTGAAGTTCTCAACTGATGGCTGCAGTCTCACAAGCCTCTCAAGTGTTGTAGTCACTTGGACCCATGGAGCTTTACTGAGGCTTTCAGTCCCTGGGCATTTTCATCCAGACAAGAACAAATATATAAGCAGTAGAGTAGAATAATTCTGTGTAAGTAATATTCTGAGAGTGAATCTTCATACTAGCTACTAAAATATGTCATTGAATGCTTTTTATTTTTTGATGTCATTCAGTTATCAAAATTAAATTCCAGACTGACATAGTATTTGAAAGATTTTTTGGATCAATCTAGTACTTCAGTTTTTAGGAGCTAATTTATTCACATATGGCTGTTTTGTACTCTGAAATAAAATAAAGCTGAGAAATGTAAATGCAAAAATTCAAGCTACTTTAGAAATATTAGAAATAGCAGAAATAATCAAATGAATTGGTTATGTTTGAAATTATTTCAACAAGTTGATTTAAATTTATTACATAATAAAGGGCAGAGATTATTGTATGTAACGTGCTATTCCTCCTTATTGTACAAATCAAGAAGCTCAAGGCATTATCTTTCTCTAACAGAAATACAGGGCTCCTTTTATAATATTTAATGCTTCATTAAATAAGAAAATTGCTCATAATTTATAGAGAATTGCTTCTAAAAATTGTATGATATAATAATTCATCAGGTTAGAATCTCTCTCCCTTTGTAGGCCTTGAAATTTAATCAACGTTAAAAAGTTTCCTATACATTATTGTTGAACTGAAGTAGCACCTAATCACCTTTTACACAAAGTTAGCATAGATGAATATAAAACTAAATACTCCACTTCAAAATTTATGGGACATCATTAACATTTAACAGAATTTTAGAGTTTTTGAAGATTAGGTGGGGAGGTTGGACAATGGTTTCTCTCCTTCAAGAAAAGGAATTTTGATATAATGCTGATTTGCCCTTTTTTAGCTGACTGGTGTTGGTTATAGGAATATAAATGTACCTCTGAAAACAGAAAAAAATATGAGCCTGTTCTCCAACTGTACTATTAGAATGTCAGATTGCCATATCCCAGTGATATCCATGGTTAGTTAGCTTTTTCTACTATGCAATGATGGGCAATGGTATTTGAACCATTCTTCTACAGAATTTTCACAAAAAATCTGTGAAAGCAAAATGTCTAGATATGTTGACAGTCAATATTTGGGATACAGAAAAATTTGATAGTCATGGATTAAATCTCACACTACAAACCAATAGTTTTGAATGAGAAACTCATGCATAAAATACCCTTTTAGAGAAAATTCAAAGTCCTCAAGCATCATCATACTTTCAGAAGAAATTAAAGACCTAAAAATTAAGAAAAAAATCCTCATTGGTGTCTCTTCATCCAGTTCTTCTTATCTTTGTTTTCTAAGATACAATCCTTACAAACAACTTCAAAAATATCTTATATGCACAGAAGCAGAAGAAACGGTACATTAAATACAGCAATGTAAAAATCCAGAAATCTAGTATTCTAAAATCCAGTCCCACCAATGCATATTTCAAAACAGGATAAAGAAAAGGAAACCATCAAAATATAATTTGAGTGAAAGTAGATAATACATAATATTAAAGCTCAAAATAATTGTGCGTGAACACTTTTTAAAATACTGTCTTTAAAAAAGACACCAAGGTCTGTTAAGAGCGCTGCTTTTAATTATTTCTCTGCTTTTTAAAGTAAATAATAATGAGCCTCTAAAAATAAGTTTTAAAGCCATATGTAATGACCCCACAGACATATCACAAAAAGGCAACTTGCCAGTGCAGCATTTGGACTCCCCTCTTCTCAACCCATTTGTGAAATGCAGTACCTCCCCTCATTCAGCCAGATAAAGACATATTTTCTAACTGCAAATGCTAATTCATAGCACGTTCACTCTAAATCTGAAAAAAATCTCTTCATCATTTTTTGTAATGAATTTTAATAAGATTTAACATGATAGCTAAGCTAAAATCAGATTTTTTTTGGTCATAGATGATGCAAGTGTAGTTACTGGTGGTACTTCATTTGCAATTGTCTTTCTGAGAGCTTCATATACTGTTTAGTTTGGACAGCTGGAGTTGAGATATGTTTTGTGGCAGTGTATGCTGATCCCACATGGAGTAAAGATCTCTTACTAGCAAGCCATGAATGAATAAGGCATTCTTACTTAAAAAAGAACTTTAAAAACCCTGAAAAAAACCCAACAAAAACTGTTTCGACTTTTGAGTAATGCAATCTGTAAAAGATAAAGTAAATAACAAGATAATATCAAACTGGGGAGATGGGGGAAGCAAGCAAGCTCCTTGTTGCAGCTAATGATCTAATTGTTCTAATATTCCATGTCTGTCAAAAAGTCTTGCAGCCAATGCTGGAGAAGCCCAAATGAAACACATCTGCAGAACAGAGACACAGTTACCCACATCCTTCTTCTGTAGGCAGCAGAACTATAGTAATTTTATTGCTTACAAAGCCTTCCAGAAACAGTAAGTCTGAATAACTTCTCAATTTCAATATTTTGTTTCAGAGCAGAGGGCTGGGGGTGAAATCAGGAATAATTTTCAAGACACAGTACTTAAAAATCTTAGATCTGGGTGATGAACACAAAAAACTTCTTACAGAATATTTTTTCAAAGTAGTCACTCTGATTTTGTTTTAGTTTTCACTTGTCCATCAGCACGCATCTCAAGGAAAAGCCTGTTTAAATAATTTCAGGCAACAAGAAGAAATCTGTTCAATAGTCTTTTGGGCTGGTTCTTGTAAAAAATGAGGAACATAATCTGAGAATCAAGCATACAGACCATATAGAGTGATTTGGTTAACTCTATGTATCAAATTACTTAAGTAATAATCAATTTTTACATAAAAAAGTACAATTAAATGTGTACAAATAAAGTAGTCTTTCACCAAACTATTATTAAACCATTTTGCATTGGAGACTACCTCACCCAGAAACTGAAAAAGATAACCAGGGAAAATTGCTAGCGCTGAAAAGATAAATTGCCCCACATGGTATTAATTAACAAGGTATTGTCTTTGAACTGACTTCCCTACACCTGAAAAACAGCATTAAGAACTCAGATTTTATTTCAAAAACTCTAGTTTTAAAAAGATGTAAGTGCCAAGATGTAAATTTTTTCCAGAAGATCTTATGCAGGTAATTGACATATGAAATCCTTTGCATGCAATTGTATTGCAGAAAGTGTCCAGGACAAAATAAAAATATTTTGTTCTAAACGTTTATTAATAGCATCTTTAACTCAGAATGTATGAGACCAACAGGACAAGAAAATCGGTTTTTCAATACCTGGAATTACTGAAGAAAGTTTCTGCTATTAGAAGAAAAGTTATCAAAAACTGTTTAGGTTAAATGCAGCAGATAAACAAATTGAAAAAAAAAAGGACAATTATTTCCCCTTAAATCTACCTTTAGTTGAGTCCAGTTGCAGTTTCAAGAAAGAACATAATTTTATTTCAAGAGTAAGAAAGGGAAAAAAAAAACTTATGTCTGCCTGATGGATGTGAGTATTACCGTGGCATATTCCTTGGCAAGTTCCTTATCACCAGCTTTTCACAAACTGATTTTTCTCTTTCTGGTCAGCCACCAGAGATTCTACTGTGTTCTTAATGTGTTTGTACTTATTGTATTTAATGTGTATTTAAGAAGTTCATTCATTAGTGAAAGACCCCACTTTACTTCAGCAATGTTTCAAACAAAAATATTCCTATTTTTATTCATTGGGAGATAAGAAAAAAATTTTAAATGCTTCTGTAATGCCATATCCTAAAATTTTCAATTTCCATT
This sequence comes from Vidua chalybeata, assembly GCF_026979565.1. Classification (NCBI taxonomy): domain Eukaryota; kingdom Metazoa; phylum Chordata; class Aves; order Passeriformes; family Viduidae; genus Vidua; species Vidua chalybeata. The sequence continues at coordinate 72,636,512 of NC_071532.1, read as the reverse complement.
TGTTAGTATCATTGCTTTCCCATGATTTGCATATATCCCTATATGAATCCCAGCCCCTTAAAACACAGCAGAAAGAGAAGTTTATGAATATGTGGAAATTTAAATAGAAAATATTTTCCCCTTGTCAATAAGCTGTTGTATTTGTATATTGTATTTTCATTTGTTTTTTAAGTCACAAAAACTGTCATTCAGGTTAGCATGTAGCATAGAGTGCCTCTGCTTCTTCCCATTCGTCTTCTATTTCCAATTTTAAAGTCTCACATGCAATATTCAAACTAGCAAAGGATCTTTTATTCATCTTTATGTTAATGCTTATGCTGTATCCAAATTGTAAGTGGTGCTGCTTTTAGGAATTCTAATAGTATGATGCATACTTCATCCATTGCCTCTATTTTCCTCTTGCTCTTTCAACCTTGTTTATAGTTTTGCATAATTTGTAATCTGTTCAGGAGGGTGAGGTAATTGCCTGGTGAAAGTGGAGAATATTGAAGCAGGGCTTGAGCCTGAAAATCCTTTCTTGGGTAAGCAGCCCCTACTCAAATAAGTATTAGCCAATGAATTCAGGAGAGTTTACATAAATGCAGTTTGGAAGTGTCTAGTCTAGGAGGATATTGAATGCCATATCTGTAGCTTGCCTACAAAAATGAGTGATAGCTATGTTTTCATTTTCAGTACAACTGGAAAAGAATTAGGCCATGAGGGATCATCCTGCTCTTAGTGTTCAAGGTTACTACAAATTTTTAAGGACAGATAAAACCAGTACATCTCCTGAGACCAGCAGTACTGTAATGTTACTCATTAAAAAACTCCCATTCCCATTTTACAATAAATCTTATTATTTCCATATAATATTGTATTCCACAGAAAGAAAGGGAAGAGAAAGAAGCATAACACAGTTTTATAAATCATTGCAAAGGCCCAAGAGTTCAAAAAATAATTGTATAGAATAGTAAACCATAATAATACTTCACAATTTTTATTTATTTGATTAATTAGAAAAATAGAAACTTATAGGAAAAAAATTTAATTATGTTTATTGGTTTTCAGGCAAGAGAAGATGATGTCCAGCAAATTTCATTGTGAATAAGATATATCAGCTCCATGCCACTTATTTTTCTTTAAGTCAATGGAAATGTTTCTATTTCATTTCCAAAGGGAAAGGGCTAGAGAGAGTTTAGTTAGTATTCTACAAACAACTCCAACACTTTCATTAGAGAACAATAAACAAACGACAAAGAATGCAGATCTTCAAAAGTAGCTAAGTGTTTGGAGAAAGTCTGTGGAAGCAGTGGGAACAAAAATAAAAAAGATCCTAATAGATGAGGTATAATCTCTGTAAGAAGAACAAGATGCACAGAGGATAGGCTAGAGCATAGGTTAGTTGGGGTTGTTGGAACTGACACATCTAATCCAAAAAGTAAACTAAACACAGAACATTTGTATTTTGAAACCATTTTAGGTAGCAAACTTTTGTGTGCCTCCTACCTTTTTAGTTTAGAAAGGAAAGTTAAAAAAAACCCCACAAACCTTTTGATGGAGAGTAAATGGCATACTTTAGAATCTCACTAAATCACGATTGCTTTGCTGTTTGATTAGAAATGCATTTGAGAATCTGGACACATTATTTGAAACTTGTTTGCTTTTCTTCCTCTTTGCTTCTATTTACTTGACATTGTCTGTCTGTGGTGCCAAGATTTTAGAACTTTCTTTACCCTTTAAACTGTTGCTGTCAAAGACAACAATAAAAGGGAGATTCATACTATGAAGCTCATTCTGCCAAGATGCTTCTCCAATATATATTGCTATTATATATCTTGACAGGCCGTCGTGGTTAATACTGTCATGCTAAGCCAATGAAATTGATCCTGTCATCACCTTTAGAAGAGAAGACAACCAAAAGAAAATGTTCTTTTCTAGGGTTTACACAGGAGATTAAAAAAAAACCCAAAACTTTTGAACTGTCATCATACAAAAGGCAAATTCATTCGTTGTATGTGTTCACCACCGACCATAGCTGACCCTGCTGTGCACACCAAAACACGATGGACCTTATCACTATCTAAATCTAATGTCCCTGATACACTTTCATTGGTCGCATTTTCCAGCAGCACAGGCTTCTTTCACACAACTTGGAACAAACCATATGTTGCTAGCAATTTATCATTCTTGCCTTAAATTCTTCTGCTCTATAGACACACAATAAAATTCTCAGGCCAAGTGAAAAGTGTTGTAGAACAATACAAATCAATCTAACAAACAGGTAATGGAACAATTTCATTTATCAGAATGCATTAATAATTAAACTGATAAAGACATAAATATTGCACCTTTATAAAATTTCTTTCTCCTTTGTCTAGCTCATCTTTTTTTCATTCCTCCTTCTCACAGTACATAAATGTCCAGAGAAACTATATCTTCTTTGGGTGTGGGCAATCTTTTTGATAATAACTTACTGCTTCCTTCCTTTTCCTTCTTTGTTTCTTGCATGAAAAATACCTCTACAAAATTGCATTTTTTGGCTGAATTGATTGTCTGAACCTTTAATTCTAATGTTTCAATACATTGACTCCTAAAGATTATATATGTGTCTTGTATTTCATAGACTTAACTTGTGATAATTTAGTCTTAGATTGCTGATAATGCTAGACCATTAGAGAGTATATATAGTCTGACAGCAGTCATAAAACAGGCATTTGTTACTGCATTGTGTTTTATGTTGGTTAATGGTGTGTCCACAAATGTTTGCGAAACATAAAAGATACCAATATTTTAATGATGCAATACGATGGAATCAAATAAAAAGCCATATCCTTGTGACAAGAAAATTTATTCTGAAACAATGGTACCAGAATTTAAACGAAAAGTTTTATAGAAAGGAGTAGTATGCTTGTCAGAGGTGTATATATGTATGTATTTATTGGTGCGCTAAATTGATTATATACAGTAAATGGCATTGCTGCTATTACACCATATTCTGATCATTTCCATATGCTCTAGGCTTTTATTTTGACTTTGCAATTATGAATGTATAATCACTGTTATTTGAGTAGGTTACATGCTTCAGGGAGAAAAAGTGATTGATTGAATAGCAAAATAACACATGAACACTGGAAAGTTTAGGAAACAATCTGAAAACCAAAGTGGAGGGAAAACCAAAGTGCTGACTGTTTGTGGACTTTGAAATATGTGCTGCAAGTTTTTAATTTGAATTTTACCAGCAGTCAAGGCCAAATAAACAGCCTAGAATAACAAAATGTGAAGCTGCTCAGGTTTGAAATAATAGCTATATTGACAGCAGAGTTTCTTTTTTTGTTATATTGGTGTTTCTCAGGTAAGAAATTGAGACAGGCAAGGGATTAAGCCACTTTCCGCAGATCAAAATTTCGTATTAAATGCCTCCTACTTCAAATGGGCTTTGTAATGACAGCAAAGCAGAGAAGCAGAGAGGTGCCGAGTGCTGCCATAGGAGCATTTGCCAGTCTGTGCTGGATAAAGTAATTTCCTTCATCTCTTTGTGATTTTTCCCCTTGTGTGACTCTGGGTTGTAGCTCTGGAGCAGGGAACTCACTAACCTCGCCACAAGGTGCCCCTAAGCAGCAAAGCCCCAAACCAAGTGTGAAGATGGAGACACAGAGCATGAAAGAAAGCAAAGGAAATTACTCTGATTTATATATACTATACAGCTGGGCATCATGCTGGTGGAACTGCAGCTGCACTGCCATGCAGGGTAATGGGATCCCCAGCTACGGCAGAAATACCTGAATTGAAGCACTACTCTCACCATTTTTCACACCTTTTTCAAGCTCAGAAATAAAGTCAGAAGCAATAGCATGGGGAGGTTGGACAGCAGAGAAGCCAACCACACGGGTGGCAAAGTGCAGGGAAACCCCTCTCTTTTGACTCAGCCTGCAATGTGACAGACATCAGCTGCCATTCCTCACTCCAGAAAGATTGCTTAGAGAATGTGGACCAGTGAACTCTCCTACTCAGCATCCCATGGGAGTTGGTGGCAATCTTCTGCAAGCAGAGACGAGCCTGAAGGATTTCTTGCTGAAGAAGTCAGCGCGGTGAGACACAAGTGGCACTAGAGTCCCACCACTAGTCCCAGGAAAAAAGATTTTTAAAAATGCACAAGGCATATTCATGAGCATGACAGCATAGAGATAAAATGGCACGAGAGACAGGGTTGTTTATTTTCTACCTGAACCACATTCTCCAAATACTTCTTCCTACTTTGGCCTATTTTGCCTCCCTTTGCTATGTGTTTCTGCAGAGTACTGACATTTACCTTTTATGCCAGTACTTTTATAAGTGATAATTTCAGCCCAGCAGTTTATAGAATTATGACAAGGCTTTTGGAACAATAATTCCCCTGGCATTTAACTATCATTTGAAAAAAAAATCTTTTGCACTATCAGTTGCAACAGCTCCTCAGACAATCTTAATTTTTTATGAATAATTTCTTGAGGATTTTGGTTACAAGATATAGAAGCACATTCTGGTTTTCACATTGAAGAGTCAGGGACATATAAATCTATACTGCTTTCAAAGAATAGAAACATTTCTCATGGGGTCTTAAAATAAGTACAAAAACCTTGATGGACAATTGTAAGTTTTTCATTTACTGATTGTTTCAATGGAAAATCTGGACATTTTCTAAGCAAGACTTATCTATTTTGCAACCTATTTTCTCAAAAATATGTTTGGTTTCTGTGCTGATTGTGTCCTAGTTGTAGGAGGTAAGCAAAGAGGAGTTCGGTTGATGGGAAAATCTTCCTCGGAGCAGAGTTCCTCTGTGGGACTTGGACAGACTTTGGACACTTTGGTAATTGGTATTTCCCTGAGTCCAAAGTATGTAACTGTGAGAACAAGGCACATAACACGTAGGCATCAGCCATTAAAATCTATTAAGGGGGCTGTTATGTGCATTAAAACAATAAGTAACCAATTGTATTCTTCAGGTTGTATATCCTTAAAGCTAAAAAACATTACTCTAACTAGAATTTCATATTTGACATTAGGCAGAAGGAAAAACACTTTCTAAATTAGCAAGCAAAATCCTGGTTGTACCAGGAAGCATTGTTAATCCAATTTTTATAAAGTGAGGTAAATACTTCTAAATTTCTCTAAGTCCAGTAAAGTTGTTCATATTCCATGGCAGGGCAACAGTGCATCTCCGGTTCTTAGATGAGCCCAAATAACTATTTGAGTTGAGAGAGAATGTCTGAGACTTTATATTATGCCTATGTGCCTCATAACTAATGGAAGTCAGACAGAGCAACACAAGCAATTCCCAACTTGTATTTTGTGTTACAAGTCTGATCCTTTCATTTTAAAGAAATGGAAATTTTGGTGGGACTGGGCCCTGGTGGACTTAAGGTTTGTTCAAAAATTGGTATGGTCTACAGCACACCTTCAAGAAAACTTTTGAGAGGAATAGGGGCCTATTTTGCCTCCTTCAGAAATCCAAGAAGCTGATAGAAAATTACCTTTGCTTTTAACACTACTATTCCTCACAACTAGAGCTCTGCAGCTAGTGCAAAGAGATGTACAGTTTGGTTTTAAGGTAATCTTCCTTATTCAACAGCGGTTCTCCCCTCCCTAGTTCAGAAAAGCAGCTGTGGTGTCAACAGGCACATTATGTAAAAATAAAACATTTGATAAGTGGATGGAGAAGAACAGTCTTTGATCAGCAGAATCTACAGACATCCACAAGTGCAGGGGGCACTGGAGGAATGCCTAAGAAGTAAGTTCCAGCACGGGTGAATTTTCTGGAAGGGTAATTTCATGAGAATCTGTCTGGCAGCAAGAAAAAACTCTAAGCTTCTGAACCATATGATCCAAACCAAGGAAGAAAGGAAAAAAAAAAAAAAAAGACTTTTGCTTTCAAAAGTCTCCCAAAAGGCTAAAAATAGATGATGAAGAGATGAATCAAAATAATAATTTCTTCAGAAAACTACTTTGCAGACAGAATACACAATCCTTTGATGCTTGAAAGCTATTCAAGAAGGTCAGGCTACTTCAAAATAGCAAATAGCAGAAGTTGAATGTTTTCTTTCTTCCATCTTATTTCCAAAGTTTGCAACGTGGCTAAACTTTGCTGCTACTGCATTTTCAGGCATCAAAAAATAAAAAAGAAAACCATAGTTCTGGGTAAATAATAGATTTCTGTCAGCTGTAAATCCAGCAGAAAACACCCACAGCTAAACAATCACCTCTAGGATTCTCAAAGATTGCATTTTGTTCAGCCTCTAGGTAAAGGTCAGCTCTTGTAAGTAACTAAGCTTTACTTTTTCCTGAGGCTGTCAACTTACAAATTTTCATGTACACTTCAGGAAAAAAAAATCACATAAGGTTTTATTCTGTAAGATGGCCTACTTGCAATGAAAAGAGAAGGCTTTTAAATTTTTAAATGCCTTCCCCTTTATAAACCCTTCATGTTGAGAAGTCAAACCACGCTTTTAAAATGATGACATTTTCTACAGTAATTTGAAGACAGAATCTTAAGCAGATGAATTGCACTCACTGACAAACACTCAGCAACTGAAAGGGTGAAGTCCCAAGCTGTTATATTGATTATCTCCTTTTGCATTTCAGGATTCTAAATGTTCAATTGAGTTAGCCAATCAAGTGCCAAAAATTAAGTAAGCTGTTTTTCCCCTCTCACTTTTTGGGTAAATTTTCATTCTATAACAATAATTCAGTTTATCAGGAGGCAAACTTTCAGGGAAAATCATGGATTGATGGTTTTAAAGACTGCAAGCTATTACTGAGGATACCAAACTTCACTGAGAGAGGAAAATCCAACACCTGCAGAAAAATAACAGAGGAACCCAGTGTCTTTTCAGAAACACCAGCAGTATCAGAGTCACAGCTAGATAAATACCACGTGACACAAAGAGATAACAAACATACTGCCATAACCTCAAGAAGACCTAAGTTTACAAAGATTAAAGGGAAAAACATGAGGAAATGCAGTTAAACAAAGAGCCTAAAAGATACTTTTTTTTCACATCAGTTGTGGAAAAATCAATAGAAAAATACAAAGAATGAACTCGGTATGTTGAGATCCTTATAAAAATAACTCAGAGCAAATGCAAGCAAGATGGAAAATCAGACCCACATGAGTGATGGTTAAAGTGCTACCAGGAGGATTTAAGCCCTGCACTGTCTTGGCTTTCAGCTGCACAGCTTGCTTTACAAAGGGGTGGGTCTGTTGCAGCTGAGTGTATCAGCTTCTGTTAACTGGTGACAAAGTGAGAGGCACACAAGGAACTGCTCAGGTCAGCCTGAAGGACTCCATCCCATATGACAGAGAATAACATCACCCCCCCACCCCCTGCCCCTCATTTCCCAACCAGTGCTGAGATAAATGATGCTTCCATTGCTGAAAAGGGCTGCCTTGGCTGTTCAGGAACCTTACCAGACTCTGTGTTAATATTGACACCTCCACTTGCAGCCAACCTCTATGCAATATATAAATTCAGAAAGAGAACTCAAGGGGAAAAGTGTAATATTTTCTTGAAGTGACTTGCCCCATATTTTGTGTTCTCACTATATTAAATTTATACTACCCTCTTGCTACCGGTGTGAAACAAATATGAGACTAAATCATCTTTCTTAAGTTGTTGGGTATATGACAAGAAAGAATAACAGTAAAAAAAGTATTTTAAACAATAAGTATAATTTACTTCACATTTTAATCCAAAATTTCTGAGTTGGATTTTTATAGTATGTCTGAGTATATTTATATTTTTTTTCTAGATATATTTTTCCCCCCCAAAAAAAAAATCCAGCTTGATATCACAGTCCTTGCTGTCATTATTGGAAGAAAAATTCTGAGTTATTTGTTACGCATGATGAAAAACTTGTAGAGATGGGTCATCCTTGTGAAAGTAATTACTTTTTGTTTTTATTAGACTGCATACAGCAAAGATGGGGGAAAACATTGTAATTACTGATGGGTTTTTTGCTTAACAAATGAGAACCTGTAAAGCACTGATCATATGAACCTGGAATTCATTTTTGTGAAACAACAGGATACTTTGCAGAGCCTAAGTATGAACATGTAAACAACCTGGTAGATCTCTAAGGCCTTTCTCAGTTTCTTCACAAACAAATAGTATAAAATCCAAATTTTGAATGAAGACTCTTTCACAGATTCTTGTAGTCAGGGACATATCCCACAGCAGAGGAAAATTTTTGACTACTTCCTTCTCACCATTGTTGAGACTGTGGGATTTCTTAGCTGTCTCTGTTCCAAGAGAAAAGTGTTGTGTCTTTAGTGCTGCTGACTGGCCCTCAGCATTAGCATAAAGCTGTATACATGTTCTCAGCATTTCTTGTTCTTCTTCAGACCAAGGATCCCTGTTACAGGCCAAAGAATGTCTGTTGTGGACCTGCCGCAGCAGATGAGACTTCAAATGTCTACTGGATATGGTCACATGTCTTGTGTGCAGCATTTTCTTTTTTTCTGTATTTCAAAGGCCAGCTGAGAAGGTAAAAAGGTATTTCCACTTGTACTTTTCTATCCAGTTATAACTTCTAGGTATCAACTATAACCTCTGGGATCCTTTATTATCAATTAAGGTTAGTGAAGGATTTTAAAGGTCTCTCTTAACATTGTTTTCAGTTGTTTGAATTAACTGATGAGTCATGAACATCTGCCTACAATCCTGATCAAGACAGGGAAGACATTGCTTGCTATTCTACTAGAGTGATTGTTTTCTATCTGCTTTTGAGGATTCCCATTACCACAGACTCAGAAGTCACTGAGACCAGATGAACAGTGTTAGGAACTACAAGGATGAACAGCAAATCAAAGTACTTTTATTGTCTTACTGATGAAGCTGATTTGAGCACTTTTCTTCTTCCTTCACACAGAATGTACCTCCTAGAGCTCAGTGGGCCTTTGTCCCCAAAGCCTTTGAAGCACTCAGAAGTTTTATGACCAGAGTTTCACCAGGAAGTTACTCACTAACTGAACCTTCAGGCATGTGAACCATTCCGTTGAAGTTGGTTGCAGATTTCAAGTCTCACACCCATGTGTCTGTAGGATGATGGTACTTCAGCATCTTCATGCCTCTTGATTAAAGGCTAGTAATTGGAGCCAGCTTCTGGGAGTCTATGTGACATTTCCTTCTGCTGCTCTGAGGGCTCAGGATAGGGTTGATCCTCAAAAAAAAGTGAAAAAAGGACAGCCCCAGGAATCCAGACTTACTGTTTCTGAGAGGGGTGATCTCCTGCACTTTGGAACAGCAGCTTCTCTAGGAATCTGGCTCAAGCAGGATAGCCATGGGCTCTTTACTCTCTTCATCTTGCTGTTGCAGTAACTGCTAGGATTTTGTGTACCTGGAGATCCCTAAGGTAGCAGTAGTCATTCTCACCACTGTCACTGAGATGTCGTGAGCTGAGATGCAAGTAAAGAGAAAGATAACTTGATACCTTGCAAAATGGAAGGAACCAAGGCCTACGGAAGCTCCCACTGAAGAAACAAACATTTCTCTCTTTTTTTCTAGAGCCAAACATTGCTTAACATCTTTGAGGCCTCTGAAGAGTCAACTCTTTGAAGCCCCTTCCACAGGGCTGGATATGAGATGTAATTTCTAGCATATTTTCATCTCAGCTTAAACACTGATAAACTAACAGAAGAGAACACAAAGGGAGAAAAAGATGATGGAAACTTCTGACTTGGAAGACAAAACTAAAGGAAGTTCAAGTATTTGTCATAAATGAGCTTTGGGACCACAAGCTATCTCTATGAAGAGAAATGTTGTATTTGCTGCATTCTCAGTAGTGAAGACATTTGGACTGCATGAAATGGCAAGAGGATTTAAAACAAAATTTTGCCTGCCAGAGATTGCATGTAAGGAAAATAACAGGATTGTCATAAAGCTTAATGTTACAATCTTTTCAATTAGTTTAAAAGCTTTTTTTATTGATATTTTTTATTATGCTTCTTCAGTTATTTTGTAGCTTTTATTTGGAATAAGTCTCATTTTATTTGAAACATTTTTTTAAAACTACATTATTTTTTCAAGTGTTATCAAGTGTGAGTACTTTGCAGTGCCCAGTTATTGTACCTACTTTCAATTTTCAGTGACTATTTTTGATTTAGTTTTTTTTAAGGTTCATGTTGCATTTGCTTTTAATCTATTGATCTGATTTTGCAGGGCTTTGTGTGAGGTTCACCTTTGGTTCATATGACATGCTATGCCCCTTGCAGAATTTTAGTTCTTGTTTTTTAATTGAGAATCAACAAATTAAGATAATGCATATTCTGTTAGCTCTTTATTAAAGGTTCTAAATTCTGAAAACTGATATGTTAAGAATGATGTGTGATGATAGCCATGCCACATACACTTTGAATACAGAAGCACCACAGATAAGCTCCTATACAAGACCTGTGTTGAAGGCTTGTTATGACTGAAGATTTAGTATTAATTGGATACAAAATTTCATAAAAGAATTATCCTGAGTAAGTACTTTCAGCTATTTAATATAAGTAACTTGATCTATTTCTAAACCAATTATAAGCTGCAGGGAGTTTGGGGGAGAGAGGGAGATGGCATGGGATAACTGGAAAAGAAGAAAGGAAATGGAGAAAAGGATTCCCTGAACATAAACAGACGGTTTGTATGAAAGCAAACATATCTATAATGTTATCTAGAAGATCTAAAGGAGACATGGCATCCTACCTGCAGTATTTGCTAATAATTTATTACCCAAGATTACTTGTATATCTCGCCACACTACACATGTAAGAAAAGTGTAAACAACACTAATGAAGTTACATCACTGATTCTAATTATTTCTGCTTCACAAAGGAGATGGGAAGAGGCTATAGCTAGATGGGATATTTCATTCCTAAAGCTGACATCATGGTTATTTTTTCCTTGATACTACAGCAATTGTTTCCCTGCAAAGCAACTTCAAACACTGAGTGACATATCTGACAGACATAAAAAGGGACCACGCCATAACAGAATGACATTACCAAGCAATCTTATCCCACAGCTGGGGTTGTTAGGTTGTCCTTTAGAGGAGAGGAGACTGCATGGAGCTGAGATTAGTTTATGCACATGCTCAATAATTTGGTACTTATTCAGGTGTATGACTTTTCCTCTAGAAACACTATTTGCTTTTTTTCTTTCCCTTTTGTTTTTTTCCCTCCTTATTTTCTAACCCTATATGGCTTTTTTAATGCTAGGCTTGTTTAGAATGTTTTGGCAGATAACAAGTCCCTTTTCAAACAAATTTCAAGGGGGAGATGAAAGCAAAGAAAAACAGTTACCAAATTTTTTATAAATTTTCTGAAAAAACCCACTTATCTCAAATCACCAGAAAAGTAGAAAAGGAAGAATAAGACAGTGATAGGAAATGAGAATCAACTAATTTTGTTTTAGACTGCAAAAATGGCAGTTGTACTGTTGTCAGTATCCAAAATAGAAGCAGAAGAAGAAGGAGGCTGGTGGGAGAAAAGGTGAATTGCCTATAGCCCTTTTTTGACACTCATCTGTTAATATGAAAAAATTCTCATTCACCAAAGTATTTGAAAACCTACATGCCCAAGGGACTTAAAATTTTTGCAAGATGCTTCCCACAATTCTGTGATTCTTTGTAAGTAGGATAAAAAAGTTGAAATACAATTCCACGAGTTGCATTGGCTTAAAAATACACATTTGCCAAAACTGAAGGATAAAGATTTCAGCAGCATTCAATTTGAAGCAAGAATGCTAAGCTTTTACCTTCAGACAGTCCCCATTTCTGATTAAATTCTGTTGCACTCTGATTTCCTTTCCCAGAATATGAAATCAGATCACAGAAAGGGAAAAAAAAGAGACTCCAGAGAGGAGACCATTACTGACGGAAGCCATGTGTCATTAATTCAGTTATAAATTATTAGCTGAAAGCAGCCTCTCAGCATTTGTATTTGATGAACAAAAATTGATTGCTTCAAGGGCATTTCAATCCTTTTGATGTTACCATCTTTTAGTCCACCACAAATCTGAATCCTTAACAGAATGATTATAGCATTATAGTAATCCTAAGAACCAATACTAAAGGATTTGGAAGAGCAACAGAGATCAATAGATTGAAAAAAGCATGTCTTTTTGAGTTGACAGAGCTGTCTAGCCTGATAGTGAACCTGAAAAAAATAAGTGGAGACTAAGTAAACAAGCAATCTTGCAGACTGAGCTAAACTGAGGTGATGAGCCACTTTCAGAATTGTTGAATACATCAGGAAGCTCTGAATATTTCCACCGGATTTAAACAAAACTAATGGCAACCAAGGGATATTTTGCCCACAATAAAAATAAAAGAAGTTTCATAAATTTGTTTGCATGTGTTTTCAGAGCTTTGTGAACTGTTCTGGAGGTTGGGGTGTTCTGCAAGGTCAACATTTGTGTTTTGCATGGACTTTGAGATTATTTGAACTGGGATTTGAAGGAACATTGTCTTAATGATTGTCTTCCTTTTAGTTGCTTTGAAATCCAGAATCTGGGCCATATTCCAATATAGAGATGAAAGTGCAGTCCTCTCAGCAATTAGATTGTGAGATATACAGTAGACAGGACCATGCATCCTTATCATGTTATCTCTATCAAACTATAAAATAATGTTGAAATCATGGAAGTAATAGGCAATTTGTGGATAATTCAGGTTGTGCCGGGTTGTAAGTAACAAAGTTTTCCTAGAACAACAAAGCAGAAAATGAGCTGAAAGCTAATGCCCTCTTCAACAGCTCAAGGATTAGCATAAAATTATACTTTGAAGAAGGAAAAAGAACAGCATTGCAACAGTGGAGTATTGTTAAAGATCAGTGGAATGGAGAGAGGACAGAAAGAGAATAAAAGAATCCTTACACCAGAATACTGCAAACTGGTATAATGTTTAGCAGGTATTTAACGATTCTTTTGGTGTGCTAAACAACAGATTAACTTCATAGTGCTCAAGTGAAAATTCAGAGATATTCAGATGCAACACATCTGGAGAGCATCCCATAGCAAATGGTGAATGGCTAAGTAATCTGTTTCAATAGCAAGACATGTAGTGATAATTTATTGTTTGTAACTAGGGCTGTGAGTCTACCAATAATTCTAATGTGAAAACGTCTAAAATTACTTAAAGCATAAATGCAGAACTTCGAACAATCACATTTTTTTGCAAGACATATGTCACTTATACATACTACTATTAAAAGAGAGAGCCATAAAAGTCATTTGAAGAAGGGTGTGTTTTTCAGTTCTGTATGATTGAACATATGAAGACTAGTGAAAAAAAGCCCAGCATGTACCTTTTATGCTACTGCAGATGATTTTCTTTATGGGCCATAGCTTTTTAGCTTGGTTCATGTTTTCACATTTCTTACATCTGAAAGAGTGGCACAAATTAAATGCACATTAAAGGCATGATTTTGGAACATTGTGTTGGAGCAGATTTAACCCATTATTTTGAAGCTGTGCATGATAACATGTGATTTTTAAGCTTAACCTTTATCTCAAGCTGTTTAAAATGTTTTGTAGCTGTTCTTGTCTAAATGAATAAAGAGGATGATAAGCAGGGACTGGCATAAATAATAGCTGCTTTAAAACGGGCAAAGAAATTGATAGCTCTACAAATGGTAGCCACCTGTACCAGGAAACGAAATAAAGACTGAGTATTCAGGGGAGAGGAAAATACACCAACCTTCATTTTTCCTTTTTATGGGAATGTAGTTTGAACCATGCTCTGTACTCCTTCCAACACAATGCACTCTCTCGAGCAGAAATGGAGATTAGGAGCATGGAAGAGAAAAAAATTCTGCCTATGTCACAGTTAGTTCTCATGAAAAACCTGCAACCATTGATGGCTTTCCACAGATTGATGGCATCTCTGCTTTCTTACAGAAGCAGAGGTGATAAGCAAAGTATAGCTGGTTGACAAAACACAAGGACACCATACATAAACAACAGCAGGTGAGCAGACAAAAGGAGATAACAGTATAACTGCTGTAAATCACAGGATGTTGTGACATGCAGGTAGACTTGTGGGGGGAGGAATGGAGATTTTGTGAGGCCTGAGGTAAAATCTACACCAGTGCTTTTCAATAGTAAGAGACAAAAAGACAAAGCTGTATCATATGCCACATTACAGGTTCTGGGAAAACGTAATATCCTACTTGCAAGGTTAAGTCCCTGAAAATCATTTTGTCTTTTTCTGTGTGATCCACATTAACAGAAACACAAGACAGTTTCTGCAGCAGGACAGGGGCTTCAGCCATCCCGAAAACCCAGAACCTCTCTGTCTCCATCTGTTCTGAAAAGCCAGAACATCTCTGCCTCTGTCTGCCTGGCATAAACCTCACATTAATCTTCCAGGCAGGGAAAAATGTTATCATTCTCAACAAAGCTTTTCTTTGTCTTGGCCCATAGTATTTTCTGCTTTGATAAAATCTAGAGAGAGTAGTAGTTCTTCAAACATGAAGCTACTATAGAAGTTTTTTGCATTTACAGCCCACATTGAACATTTCCAGGGTTGGGACATTCACATCATCTCTGGGAGACTTGGTTCATGGCAGTTGGGCTGTCTAATTTAATTTGTATGTTCAGTAACAAGATTGTCATTCCAGATAATAAATGCAGTTTCATTTGTAAGAAATATAATTAACCAGAAACTTTGTATTCTATCTAGGTGTCTATCTACCTTGTACTCCCCACAAATGTAAATCTCTATACAGACTGATGTTTCCAAATGTGCTGCTGATATTGCTGGCAGTTTGTATATATAGTTTGTTCTACTGATGAATGAAAGCTCACTAGGAATAAGAGAATTTTTTTTGCAAATATCAACAGATTTTGTAAAGCTTGAAAAAAGAAATTAAAAACATTGAAATTAAATCTTAAAAATATTTCAGATGGAAAGGACTTAAGGAGATGAACCTGTCTCTCTCTTTACACAAGTACTGCCTTTCATCAAGACCAACTAGTTTCTACTGTGATAATCAATTAATAACTCATTCAAGTTAATGTTCTTCACCTGTGATAAGAGAAGGCTCAAAAGCACAGTATGTGATCTGTAAAAGGTGTTACTTCTTGAAGTGTCTGAAAGATTAACCTCCTCAGGTTTAGTCTCCTTGACTTAACTCTATCGCTGTCTCAGTCCTTTATATGTCACTATGACCCTCTTCCTGCAAGCTTTTAGTAGTTGCCTGCTCATATGCAAAGTCTTACAGTACATAATTTATTCCCTCTGTGTTCATGACCTGATAACCACTCTCCTACAGATGAGCTTTGCTCTGCAATACTTATACTGAGTTTTCACAGGTATTTTAAAGGTCTTATGTGCAGATTTATATGTTTCTTTATTTAGGAGGACTGCTAGACAAAAAAGGTTCATGTTGAATTGTGTAAAATATTATTATAAAATTTTCATTCCACAGCAATTAAAGTTATATAACATAGACTCTAAAAAAATATCTCATTTTAAGAACTGTACATAAGGTACCCTAAGGAATTCCCATATAATTTTGTTGAATTGAAAGATAATTACAAATATATATTTAGGATGTCTACCAATTAAATTTGTAATTAATAGGGCTGAAAAATATGCATTGAGGCCACTAAAACTATAGGGACTCATCCACCAAAAATCAAACCAGAAGTTTTTAGCCAAATGAGAAACATTTTGAAGCCTGGAAGGGAAATAAATCATCACCATGAAAAAATAAACTGTTTCACCTGTGTGATCCTGAGAAACCATGGGGACATGACTCATGATTTCTGAGTCAATGCATAAATATATAATAGAATAATTGTCTTTTTAAGAACTTTTTGACAGATTTATGATGTAGGGTCGGTTGAAGGATTTTGAGGAATATGTTCTGATATTGTTTTGTTGTTTCAATTAAAGGAAAATGCTGATCATAAGAATTACATTAATTGTAACTTATGTCTATCACTATTTCTATCTTAGTGTTGTCTCAGCCCTTGCATCTGTTATCCAAGAAAACTGAATTAATATCTTGAGTACTTCACGACTATGAGTTGCATATACAAACTACATGTGGTGTATAGGGCTGGAAAACACCTCAATCACCCAGCCTACTCAGCTGCTACTGCAGGCAATCATAACTACTCACAAGTTACCACATCTTTTAATTGTTTTCTCAATTGTCTTGGTTCTAGAACGCTGCTGAGTTGGATCAAGGTTGTTCTTTACCGTAAATAATTCCTTTCTCTCCTTAGGGCTTGTTTCCATCATGCATTTTGAGACAGGATTAACATTTCCCCCAGCTCTTGCTTTGCTATGCGACACAAAGCCAGTTCCTCTAGTTTGTTATCACACAGTAATTCTGGATCTTTTGATCTTCCTATTATCCTCACTTTGAATTTTTTAGTTGAGTTGTAGATTTCTACAATATGGATAATCAGATACATGCACAATATTTTGGAAGAGTACCCTGGATAACTATAAAATTAACTCCTCACTTCTGTTGAAAATCTTTGCATAATAAATCAATAGAATTTGCCTTTCCCATGGTTGTATCCCACCTGTGGATCACAGTCATTTTCTGATTAACTAATACGAAATCTTCCTTCTCCTCTACTGATGATCTTTGAATTTTTATTAACGCCCACAGACACAATTTTGTAATTTTCTCTGTTCAGTGCCATTTCTCTGCAATTATAACCCAGGCTGGTTGTTCAATATATTTATACTTCAATATTTTTAGCTCATGTCTTCAGGACTAGCACTTGAAACTTCCTTACATTCCAAAATGTCTTAGTACTCACTCAATATAATCTCCACTCTAATGCGTTCTGTCTACAACTACCAGTAATTTCTCATAGAACATGATATCAACTTATTCAAGTTGAGATATATTACACCTAATACATGCAACTTGTAAAAAAAAAAAAAAGACTAGTGCATACGTTTCTTAAACTTTTTTTTTAAAAAAAGCATATATTTTTATCCTTTGTAGAAATGCATCTCACCTCTGGTACTACAATAGCACTGGCTAAATTTATTTTTAAATACCTTGATACTAATCTTACAATTTCATATTCTAGTCCTCTTAGAACTCTGGAAAGAACATGAAACTCAGAGTTTATTCCCCTATAAACAGAGCAATTTCAATCTTTTTATTTCATTGAAGTAAAGTATTACTTTAGTGGTGGAACATCCTTCCAGTCATTCCTATCCTTTCCAGGTGCAGTTTAGTCTCCCTCCTTCCCTCACCCTTATTTAGAAGGCTAAAGTACCTTTTGTTCTTTGTTTTGAATTCCTTTCTGCTGTCTAACTTGGCTCAGGTTCTGCTATCTTATCATTTTAACTGCTCACTCTATTCCTCATGAAATCTAGAATGTCATTTCCTTTGCTTAATAATCTTTCTATCCATACTCTCTTACTTAACCCTTAAATCCAATACCTTTTCTCACATTTTCTTCTTATTTTGAAGCTGATTAATTTTCAGGCAGGATGAGGGTGGGTTTCTCCCTTTGGATAGTGATCAAATGAGTTTTTGCCCTATTGTCCCAATGTAAAAAAAGTCTTGCCTGTATTCTGCCCTCCTGGCCCCTTAGTCCAGTGATACCATTGTTGGAATTTACTTAGTTTAGTCAGTGCAGAAGATTTCTAAGTTAAACAGTCAGAATTCAGAAGATATGTTTTTGTGCAATTTTACTCCCAAATCTTTTCACATATACATTATAAGATAGTCTTTATGAACTGCATCATTATTTCATTCAACCTCATGTGATGCACAATATAGCCAATATTTATTTGGTACATAATTAATCACTTTTTAAAACAAATTCTTTGGGTTTCTCCCATAATTACTTGGTGTTCATCACCCAGATCCTTCTCAGAATACAGATATATTTACTTGCTTCTCTGCTTTTCTGTTGTGCTCATCACCTGATTTAGTGGAGGTATGCATTGCTTTCATTTTCAGTAATAAGTTACAGATACTTTATTAACACAAATTCCAAGACCTTCAGTTGGAACTGCCAAGAAAAAAGTTTTTTTCAAAAATTGTTTGTAGTCAAACATGCTAAATAGTTTTAAATGATTGCCTAAGGAATTGCTCCTCGGAATTCTTTCATAAGGGAACAGATAGGAAAGAGTTTTATAATACAGCATGTAACACTTGTAATTGCAGAACACTCCATGTCCCTCTACATCTTTTTCCTTGTTCTGTGCACAAGAGATTTAGGTTCTCTGGCCAGGTCCAGGAAGAAGCTCTGTGCATTGGGCAGCGAATTCCAGACAGAAAAATAAAAGGTTAATTACAAGAAACAATTTATTTTTAAATCAAGGATTTGGCTTTTTCATGATGGAATGAGAAGAGTCCTTCCTAGTTCACTAGGTCCTGCTGCTAGGTACCTGACTTCAGGTTTCCACTGGAAGACAGACTATCCAGGATTAAGCATTAATCTACAAAAATTAAGCTGGCATTTTTTAGTGTTTCTTGCTAAAAAAGCTACAGGTAAAACTGCATAGCAGAAAAATCTGTCCCATCCAGTCCCATTTCCTCCCTGCTGCCATTCCGTTACCTCTTAACTAACTTTAATGTGGAAAGGACTGTAATACAGAAGAGATTCCCTTCTCTACCAGGACATATCTTTATACCTTGAATCAAAACCAAGGAAGAATTATTTCTTGATAATACACATGAAACATTAGTAGATATCTCAATGAATCATTACAAAACTGAGAACAAAATTGCATTAAGTTTCTACGTTTACTGTTTAGTGGGTCTAATAAACTCCTCACAGGATTTTAGAAAAAACATTTATTTAATTTTCTTATTGGTGTTTCCCTCTCCCTTAAATGAATGGGAGTAGTATTGTCAATCTATTTTCACTGGAAAAGAGGACCCACGTAGATCAGTTTTTTTGGTGCAACTGAGATCACTCACTGCTCACTTATACAATGAAGTCAACAGCTATTTTTTCTATTTGGACTTTAGATGATCCTACTTTATTTCTATTTTGAAGGCTTATTGTTTCACTAGAAAAGTATGAAGATCTGATAAGAACTGAGCCCCAGATAGCCAGCCAATTCCATGGAACACCAGGGCAGTATGCCATACTTTTTTTCATTGGAAACCCACTTCAATCCCACAGATGGGAGGCAGGTCGGAGGAAAAAATGCCAATACAGAAACATAAGATCTTAGAAATAATGTTTATGGACTATGACTAAAAGTGTTGTGTAAAACATAATATTGTTTCAGGGGACATTAAAAAAAAAAACGCAGTTCAAATGCAGTAGAGCAGTTCCAGTGGGAGCAATAAAGAAAGGACCACCTTAGATTTTTAATATCTTCTCTATTACTTGGCATACTCCATGAGATATTGGCCTTTTGCCATACCACTCACGAGGTTAAAATCCACTTTATGTTTACCCCTTAGTAGAAGTATCCTAACAAGTTGTTTGTAGGGAACATTCATGTGAACCTACCCCATTTCTCGCTCTACATAGGGTAAATAGTTCCCAAGATAGAATTATTGGCTCTCCAGCCTAGTGATTAAGACAATTCTTTCAAAGCCCTACAGCCTGCTGATTTCAATATTTCCTTTGTTCCTTGGGGCTCTCAGAGAGGCAGGGGAATGAGAATATTAAGTCTGAACCTGGGTCTCTTGCCTATTTTTGAGTACCCTCTTGAGCCACATATATGTGCTGAGTACTAATAGACCTCAATAAACCAAGTCTTAAAGAAATAAGGTTTTTAAAGCACTTTACAGAAAATACATCATAAAAATATGTATAATTAATTTATGGAAAAATAAGAAAATAATTATAATTCAGAAGTTATTATAAAATTTAAGATGTTAGAAAACACCAAGTGGAGAGCTTGTTAAGGATAAATCCTGCTTAAGCCTTAGATGTTAAGAAATGCTGCTGTAAATTACATTTCTGCAAAGAAATAGAGGTATCATTGCACTTTCAGATGGGAACTTAGTATGAATATGAGCTCAATGTCAAATAAAAGCTGCCTCACAAAAGAGTCTCTTCTATTACCTAATCATTAACATAAATTTGCACTAGTACAAGCAGGAGATATGTCACTTAATGTCTCTGAGTGGACTCAATCTGACTTTTGTCCTAAAGCGTATGAAATCATTCTCACCTAAATGAGTCTAGAGTTATTCTGTAGTCAGAATAGTCTGTATTCTTTTGGTTCTGTGAATGTGAAGCATTAATTCAGTGACCATGTCTTTTGAGTCTCATTCCCTGAAATTAGTTTGTAACTCAAAGGCCAGTCAGAATTTGACCACAGATCTTAATTTATAAATCTTAGACCTTTAGTATTCTAGGTATACCCTTCCTGCTTATTTCTGGAAGCAAACTTTTTACTCTATTTACAACACCCCTACCCTTGGTCCTAGAACTGTTAGAAGTTTTACAGGTGAAAAAAATTCTCAGAAGGAAATCTGAATCTCATTCCCTGTTTTCTTACTCTAAATGCCCAAAGTTAACTTTTATTTGTTTTATTCCAAAGGACAGTAATTTTAAACATTTCACTGTGGAAAGGAATTTCTTTTTCTCCATTATTTCACTTTCTTCTGCTCCACTGAAAAGAGAAGAAACCCTAGAATCCAACCCTGAGAACTCATAAACATGGAAACATTGTCTACTAGATGCTTCAAAACTCAGGCTATTGGTCAAGGTACCTAGAGGTTCTGACTTCAACTGGACAATCAGCTGAAGCTGACAGAGTTTCGAGACTGTTGTCTCCATCACAGAACCTGAAGAAACAAACAAACAAACAAACCTGTGGGCTCATAGGAATTGTTTACCAAAAATCTGAGAGAGTAGACACTGATGACCCATTCTCAATAGATGGTATTGCTGTTCCGACATGAGAAACAATTTTATTTCTGTTAGGTTTAAAAATTGCAACCTGTGCTAAGCTTATATTCCCTTGAACTCCTCAAGGTCAGAATGCATTTTTGATTAAATACTGACTTTCCTTTTTCCCTGTTTCTGATTATACTGAGGCCAAAGATGATGCATTAGGTATAATAACATCTGTATTGTCTACCACTAATTTAAGCTAATACTAGGAAATTACAAATTCTTGCACTCCACCCCATTATACTCCTAGTAGATGTGTGCATTTTACTATCCGTGAAAAAAAGGCCATTTTTTTGGGTACCGGTATTTTAGAACCATATTTCAATAAAATTGTTCCAGAATTTATCCTTAAAAGAACCACAGTGCACAAAAAAAAATTATTTTAAGCTTAACAAAGTGCTGCCTGTATGTGTCTAATCTGAAGCTCATTGCTCACTCTACTACAAAACACAGTGCTTAGATCAGAAGAACTGAGGGGTGAAAGAAAGGGCAATCTATTCTTCCTCAAATTACTAAAAAAATCCATTAGTGATGTCATGATTTGAGAAACTCTTTGTTTATACTGACATACTTTTAGGATGTTTACCACAGAAAAGAACACTTTTCATCAGTTCTTGATGGCTGGAAAGTATTTGATTTCCACAAACCATCTTTATAATTCCTTCAAATTAATTATTTGGACAACAAATTAATTGAATTCCCTGCCAGATGAGTCAGTTAATTCCCAAACTTATTATCCCCACAAATAATTATTTTGCCTCACAAAATTGAGAAGCACCTTCAGGCTTCACAGTGTTGGTACAAAGTTGGCCATGATTTTGTGGCGTAAGGAGGGGTTTCATCCAGAGACTGTCATTCAAAAATGTTTTGTATGGACACACAGATTCCTTTGACAGCATTATCACTCTGATAGCACTGCTAATGGTGGCAATCTCTGTCCAAGGTGCTTGCTCCTTGCACCACCAGCCTCTCTCCTCTCTAGCAGCTTCACAGTGAGCAAGACCCAGAAGGTGATTCAGTAGAAATACAGCTTTCTTACAGAGGCAATTTCCCAGCCAAATCAGAGCTCTGATTCAGTTCTCTTGGTGGCTATCCAGCAGAGGGATACCTACTAAAGGACAAGAGCAGCTCTTAAGCTGCTTTAAGTATAGGTGCATGTCAAATGCTAGATTAATACGTTTTTTTCTTTGGTTTTTTTTTCCCTGAAATTTTATCAGGGAAGCTAAAGCATTCTATTTCAGAATAAAATGCTTTAAACTAACTAATACTTTGTCCAACTAAAAGCTTGGCCAAAGCCCATTAGTGTCATGAGCTTCTTATCTGGAGAAGTGACAACTCCATATGATTACTCTTAGGGATATCAGCATTATGACTGGTTGAGGATGAGAAGGAACAGTAAAAAAAAAATGAAAACTCCTTCCCCATTACCTCAACTACTGACATTTGAGATGGGAACAAGAGGAAAGTGAAAAGTGATGGAATTTGTTTAAATGGCTTTCCAAGAAAAGCTTATACTATAAAAACAGGTCTCTGGCCTGGATCTTTCTTC
This sequence comes from Vidua chalybeata, assembly GCF_026979565.1. NCBI lineage: Eukaryota > Metazoa > Chordata > Aves > Passeriformes > Viduidae > Vidua > Vidua chalybeata. Next base: position 72,614,117 of record NC_071532.1, on the reverse strand, counting down.
CTAAATACAACAGAGAGATATGAAGCTGAAATTGAAGCAGAAGCTGACATTGAAGGTCCTGTGGTTACCTAACATTTGGTCAGCAAAATCATGAAGAGTGAAAGAAGCATTTGGGAATCTTCCACTAAGCAGATCTACTAGTGGAATTCTTTTCACATTTAGTCACCTGTTTCCATGCATTTTACAAACCCACTAGAAGAATAAGTGATAGAGAGGATGAATAGAACTTCTGTATTTGTTTTGTGGAAACATTCTGCTGCTCACTAGCACTGTCTTCAGTGTCCTCATAATGAGGTGATGAAGCAAAGCAAAGCAAACTCTAAGGAACATGTGAAATTCTAACTTAGAGGCTCCAGTTCCTTCTATTTTGAAATTCAATTTAAAAATCTCCTATACCACAAGAGCATATAAGTCCTGAAGACATACAATCACAGTATGAACAAATCATTTTTTAACAGCAAGTGTAAGCAGTATATATGTAAAGGACATTATGAAAAGAAGCAGATATTGAGTTGATGAAACAGTATTGAAACTTTCTGCACAAAAACTGTACTGTCAAGGGAACAATACATCTAAATCCTTGTTTTCATTTAAGCCAAGAGCTTCAAAATATTCAAGTAGTGTAGATTAAGTTATTTTGTCTTTTTGCTAAAGGTTTAAATGCAGTTATGAAGGGTTTCTGCTAATTGCATATCCACTAAAAGGCCTAATTTTAGACTTCTTAGAGCTTTGCTCACCCTGATTTTTTAGAAGAACTTTATCAGATTCTCAGTTGCTTAGTAATTACACTGAACTCAGGGAGTACAGAGTGAAAATAGTCTATAGAGTCATGGTGAGGTTTATGGTCTCATATAGACCATCATTACATGGTCCCTGGCCTTACAAGAGGAAAAAAAAAAAGTGTTAGAATCTCACCTAAGCTTTTGGAATTCCCTTTTACACAGATGAGTTTAATAGCCATGCTCTGCTTCTCAAAACTGTTGTACCTTACTTCAAGGAGGCAGGGAAATTCAAAACAAATGTAGAAACAGTAACTACAATAAATATATACTAAGCAGCTGGAAAGGAAATATGCATAACATGCTACTACTACTACTTCTTCTTTTCACAGAATTAAACATTAAAAAAATAGAAAGAGGCATATCAGTAAAGGCAAATTTGTATTAATCAAGTCCCTGGGTGAGAGATCATGAAAAGAGGGCTGAAAAAAAATACCATTTTGATAATAATACCCAAGACATTAAATAAGGAAGAAACAGAAGAAAAAAAAAATGTTCATTGCACACTTACATTTATTTATGTAGCTTTCTTCTCCCTGCTATTCTTATGAATAATTTTTCTGGAAAGAAATTGAAACAGATTGAATTACATTGCTCTGGAAATTTGATATATTATTAATATTATTAGTATCCATTGTAGCAATCCAGTGAACTTTGTAACCTTAATGCATATATGATACAGATTTTCTTTTCATTGTTATTCTGAAGCAAATAGATATGGGGCTTTTATATTTTCTGTTCACCTAAATGGAACTTTCCCTTATACAAGACAGAGGTTGGCACTACACATTTCAGAAGTCACTTTGCAACATGCATCATCATCTTACCCTTACCTTGGCAGTTAGAGAGCTTGGTAGTTTGACAGCATGAGAGATTTTTGATCTTTCATTCTGTACCCTTAAGTTTCATAATTGCCCCCTGTTAATGATATGAAAAGACAGTGCCTCTTTCAACTATGGCAAACAGTTGATCTCTGCCACTTTGTCACAAACCTCTGTGCTGCCTCTTCAGCTCTAGATTGTGTCTCGGTTACTCAAATCACATTTTACACAGAAGCACACAGGTATCCCTGAAAGAGGACTTAGTGCACCTCCTTGCCAAAAAAAAAAAAAAAAAAGCAGAAGTCTGCACAGCTATTTGGAAGCATGTGATATTTATCTGACATATATACTAATATATTTTATCACAATTTGATAGAAAATCTATGGGGTAGTTCCTAACTAGATAGAAGTCGAAGCAAATTAATTTAGGGATTTGAACAAAGTATCTCAAGGTAAAACCACCTGCAAACTTACTCTGCTCTCAGCCTACAGAAAATGCTCATCAAGAGCTCATTCAAAGCAGTTTATCCATTGCTGACCTCAAGTTAAGACCATTTCCACAAACAGCAAGCCCTGTGTGACTGGTCCTTAACACAGCTGAGCTAACCCAGGCAGCTGGTTCAAGAGCCCAGGCTCATGAGCATCCCTGCACAGCTCCTGAGGTGGTGTGAGGTTTTTTTTCTTGAGAAGAAAGGATAAAACAAATATTGCACCCTGCAAATGGAGAGTATACAATGCTCAAATACTTTTTTAAGGAATGCCTTGTGCTTTAAACATAAAAGCATGCCTGTTAAGAAACAGGAAATGTACAGTTTGTTCTGGGCTGGAGGCTAAGGTCAACAGAACCTTACTGGTGCTAAGAACACTTTACACAGAGAGCTGTCAAAGGAGGATGCTCTGATTGCTAGCCAGCTCCGGGGGAAGGTCAAACCAAAGCTGTCCTAAATTTTTCTCACATAGCCAGTTTTAAACCAGTGCTTTTCTCCTGTTGTTTTTAACTAGTGAGAATTTGCTTTTTCATAAGGGACATCAGGCCTGTTGGTGTGGAGAATCAGTTTGGGGAGTATGTATGATGCTCTTGCCAGAAGTCCATGGTGCTGATGGAGAGATTTATACTTGAGTATGGTCAGTGTCCTCGGCTTGCAGCTGCAACGGATTATTTCCAACATTTTTTGAAAGGTCACTTGGTGCGTTTCTGTGTCAGCATTGTCAAGGATTTATGGACAGCAAGTAAAGGTCAATAATGCACACAAAATGGCCTGCCAAAATGAGTTGTGATCTACTAGTGGGTTGTTGCCCTCCAAAGTTCCACTAAACTGGAGACAACATACAGAAAACGCGCTTGTTAGTTTACCATGCTGTTTGGCAATTGCTCAGCATAGCTCAGGACTCCTGTTGAGCTATGAAAAAATCCACTAAAAGTTAGAATAGGAAAAATTTCAGTATATATCATCTTCATAGTCCCTTTTTCTTTCATGTACTTCCCCATTATTATGTAGTGGATTTTCATGGGTGTCCAGTGTATGCATGTTAAAAAAGAACTGATCGTATTCAGAGAAGAATTTGTCGATTTATGTTACTGTGCTACAGTATCCTTAACTGTGCAATATTTTCATTAAAAAAATGCTGCTGTCTATCTTGTATTAAATTAAGAAATGAAGAAGTGTGGCAAGTTGATATTATGAGATGCTTTTTTCATGGTTAATGGTAAAGACTGGACTATGTTGTCACATCTTACAACAGTAACAGCCAATAGCTTCACATGAGGAACAGAGCACAAAGATAAACTTCACCCCCATCCTCACCATCCAGATTGCATCCAGACCATTACATGTATCATCAACTGACTGACCCATCCTCCATCAGTTTGGATCCATTTAGCTTTTGGCTTATAGTCAAAATCTATAGCTCTAGGAAATACAGAAGAGGAAGACTGTCTAAGTCACCCTGTCAACATGCACAGTGATCCACTGAGCTCAGACCCAGTGCAGCAGCCTTCATCACACCCTGCTCAGCCAGCCATGCCAGTTCTCACAAACACTGCTAAAAAACACCATCCCCAAAGCAAAGATATGTGATGAGCACTGAGGTACTCCCAGGAGGAGGGGTCACCAAGTAACAATTAACTCCTCCCAAGTTGTCACTTCCCCTTGTGCAGAGAACAAAACCCAGACTCCTCTTCTGTAATCCAGCCAGGAGATCCTGCAATGAACAACAGAGTATTGTTCCTCCTAAAATCCCTTAATATTTCCCCAAGAATTTGACTGCCTTTTCCTTCAGATTTTTCCTGCCTCTTTGAGATACTAGAAAGGGCACCCTGCTCTGACCCCTCTTCTCTTTGGCCTTGGGTGAGATGGCTGAGTGACTGCTTTCTCCTGGTTACCTGTTTAAAGCTGCAAGGAGACACAGGCCCCCAAATAGAAAATCCTTTGGGGAGTTTGGTATTTGTGCCCTGCCCCCCAAACTAGCATGCAGAAGTTAGCACAGTTACCATGTTTTTGATCAGATGAAGGTCCCTCCTTCAACCTGCTTCTATTTTCTTGCTGTTGCTAAAAAAAGTTATGGAATTACATCAAAGACTAAATGAAAGTAAAATTTTTTTTTTTTCCTTCTGTATGTAATGTTACCCATTTCTGTGTCTGTACTCTTTTCAAGGAAGTCAGGCAATCAGAATTCTCCTGTTATGCTTTCATTCCTTAGCCGTTGTTTGTGCTGTTGCTCCAGCCTGCCCTAGTGTGATAATCCACTGGGCAATAATTATCGTATTATATTTTATATTACATTAGAAATGAGGCAAGCAGGCTTACTGTGATGTTCTCTCCATGAGCTCGAGGAGTGAAATGGAGAGAATTAATACAGAGAGAAACTACTTTTAAATCTCAGAGCAGTACTTCATTTTAAGGTTTTTTTTTTTCATTGCTGGGATTCATTCCAAGTTTAATGAAACAGAATTTCTCGGTCATATTTCCACATTACATTTCCATCTTTCATTAAAGTAGAGCCAGAAAAGCACTTAAGCACATGCTTAAAACTTCAAAATGCATTCTCAACATATTGCCTAATTCCTGTGATATTTTTGTTCACTGGGGGTCTTCACAAGTTCAGACTAATACTAGATATTGGCTTTGATTTAGATAAAAGCATTCTTGTCCTAAATGAGGTCAAATACAGCAAGGCCAAAACCTGAAATCTTCACATATGCTGTGGGAGACAGATACTATCACTCTTCCCTGTGCAGCTAAAACTTTGGCCAGTTACACACAAGATGAAGAGAAATATCTAACTCCTCTAAGTTCCTTGCCACAGACAGCTGGCCCATTTGCTAGCCCATGGGCTAGGCTGGCTCAGATTCTAACACCAAGGGCAATGACTACTTCCAGCAGAGTGGCTTGCCAAGTACGGTGCTATCCAAAATGAGCTTTAAAAACAGTAAAAGTGGCAGGTCCCAGTTTGTTTTGTTTTTTTTTTTTTTTAAGAAAGCCCTGAGCTTTTGTTGTTATAACTGGTTTCCCTCTGTCAAAGAAAGGGCATTTTGTACTTGAGGATGTTCTCTCAGTTACTTCCTTAGGGACCCCATGTCCTCACATAAATTGCAGGATTTCCTAAGTAGTTCATGAACAGGCCAAATTTTAAAACCGTTTCAAAACAATATTTTGTTCAGTAGTCTTTTTGAGGAAGGTTCAGCTCCCAGTGAGCAGGAGCACATTATTTCAATACAGTGGAACTGAGACCTTTAAAGGGGTTTAGGCTGTTCTTTATATCTTCCAGAAAACCTTGCTCTGAACTGAATCACATATTCCCAGCGTCTGCTCCTTGTTCTCACCTATTCTCCTTCTTTCACCTGAGGAGTTAGGTAATGTCTGGCCCCAGTACAATAAGACCCCCGCCCCTTTTAAAGACCATCTTATTCTAGAACAACGTTGTTTATGTCTTCCATATGGCCTATCATTAGTGTTATCCTTGATTCTCTGTCTCCCACTTTCCTCTTGTGCAATAAAAGAGATGAAGTAGCACATTGTAAAAGAATGTGTTTGCAAGATAGAATAGACATCTGTCTCTCTCTTTCAGAGGCTGCTGCAAGAACACAGTTGCTACCTGTTTTGCCAATTTGACCCCAACATGTCTAGGGCCTCTCAGAGCAATTGTGTGTGAACACATCAATCTGTTCATGAGCAATAGCTCTGTGCCTGAGATGGCCATTGATTTTATTTTTTTGTACTGTTACTGGCACACTTGTGAAAACCTGCACAAGTTGTTTGTATTGTTAAAAAAGATGTTAAGGAACTTTTGGGGAAGATGTGACCTGATTTTCCTGGAATATTTTATAAATTCTTGTCTTGTTTTTTTCAAAGCCCTGCATGCTCGGGCAAGGCCAAGAAGATGCTTCTACTTGAAATTGAAGACTTCTTTTTTTGAACATTTCCAAGAAAAAAAAAAAATCCACTCCAACTAGACCACAATAAATTGCCTTAGATCTGTCTGTGACAGATCTAAAAATTAGTAAGGATAATTTCATCAATTAAAACCACCTGCTGTTTGATTTATGACAGCATCTAAGAATCAATGAGCACAGTGTACATTGTTGTAAGACAGGCTCATTTTGCCTTCTCTTTCTCTTTTACACCATTGTAATTCAAGAATGCCTTCTTTATTTGCCTCTATTAGTTTGCTGTAAAACTGTATGAAGGTGGACAGCTTCTGACTGCAGTGAAGGCAACCTCCTATCTTGTGCTGCAGTGGCTGGGATGGGAATCAGGCAGAAAAACTTCAAAACTGGTCTTTAACCACATACTTGGTGCCCTGTCAAGGTTAACAATGTCTGGAAATCAGCTTGTTTGGCTCATTTCACTGTCTGCTAGCCATAAGGTCATTGGGAAAAAAAAAATTGATAGTATGTCTTCTCTTATTATTGCATGAAAAAGGATATAGAAACATAAACAACCCCAAAACATCTGTCTTTCTGGATTATTTGAGAATAACCTGATCTTAATGAAGATGTAAATGGTATCAGAATCTGAAACATAGACTCTAATGGGAAGATAAATTATTGTTTCTCTTCTGTTTCCTAAGTGATCAGACTCACAGGCACTTCTCCTTGTTTTTCATCCTAGACATAAGAAAAAGACATTTTTAAAAACCCTATATCTATTCTTTTCTCTTCACTGAAGATCTGGTGTGTCACTGGTTACTCACAGAAAACCACTGCTGGATTTGCTGAAATATTTTTGGAATGAGGCATGTAGATGTGGGTAGATTTGTTATAGTTATAGTTATTTTTCTCATGCAAAAGATAGCAGATCAACCAACACAGATAAACAAAAGCATACTAGTTGCTAGTAAGTTCTCTCAATCTTTCTTTTTAAATTAGAGGAAGCTTAAGTAACTGTGTTCCCACCAATTTCATTTTGTGGTCTTGTGTCTGTGCTCCTTCTACACACATCCATCCGTTTCCAGACAGAAATTTATTCTATAGATCTGTGTGCCTCTTTGTTATCCTTGTAAGAACCTGAACAGCTATTGCCTCAGTCATTTTTCTATTGTCTGCCTTCTGAAATCTCTTTTATTTGGATTTTTCTACAAGGTCAGGAACAAAATAAATTAAAATCTATGGGAAAATCAAGATGTTTCCTCAGATTGTCACGGGTTTTGGGAGTAAAACTGACCAACTGACCAAGACACTGATTAGATTATTCATAGCTGCAGCAGCTTAGCAATAGATAACCGCTTTCCAGGGCATGGAGGTGTACAGGTGCTTGTTATTTTAATATCATTGCCTCTGACTGACAGTAAAAATGAATTGGAAGAGTGTTTTTGAAAAACCTATATGTATAATACACTTACACCAAGACACAGTTGGACCTCTACACTTGTCTATTTAACACTATTTAATTCAAATTACATGCTGCCAAAGTCTTCTTTTCTCTAGCATACTCACTGCTGTGTAATTTATGGTGTCATGCATTTCCATTCTGTTACACATAAATTACATGTTTGTGGCAAATAAAAAGATAAGTGCAATCCATATTGCAAATGCATTGTGCCACTAAATTTGCATGCTTTCTCCTTGTTCTTCTTCACCTCATTGAATTTATGTGTTCATTGTAGCAATGTCTGATATCACAATGCATTTCCTTTTATCAGTTATATTTGGATTTTAAAGCTAGCTGTTTACAGTTTATGACAATGAACTGTTTATGATGATGTAATACATTGTCATAGCAATCTTCACTATCTCCCCAAAAAATTTCCAAGTTATGGTAACAAAAATACACTGAACTGAAATATTACAGTAAAAGTAAGGATACTGCTTGAAATTACACATATTTTTTTCTCTAATTTTATTACTATTTAAGATAGCCGTCCTAAATCAGGTTATTATTTTTAAAAAATGAAGTCACTTTACAGATTCAAATCCACTTGTAAGAAGACATTTTTTAATCTTAGTTTATCTCCTCATGCAGTAGACCATCTAGCCTTTTCAAGGCACATAAAGTGATCTACTAACTAGATTTGAATGGATAGTAATGAGATAACTTTAAATACAATAAAATAAGCAGTTCTGTGAGAAGATAACCCACTGAATTTCACTCTCTAAGGTCTGGTGTCTTGTGTCTAAGATTCCATGTTTGGATGTTGTGTAAAAGAAAAGCTTGTGTCTCACTTTATTTGAGCTGTGGCACACGTGGTCTCTTGCTTCTCTGCAGCATTCTATTTTTACAAAATTTTTGAGAATTTAGATTCACGTGTAGTTGCATGAGCTTCAAGCTTCATTCTCTTAGGAAATTATGACAACTAGAAAGAGAGGTTTGGAGATTTTTCACTGAAACAAGTCAGTACAGCCTCACCTCAGTGAACTGAAGTGACTTGCTGAGAAGCCAAGTGCTAAAAATAGATAGTAATTAAAATGGAAATATTGGGCTGGGCAAACTCCACCTGAATGCTCTCTCTCCTCTGCAACTCCTTGAAATACAAGGAGTATTTGAATTTGAATTTGACTGTAATTGAATTTGAAAGAATTATTCACATGTTCATAAAGTAGCATGTTTTTAAGTGAGCATTAAAAACAGCACTTTAGAACAGCCATTGTGCACGCACCCTGTAATCAAAATACAGCTAATTCCTTTAAGGCATAAACTAAAAGTTCAGTTCTCACTCTTGACTTTTTGATGGTATTTCTGTAACAATTCCATTCTGGTGCAGGAAAAACAATGCCATGAAAAAAATGGAAATGCTGTTTCTCTGTTTACTTCCATCACCTTCTGATAAACTACCAGGATATGCTCACAGTAATTTGCAATGTTATGGAGTATCTGTATTTTGCCCATCCCTGTGAAGCTCTTACCTAATAAAGTCCTACATAATAAGTAAGTAAACTAAAACTGAAATATGAGCTCTTGATATTGTTTGAAAATGATAATATTAAATAACTTCTGTTTAAAAAGGTTTCCTGTGATAAATCACAATTTGTTGAAAATTCAAATGAATTAATGTTTTTAAAAAAGAGAAGCAGAAAACAGAGAACTTCAGTCTTCTTTAAATTGTCTCCATAAATAATAACTTCTTCAATTAATCTGATTCAGTACATTAATCAAACATTATTGATTAGTATACTGAAAATGTGATGTGCTGATGTGGCTGGTGAGGGAGTTGCTTAAGCTATAGAAGTCTTTAAACAATTCCTTCCCCCAGCAGGGTGATCTCAGGTGGGATGTTAAATGTATGCTCAGCCACTGGTTGCAAGAAGTCACTAAAGCAAACACTGAAGCACCTTGGTGAAGGCAATTGGAGCCTCAATACTATCAACTGACAGTTCTGCTCAGTGACCCTCTCAGATCTTAGAAAAGGTCTTTTCAGATTCTGGGTCTTGCTTTATTGATTTCAATCAGCAGCTTTTCCTAAGAGCCCCACTTCGAAATAGCCCTGCCTGAATTTCTATTCTCTAGCCCAAGTTTTATCTCATAGTTTTTGTTCACATTTGACATCATTCAGATAAATTACAGGAGAGGATTTTTTTGTGTGTACTTGTTTCCCTACCTACATTTTTTTTTAATTATGTTTGTTCCCAACACAAGTAAATCTTTCTGTTTACTTATGCTTTCAGTCACTCTATTGAGGGAGGTACACTGAACTGCCTCAAGTGTTGTTTTCAAAATGTTTTTACATTTTTGGCCATGCTTCAGTGGGACCAAAGTATTTCTGTCAACAACTTCATTAATGCCAGGATTTTACCACTGCCTCTTGAATACTGGAGGCAGCCCACTGGAGGCTCTCTCACCACTCAAACCCCCATGCTTTCCTCTTATCCCTAACAGAGCAGCAGAGGCTTTGGTAGCCCACACACTACAGTGGCACAGGCTGGAGAGGGACAGGCAGCTGCTGCTCTGCACCAGGACACAGAAGTCAGAGCAGAAGGGCAGAAAGTCAGCCCCATCATGCTTCTCCCCCATGGGAGGCTGCACCCGCTGCACCACATCAGTGACGGCGCGGAGCAAAGCACATGGGGGGAGGCAAAGTCACTTAAGCCGTGTTTGCACCTCCTAACTTCTATAGTTCTTGGCATAAAGTAGAGCAGCCTAAAGGGCTTTTTGATGGTTAATGCTCAAGAAGAGGGGAACGAGTATTTCAGACAGTAAAAACGTTTCAAAATTTTTCTCATTTGCTGTTGTTTTTTTGTTGATGCTTTTGTTAAATTAAGAAAGCTATTGGGAAATCCTCAGCAGAAACTGAGAATGGGTTCCTGATGGCTGGCTGGATTTTGCCAAAATCCGTTTTAAGGTTTGCTTAGAATAAGCTCAAATCAGGTTGCCATATGGAATTACTCCGTGCAGCAATCTGACCTAGAGCAAAACTGAACAAAGCTGAGACTATTTACTAAAATCCTAAACCACTGGCTGTTTTGCGTCTCTCCCACACTGGATCTAATTCCCTAAGTAAATAAGCACATATTAAGTTAAAAACCCAAGTCAATGAATAGACCAAATAGTTGTACACAAGGTAGGCTCTTTCATGACACACAAAGCACAGCCATGGGTCAACATTCAAGCCTGAGACTGTCTCAAAGCTTGTCAGCACCTGCAGTTTAGCATATTTACTACTGTAGCCAAGAAGATTGATCACAGGAAGCCAAAGCTGTTCAGTAAAAAAAAATAAAAATAAGTATCAGCTGTTTTCTATGAGAAGCCTGTTAGATAACCAGCCTAATGAAACCATGAGCATTTCTCTTGAGCTCAAGAAACACTCATGCAGAAGAGGGTACTGGAGTCATTTTAATACTTTGCAGTTGTTTTGGAGGTTAAATAAAAAGCAGCACAGAAGAAAGGATCTGCCTTTGTGATTAGAGAAAAGTCAGAAACATAACATCAAAATGCACAGTTGTGCCCTTGATGAAAATAGACTTAACATTTAGGCTGTATTTTTCACCTCACTAGTGCTCTCCAAATTGAAAACACAAAGGATGCCTTTCACTGGTATTCTTTAAAAAAAAATGACGCAACTGTCCCACAGAGAAACCAGACAGACAAAACATAGTACTGTTTTTGTTAAAATAATTCATAACTTGATGAAATGTCCTGTGTCAGAATCAAGAAGCTTCAAATGAAAAATGCATCTAACTCCTGTCAAAACTGTATAAGCTGTTTGCAGTCTCGGCTCTCCCCATCCTGGGCTCCAAATGGATGTTATAGTAAAAGAAAAGGAGCAAAATGCTTAGCAGACAGCAATCTTAATGTCTTTTGACAGGACACATCACCAATTTAGAAAACACTGATACATGGATACATGGAATTTTGGCTAGCTTGTACACACCAGCATGGTGTCACCAGCCATCCCTCTGGCACAGTACAAATGCCCTTTTACTTGCCCTTACCAGGGAAGGTAAAGTTGCCTTACCTGGTGCATGCAGGTAGGACTCCACTGGGCAAGCATTTACTCTGTGTGATGACAATAATCTCTTGCATCTTCACGGAGTTTTGCTATACAGTATAGGAGAAAAAGTATAGCTTCACATCTTCTGATACCTTCTTCCTTGTTTTTCTTACTCTTTGTGAAGATAATAGCACAGAAGAAAGGTGGCAGCCTTATGTGCTTTACCTCATAAAATAGACAATGCTAATGTAAAAAAGTATTTTTAAATGGTGGTATGATGCTCATTGCTATTTCAGCTCTCTTGCATTTGATAACTCTCTACAAGCTAGAGGGCCACCTTGTTTACTATGTGATGAACTGGTAGGCAGGCAATCATGGCAGGTAGCAGAAATCAAGGCTGCTCTAGCAGATCCCAAGTATCCAGACAGCTCAGAACTGTCTCAAGCTTCAAGAGTCATAGAAGGAGCTATAGAAAGATTACAGCTTGCCCTTTGAAAGTGAATGAGATTGTCTCTGGAAATATATCTTGAGGAGAAATTGAAAGCATGCAGCTTGAAAAAGTACCTAAAACTCTTATCACCATATTCTCATGCCTCCTTGTCAGAAAAAGTAAAAAAATATCCAAAAATGTAATACATTTGATAATGTACAAGTTTATCTACTTGCAACAGAGCATTGATATAACTTTGAAATATATCAAACTAACAATTCCTAGTCATATGGTTGCATGTGAAAATTGGCTCCCATGTGAAACTTACCACTGTTACACCAGCTACATAATCATGGAGCTTAAAGTCAGTTGAAAGCTTGAAATATGCTGATACTTTTTGGGTTCTATTTTCCAGGTGTTGGTTTCTGCTCTGCATTTTATATTAATACTGTTATTTTAGAATACTTTTATTTATAGATTTTAAAATAGTATCGATCAAAAAGGAAAAATATAGATAACATGACAAAATGGCAAAATTGATGACAGTTCATTATAATAATGCATAAATGAAAAATAGTTATGAGATGAACAGCAATAATGAACATTTAATTATTTGCATGTAATTTAATGCATGTTTAGAAAATGACCCAATTTCTAAGTTTCCCTCTCAGATGCATCTGGTTGTAGCATTTTTTGTTATTTTCAAATACAGGTGTATGTCCCCTGCTCTCAGTTTTCATCTTTACCTTCTGTTTTCAGGCCAGAAGTGATGACGTTTTGCAATGCAGCTAATGTAGCTTGCATATTTGGTGTGCTGAAGGCACCTATCACCTTTTATCTGTAGATTTTCTGAAAAGTTCATCACCTCCATTCCCTCAAACAGTAGCTTTCTCGTAGCAGAACAAATGCCTGAGAGAAAAAGATTGCAGGGTTCTCAGAATGATGTTGACACTAGCTGCATAAAGGAGGGAAATGGAAAAGGGAGATATTGCCAGATAGCCATTTTCCTCATCAAAAGCAACACACAATTTTCAGGATCAGGAGAAGAAGCTAAAGCTGAGCAAGCTAGATCACAGACCAGGGCTTGGGGCAGAAGGGAAAAAAGGGAAATAGAACAGAAAATTCCTGTGAAAGACAAAATCAAGATGACAGACTGTGGGAGAAAAGCAATGGCAGAGTGTGGCAGAGAGAGGTGTCTGCAAGGAAGAGAAATCTTGGTAATGGTGAGGCCGAGCTCTTTCCATGTATACACAGCCTTGCACCTGGCCTGGGGACCACAGTCCAGAATGCTGCATGCATGCATAAGCCATGTAGTCCATCAGGCTTAGTGATGTGGTAGATAGCCCTTTTTTACTCACACAGGCACACAGCAGGCTATTTGCGACCCTCTGACAGTCAGAGGAGCTATATCAAATGAAATTGCTGATGCTGAAGCCTCTGATGGCCACCATATGTGGATAGAGGAAGTTCCTGATGGTATTGCACACTTTTATTACAATGGCCACGACAGCAGATTTCCTCAGTGCAGAATGATTTGCCAATGAGCATGGAAATCAAGAGTGAATAGACACCAGTGGGCAATAGCTATCTTCAGGCACCAGAAAAGAGACAAAGGAGCAGGCATGGAAATGGCAGGACTTGAAATAGGCAGACACTCAGATTTGTTGCAGTGCTTAACATGGACATACTATTCTTGTCCTATGGAAGACAATGTGGTCTCATGACTGCCTGTGGACCTTAGTGTAGGCTTCAAAGAGAGAGAGGTAGGCCAAAAAAGGGCATTTCTGAAACCTCTCACCTATGAAGAGAGACAGAGAGCAAGAAACAGAGGGAGAGAAAAGAAAGAAAAAGAAAGAAAAGAAAGAAAAGAAAGAAAGAAAAAAGAGAAAGATAAATAGAAAAAGAAAGAAAGAAAGAAAGAAAGAAAGAAAGAAAGAAAGAAAGAAAGAAAAGAAAGAAAGAAAGAAAAAGAGAAAAAAAAAAAGAAAGAAATAAAGAAAGAAAGAAAAGAAATGAAGAAAAGGAAGAAAAAAGAGAGAAAAAGAGAAACAGAAAAAGAAAGAAAGAGAAAAAGAAAGAAAGAAAGAAAGAAAGAAAGAAAGAAAGAAAGAAAGAAAGAAAGAAAGAAAGAAAGAAAGAAGAAAGAAAGAAAGAAAGAAAGAAAGAAAGAAAGAAAGAAAGAAAGAAAGAAAGAAAGAAAAAGAAAGAAAGAAAGAAAGAAAGAAAGAAAGAAAGAAAGAAAGAAAGAAAGAAAAAAGAAAGAAAGAAAGGAAAGGAAAGGAAGGAAAGGAAAGGAAAGGAAAGGAAAGAAAGGAAAGGAAAGGAAAGGAAAGGAAGGAAAGGAAAGGAAGGAAAGGAAAGGAAAGGAAAGGAAAGGAAAGGAAAGGAAAGGAAAGGAAAGGAAAGGAAAGGAAAGGAAAGGAAAGGAAAGGAAAGGAAAGGAAAGGAAAGGAAAGGAAAGGAAAAAGGAAAGGAAAGGAAAGGAAAGGAAAGGAAAGGAAGGAAAGGAAAGGAAAGGAAAGGAAAGGAAGGAAAGGAAAGGAAAGGAAAGGAAAGGAAAGGAAAGGAAAGGAAAGGAAAGGAAAGGAAAGGAAAGGAAAGGAAGGAAAGGAAGGAAAGGAAAGGAAAGGAAAGGAAAGGAAAGGAAAGGAAAGGAAAGGAAAGGAAAGGAAAGGAAAGGAAAGGAAAGGAAAGGAAAGGAAAGAAAAGAAAAGAAAAGAAAAGAAAAGAAAAGAAAAGGACACTCTGCATGTTTTGCACTGCTAAAGAGCACCATTTGGTGAAAAGATAAATGCCATTTCCTACCTGCATGAGAACCAGGACCAAAATTCAGACCAAGGAGAGGGGAAGTGCCTAAATTAGCCCATAGGAAATGCCAACATCATGAATGCAGTTCAAACTTCTAACTCAAAGCTGCAGGGTATTCCCCAGACCTCAGGAGTGTCTCTAAGAACCAAGCACCTACATCCATGCAGGAGGAAAGGGCTGGTGACAAAGCTCCATTTTATGCTTTTAATTTACCTGAGACTCAAAACTGACTCTTCTGTGCATCACACCCCTGATGCTTATGTATTTGCCCTGTCTTGTGAGTGGGAAATATGTGGACAACCCCTTTCTCTCCAGAGAAAGCTGCTCTGTCACCTGACCATAGCACCAGTGTCACTCTCTGAGACCATCTGTCTTGCATTTGTTCCCTGCAGGGAAGAGACTCAGTGACAGTGTCTGAGAGGACAGGGTTTGATGGCTCAGAAACTGGACTAGAAAGTAAGAGCTGTGACTTAGAACTCAAGCCCAGAAGGACCTAAACCCCAGACCAGGCAAGGGTTACAGCAGCTCAGATGCTGCACATTGGCTCCTATCACTCTGTGTTGATTGAGATATCCAAGCACAAACCCTCAGGTCATAGTCACCTCTCAGGCCTGGGTGCAGTTAAACAGAACTTCTCCCCTATTCCTGTGTCAGAGCACTGCTCCCTGAGTACACTGTTTTAAATACTAAATGGGCATCATACTCCGAGTCAGCAAGATGATTCAGCTGAGTCACAGGGGTGCCTCAGGATGGCTTCAAGAAATAAGGCAGATGATTCACAAAGTAGATCATTAATCTTAATTAAGTTCTTCCTTAAAGAATAGTATTTGAGCAGATTGAAGCATCTTGAATGAGGTAGCAGTATCTTATCAGTGTCTCTTCACAGTTGATAAACTCCACTCAAGATTCAGGGAGCATTTAGGATTCACAAGAACCAAAATAAATTACTTTACCCTGTCTCCTCACAATGCTAAGAAATACTCTCATTAATTAAAATAGATTCCTGAAAATGTATACTATATAGGACAATCCTTAGTTTAAAAATCTAGAAAAACAGACAAAAATTGCGTATCGGTAGCTATATTTTAAACAAACAAAAAAAATCTTCACATAATAAATACATCTTATGCACATTAACTTCAAATTTACTTCAGAAAGCTATTTACAATATAAATAATTATAAATGGGAACACTTTGCAAGATATTGTTGACATAACTAAATTATATTTTCTACATTACATTCCAAAGGAAAACTACAGATGTTATGCTACAATATCACTAGACCCTTTACATTGCAAAGCATGATATTTGAAACACTGGCAATCTGTGTCTTTTTGTCCTTAAATGTAACCATTAATGTTTAAAGCAAACATGAAATTCTTCATCATGTCTCAAGTGCTTTCTTTTTATTAGATTAGTATATTTTATGCATTGAAATATTTACCTTGGGAAAAAAGTTGCAGTGCCCTAAACATACTTTTTCTAATAGACTTTATTTCCTTAGAATGTAAAGGTGCCAAAATTTTGTATTGTGCGCAAAAGATTGTTTCTTGCACTTTGAAACTTCCCACTGTATCAATAGCTGAAAAGGAAAACAACAAATGCAGTCCAAATTGCAATAAATAAAAATTTTTAAAATTACATTTGGAATCCTAGAACAATAGGAAAGATTGAGTAATTTGTGTGAGAGGGGAGTTAAATAGAGAATACAACCAGAAAAAAAGCTTTTTTCATACTATATTTGATTTTTCCTTTCAAATACAGCTTTATAGGTGGAGTAATAAATTAACTCTTTTCAAAAAGGGATATATTCCTAACAACTTAGAGCCAGATTTATCTACAGAACTCTTGTATACATAAGTTAAATGTCGCAGCATTTTTTTTTTCATTAATACATGGCCTAAGGAAATGTGAAATGGAATCACTCTAGTGCTCTCACTGTTCTGAGCAGAGGACTATTTTATTTTTCTGGTCTTCAAAATAACAGCTAAATCCTCAGATAAACCTCTAGAAGACTTTCAAAACACCAAACTAAAGGGTTACAGAAATCTGGGGGGGGGTTATTTGCTTTTTTGTTGTTTTTTTGGGGGTTGGTTTGGAGTGGTTTTGGTTTGGGTTTTTTTTTTTTTTTTTTTGCCTCTCAGTGCACACAGCTGAAATGTTTAACCATCAATACTAACTGCAGATAAAGTAGTTTATGCTCCACACTGTGAAGCTATCTGGAGTTAAGCCAGTATACCTACAAGAAAACATGTTCATCCACCATTGTTCCTAATAACAAAGCCTGTATTGCCTTTAGGCTCTTAGGTGCTTTAAGTAAACTTGCAACTCAAGGAAAGAGCAGGGCCTGAATCCATTTGCTGCTAGACATTAACTATAGCCACCTTAAAATAGACATAGCTGGGTCTAATCCTGGAACTGTGTGCTATAATCCCCATTCCGTACAGGTTTGTATGCAGAAGGTCTGAAACCAACGTGGATGCCACAGTTTTGTTCCGTGACTGAAATGTTATGTGACCTTTGGAACAGCCAGGCTGATTTTCTGGGGTGGCTGTGCCTTTTCCAGAAATAATATGCCACCTTTTATTTTTTCCAATTCACTCAGCATGCTCACATAAATGAACATATGGTGGTTAACATACTTAGGGACATTAATGAATAAATGCTGCATGTGTAGAGACAAAAATGAGATTCAGATAACAGTGATTAAAGGACTTTAAAAGAGCAGAATTTCACTGTGTAACCCACAGTTACAGTATTGCAGACAGATCAACAACAAGCCATTTTTAAAGCTTAAGAAATACTTTTGGGGCTCTTCAACTGGGAGAGATGCACTCATTTTTTCAGAACATAAATAACTATTTTATGGAAACACAGCCATAAGAGTTATTATCTTCCATAGATCCATGCTCACATCTTAAGATTTCAGGAAAAAAGAATTATAATACAACCCTCAAACCTATTATTAGAAGTCAGCTTTCCTTCCCTTGCACATGCTAAGTAGTACCTTACTCCACAAATATTCCCATTTGAATAAATGGGACAAATTGCTGAGTAAGGTTATTCTTTCAATTTAAGAGTTGCATTGCAAATTTGTCCAGAATCACAAACTCTATGCTCATGGGGTGAGATTTCATATAAAGACTAGAGGATTTTTATTTCTTTAAACGAAAGAGATGTACTAAGATTGTAATGCACAAAAACCATAATGCACCATCCACTGACATCAATAAGAAATGGTTTGAAAGAGCTGTGGTCACTCTGTATTTGCAGTAGTTGCAAAATATTAATTTTATGTTAATAGTAAACCAGTATAATATTACAGAAATGATGCAATACAGCAATTTATATTGTTTCTATTCCAAAACACAACATACATACCTTATTTAAAATTATAACCTTTAGCTAATGTAATACATTTGAAACTTATTTGGTTCAAATGCCTTGCATTTTTCAATTTTGCAAGAAATTTCTTCCCATCTGATTTGGAAAAGGGAGAAACATAAAAAAAGAGATTATATCCTTGAAGGATACTAAATGAAAATTTGAATTACATAAATATGTAATGGAAAAAATAAGCTTTATACCATATTGAAAAGCACATGTAATATGAGCTGCAGTGATATTATATGCTATAATTAAGATTTGCAGAATTGCTTTCATGTAGCATGAAGCATGCAGATCTATGTTTGCAAAACTCAATGCTTTCTGTCAATTTAGAAGAAATTCCTGGCTATCTAAAGAAGCAGGATAGCAAACAAGCTGACAAAAGACATTAATCTCCAGCATACTGTACTGAAGTGCTAAGGACTGCCAGTTGCTGGAATCCCATGAGGAGAGAGCGCTTCAGCCTTTGCTTGTAGCACAACATGGCTGCATGTAGAGATATCTCTACTGATTTATTCCATTCATTACAGTGCATTTTTTGCCTTTGTAGTGGACTAGAACTATTGAAAATAGGAATAAATAACTACAGTCTTGGGATCACTGTAAATAAGGATGGGGGACTTTTACTGTATAGCACACAGGCCTTTTTTCCTAGGTGAAATCATGTAGCATCTTATGCTGTGCCTGTTGCTCTTATAAGTCTTCTATTTTTCAAAGGTGCCTGTCAGAATGCAAATGCAACAGTCACCAAAGTGTGGTTTCCTGGCTACTTGTGGCCATTAGACCATAGCCAGGGAACTGCAGCTGGTCTGCAGAACTCTGTTGCCTTTTAACTAAAAGCTTGAGAGCAAGGGTGCTTCGTGATCCCAAGAAATTTGAGTGCTGAGAAAACCCTATTCATTCAAAGAGTTTAGGAGACTCTTGTAATACAAAGTAATATTGACACTTAGGTGTGGTTTTAGATGTACTTGTAGGGGTAGTATGATACCATGTACCTCTAATCTAATTCGCTTTACAAATTGTATTTTAATACTGTAAAATGAGACTCCAAGTACAAGTTTATTCATATTATTCATAGGAACAAGTGAAATAAATACGTATCCAGAACTAAATTTATCAAAAATACTTTCTTATTCCTATGCTTTAGGAATATATACAATTGTTGGGCTGAAATAAGTCCAGTTTGGTCCATTTCTTCCTCTCAGTTAACAGTTGTCAGGGTTTTTCTTCCCTCAATTATTTGCCTTGTTATCTTAAAACAAACAAACAAAAAAAAATCTCTATCTGCTTCTCTTTTTGACCTTCATTATCCATTTGGCAATGAGTCAAATAAACTTCATGCCAAATCATTTTGTTCTCATTCTGCCTTGGCTATCATTTAGTGCCCTGTCTCTCATTTCTGCCGCTAGTTCAAATAGTTTTAGACCATTATTTATCTCTCCTCTGTGCAGAGTTTGGTGCATATCAGTGACATTACCCCTTACTCCTTTCCCTTACAAAGATGACAGACCCAGTTTATTTAAAGTTTTTATTAGATCTTTCAGTCTCTTTATCTTTTGCTGAGCTCTGCTCCACCTTTTTTGTTACGAGGTTTAGATAATAAAGACCAGACTCTGTTGTTCTCCCTTGTGTTCAACATGCATTTCACCAGGAGCGATCACACTGCAGTCAACAAAGGTTGCTTATGGAGTAAGGTACTACTCAATTCAAGATTCACAATCTGCTTTGGAGTGATCAGGACTATACACAGTATTCCAAGTTCAGAGAGGTAATTTCCTCTGCTTTCAAGTACACCTCTACTTACGTGGTTTATAGTGTTATTATTTAGCTTTTGCTTCTGATTAGTTTTATTTGGAAACAGTATTTTTAACCCACTCATAGCATGCTGGTTTATATTTAGTCCCATTGATGACTCAGTCCCATATGTTGAGCTTCTGAATGTTACAAATTAAGCTAGTCTTAGAGCTAATCTCATTTTAGTAACCACCTCAGGTCCCCTTTTCTCCACATTGGCATAAGAGGGAGCAGTGGTCCCTCCTGTTGCAGTCAAATTTGGGAGCATATAAATGCCATACAAAAAAGGACAGGTCTAGCAATTGTGACTACAAACATCCTATTTTACATTTTTAGCATATGTTTGCATTTATTCTTTTCCAATCAATCAGTGTCTTTGTTCATGTGGTTATTAAAAAAGCTTTTTAAGTTCCTCTGCCTCTTTTGATGTCTTGTATAACTCCAGGACAGGGCCTGATAATACCAGCATTCTTAATACAATTTAATTCATTGGAACACTGATTTTCTGCTACTTTTTAATGTACATATGGCTGATTTTGATATCCAGAATATTTTTTGATATTCATTAAATCATCTGCTGCAATCAAGAAGAGAATTCATATTTCTTTATCAAGGTCATGCCTGTTACTTCACTGTGTTTCAGACAGAGTAGTTATGATATTCTATACTCTCTTAATTTACTCCAAAACTTTATCAGAAGTTAGATAAACTGCCAAAGAGTTTTTACCTGTTCTTGACTCATGTATTTTTACATTTATGCAACTGCATTTGTATTTTACAGTAATATTTCTATTATTCTATTGAGTTCCTTCTATGTTTCAAATTAATTCTTAATTATTCAGCCACTTTTCCTTATTTTATAATTATTACTAAATGGCATACATAGCTACAGGGTTAAGTGTTTTTCTTAGACCATTCCTAGTTCCAGTCTATTCTCCCTGTTTCTCCAGGCAATTTTCTTCCATTTCACTCCACTACGCACCATGGGCAACCTTTCAAAAACATGAGAAGCATCTCCCATCTCTACAGCAAGACAAGCAAGCCCTTTGTGTTTCTCAAAACTACAGTGAGAACGCCCCTCTCTTTTTAATACAGTAGAAGTAAATATTTGACCATACTAATGATAAGGACTCTTTTCAAATCAAGCATATGTAAATAGCTATGTTTGTGAGTACACAAGGACATAACAATTCGAGGAGTTCTCTCTTCTTTCTCCTTTTTTGATGTTATATTGGTCAGCCACGGATGCTTTATACCATACAGCAGCATAACATACTTGGCCTTTGGGGAGTAAACAAATCACCAGAAATACACATTTTGTTGTGTATTTTGAAGGAACACATCCCAACTTCCTGTGTAAAAAGAGTGCATAGCAGTTCTGTTGCCTGGTACCTATGCAGTTCAGAAGATCTGCCCTTGGGAGTGTTTCCAAACAACACCTCTTACACAATGCGGATAAACTGCTCTGCCACAAGTACTCCCTGCCTCCCTGAACCTCTTCTATCCTTCTCAGCATGCATGGCACCAACTTTGAGTTTAGCTCCATTTACTCTAACCCTGCATGCCAGTGCATTTTTTTTTTTTTTAAGTAATGCGTTTTACCTAACTTATCCCCCCCAAACCTTAGGTTCTTCTTTCTAGTGCACTGTGGTATGGGAAATGCTGGTAAGGACAAGGTCATGAAAACATATAATATCTTCCAATTAGATCTCAAAGGTTATTTTTCAAAGCACAAAAGTTTTTAGAAAAAAAGTGTCAGCTTCCATTGGTTATTATAACAGATGTTCCCTTGTGTCCTTGTGCTGGATCTTGCTGCATCCTTAAGTGAGAAGTCACATCAAAGTGGGATCCATTACAGCCTAGTGAATAGTTTCTAATTGTCTCAGCGTCATATAGATGCTCCAGGGCATATCCAGTTAGTGTGTAAGCATGCTTATCAAAGTACTGCCTGTGGGAGCTGTAATAATTTGGAGAGGCTGCTGGGTGGTCTCCTTGGGTTTGATGAGGGGACATATCTGAATGCAGGTAGTCTTTAGCAAGTACCAAACTAGATTTTGATATTCGATCAGAACTGGGGCTGCTTATCCTAGACAGTGTTGTGGGGCTGTTGTCATAGTCATTTTCATGGGGGCTCATAATCTTTCCATCTCGCTGCTGGATGTGTTCACAAGGAGGAGTGTTGGCAACTGTTGGAACGCGGCAGACGTCCGCTGCCAACTGCTGCTGAGGGTAGCTTGCAAAACAGAGAGTGTGCTTCTTCCCTGTGCCATTAATGGAGACCAGTGGGTCAGGAGTGGTTTTCCGCAGCTGTAGCCTGTTTTCTTCTTCTTTAATCATTTGCTGGGTGGCTCTTATTAGAGTTTCAATTTTGCTGGGCTCATGCGGACTGTTCTGATACTGCTCAGTACGGTATCGGTCGCCTGACTCACTGGCAGAGCCAGGATCAGGTGAGCTAACAACACTGTCCTCATCCCAGTGTCCTCTTCCTAGGAAAGAGAGAAAGGAGACAAGCACTGAGGATTAAGTGATTTTGAAGAACATGTAATCTGAACCTAATTTCACACACGGAAAATCAAGTCAGAAGTGGGTCATAAACATCAGCAAAAAAGACCCCTTGCTTTGCAGTGACAAACTCTAGTTTCCAGTGTCTCCACTTGAAACAAGTAACACAGCTGAAAATATACAAAGAGATCTAAGCACCTCAACACAGGAATCTGGTGCCACCTGATACACTCTTGGGTAGCCAAGTACCTGCATAAGCCCTGCAGGTATGGAAACAACTCTAAAACAACTCGAAAGCAACTCTGTCTTTCAGAGCAGCTAGAGGCCAGGCAGGGTATCCTAGGGCATGTCAAAGTGCCCTCAATGCCAGTGTTCAGGCCCCTGACCCCTTATGACTTCTTTGCATCAACAATTTCTGAGTGAATTAGGGCCATGGTAAAAAATAAAAATCTCAGGGAATTACAAATGTACAACATTCCAGCCTTTCCAGGAGCTAAAACAGAGAAAGCATTGAGAAATAGCTTGTGGTTATGTAGAAACTTTATGCACGATATACAACAATAAATAACCACAAGTGGTGAGGGAACTCTTCAAAAGCTCAAGAACCCATAGCTGTTAGACAGGGACACTGTAAAAATGTGATGTCATATCCCCATGCATAACTATTTGCTTTTGAAATGGCAAAATATGACATTCTTACCTCTCTTTAAAAAATAAGGCCCATATACATATCAGAGAAGGTGTTCAGCTTGCAAGTAGCTGAAAGGACAGAACCATACCTGTCAGTCCTCACCAGGAAGAAAGTGAGTGGCCCCAAAACTTGAATGGTCAACATTATGATAAAGGGCTTGATTTGCTGAGATACATTCCCTGCAGGAGGGCTTGTGTGAGACTTGCAGATATTACTTATCAGTGCCTCTGCCTTGGCACACACAAAGTCCTCTTTGGGAATGAAGCACTTTGGGTTGGTTGACAGTACTCCTCAAAGCAAACCCATTTTCAGACTAGCACATGAAGTTTCCCCTGTTTTGTGTTGGGTCAGGGCATACAGATCTGCTTGGGTTGCAGACCAATACCACTGCATTGCAGAGTTCACTAGAAAAATCAGTGATGGGCTTTTGCAATCAAAATATCCTGCCACTGCTGGGGAAGTACTGCACACAGACATGAATTTACCCTTCACATCCTCTTAAAAGGTGGACCCAAAATGCCTGGGCTAGTCAGGTTTTTCCCCCAAAGCTATGTACAGACTGAAGACCTACTGAAAAATGTTACACTTGATATAAAGAAAACAAAACTGACAAACCTGCAACACCTGAAATTACAGCAAAGTCAAACAACACACTAAAACCAAATTATATTATCCATTTGGGTTAATTATTCTTGATAGAGGTATGGAATTAATATCTAACACTTTTCCATTTGTATGTTCCATTTCCTCAGTATGATATTTGTATGGTCAGCAAGAATTATCATGCATAAAATTTGCCAGCAAATTATCATACTTTGCTGGAGTCTCTTCCTTTGAGAAGAAAAAGCTAGAAAAACACAAATAGGGCAGAAGTACGGAAGAGACACAAGGAAGAAGGCACGTTCTCACAGAAAAAGTGGAGAACAGTCCTAATCTGCAAAATTTTCTGCTCCTTCCATTTTCTGGTTTTTCTCTGGTTGTATTTCCTGGAACTTGCTATTTAATAATTTTTTCTAATCTCAACATAATTTTCCTCAGATTGGAGCAAAACAGAACAGCTCTTTTTGTTTACAAAGCCTTGTTCTGCAGATCAATGGAATAGTACTAATGTAATCTGATTTTATGAGTTCTTTAGAGGCAACGTTTGTTTTGTTAGACTCTTTTGTAGAAAAAATTTTTTGTTGTTGTTGTTGCATCCATCCTTAAAACCTTGAATTTTGACTTTAGGGCCAGTTACTGTCTTCCAAGACTTAAGCCCATAATTTTAAAACCAAGGACCTTTGGACATTTCCAAACCCAGTATAAGGCTTTCACTGTGTTTTTTTTATTAGCTTCAGCCTCTGAAAATGTGCTAATGCACTGAGTTTGCAACCTGTCAGAAACTAGACAAAATTTCAGGCTTGGTGCTGAAAGGATGGAGAGATTCAAATTGGCTAAAAATTACCGCTAAGGATAAATGTCTGAAACCAAAAACAACTGTCAATTTTAATAGCCAACTTTAAATAAACATCAAATCGTACAGAATCTAGTAATAACCAGTAGGGAAAAAAGTCAATCGGGGAACAATTTCTCCAACAGCTTTCAAGATTTTTTAATCTCTAACTTGGATTTAGCTATTATTTTTTGCTAAATATATTCCATCTGAATTGTCTTGATCCTAAGTCTAATGACAACCGCTTTTCTATCAAGTGGATTATTTTGTTTATATTTTAAAGATCATGCTTAAAATCTCCCCAGTCACATGTTTCCACTTTAATTTCACAATGAAAATATAGCAAAATTATATTTTGCCTCATGTAAGCCAGACTATAAAACTCAACTCAACTTGAATTTTAAGTATTGCTCATCTCCGCAGATGCGATCCCTGAGACAAGAACATACACCAAAAACATCTCATTTTCCATCTTTCACATCAACAGCTGTATGTTACTGTCGTATTGCTTTAGCTGAGATGGTGTCGCTTCTGCAAATCCTTGTTATGTCTTACCATGAATCCTGTGCACTGACGTTATGTGGGGCATACTGTTCTCATACGCTTCTCTGCTCTCAGGGGACGACTTAGTCAGAGGCAACGCTGAACGAGAGCCCCACCAGCTCTCCCTTCCCGGCTGCGGCGTGCCAAGGAAATAGCGGCCAGCTTCGCATCTGCCTCCTTCACAGGCCTGAGTGTGGAAATGCCTGTCATCAGCCAGCCTGGAGTGGTCGAGTGCAAAACCGTAGCAGAGCGCACTGCGGTCTGAGTACTGTCTGTAGGCACAGGAGACGTCGTGGTGCTGGGAGCTCGCTCTGTCCGCAGGCTCCAGGAGCTGCGGAGAAGCCGTATCGGTCAGGGGGCTCCCACCCCACTGGCTCTCGTGGTCAGACTCAGATCTCTCCGTGTGAAATCCAGAATACTGCAAAACAGGAGAAGCAGAATTACCACACGTGGGTGAAATCTGTGAGTAACTGCACTGGTAAGGCAGAGTGTGTATGTGACAGTGTGTTTTTTGTGAGCATGTCTGCACCTTCTGATTGGGCTCCTGGTCCTTTCCTGTACAACACCCTGTAATGAGCTCACAGATGACAGGACAGACCTCATGAAAATCTAAAACATCCCATGTCAGCCCTTAACAGCCATCTCCTTTATGATGTGTAATATTAGGCTCAGAAACATCAATGTTGCGATTCAATATATTTTTAGTATGTCCAGGTTTTTCTTGTTGCTTTGAAAGCTGTGCTTATGCTCAGCCAAGGTGCTCCAATGCACTTCAGCAAAACACTTCCAAAAGGGACTGAAATAACACTGCTTCTGGAGCATTCTCACATGTCAAATTGAAACCGAATGTATTTGAAGGATTTTTTCTAAGAGTTCATTCTCTTTTCCTCATATTTGGTTTGTTGATATTTTTTTTCCTTACTTGGAGTTGCATCTTTGAACTCTTTCCTCTTATTAGGAGGAAAAAGCTGGCACTACCATCCTTTCAGAAAGGTAAAGCTCTAAAGTGATGGCAGATAGGTAGGAAGCTAAAAATCCAATCTCTATTGCAATATGGGAACAAGGAAAATCCAGAAACTATTTGCCAGTAAAGGTGACTGCTAACCAAAGCAGGCAGAGTGAGAATTTTTCACCCTCACTAAAGCAGGGCCCTCCCAACACAGAAAAGCAACTAGGAGGTTGTTGAAAAATTAGTCAGGACAGGAACATGAGCATTTGTTTGGAGAGAAGTAAGGGTTAAGTTAAATGTCACAGATTTCTAGATATTCATAACGAATGTTTCCAACTTTTGGATACCTTTTGGGAAAGGAAAAGAATGTTTATTAAACCTCCTAGGATTTAGCTATCTCATTTTTAAAGCTTTTTATTTATTGGAACTGTCAAACTTCACGGAACATTTTTAAATCAATTTCACCCATGATTATGGGCTGGGATGAGACCAAAGCTGTACATGCTCACCTCTTCAGCACTGCACACTCATGTCACAAATCAACATATTACAACATGAAACCTTGGAATTCTCCCATTCCATCACTCACCTTCCATATGCCCACTCTGCTTTTCCTTTTAATAGACCTAACATAAGGTTACCTTCCTTTTCATTAGATTAAGTTGCTATGAAACTCCTCATTATCAGCCAGGATCAAGGTTTTATGCACTTACCAATCTAAAGTACTTACCAGATGTTTGACTTAGAGAAACCTAAACCATGTGTGCAACATCAGTAGAGTTTTTGGCATTTAATTGGGCATTGCTTCAGTATTCCAGTTTATATTTGTGAATACTGTTTAGGTTGTGAACATGATAGATTATTTAAAGGAAACAAAGAAAGGGTCATGGCTTTGAGGAAGTCAATTATATTTTGTTATTAGTTGCCAGAAGAATACCCATAGGCAACAAGCCTACCAGTAGACATAGAGGAAGTCAGAAAGTATAGTGCCCCGATACTCCTCACAAAGGTTTAGAGATGAAAGGAAAAACATGAATTTTCATGAAGTTTAGATAGTTACAGAGCCACAAAAGGGCTCTTTTAAATGCCAGTAATTCAACATACACTAACTAGGAACTTTATTCAGTCACCGCAGTGTTCTTGTCATCAAATGGAGCATCTGTCCCTTCTATTATCCTTTCAGATCTAACATCTACAAACTGCTTAATCACAAAGACACCTTCATAAATAACAGCTGAATTATTGTAAGCTTTTTTACAAAAATATATTGCAACCTTTTTTACAAAACAAAAATTACTGTAAGCTTGTTTACAAAAAATGTGATAAAATTAAGTTTCTAATAAAAAAATTAGAAATTATTAACAAGATTAACAGTTAATAAATTTAATCTAGAATGCGAAATCAAAAAAGAAAACTACATTTTAATCTGGTTTTAATTTTAGAACTGTTTTTAATGCTCTTTTTGAGTTTGACTTGTATAAACCAGATTTTTTAATTTTAAAAGTTAAGCAGAAATATTATATAGTGTAAGCCTAAATGCAAATATAGAAAAGTCAAGAGTTCATTTATTTTCTTATTAAAAAAAAAACTCCTAGTATGTAGTTCTTTCATGAGGAGGACAAGGAAAATTAATTTCTAATAATATTATAATGAAATTTCTTTTTTGGACTATTTATAATAAATGCAAGAGAATCTTTCAAACTGAAAACTCTTAATTTCCTGTCCTATCTCTACTAGGTATTCTTCTGTTAGTTATCTTTTTCATAGGACACTTCAGTGTCCAACGTAGCTTCTCTTGAAGGGAATATCTTCAGTTAACTGAAAAGTTGTGCAATTTCTGCTTTTATCTTGAACCTAATCACAAAAGGCCTTTGTGCACCTTTCTTAAAGAAAGGGAAATTATCTCACAGGGTTTTATATCTAGTATCTCAGAAATGCACTGTGTGATGTCATATAACCACGTATCAATACTTGACTCATCTTCTTTGTACTTGATGTGAATGAAGATTATTTGAGATCTAATCCATGTCAGGTCCTAGGCCATGGACAGAATTCAATTAACACAGTCAATTGCTTGGGGCCCACATTTTCTGCCAAGGTTTGATATGATTACTTGCTGCTAAGGTGCAACATAAGCAGACACAGGGCAAAAATATGTCCAATTTCCTTTAAAGCCAGCCATATCTCTATTTGGCATCCTCAGGCTGCCTGCACTGCTGCAGTCCAACTACTGCCTCTTCTGGGAATCTGATGCTGACAGGTGGAGACTTCAAATATGGGCATGTGTGACATGTTGATGGGGGGAGAAATGAAAGTGTGATCAAAGATATTGCTTTACTGAAATGGGAGTGGAAACACTATCTCTCAAGTCAGAGTTAGGCTCCCATATGTCAGGTGATGAAAGACCATAAAAAATTGAATCAGATTTAATGAAAATTATGGCAAATTAATATCAGTTGATTTTTTATTCAATCCCAGTTATGTCTCAGCAGAAACATTTTATCTTCTGCTAATTTCTGCTCTCTGACTTCTATCAGGAGTCGGAAGGCAAAACTAATTTATTACTTTTGGGTTTTTGACAAAATTTAATCAGTAGATAGTGATAAAGGACTTCAAACTGGCAACATCTGAATTCCCTTCAGGTGATTTTTGAATTGTCATCTGACATAAAAAATAACAAAACATAAATTAAATTGTCCTCCAGCTGGTCCCTGGAAACAGAATTGTCACCTCTAAAAATTAGAAATGTCTTCCAGAGTGGTAATCCAGTGTACAATCACAGTGAGAGCGCACCAGTAGGATTAGCACTGACAAAGAAAATGTCTGTGGGCCATCACTGATGCATTTTCATTGAAGGAAAAATTTCAGGAGAGATAAAGAGACAAGGAAATAGGAAGATATAAATTCCATGTCTAAGGAAACTTACTTTATAAGAGTCCATGGAAGTGTATTAGGCCAGTAGACAATTTAATATTTCTTGTGTGATTTTCTTTTGCCTGCCCTTCCATTCCTTTAGGTGTTTCACTGGCCTGAGGACTTGTTCTGTCATACACAGCAACATCAGCCTGCTCTACATGCCACCCCAGATGTTCAAACAGATATTCTAGATATACAATTTTCTGGCAGCCTACTCAGGTTTTTATCATTATAAACATTAAATATATGATGAGACCCTCACAGAGCCGTCTTTTCCATGAAAAACTTTCACTACATCAGCATTAACAGCTTTTCTCTTGATTTGTGTCTGAACCATGAGGAAAAAAACATCACAGATGCAGGCTGCATTGTACTAAGAACATATGCATGACTTAAATCACTTTTATCTTACATTTTACTAATGTAATCCTGAAATGAAAAATATGCTCTTTTCGCATTCACTATTATAGGCACAACAGATGGTGAAAGGCTTAGATTAAAGTAATACAGCATGTCCATTAAAATAACCCCCACTGCTGGTGACTCTTCACCAGACCAGGAGTTATGTTTACTATAAAAAGAGGGGTTTGCTTTGCTTTTGAGCACACAAAAAGTTGCCAAAGCTTTAGGCTACAGGAAGAAATTAAAGCAAAACAAAAGCCAGGCTAGCTAGAATTCTGCCTGATTCTGTTATCTTTACTCCATTCTGTGATATGCCCAGATGGATTGCAGAATTAATCCAAATTATCCATCTAAAGGAGATGTAAAATTAATATATCTCTGAAATCTGATGCATTAATATATGCACCTATATACCTACTTATTAATATATACCTATACCTCCATCCAACAGCTCTTGGGTGCATCCTTATTTGTATGTGTGCTTTCATGAGATACATACATACATACATACATATATATATATATATATATATATACACATATATATATATAATCTTTATCCAAGAACTAAGATGAGATATGAAGCAATAAGCATTTATCCAGATCTCACCATGAAACATTTCCACTGCAGGCAGACAACAAACAAGTTAAACACTTTTAATAAAATCATCATTAATGGGACATTAAACTCCAAAGCAGTTCAGATTATTGTAATTAAAATGTTTTTCCAGTCTTGCTGCTATTGCCTGCGTATGGAATAAATGAGGTCCTGGGCTAGTTTTTGGGAGCACAAAGGTGCTGGGCTAGATTTTGGGAGGCCCTCATGATGATTGATGATGATGATGATGATGATGATGATGATGATGATGATGATGATGTGGGGGAAGACTACAGGCATCTTTTAACCAACTCATGATTTCCTTTTTCTGCAAATATCCATCAAACCTTCATCTGCCTTTTTGGTTTTTTTTTTTTCCCACCATCTCTTTCAGCTCTGCACCGCTCTGGTGGGACAGGATTAGAAAAGCACTCTTCAGACTCTCTGAGAAAATTCTGCAGCTGGGCCACGAATTTTGGGTTGCTCTCCTCTCTGCTTGCCCTTCCCCCTGCCTGAGGCTGGTTTCACAGTACCCACTAGCCCACTGTACTAACAGCACACAGTGTTAATCAGATGCTGACCAATGCCTCCAGTTCAATGAACTCAGTTTCACTTAAGAGTCCGCAAGAGCCACATTATGCTATGTTTACTTTTGCATAAGAATTGAGGAAAAAACCATCAACACTGTCTTAGATGACCAAGACACCCACCCATAGGAATAAAGATTCAGCTGAAAGTGATTAGTATAATTTTCATACTGTTCCATCTCATGTGCTTAGGGACACACAGCTGGCAAGGTGAAGGATTCTCATTCAGCACACAATAAAGCATATGATTTCTTTTTCCCTTCAAGAGAGAAGCAAAGTAAATGGTAAGGGAACAAGAGAAAAGGAAAGGAAAAAAATAGGCAAGAAATTATGCAATTTAAAATCTCGTAGGTGTCCTTGACTTTAAGAAGTACTTTGCCCGCTGCCATTTCTTACTAGTAAACTTCCTGCTTCCTTTCCTCACCACAGCTCAGGCTCCTGTGTAAGCCAAAACCCGTGACCTCACTCTTCAGCTGTGACTTTTAAGTCACACTCTAATTCTCCTCTACTGATTGGCAAATTACATGGGCAGGAGACTGAGGGACACAGGCTGTACCACCTGCTGCATGTTCTTCACAACAGCTTCTCTTAGTCTTTCAACAGTTTATTCAGTGGTGGAGAAGGATGAGAAGGAGGCAAAGCCAAGCTGCCAGCATTACTTGTGGTGATGGGCTGCAATGAATGGTATGACCATTTTTCAAGATACTGGCAACTAGCATGGCTTGCTTCTTTTTGAATGATGAAATATGTGACTTTAATATCAGGCAGCTGGTAATGAGGATGCAAAATGAAGTGGAGACTAAGCACCCTGGGCCTTCAGACAACACTCCCTGATAAACCAAAAGTCACAATGCTGCTCTGCTCATTCCGTATTTTTTTCTGGTGACAAAAAGAATAAGGAGGTCATACTTTCAGAAATCAGATGGATGTGGAAGGATAACAAGCCTTCAGCTGGGATTGTCCTGCTAGCAAATGAATACTTTGTAAAGGACTGTATAAAGCAAGATGAAATGTAATTACAATATATCAAAGATAGTCATAAAAACTGAATTTAGAATGATTTGTATGTGTCTTCCCCAGTTCTTTTAAACAGTTTGATTAAAATTGTTTGATGAAGTGCATTCAAGAAGAAGGCTTTTTTAACAACCCACAGAAACATGTATGAACAAGTGAGCTATAATAACCTCTGACAAATGTTAGAGTCTTAGAATTAGGAATTCATATCTAGGTGCTCAGCTAAATAATTCCTGTTCCAAAAGCAAATGTCATTTAGCTGAAATTCTTATCCTTGGTACTTTTGAGAGGAAAAAGAAAGAAAACAAGGAAGAGATGTAGATATTTGGGATCACACTGCACACTCTTAGAGGTCCATTTAGTAAACATTGTGCCTGCAGAGAAACTGTAGTTATTAAGGTCATTATCAGTTAAATATTGAGGCTCTTTAAATATTCTACTAAATACTGAGATCTTTAAAAATACATAGCTCTTCAAGGTTACCTCTTGAATGCATATGTTTATATCCAGTTTGTTTAAATATCCATCTATATCCTCTTGTGTAGAGACATAAGAGCAGTAGGACTTGTATCGTTAGTAAAGATCACAGTTATTTTAACAACCATGTTTTTGAGCTAAAAGTTTGATAGTGTAAGGATGCAAATGCTGTGACATTGCCTGCAGAAATCAGTTGCATAAATGTACTGTGTAAATTTCAGTTCACAGACCAAGTTGAGTTTGATCCATTCTCCAAGCTGGGACATGTTCCTTACAATTTAGGCTTGAAAATGAAATCTGGGAAATTAAAATCTACTGATGCTAATGACCACCTCCTACTGTTTTCTTCCTTTCAAAGCTTTACACACAGAAAAGTACACATTTTCTTGTTCCAATTCACCAAGTTGGCTGAGTGCTTTCCCTCCTCTTGACTCACTCCTCTTGAGTACAATTTCAGTATTAACTGCTACCAAATATCTGGCAGCTTTCTAGATTTGTTGGAATTAGTAAAGACCAAGTAAGAAAAAGCAAGATTTCTCAAATGGCAAAACTCACAGTCTTCTCAAACCTAGTATCCAAAACCAATATTTTCACTTGTCCTTGTGTCCTCTTCTCATTAACTCTGAGTCTTGTGCTGCTACTGTTGTTGATAATGATTTATTATGCACGCTGAAACATAAATGTTTCCAGCTTTTCCAGAAGCAGTTTAAAGAAACATATTCCTGTCTCAAGCTCGTATAACCTGCCATCCTTTATTCCCTTTGAGTAACATATTCTTTGGCCCATTCTAGTTTATTTGGGTAAAGTAGCAGCCAAAATCAAGATATTCAAAAATATTTAACTTAGTTTTTCAAAGACAGCTACCTGTGGGTATGGTGAGGTCCTTGATTTTGACTTTGTGCTCGAGAGGCGAGATTTGCTTCCCTTTCTATTATCCGTTATGGTCGGAGCTGAATTTGCGTATGAGAATGCCGGCTTGGTAGCAGTGACCTGATCCAGGGAGAGCTGTAGTCCTTTATATTCAGTATCCCTATATGAAAGGCAAAAGTGAAAAACAAACTCACTTCATGTCATAATGGGAAACATTCTTTTCTTCTTACTGGAGGGTGGAAACTAAAGATATTTTTAAGAAAAAAGAATAAAAACCATCCAGGGCACGCCAGTATATCCCCCTAATACATTTATGGAGTATAGCTTACTAAGCAATAGCACTATTTTTATACTGAAAATATGATTGGTTTTTGCATCCAGCTGTTATCATCCTGATCTACTTTCTTCTGTAATAAAAAGCAATGGGATGGATATTTCTGAGATTTGTATTACAGTTCTACATTGGTCACACAGCTAAGCAGTAAATAGGATACATTTTCCTCACAACTGTTTTAACCATACAACTACAAACTTTCCGTGTGTGCATTATGTGTGTGTGTGTGTTTACATATGTGTATGTGGGGTGCACATAACAGCCTAGATGGGTGACTAAATAAACTGAACAAAATAATTTTTAATGGAAAACACTTGATCTTTAAGGTTGTATTTTTCATTGCTTAAGAAGTTTCAGGCAATTGTATAAATTTTTTAGTTTGTTTTTTTTTTTCTCTTTTATGGGTCTTATGAGTGTTTATACATCCATTTTTAGTTTCTTA
The DNA here is from genome assembly GCF_026979565.1 of Vidua chalybeata. Lineage (NCBI taxonomy): Eukaryota > Metazoa > Chordata > Aves > Passeriformes > Viduidae > Vidua > Vidua chalybeata. Next base: position 72,580,477 of record NC_071532.1, on the reverse strand, counting down.
TACCAGTTTACCAGTCAGAGAAAACAGCTAAATAAATATAAATCTTGTGATTTAAATAGCCTGTCCCTCACCCACAAAATAAGAGGTTTTCTATGGGAAGCTATATATAATGTCAGTTTTTGAAGTTTGGCATTAGTTTCTTCAAACTAATGAACACATAAAAGTAAGGAAAACTGGCATTGTTCACAATGTCTTACTAAGCATAATGAGGGCATATGCATTGGACTGCACTCCTCTGTGCACATCTGCATGTCTGCTGATACCCAGGGGAGTAACAAATGAGCTCTCCAGCTTTCATGTAGTCATACGGAACCTATTCTGACAATGATTTATTAAAAGAGAGCAAAGAAAGAGCTTCTTCCTGACCTATCTACCTGGAGGAAAAGAGGAAGGATTCTTTTTTTTTTCTTTTCCTTTGTGTTTTCAGTAGAGAAGTAAGAGATAAGGGAAGAGTAATGCTGCTCTTAAGCAGTCAAGGAGGCAACATATTCATTCACACATTATCCCATACCCCATCTAAACCTAAAGATTAGCACTTAATGAATTATAGTTATAACAAATTGTTTACCTAGCTTTAGCAACAGTATCTTGGTTTATAATCACACAAATATTGACGTGTAAGCCATAAGAGTCTAACATTTTTTTATAAAGAAACTGCATCACAACCTAAGCATATTACGGCTTAGTACACTGAAATTATTTCAGATAAAATTCAAGGATAGAAGAATAAACTTGCTACGTCACTGAAAAAAGTAAAATAGGATGAACCACTGAGCAGCCACAGATAAACCTGCATAACCAACAGATTGATTCATCACAGTTCTACAATTTTTTTTTTTCTGGTAAAAGAAGAGGTTTATGTTTTCTTGGCATGCAGACAACGTATATGTGTCTGTGTATATAGAACACATGAAAGTAAATCCCTAACATTAGAACTGCATTGACTATACTGTTTCCAGTCCACAGCAGACAGAGATTTGTCAAGATTTGTAATGAAAATTAGTTCTTAAGTTCTTGAGGTAGTTCTAGTAAAGTAGTTCTTGAGGTACTTTCTTCAAATTTTGGCTTTAATAGAGATAGGTCTCTGCAAGAATACTTGCATTTCAAATATCCTGTCTGCAGTGAAAGTGTCTGAGTATGGGGATTTGCTTTGGTCTCTTTGACAGGTATGGTTCATCCACATATTTTGAAAGCATTATTTTTTCCCGTGGTTACCCTCAAAACTGTCATCCAGACACCTTGACTTGACATTCAAAGCGTCTGTCTCCATAACTGATTCCTAGGAAATTATCTCCATGTTATATGAAACACAAAAGATGTCACAGTCTTCGTACTTAACTGCTACAGTGCATGAGATTCTATCAATAGCCCTGAAAAAACTATTAGTCTCATCCTTGATATATACACTGCCCCCAACTATTTGATTATAAGAAGAGGAAGAGTCCTGTGTTCTCAGTGTCAGATGCAGAAAATACTACCACCAGAAACTAAAATTAATCAAAACTAATTTGTATGTTTTCAGAGCCTTAGGGGCATGATGAGGTTGTATTTTGGTTTTGAGCCTACCAACCCTTTTACCTCTGGTTTTGCTGGAGAACCCACAGCTCTGTGCTCCTGCCATTAACTCCCCAACTCTGTTTTTTGCCACCCTGCAACCATCTGCTGCTGTCTTGTGTCAGTGAAAAAGTTTTAAAACACTGGGAGGAATGCTACCCTGGTATTCAGACCACACTGTCATTCCAACACTGCTTTGTCTGCTGTTATAAGTGTAAGAGCCAAGCATTCAAAAATATAGAGACTACTCTACAATGTTTCTAGGTAATGGGAACCAGAAAAAAGCCCCAACAAAGCAGTCAAACTAGGCTTACCAAAACCTTGCATGCCATTCTGTGTTACTTTTCTGCATCCTTGGTATTGTTATGGTGAGGGCTCACCCTCCCAGAACACCACACCTTAGAATAAACAACACAAGCTTGTATTTGCAGCCAGTTGCTTAGATAGTAACTTCATCCAAAAAATGATAATAAAAAACTACCTGAAGTTCTTGCTGCCAGACGGAAAGTTTTCCCTTAGAAAAAGAAGACTCCTGTGCTCTCTTTGCAGATGAAATACCAGACTTTTTTCATCACTGAGTCATGCATGATTCAATACCATCTCAACCCTGTCCTAGAAGAGCAACCCTTCAGAACAACCAAGAGAGATACCAGAACACCATCAGCAGCTGCACAAGATAAATACCAGAAGTTAAAAAAGGAAAAGAAAAGAAAATATGGAGGAAGGGTCCAGTGGCCTCAATATCAGATGCAAAAGATATTCCACTAAGAAATGAAAACATTTTTGAATATATCCATATACACTGTGAGACAAAAGACTAAAGAAAGCAGGACCCCTAGTAATATACAAACTACAGATGGAAATTCTGACAGCTTCCTAGAGGAATTTATAAAACTTTCACCAGCATGGAACTATAATCTCCACATTCCTATTTTCGGACACCTGAATCCTCTATTACACAGTCACAGCCACATGCTAGTACAGCATCTTGTGTTCTGTGTATAATTAAAAAAAAAAGGTAGTGGATATGAGCCTCTTCCTCCAAAGTCCTCACCTTCAGGATCCCACAGGGATCCATACAATCTACATCTATCTACATGAGACTGCTGAGAGAGAGAGAGAGTGATATGGCATGTGTTCAATTGCTAACAGTATGTTGCTGACAATCTACTATTTATCTCGTTTTCTGATGCAACTATCATCACTATAAAACATCAGAATAACTACAGGAAATTAGCTCTTAAATGAAGAACAGATGGATCAAACTGAATCCAGACAAGACCAAAGTGATGCTTCTTTGCAAAGGGAAACACATTGAAGACCTCCATCTTTTCATGATGGGAAACAGCCATTCTTTCCACAGTTGGATGGAAATTCTAGGTCCTCTTTGACTCCTCAGAGAACATGAATGCACATGCTTTTGGTAGCACATGGTTCAAAAATGGTATTATTTTTCCTCTATCTTGTTGTTCCTCCCCATATGAGAATCTGGCTGGTATGGTCAATGTATCAGGCACCTACAGACTGGATTACCAGGCTTCACTGTAAGAAAATTCAGAAGACAAAGCATAAAATCTCCTTGCTACAATATGCTGCTTCCCATTTTCTTCTCAGATCTAACTCCCAGAAGCATTTCCACTCTATGCCATGTCTCTGGCTCTTTCAGTGCTCTTTATAAAGTGTGAACGTAATTTTGAAAGTATTTATAGGTATACTACATGTACACCATGAAATACCAAGGATCAATGACTGTACCAACTGCATTTCTCTGCAACGAAGCATCTGAAAGCTGAGTATAAAACATTCTTTACTAAAGACATCTAGCTATAGCAAACTGCAAAGGTGGTGAAGGATAATGGCTGAAGGAACAGAATGTTTGGAAGAAGAAGCCAATCTGTTTGTACGTGACTTGGATGCCAAGTGAATCTGCAACATTTATGTGAAATCTTCTCAAAATTCAGCTTTAGAACACACTTTTTTGCCTACTACTATGGCCAAAATGTACTATATGAAACAAGGCAGCAATAGTCTAGCTAATCAAAGTCTGAGTAAAAGATAATGAATCACTAGCAAACAGACACCAAAAAAAAAAAAAAAACCCAAACCAAACCAAACCAAAAAAAAAAAAAAAAAAACAAAACAGTAAGGGAGTATCAGAGCACCACAAAACCTGAATTCTCAGCAAACAGGAGAGTTTGCACAAACAGAGTGACTAAGCATGTGGTTAGAACTGATCATTAAAATGAAGAGAAAATGAGAGGGGTTTTTTATATGGGCTTTTTGAAAGAAAAAATATGAGGAAAGGGTGAGTCAGCACTGACGGAAATAATGTTGGGAAGACAGAGGTCCAGAGTGGATCACAACAAACTAAAACTACTAAACAAGCCGGGCTTTCATTGTAATTGTGTTTCTTTAATTAATATGAGGATTTTTGGGACTACTATAGCTCACTGTAGAAGTGAGACTAGACATTAGCATTAGACAGCTAAAGGCACAAGTAGTTTTCAAGATATTAATACTCCCTACTTAGTGTTTTAAGTAGGAACAGAACACTAACTATGGAACAGAAGAGAACTTAAGCCCTGAAAAATGCTCTCAAACAGAAAGAGCAGACAAATAGGATGTATCCAGAGGAAGAAGTAAAAGCATGACACTCATTAATAAAGAATAAATAACCAGATTCATCCAAAAGTACTTAAGAAGGGCAACCAGACTCAAGAATACAGATCTTATATATCCAGAATTATAAGCAATTTAACCTTCAAAATAAGAAGGAAATCTTCAGAAAATAAGAGAAAATTATAAATTCAAGGAAGATTCTGAAAAACTGTAAGGAAAAGCATCTTTTTACATTAATACCACTACATGCCAAAAAGGAAAAATAACCAACAAAGAGGCAGACATTTACTGTGCATTTAATTCCTTCAAAAGACATTAAATTTAGACACCTTCAAGAAGATTAACAGAAATTCAGTTTTCATATGTGGAGTTACAGCATTGAATGAAAAGGTATCATGGGAGCATCAAGACCTGACAAACACTGGATCCACATAATTCCTTACACATACTAATGACTCCTGGAATACAAGCTGAGAGTAAAAGCATTATGTGATCTTAGTGCAGCACATTCCTACATCATGGATACAATCATTCACCTGACTGAAATGAAACAGAAAATATTGTTCATGACAAAGAAAACAAGGTTTAATTACAATTGGTTGCACTATTATTTCTATTGAATACATGATGTATGTTCTTTATTTCCTTTAGTTTTACTTGAAAAATCTATGGATACGGTCATACACACTCTTCATTTCTCTTAGTTAAAAATCAGAAAAATTGTATTTGTCAGATGTTCTGCCAGTCTAACAATAGAAACTGTGAGATCAAACTAGAAGTGTTAATGTCATTAATGTTCAGTCTATTTTTCTGAGATATTGCAGTTTTGCTAAAATCAGACATGAAGGTGGTAAAAATCAGGCACTTTCTCATGCATGTCTGACCACAATACTGCAATATATCGTTCTTCTACTTTTACACATTGCCTGTGACTTTTAACATTTCCACACTCCAGCTCATGCAATGCTAACAGAGCCCCATTCAGCAGATGAGTGAAAAGAGAACAGATTCTGGCTGTTTGTCATCTTCATGGCTTCCTAAATCAGCAGATGGCACAACAAAACAGACAATTTCCTCATCTGCTGTGTCCTCGGTTCATGTACAATGTGTCTCAGAAATGTTTACAAAGGCCTCAGTCTGCTCACGCGATTTGTGAGGAGGAGCATATGCAATCCCTTTAGCATCTTTCAGAACTGGTCAAAATAAGGTTTCTTTGAGGTTGTACAGGAAGCCAAATTTCAGGACAAAGTAAGGAAAAAGCTATTGAACCTCACTGCTTGTTATGAAACTAAGCTGACATTCAGTTGTGAAACCTCAAAGTTATTCCCTGCCCTGGTTGTTCTGTCAGTAACTGGGATAACGTTAGCAAACCTTCTTTCTAAAACTTCTCGAGTAAATAGTCCCATATAGGCCAGACCTACTGCTCACCAAAGTAACTGGAAAAACTCTCCAGAAATCTTTCAAGTGGTTGCTTATATTTAGGACACCTAGTAGCTAAGCCATATGTCTACTCAGAGAAGTATGAGTTCTGTGTATCAGATCTCTTCATTTAGTTCCAGGCACCCATTTATCTCCATAAATAGCACAAACAACAGTGGCTGTTTACATCTTGTTGAGTCAAAGTTAACTACTTGTCCAGCCATGAGATTCACTTACGTGATATCATATTTCTATATTTGCTTTTAAAGACAAAGCAATCCAACCCAGGAAGTTTAATTAAATTATTTGATACATTCAGAAAAACTGAAGCACAAATTTTACTGTATGAGTCACTTAACACAAATGTCTGAGGATTTCCTCTAGACAACTAGAGGATGTTTTTTTTCTCTGAGAGAAATTTTATATATATTCTATGGTTGGTTTCTCATCTCAGAATGCACTCATCTGACTGCCAGTTGAAATTAAATAAAACACCCTGGCTTCTAGACAATCATGATGAGGCAGATTTTTCAGTAATCTGAAGGTACAGTTTGTCATTCCAAATGACATACCTCACCACCTCTGGCTCCAAAAAGGAGACCTGTATTTGCCTTTATTTACTAGACTTCCTAGCCCATTAAATCAATGTCACCCCAGTGCTTCAGCAAGTGCAATTAGGCAGCACATCTTTAGGAATTAGTGCCACATAAATCTAAGTTCTTTCATATCCCTGTAGAATGATTTTCATTTTACAGAAAGCCAGACCAACAACAGTGCAACAGACTGCTCTTATACAGGCTAGATTTTCACATCTTGGAATTCTTAATACTTTTATGTGTTAAAAAAATATACCTTGAATAGCAATGACAGCCATGAGACACTGATCCAATAGCCAAATGATCTGGATCAATTCTCAACCCTCTCACAGGCTACTGGTGCCACACTGGATGAATTACTTATCCTGGGACTGCAGCACTTGGCACTTCCTTGAGTTTGCCATCAAGGCTGCCAAGGGTATTTCTTGTTTTGATAGAGTCAAATTTAGCCCAGCATTGATTGCTTCTGAGAATCCCTGCCTTAACTCGGCTGAATATTAGTTCTGAAAATGAGGATAACAATATGCTATTGTAAGTAACACATATTTGGCAAGATATCTTTTTCTGTCTCACCTGTTAAATTTTATCTTTTTGTTGGAAGGAACAATCAGTGTTCCTTCTATCAATGCACAATAGCTAACATTACTAATCTAGCTCTCAGCTTCAACCTCTGGCTGCACATCACCACAGATAACAGAAAATACATTTCCTGAGAGTACCCGTGTCACTATTGATGCAAAACATTCTTTTATTATTTCAGAATCAACATGTATTCAATGCAAATGTTTTTAACTATCTGTTATACCATTTATCCTTGATTAAACCTCTTCTAGATAGTTAATCATTAATGATTTCTTTACAGTTGCTGTGCAAACAGCTCATTCATGCCTATGACATATCAAATTTCACAGACATGTTCTTTAATTGGATTAATTTATTTCTAATCTACTGAAGTCCTCACTATAGTAATGCTTGACTAAATAGACATAAAACTCACTTATTTAAACTGCTAAAATAAATTTGATATGTATTCTATGAAAAAAAATATTTGACTGAATACATGTAATGCCACTCTTATTGTGTACCTAACTAAGCAGAAATTATTGGAAATAGCACATTAGATAGCTGTATGATATGCTTGGGTGGAAGGATTTCAGAGGATGCTGATGGTTTTTTGGAAGAGATTGTACATTTACAGTTTTCAAAGGCTAAGAATTTCTACAACACATTAAGGGATGTAATCAGGAGAGCCAGTAGGAGCTCCTCTTGATTTTCATGAAGTTTATTGGATGTTGTCATTTTCAGTCCAAGGACTTTTTTAGAGATAAGTGCTTCATACAAGTCCTGTCCCCTCATGGCAAGGGAGACTAGATAAGCCAGCGAAGATGTTTTGAAGATTGACTGCTCTATGTTTTGTAACAGTAACTGAAGAGCTGGTATAGAAGTGGCTAAAAGTCCTATATCTGGGTGTTCACCAGCCACAAAATACAATTATGTAGCTATAGACTATGAGTTATTAGGGGCATATATAACATTAAGTCCTAACTATAGGGCTTAAGTATGGTCTTAAAACTCCACTTTCAGATTTTTCTTTCTAAAACTAGTAATCTTGAACTCCATTTTGCTGAAGAATCCTCTGCTCTATATGATTCACCACATAAACTGAGAAGTTTCATTTTAAAAAAGCATCACAGTTCAGAGAGGTCACTGATATAACACAGACTGCCCTGTGTGTAAGAAAATGCACATCATGGCATAATTGTGCAGTAAATGAGGATTATAAAGATAAGTATTATACCTCATACCGTTCATAAACCCCTCAAGCACTGACATTTCAAACCTTGTATGCTCTGACAATCTTATCTGAAAACTTGAAAAAGCTCAGAATGGGATTGCAAGGATGATGGGCTTGGAACAACCTTTCTATGAGAAAACGTTAAGGACTCTCCTCAGGCTGAAAAAGAGGGGACTGGGAGAACAAAAGAACAGTAAATTATGAGCAGCAAAGGGAAGTAAGACATTAGTAGGAAGAAGATTTTCACTTCTTTTTCTAAGGCAAGAATTATGGGCTATGAAATTAATGAAGAGAAAGAAGCTTTTATTACCCCATTTACTTAAGCTTGGCAAAAGCCAACATGGTGTCAAAAAGTAAACAGGTGAATTTGTGGAGGAAAAAAAACCACAAAACATTGACAACTAATACATTCAAAGATCTCATATGTTTCTGGGAAGACATTTGAATTTCTTGGAGACTGGGAGAAAATCCAAGGGAAACATGGATGCATAGACTGCATGCTTGTCCTATTTTTAACCTCTTTCCAAAGTATTTCCCATGGTCACTATCAGCATGTGTCTGATTCTGTATCACTGTTCTTATGCTGCACTCTATACCACAGTAGTTAAGCAGTTTCATACTCCAGTTCCTCTGAAACTGTGAAGAGAGGACCTGAAAATTTGCTGTCATTCATTACTTTTAATAATTTATTGCAAAACTGTGTGATGTTTCAGGTTTTCTAAACTCCTCTGTGTTCCCCATAATTAAAGCTTTTGTTGTGACAACCTTCCTAAGATCCTTAGGTGAACACTTTAAAAAATTAGCTAGTTTTTCTGTGATGACATTCTGGATAAGCTTCCGTGATCTGGGAATAAATTATCCAAGGGAAAAAAAAAATGTGCTTGAAAAATTAATGTTCATTCTGTTTGTTCCTCTGGGAAATTTTCTATCTGCATGCAGCAAAATGAACTTCCCCATCATTCCACACTGCTTTCTCTCATCAGCTGCACCCCATAGTGAAGAGGCCTGTTCAGTGCAAAAGGATTCATGAACTTCTTCTAGTTTACAATAGATCCCTTTCTCTTTCATGAGATTAGTCCTTTCTTGTAAGACTTTCACCTTCCTCAGAAGGAGCAATATTTTTCTTCAACAAAAATCTTTCTTTTCCACTGTTTCCCTTCTTTTGCTAAAATTTTAAGGTAGGTAGCGGGGAAGGAAGAGAGACAAGGACTTGTATTGGAATTTTGGCTTTCGGGGAGAATGGTTTTTTGTTTGGTTGGTTTGTTTTTTTCAAATTAAAACCTATTTTCTAATTTCATTTTTTGGACCAGAGTCGAACTGTTTTTTAGCTCCTTCCTATCCACAGCCAAACCTCTACTGCAGCCAGATCCCACTCACATTACTTGCAACTTGGGTCTAAGTCTCTGCTCTTATTGGACTCAGCTTGGTCATCCAGCTTTGATAGACATACAATGCAGAGATTTATGCTGATAAAACGGGAGACAAATAACAAGAAAAAAAAATATCATGAGGTTATAATGTAATACATAAGTCTCCATTTGATTTGATAATTTCCTAATAATCACTGAGCCTGTCTCCTCAAAGTGTACATAATACATAGTTATATTTGTTAAGTGGGTCCTTTAAACATTTAAATTTACATCAGATAACCTGTTTGACTCCCTAGACTCTCTGGACCACAGAATAAGTTAAACCACCATCTCTTGCACAACCGCTGTTACCCCACATTTTCTAGCAAATTCAGAAGGCTTTTTTAATGGCAATTGTTGCTTTTTGACAATGTTAGGATAACAAAAACTCTACATTAACATGTACAGTTCAAGAAATGCATGCCCATGTAAAAATCCAGCTTATGTAAGTCTCCAGTTGGTTGAGTGTTTAAAGGTAGTCAAATACTTAATAGTTATATCTAACATTTCTCAAAAAATAAATTAAAATAATCCAATAAAACACAATAAAATCTAGCAATGGTCTTCTTTAGAAACCTTAATCTGCCTAGTACCTTTGTCCTCTTGCTCATAGCTTTGCTAGAACAGTCACAGCCTTAGTTGGTTTTAGCCATTCTGTTGTCTCTGCTGTGCATATTCATCAAGGGTTTCCAAATGCTTAGGACTGTCTCTGACTAGGCAGAGACGCTCTTATTGTTCCCATAAAACTGTCCACAGCAGCATTCATGCAGATCAACTCCACTGCCAACCTACAACCATCCTCCAACCAACACTACAGCTAATCTGCAGCTGAAGGAACTGAACGCTTGATCTTGTTTGTGCAGAGTCCAGTACGTCACATTGTATGAGATTTGCTATGCTTGTGGTGGCCACTGCTGTAGCCCACATAGAGTGACTCAAGAGTGTCACACAGTGCAAACAGTGATGTGCATCTTCTCTCCTGTTGCTTTCTTGAACTCACTAGATAGCACCATGGAAGCCCCAGTTGCATACTCCCATGTTACACCATTGTAGTCACACCGACAGGCAGTTTTCTTTGGTGTGAAGCCACATCCATACACCCACTGCCGCTTTTCACAGAGCAGAGAGCACTAAAGAGGCTGATTATCTTCTGAAAGATGACTGTTGAAATATCCTACCAGAAGCTTAGGATCAAGAGAATTATTTTGCAGCCAAACACCATGCAGAAGTTTGGCTGCAAAGGGGAGGATGCTATCAGGATATTTATCCCCAAATCCAGTGTTTCTGCAAGCAAATGCTCCATTGAGATAGGCCTCATGAAGCAGTCATTAAAGGTTATTTTATTCTGTGTGCAAAACAGTCTTTAGAAACAGCAAGAGAAAAATAGCATGCAATGCCTTTGGATGGATTTCACCAATCCAGAGCCGAAGTCAGAGAGTTTTCTACAGCAGCAGCCCAGACTACCAGCTGCCAAACATAGTACAGAGACAATCAAAGCTAGAGGCTACTTGGGAACAGTGAGCTTTCAGGGCATGTTCGCTTTGTCACAGACAGCACACATGTAAGAGCATTAAATGCTGGATAGGTTTAAAGGTCTTCACTCTAGGTTATGTCCAAATATCTGCACAATGCTACAGGTATAGCCAGACTTTAGTTAGCTGGGCACTTGAGTTTCCATAGCTGCACTGAAGCTTCTGCAGATAATAGCTGTTATTTTCAGCATTGCTGTCCCCAAGATTTATACACAGTGGTTTGTAGCTGAAAAACTACGGCTGTTCTCTATTAGGAGCCAATTCAACACAGTAACAAAATGTGTCCTTCAAGCCGTCTCTATTTGGCAAAGCCAAGGAATATTCTTATTTCCACACGTGTGCCTAAGGGGCTTTTTATTTCAAAACTGAATTCACCAGGATATAATCGTGCACTGAAAGTTATGTCTAAGAACTTTTAAAGCCTGACATGTGCTCAAGTGCTTTAGTAAATCAGGACTTCTGCAATTTAATTGCACTAAGTGGATGATAACAAAAGAAAACAACAGGAATAAATCATCTAACTGTGTTAAAGATCATGAGATTGACTCCAGACTTCAGCCATCCCAAGCCTTCCGAAGGGTCAGACGCTATACCCTTGTTCACACAGAGCAGTGCCTGCCTCCATAAATAGTGTCATCAAAGTGAAAGGGGCTGCCTCTGAAGTAACCCACTGAGTACGAACACATGTGCTGGAGCCTGGCCCACACTGTAAAGTACAAAAGAGAGGTGAGGGAAGGAGAATTAGATTTCAAACAGATACTTGCCACTGTTGAACGGACAAAGGAGATTTATTTGTTAACACTTAATTTAGGCTGTGTCAAAATGCCACATTTGTGTACAAATTAAAATCTAGCAAGAGCAACATAACGTAGTGGGAAGATCTTCCCTCAGAAACAGTTTAGTAACTTATCACACCTGTTGCACCTCATGATAATTACAGTGAAACAACATGTGAATGGCAGCAGTACTAAGATGCAGCACAGAGCAACAATAGCAAACATGCAACGGATTAAGGAAACAGAAGCAGAGCTAGTAAAATTGTAAGCCTACTTAAGGAATATACTGCTGTTGTTATGAGAGCAGGAGCCAGTTCTGCATCCGGTTTTATGCAGAGTATTAAAAGAGGGTGGGAGCATGGAGGGGAATCCTTTGATAGCAGTGGACTGCTTGGCACGTCTCTTCTGCACATCCACTAACGCAGTCCACAGACAAGCTACAAATGTCGTGTAGTAAAACCAGCAGACACTCTTCCAGCTCCCTCTTCAGTTCTCTGAACTATCACAGAGCAGTAAATATAACCCTAAATTCCATGGTTCACTGTCTCCCCTGCTCTGCCACATAGAAGGACCACTGAGACTGACCCCCAAAGGCATTGGCGCACCCAGCTGCTGGTGTGATGTTCACAAGCCACGTTTATGCCATTCAGATTGCGGAAGGGCAGAGTTAGGATAAATTGTGAACAACCCCTCTAGCAAGAACAGCTGTGCTACAGTGTACAGTCCAATGCTTCCATGTAAAGTAAAATCTGTGGCAGTTTACCTTAAACCATAAACCATGGCATTTTAGGAAAAAGAGTCCCTGGAGCAGGCCCTGTACTTTTCATCATTGAAGTGAGGCAGACAGCTGGAGATAGTAATTGTTTCAGCCACTGAATGTGTCTCAGCCTCAGATAAACATTTTACAAGATCTGTAACTCAGTATTTGAGAGGAGGGTGTTTCCAAAGGCCTGGAGTAGCCTCACACTGAATGGGGAAATGATGAAGTGGAAAGCAATTGAAGTCACTCTTCTTCCTTGGAATAAAAACACTTTTTTTGCAACCTTGAATTTCATGCCATGTGAGACTCTCAGCATGCATGCATTTAAACTAACAACTGGAGGGATTTTTTTTCCATAGGTCTGAGCTGCAATCCTTTAATCCTTACTCTAGCAAATAAAACTCTTCATATGAACAGTGACTCTTGTCTCTGGCCCACAGTTTTAGTGCCTTGGTCATTACAGTCACCTGGTTTAAATACAAGCATAGAAATTTGGAGTGAATTAAACAAATGGTAGCTGAGAAAGCCCCTACATGAACAAAGAAGAACTGCACAAATGTATTGTGGACACCTGGAAAAGCCTGTCTCCTATTTGCAAGAAATATATAAACAATGTTCCAGGGAGACAAGTCTGTAATAAAAACTAATGGTGAGCAAACAGAATACTGCACTGAGTAGTTCAAGAGGAGTCCTTTCATTTTTTTTTTCTTTGAGACATATGCTCCCCAAGCATTTTGGTTCATTAAAACAATTTGTCTATATTTTTACATTGCTATTCAAATCATGGGAATGATGGTAGGCTTTCCAGTCTTAGGAAAAACATATTGCAAATTGAACAGAAAAAATTGGACCCAGTTCTGTGCACTACTAAGTGGCAAAAGTTCCCATTATTACAAATATAAAGGAAAAGCAGCATGTCAAATTTGTTGCTACTATTTACAACTATTTAAGAAAGAACCCCAAATATTATCCAGGTGAAGTCACTAAGCCTTATCTCTAGTATTTAAGTTGGATGATTAAGCTTTCTCATGCAACTAATTACATTAATAATATGAGGAAGGGTAACTTTCCCAGGGTGTTCCCTATCCTACCTACCCCATCACACACTTGAGTGATACAGGAGAACAAGTATCTACCTATGACTAAGGAAAGAACTCAGTGGCAATTCCAAATGGGTCAGTTTGAGATAAACATTCAAGAAAGGGAAGCCCACACCATGGGCCACAGTTTGTGGATTTTCCCATTGACTAGGAAGAGACAGAGGTGAGACCTCATGTATCAGAGACAGGACAAAAAGAGGATTTCTATGAAAAATGACAAAAAGATATAACTGTAACTGTCCACAAATATGGGGAGAACTTTTTCACATGAAACACAAAATTCCCTAAAGCCCACTTAATATGCCAGGAAGGACATATGCCAGGACATTTTTGAAGTCTGACCCATCACACATAAAGATAGCACCTTTCTTATACCATCATTTCAAACCTGGTAGTACACAAAGCTATGAATATTAATAATAACAATGTAAAGATTAAGTGTGTAGGTACAATTAATGGTTAAATTATTGTAAATTGCATTTATCACATTGTTTGGTAAAACATTTGTCAATATGGCAGTTATATGTGAAATAGCCATTCAAATAAATTGCATTCAATTTGTGTTCCTAATCAGCCAGTTACACAATGTAACATGAAGAGGTCAACTGGAACTATATCAAATACATGCTGTAACATTAGAACAGAGATTAGTCACAATTATGTACCTAATCCATGTTATCTGAATATGACACCACTATTGCTATTCTTTTAAATGCTAAAGGACAACAAAATGTATATAGGAAAGCTTCTCTAGCTTTCTCTGGGGAAAAATTATTATAATATTTGCTCATGCTCAGAAAGTCAAAGGATTTGTACTTTGCATTATCCATTTGTTTAAAGGAAGGTTGTTTGCAATCTAAATATAAACTCAACTTCAGCACTTTCTGTCTCTATTAATTGACTCATACCTGAGTCCATTTATGTGATAAACATGCACAGCTAATAATCAATGATATGGTGGCTGTGTGTACAGAACAAATAAGAAAAGAAACAAATATTTCTTGTCTATACTCACATATCCAAAGCAGAATATAATGAAGACCAAATAGATGTGCTTTAAGAAAGAGTCCTTAAAGGTCATTTATATCAATTTTTTATACACTTACACAAAAAAAAACAACTTCCATTGCCACTGTGCTTATTTATTTCAGCATATATACTTACTACAGACATTTGTTCTCAAACCTAGTATTCATGTTCTCATAACTTGGGACTTATGGAAAATTAAAATCACCTATTTTTAATTTTCTTAATTCTGGTGTGTATGGGCCTTTTTGCAAAAACTCTTTCTCATTCTTTATTTCTTTTTCATCATCACTCTTACCCAGGGGATCTGGGAACCTGCAAGGTAGAGATTCTTGTTCTTCCTGCCCAGCCTGCACTGAAACTGCTCCAGACCATTTTGGCTCTTATGGCACTCAGTATCTGCTCTTTTCCAAAACAGAGAACTGAGGTTTCTCTCAATAATGAGAAAAAAGCTCCCTATACCATGACCAAACAAACAAACAAAAAAAAAACCCTAGGGTTTTTACCTGTGTGAAGAATTACTATGTGAGAAGTCCAGGGACTTAGCAGGTCAAAACCGTGCACTACATCTTCCAAAACTTATGATCCCTTCTGTGATTTGCCTTCCAAAAAGACCCAAATTTTCTATATTCAAATGATTTTTCAGCAGGAGTCATCCCACCTTTCAAGTTCTACCCTGCAACCCCATATGTGTGGGACTGTGATTCTGTTATTTGAAAACTCAAAAGCATGAATTTGCCCCTCTTTTGCTTTCTCCTCATCTTAAACATGCAAGAGTCAGTATGAAAGGTTTGCATTTCTCTTTTGTAAGCATGTTTTTCTCTGCTGGGTTTATAATGCAACCTGGCTGCAGTGGATACACCTATTCCTGTCCCTCTGCCAGGAGCTGCACCAGGGGCTCTGCCACACACCAGCTGCCAAGTGGGAAAAGCATAGGAGAGCACACACAGACTGCTCATCTCAGCCTCTCTTGGCTTGCTGGAAAAATCCAATGTCATCCTTAAAGAACAGCAGTTTCTATGAGATTTATACCTGCATAAAATATATTAAACACTTGCAGATTTTGAGTGCTACAGGACCTCTGCCCAGCCCTCCTGCAGTAGAGCCTACCTCATACCAGAGGAAAACCACAAGTCCCTGTAACCTTACATTTTTCTCTATATTTTTCCCACCTGCCTTCCTCATTTGAGTGATACTGCTGACTCTGAATAGCTCATTAAGACAATTAAACCTGCTCTAGGAGGCTAGGTAGGAGTTCAGCATCCCCCTAGCCAACTCTGCCACCACCAGCCTTTCCCTAACAGATCCCTCCACCTCAAGGTGTCTGTTTCAGAGGCTGACTTCATCTCAGTTTTTTAAAAACAGACCTTTCTCTGCTTACAGTCACCTGGCAAATGGCAGGGCCTGTTTTTCCCATATATTTTCTGAAAGGCCAGCTAGCCCAAGAAGAATAATTATAATAATGATAATAATTATCTAATTATTTGGTGTAAAATACACCCATCTCTTGGAGGCAGGGCAGCGATTTCAGCAGTGGCAGCCCTGCTGCAGAAGTAAGCAGAATGCAATCTCTTCTGCAGTGCCCTAATGAAGAGGCAGCCAGGCTCGATGAGACCTCGAGGACCTGAGCATATCAAAACTAGATTTTATGCAGTGTCTATGTTGCAGCTGTCAGCAGCACATGGCAGTTGCTGCAGCCAGTGCTGGACCTCCCAACTTTCAGCATCCCTACTTTAACCAGCCTGGCTCCCTCTCTGCCCTCCTTTACACTTGAAGCAATTAAGCCAAGAGTGCGAGGGGAGACATGGAGATTTACACCAAAGCATAAGGAAGTTGCCCTGTGGTGTAATTTCATTCACTAAGGGAAATCTTGAAAGCACAGCTAGAGTCCTCCCACATGTCAATTTGGCTGCAAGCAGGTTCTGAAAATCCATATACAGGCACCAAAGTAAAAAGACTCTGCCTCCGCCGATAAATCAGCTGGAGAGGAGGGGTCACCCTGTTAGGGTACCACTGCTGAGGGGGAAACCTTCTTCCCTGCAGGGCTGTTTTGGGAGGTGGGGAGGAGAGTGTTGAGGTACTGCGAGTGCAGCTCCCAGACTGCTGGGGATTCCTGCCGGGGCACGGAGCCGCGAACACTCAGGGGCCGTCCGGTGGCTGCCTCCGCGGGTGGAGGCACAGCGGGGCTGTGGAGGTGCAGGAGGCCCATGAACAGGCTGCCCGCCATGGCCCGGGGCAGCAGGGGGGCTGAGAGGACACAGGCACATGGTACAACCTGTCACACTGCTGGCACACAGCTCTGACGGGTTTGTCTGACCAGCCCCCACAGGGAACCAGGGCACTCCCCGCTTGCTGTGCCAGCCTGAAATTCTCGTGCCTTGGCAAGCAAGGGACAGATCCTGCTAGATGCCCAGCTGTGCTTTCAGCAGGTCCGCTGGAGTGCTTCATTTCGACTCGGATCATTTGAGGTAGAATTCCATATTTGATGTTCACGCTTTGGGGATTAAAGGAAAGGGAAATGCCGGTAATCTCAAATGATCGTAGAAAACTGGTTTCTGGAGCTAAAACCACGCCAACATGCTAGTTGCCTTAGGGTTCCTTGTTTCTTAGTGTTACAATGCACTCACTTCTGTCTTTGCTGCTCCCCGTTCACCCAAAGCAGGTGCTTGGACATAACTGGGAAGCATAAACCACGAAAAATACAGAGGGCGACTGGTATAGGGGAAATAGACATAAAAATGTGCAGAACAGCTAGAGCAGAAGTGACGTCTCTGCTGATACCCATCCTTACTGAGGAAATGACAGCCCATACCAAATAAAATAAAATACATTTTCTTTAAAGGGTAATTGTAGTTTGCTGACTATTGCAGGGTGCTGACCAAAATGTCTATTTTTCATGCAGGTGCAATGTCCCATCTTAGAGCACAATGCCCATTATCACCTTACATATCAAAGGGATTACACTCTAGAAATGCAGCCGCCATGACCTGCAGCACCTTTCCCACTCCACCAGGAGCCCCTCCACACATGACCAGAGCCGTGGCCTCCATGTCGAGCCACTTCATTTCAGGAAGCACTCCTTAAACTGGGCTACCAAACCACTCTCCACCTGTGCATGCACCAAAGCCATGATGGCAAGATCATGATACTGCTATCATTTATTTTAGGAAAGGGGAGGGTTGTGCCTCTCAGATGCTTCCAATACCTACATTTGTCTCCAGGGGGAAAAAAAAAATGCAGTAGAACAGAGGAATATTCAGTCCCAAGGATCAAGGAAGGACTGCCAGCCCGACTGGTTCTATGATCCTAATGAAGCATCAGTGCTGCCGGCAACAGCTACTGCCGTGTCCAGAGGGGATACTAATAACTACCATGAAAACACTTAAATATAGTCCAGCCAAGCTTCCCTTCCCTCACGTGGCCTCTGCGTTTCAGTACAAGCAGGATAGCTAGGGCACAACCTAGCCATTCCAAAATGCAGGGAGAGGTATTGACATATATCTCAATGAAGTATCTCAGCACTTAGTCTGATTTTTTTTTTTCCTATTCAATTTTAATTTTTTTTTTTTAAGTTCAACTGACCCTTCTGGTCACCAACTTCCTTTGTGGTTCACTGTAAGGATCTCTCTCCAAGAACAAAAAAGAAATCTCTGAGCTTTGATAGAGACTCTGGATGAAATTAAGAACTTCAAACCCCAGATTTTTGAAAAGAAAAACAGATGTCCTGTTTGTTGAGTATAAATAACTCCGTACGTGGAAGCCTTTTCTTTTACGCCGCATTAAATTTTATTTAATGCTGGGTGCATTTAAACTAAAAAAAAAAACAAAAAAAAAAAAAAAAAAAAAAAACCAAAAAAAAAAAAAAAAAAAGGAAGGGGGACAGCAAAATATGTGGGTGACAAACCTCTAAATCTTTTCCTCTCTCAAAAGAGAAAGAAACAGGCAGACGGTAAACCCTTCATCTGGATGAAAGCGCTCAATGTGTTTCCTAGCAGACCTGGCGAGCCTGCCCTGGTCAGCGCGGCGGCGAGGGGAGGGGGAGAGGAAGCGGCGGAGGGAGGAGCGGCCCCGGGCCCGGGGCAGAGCGGGGCGCACCGCAGGTGCCCGCCCGGTGCCCCCGCAGCTCGGAGCGGCTCCAGGCTGACTTACGTGAGCACGTAGTTGACGCTGACGATGCAGTGCGGGCGGGAGGAGCGGCTGTTGTGCACGATGGTGGCGTAGCTCTGCACCCACACCCAGCCGCCGTGTTTGGCCAAGAAGCGGTAGTACTTGGTGGTCACTTGCCCTTTCACCAGCACTGCGGGGACAAAGCGAGGAGAGCCTCAGCGTGGCTCTGGTTTGATCAGCCCCGGGAAGAGGCGCACACTCCTCCCAGAGCCTCGTGGGTGACCAGAGGGGTTAGGAACCTCTTAGCGGCGCATGGGGAAGCGGCGAGGACGAGGCCGGAGGAGCCCCCAGGCAGGACTTATCTCAGTACCTGAGATCGTTATCACAGGCTAATAGGGGAGATTGGTGGGGCCGGGGTGTTTGTGTATATGTGTATGTGTGTGGTCGTCTACGGCAACCGAACCCCGCACAGCCCCATCCTGAAGTATCATCATCGAGATTTTGTTCTATAAATCTCTAGGTTTTATCCCCTCTCGTTACATTCTCTGTAAGGAAACTTACCGGAAATTGATATCCTTTCTATTCATCTACCATGTATTAATGTCATCATGATATCAAAAAGTACATCTCGCCGAATCAGGCTCACTACTGCAGTCGAAATTAGATTTACAGATAAGATTTGTGAGACTTGGTGGAAGTGAAACAAAAGTATTGATATTTCCCTGGTATGGCTTTTTGGAGCAGGAAAATAAGGATTTTCCTAACCAGAATTTGAAGAGACAAGAGCGCCTGAGATTTGTGCAGGGCAGTCCTTGTCCTACAACCAAAAGAAGAGGATGGAAAAATAGCCTTTCACTGCCGATCTCCTCCGTTTGGCGCCTGCATCCAGCTCAGAGCTCAGTCTCTATGTAACCTTGTTTCACTAAAACCTGAAGAAGATTTTGTTTATTCTGCCCTCCAGAGAGCTAGCTTTTCACGTGCCGACCTAGAGGTAAATCCCAACAATCCCACAGTCCTTCTGCAAAGGGATAGGATGGGGGGCGGGGCTTTAAACAAGTTTTAAACAAGACTATCTCCTTACACAAGTGATGTGCGCAACGCAGGTGAAAGGTGTCACAGCCATGGACATGGTGGTAAAGGGTCTTCTCTATCAGGTCCTGGGGCTCGTAACCTGTTAGCTCAGCTACCCTGCAAGAGACATAAACAGCAGATATAAGTGGGTGACAGGATAGGAGAGGGGGCCTAGGGAAGAAAGGACAGGCTAGGGGAATAGATTTGGAAATAACCCCAGCTCTACCTGGAATCTAAGAATATGAGCTTCATGTCTAGGCTGGCCCGGAACATGAACATATTGCTGTGGAGCTTGATCTCCGTCACGGCGCTGGGCGGCAGCGAGTGGCCCACGGCGACCAAGCCAACGTTTTGGTAGCAGCCGTCGAAGGGGGACATGTCCAGGCTGTACTGGCGGATCTTCAGGTACCCGCTGCAGTGAATGACCTGCCGGAGACACAGGAAAGCTTGGCGGCTACTCAGCAGGGGGGAAGGGTGTGCTGAGACAGTCGTCCCTCCCCACGAAGAGGGCTCGGACAATTCCCCCCATACCGGTGCCGGTGCGGCTGCCGGGCTAGCGGGGGCCGCTGACTTGCGTCTCCGCCCTGGCAAAGTGGAGTCTGGGAGTTTTCTGCGGTTCTATCGGGGTTGAGCTTTTTTTCCCATACTAGAGTTCAGCGTCGACCTAAAGCCCATTAGAGTCAACAAGATTTTTTTTTTTTTTTCCACTGGCTTAAGTGGTTTTTGGCCCACCTCCTAACTGCGCTTTTATTATTCTTCTGAAAAGGAAAGACGCGGAGCTGCCAATCCAGTTACGACTTTGTAATGAAGGGTGTATGCGCGTGAGAAAGGGTTTACAAGTGTGCATATGTCACATGTGTAAGATACGTCTGTTATCTGATGGAGCAGACGCAATCCATCGCCAAAAAGTACTTTTGGTTTAAGTATATCTCCTAAATGTATCCTTGCAGACTACTGCTGTCTATTCCCACTCTTACTTATCTATTATTAAGATGTTTTTTCTTGGAGTTCGGCAGGTGTTCTTGGTCTACGGTACCTTGTGACACAATATCTCCTTGGGTTATGGGTACAACCCTCTCCTCGGCGTTGTGTGGCTAACAAACAGCAGCGAGGAGGTAGGAGAGAGTGCAGGACTCTCCTTACCGAGGAGCCCCGAGTAGAACCATGTGAAGCACCTGGTCAAAACCCTTGACTAGGAGAGCTACCTCTGCTGCAGCTGACGAATTACCTAATAAAGAAATAAATTAACCCAGGGTTCCCATTGTATCACCTGAAAGCTGTCACAGGGAACCTCAGTGGTTGTGCGAGGTTCAGTTCAAAGAGTAAAACAAAAAAAAAAAAAAAAAAAAAAAAAAAAAAAAACCCAAACAAACAAACAAAAAACCACCAAAAAAAAAAAAAAAAAAAAAAAAAAAGACCCAGAAACAAACACCAAGGGGAGCTCGATTGCTTGGTTTTGTGGTTTGAGCTCTTCAACCTGAAACTCTGAGAGAAATGGACCACATGAAAGAGCCCTGGGCTGGGAAAACCCCCGCGAGAAGAGGCCTCACCCCCTCTTCTCTCCCCATTTTCACAGCTTTCCCGGCACAGGAACACGGGAAGGCTTGTACAGGGGGGAATGGGGAATCTGGCCGCGGGCACGCACCTTGTAGCCGCCGCAGGTGAGGCCCGCATTCCTCTTGGCCAGGACGCATTTCATCCTCAGGAAAAAGGATCTCTCGATCTCGTACTCTGGGAAGGGGGAAAGGCAGAGGTGGGGTGAGCCACAGGCTCCGCTGGCTCTGCGCGGTCCCCTACGCGACCGCGGCGGCCAGGCGGGGGCGGGGGCTGTGTACTTTACCCTGCACGAAGTGCGAGTGGTAAGGCTGGTGCGCCGTCAGCACCGCCGTCATCTCGTCGTGGTCGGCGGGGTGGATGTACTCGTAAATGCTGTTGCCGGTCAGCTCTACCTGTGAGAGAGGAGGAGGAGTAGGGGGACTCATCGCCGGCACCGCGCACCCTCTCCTGTCAGTCGCGGTGGTGGTGCAGGCAAGCACAGGGGCTAGCAGGCCCCCCAGCGTACCTGCGACAAGCCCAGGTGCACCGAGGCAGTCTCCGAGATGTACATGATCTTGCCATCCGGAGCCACAACAAATATGAAACCGTCCAACGTCTGCAGAAAGGGGTAGCGAATATAAATAAATTAATAGATAGACAGATCCATTAAATACCTGTCCCTCTGATTTATTTCAGCAAACAGGCGTCGATGTTCAGGCTCTGATTATTCAAAAAGTTGGAAGGAAATGGGCAAATCTTGGACAAGAATCCCTCTAAAGCTCCTGGACCCCTGAGATACAATCTACTTCTCAGAGAGGCCGAGCTCAAAAGTGCCTTGAAGGTATCTAAGAAGAGGTCCTGGCTATCTGGTGATTAATATCTGGGTCCCAGAAATCCCGAATATTTCTATCCTATTTCAAATGTCACGGGGCTTTAGTGCTTGTGTAATTTTTAAGGAGAATTTAAGCGATCAAAGAAAAAATTCTCCGCAGTGTAAATAAGACAGTTTGTCAGGTACATTTCTGCAGACGCAGATGGGACTTCTGGGTGTACCAAGAGCAGAATAGGCCCTCCAAAAGCCACATGATTCCACCAGTGGAATGATGGTCATCGCTAATATTCTTTAGTATTTCAGAGCACTGTGAGTTTTCAGATCTGTCCTCCCTGATTTGTGTCTCTGTTAATGCCGGTGCCCGCTGAGCTCTTCTGTCCAGGACAGCCTTCCCTAACCTGTCGCTAGAGCCTCTCACTGCCACACCACTCTGAGCTTC
Source organism: Vidua chalybeata (assembly GCF_026979565.1). Taxonomy (NCBI): domain Eukaryota; kingdom Metazoa; phylum Chordata; class Aves; order Passeriformes; family Viduidae; genus Vidua; species Vidua chalybeata. The sequence goes on along the minus strand of NC_071532.1, from coordinate 72,557,906 downwards.
ACAACATTGATGATATGTGTCACCCTGTTAATAAATTGGGGAAAAGTCGTGCTCCTGTATCTCTGGCACCTTGGGACACACTGTGAATCCCTCGCTGTAGACACAATGTTAGATGATTCTGAGGCAAAGGACCCAGAGGGACCAAGCCACCAACAAAAACACGACATTGAATCACAGTGGTTCGCATTTCTGAAGTGTTTCCCCTCCTGCCTATCTTTCTATTAAACACTTGAACGGTTAAAAATTAGTCAAGGTGGCAATTGAAAGCTCAGAAGAGGGAATGATTTCTTTAATCATTAATACCATATGCCTGTTGTTTCCAGACCAGTACCTGCAAAAGATGGGATCCCAGCTCCCGTCCAACATTATCCAGTGGGCTGGTTCGGCTGGAGTGGCCCCAGGCTTCTCCAAGTCCTGTTATTTAAGACAAGCAAAAAAGAAAAGTAAGGTCAGGAGATGAAAAATTGACTCGTATGGGCCTGATTGGAGGTGTGGGGGGGAAACAATTTTTCTTGTCTACACTCTAAAACATATATACATACAATCTCTGGAAAACTAGACATGACTTCGTTGCAGATAAAAGCCTCTTTTGTGCATTTTTTTTTCAATATCTAATTCCTCAGAGAGAAAAATACCCGAATACTAATTTTGAGTTAATTGTGAGTTAATGGTGAAGTTCATTTTTAAGGTCTAAGTGAAACAGCATGCAAGATCAAACTGCTTTTCAGTGCTGCTTTCGGCTACTGGGAACTGTCCCCCTTGAACTTCAGGGGAAGCGTCCTAACCTCACGATTTCTCAGACAAGTCACTGTCCAACGGCACGGACCGCCCTCCCTCCTGCCCTACGAAGTCTGTCTCCAGGATTCACCTCTATCCCTTCCATCTCTCCTCCTGCTGCTCCGGTGGGCAGGATGGCTCCCACTGCAGGGAGGGGTGATGTGCCTCCGCAGAGCCCCTTCCAGAAATTAATGTTTCCGGATTTGTCTAATGTTTTACACGCCTCTTATTTTCTCCTATGCAAAGTGAGTAGTAATAAAAGCCACGTAGAAGTTACTTCACCGGAGTAATTCTATTCATGGACGATGCCTTTTCACGGTGTTGTTGCTGAAATAATTTAAACGGGTCAGTTAAAACCTTTGAGGCTTGTGCCATGAAATAAGTCTCACTCTGACACGCACAAGCAGTAAGATGGAGTAAAACGGAGGGGAAACCTACAAATCCCGATCGATGGCTGGGGTGCAGGTCGCAAGGGGACCCGAGCCGGCGGGGTGTGCTCACTCCCGCAGTGCGGGTTCGGGGAAGGCAAGACCTCGTTTTCCAGTTATTTCGAGACAAACAGACGAGCTGCTGACAGCAGGTAGCCGCGGGCATTCCTCGCTATTGACCGGCCTCGCCCAGGTGTTTGCCGTCCGAGCAAAGCTAGCGATTTCCTCCGCACTGTTTGAAGGGGGCATCCCAGCGCGGCCCCTGCGCGCCCTCCCCACCGCCGGAGCGGTGCGCCCCGCTCGTCCCCGCCTTTCACTTCCTTCTCTCCCCTTCCTCCTCTACTTCTTCACAACAACTTGTCTCTTCACCACTCCTACACTTTTCTCCTTCCTCTTTAACTGCATAGCCCCACAGAGGCAGGAGATTCTCTCTGGCCCGTTCCTCAGCCTGCAGCCTCAGCATGTAGCAGGTCGCCAGTCAGAAACAGGCTCCTTCCCATTCATTCCTCCACGCCAATTAAGAGGGAGGATGGAGGATCACCTCCGCCCCCTGTATTCAGGAAGGAGCTGGCAAATCTTACACAGCTTCCAGGGTAAGAGAGAAAAGCCCACGGTATATTTGTTTTTCCCCGAGCTCCTCGGAGGTTTCTCTGCTGGGGAGCCAGGATGGCCTGTTAGCGCTGAGCTGGCTCCTTGCCACGTCCCCCACCCGGAGGGAAATCTGAGTGACAGGTTTCTTTATTCAAGACTAAATCTGCACTGCCCGCCTATGATTTAAGTTGCTTATTAATCTAAGTTTACGGCTCTAATTATTCTTCTCCTAAAAGGGAAAATAACCCGACCCCAGCGGGTTAATGAACAGCTCACGGGCATTGCAGGTTAACCTCCCTCGGGAAGGCGGTTTTTCACGGCGCGCTGAGCTCCTCTATATGTTTCAGGTGGAAACTCCGCGCTGCTGGGCTCTGTCTGCTTATGGTTTATAATTAAACGTTTTCACTTGTCTACCTGAACCGGCTTTTTGAAATCCTGTCACATGAGACGATCCTTTGTGCTGCCCAGATGTTTTCAGTACTTTCAAGTCGGAGACTATTTCTAATCGTTGCCAATCCCAGCCTCTCCCAAATCGACGGCCTCTCCTGATGCCCCTTAAATACTGTTTCTAAAGATTAGAGGAGAAAACCCCCTCCACTAATTTTCCCTCCCCCCCTTCTATTCGCTTTAACATCCAATTTCCTTTTATCGAGGGGGCAAACTGTGATTTCTTGCACTTGACCTACCGCAGAAAATTCTGCAAATCCTTTGATTGTCTATTTAAAACAAAACAAGGAAATCAGCTCTCCCTTTTGCTCCAGGATTACGCTTGGAAACAAGATCTAAAAATTCTCTTGTAATTTGGAGAGCCAACAGCATAATAGCTTCGGAATAGAAGCAAGCAGCTTTGTGAGGAGAAGGATAACTAAATCGTTTTTAGGCAAAGGATTTTCCCAGCTAAAGTGGCCGAAGACAAAGCAAAACTTAATCTATTTTGGAAGATTTCCAAGTTATGCCACATTAACCTTAGCAGATAAAATTTGCTTTCTTCCCTGCGGCCCCTCCCCCACCGCGGTCTGGTTTATCATATTTACATAAGTAGCCTTAGAAGGGATGTATCTATTATGGATCTAAGGAGCTAGCGAGCTCACATTTCATTTGGAAATAGAGGGGAAGTTTTACTGTTGCTTAATACTTGAGGCATTGTAGAACCATTTCCATTTAAATACCCCCGACCCACGGATTACCTCCATGGACTGGCTGCATGGGTTTTGTAATTTCCTGAAAATGAGATTTCGATTTATAAAACAAGAAACCAATTAGTAACCAAATGAGGCGAAGTAGATCCACTAAAATTGACCTAATCCCACAGGCACCATTTAGGTCAGTTCTTGGCGAATGAATGATGAGCAACGGTCTAACATAAGCTCAAGGCATCACTGTTATTCAAGCAGAAAAAGAAAATTTTAAAAAATGGATCGAGCTTTTATTTCAGCCAAAATAAGGATTATGTGCTCCTGCCTAACAAACTCTTCCTCCTATCTAACAACCTCGTTCACTCGATGAACTTTTTTTCCTGAGAAAGGAAGCTATTTGCGCCACGATAAATTGTCTGCTGTTGTGAGGGGGGAAGGGAAAGGGGAAAAAAAGGAAATAAGTAAAAAAAAATTTTTTTTTTTTTAAGAGAAGAAAAGAAAAGCATTTTATCCAGACAATCACTCATCGTTACCCAACAGCCTTCACCTATATTGCGCGGAACCTGCGCGGAGCAAGTGTGCTGATTCATCGTTTCTCTCAGCATTCTCCAGTGGTAAGCCACTGTGCTTTCCACATCAAAAAGCATGTCCGTCAGTTTCTTGGGCTCGCTACACAGGGGGGTCCCTGTGAAATGCCTTCTTCCACCCAGCCGCGCCCACTCCCGGCCCTGAGAGAGCCGCTCCGCACCGCCAGCCTGTCCCCCAGGCCGGGCGCGCAGCCAGACCTGCCGCGCTGCACTGCCCTGGTCCTGTCCTTCCTTCCCCTCATCTTTTGATTGATGCAAGCCTTGATGTCGACAGCCAATGGAACCAGGGGCTGGGTTGGCACCGTCCCTATCCAGTGGCGATACTGTTTCAAGAAGCTCCTCTGTCCCAGGGAAGGGAGAAGAGATTCCTGAATCGTTTCTAATTTGATCTAGGCAAAGACGGAGGAAGGCAGGCGCAGGGAAATGAGACTCCGAGAAGCCAGGGCAGCTCCTTGGCCCTGGTTGATCTCCGGGTTACTTGTCCCTCTGTGAGCATCTGCAGCGCAGAGCCCATCTCGACCCCGTCCTTTGTCTGGCAATAGCAAAGGGGGGCGGGGGTGGCGGTGGGGGTGGGGTGGCCAGAAGATGCAAGCCCTTATCTACTTTGCGCTGATTTGCCGGCTTTTAAAAGCAGTTACGGCCATTTCCCCAGCGGACTCACAAGTCATGAAACCTCAGCGCAATCCGGATTCACTGTAGCGGGCGACTTGATGGCCCCGTTTGAAAACACTTAGTGGAGAGCCCATCCTGAGCTCCAGACCCGCTTATGTGGGGGCCAGACCCTGAGGCAAGCTCCCTCCGGGGCCGGGGAGCCCTTGGGTACCCCTCCGAGGGTTTGCCCCTGTCTGGCACACCGTCTCGCACGGCCGGGCGAGGCCCAGGGAAGCTGGCTTGGAGACGAAGCCCCGGAGGCAGGGGGCTCTTTCCTGTTGCTGTGGATGGGCAGAAGGAGAGGCTTGGAGGGCTCTCCCAGAGGCAGCCCGCTGCTGTGGAGCAACGCTGGGAACCTGCCCGACGGGGCAACCACAGGGAGTCTTCCCTAAGTCGGGTCCTAGCAGGTCCATCGCGCGTTTCTCTTCCAGGAGTTCCTCAAAACTCCCTCTCTGGGCAGCGGCCCCCGCCGCCGCTTTCCCAGGTCTCTCCGCCGCCTCCCGGGGGCCGTGGCCCGGGGACGTCTCCGTATGCTTTGGTTTCGCTGCGTTTTCTTTGCCCTTTAAAGAGTCGCTGTATGGTTATTAAAAAGGACGAGCAGCAGCTCACTCCTCGCCCGCCGGCGCCGAGGGGATGCTGACCCCACAAAGGGCGCAGGGTGCGGGACCTCCGGTCACCTCCGCCCCGGGGCTCGCCCCTTCCGTGCTGGGCAGGACGACGAGGAGGGTCGGCCCGGGCACGGGCACCTGCCCAGCAAAGCCTCTCCACAGGGAGGACGAGAATGTCACCTTCGTTAGCGGCTCCTCAAGCAGCACCTTCCCTGCCTCTCACTGCCCCTTGCCGGCTCTGCTGCCGCCTTAATACCAAGGGACAAGCGGGGCACAGGAGTTGTTTGGGAAGAGGGAGGCAGGACAGCTCAGTCCCCATCTCCCACGCAGTCAGGGGAAATGACAAACAACATTTCTGTCCAGGGGAAATGACAAACAACAGCTCCGGGAGTCGCGGGAGCAGAACCTGCATGTCCTAGTCACCGGCAAGCCAAAAGGCAACTGGATGTTGTATCGAGGAATTAGCTTGATTCGATTAACCATTTAATTAAATCGTCTGCCGCCAGCGCTCGGTTCTGCCATCGCCTAACGCCAGACAGAGCTGATTTCCCAGTTAATTTAACAGGCAGTGGTTAATGATAACTCAGAATCGCGGCCAAATGAGGCTACTGTGAAGGACTGGGTCGCCGTCGGAGGGTTCAGATGGAACAGAATAAGCTATGCTAAAAAAAAAAAAAAAAAAAAAAAAAGCTGCTCATTTCCACTGCCTGCGGATGCCATTAGCAAGGTTTTGTAAAGATTTATTATCTCACTAAATCACATGTATTCATTTGGAGCAGAGATAAATTAGCATCCCTCTTTCTTCATAAAAATAATAATAACAGGGAGGAAAAGCCCTGTCGACTAAACAAACAACCCTGTTAAGAAAGTGGTAGTGGAAATAATTCTGAGGTTGTTTCACTATAGAAAGAAAAACCAGGATTTTGGCAAACACGAGGTAGCGGAATTGCACTTTGAAATGCAAACAAACGGAACCATGTCCAAACTGGAGAGACGGGGGGAAAATCAAGGCATTTTCGAGCACAAACTACTTATTCGTTTCTCCAGAAGAGTCAAATTCAAGTAGCCCTTATTTCGAAGAAATAGAGGAAGGAAAGATTTGCACTAACGCATACGCGGTTTATGTGCAAGTTGAAAAATATTCTCCAACATGAAAACGGTCGCATGTTTCCAAAGGAAATATGATTTTTCCTCCCCGCTCTTCTCATTAAGTATTCCTTCTAAAACATAAATCTGTGGTGGTTTTTTTTTCAGCGATCCTGCTAGTAGTTTAGTTCTGCTCTTCACATTTTTAAGTTCACATCAAAACTGGAATTAAACAGATTCAGCGTGGAGCGTAAACTGCTGCTTAAATGAGAAAAACTTCTGTAAGAAAATAAACATTGAAACCTAATGCTCAATCATTTCCCTTTGCAGCAAGAAAAACAGCATTAAATCACCTATCCACGTGGGAAACGGATTTTTTTTTTTTTTTCTGTTGATCTCTTCCCCCTTTAAAATAAAACAAGGTTAAGGGTTTCAATATTGAAATGTTAACCATCCTGATTCGGCGAAAGTTTATGTAAACGGAATCTCTGCTTTTGTCTCGAAAAGCAAACGCCTCTCGGCGCCAAAACGATCCCTTCCCACTAGGACAGACTGCAAACCCTCCTTTTGCATCTCTGGTCGTGGATGGAGAATAGGACCTTTAAAATATTTCTAACTAAAAAAAGACAAACAAAACCCAAACAGAAATTATTTATTGTGCCACCTGGGTTTTTTGTTTGAGTTTTATTAATTTTTTTCTCCTTCCCCTTCTTGGATACTGCCGAAGATCAGTGAAGAATTACCCCGCAATAGTAACAGCGATTGCATTGTCTTTGGTGGAAAATTCTTTCAATCCTTTGACACCTTGGAGATTTTTCTACCTATTTTTTGCGTCCACGTTACTTGCCATTAGCGATTTACTGTTAGATAAAAATATTAGTATTTATTTATAATGAACATTAAATCAGGATTTTATTTATTTATTAATTAATCCTCCTTGAAAACAAACAAACAAACAAACAAACACTAAAACTCTTCCTTAATGTCCTCAGAAAATTAGCAGATATTCACTCTTTCTAAAGCTGTCTGATCACCGAAAAGCAGTATAGGTCTTATACGCTTTCTCCTCCTGAAAATAAGTGTTTTAGTACTGAAACGATGCAAGAAACCTACGTCTTGCACTTTCGTTCTTGACAGTTCTAATCTGCTAAAGACCTAATGAAGTGAAGTTAGGGGTGGAAAGAACAACCCAAGCGTTTCAATAACTTGCGAAAATTGCACAACTATTACGAGAGAGAGCTCGTAGAAAAATCTCTGCCCGGTTTGTCAAGTTTGTCCAGTGCCACTGCCTTGTGTTTAGATGTCTGGGGGTAAGAAGGTAACCCCACGTGCTTATTTTGTGTGTGACTCTCCTAGCATTTTACTCCTAGAAAACTCTTGTTTCCAAAATGAACCCGAAATCTTCCACCTTCTTTCTCTATAGGGACCTTTCAAACACAAAATTATGCAGACAAGCGCACACCAATTCTCTCCGCCCTGTCCCCAGCCCCGCGTGTGCGCGGCCATGAGGAGTGTGTATCTTTCTGTACGTGATTATTTACAACCAACTCTATGCAAGCACTCTATGGGCAGATGGCAATTCGCTCTTGTACCGGGGAGAGGGGATATGCGTTACTCTGGAAGTGCAGCTCGCTCTTACGGAGACAACGTTTCTCTACCCTGACTACTCCAAGATCTCTTTAAATGTATGACGTGACATTCCGCCGGGCTCCCGAGCCTCCTGCTACCCATCTCCAGTGTTTTGGCCAACTCATCGGGTCTGTCCCGATGCTTGTATCCTTTCCTCCCCAGAGAAATACAAGCAAAAGGAACCCAATTACATGTATCCAACATCATCCCTGCCCTTCCTCCTCCGTTCAGAAAGACTTGTCCTTTCCGTGCGCCATTTCCCCGGCTGCCACTACCTGTTCTCCCTTCCCAGAGAAGGAATGACTTTTTTTTTTTTTTTTTTCAGGGTGGGGGCACTGGAAAACCAGAATAGCCTCCCGTTTCCTTGCTTCCCTACCCTCAAACACAGCCGGACAAGCACAACCGCAACGGGAGCCCAAGCTGCTCCGCCACGCTCCCGGAGCCCACTGTGTCCCCCAGGGTCCCGGGAAAAATCACCCGGGCTCGGCTCCTGCACGGCCAGGCACAGGAGGCCACAGGAGACCACGCCGGGGAGGCCGCTCGTGGGCGCCCCGCTCGTGTTTAGTAGTGGCACGGGCGAGCGCAGGGAAACCCGCGGGGCCGGGGCCGGCACCGGGGCCGAGTCGGGCCCCGGTCTTCGCTCCCCGCCTCCTCGGAAGTTCGTGGGAGGGAGAGGGAGCCCGCGTGGGACGGCGGGGAAGCCGCCCGGCTCCACGCCACGTTGCGACTGCCGCTCTCAGGCCTTTGTGCGCCGCTCGCAGCGCGCCCCCGGCCGCGGCCCTGCGCAGGGATGCGCGGCCCCGGGGATGCGAGGGTGGCGGTCCCGCGTGGGTCTGCAGCACGCTCGGCGCCGGGCCTCCGGTGGCAGCGCCTCAGAGGGGCGAGCCCTTCCGAGCCTGCTCCCTGCCTTTCTTTCTAATGCGCAGTTTGCCTTTAATGAGGCTGCGAAGGCTCCGCTGCCCCCCGAGCCCCGCTCAGCCACCCCCGCTGCCTCCGCGCTCAAATTAGCATCTGCTGCGGACGGCAGCGGCCCCGGCCCCGGCGCGCTTCGCCACACGGTTCCCCAGGGCATTCAGGCATCCTGCGCTGCCACTGAGGGACGGGGATCAGCTATTCTTCTCTTCCCATGATTACTCACAGCCTACAAGCAACACCATATGCTTCTTCTGATCAAACAACCCGCTACATAGGCACCAGTAATTGACGAGACCTGCTCGAAATCACGCAGAAAGGTAGCCTACTGAGACCGCAGGAGTTGACAAATCATTGCTAATAATCCTTTTAGGAACATCATGGGCATCAGGGTTTGCAATAGCTTTATTTTTATAAAGTATGCGCTGACAGCATAAAGGACAACTTCGTCTCCTTTGAAACAGAGGATTGTCCCGCATAATGATCTTCAAGATGGCAGAGCAAATAGAGGAGGAAAGTGGCTCGATGAAGACTTTAATTATTGTTTTTAAAGGTTTCATTTAACCCCTTCTTTGGTTACAAGTGACTCGATGATATGGAAAGTTGTTTCAAGAAATCATTGTAAAATGCACTGGATTGAAAATTACTGCCGTGGACCTTAGGTATAAACGTTCATCTGTAACCTGGGGCCGGGGTGGGGGCGGGGGGGTGTGAGATTACATCCCCCGTCCAAATGACTGCCACATTGCATATTTGTTTTAAAAAGTAGAATTAGTACCAGTGGTCCACATATTTAACCGGGAAAAAAAATTAAAACCCCCTCAAACCACCAAATCAGACAAAACTAGAGCATAACAAAACTAGGCCATATACACACTCTTAATTTGTAAAATATATAGGCCAACTGAGTCGAGATACAGCTACAGAAAACTCATGGGGACATAGCTGTATTACGTTGTTTCCTATGTACACTCCTTTTTCAACAAAAGATGCAGCGAATTTTGTATTAGGTCAGGGAAAAAAAAAAAAAAAAAGAAACCTCTTGATACTTTTTCTTTCACACAGACCACAACGAGTTGATCTAAATAAAAGGTTTGTGATTTTTAAAATATTTTTCCCCTACATCTTATAAAGTCAATAGAGTGAGAACATGGAAAACTTTATTCTGACTCTCTTAACTTTGTGCTATTTGTTTTTCTCGGCAGCCGATCTAGAAGACCAAAGACGATTGTTTTAGATCCTGATACTATTTAAAAGTAAGAGACACTTCAGGACGCTTAAGTTTGCTTTTGCTACACAGGCGAGTTGTTGCTGCTGTGGAAGTCAACGTGAAGTTTACTGTTTGTCGGGGAGAATAATGTCTAGGCTGGGCCACTGGTTTTGCAGCGCTGGATGGTCAGGGGAATTGAATATATCTGGGTGCAAAACCCCTGCTAAAATTTTCCGTGGTCGATTAACGCTCTCAAACTGCCCTAGTGATCCTCAAAACGAGACACAGCACGCTGATGATGTGATTCAGTGTGATCGACTTATTTATTTAGCCTGGGAGTGAGCACGCCTGCACGCGTGTCCTGTACCTGTACACCGCACCTTTCCTCGAGAGCTGAACTAAGGCTTTAGGACTTCGCATAGACTTATGTAAATATTTACCCATATACTAACTCGCCCTCACAGAGTTACTATAAATAGGGGTGAATCATGTCCTCTTAGGCCTCGCGTGTGCTTGGTGGGGGATGCATATTTGACTGGAAGACTGAAGGAAAAGAAAACCCGGGTTTGCTTTAGCAGAACACACAGCAGAGCTCAGTGCCTTCAAGTGTTGACAAAAGCACCATAAGTCTCCAACCAAACCTGTCATAGGAGCTAAAGGAAAAGTATTTACAACAGAGGAAAGTCACAGCGGAGGGTACCCTGTCTCCGAGCACACCCCTAAGGATTGATCTCCTTTTTCTTTTTTTTTTTTTTCCTTTTTTTTCTTTTTTTTTTTTTTTTTTTTTAACCGTAAAAGTGATAAATGACATCTGAATCAGAACAAAAATAAAGGCGAATAGGCATTCCCACCTACCTTCTGGAAAAACCACTCTCATTTTTAAATAGCTGGTAGTGAGTCTGATTATGGATGCTTTGTCCAGCTGAGAGGTGATAGCGGAGGGCAGGGGTAGTAATTTAGCCAGTTCATAAAATTCACTGTTTTCTTTCTCCCGTCTAGTCCGGGCAGCATTTTTGGACTTCTCTTTCATCGTGTTTTTTTCCCGCTTCCTTGATACAATTTAAACTCCAGAGATTCATCCAAAGGTGGAAGGGAAACTCATCTGCAATTCATCTCTCCGGAGCATCAGGCGGTGATTCTGAGCGCGGCCATTACTCAGAAAAACCGTTCTCTTGTGTAAATGCAAACAAGTATTGAAGAGTAGAGGTGTTCTTTAAAAAAAAAACAAACAAAAAAAAAACCAAAAAAAAAAAAACAAAAAAGAAAATATACTCTGAAAAGCAGAGTCAATTAGATGGGAAAGGCATTTATCCAATGCAGCTCACCACTCCAAGCAACTGCATTAAAAAAAAAAAAAAAAAAAGCTAGAAGATTGAGGCACCAGACAGCAACCAAACGATGTATTTCTGGCCTTTTTTCCTACTCATGGCGGGCAGCATAGCTCCTCGGAAGAGGGTCATAGTAATCCCGTTATTTCCCGTGATCCGTTGTCAATCCGAGGGCCGAAACGCACGGCCGCGAGCTGCCTCCCAGGGCGCTGGGTGACTTCCCCGGAGCCTCTCTCTGTGAAGACAAGAGCAGTCCTGGAGTGAGAGAGCCGGTACACGGCGCCGCAGCGAAGCCGCGAGAAATAATAATCAACAACCAGCCGCCGGCGGGTGTAGTATTTTCTCCCACCAGAGGGGAAAGAAAAAAAAAATTGTATTTTCCCATCTAGCGCGCCCGTGGAGAAGCCTGCCCCGCACTCTCCTCCCACAGCCCTCTCACTTCCCAGCCCAGGTGTGCACTGCATGGCCAGAACGAAAGCGCAGCGGAGAGCAGTTCCCGGCTCCCGGCGTTAGCGGGTTTGGTGCTGCCGGGGCTGCGCCGTCCCCTTCGCGCTCCCACGGGCCGGCACCGCGGCGGCGGCCAGACCTCCCCGCGCTCCGCGCTGCCAGACCCTCAGTGAGGGTACATTTCCAATCATGGAGTATTTCTGCTTGTTTCCCCTTTTCTTTTTTCCTTTTTTTTTTTTCTTTTTCTTTTTTTTCTTTCTTTTGAATTTCTCCTCTTCTCGGCTACTGTCCTCATTCCTCAACTGAGATCGGGGGTGTCTACCTCAGCTGCACCCCAGCCAGGGGAGGCATGCTTTGACCAGCCCTGCCCCGAGCCGGAATCCACCCAAACATCACATTTTTCCAACCAAATTATCTTTTTTTTTTTTTTTTTCTCCTCATTTTTCACCGTGGGGAAGAGACCCACAGCCTAGCACCGCACAGCACTGCGGTTCTTCGCTGAGGCGGGCAGATTGTGGTGGGTTGTGATCTTCTTTTCACCTACCTTGAATCCCTGAGCCCGGCAGCCTGCAGAGAGCTCTCCCGGGGTGAGGAGCCCAACTCTTTAATTGGCTCATTAATGGCACGGGGAAAAGTTTGCGCCTGTCACTGCTCCTCGCACCGATGGGCAGACAGGCATTGCCGCCTCCCCATCCCCTTTATCGGCTCCCAGACTCTCCGTCTCACATAACGAGGGGTGGGGTAGGGTGGGGTGGGGGGGCGAGGTTGGTATTAATGAAGAATCCCTAATTTGCGGCTGAGAAATGCCTAATAACTTCTTGATGCCTAAAAGCCTTTTAGCACAACTTCATTTCTGTCCAACTCCCCCCTTGGCCCCCCTCCCTCCCCCCCGACCGAGCCCGCCTTAATGCCACTCACGGACCCGCCTCGCGTCCCGTTGGCCGCTGCCACTCCTCGCCCGGCCTCCCACTGGCGGAGGGGGCGGTGGCGTCACGCGGACATATTCCCACCCCTCTCCCGCCTCCCCTCTTTCCCTGTGTCCGCCCTCTGACCTGGCGGCGCCGCCGGGGGGAGTGGGGACACACAGACCCCCACGGGCACACACAGACATACACACACGCATCTTCTCCCTGCGTACCTGTTGGGGGATTATTTGCGTTGAGGTGGGTACATTTTGGCCATCTCCTCTCCGCTGGGCAGCGGGGGTGAGCCGCCGCAGGACTGTGGGTGGTGAGGATGGCCGCAATTTTACACACCCACGCACATTTCCCCACCCCAAAGCCCACCAAGCAAGTGGTCGCGCTTGGGAGAAATAAGCTGCGGTGACGTCCCCTGCTGCCCCCCGCTCCCTGACACCCCCAGCTTTAACCATGTACGGTTTTCCCCGGGCTGATGCGCTGCGGGACAGCATGAATCGGGTCCCGCGGCGGAGGGGGAGAAGGGTGGAGAAAGATTTTAATTAATTTTCTTGATACACGCTGGAAAAAAAAAAAAAACCTAACCAAAACAAAACAAAAAAAATCCCACAAACAGGAAAGAGGAAAAAAAAAAAAAAAGGCGAGGGAGAAACCCAAACCCAAATCATCCTACATTAAGAGACAGAGCTGTTTTAAAACTACCCGCAAAGTGGGTGTGGGGTCTTTTTTTCACGGGAAGTCGGACTATTCCTAATCTCGTGTGTCCCTTGGGGCAAATAACCCTAAAAACGTGACGCTGCTCCTAAAACTGCTGGTTCCTGAATAGAGCAGATAGAGCAGAGAGAGAGTGCCTGGAGTGGTGGGAGAAGGGTTGTAGAGCCTTTCCTAAAACCATAGCAGACTCTCAAAACACTGATCTAATTGCCAAACCAGTCGGTGCGAGACTTCGGCTAAAATAACTCTTTAAAATGAGATTGCGCTAGCAGGCAACAGTCGGAGTATTTCGAGGTAGAAGAAACGGCCTCAGTTTTCTAAAGAAAAACATCAACAAAAAAATTAAAAAAAAAAAATTAGCCTTTGAAGCATCTCATCCCTTTTGCTCCTTGGCCGGCTGCAGTTCGAAACGCAGGCTTGCAGTGCAGACCGTCTGTTCGCTGCTTATCACCTTAAATCTCTCCTCGGTTAAAAGCTTTCCCTGAGTTCATTTGGGTAAATAAAGGAAAGACGGAAAGAGAGGCATTCAACAACTCCTCTGGGTGTCCAGGCGTCTACAAGCATCAGAGAAATGTATCCACGTACTCTCAAATGTTCTTTTGATTGTCTTGTTTACCGAAGCGACTCGTCGTTAAACAAACACGAACGCAAGGCATTTAGTGAAGGTAAGGGTAAAAAAAAAAAAAAAAAAAAAAAAGAAAGAAAAAAGAGCGCACCACTTCCCACCGTGTCATGCTGTAAAGCGATCGCTGCTGTGGGGGAAAGTGATACTGAATTTACAAAAATCTTCTCTGTGTGTTACTGCCCTCAGGTGTAACGTGAGTTTGGGTGACAAGAAAATGATTTAAAAAAAAAAAATCTTCCTTCTGGTTTCCATTTGAGGGATTCCTCTTCCTAAAAGGCACTGACGTCTCTAGGAGGGCATTTAGACATATGGGCAACAACTGGACTAACACTGTCAGGTAGCTCACGACTTATTTGTCAACAAGAGCCAGAGAGAATGTCTTCTATAACACCCTTGGTCTGGGAAAAGTAAATAAATCAGTAGGATACACTTCTGCTAATTTATACCAGGGAACATGAGCATCCACCTTAACAACCCCACACAGCCCCATCGAAGCCCGTAGCTCACCGAGGATTCTCTTTCCCGGTGTACCGGGACTCGGTTTCTTCCCTCCAGCCCGGGTGGGTGACAGCGACCGCACCGGTTCTCCCCGAGGCCGGGGCCCAAGGGCTCGGGCTCGACGAGTCCCTACATAGATTTTGAATGTATAAATGCTACGGTAGATAAAGTACAAGATGTGAAAGGACTAGCGGCTGAAGGGCAGTTATTCAGCTCTGGAAGTTACAGCAATCGTGGACAAAGTCACCTCTCCACAGAACTACCAGCGCGGGGTCAGTACACTGGGGATATTTCCCAGCAGATTTCAAGAGGCAGTTCCCGAATGATGGGAAAATTTGGCCGTTTCAGAGATGTTAACCTTGTTTTCCTTCGGCAAAAACAAGTGACTTCTGCAAGAGGAGATCAGACTTGGCTCTGTCCTGTTCCAGGTGTACAGGTAAAGGCAGCCTGCAGTAGCTAAATTCGTGGTTTTCATATCAGCCGAGAGCCCTCTGTCACCGACCCCGGTGAAGCCCGCCTATCCTGAAAGAAGAGTGCATGATGCTGTTGAACAAAAGAAGAGAAGGCACCCCTGCGGGATGCCCGCACCCGGAATACAAGCCGTGGGAGCGGAGCTGAGGGCAGCGAGCGCACCGGCGGCGCGGCGCGGACACCTGCGGGCCGAGGGGCCGGAGCCCGGGGGCGCACGGCAGCTCCGGCCCCTCCAGGCGGGAGAGGGGCATTCTGGCCGCCTGAAGCTGTGTAGCTGTGCTGAACTATGCTCAGTTCAGATGCAGTTATTCTCGGGCGAGAATCTCCTGAAAAAAAAAAAATAGAGATAATACTGGAAAATTGAATAAACAGGTACTGCAGTGCAATTTGATTTTAAAAGACGCATAATAAAATGGTGTATCTGAAGAAAGGCTGAGCGAAAACAAAGCGTTTCACAGACAGATTTCCAACTACAGTAGAAAACTTGTGTAGGCAGACACAATATGCAGCGTGCATTGCAGCATGTGTGCGTGAGCGTTTGTATGTGTGTGCAGAGGGGGTGGGGGAAAAACTGTACAAATCAAAGCAGGGAAAAAAAAAAAAAAGAAAAACCCTACCGGACCACTTCCCTATAGGACAGATCAGATCCAATTTCTTCTTCAGCACATTTGGATGTATTCTGATGTATTTATTAGATTATGAATTCGGACGCGTTTATTAATGTCCCCTAAATAATAAGGTGGCCATTTCTTATGCAGAGAGAAAAATCTCTTGTTCCGAACGTAAGCCATCACTTAATCACTTACACACCGCTTTCGTTGGTGAATTAAGGATGCGGGTCGCTCTCCCGATTTTTTAAAAAAAAACAAAACCAAAACAAAAAACAAACAAAACCCCCAAACAAACAAACAAACAAACAAACCCCCCCCCCCCCAAAAAAAAAAAAACTCCAAAACCAAATAAATGAAATTTCGGCCTGGTATTAGTTACGGGCAGATTTCCACATGCCAAGCCTCCCTCATTTTTGTACCGGCGAGAAGCAGGATCCCACCTCGCCAGGACCCTCACGGCAGAAGGGAGCGCCCCGCCGTGCCTCGGCTCTCCCTGAGATGCGGCTCACTCGCCCAGCCCCGGGGGTGCCTGAGGCAGCGCGGGCGCTTGGAGATCGAGACTGTTTTTTTAGAACACAGTAAACTTCAGATACACGCACTTGGGTACCCTGGTGAATTGGAGTGTGATGTGAATTTTCATCCATGCCCTCATCAAGGCTTTATTGACATAAATATACACGGCAAATGCTCTTTGAGACCATTCAGAAGTAATTAATGTGTTTTAACTGATCTAGATCTTAACCTTCAAGATTCAAGCCATGCTCTAGGTACTTTATTCCTGCTCTTTTGCTAATGTTATTAGGATGTTCAGGGCAGCAGGACAAGGAGAAAGCCGATTCTCTAAAACAGGAAATAGTTAACAGACCCTTGGATTCCAGTTCTCAGATATAAGCGTTTCTGAATGCATTTCTTTAAAATAATTACGGAAACATTGCAAAATTTGAGTAATCAACCACTAGTATAATTCTTAGTTATTTTAGGCAACTCCTTCAAACAATTTTTGGCGTGTTAAGAGATACTTCGCAGGGAGGAGAGACACTTCTCTTGACTACGCACTCCTTTCAATTTTATTGTTTTTGGCATAAATGTAACGAGATGATTTATATTCATTTTTCCAGGGGAGGCAGAGGTCAGTACCTTTTAGCCCTTATCTTATTGAACACACTCTTGCTAATGATTGGAAGTCAAGCTATCTTACTGTGACACGGAGCAGCGAATGAAAACATAAACTAAATATAAAGAAACGCTAAAAAATATACTTCATGGCTAGTAACAGCTATCCCAAGAGACATTTTTTCTTATCTTCTGCATTTCCAAAGGAGCCTGGTACACTGAACCCCCGAACCGAGCTGAAATGCCCTTGTCAGGGGTGAGAGGTTCGGTAACGACACGGGACTGGAACTCTGATGAAATTACAAACTTCACAAAGCGCCTCCTGCCCTCCCTGTGCCTCCACAGACATCCTGTCTAGCTTTGATAGTACTTTCTGCTGCACCGGTCGGTGCGCGTTCTTTCTCTCCTGCTCCCGGACGGTACCGGCGGTCCGGGCGGTCCCGGCCCCTCCTCACCTGCTCCGCACTCCCCCGGCCCCACGGCCGGAGGCGGAGCCGACACCCGCACCCAGCTCCCTCACAGCGCCCCTCGGGGCCTGCCGCACCCTCCCGGCGCCGCCTGGAGCCCACCCCCACGCAGGGCTCGCCTCCCGTGAGATCCCTCTCCCCTTCAGGTCGCCACACCGCTATTCCTCTCGCTCCTCCTGGAGGAGGCGGGAGGCCCGAGGGCCGGCGGCGGCAGCAGCTGGGGACGCAGCCAGCCGGGCCCCGGGCCCGCCGCCGCTCCCTCGCGGGAGGGCAGGGTCGGGGTGCCGGTGCGCTCCCGCCCCGCCGAGTCCCCGCAGCTTTTCGCGAGAGGCTTCCCGGCGGCCGAGGGCTTTGTTCGGCTGCGGGCTCTCTGGGAGCTCGGCAGCGGCCTCCCGGCGCTCCTCTCCCCTTCCCTTTCCCTCCCCTCCGCCCCCTGCCCTCCCGCGGCCGCGGGGCCCGCAGCGCCCCACGCGCCGCGCCGGCCCCCGGCACGAGCGCGCTCCCCACGGCGCTTCCCGCCCGCGGCCCCTCGCGGCGGGCACGCGTCGCGCTGCAGCGTCCCGGCGCTGTCCCGCCGCCCCGGGCACTGTCCCCTCACCTGCGAGGCAGCCCGGCGGCGCCAGGAGAGGGGCCCGCACGTTGCCGACCACACGTGCTTGTCCCCCCTCCCTCGTGTTTGTGGTTTCACCTGCCTGGGGTCGACTCAGCCCTCCTCACGTCTAAAGGAGAGGGGGACTGAGCTTTGCAGGGGGCGATGGCAAGGAAACATCCCTTTTGCGTTGTTTTATATCTGTTTTGGTGTACCACACTGGATTTCAATAAGGAGCGTCCTTGTGGGGGCTTTGCCCAGGTACAGACCGACTGCAGGCAAGCCAGGGGAGCTGCCTCATGGAGGGGAACCCTCCTTGGGAGGGTGGGCTGCCCCAGGCCTCTGGTACAGCGGGAGACCTGCACTTGCTCGTGTATGCTGATGGAGCTGGAGCTGCGTCAGGCTTCCTCTGTACCCTGGCTATCACTGAAACCTCCTTTCCCAAGGCCTGGTTTTGATTAGCAAAGAAGTTATTTCATTAGTCAGGGGGGAATCTGTCAGCAGAAGCCTGTTTAAATTTCAGCACCCCAAAGAATAATGCTTAAAATAGTGGGATCCGTTCCACAGTCTGTTCTTACTATCAACCTGATAATTAACAGGTCACAAATAGACTTGTATCACTGCTTTGTTTCAGTGGAGGAGAGCAGCTTAACCCGCCTTGAGGACACACTTTGCTTTGAAATAACACATGCCCGTTTCAGATGAAATCAATAGCAAGAGGAACCACCCCCTTCTGTTGCTCTGAAACTCATGTCTTCAACCTCCTATTGCCTCAGAGAATAGGCTTGATCAGACCAAAAAAGGATGGATGCAGAGTGTGAGGCTGCCTGACAGCTCTGGAGCTGGTGCCTGTTCCACTTGGTGTATATCCTAATCATTATGGTGCTTATAGCTTTGTTGAAAGGCAAGGTGGGGAGCATTCCCTGCATGGGTTTTAACAGGATCTTTTCTTGTTTTAGTCTCATACCCATTTGTGGTTGCAAGTTTAATTGTTTTTATGAGAATTGCATGCTAAGCTGGGAACAACCTATCTTTTCTGAATTATTTGGTCATTCTGCAAGCCTGTCACTACTCTCCTCTGCATTCCCCACGTGGTGAATAGATGCCTTCAGAAATAATGTGGAGAAGATGAAGTTTTTGAGTAAAACACTATGAGATCAATTGCTTATATTGGGTGGGGGCATAGGGAAACAGCACCAGACTTGTAAGCATGAGTCCAGCTTGCAGACTGTTTCAGACTATGCTAAATCTGTTGCTGAGGGATTAGGGTGTTCCCAAAGCTTGGCGTATGCCTGTGATTAATATTTTTTTATTTGCATTTTGCCTCACTGTTGAAATGTTTTGTCTAAACCCTGATTTCTGACTATTATTCACTGATAGTGGGACTGCATTTACATTGTGATGGCTGGATGTACCCAGCTGAAGCTAGAGCCTATTCAAAGGACAGTTTCCCCACAGCACCTCTTCTGAGAAGTGTCCACTACTTGCAGCTGGAGGAAGTTCCAGGACTTGCTTGCTCTGTGTAATTACTATTAGACTTAGCTGGTAGATAAAAAAGGAATCAGCATTTCTTTGGTCTGGCAATGTCTTAGTGATGTCAGTGACACATTTTTGTAATGTGCCAAAGCCTTAGGATATACTGGAGTCAGGTTTTAATTTTGGCTTCAGCACAAAGTGCTCCTGGTGCGTGGCAGAACCCAAGTTGTCAGAGCAGTCATAGTGGAGAGTGAGGAGAAGACTCTGGGTGTGAAGCCCCTGAGTGCACCAATGAGCCTTAACAGCCCTGACCAGCCTCACCTGGCAGCTCCCTCAGTGCTTGCCTGAGCCAGGCCAGAGGGGTATTCGTGTCCAGTGCCTCTGCAGCCATGCCTATACCTCACTAGGCACTGTTCTAAACCCTGACCCACAGACTGACTTCCCACCTTGACCTTGGACCTGCCTTGCTACTGTAGACTCGCCTCATGACTTTGGCTCTGGCCTCAGCCTGGCTGCCACCCCTGTGCCAGCTCTATTCTCCTCATTCATGTAATGTGGGGTGGGCCCTGGCTAGTGAGGAATGTCCTGGCTGTCACACTTGGCTTGTGGTTCCCTATCCCAGCCCCACAGCCCAGCCCTGTTGTTTACTGACATTAGGCTGCTTCTATTCATTAGAGGGCTGCAATGGCCCTTCTGCTTTCCCTCTAGGGCAAAGGATTTTCTGTCTCTAGTGGGCTTGTCTATATTCTTTTGCCTTTCTAAGGGTAGTGCCTGTCTCAGAAATGGTTGAACACTGAGGACCTTCCTGAGAGATGCCACAGTCCTCTCCACGAGCTTGTCTGCAGTTATGGGACCTTAGAAAACAGGGTTGGCGAAGGAAGGCTGTACAGAGCTTCTTTTGATTCCCTAGAAGGAGCACATCTTTTGAGGTGGAGAGATGTGAATAAGGGCCCAAAGTTCCATGAGGTGTTTGACTTGCCTAAGTTTGGGTATAGTTCAACTGCTAAAGGGTGCAAGTGGAACAGATCAGAAGGTAAAGGCTCCCTGCACCCAGAGCTCGCCTGCCATTTTCCATATAGGAAGATTATGCAGGAAACTCTGACCGCCTTGGAGGGCTGGGGGACTCCACAGGGGTGCAAGAATGATCCTGCCCAGATCAGTTTACAAGGCTGGGACCATACAATATAAGCTCTTGGAGGCAAGGGCTGTGTGTATCTCCATACAGTGCGGATCACAATAGGATCTTATTTCTGTTTAGGGCTTCCAGATGCAATGCTAGTCAATGTCTATAGTAAACAATAATATTTATAATAAGTATTAACATGCCAAGCTGCAAATCACTGGCATAGTTTTCCAATATTGCTGGTTGCTTTCCAGTATTGTCCTCCAGCCTCACTGCAGTATATTGTATACAAAAGAATTGAAACCCAATAATTGGCGTGTCAAGAGTTTGAAGGCATGATCACATTTTTTCTTTTGAAATCTGTCTATTGAAACAGACATCACAACAAGTGAGTTCATTGGCCTAGTAAACCCTGTGTCCAGCATGGACACACTGTTCTGTATCCCAGGACATCAGTAATTAAGCTGGTAATGAGACTGCTCTTGCGTAGAATAACCAGTATGAAAATGTTAAAAGTTAAGCATAATGGTAAAATAATGTAGCAAAAATGTAAACAGTAGACTTCAGATATGACACTTATTTTCACTTATGGAAAGACAACTGAAACAAAAGCTTTAGCTAAAATTTGTTTTCTCTGCTTTACTGAATCTATAAAAAGTCTACAATGACTTAGTTCTTCTGACCACAGTAACGTAGCTTAACACTTGAAACAGAAATACAGATTTAAATTTAGATTTTAATTTCATGTCTTATTGCAGACACAGTAGAAACTTTACACTTAAGTAACATTTCTGCTATAAGCCAGCTCCTTTTGTGCTACTGAAAGAAATAATAATGAGAAAGTATTCCAGCAGGAGGAGCTGGTTTAGAAGCAAATGGATTCCATGGCAACTCCTGACTCTACATGACACCTAATAACTAGCATTTATGTTGGAAATTGTCTGTGTTATCTTGTACCCCAGATCTGATCTTTTTATAGGGTTTTCCCCTTATTTTAAAGCAAAATACTGGTAGGGTGGTGTTTTTTAAATATAGATCCAGAAATAAGCATGAAATATGAGTTTGTCTTCCTTGAATGTGTGCTCAGACTGTTTTGAAATTGATTTAATTTTTAAAAAATTATTTCAGAAATAAAATATTTGCTGGGAAAGGTATTGATCTGTCAAGGGAAGAGCTTTATAGGAACAGAATACTGGAACTGTGTATGTTTTAACATCATGAGATACTCATATTCAATTGTTTGAAGCATAATACAAGAAGATCCAACAGAATCAGACCAGTATCTTGGTTCTCACAGTACTGAATGCACCAGGGGAATCTTGTCATGGGGCAGCTGGAGAATAACCCAGTCCTATGGGCATCCTGTCAGCCAGTCTGACTGATTTATGATCTGAAGAATGTGGATTTATTTCCTTCTCTGCCATGATCCAATCTAGTGCATGTGTGGGGCCTGACAACTGCTGTTGTTTTGAGTGTGGAATATTTGTACCTGCTATTTTATACCTAAATTGAAAGAAATCTGTTCTTAAACTGTCACATGATAAGCAACCTTTGCCTGTGACTGTTTCAGTACTACTTCATGACTGAGAGAACATTAGCTGAAATTAACCCTGGAGATAAAGAATTCTGTGGATGCTTTGTGGCCTGACTGTTTTCTCAGCCAGCTGTTGCTTGAGGGTCTCACATGGTAGAAGAGCATAATCTAGGCTTGGAAAAAAGTATGTGGTCAAATAAAAGCTGATTCAAGTTTGTGTTGTTTATCCCTTTTTTTGATATGTGTGAAATAACAAAGAAAGTGTGACTGAAAAAAACCCTCCTGTTTTTGTGATTAGCCAGGGACAAGTGCAATCACAGAAGGTGTTCTAAGGTGCAGAAATAAATGGTGGCCAAAATGAGAAAGATGAAAGTGTCTGGAGTAATAACACTTGCTAAGTGTTATTGGTAGCGTTTCTATTTAAATATTGCTACCTTTTGAAAATGTGTAAGACCATTTAATTTTTGCCCAAGGAAAGGAGTGTTTTTACCTCTTCTTGTCCATAGATATAAAATAGATCTAAAACATAGAGTAATCATTCAAAACAGGGATTATTGGTCAGCAAATATACTAAATGAATGGGTAGAAAATGTGTCTTGGTTTAGCTAATCTTTTAGTGTAACTTACAATTAGATGCCGGCATAGACTTCTTTGAACAGAGACCCTGATCCGGCACAAAGGTATTTGTGACTAGCACTTGGAATCAAAACCAAATTACTCTCAGAAGGGTTATAACTGATCATAAAGTAAATGTGAAAAAAAAGTTAAGGCTACAGTCATACTTTGGGAACCAATTTGATGACAAAGGCATAGAAATGGAAAATACAGAAAGCCCAGAGAAAGGTGCTCTGAGTGGTGACAGCAGTAAGAAAATGATTTTTGAAATTGTTTAGGTGTATGTCTTTACCTACAAGAGAGAAGTAAGTACACAACAGACAAAAGAAAGGATATAAAATAAAAGCAGTACTAGACAGATTGGGAAATTGAAATGGAGGTGAGATAAAGGCTAAAACAGAAGAGAGGACATAGTTATGGGAAAGGAAGAACAAATAGTAAAAATAGAAATTTCAAACAGGGAATTACTTGATTTATCCTTCTTTCTGTACCTCCTTACATTGCTGTTTCTCATAGTCTTAAGATTTGTGGTTTGGAGAGGGCAGAACAATTTTGTATTGGTGATCTGAGCTGGACTGGTGGGAGATAAAAGAATCAAATCATGATTGTGGACAAAGTATTGCTGTTTTTCTTATTTATTATTGACTGTTCAATTGCAGGAAAATAAGAGAGTGTAAATAAAGAAATGAAGCAGTAGAAGTTAATTTTAAAAGAGTTACACATAAACCTGATGCATAGGCAGGGATCTGATACCAGCCATTAATCTTTTTTGCCCTTTCAAATTATCAAAGCAATATTTCTCTTCTGAAAGTTATTTTTGATAGGTTCTTGCCCTACTTCAGTAGTAGTGGCATCAGTAACTGCTAACTTCAATGGCTTGTTATTTTCATATTAGTAAATAACATGTTCATGTTCCTAAAATATTTATGTATATTATATAGACACACACAAAATCCTACCATGAATCTATTCTTATTTCCGTGAGAAATGTGGACGTAACTGACTCTATTTTATTAATGTCACATGCTATACTTCCAAACACAAGGAAATGGATAATTTTTAAATGTAGACCAGTTAACATCAAGTTGGTGTGATGTAACATGAGAGCTCCGAGTGCAGTTGTGTAAAATGGAAAGAATAGCATATGCAGTTTATAAAATTAAGACCATAAACTTTCAGGGATAGCTAAGAAAGGCTTTTGAAATAGCAAGAGTCTCACCCCAAATGCACCTAGAATAGAATTCAAGATGTGAAGTGCTTAAATCCCCCTAACTGGTAAATATGTAAAATTTGGCGTCTCAAAATAGGCTGGATAACAGCACATGAAGAGGGAAGCATAGCACAGGGATGGAACACAGAAATGTAACTTACCTTTGGTATGTTGCCTACGACTAACAGACATATGCTTGTGTATTTAGAATGTTACTTGGAACCTTCCCCTGAAAATAGAGGCTTGCTGTCTTTCAGAATGAGGCATAGGGCTTGTGCTTTCTTATTTAAAAGTTGGCTGCATTCCACCATTCCATCTGTTCCCATACAAAATTCCTGCCATCGGTTCTTTCTTCTCTTTTCTGAACACATTTCCCCCTAGTGTGCCCCAATCACCAGGTAAATACTACAGGATGCTTTTGTGGAAACTGTGCCACCATGCAAAATTATTTGGCAGATGAGATAAAAGAATAAAACCAAACAGGACTATTACCTCACAGCAGCTCTATCTGCAGGACTCAAAGCTCTGCCCCTCCTTGGAAGGGAGATTCTTATCCTATTTTTCTCATCAGGGGTATTTTTTTCATCTAATTTCATCTTTTCATGGTCGTAAGTTCTTAGTCAGTTCCTGTAAAGTCAATGGTTCCTAAGAATTAAATAACATTACCTACCTATCCAATTCAAGAAAATACAATTTATGCCTGAATTAGAAATGTTATAAAAGCTGCAGCTGTTAATCTTTGAGTCCTAGGTTTGAGTGAAGGATTAGATAATACTAATGCTGCTGTCTATTCACCAAATCCTTTGAAAGTAATAGCAGAAACTAAATTAAATCTACTAATAATATATGTTGGGAATGTATTTCATACTACAGTCTCTGAAGCAAAAGGGCAATGCAGCAAGAGAAAAGAAACTTCAGTGTGTCTCTTGGTCACTTAATGTTGGGATTTCTTTCCAGTTTCTGTTCACTTCCTGGGAAGAACCTGTATTTCCCAAAAGGTTTTCACTTACAGAATTAAATTAATCCAGCTGTTTCCTCAAGACTTTCAGACAACTAGGTAGGCACTACATGTTGTTAAAATGAAGAAACAAAGCATTTGGATTTCTCGTGAGTATCCTCATGCTGAGATTTCTCCTCTTTTTTAATGTTTATGAAGAATAGAATATTCTAGCAATCCATCTGGACCCATTCTAAAAGAACACCCTTATTTGTTAAAGGGATTGTCCTTTAAGGTCAGCATTCCCTGAAGATCCTGGTCCTGAGAAAAGTTGGGACACAGTTCAGTTATTTGAAGTGCCTTTAAATTTGGAATAGAAATGTCAGCTCCTGTTCCCAAAAGAGTGCATCAGAGCACCCCTCTGGGCATACTGTCTTGACAGTGACAGAAGCTGAAGCATGACCTGGAAGGCTGACATACTTCTCCCCTCCTGTAGGATCTGTAGGCTCAGGAGGGGGTGTGAAGTTCCTCTGTAAATTTTGTAGTGGCTGTGCAATGCCCAGGACCTGGCACCTTATCACCTCATATAAAGCGCACAAAAAGAGAACTGAATGTGTAGTGCCAGCCTCTCAGAGTGTTCCTGAGATTCAGAGACCTTACAAAGGTGTGAGTTCTTCTGCGTTGCTGGGGAGCATTTCAAAAGATGGCACTGCAATTATACATAACTGGGGGAAAGCAAAGTCCTAATGCTGTATGAATGTGGCTTGCAAATTCTAAACCTTTTGCTAAGATGTCTTTGTGAAGCCTTCTGATACATAAGCTATTGTATGTAAACAATGGAGGCCATCCTCTCTTGAGGAGAGCATGTATTTTCCCAATATCTGCAAGGAGAAGGCTAAAAGCTATTGTCAGTGTTTGCACACAGGAGTCAAATAAACATGTATGAGAGGCACAAGGGCAGGACTTTTACTTGACCAGACATGTATCACATGTGTGGATGCAGTCTACAACTATTTCACTTTTGTCAGCTGTGAGCATTTCACTAAAAAGAGGATCATCCCTCTTTTCCCAGATTAGCTCATTCATGCTCTTTGAATAAAGTCACATTTTAGAATTAAAATCTAAAATTTAATTGTCATTTGCCTCAATCATACAGCAAACTGTGATGCATATTTTGCACCTGTCTTATTTGCTTAATAAATTCTTGATGTAACATTGTGTCAAATTTTGATTTTAGCACAGTTTATGAGGTTATTTGTAGATTGCATCTTTCAAGAACCGAATCATGGGCCAGTACTTCCTCTCTGCTGTGTCCTATAACCAGAGAATGAAACTTCCATGAAAGTCCTATCCCAGAATGCTTAGTGCAAGGGCAACAATGGGAGACTGTGAGGAGGGAAGTGGAGGGTGGGATGGGACACAGCAGAAGCATGCCAAGGAAACAGCAGCATCCCATAATTGGTGTAAACTGTTAAATAGTCACTCATTTTAACTTTGTAGAATTGTACTTTAAATAAGAAAAAGGAGATTGATCTTGTTTTGTCATGGGTGAATGAAAATGTCTTTTATGGAGGTGACAGAATCATCTTGATGTTTTTCCCAGCTCTCCCTTTAGACATTGTTAGCATTTGAGAAAATAAAATAAGACTTAATTGCAGAATCTTCACAGCTACAAAGGTGAAAGTTTATCAGAACCTGATCTTACTGTGCTACCACAATCAGTAATTAGTTCTTAATTAGCTGGATTTGCTGAAAAATACATGATGGGGACTCACCATGTGTTATTGGCATCTGAAACAATTTCATCCTGTTAGTTAGAAGAAAGTACTGCTGTCAAGAATGTAAGCCTAATTTTCCCACATTAGCACTGCCCGATATAAACTGAGTTATTTCCAATCCAATGTGCAAATTTGCTACTGTGTGAAGAATGTGGTTCATCACATTTCACGTAGAGATTTAGAGTGCAGTAGAAAAGCATTGTGATATGTCTAGACTCCCTTTTCTACTGGTAGTTAACAGCATCTAGTTAATAGCTCTGTAACTATCTGTACATGTATCATGTTATTGAGAGCACGATTTAAAAAAAAGTCCAATTAATCTCTGCTATCATTACAATTAGTGGGAATATTATTATTTGGAATTATAATATTCATCCCAGAACACTTTTAATTTATTTCATTTTTTATTCTTTTCAGGTTTTCTAGCAGATGAATGATAGCAAGTCTTTTACTTTCCTTTCTCCTCTATATTCAAATTTTTATTGAGTCTCGGTAGAACAAGACGAAGCTGGAGGAGAAGAGCAGCAGTGAAGCTTAATGCATGGCCTAAGTGAAGCTTTAATGCTCCTTATTTTTGAGGAGACATATTAATAAAGAAGGTTGTGGTTTTCTAGAAATAGAGATGCAGAAGAAAGACTTGGAGAGCCTTGAATTCAAATACCATTGATGCAGTATGGAGCTCATTAGAAGATCTAAGGACAAAACATATTGTAAACATATTTAATTGCAGGATGGTGTAATCACTGTAGAGGATCCCTTTACTATAGAGCTAGGAATTATTTATGAAGCTACTCATTTAATCCAACCTATTAAAGTTCCTTTAATATAGAATTCCCTTTCACAAACTGCATGTGAAAGCAGCTAACCTCTTACTGCAACCAACATATGACATCAGTAACAATCTTGGTTTGTTCGTTCTATAGCTTTTTTGCAAATCACTTCAGAAAAATGTGTCAAAAATTCAGTGAGTGTCAGTCTTGGCTCCACCTGCTGAAGTGCAATGTAGTTGGAGAAGACATGACATTCAACAAGATACGTTTTTGGAAAGGCAGGTGGGAGTCAGACATAGCTGATAGAAAAGACATAGTATATTAGTGGAAATGGGAGTGACAGCTCTCAGCAGAAGCCCTACTCACCTTTCTGTAGCTCACCTGTCTGTTTGGGCATCTATGGCATCCAAACCTTTTGTCAGAAAATATTTATTCTCATGAAGAAGGAGAATTCTCCTTCTCATAAAATTGCTTGGAAGAAAGAATTTAGAACACTTGTAAAATAGCATGGTTGATTAGGTAATTAAGATTGAATATTTAAACATCCACCTCATGCTACTGGGCCCCTGTGACATGGGGAATGACAGAAGTGACACATGACCTATTAAAGATCTTCCTGTCTTCTGGAGTGGCAACAAAAATACCTTTGTTTATTTTAAATTTCATTAGATAGAGTTAAGCAACTGAATTGCAAACCTGACTAAACAAGTGACAGAGAGTCAATGTGGTTACCTGAATGTAGATATCAAATGTTATTTCAGATGACTTGGGTTACTTGAGGCATCCACAGAAGGTGACAGATACGACAGAACTACATTTCACATTTCACAGTTGGGGTATGTTCTTCTGGAGCTGAATGTAGAGGCCAGATGAGATATTTCATATTAAATGGCACTAGATCTTTGCATGTAAGCAACTAAACCAAGGCCAAAATGTGCAATTTAACTGAAGACCTTTAGGTTGTGGAAAAAATACGTACAGTTTTCTTGTATTGCCTTACTTTTCTCTGTTTCAGTACTTACTACATAGGCTATAATAGTATCCATAGCACATCATAGAAAGGTGATCTTAAATAATTACTTCTGTATACTTCCGTATAATTACTTATACGGATATAATGTCTCCGAACAGGTGAGGTTGTAGGGTTTACAGGTAGCAGAAGGAGCTAAAGAGAAGTTTGCCTTACATGGGAGGGGTGGAGGCAAGACAACAGAGTGATGATTCAAAAATCATTGTCCGTAAATAAACCTCTTCGTAGACAGCTGATGCCTCCTGAAGCAGTAATCAAACTATCTTAAAAATACTATAGCCTCTTTTTCTTGACTGAGGGAGGAACACAGGAATTTGGACTCAGGCTGTGATAAGTAAGGGCAGATGCACATGGGATACTTTCTTCTCTTTAGGCATGCCCCCCAGAATTAGAAAATTTGAGTTATATAACTTACATTACTTTGTAAATGCATCCTATTCTGTGAGTATTCAAGTCTTATACTAGGCTCCAGGGTGAAGGTTGGTAAGAGACTTCCAGAAGTTATCTTCAGGATGACCATCTGGAGGTCATCTCTAGAAGCAATGACAAGAGAAATTTTGGGTGATCAGCAAAAACCCCTGAATTCATCTCGGTAAGATTTGGGCCTTCAAAGGTTCAATTTACAGCAGAAAAAGACCTGCAGTAGTGAGGAGGGCTTCATGCTGCTGCTGATATATTCAGAACGGAAATCTTAAGTAAGGTTCTAAATAACTAAAAACCTACTTACAGACTGGAATGAGCAACTCAACATTAAAAATTTCTGTATGCGCTGTTTCTTTCATTTATCCATGAAGATGATTATTACATCACTGAAGTTATTTATTTATTATTATTATTTTTTATTCTGTTTGGTATTCATACTTGTGTTAGACAGCTATTCTCACTTTTCACCATGAGATATCACTGGATTGAACACATTCATTGTTCCTTCTGAGCAGCTGTTACAAATGTATCAGAATTCTTTCTCTTGGATTTTTCAGCTAAAACTGATTCTAATCAATTTGCTGAAATTAATTCTGTATTATTTTAGACTTTGTTATCATGAATCCAATATTTTTGTAAAAAAAAACCCAAAAATTATTCAAATATGTTATTTAGAAATGTCACCAAACTATTTCTAAAAACAATACACTAGGAAATACAGTATTTCCAAACCAAAGTACAGATGGCACAAATGACATTACAGAAACTCTTTAATTGATTAATACTGAATACTGAAGCTATTGTCTGCTACTCTGCAGTTAGACTTTTTGTGATGTGCATTTACAAAGCAACAAGAGCTAGCATCACTATGTTGGTATGTTTGACTGTGGCATGGTTCTTTTTCCTAATTAATTAAAACTGTCGAGGCACAATGTATTGTTTCAGCCAAGTTTTCCAAAGAAAGGACTTAATTTCTGTGAAAATTTAAACTTCCAAATTAGATGAAACAATTCTCTTTAAAATGGACTAACACAATGTGTGAGTAACCAAACTATTGCCTAACAATTTGAAAAAAGTCTGTTTCTTCTGTGACACAACACCATATTACACTGATATAGTCTAAATGGCGAAGGTGGCTTTTGTATCATCTATCCATCTCTAAATTTAGTGACAACCTTTTCTATTATCGTCCCATGTTTTTAGGATAATTTCTATAGGAAATATATTACCTATAATAATGAAATATAATATTTTTAATATGATGAGGGCATGCATACACATACAATTATGAAATAAATTACTGGTTAACTATGGAGCCTTTGAAATCAGCCAGCCTACTGCTTGCTGCAGTGTGATGTTGCCAGCAGGTCAAGAGGTGATCAGCACTGGTAAGGCCACACTAGTGGAGCACCATGTCTGGTTTGAGGCAGAGACTTGGAATTGTCAGAGAAAGTCCAGCAAAAGGCCACAAAATTGATGGTGAAGGGGCTGGACCATCTCTCACATGTGGAAAGGATGAGAGAGCTGGGACTGTTCAGCCTGGAGAAGGCTCAGGGAAATCTTGTCAGTAGGTATCTGAACGGAAGATGTTGATAAGGACACAGCCAGGATCTTTTCACTGGTGACTGGTGACAGGACCAGAGGCAACAGGCACACCTGTTGGTGACACAGAAGGGTCCCTCTTGAACTGCAAGAAATACCTCTTTTTAACTCTGAGGGTGACCAAACCCTGGCACAGGTGGTCCAGAGAGGTGGTGGAGTCTCCATATTTGGAGATGTGGTCCTGGGCTCTAGCTGGCCCTGCCTGAGGAAAGGTATTAGACCAGATGACCTCTAGAGGCCCCTCCCAAAATCAGCCATGCTGTGATTCTATGTAGGTGCAGCATCACCAGTGACATTTTTTCCTGGAAAGCTTCTAGTAAAAACTCTGCTGTATTCTTTCATCTGGTGAAATACAATGGAAATGACAGCAAAACGATCCCTTGGAGAGGTAATGCTTATCAGCTCAATGCAAAGCTGAGCAAGTGCAAATATTAATATTCAGTTTAAGGTCTAGTCTATCTGAATGAAGATACATTGATGTTTCTTTAAGTATGTTGGCTCCAAGTACTTGCTCAGCATCTTGAATCCTCTTGAGGACTGGCCTCAGGATGCATAGTCTCATCACAAGACAGATGCTGCTGCCTTCTGCCTTCAGATTTATGTCTTGCAGGTGCTATCACAGAGCTGAGCATCTCTTAGAATTTCTTTTGCCTAGCAGAACCATTCATTGCTCATCATGCCTCCTGTTGCAACCCCCATTTTTGGAGCCTCATGTTCCCTTATATACAGAAGTTAGTCACCCACTTTAGCACTGAGCCCTAGAACAAGACACCCAATTTTATATGCCTTAGTCCTACAAAATTCAGGAACAAAGGCCAAGGAAATTACAAGTATGTAATATATGTGTATATGTATGTACATACATGTAAATAGTAAACTTTAATAACTATCTACATAAATTGCATCTTGCAGCTTGCCCTTATAACTACATTTACTGCTCATATAATTAATATAAATTTGTGAAATTTTTCTTTAGATTATAATTTTCAAAATGTACTATGCTTGAAGAGGATTTTGTTACTACATCTCCCATATTTTACACCTAAAAATACAGTGCAAAACATTCTGGGAATATTTTTATTAAACATGAAATATAACACATCCATCAATATTTTCAGCAGCTCTTACATCAAATTTTGTATTTTCTCCTATAAATTAAAAAAGTTGACTATTTAAATGCTATTAATAGACAGGCTATTTAACACTTTTCAAAAAGAAGATGATAGACCTGAATTTGCGCAAATTACAGTACTGTTCAGTCTTTTATTTTGATGTTTTAAAATTCAACTAACAATCTGACTTCTGAGAGAAGAAAGATAATACAAGAAAAGACAAATCTTCATAAAGGACTAAGGCCACTGTGGCTAACTTGGTGTCATCAGAATTAATACAGCAGTCACTTTCGGTTTCCCTGTTGTCTTGAGGTTTGAAGTTGGTTCCAGTAAGGCAGATGCATTTTTGGATGTCCCAGAATGACCAGATGTCTTAGCTGCAGGATGAGTTCTTTTGACTGAGTGGGCTTTTCAGAGAGCCTTACTTCAGGGCCAGGTGGCTCCTGGCCTCAGTTCCATCTGTGGTGCCTTGTGCTGGTACAATGTTCAGGTAAATGTCGTACTGTTGGTCCATGCCAAGGTAGCTGTCACTCATGAGATACAGGGTGTAGATGCACCTGAAAAGTAAAAGCAGCATTGTTAGTTTGGGAATTAGGTCTTGACTGCTTGGAAAACATAATAACTAAGAGAATTTGAGAGTTTGTCATACTTTCCAGGAGTTTCTGGAGTATAAAAAGCAACGGAAACAGTATTTCGATTTCTGACATATCCAGTTCTTTTCAGGGCAATGAGTTCTTTTTTATCAACTTCTCCCAATATCAAAAACCATCCTTCATCCTTAACTTTAGGGAATCGAGGAGCCATTGCTTTACTGTCCTGCTTTCCCTGTTGGGAAAAAGAAACAGCTTAGGAAAACTAGAAATCACTTTTCCAAAACAAAAAACACCTCAAAATGATATTGCTATCACTTGTTAGGCAAGACTATAATTTAGCCAGACTAAAATAGTGTTATTTCTTTCCAGAAGAAGGGTTAAAAGAATAAAATAAAAAATCAGAGTCCACAGTGAAAAATCCAGAATAGAAGATATTATTCAACTTATTTTGTAAACTACTAAAACTTGAATGGAAATACTATTCTCTTTCTGAAACTTTATCTAATATCTTCCAAATACAGAAGGGTTAATTGTAAACCTAACATCTTTAAATAAAGCTAATCAACTTTATTCAAGATTAATATAAAGACAAAAACAACACTTAACTATTTATTTGAGTTTGGTATAGCAAAAGGAAAGATTATTTCAGTGATTCTTTAAGACCGTGACTTTACTGCTGGAAGCTGAATACAGAATGATGCACACTCAATCAACATTCATTTTGTGTTTTGTAGAGGGAAAGGTTTTACTGAAGATTTATGGAAGAAGAAACACCACCACAGCAATGAAGCTTTAGGAACAGTTTGATCCAGCTGTTTTTTACAAAAGAGGGATCAAATTCTAGGAGAGTTTTATAAACCAGTGATCACTGCATGAAATGCTTCTTCTCCTTTCACTTCCATGGCTTCTGCTTAGGAAAAGTCTCTGCCAGTAACTGGCGCAGCAAAAAGAATGATGTACGGATGAGCTTTGGCCCCTTGTTATTCCTAAAATAAGACAGTTTCCCCTTGCAACTATGGTGAATCTGCTGTAGTCACAACAAAAGGTCTTTTGAGAAACAAGAATACTTTTCAAATATAATTCATAACTAATGTAAGATAACTTCAGGACTTCCAACAGTACACATCATGTATCTCCACTATTATCAAAATGAAATTGTTTTAAGAGTCTCAGAACTAGCACCTAAAACTGTTCCCCACTTTTATCTTGAGCTCTTTTCATCTTAATAAAAATGCTGGTAATTATAATTCTTAATTATTTGAAACGTTAGAGAAATTAATTACCAAAATTATAACCATGGTGGTCCATATGCTGTTCATGGTATGTAAATGACAGAAAAAAGCCTGGATAAGTGAGTGACAGCTCCATTGTCAGCAGTGCCTGACATGAAGATAGGTCCAGCTCTCTTCAGAGCTGACACACAGGTACTGTTCTAGGGCAGAGCAGTTGGAAAATGGTGCAGCTCCTGGAGTTTCTGGCTTGGCACACCAAGATTTACTGAGTGCCCAGCAAGCTGACCAGCTCAGGAGGCAATGGGATGTGCTTTAAATGGGCAAAGGGCTGGGCCTGAAATGTAGGTGGGTGAAATGTACTGGGAAAGAATTGTATGTGGAAGTTGTTCTAGGAGCTGTTCAGAAAAGCATCAGATGTAAAATATAAGGAAAATATTCTCAGTAAAGGCCTGAGGATGTGTTTTGAATAGAAACATATTTATAGGTGAGTCTGGTATGTAGTTTGGAAGCATCTGTGAGTGTAAATTAGTTTGAATTTTTTTTTTTTATTGACTTGGTCTAGGATTTTACCTTAAGAGCCTACTTACTATCCTGTTGCAACCTGAAAAAAACCCATTTTCTTCACTATGAATACAGAAAAGGCTTTCAAAGTGTTTATAACTTACATAATACTTAAACCATAAAGAAACCTATTATGCAGTATAAAGCATCATCGACAATGTAAATGGATTACTTGTGCAGGGAAGGAAATATAAATACGTCTACCTGGTACCCCATCTGGGTTCTGTGCAGGTTTATTTGGAGCACATACTCTTGATCAGCATGCAGTTTGATCCATCTCTTGTCATCTCGTGTGTCTGCTGTCCAAGAAGGAACAGGTACTTCGTTCTGTGGCTGAACTGCGTCATCCCAACTGCCCTTAATGCTCAGAGTGATGTTTAGAATTGGCAAACGGCACAAGAAATTCCAAGCCTGTAGAAAAAACAGATCCCTATGGATTACAAGATAATCTATACAATCATTGTCACTCTAACAATAACAATTCAATGTGCAGTCTACATATTTATTCTATATTAATAATATTTCATTGTGTATTAGAATATATGTAATTGTACAACTCTCAATCATAAACATAAAATTCTTTTCATTAAACTCTTATGCTACTTTCTTCCTAGCAAATAAAACAAATGTGAAACTCCTCAAGCACATTACACATGCCTTGCTAAGATTACTGATGTCTGAACACAGAAAAAATTCCTTACTACTCCCGATTAAAGTATTTTTTCCCTATAAGCCACTTAAAAACTAGTATAATTAAGTTTTAAATTAAACTTCCTTAGCATAATCCATAAAGAACAAGTCACTGCAGTGCTAATTAGCAATAGGCAAACCTCAGAGAGTTCAGAGGATCAGTTCATATAATTAACCAAAAGTTCAACTGCATATCCAAAGTTATCCCTATTTTTTTTTCTTGCATCGATCCTCATGAACTCTCTTTCTTAGAGGCTTCCTGAGGAATTTTAAGTCTCTGCAGTCTCCCTTGAACTGCAACAGGTCCTCAGCTTTCTCATCCTTGTGCAGAACTGTTGTTAGAGCATACAATCTGCGTAGCTCAACATGACACTCTTAACCTTGAAAAGATATCCTGAATATGCAGCCCTATGTTTCTCTCATTTTGGTCTCTATCAGACAAGGAAAAGTAGCTCTGAGAAGCTGTGACAAAAATGGAAGGGAGCAATGTAGGCTTTCTTTTAGTAAAAAAAAAATCAGCACGTTCATGCAATGAAATTTGTTAGGAAAAACAAATGGGATTGGCTGTGGAATGGAGGCAGTGATTTGTGGCCTTTCTATGGCTGGAAAAGATAGATGAGGAGGGCACTGGAAGAAAAAAAAAATACCAAGAATCACCCTTTGCCCTGCCATCTTTCCCCTCCACCCCCAGAAAAGAACAGGAATCAGCTTATATGAAATGCTGGAGGGTGGGAAGGAGAAGAAGGAAATAAGAATATTGGTCTTGGAAAAGAGCCATCAGATGCCAAAATGGGAAGTTGTGGGAATGAAGAGGGTAGGCATAGTCACATGGGCAATAGCATTGAACAGAAATGTTCTATCTGGAAAAAGACTAAAAGCATATTTTATTTTTCAAGTATGGGTTTGACCATGTAGTGTTTCAACAAAATGTATTTTCATTTAGATTGTGTCTGATTGTCTCAATGTGTCTGATTACTTTTTCTGTGCTGGAAGGCCTAGAGGCCAAATGAAAGCTCAGTTTGCTTTTTGCAGACATCATTGCCACGAGTCATACTGACAATAATAGCACACGGAGTCATACTGACAATAATAGCGTGTGTCAATACATGATTAGGGATACAGCAGCCAGGGTAAGCAGACCTAAGGTCGTGCTGCCCTAGGAAAGGTGGTGCTGTCTCTCTCTCCAGTGTTCTCCCCACCAGCTCGCTGTGCCCATCTCCATCCCTGGTATGTTGGCATTGCCATGCTGGAATTGTGCAGCTAGATGGATCAGCCTGCTAATCATTTTGGTGACAGCATGAACTTAGATCAGCTTAAAGCTGATTGTGGCAACATATTCTCTAATCCTGCGACTCTGAATAAGCATGAGCCTTCAGTGCCACTGAAAGAAGTGGTCCAGCCTCCTCCCCTGCTGGCACAAGCATTCACATAGCCACTTGGCTACGGGCCATTTTGACTGGCCTCCCCTTGTCCCCAGATGCTCATTCCCACCTCCCTGCCCGAGGCAGACACAGCATTTGTGCAGCTGTGCGGTGAGCTGGGTCAGGGGAGGTGAAAGCGGCACGGGGAGGGCAGGACTGCCCATTTCGGCTGCAGCACAGGCTTATTTGGATTAAAATGGTTGCATTACCAGAGCCTGGCTGAACTAAATAAGAAAACTGGTTTCAGCTACAAACTAATCTCTCTCACTCTCTCTCTCTCTCCTCTTCTGTGTAGTGCATGAACAGCTGTGTCCGTTCAGTGCAGAAGGTGGGGAGGGCCAGCTGTGAGCGCTCAGGAACTGCAGTGTAAAAGCAGGGGACACAGATGAATTGCACCAATGTTCTTAATGGTGTCTCAGCTAGGAAATGACAGGAAAACTGTAACAGAAACTAAATAGATAGGACTTTAAGGAAATAATACATCTCTCTTTTTCCCAACTCTGAAAGAAAATGGGGAAAAAGAGATAGCACTTTGAAGAAGGTGACAAAAATACCACTGACATTCGTAACTAAGTGGTTGATGCCAGGATTTTGATACATATAATACACAAGACTACTAAACCTGCCTCCAGCAGATCACACCGAATGACAACTTGGGTAGTAACATCACAACTGGAAAATGATTTTACGTTCAATGTAAAGGTTTTTAGGGAGAAACTTAGGGTAGGAACTCTACAGACTCACTGTGTCTCTGTGTGTATAGGCAGGGTATTTCTGCTGAGATAAGGAGAGGCACCCTGATATAAACCAACCTGGTGATCACCTCTTTGGTTGTACTTTAGATATCATTTACATCAAAAGTACATAAAAGTACTTTTATGTACTTTTATAAAAGCTTGAAAGCTTTTATGTGTCTCAAAGGACAAGACCTGAACAAGGTCTAACATGTGTTAGAACAAAGTTTAATTTCAGCAGAGAACATAATTTATTAACTCCTTTAGTGGCATTACCTGTTAGCTTCACCATAGGCTGGTGAAGATTATGATTTGGGCTGGTTTGTATCACACAATCCCAATATAATCTATTTGTCAAAGGCTGTCATGTCATCATGCAGTTTTCATAATACAAACAAACCAAAGTAACTCTGAGTAACTTTCTAATTATATAGTTAAGAAAGTAGATTTAATATGTCATCCTATGATGGCTAGTGACAGTTGTATTTGATGATCTTAAGGGTCTTTTCCAACCTAAAGGATTCTCTGATTCTTTGATTTATCAAGTCTTGTGTATTTGAAAATTACAGGAAAAGTTAGTACTGCTTGATCATTGATACAGTATGCACAGCAGGCTGCCTTTTTATCATGCATGCAGTGTGGGGAAAATGAAGAAATGCTTTTCTCACTAAGGAAAAAAGTCAGGTAGTAGCAGGTGAAAATGAAAAAAAGATTATAGGAACACAGACACTTCCAGAGTAAAAGTAGATTACACTACAGTAGAGATAATATTTATTTATTTTCAATCTTGAAGTTTCTTTTTTCTCTTTCAAAAACATCAATATCAAATCAATATTTTAAAAGGTGCTTAATGCCTAAGTGACTTAGAAACTAAAAGAGATTTGTTAAAGAAATATGTATTACAATGGATCACTGAAACATAGAGCTTTGACCAAAGAGTGGGGTTAGTCTAAATAGTTTGAATTTAGGTTGTCAACTTTTAAAGCTCCCCTGACTTTCAGTGAGGTTTGGAATTATAATACTAAATTCTGTAAAATTAAACTCAGGCTCCCATGTGGCTTAGATATTTTTTGACAATTTTACTGGTTTTTTTTTTTTTTTTTTTTTTTTTTTTTTTTTTTTTTTTTTTGCTGTATAGGAAGACACAAGCACATACCACCTCCTTTTAAATATGTCGACATATCTAATATATGCATGCACATATATACTACACATATACATTTATCTACCAAGCCCATAGATTCAAATTATAATAAAATGAAAAATTCTTCACAAACCTTTGGAAACATCATTAGACCTTGCCTAATATTCCAAATCCACGAGCAGCTTCAAGAGCTACTATTTAAAAATTAATTACCAATCTGCTTAAAAGGAATTTTCTTCTTTCCAAATGTAAAATTTCTTCCTTTTCCCATCTGCCTGAAATTTATGTAAAGCTTAAGCTGTTTTTACCAGTGTCTTGCTAGTAATCTTTAGCTTTAATAGATGGGTTCAATATATTTTGAGGTTTTTTAGGAAAAGAATGGTTTTAGCAATTTAGTGGCATATTTACCACTTTATTTAGCTCTGTTCATGTCTGGTGCCAGAAGGCTAAGCTTAAACTCTGTAGTCTAATATTCTTTCTTTATAGAAAACATAGAATACAGATGCTGAAGAATTTTCCTCTTGGTTGGCCCCTGTCTATGTGAGCACTGAAAGACTTTACATATGAAGACAGTCAACAGGCAGTCTGAATATGAATTTTA
Organism: Vidua chalybeata; assembly: GCF_026979565.1. NCBI lineage: Eukaryota > Metazoa > Chordata > Aves > Passeriformes > Viduidae > Vidua > Vidua chalybeata. The sequence continues at coordinate 72,519,925 of NC_071532.1, read as the reverse complement.
ATTCTGTGCGAGGCATTACAATAGTTTTCCACTTTTTTTTTTTTTTTTTTCCCCTGTAAAAAGTACTGCACGGAATATAACATATTGGTATAAAGCTTTGACATTTGTAATGCCCTGCACATCACAGTCATGGCTTTGCTATACCCAATAAAGCCATTCCCAGCTCATGGAAATGAAAGTTTCTCCTCACATGATGGCAAGACATTATGTTTTTCCCTCTTATATGCATCTGTATTTACAAACATAGGTATATAGAGGCACAGAGTCATTCACAGTGTGAACGTACACACCACATACACGCAAGCTATTTTTGAAGAAACTGCTAAGACATTTCAATACCAGCCAAACATATTTATCTGAGGATTAATCTTCATCTATTGAATCAGACGAGAACACTGCCATGCATACAATTATTTAATTAGCAGCCAAATCCTCTGCCAGTCAGCAGCCGTTCCAGGCATACTGATGGGGCAGTAGATGCAAATCTCACAGTAGTACTGCTTTTTCTCATTACTACTGCAATTAGCACTTAAATTGATGCTTTAAACATACTAATTTCTGGAATAATTCAGGATTTGTATGTTACCTGGGATCGCCTCACTGCAGAGACGACACCAGATTGCTACGCAAATTGAAGCACTTTTGAGCCAAATAACCATCATCATATCAGACAGAGCCAATTTGCATTTGCTTTTAAAGATAACAGAATGGCAATTTATGCAAATAAATTAAGTAAGTTTACTTCTGAGTTCTCCCTGAACTAATTATAACAATGTTGTAATTTTTTATCACATCTGAAAGTTGGACTGAAATCAATGTGTATTATGTTAGAAATCTGTTGTTAAAGAAAGCCTTTTTTTGATGTCAATACATTTTCTTAATTCAAAATTTTGATGTTAATTTGGTTACAAATGCAGATGTCTGTTACAGATACTTAAGTACTTTTCTTCTTGTTTGCATATCAGTAAAATGTTTAACTGAAGCTGAACAGTCAAACTGTCCTTTTAAACATTGAAATAAAAAACATTTGAAGTATAGCTTTTGAAGTTTTCATCTTTCCTACATTTATTTGAAATCAATAGGCTTAGAATGTGATGAATGCTACGGAATATAGCTATCTTTTGCTGCAAATGCCTTGAAAATCAAACTGAAAATGAGACTTTAGCAGCTCAACATTTTGGAACAGTATTTTTTTTTTCCCTCACCTGTGAAGTACGAAATTTTCATCTCCTCTTTCTGTTTCAAACAGAAAATAAGTGCTGGATCTTTTACTAAGAGTATCCTCAGATAAAACAGTGTTTGACAGACCACTTCAGAAACCAGCTATGGTGACATTTGCAATGCATGTATTCCTAGTGCAGAGCTATGAAAAGGTGGATAACACTCAGCAGATTGAATGACCTAGAGAAGCAACTTTAGAGCAGAGAGATGTGCTAATATCAGCCATAAACCAGAGTCTGTTACTGCTTAGCAGGGAATAAGTGAGCATAATATTAAGAAAACAGGAAGAGAAGAACTTCTGTAAAGCCAGCAGTACCTTGAAATTAGAGCAATGAATGTGTTGAACTTTTATACAGAACGTCCATGGTATTTACTGAAGGAGAGTATTTCTTTGCCCAACGACTCTCCCTTTCTAATCACAATGATAATGGTCACAGATAGAAAGTGTTACCTGTGAAATGTGTGCTGCTGGCAACTCACTGTCCACAATGGAAGCAAAAACATTCTCTTTTCCTTCGCAGGCAGCCATTAGTTCGGGAAGACACTCGATAGGTCCTTGGTAACCTCCATGCACACTCTTCCTTTGGCCTTGGCTCCACTTCCTGATACAGACAGCAAAACATATGCCCAGGGAGGGAAAGCAAACATTTGTATTCAGTTGTTTTGGTGGTAAAACTCAATACTGCATTCTGTTTTTAAAGGGTGGTAATTTATTTTTGGTTAGTGTTAATTAATGCATCATCTAAGCATCTATAGAGCTTTGCATTATCTATAATGTTCAGATGGATACTAATGTAGTTTTATAATGGATTAAAATAAAGAGATAATTAACATACAGAGTTAGATTTGTTAGGACTTGGAACCCTTCCAGTGGTCTCTTGTTAATTTGTCTGGAATCACGGTTCTCAAAATAATCTGTGGGGGTTAATTAATCAATGAATATTGAAAACAGAAACAGAAAATCCATTTGGGAAAGCATCACTGTGGAAGGCAGAGTTCTGCTTCTGATTCGTTAACGAACATTCTCGGGCACAACAATGCCATTCAAACCCAATCAGCAGCGGGAAGTAGAAATAAATTAGAAACCTGCTAATGCTTAAAAGACTTACATACCGAAAAAGGTAAAGATGCTGGAGCTCTATATTTGGCAAAGTAAGCAGGGATGAGTCATGTATCCATCTACCCTGAACCACCATCTGCACCAGGCTGGTTATGTTCAGAGCAGTCACCAGCCAGCCATGATGTGCTGCAACATCCAGCATTGCCTAAGCAAAGGAGACACATTATAAAAAAGAAACGAATGCAAATAGAATTGCATACCTGGTTCATACAAGGAACAGCATGTGATTAATGTTTAACATACAGTGATTTCTAGGCATTGACATAGGAATTTACTTCAGCCTCTATTGATGGCAGTTAGGCACCTTTGGAATTAACCTTGAAAAAAGATGAATTAAATCCTCTATCATTGTCATCAGTTCTTACTCTTGAAAAGCTAATTTACACAATGGTTTTGGGTGTGAGAACTGAAGGTAGACTCTTTTCCTTATAAATAACTGCTCTTTGACACAACCCAACTCAGAATGATGGGAAAAAAATCTCAACATTTACTGTAAAAGAAACAGTTACAATTAATGGCAGCATTTATTTGTATTTTGACATGAGAGCTTTCTCAGAATTAGATAATTATTCAAAAATCCTTGAACTATTTAAGAACACCACCAATTGCATTTGCTCAAAAATTAATACTAATGTCATTTACCAGTAGCAGTTATTATTTCCATTTGAACTAAGTACTTTTAAAAAACCCTGAAATTTGACTAGATGAAAGCACTAAAATTTAGCTTAATAGTGTATTAGAGGTTTTGTTCAACACTGACACATAAGCTGAAATCTTGAAGAAAGCTTACAAAATAGCTTATATTTTATCTATGGTGAGTAAAAGTGATCTGAAACAAAACGGATTTTGCCCTTTGCACTGTAAACAGTTGACTGTCTTGAGAATGAGGGATATTTGGCTGTCTCTCCCTTGGCATCTCTATCCTGATCCTGAAAAGCATCCCCAAAGTACACAGAAAACACAAGCAAACAAAAACTCCCTATGCAGCTATACATCAGATTTCAAAGTGTTAAAAATCATCCTGCCTCCCATGTCTCAGGAGTTTCTGTTTCATTTCTACTTCCCATGTTTTGACAGTACAAATAAGATGTATACTGTTTACTAACAGTATACCTCTTATTTGCATAAAGATCTAAAGCTAATTCAGTATGGATTTTGCACTGCAAATGGCCCTATGGATATGAAAAAAATGGTTCTGCTTGATTTTTTTCTTGACTGGACTTACAGTTTGTTTGGTTAGTCTGAAAGTGAATTTAAGAGTTCTTCCAAGGGAAAAAGGACCAAACATGAATTTTTGGTTTCAACTTTTTAAAATAGTAAATGCAGCTATTTGGATATATAGCACACTTTCCACCCTGTCTATAGTACATTGAAAGAATTATTATGATTTATGAAAGCATTTCAGCTGGTGAAAAAAAATAATGCTATAATGTATTAGTTGTCTTGCTTATTTTGTTGTTCAATAACATTATGATAACAATAAAGTGTGGGTCCTCATATTAAAACACTCTAATTCACATTGGACTAGAAAGTCATATATTTAACAGTAGTTTGCCATGGAGGGAATTTAATGTTTGATTAAAATACCAGAAAATAGTATTTTTTTTAAGAAAGCAAGGAACATTGATATATTGAATCTGGTCTACTGAACATTTTTAACACCTTTTTAAATACCATCTTGGTGTTAGGAGGGTTGTAGTTTGATTTTAGGGCTAGGCTTCAGATGTTTCCATGGGTTTTTCTTGTAAACACAAATGATATTGTTTGATACTTACTTAGGCAGCAGATACCTGCCCCATTTTAACTTATTTTCCAGCCACTAGTGTAATGAGGAGAAGCTGTCTGTGTAAGTCTTTACATTTAATCAAATGTTTTACAGACAAACAAAAGGCAGCATTTACTTAAGGCAAACTAAACAGTGAAATCTTCTTTAAACAAAGGAGTTGTTTACACACGCAGAGCTATTTCAATTAAATTACACTGATTCTGGAGAAATACTGACTTTAAAGACACAAGTTAGTTTCACTCCTGGCCAAGTCACACAGTTTATTTTAGCAGTTTACAGTGCAATTTCAACAGGTTTTTTTTTTCCAGATCGGGGTGATAAGATCAGTGACACTTAGAAAAATATTTAAAGTGTTACCCTGTATTACCCAAATGTTGTCTCATTTCTCATGAATTGTGGATAAAGGGACTTTCAGCTAATAAAGATTTAATATTTAATTTTTTGGAGGAGGAGTCATAGCATCCTGAAACTCTCTAACATGCCTAGTGACCCTAAAGCGAGTATCTCATAACACACTCTTACTGGTTTCCATTTTCTGTCTTTTCACTTGGCTTGCCAAAGTGATTTCCATGTAGAATTATTTTCACCAAATAGAAAATAAAATTATGTTAGGAATCAAATTTGAAGGGAGAAGCTTTGTGGCCTGAAGATTTATATGTTGGTTCATATGACATTTACCTGCATAAGGATGGAATTGTTCTCAGCATCAGACTGGAGTCAGTCTTTGAAACTTAAAAAGTGAGTTGCTCTTTACCTGATTTCACATTTTAAAGTATATTGAAGACTATCCACACAGTACAGTCTTTGTTTCTGAGCAGTCTGTGTTGCTGAGAGAGTCTGGTATTTGCCTCCTGTTCTCCACTCCCTGATTCTTGTTCTTTTCTGCTATTCTGACAGCCTGAAACATCATGTTCCCCAGTGATGATACTGCTGTACATATGTGAAGAATAACGGGTGCACAAATATCCTGTATTTTCCACGAGTGACAAGAAGAATACAGCAAGTTGTATTTTTAGTCAGCATGAGGCAGTGGTATTTCATAGAATGCTTCTGGAGATGCACACATAACACTGTTTACAATTTTTTTTCTTTAATCTATCCCTCTCCCCCCTTTTAAACAAAGGTTTGAAAAGGGGAAAAGAAGAGTGAAGATGCAAGAGAAAGATTAATCTAAAACAAGCTATACTTTGAAATTAACTGGAGGATCCTTTCACATAGAAAATCTCCTAGAAATTGATAGAGCCCTACAGACAGATATCCCGTAGGGAGTAAGGAAAGCCTGTGTGTGTGAGACTCTGTGTTCCACATTGTTATAACGAATCCACACGGCAAATCCTCTTTTCCTCCTTATTTTCTGCTTCTTTACCCATAGAATTTATTCACAGCATCTCTATCTGGATGTGAAATCCAAGACAGTGACATTGTGAAAAAGTCAGAACAATGGTAAACTTGGCTTGTTTCATCTGCTGCCTTGGAAACCTCCACACATTTTCTTTTCCTCTAAGTGTAAAACACGGAGATGCTTGATACTGAAATGGCTACTGAAATTCCTATAAATACTCAAGGTAACAAATTGAGTTATTCCCCTATCTCCAAATGTAAATATAAGCAACTAAACAAAGAATAGAATACAAACCACAAAAATTTAAAGTATTTAATATTTCTATTATCTGATGAATAATGTATTTAGTCTCTCTGGTTTATCTAGTTGCTACCTGTTTAGCTTGTTATTTTTAAGTCAAAACCAGTATAATTTTAAAGAAACTTATGTCTTTTTAAGCTCTTATTTTGCAAAGTGGTAAATAAATTCTAAATATCTTAGAATGGGTAAGATTGGAACAGATTAAGAGTATTATTCTAAATTGGGAAATGGCACAAACTAGTTACCTGCCTGTCTAGCCTAAGAATTTAAACCAACAAAGGATAATTTCATCACAGAGAGAAATTTAAAAGAAGCAGACAGTGAGTGTACCAAGTGAAACAGGAAACTGTAAAGATGCTTTAACTACAGAAAAAAATACATGTATTTTTGGTAAACCAACAAATTAAATAATAAAAAATCAAACCAAAACAAAATCACCTCTCTAAGCCCACCACTTTTTAACCTGAAGTAGAATAAATGGGGTAAATAGATGGAGTCAAGGGAATTATTGGTTGTTATAATAGAAAATATATTTACCATCCTCTTATTTGGGGCTCCTTCTGTGCTTAGGAGAATTAAAAGCAGATGCCTATCTTGAGATGGGTTTTCATGAAAGATTCAGGCAATAGCTCTTAAGCCTTCCAAATGTCATACTTAGACAGTTACAAAGTAATAATAGCAATTAGTGACACCACCATGACATTTTGTCTGTTACTATCAAGAGCAGCTTGGCTTGTGCCAATGTGGGAAGCAACAACCTATTAACCAGCACAAAAAGGCCAACCATCAGCAACTCACTGATGTAGAAGTTGTCAGGTGTGGCAAAAACTTTCATTCTGATGGTATTTGGAATTGAGTGCCAAAATATTTGGATCAAAATCTTGCTATTGCTGTCATCATTCCGGGAGTGCATTAAGACAAAACACTCAGCATCTACGATCAGGTTTTCATCTTCTTATTTTCAAGAGCAGCAGCTGCTTATCCTTAGGTATGGAATGATTTAAACTGATCAAACTGTACCTTTCTGGTCTGACATGAGGCTGAATTTTGTCTGTCCCTTTCTAGCCAAAGTTATTAGCGACGCTTGGAATTTAAATGATGGTTTAGAACTCCCTAGTTTGAGGGGAAGGAAAGATGGAGGCAGGATGTGGAAGATGCCAGTGTGTAGCACACTCACTTACAGCAAAATATTGCTTTTCTCTGGCGTTATTAAGAACTCCCTATATGTGCTCAAAATAAATTGGAACACTAAATTGTTCCATAATGAACATAACCCCCACTCACCCCCACTCATTTAGGAGATTTTTCAGGCTACTAAAATATCCTGATTGCTAAATTCTTTCTTCTAGAGACTTTTAAAGGAAGTTTTTATAAATACTATTTTTGGTATTACTTTCACATCCCTCATTTGAAAGTCAGATACTCTGGATCACTCTTGTATGACTGGGTAGGTGGCAGGGGACCAGACTAAAACTAGCAGAATTTCTGATCTACCCAAATGACTTAAATAGCTTTTTCCTTTAAGATAAGCTATTGAAGTGTTAAAAGTGATACAGCTTGCATCTCATTAACAGAGATTACATACTGCTTAGAATAATTTCTTTTTCTTTTTGAAGTCACCTGGCCTATAACTCTGAATATACTAAGCATTTTGACTAAAAACCTGTAAACATAAATGCTAATATTTTGTGGATAAATGATATTCAAGCAGAGTGTCAATGAAGCTATAATGATAACTGCTTTGGATACAGAGGCAAGCTAAAGAAATGTAAGAAGTGCCATTCCAGTTGAGCATTACCTGTGACTACTCAGCTGGAAGCTGAATGCCTACAGTGATGCCATTGGTGACAATGACTTTGTGGATAGGGACTAAAACTTCAGGTGTACTCATGGTGAGTTACATGGCTCAAATTTATCTACTCTTAAAAGATTAGTCTTATTTTTTATATCAGTGCTTCACAGACTATGACACTTTCTTTAGTTCTTTTATTAATGAATTTGAAGTTTAGTCTAGGACTAAATTTCAGTTAGATGTAGGTGTTTAAATCCATAGATCTATTAAAATTATTAGAATTGTGCCTACTTACAGCTGTTTAAGACTACAGAATTTACGTGACAAATATTTATAGATAATAGACAAAAGGGTATGCATTTTACCTGTTTTCCTAAAAACTATGAATTCAGAATAATAATATTTTTTTTGTACATGCTTCAAATGTAGGAAGCCTTCCAATACGTAAGATTATGTTATGATCCATGTGTGACTTGATATTCTGCTAAGGGAAGTAAAATATTTTTTCAGATGTTAAAGCATGCCATGTTCTTTATGTTTTTATATAAATAATGACTATGATGCTTCAATTACATATCTCAGAAACAGCAACTGACTTGAAATGTTGGAATTTATTTGAAGAAATATTACAGAGAGTTTAAGGTCACTACCTTTGGTATGTTATATATCAGTAAAACAGGTATCTACAGAACCTTTGAAATTCAGAGGTCTAGTCCAAAATTACTTTTTAGAAATGTTTTAATCTGGGGAGGGGGAGGAGTTCTTTCAGATCAGTTAAATCACCCTTGCACAGCTGCGTGGTTTCATCCTACAGAACACCCTCCCTTGTACTTCATCAGAGATATAGTGAATAAGTTGTAATTAATCCTATTCAGGAGGCACTCCTTTTATACTGCCCTCTGTATCCTACTTCTCTTCACATTTTTTTTACAAGCATATTCAGTCCCCTCTTCCATATGCTCTGCTACCCCCTATGAGAGACTAATTCTTAATTCTCCCATCATCATAAAGGTCTCACTGACGTATGCAAATTACAACCTTCCTAGCTGCTTCGTAAGATTCCTATCCCTGTATTCATCCTTTAGCCTCCACAGTAACATTATTAGTATTTTCAGAACTGGAGAAAGGACAAACCATTTATTGACTACATTTAGTGGAATGCAACCCTTGGGTTCGTACTGATTTCTTTTAATAGTATTACAGAAATAAAAGCAGCAACAGAGTGCGATACCAGCAATGTAAACTTGGTAGGGCATAACCCAACATTCAGAAGTCATTGAGTCCCAATGGCCAATTTATTTTCAAATTGCTAATTAATAAATTGATATTTTCTACTATACCAGTGAACTGTAAAAAGAACAAAATGTTTTTGATAAGAATCTCTTTGCAATAAATCCCAATTTCCTAAGATAAACATCTTAAAGCCAATATTTGTTTCAAATATTACAGAAATCTACCAAAACCATGAAAGATACACAGCATCCTTTTCATAATAAATCCGTCCTCTTCACAGTTTAGAGTCAGTTTCAAAGTAAGTATGTAATATTTTGCCAATAATCTAAAATTTTTGCGTGCATTCACACGAATCCTTTTCAACAGCAACAGTTATTCCCAGTAACTTTCTCCTGAACTTTTAGCCCCTTAAGGTTAGCATTCAGGAAGCTCAGCTGCTGTCTAACAAACTTAATTAATCAAAAAGTCATTTCCGAGCTGTAACTATGAGCAAAAGTGCTTCAAGTGTGCTAGCTAGCCTACAAGTTAATCAAAATGCTAATGCAGTACAAATTAAAGTTGTGATTAACATTTCACAGTAGCTGCTTAAGTGAATTGATCACACAAATGGGTTAAGCATTACTCATTTCCTTCAGCCCCAACTGGGAAAAGGTTTGTCATGGGTGGGGGAGGGATTATGCACAAGCAGCACCAAATCAACATGAAACCGTCACCAAGGTGCTTCCATACACCACATCACTGATTATCCCCAGCAAGCAAAACTCCAACACCACAAAGGTAACCCTCCCTTCTCCCACATATATATACCTACACAACACAAGCAGGAAGCATTTCCAGCCCAACATATCCAGGTACTTTCCCTACAAAGTGATCCATTTATGTTTAGTATCTATAAGTGAGCGTTGCCACACAGTATAAGCACTACAAGGTTTTTTGATTATTCTATTATTTCCACACTCCTAATGTGCAATAATAGCCATCCACCCATGAAAGGAGACAGTATTTAAGTAAAATTGCAAACATTGTGTTATCACCGGAATATTACTGCATACACAAAGAATATGTATAGCAGCTGAAGAGATGTGGCCTCTGCTCTTCACTTGTTTCTGAGTAATCCGCTGCATTCTCAAGTTAATTTGATTCTCTTCCCTTCGTTCAGTAAAGCTGCCCATTTATTTATGGTTGCCAATGCAACCATTATACAAAAGCTCTTTCCCTGGACACTTCTGGACAAATCTTACTTACACAACTGTAAAATAGGCCTTTCCTGTAACTCCCACCACCTGTCAGCAAGCAGTTGGCACACCTGCACTACCAACAAGCAATACATGAGCTCAAACCACTCTTAGGACCTTTAAAAACTTCTCCACTTCCTCATAAGCAGAAAAACAAAAGATCCAAGGGACATGGCTCTCCAAATCAATAGTTTTAGTAGCTGTTATGAACTGAGGAGGTTTTGGAAGGATGAGAAGTGCAGAGCCAAAGGATGTTATCTTTCTTTGAGTCCCAAAATGGCAACATGGGCTCCTTTGCCTTTGCATGGCCAGAAATATTTCTGTGCACTACTGATCCTTCTGAGGATCCACCACCACCCACCCAGCGCAGTCTGCAGTTTAGTACAGTAAGTATTTTGTACATAGGCAGCTCTTAGCTGAATCGGGCAGCATATTTGTGCAATATTTGACAACTCTGAACATGTACCACAAAGATGATTCTCATAAGAACAATAGCAAAAGTTGCAGTTTAAATGACCAGAAACAGCTTTAACTGGTTTAGAATGGCTAAAGAAGTATTATACACATCACCATCTAGCCAAGGAAACACAGTGCTTAATGCAAAGAGTATTTTTTTCTTTCCTGCCAAAATTAGATTCTCCAGAGGAGTAACAAGATGGGGAAAGACAGGGCATTAGTGATACCATTACAAGGTCCTTGTTACAGGGATAGGCATGTTTCCCATGCAGAGTAGTCTTTCTTCTGCAGTATGGAATCTGTTTTCATGTCCACCTTCTCTCAAGGCCCAGATACCCTACTGAGATGTGTTTAACACATCCATAGGTAAACATTTCTTAAAGGTTAGGGCTGAGCTCCATGGCACTTCTACTCCTGGCAATTTTAAAATATTTTATCAACGATTATACTACAAGTGGAGGCTTGTGGCCAATTCCAATGCAAAGCCAGCAACTGTCACATTATTTCTGAGAAGAGACTGCCCTGCTGAATCTGAGAGTGACAGTATTACTGCCTCAATTATCCATTTCAATTAATGCAAATGTAGGCAATAGTCTTGGAACAGCAGAATAAGAACTGATCGCTGAATACACAGTCACAAAATATAAGGCTTGACAAAAGAAGCAAAAAAAGAGATTAGATTTAGTTTCATGTATTCTTAAATAAGATAGGAAAAAAGGTGGAGTATAGTCTTTACGATAATAATTATATTTTATAGAAATGTTAGAAAAATATTTTCATTAGAATTTTTATTATTTAATGTTCATTCTCCTGAAAGAAATGGAGAAACATTTGATTTTGAGAAGCTACTGGAGTGTTCAGCACCATCTTAATGACACCTTTAGCTTTTCTCAGTAACAATAACAGAGTGCTAGGCTTGAAGAGAATATATTGTCTATTGTAACTGTACTAGTGGTATCTGAGGCAAATAAAAATTAAATGAATTGGCCAAGGTCACACAGGAAGTTGAGGCAGTTTTTTTTGAGCCATGGGAACCTCCTGTGCTTTATCTGTGAGAGCCTGCCACTGATAACAAACTAGATTTTAACTTGAGGTTTTCAGTGTAGAGCAGGGGTGTTCCTTCAGCCTAGTCAATGCCTCAGTGGCCATTCATTACAGAGATGGGAGTGGGAGCAGATAGGCACTCACATTCCAAAAGGTTATATACTGCTATTCCCCATGTTTCTGCAGTAAAAGATTCTGCATTTCATCATTTTATAGGTATATAAATACTAAATTTTATCTTGCTATAATGAATTCCACCTATATCTAACAAATACTAACCATAGGAAAACTGTAACAGAATACATTTCTTCATTTTTTTATGCTAATAATTACATTCCCCTGTTAAGCCAGTACTGTAACTCCTCAAATTCTGTTAAATGCTAATATTTCATTGAAATATTTCATTGAAAGTATAAACAAGAGAATTCTAATATCAAGCCAAAACTTTAAAAACGTCTAAGGAAGAATGATTTAGGAGTTGCTGCATAATTTTTTGTCAAAGTATAGTGAAATCTTACCTGGAATCCAGCAGCCACATTTACCTATGTAATGCTGTTAATATGGTTTTCTGCTGGACCAGTAACAATACTCAGCCTGAAGTCACTAGCAATGAAAAAACCCAGAAAATGTTGGAGGAATGGAAGGGAGAATGAAACATGTGGGACAGGAAAGGAGTCATGGGAGGGAAGGCTGGTTCAGGTGAAAGACACCACAGAAGATTGGAGAAGTTTAATAGTCTGTGATGGAAAGAGGCTTGCTTACATATCATGGCTAGAGATGGCAAATCTGCACTGCAGGGGACCTGGGATAAAGACCTGCTGTATAACCACCTATAAAAGCTCTTTGAAAGATCTTTCCTTTCTTGTAACAGACAAGTAATGCTGATATGAAAAATCTGTTATTCATGTACCCACCAGCAAAAAGAACAGTTTATGTTCAGGTCACAATTTGAAGGTTAGCTATACAACCTCAACACTAAAATAATTTGTAAGTAAATAAATTCAATGTAACTCAAAAACCAATTCCCGCCTCACTGCTGTATTTAACGTTTGACGATGCGCGAGCGTGCGTTCACACACACAGAGCACAACACCCACTGAATCTGTTCATCAGTGGATCCTTCCATGCCTCAGTTCCTTTTCTCATAACTAACATCTTTTTTTCTACCTCTGCTGACCCAGAGTTCATCAGCAGGTCAGTGCTAAGGAAAAAGGTAACAACCAGAATTGAAAGTGTAACCCTGTCTATTGCTTAGATTCTGGGAACTTTAACCTCCCTTTGGAAAGCGTGACTAATAAGATGGAACCAATAATCTCCCGAGAGATGTAAACCATGTGCCAACTTTAAAATACAAAACTGCTTGCATGTTATTCTTTTTTTCTTTTTAAAGTTTTTTTTTTTTTTTTTTTTTTTTTTTTTAAGATGAGTGTATATATAACACGATATAGTAGTTAACTGCAGGTTGGAGTGCCAAGGCAAAATATGGAATGGCATTTTTCTGAACTCTACTTCAGTTTAAAGAACTGTTGCATATTTTAGAAATTGTTTTTCTAAGTGATTATTGTCTCTGAAATACACTGATGCAGCAGCAGGATTAAGAAAATACATTTCTTAGCAAAACAACAAAATAATTGTTGAAATATTTTGAAATTAGTATTTAATTCTGAAAATAGTATTTAATTTAAATTTGCCCCAAATCTTAGCAAAACAGAACAAAATAATTACAGAAAATAGTATTTAAATTTGCCCCAAATATGTAATTAACTCCCTAATGCTTACTCCACAAACATCTAAATGAACTCTTAAGTATGTGATTTCTTTGAAACAAAGGTGAATTTTCTCACCTGAGCAAGTGATGTTTTTCTCTGTTAATAGCTGAATATATGGCATAGCTGTTTCTACACTTTCAGCACCATGATTTTATTGATTTGAAATATTTGAAACAGACTAGCATCCAAGTACTGCTGGTTACCAAGATTAGGACTGTGTAGCAGTAACATCTGTGGTGTTATTTGCTTCTTACATTCCCTAATTTCAGTTTTGCTTAATTTGATATTAGTATTTTAAGCTTGTTTTTATTAGTGTAAGGTTGAGCCTTATCCAAATTGTTGGACTGAATTGCACACAGTATTTTCTCTGTCTAGAGCACTGATTAATAGTTTCTCATTGAGCAGTTTTGCAAACTGCCAGGCTTGACACAATGATGTTTGCAGTTACCGTATCACCAACAGGCTTCAAACAAGAGCAAACCTTCTGTTTGATAGTGGACAAACAGATCACTGAGGATATTAAAATTTGAGCAAACAAAAACTGTAGGAAGAAAGAAGTACTGGCTCTATTTTACAGATATTGAAGTCAGAAACATAAAAAGAGTAGTTTGTTGAAGGCTACCTGATCTTCAAGAACCTGTGAATGAGTCCTTGTGCAGTTCTGCTAAAGAGAAGAATTCTTCCCCGGAGATTCAGAGGGTCAGTTGTTTTCTGTGACAGCTAGAGCTCATCTTTCCTGCTGTAACTGTAACTGAGCTTTTCAGATATGGCAGCACTCTATCCCAGACTCCAATTGATGCTTTAAAATTCTTTTGAGGTGGCAGCTGTGCATGTGATTGCTTGTTACCAGTACTCTCCATGGTCGGTTTAGTTTCTGTGGGCTGCAACTGTAAAAACTCACAAGTCTTCAGGGTGAGTTTAAAATCTGCATTTAAAAATGTGCTCTTTGACTCTGTGATCATTGGGATATAGAAGATGTATCTTTACACTAGGTAGAGGAGCATAGTGAAAACCCCCGTATTTCACCCCAAATCAGATTTCAAAACACATTCGATTTGTGCTTGGGAGTGACTATAGTGCTAGAAAAGTAGAAGTACCCAGGGGAGAGAGGTTCTTGGGTATCAGCATAACAATCTGCAGGGACCACATCCATGCCAGAATGATTCTCATACAACATTCCACAATACAGAGATAAAAAGCTGTTGTAAAGAAAGCAGAGGTCATTATATGGCACTAGATGGCTCCAGTCAGAGCATGACTGTCTTTTGCTCTAAGTTTGTTTACCTCCAGTTCTGTGAAGTGGGAACCATTGTGGGCATCCAGTTCCTCCCTAAACAAGGCGTTATAATATCATGTGGTACCAGCTCTCCACAAGATTGCAAGAAATCTTCAGATTCTTCTATATTCAAAACATGACAACACTCTAACAACAAACAGTAAGCCAACAAGAGTTATATACTGAAATGCATCACGATACCTGGCATATTCTGATTGCTTGATCCAGAACTGTCTTTGTATCAGTTGCATAATCTGGACAAGGCAGCATGGCATGACTGAAGTGGGCTTGCAGCAAGAGGTGTGTTTTTGTGTGTGAACTGTCAAATGAATGGGGATTCACTTCAATTGGAAGGTGTTTGGCCAGTTCACTGTTCATCTGATCTTCATTGTGTCTCACAGGCAGATCTGTGTACTCGTCAGCATTCTTCAAAAAAAAAAAATCATTGTAATTAACTTCAGAATAACTATTACTGCTTACTGAGGCATTCAAATTATATGCATTTAATTTACTACAGTTAGATTTCAACACAAAAATAGCAGCATTTAAATATTTAGAAAGTGTACTTATTTATCAAAATCACACATGGGAAAACAATAACTAATATAATATTTTCAAATATTGACACACTTACAGATTTTAAACATTTTTCTTTCCACATAGCTGATACTAACATTAGAGAAGAGGAAAATAAATGCAATGAAATAAATATATTTGTTGGATGGATTCAGTAGTAGAAGATGACCCACAGGTATCCTACTTCATTGGGTCACAAAAACATTTTAAGATTAGCTATAAAGAAGTCAAAACCTCATATTTTCAATTTCCAGGTTTTGAGTTTTTCTCTTGATATTCAAAACCCAGCAGCTTTGGAAGAACTCTTATACACTACTTTTCAAATATTTTTTCAATATTTTGAGCAGTCAGTGTCTAAGCAACTGGTGATGAGTGATCAAAACAAAGTGCAAAATTTTATGCAGGTGGTGAAAACATTCTCTGTGTTCCAGAGTGGCACTAATGCTATTCATGCCAAATTGAAAGCTGTGTAAAAACTTTCTCACTGTTGCAAAAAGGAGCTGCCCACCAACATGTAATCTAAATGTAGGAACATCATAGCGGCTGAGAGGAGCAAGTACAGCTGTTTTGATATCCCACGCAGAGATGACAATTCTCCTCTCTGGAAATCCACTGTCTTTGACAAAAAGTTCAACAGAAACATCTTAAGAATGATAATTTAGGCTAAAGAATCATTTTTGTGACTTAATTGGCAATTTTTCCCTCCACAAAATCCTCTTGTGCATGTCCGTGTGTACATATCGTTTGGAGTGAGAACTATCTTTCTGAATTATAAAACTTGCAAGTAAGGTAAGAGTTTTATAATATGTGATGTCTTTTCCATCTGTAATTTAAGAGAGAGTATTTCTTTTGTCACAAAATAAAAAGTCATCTGGGGAGCCTGAAGGGCAATGTCTTTGAAACTACAGGCTTAGCAGAGACCATTAATTTAAAGTGTTCAGGGTTTTATGTTCCTCTTAAACGATAGATTCGATATTTTGCACTTTAGTCTTCAATTTCATCAGACTTCCTGCAAATCCATATTAATGAAATATTCACAACAGTAACCAGTGAAGAGTGAGGTAAAGAAAAATGGCAATTTTAGAACACCTAATTGAACTACTTAATTGACTTATAAAGAACCATATCCCCTCATTAATATCCTAAGACATGGAACCTTTTCTGAAAATTCCTAAAAGCAGTTAGATAGCTGGTTTTTACTCCTTGACAACTTACAGCACAAAATTTTCTATTTTTTTTTAATGGTGCAAGGAAACTATGTCTAAACTGTGATATCAATGTAAAAGGAATGGTAACCATTAAACAATTTAAGGTTCGGAAAGAAAATCAGAATGTTATTCACTTATTTCATATCTCAACTGCAGATTAGAAGTGAAGACTGAATAAAGACAACTGCTTCTTAATCCTGGATGTCTCTGCTAGATCTCTTGTGAAAACTGTGGTCATTTATTCTCTGAACCTAAGGTCACAATCTTTTTAAGCCCTATAGAAGGCTGCATGTTTGCTTCACTCTTTTTATTTAACTGGCTTCTCCTTCAAAGATATTTTAAAGAATATTTACCAAGGAGATTTTTTACTTAGTTTTGCTTTGCAGTTGAAGTAGCAGAAAGAAGGAGGATCAACCAAGTCAGTCCAGACCAATTGGTACCTCTGAAAATGCATTTTCCCTAATTCTTCCCCAGCACGTGTTTTATTTACATCCAAAACACTCCTCTTATTTTAAACAACTTGCCTACTTAATTTCCTGTTTGTGATCATTGACTGTAAGTAAGTGAGGTTCATTTTCTTATCTGCATCATGTAGGTAATTAAAGGAAATTGAGAATGGGTAGTGAAGCTTTTATACAACTGAGAATGAAGCTGAATGGAGGGCACTGAGGTCAGCAGAGTCCATTATATTTTTATGTGAGAGGCCGGTATGTCTGCCCTGTCCTTGTTTGCTTAGTGTAGACTGGACAGACTACTAACTGCAAATCTGTTTCTCTGATTTGCCCAGCTGTCCTTGAATAAAGACATCTTCCATTGCAAAATGTTAAATGACAGTGATTGACAACTTTGTGATGAACTCTGCTTGTAACCCCCTGCTACTGTTTTCAGGTTGCATAAGAAAAGACAGAATAAAGAAACATCCTTTGTAATCACCTCAAATGGGCCCTGCTGTTCACTCAATATTTTTTCATTTTAGTTTTCCTTTTCATTGCAAATCTCAATCTGTTCTGTAAAGGCTGTAGCTTCAACTATTCCACACAATATATAATATATATTGTTTCAGCATCTGAACGCTGTTCTTATTTCCATGGGTGACAAACAGATCAAACTACATATCAATCATTAATCTTCATTCTAAAGTCAAGAAACTTAATACAAGCTTCACAGTTAAACCACAAAGCACTTCTGTGCATTTTTCACTTTCCCTTTTTCTCCTCTTAAATCAGAGCTGTTGCAGCCCATGCACAAATAACAGGTTTACAAGCACCTACACAGTTAAGCATAACTTGGTGTATACCAGGAGATAACCAGGAATTTTAGCTACAGCTTCTGCAACTGTGCATTTGGTAGTCAGGTCACATCTCTCTCTCCTACATTTCTGTGATGGACTTTCCCAATAATGTCTCCTTTTGGGCATTAGAGACTGCTGCATCATTTCAAGGGTGTAGGAGTCATCTCAGACTTACATTTCAACCTGCATGCAATACACGGTGCTCGTGTAGGAGACAGTAACTAGCACTGCTGGTGAGAAATGTCACACACAGACCTGCATAATCTCAACAGTTACATTTTACAAGGCCAAAGGGCTATTCTGGTAATTGAATTCTGTTTCCTGCATAACAGCAGCCACAGAATCATCTTAAAGTCCTGTCTACATCATGCTCCAAATATGCAGCTTACCATCACCCTTTATTTGAACTGTTAGAATAGCCCTAAAAGGAAACAACTCATACTATTTTAAAAGATATCTTTTGCAGTTTTGTGCTACTATCAGGCATTTGAGGAGACAGACCAAGCTAAAATTTAAAAAAGGTATCCAATATGGTGAGTACTGTGCTCTGCAGAGTCCACAGGGTTAAAATGCCCCCAGACTTTCTTTCTACCTACAAAAAGTGGAAGTTCAGCTGAAATTACTGATTTATAATGAGAGCTGAGCTATAAACTTATACACCATTTAGATCTTCTAAAATATTTTAAAGCTCGAGTAAGTACATCTTACCACTTTGTCTACAGGAGAGGATACTTGTGGACCACAGGCAAAAATGGAATCAAGGTGAGTTACTAAAGCAAACTTGAATATTTTAAGTGAAGTTCAGTCATGGGAACAGTAAAACTTATAAAGTTAATGAGTTCTAGACTTTAAAGAGCAGTTGATTAATTTGTAACAATGAGGGTCTAAACCAAACCAAAAATAGTTTCTCACATTCCAGAGTTGAACCAGCAGTCTTTTCTTTAGCAATGTTATTGAAACTGCTTTAGAATTGACTATCTGTATGTTCCTTTCCTTTATTATATAGATACGGTGAACCCAATCAGTATATTGGGTTCACACCATATTTTCAACTTTAATAAACTTGGAAAATATTTTGCTCTCTTTCAAGTTTCTGATGTCAAAAGAAACAAGACAAAAGAATTCTTAGAACATTTTTCTATAAAAATAAACAATTTTTAAACTTAATTATAAAAAAATACTGCAGCAGACTAGTACTAAAATTAAATACTAACATAAAAAAAGATAACAGATGAGGATAATTTTTAGCTAGTTCAGTAATTCCATTCTCTTTACCTGAAACTTGATTTAAATTACATAAACTTCTCTAATAGTCTAAGTACATGCTGAAAGACTGCAAAAACCATACTTTTGTGAATAGAATGAATAAGCCACAATAAATAAATGTCGGTGGTTTTTTTACAGCTGTTCTGCAATTAACAGGAATAATGCATTACGAATTTTAGTTCTCTGCTACCAGAAGTACAATGGTAAGCCAATACCCAACTTATTTTTCTAGGTGAAAACAGCATATTTTGATATTTGGAAAACTGGACAGATGAATATCAGCTCAATGGTAATATTATTATATAATTGGCTTTTGTCTTTTGATCCATTGTACAAAGTGATACAGGATACTCAAGTACAGCATCCAAACCTGCCGCATTGTGCCACACTGTATATGAAGCAGCTGGACTACAAAATTTGGAGCAACCTGTACTTGTCCTCATTTATGTGATATCTACTTACCCCTAATATAGGATAGGTAAAAGAAGCGTGGTCAAAATTGAGAAATAACAAGCACTGATATTTTGTGAATAGCTAGGTAACATCTGACTTAGATTCAAAAATTCTAAATTTTTCTTTGAGGATACTTGAGCTTCTGTACTTAAAACCATTTGGAATTATTTCCACTTTTATATATATACATATATATCTCCACTCTTGTGCTGACAAATCTCATTTGATCCTGCTACCTATATCATAAAGAAAATTTAAAAAATTGGCTAACTAAAGCTCTCAAGCTAATCTTCCCTTGCCCATGATTTTCCCAAGAGAAAAAGACCATATTATGTGACAAAGGAATGGCACAAGTGTATACTGTGAACATTATTTAAATTAACCAACATATCTATAGTATCTTTTATTGTCACATTTTTGAGTGTGAGTTTGTTTTATAAGGAAAGACATTACATTACACAGAGGTATCCTGACGGGCAGCTAGAAGATAATGAAGCTTACATTTATATTCAGAAAACAAACAAAGGTGAAGAAACATGTGCTTTAAAAAAGAGGGAAAAAAACCAAAACCAAACCTAACTTAAAAGTGGTTTTTCAGCTCATACAAAAAAGTAATGTAGATTCAGAAACAGAATTGGAGAAGTACTTGCTAGAATTACTGCTCTGAAAAGTTTATCTTTGTAAGAGATTCCATTATAAACTCCTATTTTAAGGATTTTATTGGTAGCCTCTAAATGTATGCGTTTTGGTCTCAGTTTTACGGGACATAATTTAAACTTCCAAATGCTTGGGTGTTTTTTTTTTTACTCTTAGATATAAAAGGTCTATGACAATATTCCAGTTAAAAGACATTTACAACCATATGTTACTAGTTATAAGTTTTAAGAACAAACATGATATGCATTTTCAAAATTCATATTATAGACTAAAAGGGGAAAAAAAATCATTTCTACCAGTTCACTCTGTTTTATGCATGTAAAAATAAACTTTTAAGACAAACTTTTCAGAAGAAATGCTCCACCTTTTTAGGGCAGGCTGGCAGGCTCTGCTAAACCACAGAGCAGGCTGAGGTTTTGTAGAGATCTTAAAAATCGGCTAATATGGTTCAAAAGAAGACAACAAGACTTTTCAGGCAAGATTAAAATATATTTGCTACATGATACTGTCACTCATCACAGTCACCATGCTTACAAGTAAACTCCTTGTCTTCCTACACTGTTCAACATCTCCCCATCAACTGCACGTGTATGTGGCAGTGCCATCAAACTGCATCCAGCATTTTTGAGCCAACCCTGCTGTGCAGTTCCTTCCCCTCGGGGCCTTCCCATGCCTCCCTTTCCAGGGCTGGTGGCTCCCAGGAAGGAAAGGCAGAATGCAGAGCCCTGTACCAGCCCTGAGGCACAGGGCACAGAGCTGCCCCTGGCTGTGGCAAAGGAGGTCCCCTCTCGGGCACTGGGGGCCCTCTCTGGGGACTCTCTCTGCCCTGACCCTCCACTCCAGCTTTGGTTCTAGAAAAATGCTCCAGTCACTTTTTTAACACCCCATCAGACCACTCTTCACCCTCTGGAAAAGGAGGGAAACAGATACATAGGACGGAGAGCGTTGTCCAAAGAAAAAGACCTGCTCAGTATCTTCTAAAACAAATAGAAACTCAATTTTTTATTTTATCTAATTAGTGTTTAATGCACTTTTAGAGATAATAGATATATATTAAAAAACATTAACTGGGTAAGAGCAAAACAGTGAGGCTGGGCTACTCTGGGCTCTGTCTCTAGATTTAAGACTCAACAGAGCAAACACTGGAAATTTCCAGTTGGACATGAGAAGTTGAAGAGAGAAAGTTGTAAAACCCATCGACATGCAATTATGCAAATCTGTTATTTTTAAACATTAATTTGTAACTATCTTTCATGATTTAAAATGGGCCCATTTCCACCAGGAGACCCACAAACATATTTTATAAGAATATACAAGTTAAAAGTTCTTACAATTCTTAGTTCTCATGTTACTGATTAGAGAAATTAGTTATTAATAAATATATTATTGTTAATATGCAATATATTAATTATATTCTCATACTTTTAACTTTAAATAGACAAGTGCTTGATTTTTGCTTTTAAATAGCTGCGTATGATAAACACCACAAATTTTACAATGACAGACATCATAAAAAGCACAACCTAGGGCAATGAAACAGTTGAGTGATCACTTAAAAACACCCTAAAGGGTTTAGATTTCACAAGTTCACCTCTTACTTAAAACATCCAAACTACAAACTACTGATGACATTCCTGATGACCAGGGGTCAGGAGTCTGAAAGACCTTTGCCACTGCTCACAGAGCAATAGGAGGTCAGCAATATTAGCTACCAGTAGCAGAGAGTGACCTGGCAGATCTGGGAACTTCTAAACTGCAAAGTTAAATTACAGACCTCTGCTTCAGCATGGAGTTGATAAAAGAATATGCAAGCACGTTAGCATACAGGAAGGGGAGGATTATTATAAAGTAACAATGATCTGACATGGGAGAGAAGTTCTTAGGACTTCTATACTAACTTGAAAGTTGATTTTCCACTTTTTATTTTCTAGTTTCCTAAGCATATTAGAGAAGCTGAGTTTCAGTGTAGGGAAAGATACAGTAATAGATAATACAATCACTGTAATTTTCTTACTAAATGTTAAAAAATATAGAACCATTCTATTTCAGGAAATTTTCCTATTTAAGTTACATACTTTACTAAAACATTACAACAAGGAATGAATTCATGATTTTAAGTCCCACCTCTCACATTCCTTATTTCATAAAGGTTATGATCACAGTCATAATTCAGTCCTACTTTTTCTGGCCAGTCCTAATAAAACCAGTTCTAAAAATACATTTTCCCTGAATGTATAGGTACTTTCATAGTATTAAGCCTGTGCAACTTTCATAGATGTGGCTTTAGTTTGCTCTTAGGTTTTTAAGTTAAATTATTGCTTATAAGTATTTCTGTAATGCTTGCACAGTTTATGAAAAAATAAATGCAGAAGAAGACTAAATTAGGACAAAAATAAGAGCAAACATCTGGTACTGAATACACATTATTCACCTAGAATAAGATACTTTGACCATAGCATATAAATATAAATATAAATGGAATAGTACAAATTCCATTTATAAAGTGAATTTTCATAATGTGAGAGAATTACTACATTTTATTGCTGTAAATGGTATATTAGAGGTTTGCCTCTCCAAAATGCCTGATTTTTCTGATTATTTCTCATGAGAATGCTTCAAACCTGCACATTTTGAATGTGTTATCATGTTCCATTTTTTTCATCTTAAAACCTAGATGGGGCAGTGACCCACAGCTTACTTTCCCTTTAATCTAAAGTCGTATTATAGAAAAGATTCAAAATTGACTTGTTTTGGCTGTACTGAAACTAATTGTATTGCACTACTACAGAACAGCTTTTCAGTGCATGAATGCAGTAATCTGCTAACAGGAAACTGGGAAAATATCTCTGAGTATACATTCAAAAATCCCATTGTCATGAGAACTCTACTTCAGATCCATTTGGACGTCTGTCCGCATTTTGAAATTGAGCTTGGCTGAATCAGCTGGCCCAACTGCTGACTGAGACGATGATAGCAATAAAAACTGGAATAGCAAATCCTGGCACACAGCTTTCCCTGGGAAAGCGATCAGTCATTTTCCATCTTTGGCTTTGATCCTCCATTGGGATCTTTCAGTGCAGAGCCCAGACCCAGGGAAGAAGTTAACAGATCTCTGCATTAAGTTAATGCCACTCTGCACGGAGACAGGAGTGAGCACTACTAATTCTTTATGTGAAATGGGGCCCCTCCGTACTGTATATGTTAATGGCAAGCTGTAAAAGCTCTGTGTGCTGAAAACCAGATTTCAAATCTGCTGACCTGTGGCAGGTCCCCTAGTGGGGAGCCACAAATGCACACTGCTGCATTTTTGTACTGGATTAAATTCTGGATCTAGACTACTATGTGACCAGAGACAAAAGGGAATAAAAAGTTCACAGGCGTGAATACCTGTCATCATGTGGTGAAATGAGTAGCAGCCTGTGCTCAAGAGAGGCTCAAGCCCAGAATAACAGAAGAACAATACAAACTGGCAGAAATATATGGGAAACTTGGAAGGTGCCTACATGCACAATGTCTTTTCAGCAGGCCAATGCTACTGCTCTCACTCTGAGCACTTTTAAATGAAAATAGTTTAATATAATAATAAAAACCCACAACTCTAAGAGGAAATGACAGCTGCTGCAAGTAAATTTCAATAAGGGTAGTTCCCTGCTGATAAAAACTGGCACATCTCCATTCATTTCAGTGGAACTATGTGAATTAACATTGCCTGAAAATCTAACCCAATGTTTTGAACAACTCAAGAGCTACAAGGAAATACATAGATGGAAGACACTGGTAATTGCAAGGGTGAGAAAGAAGAGTAATTACTGAGGAAACAAAAAAGTCAGTAAAGGAAAAATATGTGAAGTCTATTATACAAATAGACAACTTGTGAGTGTTTTGGGATGCTTGATTTGAGTTCTATCAACATTTGTGTTACAAATGACAACAGGTCTGATACCAAGAATAACAAGGGAAAAATGCCCTTGTACCACAGTGGACCTTAAGAGGACATGCCATTACCAAAATAGAATGTACCAGGCATTACTAAGGCAAATTGAACCCTTTTTCAGTGGCAAGTAGTAATTTTTTTTTTTGGTGATTGTCGCTGCACACAAATTTGTGAAAACACTGTAAACTCAGTGTTCCTACACAGACATGTACCATATCTTGCCTACATGTAAATAAAGACATTAATCTAAAATACACTGTAAGATCTGTATTTAAAAAAATGGAATGATGGCTGATGATTAAGAGAGTTGAAGATATTTTGCCTCTGGCATAAAGTTTTAAGAACTTCTTTTAAAAGACAAAGGAAACAGAGATTTTCAGGACCAGATGTCTAGGAAGATCCCATTTGGATTTGAGCTACTTAAGTTTGCAATCATGTATTTATACATCTAACAGAGCTTCTGTTTCCCCTAGAATCTGAAAATTAACTAGCTTTGTAGCATCTTCCTTGATCTGCCACCCGTGCCCTGAGGATTAGAGACTCCACCTGAGCTTGTTTTACAAGCATAACAGAAAAAATTAATCTCTGCTGGCAGCGATCCCACTGGGATACTGATGAATAATGATATCCCTCTCTTGCTGCCCTCTCAGTCCACTAGAAAAGCCACTCTAACCCAGCAACGTGGAAACTGCTGAAACCATTCCAGCTGTGGATTAGCAGGCAGTCAAGCATCCATCTGTTCTGTGTGAATCAAGAGAAAGTAAACATGCATTCTTATAGCTAAAGAAGTACTAAAAATTAGCATCTTATATGACTGCATATAGTAAATACTAAGAAAATCATATACAAAAGAAAAACTATCTATTATCTACATCTCATATTGTTTATAATTGCTTGTTGCCTTAAGCAAATGATAAACGAGTTGAAATTAATCACCTTAGCCTACAAAATACTGTGCATGCAATGATTTAGTATGTTTAAGATAAAATTTCCTAATACTGTATGCATCAGTTGTACCTAACAATCTTTTGTTAAGAGACATGCCTGCACCCATTTCGTAAGCAAGCATGGTGACATCCTGCCAGGAGAAACATTTCTCACCTGTTGTGAGAGGAATTTTAGCTATTTTCTCACCCTGTAAGGTGAGAGGAATAGACTTGAGATATTTTCTCTTTCTGAAAACAAGTCGTTTGAGTAATCTCGGCTGACTTGCTGCTCTTTTCCACTGGAAGACAGGAAGGAAAGGAGGTGGAAGTGGAAACTGGAATGTGGGCAACTCAATGGAATTGGTGATGTCTGATTTGACTCTTCCATGGAAAGAGGACAATGGCCTACTATAAATTAAGGAAAGCTGAATTTGAGCATTACCACAGAAAAAAGTACCTACAAAAGTACATACTTGGACAGTTTCCCCATACATCAATTCTAAAACTTTGCCTGATGCCTGTCTTACACTTATTACATTGCAGAGGTGAAGAAAATGTGCAACTATTTTTTCTCTAGAAGCAACTTTCCCACAGTACAAGAAATTTCCAAATATATATACAATTTTTTCAAATGCTTTCAATTTTTCTCAAATTCTAAGGCCTTTTGGTAGCCAAAAATCCCTCTGCAATATCTTCTAACATTAAAGGTAGCCTACCTAAGTAGCTGTGAAATAAAACATCTCGTAAATATTAGGCAATAGGAGAAGCCTATTTCTTAAAATTTCTAAAGAGGAGAGGTTGATTTCTTAAAAGTTCATCTCTGATAATACATAACATCAACATTTAAAGTAAAATTCAATTTCTGAAGCTAGACAGGCCCCCACCAGGAACAAAAATAAAAAGAAAATGAGACAAAGAAAGAATCTAAATGCAAATAGGAAAATACAAGTGTCAGATACTTCATTAATGACTGATCAGTAATCCTCTTATGTTCTTTTTTTCTTTCTTTAACTACTATGCTAAAGGAACAATATATGCTGGATATCAATCTTGTATGATGTAATCATTTCAGCCAAACCAATCCTTATCCTGAAGTTTCTCTTCAAATCAGAGAACAAGCTACAATGTCATCCTCTTTCTTAAGAGTTTTACAAGCAATATCTTCTATGCTGACAGAGAAAAGTATTTTTGTGCCTTTAAACAGCAGTCTGTAGGGCCCAGCTGGTGCCACTAAGTGAACTGTATTCTATGAAAACAAATTCATCAATATGATTGTTAACTCTTACAACTTGTAGTACAAATGTATAAATCTATCAAAGGCAGAGGCATTATCTAGAAGCCAATTTTGACAGAAGAACTGCAGAGTGCAAAAGGCCTGAATTTGCTTATCCTGCTTCAATTACAAATTGGGAGGAATAAAGCAGGTAAAACTTGAACTGACTTGCTAAATATAAACTGAGCTGGTAAGACTTCCTGCTGGAGCATTTGGGACATGAGAACACACAGCCATTGATCAAAGCAGCCTTACAGATTATAAAACATTCAGCTTTACCATAATAAAGATGCCATTGAGAACTTTGGTGTCTGTTGCAACAAACACAAACATTATTTCAACAAATATATTGCATATTTGACAATATACAGCCAGATGACATGACTGCTGAAAAAAGCCATTCCATTTCCTGTATGAACACTTTGCATGCATACAGCTATGCAGAATTTGAAACCTTGCATGACAGTGGCTACGATTCTAGCTTTCAAGCAATAAATAAAGCCTGTTTGTGCTAAAAGAGACAAACAAATAAGTGGTCCATGGCTGAACTGCATGCAGCTTTGAGCAGTCAGCTAAGCCAAGCTTGCTATCTGAACTTGCTTCTGCCATAGGCAAACACTGATTTGCCACAGATGGCAGCCAATGTTCACCTTCACCAGACCAGGAGAGTACTTCTGCCTACCTGGCTCTCAGAATACTTTCCATTTGCATACATGAGTGTTTTGCTGCTGTAAGTGCATCCTGTTAAAGGAATTTATTTCCTCATTTTTCTGACAGAAACAGTTACTAAAGCAGATGTTTGAAATGGGGATATAGCCTGAGGCTACTACTTTCTACTATCACAGCTATATACACTTTCAGAAGTTTTTCCCTTGGCTGCTGTACTGTAATCACAGCAAATAAAACAAAAAAACTGAAAAAAAACCCCATATTATATCCAAGATAACAGTTCTTCTTTTATGGCGTTTGTCATGGCAAATATTTTTCAGAAATGTTTAGCTGCAACTTTAAAATAAGTTTTAATTTAGCTTTTGTGAGTATTGCTTCAGTTAGGTGTGTTTTTTTTTTGTTTTGTTTTGTTTTTTTTTCAACAGGCATACAATAACAGAAATTAAATAAGAAGATGGAATGGGGGAAAAAAGGAGACCTGTAAATTGGAGGTTAGAAGTATATATATCCATGTATACTGGAGATGGAAAGGATTTGTATTTTCTGGTTTTGACTGTAATTCTTTCTTATTGATGCCATAAAAATGGAAGACTTATGCCATGCTGAGTTAGCTGTCACTGGTGGGCATTGTTACCTTGATTTACTAATGGACTGTGCTTTCCAGGAAAGGCAGACAGCATATTATGCCTTCAAACTAAAGCTTAAACAATCATTTGGAAAAAGAAGACCGGGAAACATTTGTGTCATGATATTAGAAAAAAATTACTAAATTCAAGTACTACAGCAACATTAAAAAGTGCTCCATCTACTGGGACTAGAGAAAAATCAAGACTAATTATGTGTATGAGTATCCATATAAGTACTTTTTCTGCTAAGTACAAGATATTTTTGAATACACTGGATATAGATGAAATTTGGATGTTATTAAACTGCACTGTAGAATTTCATATTATTTTCATGAATCCCAACATCATTTTCAAATTTAAACTATTAAACACACTGTGATACCATCTAGATTATTCAAGTGGGAACTGAAGCACAAATGTTTTAACATGTTAAAATCCAGAGGATATGGACTATACAAAAATTAAGTCAATTACCCAGGAAATGTCTGTGTTTAGGGTGAACTTTATGTATTGAACAATCCTTGGTACAGATTTATTGTAAAGAAAAGATTTAGTTGTAAGAGGTAACAGTTTTCTTCTGTTAAAAATATACAAAAATATTTCTTCTATTACTAAAGTATGAATAATGGCCGAGGCCACAGCACTGATGCTCATATTGTTGAATGTACCATAGATGTGAAATCAGACATGGAAGTTTTTTACAGGCTAGCATGTAATAAATTGCTTTCCATCTGACATAAATTTTACATTATAAAATCAATTATTGACACTGAAATGCCATATTCAAAAAGAATAACTTAATGATTATAGTTTTTCTGTGCTTTTATGCCTAGAAGAAAATCATAGTAGCACCTTTACTTTCTTCTAAATTAAAAGCAAATGTAATTTTACACTAACTGTAAACATTGACTGACTTAGGAAGAGTGATCTCATTTTTTTCTGAAATGACTAAAGAACAGAGACCTAGTTTTATATAATATCTTAAAAATTCCTAAAAGCAATGTTTCTGCCATGGCTTGCAGAGAAAATACTAAACAAAACAGATCACATTAGCTTCTTTTTTTGACAGTATTTTTGTAAGGCATTAATTCCTCCTTCCCTAGTGTTTAGCTGGAGACCTGTTGAAAAGATGGTTTATCACTGAGTCAAAAACCTTTGTGGCCCCTTCACGGGAGACCAAATCAGCAACAGAATCCCCATACAGAAATAAAATTATTTTAGACTGAGAGTGTAAATACTCACAAAGAATTGCATATTTCCCTGGTTGGAATAGAAATTGCCAACAATGATGAAGAGGAAATAAAGCTACAGGTTAATTGAGTTATCTAGGTTCTCATAGCACAAATACCTACCAGGTAATGAAAGACAGATAAGGCATTAATAACTCTACTCATTTGCTATCTATGTATCTTGAATGGAGAGTGCCTGTTTAATGAACTTCCTCCTTATACCTTCCAAGTCTGTGACTCCAACAATAACAGATTTTCTGCTGAGTTCTAAATTACTTAGTCTAATACAAGCCAGTGTCACCATATCTATTTTCAGAAAGATATATGCTCCCTTTTCTTAGAAAAAAACCCTCTTTCTTATTAACAGTTTACATGAAAGACAGCAGTAGGCACATAAAAACCAGCCAGTTCTCTTTTGTAGGCAGAATTAAAAAAAAAAAAAAAAGAAATCAGGGACAACATGGAGATAAAACAAGGGATGAAAGATTGGAATGATGTTCTCCCTTTCACTGTCTGGTATGACAAATTTTTTGCTCTGTAAATATTAACTGGATAACAAGACAAGTTAAAAATCACCAAAAATCATGAAACTAGTGGATCTAGGTGTCACAGCCCTGATGAATCAGAAAGACAGACTTTCTTTCCTCAAGGTACAACAAACTGCTATTTGATTTTAAAAACATTTGTGCAGAAAAAGACAAGAATTACCCTAAAGTATCTATAATTGTTTTTTTACCTAGACCTCTTCTTTAATCTCTGCACCTAGCTATCAAAATTAAAGGACACAGTCTTTAGGCACCTCAGGGAAATCCAGCCTGTCAGTAATAATTCATGAACACTTTCTCATCAATAATACTTAATGCAAGAAGCACCATAACTCAACAGTGATTAAGCTCATTTGGATTACTACTGTCTGAGCAGGGTTAGGAAAGGTTTAAAGAAAGCTCTATGGAAAAACATCAAACATTTTCTCTCAGAAAAAAGGTATCAGTCCATTAGCACAAGCCAGTGACAAAAATAACTGAATGTGAAGTTCCACCTGCTAACTGCAAACCCAAGACAGCTCAAACATCTCAGGTACAGATTTACCGAGAGGAGCGGGGAAACCACGAGGGGATTTTCGCCCACCTATCTGAATCACTTAGTACTGTCTATTTCCTGCATTACTGTTGGGTTGTTCCCATGTGCTATGCTCCTGTTCATGTTATGAAAACTCAACCCCTACACCAGAACAGGAAAAAAGAATTTGTTTGATCTTGTAAAATTCTGGCAGGTGATCAAAATGAAAAGGTAAAATAAAAACAGAGAAAAGAAAAGATACTGGAGAAGACTATGAATCATCTTCCACCAAGTGAAAACAAACCCATTACGTGATTTTTTTGAGAGATCCACCAACACTAGAAACTGGATGACTCACAACTACTTTTTCACGTGAGTGACAAAGATTCCTTGATCATTCACTGGTGATCAACCCTGAATTTTGAACACTTCCATCCAGCATGCAAAAATATCAATCAGAAACTCAAAATCCCTTAATAAAATCCTCAGATTTAACCCCCTTAATACAATCCTAAATTTCTGAACAAAATTTTGAACAAAATTCTTGAACAAAATTTTGCTTTTTTCCATTATTTGTTTTAAACAAACCTTGGCTAATCTCCAAGCTAATTATATATTTGGTATATATATCCCATTTGAAAAATCAAAATCAGGATTTACTTTCTTCAAATTGTTCATGTCTGCCTTCCTTATATACATCAGAAACTTGTAATTATCTAAAGGTTTGCAAGCTTAGTTAAAACTCCAACAAAGAACAAGTGTTACATCTATGAAATCCTGCAACTGCATGAGAAATGCTTGGATGGTTATTCTTAAAAAACACAAAATTTGAAACTTTAAAACAATCCAAAATTTGAAACTTTAAAACAGTGATCAGCAGAATAATCACAATTGTAATTATTTTTGTAATGGTAAAAGGGCTTTTTGTACTATAGCTACAGCTTTCAGTTTCAGCATCATTAAGAGATTCCTCAAATTACTTTTTAAACATCCTTTTCCCTCAGGATTTTCACTTATACCTAATTAGACTACTTACCCCATGCCATGTAATTCCCTATTGCCAAAACCACTAAATGCTTCAATAAGAAGGAGGAGGGCAACAGTGGAGTGAGGCAGATGTAATGTCATTGGTTAACAATAGAGGTGTGAAGCAACTGCTGTAATTATAAAACTCATTAATGCGCAGTGTTTAGGGGGGAAAAAATCCTTGGCAGTAACTGTTGAAATAGCATTTCTTTTCAACACTACAGCAGATTGAAAAAAACCTTCCATTTTGCACCTTCAACAAGACAGAATAGTAGTTCCACTAGTAATTATGAGAATCAACATCCACATAAAAAGTAAGCAGGAACTGTCAGCTCTAATGGCATCCAACACTTGTAAATCCTTTTCATCTTTAAAATTCATACATGTGGAGCATTTTGACCCCTAAGCAATTTTATTTTTAGTCTCATTCCTCTTGAGATTGTAAATGGGTAATTTACAAAACTTTATTATTGGGAAATGAAAAATTAAAAAAAATTAAAGCAAGATTAAAGAACTCAAGATTTTACAATCTCTACCCAACATTAGGGTCCTAAGTTTCATCTGCAATAGAAATATTTGCCAGTTACTTTTGCAATTCATGAATGCACACAGTTCAAATAGGCAAATTCAAACAGGCAGCACTATGTTCTTCTTCCATCATTCCTCTTCCATATCCTGCTCATCAGCTAAGGCAGTTCTGAAATGCCATATCTGCTAATATTCTCAAACTTTCCTTACTCAAATTTGTCAGAAAAAAAAATCCTGATATGTCTAGGCGCAGAAAATTTTCACTAGAGAGGAGATTTTAAAGAGACAGCAGCTGGACTAAAGCTCTCTTCTTGAATACTCAACATTGTATTAGTTAACTTCTGTTCACATGTGGGTATTTCTTCTTAAAATTTCAGTTATTTTACATACAGCATATCTAGGTATTGCAGATGATTACCATTTTGAATTCACCTGAATCCACTGAATTTCACTGAGTGTAATTGCAATGTTTTCTGCCAGCAGAACAACAGATACCGCAGGGTCAGTGATAGCAATTCCCTTATTTAGGCTGTCTAACAGTTTCCATTACAAAAGATTAATTTGGCCTGTATTTCTGACCTGTAACACTCTGAATGTTTGCAGCAGGTGCTTTAAATTTATCAGGAAGAGAAGTCTCTGTACTGGAAAAGTGGTTTTCCTAGTATCATAAAATGCTGATCAGGTTTTGTTGAGTTGCTAACTGTTGAATAGCACTATTATAACTTTTTGTATTTCTCCTCAGAGAAATTTTGGCAGCATGTCAAAACAATAATTAATACAAAAGTAAAATATATAAATACTGTAAGAGAGGACTTCAAATTTTTAAGATAACACTTAGAAATCAGAATATTATTGAATTTGGACTACTTGTATAATGTATTTAATATAACAGAGACTGTAATCATATAGGGGTAGAAATAAGTTTTCCTGGATAATACTCAGGCACTTCTTGTTTTGAAATATATTTGTACAAGTAGAATTACACCATTTTGAAAAAGGAAAATCTGTAGTTATAACTACATAAGTTGAAAAGGAAAACAGAGTAAACCTTGATTCTTTTATGTTGAGAATGTAATACTAACACAGTACGTCATACACAGTGTCTTTGGCCCTGCATTGCACTTCTCTGTTAAACAGCCTCTAGACTAACCGTGGGAGATGCTGGTACTGCAGATTATGACCTCAAGGTCTGGGAGGTGGCTGGGAAAAGGGAAAGCAGGCATTTTAGGAAAGAGGTGTTTCCTATATGTTTCCCCTACTCCTTAAAGCTGCTGTATCTGCCAGGACAAAGTGATGGTCCTGCTACAGATTTAGTGTAAGCAGTCATTCCTATGGCATTTTAGTAATATGCTCAACTTAGAAAAGACAAATATCAGATTTGTACAGATTCTGCACATTATAAAGGGACGTAAGAAGAGAAAGAAATATATAAAGTAATTTTGATGTACTGATAAGACGAAACACTTGAAACACCAAAAATGATTCAGGTATGTTTCTCAAAACAATAAAAAACTAAATTAGAGATCAGGGAGAAAGGCTTTTTATTTTGCGTGTTTTTTCAAATACTTGTTTTTAAGAGTAAAAAAAAAAAGTATTTTAAAGAAATATCAGCACTTACTGTCAGAATTAAGAGCAATTCTTCAATATTGTTTTCAGGTTTCAACTGATCCTTGAACATCCCAATAGTTGGATGCTTCAAATAGTAATAGGAGGCAATACGGCCGTAGGTCAGCGGCTCAATGCTGTGATTATCCTGTTTGAAGAAGAATCAAACACACAGAGTTCCCAAGTAGTTCAGTATAATGTGTTCCTACACAACTGTGAAACATGTTCAGACTACTTTTAAGAGAGAACACAAAAAACAATTTAGCATTATAATTTAGCCACAAGAGTTTTCAACCTAAGTCTAACAAAAAGCTCCGCACACACTCTACCATCTCCCATCAAGGAGTATGTATCTTGCTGTTCACAGCTTCTAGGAGTTTGTATCACTGAATCTTGTAAGGCACAGATTAGTCTTACCTCCCCAACTTCAATACAGTAGGAGCCTTCCAAATCAAACAGGGATTTCTCAACAAGGCTTGAGAGGTACTTATTCATAGTGTCATGGCTCACATCATCCAAGTTATAGTAACTAGATAAAATGAGAGCAGATGCATTACAAGAATATTTTTTACAGTCTGAACATTTTTAACAACAGTGTCTTCAAGGAAAACTTACAAGGTTTCTACAATATACACATGAAACAGCAAATAACCAAAAATCCTGAGCATTGCTCCATGAAACATTCCTCTACGGGAGACCAATGTAACTAGTTTGCCTTCTCATTGAACAACTAAATACATAAACAATTAAACACAGTCCTTTATAAAGATTAACAAGAAATCCATGATTCTTAAATGGTTTGTGGGAGTAACCAACATAAGGCAATCATGTACATATGAAAGATATGAATTTGT
Source organism: Vidua chalybeata (assembly GCF_026979565.1). Classification (NCBI taxonomy): domain Eukaryota; kingdom Metazoa; phylum Chordata; class Aves; order Passeriformes; family Viduidae; genus Vidua; species Vidua chalybeata. Next base: position 72,486,171 of record NC_071532.1, on the reverse strand, counting down.
CCATCTATTAATTGAAAGATTGATACAAACAGAACTGGAGTGACTCTATTTTGTTAGTGGGAAAATTTTCTTGCTTTCAAAGATACACTTTCCTGATGAGTGTGAAAGTGAACAAGCAACCCTAACATAAGCAACAGTACTTTAACTTCAAGATGAGGGAAGAACACCCACCCAGGAGAGCAACTGTCCTTACATTCTGCAAGTCTGAAAGTAAAACGAGGCATATAGTGACATCTCCTGAAAAAATAAACTTATACCAATCCAAACATTGGTGTTTGTTGTTATATTCCTCTGACATTTTATTCTCAAAGTTAGAATTGCTAAAAACTGGCATAGGGTATTTGTTAATGTGGTTCCTTCACATGCTCACTGTCAGACAAAATGTTTAGGTAAACTATATCATCACAATGGCTTGGTTCTCTGTATGAAGGAAAAATGCTTATAAAGTGGGCCAAAATATATTTTCTTTTTATGTTAGCATATAAAAAAGATACAGTGACTGAAGTTTGCTCTCCTTAACTGTAGAGCTTGAGGTGTATTATAAGATTTTACTCGTATAAACCACATGATTTCACTGAGAACTTTTACTCCAGATAAAAATGCAGTAAGGACTTGTGTCCCTAGATTCAGCAAAGGCACCAGATCAGAAAGTAACAATTAAGTTCAATTAGTAATAAACAAAAACTGAGCATGCTTAGAAAGTTTTAAAATTTTGAATTTAACCAGACTAATTAAACCATGCAATTTCAAAGTATAATTAAAACAAACATAAAATCCAATGATTTACTGAATTGTTAAAAAGCAGAATAAAAAAGGTAGTCATTGCTCATTTAATTCTGTCAAATACTGCGGCAGAAATAGATTACTGAGATTGTTTAATGATGAAAGATGCTCCTTTGTTCTACCTGCCTTGCTTCACTAAAATTTATTACTATTATGATGTACTCAGCATTCCCACTTGAAATAACCCCACTGTAATCAAATGTGGGTTCTTTCAATGCTATTTTGTGCAGGTGAACAACAGGCTGCAAAAGAGCATTGCTGAGATTCATTTCAGCCAATTTTACAAAGTTACTGCTGCACCTGAGTTCGTTTTTTTGAACTCCTTTCACTGTCACTGGAAAGAAATGTGCACCTGCAGAATGCTATTCATCTGAAGTATTTTAAATCTCTACTCCAGGATGAGGTGAGACGTAATCATTGATTAAAAAAAGATTATTTTAGGCAACCAGTTCAGTTGTGGATGTTATATTTGGGTAGATGAATCCCATTCTCTGAGTTAAATTATGTATCATTTACTGTAATGCTGCTGTTTGCAAATTTCAAAAGATGGAATTAAATTTTATAAGCTACAAACGTCCTTACATAACTGCTTAATTTACATAATCTGATTTGCATAATTATTTTCTTAAACAAAGTTTTTATCATACATCTCTTTAAATAGTAGTAGCATAACCAAAAAAAAAGCCTGAATGCTAAATAGCAGCATTGTAATGTCCAGGTATTTTCCTCTTGCTATTAATTCTACAAATTATGGGATTAATTCTCTGAAGCTTTGAGTGTTCACTTATAACTAGGTAAAGGTGGAGTAAACCAGTACTATCATAAGAAAAAGTTTTAAAAAATGTGTTCTGATACCAGCCAGCTACATGAGACAACAACAAAGCATAGAGACATGGAAGTGGAGTATTCAACTCTGTGACATTTTATATGGGTTCATGCCGGTATGATCTCAGTTAAACACAATCCTTTATAAAGATTAACAAGAAATTTAAACTTACAACACACCTATTGTCCAAAACCAAACCAAACTACCCAGAAATATTTGTATTGACTTCAACGTTTTATGTAGTAGCCAGCCATATATTATCAGCCTCATGCGAAGAAAACTGATTTGTTAAAAAATAGTGGTTTTGATGCAACCTAAATTTCATGAGTGTCCTTTTAAATTAAGTGATATAGTGATAATACAAAATGGTCAAAATTTCTATCCACCCATTTTATTTGCCTGACATCACCAATCACATTTATTTTCTGGTTATTAGTAGGAATTACTTTGTCATATTTTGTTTACCTTCTGAAAATAATTGAGCAAATTAGCTAAATAAGTTGTTTAAGGAGGTGAAAAAAAATTTCTATTTTATACTCCTAAACCACTAATGATTCTTTATTAGTTCTCTCTAAATTGAATAGAATACTTCTGAAATGCTTATAATTAAGGCACTTTGTTGTCATGGTATTCAGACTTCCACCATATAATTTCAGCACCTTTATTTGCAGTAGCATAACATTCATGATGAATACTGATAAAATGAAAAAAAGGAACATGGGCAATACACTGAAATTCTTTTCTGAGAATGTAATTTAAGACACCAATTCAAACATATTTGTGTTCTTGTTCTCTGACTAATTTGCAATATTTCACTGCAGTTAGCTGAACTTATCATCATAAAGGAATTTATAATATCTTTTAAAATTTTTTTGTGAATTTTAAATTTGCTGCTTTGTAATTTGTGGTTAAAGGAGTGAATATGTAGCTGCCTAGTGGAAATAAAACAATGTAAAGAAAAATCTTAAATGGTTTGCAATCTTGAGTGAAGTGGCACCAGTATGTTTTAACTACTGTCTGTAATGAGGCAGATATAATTTTGAGCACACCCACAGGAGCTTCTTGGTCATTCAGCACATTTTCCCCTAATAAAAATCAAAGCCATTCATCTTGAAAGACTGTTAAAATCATTAGTAAAAACAGAGGTATCATGACATTAGATTTCAATGCTCAGGAATAAATGCAAGTTGAATTTTGTATGTTGGCATGTTCCAAGTATAAAAACTACATGATATGTGAGTTCCTCTATGAAGCAATATTGCCTAACTATTTAATTACAGATAAAGAATAAAAACAATGCAGTTTCATGCTCACTGCATTGAATCATCTAGTCATTAGTTCCCCTTTGCTATAAACAGACAGCCTACCTTTTTATCAGCACACCATTTCATTTATTTCACAGTGAAGCCCAGTTTCACAATAATTGACTTGTCAGAAGCTCTAATTTATGAGGCTGGGCTCTGTAAGCCTTCTCCTATATTGGACTCAACCTGCACACAAGCAGGGTTGAATATTTACAATGCTGTTAACAGGTGCTGAGTTGTTTAATGATTCTAATAGCCAGAAGCGTACTGAGAAAGCCAGCGGGATCACAATTACAGGCTGTTTGAACACAACAATTACTCGTCCCCTGAGAGGTGTGAAAGTCAAAGGCAGTTTTATCCTAACAGCATCTAGCACATGGGCTAGACAGGCTAACTTCCATTAGTAGTCCATAGGGAAAAAGCAGTAACAAACCCCTAGGTATCATAAAAATTTACAAAGTATGTAAAATTTAAACAATCAGAAGCTGAAGGAACTTTTTATTGTCTATTAAATAACATATTTTAAATCCCAAAACCTTGTAGAGCTTAGCAAGAACAACAAACTGTGAAACATGAACTTATTCTCTAATCTAAGGAAGTGTGGAATTTCATCAGCTGAGAGAGACAGAGAGACGCGCAGGAACATAAAATGTAGATGAAGTTACACAAAACATTTAGGATTTAATGTGAATGGTGGCTATCATTTCCTGTTTAGCTTATGTAAACCTGACCTGAGATCTCTCTGGGAAATTTTTCATCAGCCTTGAAATGGTCCTGCTATAACTGTCAATGCTGTGGAGTCATTTGTTACAGCACCATGTTTTTTATGTTCAGATTATACGGTGGTAATAGTGACACACATAATGAAAGTCGGTGACAAGAGTCAGCCAAAAAATATTAAAGAAGAAACTTGCTAGTCAGTAGGTCTTTTGAAACAAATGCACAAAACAGCAAATCCACAGCATACACTTGATAGCAAGAAAGTGTGCTTTCTGAGATTTTACAGTTCTGAAAGCAGAATTTTGTTATTAACAAGTATGGGGAAGCACAGATAGTAATTTTTTCTAGGTCCCTTTACTGCAGTCATAATTTATATTTACTTTCATCAGCTTCAGCAGCTGCCATCTTCAAATAGCACCATGGAAATGGTACAGAGTATATGGCACAACTGATGAATCTTCAGAGCCAGAGAGAGATATGACCTTAAGTACCAACTCACTTCTGTTGTTAAGGCATTACTGACTGACTCTGGAGTCTGTGACTGGCTTGCAAAAAGGCATTACAGAGTGCACAAATAATGTAATTACAGACAGTAATGCCACCCTGTACTTTACCTCTATCATGTTTTCCTATATATTTCCTATATGTTCTCTACATATTTGCGTATGCCAGGTAGGAGAAACAGACACATTGCTATCTTTAATCAGCTTTTAGCATTGTGATCATTTAAGAGGAACAACACCAAGTTCAATTTCTCTGACATCAGCAAAGTATTTACCCCCACATCAGTGCTTCTAATTATAACATTTGCAAGACAGTTTATCTCCCAAGATGCATTTATGAGAGATGAGAAGTCATAGCCAAACATAAATTTGCTCACATATTGATAAAATTTTTCTTCTTCCTATCATGTATTCCAACAGATAATTTTTACAGGTAAATCATATCCAAGAGTAGGAAGAAAATTATGTGAATTTTCTTTTTGGACGGAGAGATGTGGAGTCTTCAGCTTTGTATTCTCACCTAAGATTACAGCAGACTGGGAAGCAGGAGGCAGCTCAAATACTCAGCAGCCTGGGGCTTTCCCTGTCTGACAGACTCAGCAAATCTTTATTTGTCTGAATATTTGGTAAAACTATACTGTAAAACTGAACTACATTCCTGTACTTTTCACATCACTGCGACCCTAATAATTCCAAAGAACAAACTTTTGTTAATAATAAATTCATAATATTATCTATAGCTGTCATTTATTAAATATATATACACGCATATGTATCAGTACATACATATAGATGTCATTGTAAAAGTAAGAGTTCTTTGGCAAAGTCCTTTGTAAAATATCTGTTTACCAGTTGAAAATATGGTTATTAGTAATTACTGAAGTACAATATATTTGCATATTCTAGCTTCTGTTGGTTTAGCTACTGTCAAAATTTTCCATTTTATCTCTTAGCTAATTTAACTTCAGTAATCTCCCTTCTGACACACTTCCAAATTAACCCTAAAATTCTGAATAACTGTGATTATGTCACCAAAATACATAAGTATTTCATTTTGACGTCTATCATGATATTACCTGTCACCGTAATAGCAGAAAATATATTGGACCAGTATAATTTGTATTGATATGTTTAATTCATATGCTCAGCTAATTATAATGAAAAAGTAAAATTTAAAGTAAAACATAAACATATGATAAGGGCATCATCAGTCTGAGACTATAATTTCTGCTGTATTATTCATTCACTCAAAAAAACTTTGCAAAACTGGTATCAAGGGAAAAAAAATCCCTTAATAATAATTCTCAGAATGAAATAATAAAATATCTTTTTTCAGGTTTTCACAAGTAATTTACATAGAAACTGGTTTTGTAAGTGTGCACGTGTACACAGACGCACTCTCACATATAAATACATAAATAGCCACGCACATTATAATAGTGATGTGATGTGTGCTCTTAATTTATCTAAAAATTAACTCTCCAAATAAAAGCTGATTCTGCTTAACTTTACATATGTTGCAAATTTCTATTTCTCTTTTACTGCACATGTATCTGGAAAACATCATAACCTGATTTACAGAAAATGTTTCTCATAGACATTTCTCTTTTATCGAAAGTCGCAATTATAATCTTTTATAAGGGTAAAAGCAGGAAATACCCAAGGCATTTTGGCCAAGGAATGGAGATAGATGAGCCTGTCAAAGTAGCCCCTTGCAAAGACCAGGGCCCTTTGCTGATCTGTGTGATATGATCTTGCCTAAGTAAAGAACATAGTGACTACAGCTCTATGTGGAAAGGAGTACATGTTGTACTACTTGGCTGAAGTAGTACAGAAACTGTGAAAAGCTCTGCACTTAGGATTAATTGTTTTGAGGGAAGGGAAGAACAGGGAAGAAACTCTGGATATGGAGACTGAAACACTTTGACAAACATTTTATTTGGACCACCCCTGTCATTCACATGTCAGCTCCTGAACAGGATGAGTGTGACTAGTCGTGATGCATCTGAACAAAACTAGCACTCAGCTACCCTCCTTCCTGGAAGCAACAACTCCATTACACCTCTTATCTAGACAGTTAAAACCCATTCCATAGAGTTTGAAAGGCAGGGGTTTATCAAACAAGAAAATTAAAATGGTTTGATGAAAAGGAGTATTTTAACATGGAATGATTTTCCACATCATTAAAACAACTATCTTTAGAAGTTTAACAAATTATCTCAAGTTTGCCAGGAAAACTATCATGATGACTTCATGTTTAGAAGAAAGCTGGATCTTAGAGGAAAAAGATACTTGGATCTCTATCTCACAACAAATTTACCATTACTTCAATAGTACAAATTGCAGGCATTCAGTAAGGCATTTGATGGTACTGGATTGGAAAAGGATGATCCTACGTTTGTTTATGCAGCTTTAATATACAAGTAGCTAAAACTGGCAATAAATGAGAATATAAATCTTCTGCATATTATCTAAGCCCATAATTTTGGGGATTTACAGCATCACATGCAATGACTTTTATGCCAATGAATCCCAAGGCATTTTACTAATCATGCATATGGGAATTACTTATTCACCACTAAAGTACAATCACCTGCTGTCTGGAAAATAGTTCTTGTTTCACAGTGGAGAGAAAGTCAACAAAATTGCTTTGGGGCAGGACATGATAAAGAACACTTCTGTCAAGTGATAAGGAATGGGTATTGCATAACCATCTAGACTAAAAACCAGCAATTGTGCTCCTATTCTTTTGAAAAAAAAACACCAAACCCTAAAATCTTTAGATTATTAAGAGCCACAAATTTTTGTTTGATAATATCAAACATTTCATATGCTCTTTTATGGCACAGTAAACTCCATTACCATAATGCAACTTATTCAGAGTTATCTCAACAATCACCGATTTCTGTTTGTAAAACTCTTCAGTTTTCCTTGGATGTATCTCATTCACACTGACCATGCTGGAACTGCTTGCTTGGCTTTCAGGAGGTCTGAAAATACCACAGATAGTAAGTCCAGGAAAACTACTAAATAGTAACTTTGGATGAAACTTAATACTGCTATCATGTCAAAGAATGAAATGCATGCACATCCGTTACATTTGTGCTTGGCATCTAGAAATGATTTGACAAACTGTTTGACAGAGTAAATAATATCCTTAATTTTTCTCCCTGCATGACTAAACACAGAAGGAATGCTCAGTACCTGTGGGGATGAAGAGCTCTACTTGTCAGCTGTTCCAACCTGTGTGCTGAAGTTCCAATGCAAGACTCCAATTTCATTAGAAACTTCATTATTCATTCCTATCCTGCCATTATGGGCATGACTAGTCAAGATCTGCTCATCTTGGTTCTTGCTACAAAGACTCTACATCTCATTATGAAGTGCTTTTTTTTTTTATTCCCCCCGCCACCCCTAATTTTTTTCCCACCTCAGAATAGCAGAACTTTTGCTTTGAAGTTGAAATTGTGATAACTCCAGATTTAGGTGTCCATGACAATAAAGAAACTAGAGAGAAAAAATGACCAGCAGTCAGCATGCCAACCTCATACTCAAGTGGAAATCTTCTTTTATATTGGGAAGAGATTGCCTATTAAATCAAACAATATTTCTATATTCTACACTCACCTTTGGCCTATATGTTGTTTCTTAAAAAAAATTACCTACCACAAATACCATATGATCAAAGCTTACCAAACCAAATCAACTACGGCACTTTACCAAAGCAATTCAAGAGCAAGACATTTTAAAGTAACAGTACTTATTCTTTATATTAAAAGAGTATAAAGTCTAACATTTAAAAAAATCATCATTTAACTCTCAGAGGAGAAATACCCTCCCCATATCTGTATGCATTGTGTCCGTTATGAAGTGAGAAAATTGAAAATGCTTTCTTTAGTTTACAGTTCTAATGCTCTGCATTTTTTATTTCCCAAGAAGACTAGATGGAAATCCTGTTTGTTTTGTGGGAGATTCCCAGCATAGGACTAGATGCAGAATTAAAAACTAATAAACACTTGAAAAGAATTAAAGGAAATTGTTTTATCACCTGCAGGCTCCCAGCAGCACTTGCCCATAAAGTACCTGGCAGAAAATCTGGCCAAATGCTATGGACATTAACATGATTTCAGAAATACAACACGCTGGAGTACATCTAGAAATATTTAGTGATCTAAACGGTTAATTCTTTATTTGCCACATTATTTTAGTGGGTGAATGATCACATGACAGGTAACACACCATTTACCCAAAACAGCCTTGTGGCAAAGGCAGGCTATACTGGTGGAACAGCTCAGAATGATCTGCATACCAGCTGGAGCTAGGCAGGATGATAGCAATCACTGAAAGTATTGCACACATGGTTTCACCAGGGTACCCTAATGAAAGCAAACGTTATCACAGAGAAACAGCTGACAGTTATTCTCTCATATATTAGGAAAGTCCAAGTCTTAATAAATTTTCTAAAGAAAACTGAGCAGAACATATCAATGTGGTAGCTAAAAAAAAAGGTATTGCATTATAAATACAATATCCGAAGGAATGTGATAATCTGGAATTTTATTTTAGGGATGCTGATGTAGCCTTCTCAATAAGGTTATTTTATTGCTGCAACTAAATTGTAAAGTTATCTGCCAAAAATGCATTTATATTTAGAGTAAAATTTATAAAAAATATGTGCTCACGAGTTTTAATCCACATGTGGGCTAGCAATGCTCCTACACTGGAGGTTGTTAAGTTTTCTAGGTTCCAACAGCAGATGGATCACCTTTGGATCAACTCTAACCTGAAGTTACCTTGAGATTAAATGGCCTTTATATTGTATACTCACGTTGGGTTCATTATAAGTCGACGGAAGAAATAAGTCCAGGTGATATAATCCATTGCGTCCTGCTTAGATGTAATAGTTCCAGCAGCAATTTCAGCATTCAAGTGGTCAGCCAGCACCTCTAACAAGCTGAAGAACAGGAAACAAAAGGATTTAGCTGACTTTACAATCACAAAGACAGGTAATATATTTTGTAGAGTTGTCCATTAAAAGGTTTATTACTTTGAATCTGAAAATATTATATATTTATCTTCCAGTAAAAGGGAAGAGGGGAAGAAGGGGGAATGTAATTGCAAGGTCAGTCATCTTCTTTACATGATAGTGGAATGAAGCTCAAATTATTTTTTGATTGGACCAAGAATGCACAAGTTTAAATCATTCATGGAACATATTCAGATGGAGCTACTCAGTACTAACTTCTGAATATTGTATGTTGACCATATGATCATGCTGATTTAATCCAATAGAGAATCATATGGAAAGACAAACAGGAAATGAAACAGTGGCAATAGCTTAGCTAATACTTGACAAATACTTCAGGGCTATTAAAATTACATCAGAACTGCTTCCCCTGGATTTTGCCTCATCTTCATCCAACATTAAAAAAAAAACAAAAAAAAAATTAAGAGCAGCTACTTTTACCCAGAAAGATCTAAACTCAGAAACAGAATAAAAAAAGCAGCTTAAAATGATTCTTAAAAAATAAAATACTCAGTCATTAAACAGAACAAAGACCTCCATTAGGGTATCTAATGAGATCATGCCTGGCTAGAGTTCAATCAGAGAATAGCAAATATCCTTAAGGTTCAACCTAATTTTTCTTGTATTATATCCTTTTTCTTCTTCCAGTGTTCTTTTCCTGTTGCTAAAAGTAAAGAATAATCTGGCATGAGTAGCTGTTTTACTGCTCTGTACTGGTGACTGCATGCTTCTAAGGGTCAGAACTGCAGGCATTCTACACAGCTTGTCCAACAGAAGCTGGACAGATGATTCAATAGCTATTCCATGATAATGGAATTTTGGATTTTCTTTTGTTTCTAATGTGCTGTGTTTCAGGCCCATAATCAGGGAGAGCACAAGGACTGTTACGAGTTGAGTACTCAAGTCTTACAATTAATATGTAAACAATGGCTTTTAGAAAAAAGGTTAATTAAAAAACTGTGAAGCTTACTTTTACAAATCGGAAATACTACACAAAGCTGATAAATTTGCTCTTTGGTAAAACAGATGAGTAAGCATTCCAAAACTAAAACCCCCCCAAAAAATCCCAACTAGCATCTCTTTGAAGATATGAAATACTTGATCATGAAAGAGACCAAGACATACCTAAGTTACGTGGTTCACAACCTACAGAGAACTTAACAAGATTGTTATTAATATGTGACTCTTCAGCTGCAAATTTATCAAATATTCTTTTTTTATAATAAAAGATGGAATATATCAGAACTACAAAGTAAATATAAACACAAAAATGGAGCTACTAGCACAGAATGTTTATAGTCTTCCATGTTCATGTCTTCCAAACATGAACAAAGATGTGATTACTACTATTATATGGAAGATATGATTTCTTTCTTTTGAAACACCACTTCCCAAGGAATGGAGATATTTCTTAGTTTATGCTAATGCCACGCAGTTTGGATATATCATCAACATTTTAATCACACCACTCTTTTCATTTATTAGCTATAATTTTGAAGAAGTTCAACTCCTGGACTTTCGTGCTAAGTGCAATTTCTCTGTTAAAAAAAATGTGGTTTCCTAAGGAAATGAAGTGTATGTTTCCACATTCTTTGTTTGCAAAAGTTGCATGTCTGTCTGTGCACCACAGAAATTAACTTTCAAATACACCAGCCTGTTTCAACTACATTTCAAAGGTGTATTGCACTCTCAAACGCCAACAAGTTTCCTGAGCAGATAGAGGTCCCATTATCACTCATGTTGAGGGATAAAGTCTTCTTAGGAGAACAATACTGTGAATTCTTTGCCACTGAGAAAAGCTTTCAGTAATGCTCATGCTTTATTGGATGTCTGAGCATTGCTCCGTGAAACATTCCTCTACAGGAGACCAATGTAACTAGTTTGGCTTCTCATTGAACTAAATACATAAAAAATATCAAAATCTAGGCACAAATTACATTATGTTGGACAGCAAACTTTGCATCAGCTGGGTTCCAAGAGGCTACAAAAAGGTGCTGTTTCTACACTTCTCACAGAAATCTTGCAATTTTATAGGGAAAGATATGTTAAAACTGTATTAATAAGAAAGTTTACACCATGTTAACTTGAACTTTGAACTTTTTGAACTTTTGAGACTTTCAAGAATGTGATATCTATAATGACAAGAATACTCTAGGTAAAAAGTGCTAGAAACTCACCTTGTTTTTTTTTCCTATTAGTAACTTGTCACAGAATTTCAAAGAGGGTTCTGAGGATCATGGATAGTTGTCCTAAACACTGCCCTTGAAGAACAGCTTGTGCTTTCGCATGTCTGAGACAACACCCAGAAATGGAGAGGCACTTGTGGTATTATTTGGAAATGGACTGACGAGCTCAGCAGTGCTTCAAACCTCAAAGAAGAAAGGATTTTTCTACATAAAGATGGGCAATTTATTTTTTTAAATAGTCTTCCTCTTGACCCCACTATTTAGGACTTATCCAGCACAGGGGATTTTGTTTCCATTTCCTCTATCCCTCATTTATAGTACTGTTTATAGTTTGATCAGCTTTTCTGATTGCTTTATCTTTACCTTGATTCCACTGGGAAAGGTTCATAAAGGAATTTTTTGTAGAAGTCTTTCTTAATATCATGAACTAGAATGACAGCTTTTCCTTGGTCATCGAACTGTGGTCTGCCAGCACGCCCCATCATCTGAAGCACATCTGCCAGAGAGACAATAATGTATAAACCAAATATTTGTTTGGATGTATAAATAAATGTATTTATGTCAGTATAATGTACAATATAGGTTTTTTGCATTACTTTGGCCTTGTATGCCCTATTGGATTTGACACTTCTAAGTTTTTTTTCCATCTCAAATAAAGTTATGATGAACATCTTTCTGTCAGAAACAATCTTCTTGTACACTTAAATACCACCCATTGTGATAGAATCTAGGCTTATATCTAATATTAATTGCCTTTACTCTCCTTCCATTCCACATCCATCCCTCATTTTTTCACATCTAATTAAAGATGAACTCATGTAAGAGAACTCATGAAGGCTATAATGACAATTGTCTATAATTTCCTAATTTTCAAATACTTGACTTCACACTTACACAAGTTCCTCATGTAGGCTTTTCTGCTAGATACAATTTCCTAGGTTTTGAGTACTCTAGAGATAAAATAGTATAGGCAATTTCTAATTACTGACCACTATGACATTTACCACTTTAAAAAGTTATATTAGTTATTAGCACTGGAGTAGAGATGGCTTCATATTGTATGTTGTCCCTACATCACATCATAATACACAAATTTAAAAGCTGGTTCAGACACTCAACCTAATTAATGACTTCTAGAAACACTGAAAATACTAGCTTATGCAAAACATGCTCAACTTGCTACCTGCCCCCAAGGATAACCATGCTTATCATCTATTTGTTTGTCTTCTCTTCATTTGAGAAGTGCATAGGTTGTTTTGTGTCTCATTCACCAAGGCTCTGAATCCTTCTGGTACCTGCAACTCCTATTTAACTTAGAAGAAGCAATGGAAAGCAATAATAAGTTTTACATCTTTATTTTACAAGTTTTATTGTTTTGTGTATTCCATATGAGCTCTATCATACCTGCCCAGTATGTGGCTTGCAACACCTGGCATTTTGAAATTATTTATTCAAGTTAAGAATAAATAAGCTTTTGGCCCAAAGCTCTGTTGAGGAAGGAAAATCCAGAAAGTAAAGAATGGGATACATCAACTGACCATAACAGGAGAAACAGACAGCCCAATTGTGAGATTTTAGTAACACATTTTCACTTGTGTACTGACTTGTGTATAGAAAGCAATGGTTTTTATCAGTTTATTTTTGTTAGCTTAGGAGTGATGTTAAGATGTAAAATGAAACTAGTTTAAATCTGCTGCTTCTGAATAGGTATGTGCACAGGAAGGTGATGAAACAACTTCTTGCTATTCTGTGTGGTAAATTAAATTGTGCATAATACTATATAGGAAATGGACTTACAAAAAAGCATTAGGAAATTATTTTTGCCAATATCCACTATGTAATTATCCAAACTCAATATTTTCTTTACTGACTATATGTTGCTTGGCTGCTTTTAACCACTGGACTAAACTCCTGAAATATTAAATATGATCCAACTGGCTGAGTAAATAAATGACTGTTAACTGAGAAAAAGTCCTCCCCAAAACCTCTGATTTCACTCAAAGAAGCGTTCTTGCTTATTTGGAAATTGCTGAACACTCCAGAGTGTTTCATTCTGCCCTCAGCTGTTTTCTTGGAGCCAAATGCATTCCTGACACAGAAAGGTAACTTTAGTAGGGAGAAGCCAAGTAATACCATGATGGAACATTGAAGGCATAACTTGAGGGCAGCATTAAAGATTGTATTGTGAAACTTTTGGAAGTATTTCAGAAAGAAATTAAGAAATTAATTACATTTTCATTTTATTGCTGCAGCAAAACAGTACTACCTATCCCACAGAAGTTCCAGATGCATAAATACTCTCTAGAAAGTTAAAAATAAAAATGCTTTAGGAAAACCACACCACATGTTTCTTCATAACATAAGGAATCTGCATTTTCTGTTGCAGTGCAGACAACAAAATCTGAATGCTTCCATCACAGATGGTGGTATTCTATCGACCCCCTCCCCTGCCCCACATCTTACTGAAAATTCAGGAATTGAACAACACCCAGTGTTGAAGTTACCTGAATTAAAAATGGCAATAAAGAGTGAAAGCATTAGCATTCCCTGAAGCCTTTGTGTGAGCTTGTACAGCAGATTCCTCTGACAGCATAGTAAGTCTGCACTGTTTATTGAGTCTCTGATTTCTTTTAAATATATTATTTTCTCTGTTACTGATTTCTGACGGTGCCATGGATTCAACATAAATTTTAAAACTTCCGTTGATTCCTCGCCTCGCCACTTTTCCCCATTCAGTAATAAATGATCATCACGGCTCTCCCAGTCGGCACAAGCGCGATACGACTTTGCTGCAGAGACTGCTTTCACTAAGTTTACATCAGCCAAAGTCTGTCACAAAATACAAGTGTGCATGGCTAAGATCCCAGGTCAGACCAGAATCTTTGAAAAAGAGAGTTGGTCTGGAAACTGATCCCAAGTTTCCTGCAGAGCACTAACCACTAAATTAAGCTCTATCATGGGTTATTTGAAGAAGTAACCCCTGTAGCATTTTCAGTTTGAGCTTTTTTTTTCATGTTACTAAGCTTCTCTTGATGAAAAGACAGTGCATGGCTAAAAAGATGCAAGCTCTGTGTTTACCTAACAAATACCATTTAGATTGTCTTTAGGTGTGCACATCGCTAGCGTAGCATAGGAACATTCAATAAACTTCTCTTCAGAAAAGAGAAAGGGAAAACAGAACAGGAAACCTGGAATAAATTTAGCTTGTCCTCATTCTTCAAGCTTAGTACCATCCAGACAAATATTCTCCCTGTCTGAACTCTGAAAAAAGTTCTTCCATGGGTCACTTTCTTCAGTTTGTTGAAAACACTGCAGAACAGTTTATGAAAACTGGAGTTTACCAGAGCCAGAAAGCAATGAAAGTCTGTGTCAAGTCAGAAATTAAAATATTTAATTTAGCTGCTTATTTCTGAAGTATCCTTTCTATCACTGAAGATACCAGGCAATTTAAGTTTTTTTGTCTACTACCAAGTGACTATGTATACATTTTATTTTCTCATGCGCGTGTGATTCAACTGTTGCATTTCAAACCATGGCTAAGTTTACTGTTAAAAGATTTGTTTCTATTTAGAAAAGGTTTAAGAAATTAAAAAAAAAACCTCCACTCTTGAAAAGTTTCTTTTATACGATTACCTAGTTAACTAGATATAGAGACTAGGCTTTATATTGCCCCTTTAATTGTTTAATGTCTATTTTGGGTAATACACATTAAAGGAGTTTAGAATGAAAAAAAGATTTGTGAAACAGAAATACTTTCATTATTGCATAAAATCTTAAGAGTTCTCTGACAACTTGCATTAAACAAAGAAAAAACCATTACCTCATCTCTCCTAGTCTTTATCCACATTCAATTACTAAATAATTCAGGTCATTTGCATACGCTTGAAATATATTTCAGGATTTGAACATTTCCATAATTTATGTGAGTACCTGTAATGGGATAATCCACGTAACGCCTTGTTTTTCCATCGTAGTATTCTGTTCCTTTAACAATTACTAAATGAGCTGGAAAATTTACACCCCAAGCTAATGTGCTTGTGGCAATAAGAACCTAAGACAAAAAGAAAGATTAATGAGGTATATGTAACAAAAGGCCAACTTTTAAAATTCCATGTAAAACTCATTACAGCAGGATTCAAAAAGAACATGTGTACCTGGATTTTGCAGTTCACAAACAATTCTTCCACAGTTTTCCTGTCCCTTTCATGCAGACCCGCATGGTGCATGCCTATTCCAAAAGCAAGTGTCAGCTTCAGATTTGAATCTCTAACTGTGACTATAATGTCATTCATCTGTAACAGAAAGAATAATTGCAGGCTTTAGAACAGATTACTAAGAAATTTTCAACTTTTAGGTTTAGGTATCTTGATTTTTTTTTTTTTTTTTGTAGCAATGATAATTTGCTTTAGGCTGTTTATACAAGCAGGAAATCAGAGCCTTCTTCAGTCTCTGAAAAGACTGGTTTTGTCTAAAAAAATACTATATTAACAATGGGGGTGGAATACAAAATGCACATGACTTTATTGACATGCTAAGTAACACAGACAAGGAAATGAAAATGCTGAAAATATCTTGACAGGTCTGACAAATACTGTGCGTTCTGTTCTGTGTTTGTTTAATGCAATCCCTAGTATCAAAGGGGTTAGGACTGGTATAAAAACGTAGCAAATCCCTGCAACCAGTAACATAGTAACAGTCAGGAAAAATAAATTTGGCTCTCTCTAATGCCTTTGAACAGATAGACTATTCCTCAGTTTGATAATTTTGCAATTATTATTCATCAAGAAAGCTTCCTTCTCACATGCTGAAATGCAAATTAATTTGAAAATTTTTTTTTGAGTGTGAGTTTGCAGTTTACAGACTCGAAGTCTGTAGTGAAATCCAACATCTATTAAGTGTGCTCTTTTAAAACTTTGAGAAGTCCAGATAAAAAGCTATTTTTATTATTATTACTAACTATTAAAAATCTGATGTCAATGACTCTTGGAATCGTTTTTACTACTTTCTTGCCTAAATTTTCAAGTCATAAATTTGATAATAAGCTTATTTATTTTTGTATATGACCTCCGTGAAAAGCCTCTTAGTAATAATGAACAAAACTGTCTTGTTGAGTAATTCTGCCCTTCAAAATTATTTGTATTATTTTATTTCTGAGGCCATTTATTATTTTATGTGATTTTAATATAATTATAGCCAGGAACTTAAAAATTTAGGCTCTTATTAGTGGTTTCCTGGTGCCACCAGCAGTGGCATGATGATATTGCATACCTGGGGCAGAATCATTCATGATCATAGGAGGTATAGCCAAGGTTAGAGAAAAAACAGTAGTGCAGAACAAATTAGGGTAACTGAATAATTTGGACACAGTGTTCAGCCTCATCTCAGACTGAGTTCTCCAAAGGACTGAGATATGATAGCATCACATGACTGCAGTGATACCTTAATTTCTACGTAGGACTGAGGTGTTTCACTTCTGATGTTCAAGATTGTAACCTCTCTAAATATTTCTTGTGTTTTATAATTCTGACACCTTAATGTGAATAAAATGATTCACATCTCTAAACTCAAGTAACAGGTTGCTACTATTATAAAAAGAATCCTTAAAAGGTACAAAAAATCTAGAGAATATAACAGACCATACTGAGGATTTTAAAACAAACAAACAAACAATATAGATTCTGTAAATCAATCAATTTTGTCAGGAAGAGTAAATTGCAAAGCATTTAAAAAGTCTATTTGTTGAAGTAATCTTGACTAACAGAACCACAACTGATGGCAATAACAGGGAAACTAATTAAAAAAAGAAATTGTTCAACTTTTGACAGATCAATTTCATCTGTCAATGGAAGCTCCTAAACTTTTTTCCCCCCTCACAATGCAGTTGCCTGGATGTTCCTGAGTTTCGTGTACTATAAGACATGGAAGGTTTGTTGTATAAACTGATCTAGTACATACAAAAGAAAAGGCTGCTTACAAGAGTGAAAGGGTCTATAAAACGCTGAAAAGGAAGGGAGCCGAAAGAAAGAAACTCAATAAATTGAGAATAAGTCCATTTAAGAAAGGGAAGCAAGAAGAGGGGTAGATAAGTCAAAGAGAGTAAAGAGATGAATGAAAGGAGGATATGTTAAAGGATAAAGTTTATCTATCTAGATACAATCAAGCAAACCTTTGATTTCTCTAGTCAACATGTGGACATGTGACTTCAGTGTAGACAACATGAATTATGACCCATCTTAAAGAGTTGTTTTTCTAAAACTAAAAAATATCTGGATAAAAGGGGAACACATATACTGTTTTCTCTACAATTTTGACCATCAACATACAATACTAAAAATATTATTAAACTTATTAATGATTTTTTTACTACAGGTTTATTAATTGGTACTAATACCGCATAGGCTCCTTATGCTTATGTACACACTTTAAGAAATGATAACTATATGAACTTAGGGTGAAAAAAGTAGAGAACAAAATTGGTAAATATGTGAAAAACAAAAAAATGTACTTAGAGTTTAGTCAGTTTCTGCATTCAAGAACTGACAAAAGATACTACATTGCTGAATTGATTTTTCTTCTCCCCAACAAGAATCAGCACCTTATGATAGTCATGTCTTTAACATAAGGGAACAAGAAAATTCCAAAGACAATAATTTCATTATTCACATTAAAAGAACATGATATTGGCAAAATAATGAATCAAAACCACCTTTTCCTCTAGAACAGTACAGGGATCAAGTTGCTGATTGGGATCAGTCTATAGTGATTAGACTGCTCCCTTCAGCACACATGGTTTTACACTGGCAGCTGTTTCCAGTACACAACCTGAGCTAAACCTTTCTGCCAGAGTTGCCAGCACAAAACATCCTAAATTCGCACTGCTGGGAATTTATTCAAAGATGTTCTTGCTTTTACAATCAGTGCTGGTTATTTTTTTTCCCCTCTGACTCGTATTACAGCGGCGGCCTGTGGTGCTGTTAGTCATACCTGCAAAGCAGTGTAATTTACCACAGGAAAACTAAAGAACCCTTAGCAGGAGCACTGGCACATGTACTGCTATCCTGTCATTTTAGCAGCAGGGAATCCTAGTCATTTTTAGCTGACCCCTTACTTTCATATAAATCACTGTAATAAACATAACTGTTCTACCCACAGGCACAATCCAAGGCTTAAAATTCTCATGACAATTTATTTAAAAATGTAACTCCCTTATGTCAGTGTAGTGTAAGAATATTATAACTTTCTATTAAGAAATAATGGCACAATTAATAGGTTTATTAACTAGAAACAGACACAACACTGTGACTATAAAACAAATCTAACATTTCTGAATTGTTATGACTCAATTACTGTTTATCTTTCTGAAAACAACTGTCATGTAGTTTCACTCACAGAAGGATAAATGAAACCTATGTGATCTTAAGAACAGAAAAAAATATATTAAAATAATATAAGGAAATACACATTGTATTTGCATTAAAAAAAACCTGTAAACACCAGTGCAGGGAACTTAATGCCAGGAAGAGATTTTTCCCTGGATTCATACACAAGCAGAATCAGGCGCAGGCTGAAAGGTTTGGCTATACTTCATAGCTTTTTTTTTTTTTTTGATGGACAAAGAAAAATATCTCCTGAAAACCAATTTGGGAACCTGGTAGCACTGCAAAATATTTATTCTAAAAAATAAACTTTATTTCTACATTTTCTATTCTCATTCCTAAACAAACCAGATTTTTGTCAAACTACTAAGTAGTAATTTTCTTTGTTCCTGCACATATGTAAACTGTTGAACCATTTACTTTAAGCTAATAGAACTTTTTTTTATATATTTTAAATTTATTATACTTAAAAAGCTTTTGTAGAAAGATAGGATTCCATTTAAGCAGATACATTACCCTGTGCCTGAAATACATTCCAGTCAGAGTATAATTCAGCAAGTTGATGACAATGCTGGCTCCAAAAGAAAGGAGGAGACCAGATTGGACAAGAATGAGCTAACAGATTGTGCAGCCCAATTCTGTCCCTTTGAGTGTGATATATTGTTTCAAGATGCTAAAACCCCATACTTTCTCAAAGCATATCTGTTGTGCTGGTTTTCCCATTTTCACAGAATCCTCATTATTACTACTCTCTACTCTTTTCAAAGCACGTCAGACTCAGACCATATGCCACTGAATAATGCTTATCAATTGTCTAAAATGCCCAATAGAAGAAAGATCTGCCAAACAAAAGAATCGTGAAAGTTATGAAGTCTTTTACAAAAATAATTACATATTTCACATCTGCTACAGATGTTAAGTGAAATAAAAACATCTCCTTGTTATAACTAAATGTTAATTTTTATGACACACTTTTGTGTCATAAAACCAACATCTTGTAGAAGGAAGTTGAACTTCTATAATGACTGTAACACTTAGAAATCATTCTTGGGTACCCTCCTGATCTTTAAAGGCAGGAAAAAAAAATCATCTTAAAAAATTATTCTTGATGAAGAATTGGCTTATACTTCAGAGCTATCCCACACAGAACAAGCTGCCTAAAACAACTGAAATAATATTATTCAAGGAACATTTTAAAATGTGTTTTAAACAGTTGAGATATATTATTAAATCATATTTAATAATATATAATAATACATTAAAGAATAATAATATAATGAAACATTTAACACTAAAAGACACATTTAAATGACAGCAATATGCCTGTTCATGACACAGACCAGATTCTGCTATTTCTGTTTTATAGCACAACATTACCTCAAAACATTAACATGGAGATAATAGGTTGTTTGATTTAAAGGTTAGGGAAGGAAAAGCCATCTTTTGTCTTTCCAAGAATTTTTAGGATTTTTTTTGTTGGTTTTGGGTTTTTTCTTTGTTTGTTTTTACTAACAATGCAAACTGACTATTGGTAAAATTTAATTCCCTTTCATGCATACAGCTATGTGTATTTCCACACAGTGTACAAACACACATGTACTAATCCATAATTATTGCACACGTGTTTATACACTCACATGTCTAAAATGGCAAAATCAGGATGGGCCTGATTCATTCTTCTAGAGTCAATGAATGTCCTTCATTCAAGGGCCCTTGAATTCTGTGGAAGCAAACTATTGCCTGATATGGATGCTATTGAATATTACTGCAGGTATCTCTGTGCTAAAGGATATCAGTTATTTCTAGTGGTTTCGTAAAGAGCAGTCTTAACAAGATGCAGATGGCCAAATGATGCACAAAGCAGAATGCAAAAACCATTGTGGGTAAAGTTAAAGCTATGTACACTGGTACATTTCTTCTCCCTCCTTGCATTGTAAATATTAAAGAAAGAGAAATCCAAGTATCTGGACAAGGAACAAATTTTTAAAGAAACTCCACCAAACAAATAAGAAAACACCCTGCTTGTCTGCTGGTGAGAACTGCATTCTAACTTCAAACAATAAACCATAAATACTACTTTTGTACTTTTGTTTTAGGTTAAAAACAAAAGGCTGTAAAAACACTAGAGAAAAATAAATAAACTGAAAACTTGATTCTAATAAATTATGTTGTAAAAAATTGCAACATTTTCTGCCACCACAGATGTAGATGCAATTTCTGACAGAGAAGGACTTGCTCCTCTTTAGTCAGCTCCTAATGTAGAACAGTATAACTGATCTTACCCAAGCTGACCATCAGAAACTGGTGGCACTGTCTGTTTCCAGAACGATAATCTGAGCTATTGTCCCTTTTAACAAGTTAAGTAGTGGCTCGCAAGCTCGAACATGACAGTCCTGGCTGACAAGTCCAAATTAGAATTTTAGCCAGTAAGTGTATAATTAAAAATCCTCTAATGATTATACAAAAAAAAAAACAAACAGGGTAAGCATAACATTTTCTTTTTCCATGGGCATGTTGGCATCAAAGAACACGAAAAAGAAATGAAGAATCACTCTATTTATAGATGCAGTCTCCTCTTTGAGATGCACTGCCCATTTTCATTTCTATCATGATGCACCTGTGCCTCAAAAGCATGACCAGGGGAAGCTGCTGCTTCTTCAGTCTTTGTTGAAAAATAAACTCAGTCTTGGGGCACATTGTAAGAGAGAGAAATTTTGGAATGCATATGGACAATGCAACTAACAGAAAATTAAAAAACATCTCGAAGGCTCTAAACTATTATTTTTTTCCTTGAGACTGCCTACTCATACTCTGGATGACCTGTAGCAGTGTTGCTTAAATCCTGAAGAATGTCTGCATGTGCAGCTGGAAAATGTAGGGATGAGCTTTAAAGCATCAGCTACAAATCCTGGTACGTAGGGTATTTTGAACATCATTGGAGGCTTCCTTGGTCAGACTAAAGTATATGTAATGCATCAGGTCTTTGAGTGGCCATTTCTTCACAAAAAAGCATGCACAGAGCCTGAAACTTAGTTGGATAGGATCTATGAAACAAATTCAACTATTTTAGTGCAGCAACAGGTCCAGCAGAACTGCAAAACTTAGCAGTATTAGAAACTACAATTTTCATTAAGTGCTGGCCTGTTTTATGAAGATTGATCTCTGTCTCAGCTTTCTGAATACCTTTCAACTTTCTGAATACTGTAATGGGTATGAGCCAAAACCTGCATATCAGACATGAAATTCAAGGAAAATGTCCAGGAAGAACGATTCCCAAAACCTAATGAAGCTGCCTATAAAATGTATATTTTTGAGTAGATGCCTGTATAACAAAATTCCTTCTCGGCTATAATTCAGTTGCACCTGTTAGATAATGACTCCTGTGAGGGAAAGAACATCTTGCTTGATTTCTCCATGATCCAGGCATGCTGTTATCTACTTTGGTGGCAACAGTTGAAGGGTTGTTTCTATATGTCACTTCTACATACAAATATGTTTTCCAGAAGGTTCATGCAAGTTCATGTCATTTGAAATATAACTGATTCATATGCTGCCTGAATTTGATATTTGGAGCTGGGTGGCAAAAATGGAAGTGGATTTGCCTGTTATCTGAGAGTACTGTGAAAAGCAGCCTGGAAGTTTGTGAACAGAATCATTCATCACAAGCTTCAAACAAGAGCCTGGTTTACCACCACAGAGAGAATCTCTACAGAGAAGATGAGTGAAGCTAACATAATGGCACAGCTGACAAACAAAGATCTAGTATTGGCAGCAACACATTAACAAAGAACCAGTACTGGTCTCTGCTGTATTCCACTCTCTTCCCCACAAGGCCTGAATCTCTCTGATACCATCACAAAGAAGAACAAGGAAAAAATGTATTTAATGGCTGTAAAAATCTCTCTCTACCTCAACATCAGTCCTTTAGAAGCTATTGTGGATGGCATTGTTTTAGAACATTTCAAGAAGCCTTAAGAAATGTACTGGGAAGCTAACATAAACAGACAAACTTTTAGCCATCATGTAGCAAACCCAATTACACCCTTAAACAAAATTTACTAATGAGTTCTCAAAGGAATCTTATATTAGCCAAAATTAATATTATACAAATAAGGCTGACTGAAGAAAAGTGCCATGGTCTGCTGTACAGCTTGCTAACTTTGTATACACCCATGAAAAATCTCTTATATCTCAAAATACTTCACAGTTAAGAATTACAACTAGTTTGAAAATAAAGTAATTTGTCTGTAAGTCCCCCTAAAGGAATAGTGGTTGGCAAAAAAAAAACCCCAAATGTGAAAAAATGACAGGGAAAAAAAAAAGTTGTTTAAAAGGCAACAAAATTTAATTCTTCTGACTGGTCCATTTTAATCCCATATGGAATTGAGAAACACTTGAAATTTTGGAAAAGGGTTTAAGACATGGAATGCCTGCTATAAAGTATTTGCTAGTTCTATTTTTCAAACTTAAAAATTTTATAGTGGTCTGGAGAGAATTTTGTCTATTTCACATCTAATTCTGACTTTAATATTACTTGAGATTAAATTTTTTAAATTAAAACCCCCCAAATTATGATTAGTTTTTATTACTATTAGATTATTATCAAAGAATTGGATAGGATATATACTACGTACGTAGCACTACTAGAGCTTTGTCCTTTGCTTCAATGTCAAATGAAACTCAGGCTAATCATGCTCATTTAAAACACAAAACTACAAACTAGTCCCATAATTGCCCAAAGAAATGTCCACTTGAAATTGTGGGTACTTCAAACAGAATTGTGTTCTGCATAATAGTGGTAAGATATAACAACTTAGAACTTAATCCTCAGTCTTTTACATTTACGTAATCAGAACTGAGTAACTTGGTAGGTATCTCATGCTCCAAATATTCAGCTTATTAATTCAAATACAAATCATATGCAAATGTTATTAAGCTAATAAATGCAAAGTCTGCTTGTCCTTGTTGGCTCCTATTTCAAAACCTTCAGAGGCTTATTCTGAAACATGAAATTCAAAGATTCCTAATAGAAAACCCTTTTCCAGCAAGTGAAGAAGCTTCAGTTACAGTTCTTTTCAGAACAGCAGTGGCTCCCAGGACATGGGGAAACTATTCATATTAATGCAAGTCATTTAGGGCAAGCTCCCAGTGCATAGTCTAATTGCAGGTGAGATTACTGCAGTAAACCAGCATAAGGTACTAGAGTACTCTACCAAGTAATAATAACTTGGATATGAAATGTTTCTATTAGGTAAAAGAAAACATTAAATAGAGGTTATATAGATAGAAAAGCACCATCAAGTTGAGATATGGTTTAGTAATAGTGGTTTATCAGCCAAGACAGCCATTTTCTATTTTAAAATCCACCCAAAACAGAAAGATAGAGATGTTATGCTTTACCTTTGGGAAATCCCATTTTATTTTTTGGCAAAGAGCAAACAAACACAAATTATATTATCCAGAAACCTATACTTTTTGTTATATAATATTTATAATTGTAGAACATTATATATAAATGATATATTTATATGATATATTTATATTTATATGATATATAAATATTCATACCGTATTCAACTTGGATTTTATATTTATGATTCCTGCATTTTGCTGTGTTTTGACCCTAAATTATCACAGAAATTCCTAGTAGGAGATCTGAAATAATTAGAAAAAGCTAGTCTTCAAAATCTAGAAAATCTGAATATAGACCAGAAAAACCTGTTTTGCAGCAATGATATACTACAATCAGGACCATTAATGCAGAGTAAGATAAATAATACTGCATTCAGAGCAGGTGCTGAACTGAGTGAATTAAATATAATCTGGTATACAGTTTGAAGAATACAGATAAAAGAGAATATTGAAAGGTTGTTTATTATTTAGCTGTCATTCACGTTTTGTAGTAAACAAAGAAGATTAAAAAAAAAGAAGAAAATATAATTAAAGATTATATTGCTTGAAAAAGAATAAAAAATAAGCCTTTCCACTAGCATTGTTTAACATCTAAGTGTTTAGCTTAGCATCTAAGTGTTTGACTTTGCAATCTTTGTATTTTTAAAACAAAGATATAGGCAGAAGCTTTCTTTACTTTTTTTATACCATTGATTTATTTCATTGATATGCAAAACTCAACCATTGCTAAATGATTGGTTCTGCAGTATATCAGTCTATCTAGGAATATAGATGGATGCATGTATGTACATAGGTACATATATTCACACAGATATATATGCAAATACATATACATAATGCATCTTACGAGAAGGATGATTTTTCTCTGAGAACACTGAAAGAGATTTGGTTTAGATTTCAGCTTAACATGTATAAGTCACAGATGTCCAGCTGTAAACTTTAGAGAGCACTAGCCCTCTTTCTTTTAGTCTTTGTCTTATCTTGGTATCAAAGACTTGCACCATGTGATATATGTTGTCTGGGACCATGGAACTAGCATTAATAAGATACGCAGGAAAAAACAAAGATAAAAGAGTTTGTGCTCTGAAGTTCAGCTCTTGCACAGACTCTTCTCTGGCCTTAATGCTGTCACTACTTTTAATACGTAGGGAAATTTAGCATATGCACAACTCTTTCAAGATCTACCCTCAAACGACTCTTTTGTTTAATATGAATTTATTTTCAAACAAACATCAATAAGATAGAAGCAAAGCACAAATGAGGAAGGTAAAATGATTCTACCTCTCTTTCATCCATCTTCAGCCATTGTTTGGGATCATCCTCTGTGGCCAGGAAAGCTATGAGATCTAAGGCAGTAAGCCTTGTCTGACGTCTGGATGACACGAAAATAAGAACAGGCTTGGCTGGAGAATGACTCCGAATTGCTGTTGAGCATAACAGAATTTGAGAATTAGACCCTTTAATGACAAAAATGAGAGTTTCTCTTTTCAATCCCATGACAGCTGATAGACTTCCCCTGCAGATGACATTGAGGTATGTCTACTGAGCCTCTATCCTGCTGGATGGATACAACTGAGGTGAGAATACACCACCTCTGAACCAAAGGCCATAAAACTACACTTAGCTGAGTCTCAATTTCCCTTCAGCTACTTCAGTGAACACTGTAGGCTAATTCAGAGAACCAGTTATGAAAAAAATAACCAACAAAACACCACAAAACCTGAACAGCTTTCTAGACTTCAAGCTTGTGAATTTCTCTATCTCAGCCTATTACATATGTTAATGTTTTTTTCTACACTGTTGGGGTATGTTGTCTCAGACTCAGTGTCATGAAGATCTAAAATTTGCTTTCTACCTGACCCAGACCTCAAACTGCATAAACTCATGTCAGCCTACAGAGGATCATTTCAATCTACCAATATCAGAAAAGGTACTGTGAAAGTGGGCATCATAGTACGAGAGATCTTTGTTTCTGTGCCAACTAACTAGTCTGATATATTTAAACCAATTATGATATCTTTAAACCAATTAGGTTTTAGGACTTTTTTAAATTGCTCAGCCCATCTTTGAAAAGTTTCAGGTTGCAGTGAAATTTTTATAGTCTCAGGAGTAAGTATTGCCATGAAAATGCTAAAATAACCTTGACTGTATCATGTCAAACAAGTTGGGAACAGAGCACACGATAAATGATATTTATACATATTTTCTAACATCAACAAGCACTAGAAGTATAAACAGGTGTACCTGGAATTTCAAATACTCTCTCTACACCACTTATAAATCAGTTTGTGTGTCTTCTCATGTAATTCTCATTCAAGCAATTAAATTTATGCGTTGTTAATTTCTGAAGACTATTTCATACTGCCCACCAGCACATATTATTCCTCAGTTCATGAACACTGCCCAGCATGTGCTCCTGCATATACACATGCAATGCAGTTGTGAAATTATTGAAATAGGATAAGTCATGTGTATTTATATCTTACAACTATATATGCCAATATATCTAAATATTTTAAAAGCCTAACATCTAATGGATTTTTGTTGCTTCAGGAACAGGTGTGGCAGAACAGCCCAAGACAGATTTATTGTTCATTAGTGTTTTTGTACAATGCTCTTGTGGAGGTGTAAATAATCTGAGCTGTCAAGATTGGTCTCTAGTCCACAATCAATACTTTGCTTCTGTCATAAGGCTAATTAAAGCAGCTAAAAAGTCCCCTCACAAATGTCACCTCACAGTCAACAGCAGTTCACACCACAAAATTTATATTGGAGGTTATTTTTAATTGATATAATAAATATTCCTTATGTAACCAAAACAAAACATGTTCAAATAAAATACAAGAGAGCTTTTCTTAAATCTATACTGCTTGCCAGCTTGGTTAAGAATAAAAAATTGGAAACAGAAGCATATCTGGATGCACTACAAATTTTGAATTTTATGGTTATTCCTTTGAAACTAGAATTATAGGAGGTTAGCCTGACTTGCAACTTCTGTTCACAATTTTTTTAATGCTAACATGCAGTGGTCCATATGAAAATACCTCAGCAGATTAATAATACGAATGGGTTTATTGCTTTCTAAATTTCCAATATTTTTACATGAATATTTCTGGTGTCAAACACTAAGAGAAAACACATTTTATTTCCCCTTCACTAACACTAATTTTATTCTTCTGTTCTAAATACATTACATTCCTCTGTTACATATTGCATTTGCAGCACACTTTATGTTTCAGACAAATAGCTTTGGGCCATTAGCAGAGCAGATTCTCCCAAAACACGCCAAGAGTACATACAGTAACACATGTCGCAAATGTGCTACAAATGAACTGTGTAAAGTCCCTTTTCCTTTTAGAGAAAGAAGGAAAAGGTCTAGGAGCTTGTTGCTTACCCTGAAAAGCAGGTTTGTTCATGCTGGCCATGCGAGGACAGTAATGCTGGCCAGGGAAGCCCTGGATGTGCACCTCCAGAGGAACTGGGCGCACCGATGGTCGGAAGTTGAACAGACCCATCTACAAGAGAAGATTTTTTTTCAAGTTTAGCCTTCAATTATCTCACCAATTGTTATTTTGTTTTTCTGCATGACAAATGCATATCCATTTTCGAAAACCTTTTTCATACCTGATTAATGTTTAGCCAGTCAGCAAGGTCTCTGGCATTTGCTAAAGCAGTGGATAAACCAACCACTCTTACTGGCTTCTCAGTGTGAGATGAGATAAAGTTTGTTCGAGACACAATGACCTCCAATACTGGGCCTCTCTCATCCCCTAGTAAATGAAAAGTAAATGGAAAAACAGAGGAAAAGGAAAGGTTCAGATGTCAAGAAGTATATTCACATCATAAGTACCAGCACACTTCTTCAATTTCAGCAATGATTCTGATCAAAAGCAGTGAAACATGCTCACCTAGAAGATGGATCTCATCAATGATGAGAATGGCAACTTTCTGAACATAGCTTCTGTTCTGCCAGCTTCTGCTGACGCCATCCCACTTCTCTGGGGTAGTAACAATCAGGTCAGCTTGGGCAATAGCTCTCATATCAGGAGTTACATCTCCTGTCAATTCTACAACCCTGTAATCAAGAAGGACAGTGGCTTGGCTTTACAAACCTTTAAAACATCTTGATGTTAAAATATTTCACTTAAATTCTTAAAAGAGGAAAGAAACAAAATTAAGAAAAGTAATGTTCCACCTTGTCAAATACATTTAACCGAAATTCCAAAATTGTTTTAAGTAAATAAACCAGTCTCTTTGTTTTCCTAGTAAATACCATACAAATATCAAACACCATTCCTTAGCAAAACCATATAAAAAGAAGAGGAAGAATATGAGTCCCAACCAACAGTTAGTTCTTCAAAATGAAGATAACATAATACTAGTATGATGTAATGTGAACCATAACATCCTGTCACAGACAGGATGAAAGCTTTCATGGAGGCTACCAAGTTGCTGCCTGCTGTTCTGCATAGACCTCTGGTTTGAATAATGAGGCTATAAACTGCAGCGTGTATTGCATTTGTTGGTGAAGGTCCATTAGGACTGGTGCAGAGATTAGCCTCAGATTACTTTTTGAAGAAGATTAGCAGATTTTTTCCAATTGTTTGCAGCATTTGCAATGACTCATCATTTTAGATGGATCCATTATAATGGGTTTTAGACATTCCAATGACACATTCTAAATCCAGCTGAACGTCAAACAAAAATTCCTCAAAGTAATGTGTATATTCTGTTAAAGATTAGAGTCACAAGTAATTGTAAATTTCAAAAAAAGAAATAGTACCATAAAATATTTCATCTCATTTCTGTGATAACAACAGGAATATTACTGATAATTTCATGGATACAGAGCAGCATCTCTTTCTCTTGTGATGTGCATTGAGCTTAACTTAGGAAATATACTATATTTGGAGAAGGTGAATGCCCTAAGTAATGCATCCTATGCATAAAAATTTTAATTCAGGACACTATAATTTTGGAAAGCATCAATATGACTGATATACCTTATAGATCACAAAGTAATGGCTGAACTCCAACATCTGGGAAGATCAGCAAGACATTGTTAGCAAGGAATAAAATTATATTAATTTATATATGAAGGACACAGTGTGACTACTATTATACAGTTCATGCAAGTCCTGTATGTTCCTTATAGCTGAGGTTTCTAAGGACAGCTTAGTTTGACTCACATTTTCAATTTCCAAGGATATTGTGGAGTGAAATCTGAGCTTTGTATTTTTTATACTGACAGGGAAGGAGAATGAAAATAGCTGGGCATCAAAGTGTATCCCTTTCTTAGTTTTGATTTTGATCTATCACTTTTGATCTATCACTTTTGATCTCAGTTTTGATCTATCAGTGACTATTGATAGAACTATTCAAGTACTAGAAATTTGAAGAACCCCTTTTGAACTACTCATAAGCATTTTGAGATTTTACTCATACTTGATGAGCTGCTCTTTTGTTTCTCATTTCTCTGATTAGGTAAGCATAAACATATAAACATACTTTTTACCAAGCTTTTCTTCAATCCTAACTTTCCAGTCCTCAATCCTCTCACGGACGAGTGCTTTTAAGGGTGCAATATACACTGCCTGCAAAAGAAAAGGTACAAAGCTAGAAGTAAAATAAGACAACTTTTTTAAAATGTACCTACAACACATGGCATTTGTGAGATTTGAACATACTCATAATCCATAAATTAAATAAGTTCTGAGTTCCTGAAATGACCTACAACAGGATTATATTTAAAATAGACATAATGCCTGAAAATAATGGTATTTTTTCCTGAGCATTTAAGAATAATTAAGAATAAATTAAGATAATGAATAATTTCTTGAAATTGAAGTATTTACCACACCTTTTAAAATCAACACCCAATTATGTAAACAATGGGTTTTTTTGCCATGACTATAAAATCTGCACTTTAACATT
Source organism: Vidua chalybeata (assembly GCF_026979565.1). Taxonomy (NCBI): domain Eukaryota; kingdom Metazoa; phylum Chordata; class Aves; order Passeriformes; family Viduidae; genus Vidua; species Vidua chalybeata. The sequence continues at coordinate 72,456,101 of NC_071532.1, read as the reverse complement.
CTGGAACAGAAATAATCTGAATTTCTAGCAAGCAATATCTTACCCAATTTCTAGATATGTCATTAAATTATTAAAACATTACCAATTAAATAAAAAAGCTGATTATCTTAAGCAAAATGTCACAATATTTTTCTCAAAGAAGCCTGCAGTGCAGAGGGGAATATGCTTACATGTACAAAACATATAGATTTATGGTTAAAAATTCTACAGCTCTTGAACATGAAGAAACTGCTACATGAAGAGTTCACATGCATTCTTTGAAATACATAGCCAGGCTTCCAGCTTTATTAAAACCTAAAATATACATTCCTTTGAGAGCTGGTTATTTTTTATGTCTCACAGATAAGTTGAAAGTGTATGAGTGACTTGTTTACCTCACTTGGGCTATGAAATTACATGGAGATATTTAAATTCAAAGATGACTAAGTAATTTATGTACAGAATTTCTGTTAATAGAAAGGTTATACTTTTTTTAAATCTCCCAGTCAGATACAAAGTTTTTCGAAAGACTTTAGAGTTAAATGTGGTTAATTAAGACAACATGGCTAAGTTGAGAAGCAGATATATCTTCACCTTGAAAACAAAACTCCAAAAGATGAGTTGTTCAGCTTTTAGGCAATTTAAAACAGAGGGGGAAGGTGGAACAGAAAATTGGCTTGTAGTAATTGCAACTTATTTGTTTAAATAATAGAAAGACTGGGCTAGTTGTATTCACATGGAAGGGAGCTAATAGTAATAAAACAGTACCAATGCTAGTAGAAGGAGATTAAAGCAGGAAATGCTGTTAAGTATGGAAGAAAAGGAAATGCAGCATGCCTGCATGTCATTTTTGTAGATTTAACTCTAGCTGTCAACTGATTAAAAGAAATAGTTAAAATAAAAGCATCATGTACATAATGCACTACCATTTTGTATTCACACACATATAAATTGGAGAAAGTAAAATTCCCCATGGTCGTCTTCTAGACTTTTTTATTATTGAATAAATGCTCATAACAAAATGATTCTAGTAAACGTATTTTACTAACCTTTGATGTGGGATACTTGTTAAAAACTCTAAAGATGGCTAATTCAGCTGCAACCGTTTTTCCAGAACCTGTAGGAGCTCCAAGAAGAACATTGCAGTCTGTGTGATAGAGGGTATGGAATATCTGGGTCTGAATAGGGTTGAAGTGTGTGAATTTGTACAGGACTTCATACTCAGGACGTCCCAAGGCTGTGATAGGCAAAGGCTGAAGATCCAGAAGCTCTAAAACCACAGAATAATTGTAAGTGCATGACAAGAGTTGCCATGACATGACAAAGCTTGTTATCCAGTAATTAAGTGAAAAAACAGTCATTTAACCAGTAATTTAGTGAAAAACAGTTTACATTAAAAATGTTTTACTCAGTATCTCATATGACAGAGAGTACACATTTGGTTTGATGAAGAAAAATGAAAAGTTGTTTTATAGCTCTGAAATATTTCTGCAAGTAATTTTTAAAGTACTCTGATAGCTGTGAACCAACTATTTGCATATTAATCTTTTTCTTATACCTGCTTTCCTTTTATCCACTTGTAGTAAGTTCTAAACTCACTGTATTAGGTCATATGTATGTCCAGCTTCTTATGATAACAGAATGTGGAGTATTTCAAGTTCAAGGGAAAAAATCTATTTAAGAAGGAAGGATTCTTTGGAGTCTCCAACTTGATGGAGTAATACAAATCAGATGAGTACAGCTAAATTTTGCATCTAATCCTTTAAATGCATAATTAAAGACATAATCTTAATAAATAAACAAACAGCTTTTCAAAATATGATTCTCAATATATCTTGAGGGCATCTGCTATCCAAAGAATTAGAGATTGTGGAATTTGGAAGATGATATATATAACCAGATTGGATTTGGAATCCTACCAAATTAAGGAGACTGCAGTGATTCTGCTATGCAGATGCTTGCTTTGAAGTTTGGGTTTTTTTTTTTTTTTGTTGTTGTTTTTTTTTTTTTTTTTTTTTTTTTTTTTGTGGCTGGAGGTCTCCTTGTCTTTTCAGAGTGCTTCACATTAAGGTATGATATGGGAGTCATAAAATCTACTGATGCAATGATGCCTAATATTCTTCACATGCTTTTCACTGATACCTTATGGCTGTTTTATCATTCCCACTTTCTTGGGCTATGTTGAGGAGAAAGAAGGGTTTTTTGCCTAGCAGAGCCTCTATGTACTTCGTTGTTGAGTGGGAACCAGATGGGAATTGAAATCAATTACCATAAATCCTGGAGTCTCCATAACTGGTGATGTGTAAATATCTTTCTGTTTCTTCTGAATAGTAGTCAGTGATCAGTCAATTAGATAAAAAGGTTACACATGCTTTTCCAGACAGCGTAGGTACAGTATAACAATAGCTAAACACTTCACAAACACATGTGAATTTATGCACGCCAAAGGACAACACCGTATGAGAACTTTGCATTTCTGAAGGCACTCAGCAGACTGCTAGATGAGCCAAATGCAATTACAGAGGAAAGGTTTTGCAATGACATCAGGCCCAATGAATGTATAAAGCAATTTATGTATCCAGAAAAAAAGAAGCAAAACACAAACATATGCTTCTGTGCCAAGTGTTAAAAAATGAGGGGGAGGGGAGGGCCACAACTTGATGAGACAAAATGTGATGTTCAGTGCTGTAACAGTACTTGCTATGATAAACATATCTCAGCAAAAATAGGAAAATGTTTCATATTTTCAAAATGTTTATTGTTTGTTCTTTGCTGAATGCCATTTATCAGACAGTCTAAGATTATTTTTAGCCAGTCCAGAAGAAAGGTAATGCTTGCAAGCACTAAGCTCAGACATAGCGTAACACAGAGATTTGCTTAGTTTTATATGACAGGTTCAGTTTTCTTATGGTTTATAGAGAGTAACTAAAGGCTGGTATTATATTGAGATGAAAACAAAATTCCTGCATTTTGTTCAAGAATTGAAAAGCTTAGAAAGCTGAAGAAGAAATATCACAAAGTGAAATTCCTTAATTTTTTCTCCAGTGAAGCAGAAGTAAGAGTCTTATTGCACTACCATAAAAAAAAACTCAATATGAGCAATATCAATTAAAGCAAAATGATCAAATTTGATGTTACCTGTGTGGGGTGGATGTCTCTCTGGAAGAATCAAATGTTGAAAATTTATGATACATACAGCCTCTGCTCCTAACCATCTATCGGACACAGCTCGAATGTAATATTGAGAGGGAAGAGGTTCAAAAATTGGGATTGTGAACACCAGCAGCTGAGGTTCTTTAGTAATGACCTAGTGCAAACACGTAGAGAATAATTACTGCACAGAAAAATCAGTAACTTGAAAAACCATAGTTTGCCTCTCTTCCATAAGCATTGCTAACAAATAAAAAAATAAAGTATGTGTGCAAATATTTACATCTTTATAAAATATTTTACTGCCTGGAATGAAATTTTTTTTCCATAGTCTTCCAAAGATAAAAATAAGGCTGGCTCTTCATCGTGCTCTTTAACAGAAAAAAACATTAGAGTCTTTCTGTATCACCTGAAAAATACTGTCCCAGCAAAGGAGGAAGAGAAAAAGGGACATTTGAGCTTAGAAAACATTGTTGTGGAAGTCCAAGCTGATCAGGTACATCTGAATTTGAAAGCTGTACTGCTGATTTGAAAATCTGCTTAGGCCAAAATGCTGTTTGACCTGATAAATCCACATCTCACTAACTTTGTTTTTGTCTTGCTGTGAGATTCTGAATGAAGTCCATTACCTGTTTCTTTTGAATGATGAAGTACTCTGAATGATAAATGTGATCATTAGTAGGGTCTTCTACCCAAATCCACCAGGGCTCTCCAACACTGCCATGTACCTTTATGAGTAGAAAAGATAGCTTTGTTTTAATGCTAATAAGATTCTCTAGGTTGGCTAGAAATAGTGGATGTATTTCTGAATGACATAAGCTCATAAAGGAATACAGAAGTACAGAAATCGGAGGTAACAGAAAAATAACACTTTTAAGCAGATGAGTCTGCCTAAAGATTATGCTTCAATTAGAGTTTGCTTAAGGTACATATAATATAAATGGACATGATACAAATGCAACTGAAGGCAGTGCCTCAGCTGTTTATAAATTCACTTAATCCCAAGGGTTCCCTCTAGGCTCCTAGGAAAGAACATGTTCTCTTTATTCCTCCCTGTACTTTTGCCTTTAGGTTCTGTATAGAAGATTGTCATTTGCAGCTGTCTGCTCATTTTTCAGTCACAAACATTCTCTCAGGAAAAAATTGGACACCGAATTGTGATATTGCTCTCCTCTCTCTCACCCCCTCTCCTCTAGAAAGATACAACAAGTGCATTCAGAAGGCTGTAGATGTAGCCATTGTTACAGGTGAAGTGAGAAGAACATAAATAGAGCCGTCACTTGATGATTTCCCTGCCATCTGGCAACATGGCTTTTTAAACCTAGACTTTTGTTTGCTTTGCTGTGTACCTTACTTTGCAATGCCAGCAATGCCAGAAATCATAGCTAGGTATGATGCTAAAAAAAATGATTTTTTTTTTGTTTCTTTGTCAGAATAAATAACCTTTGCCAATGTACAAGAATTTTACTTAAATATCTCAGAAAATAAGTAAAATGTATGGCAAAAGACTATGGAAGATATACTACTAAATGAATACAGATTTCTGGTGTTTCTGATGAGGACTGTGATAAGTTGCAAAACCAGGAGATGAAAAAAAAGTTGAATTTTTTCCTAAAGTTAATAGAAAAAAAGTCAAAGTGCATAGTTGCTTCTAATGGCAATTTTAATGTTCTAGGAATATGGTATTGATTCACACGGTACACATTATTTTCAGCATAATTCATTACTGTGTATCAGAAAATAGTCTGTACTTGTTTCTGAAGACAAAACTATCCACAAAGAATAAAACTAAGGTGCTTTTCTTTCTTTTCTGTGTGCAATTACAGTTGCACAATAGACAAAATAGATGGACAGTCATTGATTTTTATTACATTTGAATTTCACTTGCAGCTTCACTTGGAACTGAAGCAGGGAAACTGAAATCAGTGAGACTATTATTTCATCTGGGTTTAGGAGCATTTAAGAGAGATAAGAAGAACTGAGGAAGGCAATTAAGTTCAAAGCTCAGACATTTTATTATTAACTGTAACAGCAACCTAATTTTGGAAAGTCCCATGAAAAAACCGCATGGGGTAAGCAGGACAATCTAGGAACAGGAAACGCAACATCTTCTCCAGTAACGAGTCCCAAGGACTCTGGGGAGCTCTTAAGAACTGGCACATACCTGCATTTTGGGCAACCATCACCCTAAAACTACATGTCTGATATATGACTCAGCTAATTAATACTACTTGCATTATTCTGCATTTCCGCTGGACTCCTCCTGGATGCATTAAGGCTTAATTGCTCTGTCTGGGTATGTTTATAGTCCTTTGCTTCTAACAATAGAATAAAAATCTGGGATTTGGCTCACATGCTTTTACTTAACTTAAGGGCTCCCTGTCCTGAAAACTGATCAAGTTGATGTCATATCTCACAAAAACATCTCTTTCTCTCATAACGTCAAGGGCAAGGTTTGTGATGAGATCATTATAGAATTAATTATTCAGGTAAAGGAACAATCTTAAACCCATGAAATGTTAGCCAAGCAGGGTATTTCAGCTAAGTAGGGTATGTAAAGTTTTCATAACAGGTTTTACTTGATTACTGCAATTCTTTAGATGGGATTTTTTAGCAACTCACTTTTGTACCAAATACAGGTATACTGGTGAGTTTCTCTAGCCATCTTCTGAGAAGCTTTTTAAAATAATGTGATGATAGAGGAGCAGTTTCAGAGTTTCTATGCTTGAATTTGAGACAGCTATTCATTTTCAGAGACTATTAAAATTTAACAGCTTTAGTTATTTACTATGATAGAAGCTTCATTTACTGAAGAAACAGGAAAATCAACACCACATTACAGAAATAAAAAAAAGCAAAAAAAACTTTTCCAAGTTTTTATGATTACCAATAAACAAATTCACATAAAAACATCTCCATAAACTTAATTGATAAAAAAATCATAAAGTTTCCAAAGCAATCATCAGAAAAACTGTGTAAAGGTATCATGGCAGAAAATAGACTAAGGACTATAAACAAACTTTTGCTCTAAATTCAGAAGTTCAGGAGCAAAACAACAGTATAATTTTGTGTGGACCCCTTTTCAACCTGTAAAGATATAGAACCTAGGTTTTTTAGAAAAACCTAACAATGGATTGAGAAATTACTTTGTATTAAGATAAAGCTTAATATGAAGAACAGTATTTTTTTTGTCTTTAGCAGGTTACAGGTAAAGAAGATGAACTGAACAATAAAAACTTCTTTCAGTCCTAAAAAGTAATGCTTTATTTTCCTTCTGAAGTATTGCACATACAAAAGGCAAAAAAAAAATTCATGTTATAATTCATGTTAGGAATCCTTTCAAATATTTCTTCAATAAATCTAGGTGGCAAGCAAAATCAAACTTTCTATATTTGGATTGCTCAAACTCTGTATTTTGATTGCTAATATCCCATTTATAAGGTAACTCAATGAAACTTCCACAAGAAATTAAAAAACCTTTCATGAGGGAAAATAAATTCTAAAGTAATTTAAATATTTGTGGAATAAAACTCTCAATTAATTATGATTAAGGTAAAAATTGTAATCTAAGGGATTTTAAAATTAATTTTTAATAAAAGAACAGATATTTAATATCCACATTTCAGAACAATTTATCTTGAGCATAAATGTCATAAGTCTAAAAGAAGAAAATTATGTTTGCCAGTGGAAGTATCTTTTTTTCCTGTAGAAAGTTTCAGAAGTAACAGCAACAATACAATGCCCCCATGTGGACATTTATGTTTCTTTAGATTTATCTTAAATGTATTTCTAATGAACAGATTCTGAATCAAAGGACATGTGTATAGCTAAATGTGAAACTGGTACAACTCCTTTCATATAAATTTACACTATAAAATACAGATGAACATAATTCCAAACATATATCAGGTTTTTTTTTTGTTCAGCCACGTCCCAGCAGAAAAAGGCATTGATATTGTGAATGTATATCTGTGAAGCCAGGAGGAACAGGAGAACCTGGCATACATGAACTGCATTTCAAAGGTTTTCTGTGTTTGACATTCATTCATAGTTCAGAGAGCCATTCATGTTTCCCTTGCTCTTGCTTCTCCTTTCTGGGCACATAACTCTAATCTGTGTGTGACTACTGTAAATATTCAGTATTAAGCATTTTCCTCAACATATTATAAACAGCCCAATCTTACAGAAGATTTTAAGATTTTCTTTCTTAACAGAAATGAAAAGATGATCTTTGCCTGCTTTTTTTATGACAAAAGTCATAAAAATCATCCCATTCCTATTATCAAGTTTGCTTTTTAGCTAAAATAAATGTGCTTTTTTTAAAAAATCCAAACAGCCACGGACTTCCAGTGATCATCTCCTTTACTGAAGCTAAACTATTGCTTCTCCTCTGGCCTCCTCCTCCCTCTGTTTTTACCTGGTCATTCCACGTGAAGTCGGGAGCGATGTTCAGCCGAACTCGGAGCACAGTGCGGGTGATTGGCTGGATCGTTGCTTCCATTATGATGGAGGGTATTTGATGGACACACTGTTTTACCTTTAACCCAATTTTCACATGATGCAGCATATGACCTGCCAAGAAAACATTAGATGTAATGAATTTGCATTTCCAGGAAAAAGCATACAACTCTGACTTTCAAATAGGCTTTTAGAGAGAAGTATTATTGCTTGCTTGTTTTGCTCCTGGGTACGTAAATGTCTGACTCTCTTGACCCGGCATGTCTGAATATTTTGTAATACTTAACTTGAATTAACAATTTAGAGCCTTGAAAAATCAGTATTAACCCCCTTGTTGGCCATAACTAAGGGGTTAAAATAACTATTAAGAATTCACACTGAAAATATTATGTCAAGCTAATTCCCTCTCCTTCCCTTACTTTTAGACCAGGCTCTTACCAAGCTGTATAGTTTTTTTTTTCAGAGCACAAATACCAACTTTTTACTTTATTCAAACTTTTATAATGTCTGTGTAGTGGTTCAAAGCAGACAGAATGCTTTTCATAAAACTGAACAAAGGTACTTAATAGGTTAAAAATGCACATAAGTAAACATCTCACAGCAGCTCTGATCTGTGAGAATATACCAGTGTGTAAATGAGACAAAGGAAAAATTAAATGTTGCATTTTTTTTTTTTATTTTCTATTATAATCATGGTAACTAGGGCAATGACGTGTTTCTATTTATTCAGGAAAATGTCCTACTTGTATTTTACAGCTCAAATCTCTCTTCCCTTGCTCTTCTTTTTGAATATAAAACAAAGTAGGCAGCAGTAATTTCTTTTTTTACTGAAATTATTCCACCTTCTGGCTTATTTAGGAAAATATGGCTTATTTATTACATTTTCACTGAAATTGTTAATGTAATTACATGGAGCATACTTTAGATTTTAATTGTGATGGTCATAAATACTCCCTGTTAAAATCTACCTTACCAATCACTACTGATATTTTCTGGCATTGTTATGTGGTTCTGTGCATACTTACCCATTTAAAAAACGTTAAAAGTTTTTTAAAAAAAGTCATATTATTTGCATTATGTGCAAGGTGAGAAGATGATACAAACCTTTTCTTGCAATTACAAGACATTTATGAGCATAGCATCTTGAAACTGCTATTTTTAAAATTGATACTGACTTTCTTTTTTCAGTTTTTCTTATTTAACAAATTGGCAGATAGATTTGTCTCACACAGGTGTTTATACTCTGAAGTAATGAATGGTGACCTTGCTTAAGAATCAAACCCCTAATCAAAAGTTTTAACACATATTTAATCAGTTTAATTTGGAGTTGGTAAAACAATTGCACCTCCAACAAGTGGGTTATTAAAAACCAAACCACTTATGTTGGTACACTTGGATGATGCATGCAGTGTTACAGCATTCTTCCACAGGAACTAGCTTTTGCAATTAGAGGTAAAACTTCAGAAATCGTGTTAAATAAAGGCAGATGAAAAATATTCAAAGACATGACTCAAAAAAACCTATGTAGGCAAGTATACTTTTCATGGTAAAAATCACTTTCTTTATCTAAATGTGTGAGGTGAACTGTGTTTGTACAGGACAGCACTGAGGTTCTTTTACAGTTATGTGCTAGGGGAAAATAAGGTTCCTCTCCCAACTTCTACAAAATATGATAAAACTCTCTCCCCTAAGTGCTCTCTTTTTTCTTTTTAGTAGTCATATTATGAGAAACCATCAATGGCATTTAAGAAATATTAAAACCCTCTGAACAAAGGCTGACTAAGAAAATAGGCATGTCTTAAAAAAAAAAAAATTGCTTATTCTAAAATGTTTGTCATCTGCATTCTGAAAAAAAAGGACTGCTTATCTCAGCTAATACAGTGATTTCCTGGCTTTCTGGAAACTCCATGGTTACATTGCAATAGCTCACAGATTGGTGTTGATCAATTCATGGTACCCTGGAATCCAGGATCTGTGCACACAATGTGCTCTCCACCCATCTGATGCTTTCACCACCCCCTAAGCCATGGGCTGAGTTAGCCAGGTAGCTCCTGTCTTTGTTACTCTATCTCCAAGGACTCCATAACATTTAAAAAGCAAGAAACACTAAGACTGAAACTAGCCCTGTGGGGTAAGAAAACAAGGCAGTACCTGAAGTTGTGTCTTTCCTCATTTCAGCACAGCTTAGAATTTGAAATAAAAATACGGTGGCTTCCTTCACACGCCTCGCAAAGAGAGGCCAGACAGGAGGAAGTGTGCCAAGCAACTGCTTCACAGAGATACACAGATCAACTTTCTTGGATATTTATAAGGCTGAAGAACATGAAATATCATCATGTATGCTCAGCAGTGACCTATTTTTACAGTCAAATCCCCTGTCTCATCTACTTTCAGACTACGTCAATATAAACCAGAGCCAGACAAATTGCAGGTATATATAGATACATTTCCATCTTGTTAATACTGGTTCCAATACACTGAAGGAAGAAACTGGTTTTTGTATTTTTACACAAAATTTCCTGCTTCTCAAGTGAGGGTATGGGGAGAAAGAATAATTAAAAAAAAAACAAACACAAACGAAACCAAAAAACCAAAAAAAAAAAACCCTGAACTAAAAATAGCTCCACAAAACCAAACAGTAACAACAAAATAAAAAAACCTGCTAATACAGTTAATGGAAAAGAACACTAAGCTCTAAGAGGCATCACAAATACACAAAAAATTAACAGAGGTGAATTAAAAAGTGCTATAACACTTCTGAATAAAAAAAATTATAATGCTAGCATTTCAAATAAAATGCAATGGTTTTAATACATTTAACATTACTATATCAAAATACAGTTAAAGTAAGCATCTAGAATTGTGTCATAGTCTTTTGGTTTAACTTATTAAATGAAAATATAGCCTCTAATTCTGCAAACTTTTACATATTTATTTAACTTTTTCCAGCCTAGATTAGGCACATAACAAAGTTTTCCAATCTAGGAATGTAGTATGCCTGCAAATGAAAGAAATATTAAGTTAGATGTGACAGCTTCTAAGCAGTGAGTATGAATGGTATTTTTATTCTAAAATTAGATTTTCCAGAAAAAAAAAATCAGCAGCTTGTTTATCAACAGGTTGGTAATAGCAGGTGCAAATGAAGTCCAAAAAAATACACGAAGGAAAAAGAAATGCATTACAAGTGATTTTTTTTTCGACTTCAACCAGCTAGTGGGCAGTTTATGCACAACAGTTTATACAGACTTACTGGAAATTGTCATTATGTCTATCAGTAGGCTTGTGGATTTTCTCATTATTGGACTGTCAAATCCTTTAAAAAATTCCATTAAGGTTTTGTTGCAGTGACACCAGTGACAATGAATTCTCCACGTTCAATGAAAATTAATGCAGTCTTTCAGAAGAAGGCCATTTACTGATAGCATACCTGGATGTAATAAACTGGTTTTATTCTTTTTCATGTTAATAGTTAAAGAAATAAGGCCATATTGTGCCAACTGGCAAAAGTAAACAGATGCCTTTTATAGTGTGTTATGTTAGGTGGGCAGAAAAGGAAGCACACAGGTCAACATAAATATGTATATATACACATATATATGTAAATACCTATCAGTAGACATCTCTGTGTTCTGTAACTGCCAGGACATGGGCTGGCCTTATCCTAAGAGCTGTGCCATTTTACAAGCTGTGGAGACTGGAAAAAAACCTTCTTTATTGGACAAACCATATTAATGTGTGGTATGTGGCTACATGGCTTCCAGACCAGAGTGGGAATATTCCTGCGTGGCTCAGATTTAGTTCTTACTTGCCCATTGTTTTCTAATAGTATAAGCAGATCAGCCTTGCTGGTTTCTCACCTATTTCATCTTTTCTCATGTCCTTCATCTTGTCTATGGTGAGATTCTTCTCTTCCAGCTTGGAGAGAACGGATGGTGGTAAGACTGAGAACTGCCGGAGAGGGCTCACCCAGCCCCACAGCCGCTTGTCAATGACTTTGCTGAGGTTCAGTAGCCGATATGTCATGGCAGGCCAGCGTTTCCTCAGGGCAATCTCAAAAAGAGCTCGAACAATACGAGCTGCATTCTGGAGAGTGAAAAGGAAAAAAACCAAAACTGTTGTAATTCTCTCAATATTCTTTGTAAAATGAAAAGGATCCCACAGACTCATCTTCGACAAACCGTAACAATAGATTTTTCTTTTCAAACTGATTTCAAACATTTTTTAAAACTATTTTTTCCATCACTGTCTAGTGGCAGAATTACCTCATGGCTGCATTCTGAAATTATGAAAAGAAACATGTGCAACCAATTAAAATTGTAGTGTCAGGTCTGCCATAGAACTTTGATCACAGTTATGCTAACATTATGGAGTTCTAAATTTATTGTGTATCAATCACTTCTGAAGCAAATTCACTTAATGTACCACCCATATAACAGACACCTGCAAATTCACTTTATATGGAAATTCAACTTTTGTTTTTTTGCAGTTTATGCTTCTATAATAGCATTCTATTTCACACTGAATTTCACAACATTTGCACAGAAGCTTAACAGTAGTGAATGTTTAAAAACATTTTACTGTATTCTGAGAATAGTGTATAACCAAACTGTACAAATATGCTTTGGACTTGGAAAAATAATTATTAACATAAGTTTGAATGAGGTCAGTCTTATCCTGAAAACCTAAGTTATGGTATTCCTTTCAAAAACTTTTCAAGCTGTATTATGAAGCTATGCTTTTTAAAATTTTTTTTTCCCCTACCAATACTATGTCTGGATTAGGAATTATGTTCTTGATTCATTGAATAGAATATAATCATTCCCTACTGGCTCAGCTATGCCAACAGGAATAAAAAATAGAAAATTATTTGGTTGTGATAGGAAGCATATGTTACTAAAGAAGCACATTCCTCTTACTTAGGATGAAAAATTTTCTTAATACTCACTATCCAAGTAAAAACAAAAAAAATCACACTTTGTAGCACTGGTTCCACAGTACAGTTTATGAAGATCTGAGAAGAAGATGATCTTGCCTCACTAAACATACTGTAAATGAGACAGACAAATAAAAGCAATTGCCTTGAAAGCAAAGATTAAAAGGATCCTACTGAAAATGATTTTGTTGTGCAAGTGCCACAATTTTTATGATGTGCACAATCAATTCAGCATTTTCTCATTTAGACTCATATGTGCTACAAAATACAAACATTTCTGAAAAAGGTTATGCTACTATGAAAATGTTGCTAAAGACTATGTATAATTTTGAATATTTAAATCTCATCTTTAGCACCAACTAAATGCAACTTTTAGATTAACTCTTTCCAAAGCAGTTTTGTAAGGATGAGACAAAAATAATTCCATACAACATCTCTGCTGACTATTAAATATAAAAAAGAAGAGTGAGACGGGCTAAAAGGTACCATTTTTTGGGGTCACAGTTTTCTAAATAGATCTCTGTGTCACATCCTCCTCTGTACCTGCCTTTGCGTGGCAACTAAACATGCTGTGTTACAATCAACCCTTTGGGAGTCAAATGAAGCCAACAAACAAATACATAGACTGGTATGTAAATCTGCACTTTTTTTTCCTAGATTACATCTAGCAACAGAATTACAACAGCACCTCTTTCGTGAGTAAACCAAGATATGTAAATGAAACACAAAATATGTTTTGCAGAATGAAGTATAAAAACACACAGAGCATAAAAATAGATTACAACAGTTTTTCATATTTAGAAGAAAACCCTGAAATTTAGACAATATAATTTCTGTGCAAACACAGTAAGAGGAACTAAATAGAATAAGATCACATGGTTACTACAAACAAAAAAAGGACATTTATAATTAATAAAAACTGCCATAGTCTCCCAAGGTAGCCTTTTGCAAAACTTTTCTACTCAAGTGTTATAGCTCACATGCATGCACAAACACAAGGCTCTGATTTTCAAAGAAACTTGCACAAAAATTTATAAAAAAGATGCAGATTGGGGCCTACTTGTATAATTGTAAATATTTGTGAGAATTAAAACAGCAGAAGTCAGCAAGAAATACGTAGAAAATACTATTTTTACCTGTGCAACATATGCAGAATCCGAAATAAGGGAGAAGCTGTCCATCTCCCCTCTGCTAATGTATGTTTGAAGGAGGATATTAATTTTTCCATAATTGTTTTCCACACCTCCTGGAGCAGGAAGTTCACAGAAATCATTTAGTAGGGTATCTAGCTCTTCTATTTCTTCTTCTCTTACCTACAACACAATTATACATTATGAAGAGGCTGAAGCAATTCGATAAAAATTTTTACACTGAAATCAAATTTTCCTTATAACATAGTTATATTACTTTTAAATGGAGTCTCTAGTTTTAAGGAGAAAAAAAAAAACCAGTAAACCCACATTTTCCACAATAGACCATAATTGGAAGTATTTTAATAGGGACACAATTACATTTTGTTATTCATCACCATCTATTAAGGTTTCCATTGACATACAAAAATTTGATATGCCATAAAAATTGAATCTTCTGACCTTGCCATCCTTCATCTGATGAGATTTTATTTTTTATTTGACCAGAATAAAACTTCTGTCCATCTGGATTAGGGCAATCTTGAATTAACATTAAATGTACTCATTATAGTTACACTGTTTGCATGTGGTATAATACATTTTTAAACTCAAAACTGTGAAGTACTATGATTCATCATATTAAAATTTTCACTGTTAATAAGATTAAGTCTTAATATGAGTAAAGAAATATTAATATCTATGGTTTGAATAATGCATAACATTTCACATTCTAACTGATGACCCTTACATGGCAAAACTAGCATAAATCTACATATTCTTTGACTTACTGATAGTCTGTTAGTGTAAAACTTATTTAAAGAGGGTAAATGTTTGGTCCCTGCAGGGAACCATCTGAAAGTAATTTTCATTTGGACCTAACTACCTGACATACAAAAGACCCTAAGACAATTGGGTTAAAATCCCCAACTTTCTAGTGACTAGTCCCACAGGAAAGAAAAACATGAAGTACAGAACCATCATAAATGACTCCACGTTCAGGGAAATATTTATGCTCTGCTTACAACAGCATTTTTGATAATTTTCTTCTGCTCTTGCACAGCACAGTACAGGTCTTATCCAGATCTGTATTTCAGCTGCTGGTGAGTTACATATCTCAAAATTCAGAATTTTTAAAGGCATTATGGAAACGTGATTAATTTATCAAAAGTCACAATTTCTGTCACACAAGGGGCAAATCCTGAGTTATTCCTGAGAAAACCAGTCATTAATTTTAACATTCAGAGCTGCACAGCAAATGAATCACAACAATCTGGAAAAGATGGTACACTGATACCATACCATATAAATCTGAGAAAGTAAACTAGAAAAACTAGTTTTAGTCAAAAAGCATCACTACTAACTTTATTACAAATACAGAAACATATCACATGATATTTTCCATATGCTTTCCTTTTCAATATTAAATTACGCTAAATTTAGACCTAGTCAAGCATTATCAGTATCATAAAAAAAACCCTTCTAGCTTGGAAAACGTTCTATGTATGACTGTGAAACCTCACTGCTTATTATCTTCTGTAATAGAAGAGATTACAGCAAAATAGAATTTCTCCATTAGATAAAGAGACGGTAATACCCAGACAATGTGTGCAAATATGTAAATATGTAGATGGCGAGGGATTCACACTGCCAGCTCGCAGAGCCAGGTGAATGAGAGCCAGCTCTGATCTGCAAGTTGTATAATTGTGGTAAAATGGCAATGAGCCCAAGCTAACAAACCCTGTGGAGTCTGGCTCATACCTCTGTGAGATGGAAGCATGGGCAAACAAGCTCCATGCCAGCTTGGAATGTATTGCCTTGTGTCCTACTCACACGGGAGGCAAAAGGGAGGTTGGAATTGAACTGAGTACAACAGAACAGTATCTTCTAGTCTGTGTAAAATCTGTTATGACAACTTTCCAGATTTCAGATTTGAACTTTAGAGAATTTATCATTCTGCCAATCTAATATTGTTCCCTGCAGAAAATATATCAGAGTTCACTTCAGTGAGTCCTGTCTCATTCCTGATAAAGGAAACTGTTCATGGAGACATCCAATAATGCCTTAAACTTCAAACAGAGAAACTGTCTCATCCCCATGCACACTACTCAAATGGACACTTAGCTTCCCCTGTTAATAATTGAGGAGCTGAAAAATTCTTAAAAGTATTTAAAAGAATTACTCCAAGATCCATAACTAGTTATTAAATGTGCACTACAGTTCAAGCTGAACTACATACAAATTTGAGTGACAGCATATGTTTACTTAGAAAACATTTTATAATGGTGCTTAGCATTTAACAAAACTTGTGTCTGTAGACAATATTTGTAGACAATGGAGTAAGTACTACAGAAGTGTCTAGCTTCAAGATATTCTTTAACTTTACCTTTATCTGTTCAAACTCTTCAGCTTTTGATACTATAGCAAGAATATCACCTTCGGTTTTATGAGCATCAAACAATTCATTGAAAGTCTATTAAAAATAAAAATAATTGATTTGTCACTGAAAATAAAAATACATATATAACAAGAAATGAAAAAACCTTAGCCAAGAGCTTAAAAGGCATATAAGGCTAAAATGCAAGTTATTGGAAGACAGGGGTGATGCAATTTAAACAAGAACAAATTCCATAATGACTTTTCAGCAGTTTCAGAAAAACAGTCCCTCCCAGTGCCTTGGCCACCCCAAAATCAGGAGACATGCAATGGGGCCACTTAAAAAAAAAAGTCGAGGACATATCTGACAGAATAAATATGTGAGACTAATTATACACAGTGACAGTATACTGTTAAAAATTATTAATGCTGAGCATTTAGCTTTTATTCAAGAAAAACACTTATTTGCTAAGAAAGAAAATGTTTTAAGATGAATGTGTACATCAAATCAAGTTTCCAATACTACAAAATTTTGTACATGTTTACAACACAATCTGATTACAGTGCCAGAAGTTGTTCAAGGTTGTCAACATGATAGAACTTTCTCCCAGAAAAGGTCATCTGTTATCAGACACTAGAGTACAATGTGCTATCATGTACCAATGGTTGCACACAACATGAATATCAAAATGTTACTTATAATTCTTCTACAAGAAGTCAAAAATACTACAGAATTTAAATCTAACCTCACACTGAAACTAAATTTTCAGTATTGCTTGATACTCAGTTTCTTTCTTTTTCCTATTTCCTCTCCCCCATTTCAGTAAATATGATTTGAAAATATAGTGAACAGATCAGCTACATATTCTGTAATATCAACTATTATACAATACTATTATAAAATACAACTATTTTAGGCATATGTTAAAATTAAAAGGAAAAAATCCTCCAGAAACAGGACATCATCTTTTACCTCTATAGTATTGTATTTAATATAGTAGTGGCTAGCAGTTCTGCCTAAATCTGTTGAAGAAAAAAAGCCAGTCCGTTCTTCAAAGCGAATCATGCGGGCTTTATCCAATTTTCTGCCAACTTCAATAACCAATTGTTCTCTGTGCTTTTCTAGACTTGGATCCATCTAGAAATGAAACACACATATTTATTTGCATAAAAGAAGTATTAAATATAAAATTTCCTTGAGGTAATCCAGTCACACAAAGTCAAAAACCTGATAAAATGAAGGTCCAGTTATTAAGTCATAATTTTCTTGAGATCTCACTAATAACAGTTATATTGACATTACTGACCAAAACCTGAATGTTCAGGACAAAATAATCAGAATAAAACTTCTTTTACAATTATTTGGGACTATCATTACAATGGACACCAATACTATTTATGAAACAGTAGAATGATTATGAAACAAATTTACATTAAAATTTTTAAAGATGTTTTAATGATAATATATTCTTCAT
Source organism: Vidua chalybeata (assembly GCF_026979565.1). Classification (NCBI taxonomy): domain Eukaryota; kingdom Metazoa; phylum Chordata; class Aves; order Passeriformes; family Viduidae; genus Vidua; species Vidua chalybeata. Next base: position 72,438,603 of record NC_071532.1, on the reverse strand, counting down.
TAATTACCATTGTCATTACTGTATCACTTCAAAAAACCATGTCATCTTATGGCACCTTCTGTTTATGAAAATGGCTGAAGATATACCTTCCTGTGTAGCTGACATGAGGCTGGCTTTAATTACTTTGATAATAGATTAAGCTTCAAATTGCATGGCTTAAATGTTTCCTAGCAAAGAAAAAACCAAAACTTTAACATCCCCAAAAGCCTTTGGTATGTTAATTGGGATATTCTAATTAGTGAGTTACAGATGTACAGTAACATTCATGTTAAAAGCACACCAAGGAGCTTCCTGTGCCCAACACCACTTCTATTCATATCAAAGTTCAGGAACTTGGACATTTTGTCCTACTAATAATGCACATTATCTCATTAGTACGTAAAAGGCTGGGCAAAACTCCCATCTGAGTAGGACTGCTGTATAATTGTGTGTTTCCACATCAGGCACCTGGGATACCCACACTGACAGGGATGAATGAAAAGGGATTCCTAGTTATGTTAACCTTCTGGTATATGTGCACCTGAGATATGGCTCTAATTAGACAAGCAATAATTAAAGACTAAACCACCGTTCTAGTCCACAGGCAGTATTCTTATTTCAGGGCTTATGTATAGTTCAGATTTCCTACAAATAAGTCCTACCAGCCCTCTTGGTAAATCTGAAACAGAGATACATGGCCAGGACAGAAAAAAGGAGCATTTAAAAGAATTACTCCAAGATCTAGTTATTAAATGTGCACTACAGTTCAAGCTGGACTACGTACAAATTTGAGCGAGAGCATATTATCTTTACTAAGAAAACATTTTATAATGATGCTTAGCATTTAACAAAACTTGTGTCTGTAGACAAGAATTTAAGAATTGCTGTGCCTTGGTTTGCTCTGGTTTTCCCTGGGCCAGGATTCAGTTTCACCTTTGTGCAGAAGTACATCATCTCATAGCCAGTGAAGCTGCAGACAAATGTAGTCATCTCCACAAAGCAGCTGCAAGACTAGTTCCTAATATTCCATGTTTGCCAGTTACCCTGAAGCTGTTTCTCCTTAGTTATGGCTTGCCTTAGTTTCAAGTCAAAAGCTAAGATGGCAAAGGTCTAGAGTTCTTTTCTCAATAGTAAGTCATGCATTGAGGTCAGATTTCAGAGCAGAGTTGGTCAAAAAAAAGTGATCTAGATGCCAGATGTTCAACATTTCTTAAAACTATCATGGGGGGGGGGGAAATATCAAAATGACTCCCTACTCCTTTGCCAGTCCAAAGTACCTGCCAATCTTTTGCCTTACATAAAAGCTGAAGCTGCAACAGCACACTAACATTTTTTACAAAGTTTTGACTTTAAAGGAAAGGTCACCAACTTGAAAAAGCTGTGAAACAATATTTGAGTTTAGAGAATCCATGGTTATCACCCTTCTTGTTGAACTTGCATAATTAGAAATCCTCAGAATAAAGGATCCAGCCTAGAACAGGTTTAAGCCATTCTCTTTAAAATGAGCCTTGGCATGTCCACAGTAGGGAACTGAGCAGGTCTGGAGTATGCATATGGAAATTTAAGAATGCATGATAAAGTACATTACTATTCATTATAAAGTACATTATTATCCACACTGTTTTCTTCTAACTTACTGAGAGAAATGTTGGGCACAAGTTCCTCTAATTTTTATATCTAAACATAAGTTTTATGGTGATAAAAAGCTCTGCTTAACTGTGGGAACACCAAAGAACGGAACCAAAAAGAGGAGAAAATAGACAAAGAAGTTTATTTAATCCAGGCACCTTTTCAATGGAACCCCAGAAGTATGAGAAAATGCCTGTAATTCATACTATTTGCTTTACTAATATGACATTTGTATTTGCTCCACTTTTTCCTTCCACTCTTTGTTTTCTCTTGCTGCTCATTAATTTTGGCCATTTTCATGACTTGGTAAGAGGCATTATTGGCATTTCTGGCAAACAACTTAAAAAATCACAAATCAAAGCAGCAGACCTGCAGTAGCTTGCTCCTGGGTGTAGCCCAGAAAGATCCTGGACACAACATGTGGGGTACCAAAGATGTGCACCCTATTGTGTGGTGTAAAGTATAATTACTGGATGTGGGGAGCAGCAGTGGAAAGGGAATGGGGAATGAGTTTGCATGACCTCAGTCTCATCAAACAGCTGGGAAGTGTGATCCACAAGGGATATAGGGATTCTGAATGGATAACACTGACTGTCAGTGAAAACAGAGATGGAAATTGGTGTACTGCAACATTACTAAGATACATTAAGACACACCAATTATGAAAATAGGATACCTATACCCAGACTGGTCTAACTGACCAAAGCTTTGGTTGTACCTGCATCTGGCACTAGAGCATCCATAAACTCTCTATCACACATAAGTTTTGACTTTTAAAACTGGTTTATCTAGGAAACAAGGGGATTTGCATTGGTTTTGCTCCTACATGAATGGGTAACACTTCACATTGATACAATTTGTTACTGCCTTAACTCAAAAATATGAATTTTTGAGTAAAAAGGAGTAAAAAGAAGGTTAGTGGAAGAATATAGCAAGTGCTGGCAATCCTCACTTTCTCAGCAGCTAAACAGAAACACTAGAGTAGGGGGAAGGGGAGAAACTGCTGTTCATTATTTTTAAAATTTATAAAAGATATTTCTGTTAGTGTTTTATTGCTTTTTTACCACTTATTATCACTACAGTACCATTTTTTAAAATTTAGAATTTGATAGTGAAACAAAAACTAGAATTTATATTAGTGGGACAACAACATTCTTCTCACTAGCAAATCAATGTTTTATTCTCATTTATCTATTACTTTGTGGTCTGTGTTATATACTATTGTATTAACATATGGTAATGTACTATATGGCTTTTTATAGAAAAAAAATTTGAGATGACCAGAGGTATAAAGGTGTCTGCAGAAGCTTTCTTAAGGAATAGCACACCTATTTCCACTGCAGTTTCTACTATCAGAGACAAAAAATATCAAAAAACTGCTGACATACACCTCTACATGTCACCATGATCTAACAAACTGCTGCTCACAATGTCAAAATAAATTACAAAGTCACAAAACAGTCCTTGATGTGAAATAAACTGCAGTTACCATACAGTTGTGAGTTTGACCTGCATTAGGCTCAATTGTGTCTAACCACGTAAACATTAAATGCTTATAAACAGCTGTACAAAGAAGAATGTAATAATATTTAGATAATATGCAAATTATTAATATTCCTAAAAATTACAGATAATGGAAAATACTTGGAAAAACCCCCTTATGTAAATGTGCTCTGACTCATATCACAGCATGGTATGCTTGTAAATATGCAAAAAAAAATCCAAACAAATTAATAAAAAAAATATCTTATAATTAATAAATCATATGAAAGAAAATATCACCTAACTAAAAATTTTATTTTATATTTTATAAATTATTATACCAGGAAACATTCTAAAACAAAAGCTGACAGGGGTGAGCAGGAATTCAAGCAACTCAAAAATGCTTTCTTTTATCTTTTTTATCTAGTCTACAAAACTGAAACACTGAAAACAGTCTAAGTTACAGTAACTGTTTGATAAGTATGAAGGTTGTCCTTTGGAGCATAACTTGACCAGTTAAAATGTATTTTTATGTGAACAGAAGGGGCCTCATAATTCAGTGTTAAAAACACTCTGCTACAGAAAATATCTTCCTTTTTCTAAGCACTTTAAAAGAATTGCTGATGTCAGGTTAAGTAGAAATAGCAAATATTTATCCTCACATCAGGGAAGGATTAGAGACTCAGAACAGGTTACAGATTTTTTTTCAAATGCATTTTATACCTGATAAGCTTTGTGACTGATGCCATATACTAATGGATTTGCTCTCATCCGTACATAAAGATAAGTGTAACTTATCCACTTTACTGCTTCTTCCACATTAGTTACTGTGCCAAGAGCAATCTGGAAATAGGAGAAAAGACAAAATTAAGTATATATGTTACAGCTGTACATAACGACTTGGCTGAAAACACATGGAGTTCAGAGTATTAGCACAAGATTAAAGAAAGTGTTGGGGTATTTCCATTTTACCTGATTTTGAAATAATCATAAAACAATAACATGACCAATTTATGGACCTTTATCTTGTGAATATGTAATAACATGGGTTGCTTTGACACAATACTATAGATACAGTGATCATAAATTATCCTTCCTACACCATTTATGATTTTTACAATTAAAAGATGTTATTGAGCAAGTTTGTTATCAAAATAAAAAGACAATCAAACCAAAATTATTCTGTAGTGGATATGGTCAAGGTAATTTAAAGAACTTGAAAAGAAAAGAATCTACATTTAAGAGATTAATTTCATAATGCCAATATGAATGCACCATCAGGTCCTAAACAAAATGATACCAAGAATCTTTAGGTTTTTTCTTCCTCGTACTTGGCAATCCCATTACACACAGTCTTTACAAATAGTTTTCCCCTTTTGTAGCTGCAAGTCAAACATACAAGTACCTGCTACATTTTTGTTATATCAAAATATAACAAAATTGAACAGATAATATTCACACATCTATATATACATATACATATATACATGCTAATTTCTATTTCAAGGCTAAATCAGGTATACAAAACCCATTTTTTTGTACTAAATGACTTTTTTCCTGAAAATTCAATACTTTTATCACCAAATTGTTGACCACACACACATTTTTACTTGATAACTTCAGCTCCATTTTTACTGGTTACATTCGCAAGAAGAATTTTACCGCTTAATTCCAGTTATCCTGATTTTACCGAAGAATTTAATATTTCCTGCATGTCCCATGAACAAACCTTTTTTGATTGTTGCTGGTTGTTAAAACAAGCAAAAGTCCCTCTTACCAAAGTTTTGTGATCCATTACTGCATTTTTAAAGCTATTTTTGTTTTATTGGTGTTTGGATTTCATATAAATCTTCCACGTGACTTGGCAGAAATAATAATAAAACTCTATAGAACTGAATACATATGTGTGTTCAGACTGAAGTACCTAGACCTTAATAATACTGACATTCTTTTTCAAATAATATAAATATCTGGTAAAAAATAACAATGAAAGCCATATCTGCCTTAAGTAAAATTAAAACCTTGTTAGTATCAAGGTCTAATAGCATGGAGTAACCCTAGGCTTTGCTTAACACATTTTTCAAGTGGTATTTTGTTGTTCAAAAGCCTAAGGAGGTTGGGGGAAGTCCCATTGTATTGCTTTTCAAAGCACACAGCTGCATAATACACTGAAGTAGTTACAAAGGCACTCACTTCCTCACAGACTACAACAGTGAGAACAGGGAATAGAGCCCACAGGTTACTATTACTTCATTTGTACACAGGTTTTTTGGAGCATTTGGTTTCGTTGCATGACTCAAATATCTTTCAGTGCAGAACTTGAAACAACTTAAATCATAGTCCACTAGTAGCATTTTCAAAAACGACTTTCACAATCATGAAAACATAATATTCTTGTTACTGAGGACCATAAAGTCTGACAAAAAACAAAACACATCTTTTTCTTTGCCTCATTTGCTCAAATATCTGATTCTATTGTGTCCTATTCTATTCTAGTCTAATTAATTATTTTAATAAATTAAAAGCAAAACTGAAGGAAAAAATCAATTATGAAATATGGTTGGGTTTCAGATATGATACCGAAACCTAATACTGCACTTTCCTTCTTCCCCCAACTTCAATAATATTATACAGTCAAAAAAACCCAGAGTAATTTCTAAATATTTGCTGCCATCTAGTGTTCAAGAAAAGTTCTTATGGGACTGAAAACTTATCTTGCATTAAAACAGTATGAATGATCCAAGTTTCCAGAATTTCCTCAACCTTGTATTAGGCATTTAGTTACAGGTGGAATAATTGATGAGTAGAAATATTTGCTATCTTGACAATGTATTGTCCAATTGCACCAGTTGTCATAAAACAATTTTGATTTTTCACAGTTCAAATGATGTTTCATCACTCACAGAATGCAATTTTGAGTACTACATTTATCCAACTCACTGTGTAAATTTAAATTCCGGCAATAATCAGCATCACACAATTTTAACTAATTTTGCAGTGACTGATGTTGCCATCACTGAGCAACGTGCTTAGCAGCATTTATTATTATTTATTTTCTTTTTCTCCCCTTTTTTTTCCTTACAAATGCTCTGCCACAAACTTTATGAAGTTGAATGATATTTCAGAGAAGGTGGTTTTGATTTTCAAAAAAGTGTAAATAGATATAAGTAGCGTGGCTTTTGGGGGGCAGTTCTTGAAAAATTAGGTTTTTTTCTCTGATATTTCTAATAATTAGAAAATGGCATAAAAATATTACTGATAATATACATTGAACTTATTATATAGCATAATACAGTCTTTATTACATATATGCACCTTTTTTACATATATAATGTCTCTTATTGTTGTATAATTGAGTCAGATTACATGAAGAAAAATTTCAATATCTGTATCAAAGATTTGTTGTTAAGGTAAGAGAGCAAGGAACCTTTCTTGTAACTGAATAAGCAATTTTCTGTTACCTTCGGAAACCAGTGGATTTTAAATTACTATTTCAGCCCCATAGGACTATGGTCTTATTCCTGTGAAGCTTTTGAAATAATTATTGCTACTAGAATTGTCCCAAGTCAATCAGAATCTCCTAGGCTTTGCCCCATACCCAGATCAGCCATTCAGTCACTCAGCTCCTGAGTGATTTTTCTTTTTTAGGAAGGACTCTGAAGGAGTTTTTCATCTCTTCTGAGAACCCTTTCTTTCAAGGCAAAAGACTGAGAGGTTTGTCCCGAATAAATAAGTCACCATGTTCTACATTCCTGTCTTCAGAGGAAAATCGCAAGCACATGCAAGCGAAGGCACACACCCTGGGGAAGGTATACCCACTGTCCAGCACTGCAAATCATTTCCTAAGCTCTCTGGGGAAAGGAGTCATCCCAGCAAACAAGCTGGAGTCCAGCTGTGGTTGCCAGGGAGGGCTCTATCAGGTGGAAACCATTAGGGAAGGAATGGTGACCTGCGTCGTGTGAGCTATTGATGATAGTTCCCAGATAAGTTAAAGTTTATGGTCTAATTGAACCACATTCCCTGCATCTTATCTTTCTTCCTGTATTTCCAGAAAAGACAGCCGTAGGTATTTTCTGTTTGCCAGCTGGTCAACTGCCCCAGGACTTGCTCCTCTCAACTAAGTGCCTTAACCAGCTGTTTTATTCCTTTTTACATCCTATTATGTCCACTGGCAAAATTTCAGCCAAAAAAGGAAAAAGGCATCTCTATGCCTTTGTTGATGATCACTTATCATTTACTATTCTGCTAATTTTTAGGGGAAAACATCCCCACAAAACCAAACCAAAACTCAGATCTGTAAGAGAGAATTAACAGCAGACCGACACGCTGATACACACATTCAAATCTTAATTTTGGTGTCAACTCAACGAAGTTGGATATATTTCAGGTTTCCCCACTCTGTAGCTCTCCTAAGAACAAAAGCACGGAAGCACCAAGATCAGCTGTCTCTGAGGTTAGGAAACAGCAAGTGCTGAAGGGCAAAATGTAACAATGAGGAAGAAGCACCATATACATTTCTCCCAAATGCTTTAACTACTGCATCTCAAGGTCTTTAGCCTTGGCTTTGCACTTGGTATCTTTAAATGGATTTTTATTCCATTTTTGAACAGTTTTTAAAGTACTTTTCTGTTTAGAAACAGCTCCCTGTAGAGAGTTCCACTGTTTGACCACCCAGCTGACATAATTTTGTTTTCTAAGCCTGCCACTGGCTCATTGCAGCCAAAACATTCTGGTTCTTGTCCCAGGAGAGGTGCAATCTTTTGCCATGTTACTTTGCCATATTACTTGCATTATTATTGCTATATTAATTTATTACTTCACAAAACTCTGTCATATAATCTTGATTTGCTTTTGTTCTCTCCTGAAGCATACAGAAAAATTGGTGGGTTCCTTTCACAGAAATGGATTTATTCCTTTGCTCATCCTCTCTGAAAATTTCCTGCTTCTAGAAAATTATTTTTATATGGGGATTAGAAATACTGCAATTTTTTTGAACTATTTTCCAAATTTTCTCTCCTGCACCACATAAGTCTAGGTACAAAATTCAAGGCCTTGGATTCCACTTAGCAATTGTGTGGCTAGGATTATATGCTGTATTACCTGAAATATCTGAATCATCCTTACCATCTACCTATTTCTGCCAAGAGACCTGGTCTAGATAAAAGCAATTTCATATTCTTGTGGAAACATGAAGTCTTCCCATACGTCCAACTGCTGCCTTCACTTTATCAGCCCTTCTGTCAGCTATTGGTGTGCCCATAACAAATTAAGAATTTAAACAATTCAGCAGTGCTTCTGGCCTTTAATTTGTTTCTCTTTACAACTAGAGAATAAGCATTTGGATTTCCTGAACGACTTGTAATAAAAGTAGATTCTGCTCCTACAAGATGTTTTATTATCCATCAGTGCAGATTTCCTGGTGCTAACAAACAGGCTCTGTTATGGAGAAGTTGACAGTGATCATCAACATACTTGTCTTGATTTCTGTAACAAATCAGTCAAAACTCATATATTTTGTATCCATACTGTGCTTTGTTACTACCAAAGGGCAGAAGATGACTAAAATTGAATGTGCTTAATAAGGACTCTATATGGATTCATATGATGGTATATTTTAAACCGTGTTTTTTTTTTCCAGAATGGTGCAGCATATTGGAAGAGTTGTCTCCAGATAAATGTAACAATTTCTTCTAAACCACCTATATCTTTCTCAAATAATTCCACTACCTTAGATCAAATCAGCATACGCAGAAGTTTAGACTGACTCCAATTATAAGGAAATGATAAAGCTACTTCCCAAAAAACTTTGACACAATAGCTCCTTGTCAATGCTCACAGTATTGGTTACCTGTAATCTGGAAGGTACTAATTTTTCCTGCATATTATGACAGGAGGATAAGTAATATCACATATGTTGCTTTCATGCCCTTGCTGTACTATAGTACTCCATTGCTATTTCTACTACCAATCATTTATTGCACTAATTAGCAAAATTCTGACTGCATCTTCAGCTTCTGCAGCTGTATCACTTTATGGAATCTGGGGTAATTTTAAAGCCATGAGTACACTGTTCTTTTCAGATTGCTACCATTACACAAAATCAGAAAAAAAGACTAACTTTCTAATATTTAAAAAACGTAGCAAACTCCTCTGCTGTGAAGGAAAGCCTTCCCAACCCTTGTTTCACTGTCTACTTCTGTGTCTCAAAAAAAAAAAAAAAAAAGAACAAAGCTCTTCTATGGAATCTGGCTGGACTTTTTTCTAGTGGAAAGGCACATGGTATCCCAAGATGAGATCACTCTCTCCTGACTTATTGTGGTGCTGAACAATAACCACAAATAATCCTGACCTATATAACCAACTTTGGGATGTACATTTTTACTGCTAACATGTAAGCTGCTACTATGCAGTTTTAAATAACTGAATATCCATCCAGTTCCACTTAGGGAATATTCACAGGTGTCTCTCTCCAGGATCATTAAGTACTGTCAAAAGGAAATAGTTGAGAGCAATATGTCTGCCCAATGCAAGTATGTCTTCCATTTATTTTTGCTTTTTTTTTTTTTTTTTTTTGTGGTAGAAGGAGAAATGGGAAAATTGCAAAAGTGATGAAAAGCTAAAATAAACAAATATGTAAGAATTGTGTAGATAAAATAACAAGCATCTTTAAAAGACTATTCTTAATAGACCAAATAAACTTCACATTTTTCAAAATGATAAGCAGTTTTTTGTCACTGGACATTTCAGTTTAGCTAAGCTGCTTGACTTCAACTGAAAAAATGCCTGGTGCCTTTGAAAAAAAAAGTTAAAGCCAAGTCCATTATTCTTCCTAGGCTGCAGTCAAATATGTGAATTTGTTTACATACAGAAAGACAGGCTTTAATTTTTTGTGGGTTTTACTTCTCAGTTACGCAGAACATTTACTAAATTCTAAAAAAATCACTTCTGATTAAAAGGTAAATGCTGTGTTGCTACAGTTTTATCTTCATGGTATTTTGACCTTCCATCCCACTTTGAATACCTACTATCTTTTGCAAAAGACCCCCCATTTTCACATATGTAGCAGTTCACTTAAACATACACACTTGCACACTAACAGTAATAAAATATGTACAATGAAAATTTTATTAAGTGCGACAATATTGCATTTTTGTTCCAAATAATGTCAATCCTTTAAAGTTTGCTAGTTTCTCTAAACAAATCAAAGGTTACCTCTGCATTTAAGTTGTCTGCAAGGCTTTCAAGAAACTGGCTTTCAATTGGGTTCTGCTGTGTAAGAAGAGTCAGGTAATGACTGAGTTTATCATGAGTTGTAATAATGACGCCTTCTCCGAATTTGTCAAACTGAGGCCGTCCAGCTCGACCAAATATCTGCATGACATCTAAAATTCCAAGGTCAACAAAGGAGCCTCTTTTTGCAGCATATATTTGTGTTCCCTGGTTGAGGAAAAGTTAATAAAAATTAACATAAATACACATGAATATAATCCTGATGAGCTGAATACTGAAATTAGGCAAATATAGTATGATTTCAGAAGTGTACTTTAACTAATCCTTTCATAATCTTTGATATATTTAAATCTTTACTATACAAACTAGACTCCCACTGGAGAGAATCAGTTTAATGAGATATAAATAACATTTCAAGTCAATCAGATATTTTCCCTCCAGGCCCAAAACTCACAAGAGATCTTGCTACCTATACTTCTTCACAGATTTCTTTTAAGTCAGATAACCCCTTGCAGAGTAGGGAAGCTCTTACCTTAATAACAACAGCATGAGCAGGCAGATTGACACCCCAAGCAAGTGTAGCTGTACAAACCAAGACTTTGATATGTCCATTAGAAAACAAGTTCTCAACCAAACTTCTGTCTTGCCGCAGCATTCCTGCGTGATGAATACTAAATCCATCTGGAAACAGCTCACGTAACTGCTTATTTCTCGATCTCTGTACCTAGAATGGACAAGAATAACAATTAAATTCACTTCTAATTACAGCACAAGAAGTATGGTATTAAAAAAATACAGGAAAAAAATGTGAATATTATTATGAGTCATAAGAAAGAAACAATTTATATTAAGATTGGACTTTCCATCAATTTGTGATGATTTTCTATAAATTAATATTTCTATACTTGTTTTCTGAAGAATACACTTAATTCTATAAAGGACTGCAAGAAGTTTAATCTTTGTACAGAAGTGTAGTTTCACTTAAATGGAGATTCAAGGTAACCAAGAGTGAGTACATGGAAACTCAGAACTCTTATCAATTTTCCTTAAAATAAAATCTTTCAGGCTGTGCAGGCAGCTTGGACAGGCTTGAGGCATCATGTCACACACTATACTTACCATTAAAGAGGGGAGACCCTTCTCCACCACCAGCCATTGTATGGGTGCAGAAGAGCCTGAATCAATAAATTCATGGTACAGAATCAAACTGTTCATCTACCCCTCATTTTTCCTTTCCCATAGGCAGGAGGCTGGGATCTCAGTCTGCAAAACTTCCAGCCTTCTGCAGGGTATGAGCTCTGTGAACATTATTTCTGGGTGCTGGCTTTATCATGCTTCATCTACACTGAATACTGACTCTAAGTTAGGAAAAACGAATATACTTCCCTAATTTGCCACAAACACTTCTGATTTTCTGCCTGTCTTTTCCACATTCCTACCTGCTGCAGTAACTGCCTTCCAAAATCAATTTCTGCTAAATGTGATACCTAAAGGGCTGCGGTAATGATGATTCTGTTCTTTTTCTAAACCAAATTTCTATATTCTTGTCCATGAAAAATCTCTACTTTTCCAAATCACACGAAGGTTGGAAGGTTAAGTAGTATTTGACTCTCACTGCATTTTCAGCTGTGCGTATTATAGTGAATTAATTCTAGATAAAATTAGATTTTTATTGTTTTTATTGTTGATGTTGTTATCTCTTCACATTTACCATCTCCTGACACACAGCCACTGAAAAGTTGATTTATGGGATACAGAGTGGGTAAAGCAAAGCAAAACATGGTTTGCAGTACTGGCAAACTGCCAAACATGAACAATAAATCTCTGCAAACACAGAAATAAATAGGGAGATGGGAATGCAATTATAAAAGGAGGACATGAAAAGAAAAATATTGTAGGAAAACCACATTTCTCAGTTTCTCAATTATCCAGCTTTTCAATATCTGATCTTTCCTGCTTTAGCAGTAATTATTTACTATTCGTTTAAAGGAAATCAAATTCAGCTTTTAAACTACACATGACTTTTTGGCAAATTTAATTAACTGCTGTAGTGCCTAAAAATGAATAAATAATAAATTGATAAAGTGGCCCTGCAGTTCATGAAGCTTATTCTTCATGAGCTAACAAATAGAACCAAATATTTCATAAAGAGCACAGACAAACCAAGGTTTGCCTTTATTGATTATCAACAACAAAATTCACAGAAGGTTGTGGAAAATTCACTTCAGCTGCATATCTAACTGTGACAGAAATTTGGATTGCTCTTGATTATATCTGGAACTTGGTGTAAGCATTTAACTATGAATTAGCTTTTTTCTTAAATAAGTGATTAAACAATCATCAAAAAAATTACTTTTTTTTGTAGAAATTTTTGTGTTGATGTCACATGTTTATTTTATATGTATTAAAATATCTACTTTTCAAAACCCACAATTGTTCAATATAAAAAAATTACACTTTAAATATTATAATCTTAGCTTAAAAAGCAGAATCTTCCCTCAAATCCTCACAATTTAAAAATTGCATATCTTTGTAATTTGATTGCTTATGCCATTTAATGTATGGAAAGACAAGGCAACATACAAACTGAAAGCTAAGAATAGTAGAATTGTGTACTACATATAGAAGAAAACTATTTGTTTATGGTTTTAGGAAGTACAATTTCATCAATTTAAAAGAAAGGAACTTGTAAATACAGTAAAAAGAAAGAGGGAGGAGAAAGGTTTGTGACAGAAAACTTATAAAGATATGGCAATGCTCATCTGACTATAATTCAATACTTACAACCTTAAGCTTAATCAGCTGTTCAAAAATATATAGGTACACTTACATGTTGCATTTAGAAAGAATAAAAACCTAGTTCTAAAATCTGCCACACATTCTAAAACATATTTGAAATATTTAATATGTACAGGTTCATGTATTGAATCTGTGAAGTGCTAGACTTCCAGTCTACACAGCTAGCAGGTTTAGAAATATATGAAATGTTTTTTTCCAAGACAGAAGATGATGAACTTTTTTAAATGAAAAAAATCACAGCTCACTTTTGACATAGGAAGAAACCAAATGCTGAGGAAATAAAATTGCTAGTTATTCTGGATGATTCTATTAACTGCACAGACATGGAATTAATTTTCTTTCCATAAATTTGCCTTCACTTTAGATTACAAAGATACAAGGCAAGTTAGTTCAAGAACGACGATCTAATCCAATTTTGTAAAGTCCATTTGAGAAAATAAAATAAAAACCTGATTCCCATATCTCAGTGATGCCTTGAAAGATTGCTCACACAATGTATCATTTAATGGCATCATATCTGCTTTTGAACAAACCTTTTAAACTCTTGTGATAATGAAGTTCATGGCTATTGTATTTAATCTGGATTTTAATGGTTACAGAGACTATAAAACCAAGAACTACTAAATAAAGGAAGTGGAACTATAAAAAGTTATATTGCTTCCACCTTGTTCTATTACAGAATAAAACTAAGAGGTTTTACTTAAAATTTATACAAAATGTTACTAAGTGCCTCAGGTGTATGGAGAAGTTGTTATTATGAGGTATAGCACTGGTCTTCTGATTAGAATTGATTTTCTTTCCCCTCCCTTATTGCTCAAGAGGGCTGTAGATTTATGACCTTTGCTTACATGTGTGTGTGCATCTAAAACAGTATGTGTTAAATAAATTCCCAGTTTAGCTTGCTGCCACCCATATTTCTCCTTTAAATGTCTTGAATTTCATGCAATTCTTGATTAAGACACATGAAAAATGTCACAATTAGACAGAGAAAAATGTCCTGCTTAATTTTAATGAGAAATGATGTATATATAGCAGGAAAAAAAATCCCAACTTTTCTACTGAAGACTTATGAAAGATAACACCCTTCCTTACCCTTTTCATGCATCTGGTATCACAAAGGATATTATTATTCATAACAACTAAAAGGTGAACACTCTTTGAAATACTCATACAGTGAATCAAAGAATGAAATTTTTAGTAGGCCTATAGATACATTTTTCTCTTACGTTATATATAAAGAAGGTAAAAAAGAGCAATAAAGCTTGATTATGAGAAGCAGCTGCCAATACATTGCTTCTTGATAAGCGAAACATGAATTTATGGTTTGTTTTGTTGGGTTTTTTTTTAATCTCCAATTGCTACCCTCATCTAGGACAAAGTAGATCATCACTACTTGCTATGATTATATTTTTCTTTCTGTAGATTCCTCATTTTTCTTTTATGCATACTCATTTTAAGATCTTGCTTGAAATTCTGAATTTGGTGTTTTTTCCCACTAAAAATGCAGTTTTTGACTCATGTATTTTCTTTCAATAACAAAAATGGCACAGGCTATTCTAGCATTTTTCTCACGATCTCCTTACTACAGCAAACTTCATGGTCATGACCATATGACTCAATCATTGTAATTTCCTTTCTGTGGAGTTCACTACAGGGCAGCACTTGCAGTTTGTACAGAATGCACCATTATATTTGTTCACTGGTTTGAGCAATTCTGAGCAATTTATTCCCACCCTCCATTCTCTGCACTGCCCTGACACCCTGCAAAGTAGCAGCTCTTAATTTTGAGGCCTCATTAGCCCCACTTGATGAGTGCTGGAGCTCAGATAGCACAGACATCACAGACACCTACACCAAACAAAGCAGGGAATCTTTTGCTGCAGCCTTCAATGAACAGCAGTTCTAATTAGTACTACTACTGTGCGATGAATACAGGTCAAATATACCCAAGTAACTATTTTGTAACTTTGCTCAAGACATCCAAAAATGTAATTTGTAGGCTGACCTAAATTGTTTAAGTCCCAACAAGACAAAAGTCTCCTCTGCCTCATTCATATTACTAACACTGCTGAATCTGCTCTGCTGGTTCATTTTAAGAATAATGACTGTCTTTCAAAACTTATGAGATCAGGGTAGAATGGAAAAAGTGTCCATCTACTCCAGCAGTAAAAGTCAGCTGACAGAAGCAGAATGAAAAAAGAGAAATTGGAGAGTCCATCCATGGGCTTATTCCTGTTCTGTAAACATAAAAGAACTAAGTATGAGAGAAACAGAAAGAAATGATCAAAGGATTGCATGATCATTCACCATTTTAGCTCTTCAGAATGTACTACATTCATATTGCATATTAATTTACCTATATATGTAAAAGTTTTATTCTTTTATTTTCAACATTTGTTTCAAAGGGGAGAGATCAAAACTTGGATGGGGTAAATAAAACCATAAGAGTTTGTTTTTTTTTTTAATATAGTAATTTTTTGTTACAGGGAAAAACATGAGACTCCTTTATATGCATTTAGAGAAGTAGATGAAACCTAGAGAAAATGCTAACCAGCAGTTCATGATCTGACAGTTTATGACAACAATTGTATGGAGAAATACAGATTTGAGCCTCAAGGGAGAAAAAGGGTGTGCATTTGAGGCACAATGATTTTACTTGAGGACTGTCCTTTTATGAATTAGAACTATTATTTGTATTACTCCATTTGTAATGTCTGCATAACAATTAAGCTATCAGCAGCTGTTTCTGGGACAAGGATAAAGAAGCATTTTTTGGGGTAGCAGTAAGATTACTTTCCTTGCTCTTTCCTGGGAACAGAGGCACTGGCTTCACTGACTGCTCACCCTGCAACTGGGTCCTGTGAAGAAACCAGAAACTGAGGGCTCTCCTCACCAAGATGACACACATGCCCTAGCAGATCATTTCTGGAGGGATGCAGGCTGCCCAATATGCTATTCTACTTAATGAGTATGCGTGCTCATTCTCTACAGCTTCACTTTCTTAATCTATCTAACTATTCACTTTGTATAGTTATCCTGAAGTAGTATCTCTGCTCAACACTTACTCTTTTACTGGGATATAATTAGTTGGTACCTGGCAAGACATTATTTGAAGATGGTAATTCTAACAAACAAATGTGAATCAGTTTGAATCTCTCCTGGAAGAGTCAATAATCTAATTGTCTCCCTCTGGTGATTTAAGTTCACTGTATTAAAGTTGGAATTTTTTAAACTTATGAGTTATTGTCTGATCAATTTACTGATATCACCTCAATTAATTCTGTAAAGTGGTTTAAAAACACCTCTGAAGGAGAAGGAAAGGAGAGGGACTGCTCCAATCAGAACCATTTAAAAAGAACTCCTATAAATTATAATTTGATTCTCTTTTTGATTCACACAGGAAGGAAATGCAAGGCAGAATTTCTGGCACATTTTTTTCCTATTGCCCTGGCCTTACCACTGACCCAAACTTATTTATTGCATAAGGTTGTATTTCATCCAGTTGGTACCTTAGGGAGTGATGACTACCAGTTAAAGAAGGGATTTATGGTGTCCAGAAGTGTCTTGCTTTTTTCAGTGTGTTCTTTTTACAGTACACTGTTACATCATAGCAGCCTCATTTTTTTTCCACTGGAAAAGTTACATGGTTCATAGAGAATGAATTATTCTATGGTAAAAGGAGGAACAGCCTTCAGATTTTAAAACTTGTGCAAGAGCATTTAATGTGATCTTTGATTCTTCAGGTCTATAATCTATAATGCATTAGACAGAAGTGTTTACAGACCTCACTGATCAGAGAAGCTAAGGAAACGCAGTATAATGTTTAAAACGTTGCATTTCTGAGCCAGCCAGACAAACCAAGAATGAAAGAAACGTGAATGTGAGTCTGACCATGCACAGATGATGGATTTTGGATGGACAAAAGGATGAGGCATAGTTTCACTGAGGATGTAGGCATAGTTTCCAATTATCTCACTTATTGCCTAAAAAAAAGGGCCTATAATGTATAGACAATACGCTACCTCAACCTGAGGCAGAATTTTATAACATGGACCAAAGTAACCTAACATTTTACTTCAAGCCAGACTGCAGTGCCTGTCTTAAAAGTGAATAAATTACAGATTCTCAGATAAAAGAAAAATAATTCCAGCACAGGTTTAGACAGAACGGAAATGTTCATTCTAATCACCCAGTTTAAGCATTATCTCTCAGTTAAAATAACAGTATTTTTCATATATTGTACAACGATAAGCATATTTCTCTTGTTTATAGTAAGTAAAATAGAAATTATATAGAGAATTTTTTGTACTGCTTCAGTGTGCTGAAAATCTGGACTTCCTCAAATCTGTGACACCAATCTGTGACTAAATAATCTCAAATCTTTCTAAGTGTCAAAGAAGTTTAACAACAACATAAAAATGCACATCAATTAAGACTGACTGAATTAATTATATAACATCACAATTTTAAACAATTTTAAATTGCATGCAAAATAATTCTAGTCAAAATCTTTCTTTCTTTCTCATCAATTTAGAATTCAAGCACTCTGATTCTGGGAACAGATGTATGAAACATGTGAAGTACAGCAAAGTCTCTATTTGTCTCCAGCCTTTGAGACAGTTAAGTCCTGTTGCCATATTTGCTAACCACTTGGAGTACACAGATGAAAAAAACATCAATCTTGGTCTGTTTTGCTGACAGCAGAGGTTTTCAGTATGGTGTTATAAAACTAGCTGGTGGGGAAGATACACAGCATGGAAAGAAATTGATAGAGAGAGAGTTTGATGACATGCAAGGATGAATTTTTACTGGTTTCACTTTGAATACTGACAACCTCTGGAGACTGAGTGAAACCTTTTGTTGCTGTGCTTAACTGTGCAAAGATTTCAATCTTTCTGCCTCAACAGGAAAGTGATACTGCATGTTGTCTATAAAAAATATTTGTTCTATTTGAGAACACATTTTTTTGCTTTGTGATACTTAAAATTGCCACTCTGCTGAGCCATGACAAGACAGAATGTATTTTTAGTGAGAAACAATGAAAGCAGAAAGTCTTTTAAAGTTCTTTCCAATACTGCTGCACCTTACTTAATACATATCATAATTATTTTTACTGCAACTTAAACCTGCAAGAAAAAATATTTTGTGAACATTAGGCATATTTCTCTTTCCGTAACTAAGGCACAAATGTCCACTAAACTTCACAGCTATGCAAAGTGACAGACTGAGGATTCTCCAGAAGAATGGAATTTTTCTCACAATTCTTATAGGGAATGGGAAATGTGCAGTATGAATTAATAGCTTACATGGTTTTCAAATAGTTGTAGACTGGCATGACCGTGAAAAGCTGAACTTTATCTTAAACCAGGAAAGTAATTTTTAGAGAGATGAATGCTATTAAATATTAAATGTCTTTTGATTAGGCATTGTGGCTTGGTTTCTTCACTCTTCTAACTTCTGTCCTACACAGCATGGAAGATAAGCATAACAATACTACGAAGACATGATAAAAAAACCTGGCAGTCAGTAGAAGTGACAGAAATTCCTACACAAAAAAATGTCACAATTATATTTGACACTCATTAACTAACTTGAACTATGTAACTTGAACTTTAACAAGAGAAAAACATAAGGAAGAAAAAAAACCAAACTGGAACATCAGACCCTCTGCAGCACTGTAACCCCAAGCTTTTTTCTCACTTAAAGGTTTTGGGTTTTTTTAAATTGGTATGCTAATATTAAACAAGTCTCAGAACTAAAGACATTTTATTCCTCCCATGCCTTTGCTATTACAGAAGAATTTCAGGGATTCCTTAGTAACCTTTATAGCTCAGGGTTGCCGAATGTTAAATCTCACAAGACAAGCAGTTTTCAGAACTCTCAAAAGCATTTGAAGGATCACACATGTTTATGTATTTTCATATTGCAATGTTTATACAGTAACATCTGATTAATTATATTAAGTGTTAATTACTTACTTTATTTGATATAGTGCTAACAAACAAAAAAATCTATTAAGAAACTAATAGACCTTTAAGGGGTGAGACCAGTAAAACTTGATTTCCTATGAATTTTATAATCCTTGTGCCTCTGGCCCAATTCAATTGCTTGCTCCATCTGCTTTCCCTAACCTCATCTTTCCCAGAACTATTTCGCTGCATTACTGTTTCATAAACTTTTCCACTGCAGCCTCAGGACAAAAAAAAACATTTTAAAAATGGCATCTGTAAGGCTTATGCTGATTTTCAACACAGCCATCCAGTTATTACTAACACCTTTGACAACTATGTTGTCTTTTTCGCTAGTTTTATTCCAAATTACTTACAGACTACTCTCAAGGTCTGCAAATCCAGTGTACAATTGGGAAGACTGTGGACTATTGAACATCATTCAAAATCAGTTTTAAAGGTAGCATGTCTTTATGCAAGTGAAAGGGAGCAAAAGCAGTGCCTAATAAGTGACAGAACAAGAAGGTTTCTATTACTATGCTCTTATGGCCAGCAGACTTGGGAATTTAGAGTCAGTTTGTCAGCTAAACTGAGGCAGCTATTAGGCTTGCTGCCAGAGGAAACCAGCAGATGCAACAAATGAGTACTGTGCAGTCACCTCCAAACAGCTTAATTTTATCCCCAGATCCTGTTCAAATATAGGGTATTTTCCCACAGACCTCTGCTGAATTACAAGATCCCTCATAGTTTCAAACTCAACTGAAAAAAAATCAGGTTTTTTTACTCTCCTCTCTTAAAAAAATCCCTCCCTTCAAATTCAGCCCTTATAGTACCAACATTACTAACATTTTGTTTGATACTTCATGAAGCGTGCAAGATAATTGCTTTGTAAAGTTTAGAAACCACAGAGATGAACATATTTATGTATAATTAAATATGGCTTTGAAAGACTGTTTTCTACATCTACAGTTCTTTAAGCATTTACATAACCTAGCATGTATATCTCCCACCCAAGCCTGATATTTTGAGCAAAGGAATACTTAATTGTCTTGTTCAAGTAATTTTTATAACATATTTACAGAGATTTGGGGAAAAAATACTGCATTGATTTTAATTTATCCATCTGCCTTGGGGTTTATAAACAAGATTAGAAACTCTCTGCAAAACTGAGGAGCTTGCAATTGTTAAGCTATTGTAATTCATATACTGCTATTTTAAAACAGGATATACAGTTTCTTCATCAAGCTAACTTTAATTGTTTTACATAGCAGGTAAATCTCAGGGGAAATATAAGAAAATATCTCACATATCAAACACACCATGGAGCCCAAATTATCTGATATGGGAAGAGGTAAGGAGATTGTTCCTTTCTCACTTAACACAGTACATAGCAGCACAAAACAGGTGAGAGGAGAGCTGCTGTGCTGATTGCTTGCACAGTCCCTCTCCAACCCTCATTAATTTCCATTTTTCACACTCTGTTTACTTATCTCGCATACATTAGTGCTAATGACTGTTCAAAAGTGTCAGATGCCACACTATGAGAATCATTTTAATATTTTAATTATATTAACATTCTTCTATAAAATTAGTAGTCATATCTATTAAAATAATTAAATCCTTCCTGCATTTAGTCTTCTTAAAAGAGCTTTTCATTTCACAGCTCTACCTTCTTTTAAGAGCAACCTGTGAGAGACTGAAATGTGATTCAAAGCAATTGGCCATTTGTGGAGCTGGCAGGGTGCTTTGCTCAGGCCAGGTTTGCATCCCCCAACCAAGGGCAGGACAGTTTTTGTACTTGTGGTGGTAAAACCTCTAATTCCCATAAGGCAAATAGTAAACAATGCCAACCCTTGCCTTAGTGTTGTGTACATATTTATTAGTACATATATTAGTCCAAAAGATTTATCCCTTGATAACATTTTAGAACACAGTATCTTTTTATTGTTTTAAGTAGAAAAAAATAAATGAGGGAGAAGTAAAAGCACATAAAAATAAAAAAGTGATTTTCCTACTTTAAGACTGAAAACTAATACTACCCACATAAAATAGTTCTTAACTATCACTGCAAACACATTCAAAACATATCAATAGCTCTCCTAGATTAAGACAACCACTTGATCTGTACAGAACCGAACCACACACCATGGTTCAGTGCCAAGACAAATATCATGTTTGAGGCATTATGTAACACATACATACTACAGGGTTATCACCAGGATATCAGTCCTCCATGGTTTCAAGATGGTAATGCTGAATTATGAATTAAAAGCAAAATAAAAAGAGTGAAGAATCTTTGACTCTTGCACTCTGAACAACTTTTAATTAGAATCAGTGTGATACATAGTTTTAAAACTTTTAGTTGCACTTGATTTTCTCATTTTACACTTTGAAAACTCACATAAAATATGCTATATTGTATATAAAATGAATGTAAACAACATAATGTATAAGTAATAATATAAAATATAGAGTTGTAGAGGATGAAGAAGACCTTCAAGATCATCGCCTAACCTTCGACCTAATACAACCATGCCCACTAAACCACATTGTGAAGTGCCACATCTAATTATTTTTTCAGTAATTCTAGGGATGGTAAGGCTGCCATTTCCCTGGGCAGCCTGTTCCAATGCTTGACAATCTTCTTGGTGAAGAATTATTTTTGCAACTTGTGGACATTTTCTCTTGTCTTATCACTGGTTGCCTGGGAGAAGAGGCAGACTTTCACCTAGCCACAGTCTCCTTTCAGGTAGCTGTGGAGAGCAATAATGCCCTCCCAAGTCTCCATTTCTCCAGACTGAACACCCCCAGCTCCCTCAGCTGCTCCTTATAGGACCTGCACTCCAGACCCTTCACCAGCTCTGTTTCCCTTCTCTGGGCTTGCTCCAGCCCCTCAATGCCCTTCCTGTAATGAGGGGCCCAAAACTGAACATGGGATCTGAGGTGTGGCCTCACCAGTGCCGAGTACAGGGGAACAATCACTGCCCTGGTCCGGCTGGCCACACTATTGCTCATATAGGGCAGGATGACTTCTTGGCCACCTGGGCGCACTGCTGGCTCAAATTCATACTGCAAAGCAAAGCTGGATATCATATCATCACTTACCTTCAGGAATTGGTTTACATATCTAAGAATATTTTACTTTGTGAATTCCAGTCTAAATGTCGGAAGTTACTCAACAAAGATATCTCCTTCTGTTCATTTTATGTTTGGATATCAGCTCTTTTTTTTTAAATTGATTTTTGAGCGCCAAATATAGAATTGTCAATTCTGTTGTCAAAGAAATTTTACACAGAATGGAAAGAAAGGGGCTACGCTTACCTGCAACACTGGTTGTATCTCTGCTAACCCCTCTGCTGACCCGACTTGCTAGAGGGAAACCTACTGAGCCTGTTATATATATATAGAATATATATAATATTCTAGAAAGAATATTATCAGACAGTCTTTCTGATAATTACTATAGAAATGGATGACTTAAAATTCTTGGCATAGCCTTTTCATTCTTGAGATCAACCTAGAACATACTCCCTGCTCCATTTCTTCTTTGAGAAGGCATCATTTAAGATAAGAAGTTTGTTTCATCGTACTTGTTTAATTTGCAGGCTGCTAGTATGGAAGGTAAAAGGGCTGGCTAATGCTGTCTGGTGCAGAGAAATCTCTAAGTAAAAGCTAAGCAACTGAGTGACCATTTGAGACAGGCCATTTGACATCAGCTTGGTATGGCAGGGTTCAGTTTGAGATTAAAACTCTGCAGATGGCTACACAGAGATCTGCACATCTGCAGGAGGAGTCTGAGCCCTGCACAGCCAGTGGGAATCTGGCAGTGGAGCCTGTGCAGTGTTGCTGCTCTCTCCCGTGTCTGCTCGTGGATGAACTCAGGCTCCACTGCCTGAAGCACACTGAGCTTCACCAACTGCAACAGCAGCTCAGACCCATCACACACTTGTAGTTACCATGTGCAGTCTCCTAAAACCCCTATGCTGTAATTTCAGCCGGAAGAGCACTCCACGTTTCAAATTTAGCCTAATGAACAAGAATTATCCTGGAAAGAATAAAAGACAAATTAGACCCTCAAATAACTTTCCATTGCAACAAATTTCTATTGTAACTGACTCAGGTGGCATTTTCCCAACACTCCCAGATGGCACATATCACTAATAGCTCTTAATTATCACTCAATATTCCAAGTAAATTGGAACTTAAATTATCTGCCTTCACACTAATCTCTGCTTATTCTGATACTCATACATTAAAATTAATCAGATCATCCCATGTTTTAAATGCTGAACATAACAGAACTAAGGAACATCATAGTAAAAATAGGAATGGAGGCTTTACATCCTTTCTATTGATGACAACGGCAACTTAATCAGGGGACATTATTTATCAAAAACTCACTTCAGACTTGTTACAACCCCCAAATGTAATTATGCAACCCCAAAATTACATTCCTATAGCCCTTCCTTTGCAATGGACAAACAGATGCATAAATTCACACTCTGGCATCACCAGACTCAGTACAGGTCAGTGCTACTTGAAAGTATGACCAAAACCAGTTTTTCTCCATGTGACAAATCTGATAAGAATATACTCCAACCAAAATGCTCCCAAAATGTCGTCAGATAAATCATGGGATTAAATGCCTAGTTAATCTCAATTTTTCCCTAAGAAGAAAAAGGATAAGAGGTGTTAAGTGATTTTTTTTATTCATTCAATTTTCTACAGTTATCGGTTTAATTTTTAGCGTGAGAGCAAAATCCCAGACTTTTTGTATTTGTATAACATTTTATACATTATAAATGTATATTATTATAAATATAACATTATATATGTTATATTTTGTATAACATTTGTATTTGTTAAAATGAGTTGACTGTGAAATCCTGAAGTTGTCTGAGATCCCTGAGTATAAATTTGGTCATAGGGAAGAAGAGATTTCCATGAATACCAGACGTAAATACAAGCTTTATGAGGAATTTCACTCCTACCCCCTCAAAATCCCAAAAGAAAATGCTTTGTAGAGTATTGGCCCTCTTTCAACCTCCACCATTACACACAGCATATACTTTAAATTACAGAACAGAAAACTGAACTCAAGGAAATCTCAATTATGGCTTTAACTGATGAACTCCCGTATTTACACCAGCCCCTTTAGAGTCACAAAAAAATATTTCTCCCTCAAAAAAAGACAGAAACTCATACAGCCATTTGGCCAATCTGTGTTCAAGTGTAATCAATGAATCCTCATGCATTTTCTAATCTAGTCCCTGTTCTGATGCTGGAAGTTAATTTCATCCATATCTTTATAAGGGTAAATACAAACTTGAAGATACAAATATTGACTTTTCCTATTTACTATTAAGTGTTATTCTGGTAATCAAAACAACAACTAAAAAGACATAGAAAAAGAAATGCTTAACACTGTCAATTTTTTAAGCTTCCCAAAATAAGTGTTGTTCAAGAATTTTTATATCTTTCAAGAAAAAGTGAATGCAGCCTATATTACATTACTATACATAAATATGTATACATAGATATGTACTATGCAAGTAAATCACACATTATAATTATTACACTTGTATCTTATCTGTCCTGCATTTATAATATCATTAATGGATGCAAGAAGAGAAAAAGGAAAGACTAAAAAAAGGAATAAGAAAAAAAAATTATCTTAGAAATATCATACAAATGTAAAGAATCCATCTTTCAAGTCGAGTGCTGCACCTCAGGCAAATGCCTGGAAGTCGAATGCATTTTAATTCTCAGTCATCAAAATGCTCAGAAGTGAAACAAGGATCAAGGGCCCTTGTCGACCATAAAATCAGAGGCATTTTTGTGCATTCAAAGGTACTGCCGCAAGGTGGCTCTCAATACTCAGGATTGAAAACCATGACTCAAAAAATGAAATAAAAATCTCCATTTGCTTTGTTTTCTTAAAATTGTAACTGATATGTTTCACCTCCCTTATTCTAGGACAAATTTATTTCAACACTAGGAAAATACTTTGAAAATATTTTAAATTCCAACAGAGAGGCTTCTAGGCTCAATCTATAAGAGCATCATTTTCCTGTAGTCTCTTATTTCTCCCAAAACCAAAGCCTTTTTAATAGTTGGAATTCATATATATATATATATATATAAACTGAAATAACCTTATATACTGCTTTTGATTAAATTAGTTCTCAGCTATTTACCAATACTAGTTCTATTTCATCACGAAAACTATGAAGCTTCTACCTAGACCATGAATTTGTGCATGGATAGCATCTTATAGAGCTTGGTTTTTTTCTGAAATGCTCTAGCTTTATTATTTACATTGCCAACTATCACTTTATTTTTCCTTTTACAGGCTTATTAATAATTTTGGTTTTTTTCTGGCTATCTTCCACCCTTTTATTATTTTTGTTATGAAAATATCTGTTTTCATTCAATATCTGTTTTCCTCACAAGTGTGAAAATCTGAAATTTAAAGAAACTGGAACAGGTAGGAAAAATTAGTAAATAGGGCTATGACTGTCAACTCAGTAAATCTGACAGTATTTGGTATGTAGTGCTGAATCAAAGAATTGTAGACATGTATAGCACTCTGAAAAGTACAGGAGTCTCTTAGGACAATCAATCAACTTGGATATTTTCCTCAGACAAGAGATCTGGGTGGTTACTTCAAGGAATATGCCCCTTCAGAGGATCAAAATCTAAGGGAATACCTGGTAATAACTATTATAGCTGTTTTGTAACTACAGGCCAATGGAGGAAGAAACTGGGTACGTTTTCAATGTTACAAGGCAGTAAAAACACTTTTTAACTAAGCTATAACAATCGAACAAAAGTCCAGAAAATAATTTCTGAGTGTAAGGGATCATTAAAAGAATTATAAGCAATACTGGTGTATCTATATACTGGTGTATCTATAGAAGTGTTTTAAATCACTGGGACAAATTTGCATTTTCTTATTGCTTTCAGTTCCAGAACCTTGCAGAATATCTACACCTGCAAAAAGTTAAACACTGTGCTGTGTTTTCTCTATGAAACACTATTTTGTGCTGTATTAAGTTGTGTCCTCAGGGCTTACTCCAAAGCCAACAGTCTATTTTCCATTAGTTTTAGTATGTTTTCCAATGAGATCCTTCAACTGTAAACCAGCTAGGGCTCTGTTCCATTATTCAGCAATACCACAGTTTAAATGAAAGCAGGGAAATACAATATTAATGGTTTCAAACACTTCAGATTTCTGAATGTTGTCCTTGATAAACATACAGAGCACAACACTCCGAAAAAGTGATCACTAGAAGCAAAGACTTTGCCCTAGAATTCTACATTTGATTACAAAATTCATGCATATCAAAGACAGAGGAACCCTCACAGAAAGAAAATGTGCAGCGTTTTTCATTCTTGATGCAATGGCCTTTCATTCTCCAGCTATTAGAATTATTATTATTACAAAGAGTTTTGAAAGTCTTTTGCAATGCTTTTGATACTCTAAATTCAAGAACCTCAAGGTTTGCCCTCCAGTACTAGGTTTTTAGCATTTTGTGAACAGTTCTCAATATTTTAGAACTTCCAAATATGCAAGTCACAGTTTTTGTCTTAGAAAAGGAAAAAAAGACAGAGAGGAATCCCTACCACATTAATTACTAACAAGAGGTCATAACATTAAATACAGCAATAATGACAGCAAATTCAAGTTTTATCTCATAGAGTTAGCACTCATAGATCATACAACATCCCCAGTAGAAAAGGACATATCCTCAGAGTAGTTAGCAGAAATAAACAAGGCTTCTTAAAAATGCTGGTCAATACCTTTATTCAAATCTATAAGATTTTACATTTCCTTATTTGAAAAAAAAAAAACCACTATAAGTAAGAACTGAACAGCAACCAGCAAAAATCACCCCTCAAAGAACCAAGATGCTGCAAGCTCTTCTGGTCACAAGTATTTTGCTGCTGTGCAGGGTGGATTATTTCAGGTCTTGCTGAGTTCAAGCAATCAGCAGATGTACACATAACATCTTTCCCCAGGTAACAAGTATTTATTTTCCTTGTGTGAAGATATTTTCTGATTGTACTTTATTTTAGTTTTAGTCCTCCTGTATCTACCGGGAAACATGGACAATTTGCTAATTTTTTTTTTTTTAGAATCCTTGCTAGGCTTCATCAAAATCTCCCCATATTTAAGGAATTTGCTGGCTGGCCTATGTTGACATCTATTTCAGTGACTCACATTGTCACAATTTCTGCCTTCTGTCACTGAAAAGACTCACCAGATGAGTTGTGCAAAAAATTTTGAAATCCCTTCTGTAGTTTTCTTCCAGAGGTGGCAAACCATCACAATACAGCAAAACTTACATACAAATAACTATTTTAAGTAATGCTTCAAACAGGTTTCAATGTTCTCAAGTTCTAAAAATTTAAAAATTTTTCATTTTTTAGCTTTGCTGGCTAAACTTAATTCTTTATCTACTTGCACTGGTATTGTCCAGAGATGAAGGTCTGATGGGTGGAATGGGGAACATTAATTTGCTTAAGAATTCATAGTTCAGCACTGAAATTCACAAGTCTCCTAATACTGCCGTCTTCCTATACGCACTCTCGCAGCATCTTCTCACAAACTGTATACTTCCAAATCTGCCTTCCATATTTTTAGCAATTTTATTTTCATTTCACAATACACAGTAAGCTTAATTTTGTCAACTACCAGTTTTCATTATAGTTCATGCCCAGCTTGTGTATACTCCACACTTGTCAAAAACACGATGCTGTTACTCTAGTTCCCATTAGCATAACACATAATTTCTAGTTCTATTTTTTTTTTACTGAAATAAGCCAAAAATTACAACATGGTACATGTAGAAAGATTTATCCAAATGCATATTTATAGGATGTTCATTCAAAAAAATCTCAGTTGTGGGAACAAAATACTGGTTTTCAGGTTTTTATGTTTTTTGGGAAACACTCTATAATCAGTTTCGCTTCGTTTTGACGCAACAATAAAAAAGTTTCTGAAATAATTGAGTTGTTCAAAAGAGATTTGGCAAATTTAAGCAAAATTCTAACTTTACTTTGATAAAGGTGACATGTATCTGTACATTCTAAAGAGTAACAGTTTGTGGCTTTATGCAACAAAATGTTTTCCTACAAGACAATGATTCCCAGCAAGCAGGGATTCTTCTGATTCTCGTCTGACTTTTGAAATTCCAGTTCAAAGGATCTTAAGATGAATGCAAAACAACCAAGATAAAAGAAGATACAACTAATCTTGCAGATACCAAGGCTTCCATAAAAGATATAAAATATATGCTAAAAACCAGAGACTGACTATACATGTAATAAAACTTAGACTACACAAAGAAATATATGGCAATAAATATTTGGCAGTTCTCTAAAAATAAATCAGCACAACTTTTCAGAAGTATGCTTAATTACTTTTTAACTTGTTTTGTTTTCTCCAAAGCACGTCTGGCTCTCAGTATGTGGAATTACTGAAATGTGGATCCAATTGAAATCACTCCCTCTTTATGTTTTCCCCTAATTACTCTTTCATTTAAAAGTCTTAAAAGTGTGTGCTCTTTTTACTCTTTTATTTCCAAGTTCATCTTAATTAGATGCCATTGCCAGCTTCAGTGCAAAAACACTTCTGTCCAGTTCTGATCAACTCTATATCTTGTCCAAATAAACTAAAGGAATAGTTAAAAAGCCCAATGAAATTTGCCTACATGATGGTATTTGGAGAAGTTGGAAGTAGAAAGTGAATGACAACTGAAATACTCAACATATATACCTAAACAATTCCATCAAACCATAATGAAACTAATATTTGAAAAGCTTTATTATTTTGAAAATAAATGAAATCAAGAATATGAACTGAACTTCAATATTTTTTTCCATTTGTTAATAAAATCATGTTCTCTAAATGAAAACCTGAATCAAGCATCTAAATATACCTTGGTGAATCTATTTACGTGCACTGATTCTAATAATGTTTTTAAAGAGACAGTGTGAGACAGTTTCCAATATTGCAGTGATGCTTTATGTCAACTTAGGTGTTTATGAAAAAATATTTTTCAATTATAATAGGTCAAACCCTTAATTTTTTTTTAAATCACAATTGAAAGATATCCTATACATTCATTATTTTACAATATAAAAATAAAATTACATTAATACTCAAAAAGCAAAAGGGACACAGTCAGTTAACAGTAATACTCTGAAGGAAAAACATCAAGCAATTCTAGGAGAAAGCATATATATTTATTCTACAGGATAACTGTGAACTACAGGTTTTGTTCTGAATTTTATTTCAGTAAAGACAACTACAAAGGGTGTTCTCTGATGACCTGAATCTTTAAAGCAATCTCCAACCACTTAAAAAAACCAAGACACTGCATCCTTCATTTACAACCCTGAAAATAGTACTTTGTTATGAACTTTTATAAGGTCAAGTGTGATGCTAGAAAAAAAAGCTAAAATTAAATACAATTCACCGGACCTTGCAAAATTTATTTAATTTACTGTAGAGGAAAACCAACATGTTTTCTAAAAGAATGTCATTCACTGAACAGCATCAAGCCTGTTGGAGGGCAATATAATCACCATGAAATACAAAGTACAACTGATCAACAAGCAGCACTGACTGTCAGGCTACAATTGTTACTAACTTTTCAATCACTACTTTTCATTACTAATTATTACTGTAGGTAATACAGTAATAAAATGCAGGTAATAAAAACTCTTTCCTGACAAATGAATTCCTAAGTAGATAGGATCTCTTTAAACACTATTGTCTAGTCAGCATATGATTTCCATACAAAGGTACTAAAACTGCATGTGATCAGAATCATTCGTCAGTATGGTTTGGTGCATCTTATGCAGAAAAAGTGCCTGAAAAATTGTCTACAGTCTTACTGTGAACATATTGCATAAGGTTACACACTGCAAACTAGAACTAACTGGCACATTTTGGAAAAGGAAGCAAGACCTAAGGGTCTAGGAATTGAAAGCAGCTGAAAACTGGCTGAACCAACTGAGCTCTTTGGGCTAGAAAAGGGGCTAGGGCAGAAAGCACTTATGCTGACTTGAATATAATTCTTGCTGGAGTGCTCACCACTAATCAGATATTGTCTGCCTTTGAACCTGTTAAAAGGCAGAACAAAATGAAGAAAAGGGAGCTTTATCCATTCAAGATACCTCACATACTTTTAATATACACATATTTTTAATATTTCACCTTGATTACACATGGTGAAAACAAGCGCTGGTGAAAATGAAAACTGAGTAGTGGGCTGTGCTACCGAGGTACAAAGAATGTACTCCTGGTCCCCAAACTTGTGAATATTAAAACAATCATACTGGTTTTGCTTTTGCTTTTCCCTCCCAAATGTCTCAGAAGTTTGTAATTTGTTTCTTTATGATTAGCATAGCTATTCAATATCCAAATATACTTGAAATGAGATTTCAAGTTGAAATCCTCTTACCCGGGAAGCTGTTGATTAATAACTACTGGGAAAAGACATGGCAAACTTTTTGATCTGGATTACGTGTTAAAGCACCTAATAGCTAACTGAAGGAGATTTTCACAGTCAAGGGAAAAAGGAATGCTGTGTGGCTTTTCTCTCTCAGTGCCCAGAATGAAGTTAAAATTTCAGGAAAGACAAAGAGATCACAAATGTTTATGTAAAAATAAGAAACAGCTAAGAATACATACAAAAATAGAAAAATGTATTAAACCTTTAATACATTCACTTATTTAAATCAGTTAGTTTTACAGTAATATCAACTTTTATGCTGATTTCAAAAGAAAAATATACACGTGTGCTGCTACTGACTGTGCAAACCCCTGTAACTGCAGCATAAACCAAATAACTTGTTAGAACTACTCATTACAGTAAGCAATGTCATAGCCTGACATCAAGGAACCTCTGTTGGCCAAATATTCTTCCCATTTCCCACAGAGAAAGAACTTTCAGTATATTTTAATAGGTCATTTAATAAAAGTCTTAGATTTAAAGAGAATTACCTATTAAAGACATTCTTTTAAACAGTATAACTTTGAATTTCAGTTTCTGTATTTTGAAGCACAAATAAGACATTTAAACAAATTTATTTACCTTAAGGTCTGAATTTACTGAATGCAAAGACTGCACTACCTCGCAGAAGACTGCAGTAGACTTCATTTAAGGAGAGAAGTTTAATCATGTTATAAATATGACAACAGTTTCAAATGATCTTATTAAGCACATTTAGTATTTAATAGAAATTTTGTCAACAATGAAAGGGGATGCTATAGGCAACACATTATCCCAGAGTTTATCAGAGCATTTCCATGGAGGATTAGTAAGGAAAGGCATTAAATCTTCTATTTACAGTTGTTAAATCCATTACTGATTTTAACCTGAATAACTCTGAAATAGCTGAGAAGTTCTGTACAAAAGCATAAAACCTCTTTTAGTAGTTCCTTGAAGAAAAACATCAGCACCCCTGTCAGCTGTATTTGCAACCTCAGAGATCATTCTAGAAAAAGGTTTGCTAACCCATTTTTCTTCTAGGAGATCCATTACTAATGCAGTGCAGCTTCTGGAAGTAGAACAAATATTCATGAGGTGGCTTTCCAGTGATAAACAGGATGAAACTAAGCATTGTTGCATATCAAGTTGACACTCATGATAGATAAAACAGAATATATGATCAAGCCCATAGATCAGTGGGGGGGAAAAGTCCATTTTATTTTTTCACAGGATAGCAGAAGACTGTTACTTGTTACATCAGTGCTGTACTATCAGAGTCTGAGAGACAAGAAGTCTGAAATCCCTGGATAAGAGACTGATTTTCAGAAATATAGTTGATAACAGAATTCAATCTGTACCACATATTTTATATATTCTGAATCATAATAAAAACACTAGAAAATTCCAGCAGTCTGTAAACAATACACAGGACTACATAGAGCATCAAGCTGAAAAGAGAACTACAAACTTAACGCTGTGCAAATACAATTTCTAGAATGACACATAAAAAAGTAACTATTATAATAACAAAAATATACGTCAAACTTCAAGCAGTTTTCCTTTTCAAAGGTCTGGAAAAGCAACAGCAAAAAGAAATTTACTGTTTCTGTCAACTTTTTATTTCAGTTTACAACAGGTAACACTTAACTTTAATATCTAGGAATACTGCTAAAAAACCTGAAGGCAATATTTTTCTATTGCTTACAATATATGCCTCTGTAAAAAGACCTCCCCAAAATCAAAGTGTCCATCAGAATAACAATGCTAAATTCCGGAGCTCAGGATTCATTAAAACAGTGGAATCGCTGTATACAGAACACATTTTTCTGTAACACCTGAATTGTTAGCACCACATCTTATTGTGAATTTTGTCTCTGACCTTCAACCAGGACTACTGAATAAAATATCCCATGGAAGAAATACAGAGTGTTTCACTTCCTTCTCTGAGAGACAATTAGCAAATATTTTTCAAAAGTCAAAAATATAGTAATTATAAAACAAATAGGAAACTTCAATATATGTTTGACATTTATTACAGCCTAATGTATTTGAATACATATCTTCATTTTATTTTCATCATTTTTAATGGCATATCAAATATTAGATATGCTATTAACAAAATAAAAATAAAATGAGGATTGCTCTGAAATAATTAAATGTCTGGCAAATTATTACACACTAAATATTTGATGAATGCTCTCTAAAAATTAATTTCTAATAGTTTAAAAATGTTTGACAGATAATTAAGAGGATTAGTAATTGCTTTTGGATTTTTAAGGCCAGTAAAGGATACAATGCTTTTAACTATTCTATTTTTTCAGTTCATCCTGTGAGGTAGCCTTTACTTCCACTTGCTGTGTCCAGACTAGAACATGCATGATTTGAGTATTATTTATTCTTGTAAGTATTATACTGGATTTCAGATGATTCAAAGTATGTTATTCAGCCATTACAGCAAAAACTGCATCCAGAATACAAAATAAGGACTGTATTACATTATCAAGACTGTTCTCTGCCAGGTATTGCTGAATTTCATGTCAAATGAAATGGCAAGACTGAATGGCCTGTAGTCTGATAAATTTGGGAACAGTGCCAATAAACATCCATTTATACAAGATAGCTCTTGTCAGACAAACATGATATTATCATTATGAAGCTTAGATTAATCACTCGGCATCACACAGCACTGATATAATACAGTCAAACTTCTGTCAGAAATTTCATTTATATGATGCAGCATTGAGAATTAAGTACTATATAAAATTAATTTCATTAATTAAAGAGATTAAAATCCGGCAATGATGATTGAAGAAATTAATTCTATATAGGAACTTTCACATGACAGAATGTCAATGTCTTCAGAGATCCAGTCTGACCTATGGATATTTAATATTTGTACCAGTGATCAAAAATTTAAAATATGAACATGCTGATTAAAGGTACAGTTTGGAAATAGAAACACTCTGAAGGAATGGTAAGTGCTTGCAAGGACAGATCAGTTCCACACCACCACTTGTCTCACCTACAGATGAACTTGGAGGTTTCAGGAACAAAGAAACCAGGTCATGTTTGGAGAATGGATTTTAAAAAGAACCTAGAAAAGCTCTTAAAAGTCATGTTTTATCATGTTAATACTCAACCTATTGCATAAAATGTATCTGATTTATGGTGTAAGGTGCAAGAACTTCTGTGCCAGGTCAGACACACAGTCTGTCTAGAGGAATAGTTCCTTTGAACAGCAAATGCCTAAGAAAGAGGAGTGTGAATGCTCTTCCCAGTATAATCTCTTGGCCACTCTAAGTGTGCCACTAAAAGACTTTCTGAGTAGCTTGATATACCTCTAACAACAATAATTTGCTATTTAAATGAATAAAAACTTTCTCAGGGAAAAAAATTAAGTCATGAAGAGAACTAGCATAAGATCCTGGGTCTAAAGCATAAGGCAGGCCAATTCAGACATGAAGAATTACACATGTCAAGGCTATAAACATTTTAGAAATTGTTACTGGAGCTCAAACAGAATTTTGTGCCTTGCTCAATTCCCTACATCACATTATAAACATTTCACAACAGCTGGTCCTTCTTGTACACAAAAACTATGAATCCATTAGTGTGTCCCTGCAGTATTTCTACAACTCCGACTTGCTCTGTTTAGAACTACAGTTGTCTGCAATAACGTTTTCTTTTTTTTTTTTAACAGCTGTAATGGTAGAAAACTGTACAGATACAATTCCTGATGACAGTCACTTAAGCCTGTAAATGTAGGCTCTGTATGTACACCTATGTGGTACTGAAGTTTGTACCTTAGCCAGTAAACCTCTCCAGCACTAGAATTACCATTGAAGGAGAAAACTTCAACACTTTCAGGCTACCTGAATGTAGCACTGTTCTTGATTCAGGCACTGCTATTCCAGCCTCTGGTGTTTAATTCCAGGATGGGTTATTGGAAATTTCTTATTTATTGATGTTTTTTTAGTTATTAGTTCTGGATAGTTCTTCATGAGTTGCTGGATTTGGTGAGAGGAATAAGAAATCACATTTATACACTGCTATGCAATCAGTTAGATTGCATAACAGAAACTGAGGAAAACTGAGGAAAAAAAATCAACTTCTTTATACCTATCTTGACTTCACTGTGCCTTGTGTCTTTCTTTATCTGTTACACTTTGAAATCATTAAAAATATTAGTGCTGAAAGTTCCTGTGACAAAATGAATGATGGTAAAACCCTTTGGTAAGATGCACATACATTACTGCTCTCAATATAGCTATTTCTGTTGGAAATATTTACTGCTAAGAAAGAAAAAGAAAATTTAGATTGAACAGTAATAGTTTTAATAACAACCCACCACATGCTCTAATCACTGAAATCTTTGGTGAACTCATAAGTCTTCATATGTAAGAGCCTTAATTGCTCAGAGAAATGTTGCTAGCATATTACTCATTTTATGATTATTGATGGCTGTTTATGCACAGTTGCTGCCTTGGCAGACTATATATCTTATTTGATTAGTATCTTTATTGTGCTAACTGTATATAAATAAAAATATGCTTCAAAGATACATGCTGTGACATAATTATTTCAGTACAGTATATTTACATTAGTTTAAACAGCAAGTTTCTGGTGAATAGAGAACACAAATTCCCTCAATATCTTGAAAACTCCTTTTGTAGACAATAGGAATTAGGTAACAGAGCCAGAATCAACAAAATACTTGATTTTTACTGTAAATAAAATTAATATAATTTAGCTTTGTTTGTTGAATGGATCCTCAAAGAGAACAAATGGAAGCATGTTGGGAAAATCTATGGGGGGTGTTTTGCTATTGATTTCAGTATGACTAGGCCTTCACTGTATTTTTAGTATTTCCATTACTGATTTGTTTATGAGTGACAGTGAAAGAACCCTTAAGTACACTGCAGTATCTAATTTCTGCAAAATACTAACAACAGCAATAAAAAAAAAAAATTTCCCCAACATCTAGATCATACTTACATGCACAAGAAGTAAAATAATCTGAATTTACACTCGTAATATGTGCATATGGCATATACTGATCACTGGAAGAATTTAAAGAGTTCTTCTGTCTCTTCATAGCTATTGCAAGACTCAAGACAGACACAAAAAGGATATGCGATCCTTGCTTGAGGACAAAATTCCCTCTCATTCATTGCTATATGTTGTGCTTTAGGGATGATACTCCCCAGTTTACTGTTCCCCACTGAGAGTCTCCAAACCATGCACTGCTTGCTTCTCCCCCTCCCACAGCATCCCCTTGCACTGGAGAGCAGAATTGGAGGCACAAAAGGTGAAGATCATGGGTTGACATAAGAACAATTTACTGGAAACAGCAATAAGGGAAGAAAACAAACAGTAACAGCAACAACACTAATGACACAGGGTACAAGAAAGAGGGGAACAATTCATGTGTGATTGCTGGAACTGGTGTTAATTACCACAGTACTCTGCTGCACCTCTATGACCAGAAGGAACCTCTTCTCCCCAGAAGACACTCCCTTCCCCTTGCTCCCAGCAATGATGTGAGTTGGTACTGAATAACCTCCAGGTCCCTCTTGGCTACTGAAAAAATTAAGCCAATCCTGTCTGGAGCCAGGACACTCTGGTCTTCACACCTCTTCCTTCTTATCTGGTTATAAATTTCTTTTGTTATTCACAGTCACATGTCTTGTTCTTGCTTTCCCAAACAATCATCATCAGCTTGGTTTCTAAGTGCATTTTACCTCATCTTCCACACTCTTTCTAAGTACTGATTTAGAAGAATTTTTAAAATTCTATTGGGAAAGATTCCATAATTTTGCACATTACATTTTCATGCCTCAAGTTTCTCTGTAGGAACACTTGGAAGTGTGTACCATTAGTACTGATCTTGTCTACAGCTTTTCCTGAAAAGGGATGATGCTTACATTTTCATTTTAAAAGAGTAGTATTCCCACACAAGAATTCAAATTCTCTTGGGAGTTTGCTTAGAATAACAAGTACGTTTCACATGAACCTATATAGTGACTATATTTTACTTGCATTTTTTATGAATAGCATGTAAAGCTTACAATTTAAGTGCTCGCTTTCATTTACCTCTCCCTTTCCCAGTTTCTTCCTCACTTCCTGAATCATGACGCCAAGTCATCACTGTTTTGAGTGAAGGTGAACACCTCCCTGTTCAAGCCATTTATTCAGTGTAAAAACAGAGATATTTGTCTGCTTCATGGCAGCTCCCCAGCAGATTACTGTGTAATTCTCTAAATAAGCCAAAGACTGCTCTCCCAAAGTCCTAAGTCTCACTGTTTACCATCACAACCTTCCTCTGAATACTGAGCTCAATCACACAATGAAATTTGCCATTCATGGAAATGCCTGCTGCCAATTCTTGAGCAGCAAAGTAGGGGCCTGGTTGGACTCAAAAGCAGTCTCTAAGTGTAGCTTATGAACCTCATGGGTGGCCTGAATAATGTCACTATCCCAGATAATGGTTGAAAATGAAGTGGGGAGACTTCTGCAAGTATCCACTAGTAAGTTACAACCACTATATCTGCCTGGACAGATAATCCACAACAGATCTCCACCAGAACCTCCCTGTCCCTTCCTTCCTGCTCCAACCTTGAAGAGACAGGAGCTGCACATGTCCAGTTTCACTGTGGGGCTCTGCACAGTCAAAGATTAATCTAGCACAGAACACAATTCCCTCTCCTCCACTTCCCTGTCTGTGCTTTCCAGTTCAGTGCATTACCTCGAAATCTACTGCTATATTCACATGTAATAAGCATTACAGCACATCAAACCACATTCGTATCACACATATTCCAAATAGGTTTAGAACTTTTCTCTGTGACATTTTTGTGGTTTCCTTCAACACAGGAATATGCTTTCTAATTAATTTAATCTTATTTAATTAATTAATGAAAAGTAAAACTAAAGATACAGGTGTTGTTTTCACTGACAGACACAGTGAGTTGGATGAATACTTCTTTGACAGATATCTTACAAAATATGCACTGCTGAAATCAGCATAAAATTTTCCTTAATTTCTTTAGCAATAATTCTGACTGTCTAAATAAATCCTAGTATTTTCAATAGCTTGATTTTTCTCTTGTATTGCCATTAAAAATGAACATTATTTTTAATAAGTGAAGAGTTTCATGCTTTTTTCTAAGAAGTCTAATGAAAAAAAGTTCAGCATTAATTAGTATTATAGTATGTCGGAGTTCAGAGCATCCCTTTGGCTGCCCCGGATGCCTCGAAACCCTGGCAGGGGGCTCAGGGACCTTGGCAAGAAGTCAAACACACCTGTGGCTTCGATTTTAGCCATGGGAGAAGCTGCCAACCTTGTATGAGGAAGCCAAAAGGGTTCGAGTAGTGTAATAGGGGAATTGACACAGGGTGGAAAATTAGAATTTGGGGTTTTTTTAGAATGTAATTCAGGGGTACAAGATGGAGGAATCTGGGCGTGCCCTAGCCTTTTCTTCCTTCTTCTTGTCCTCCACGTCTTGGTGTGATAGTGACACTTTTCTATTGGTCTAGGATAGGGACAGACTGTCCAACATAGATTTTAGGTATTGGTACGGGAACTGTAAACATGGTACACATAATTTTGAGTATATAATGTGGGAGACGTCCCGGGCTCGCAGCAGACTGCCATGGCTTCTCTACTAGCCGGACCTTGGCAGGTCACAGAGAAACCATTATAGATAAGAAAAAATAAACAACCTTGAGAACTTGGCTTTGCGCATTCCAGACCTTTTCTTTGGCTGCTAGGGAAAAAAGGACTTTCACACTGTTGGGGTCTTGCCAGCAGACCCTGACAATACTAGAAACATGGGGTCTTCAAGTTCAGGTTTGACGTTATTTTTATAATACAGCAGATACTAGTATCTGCTAGAAAAAGAGGGGCTTTTAAATATGCTATCTTATGAAATATAATGATATCAACTTATAAGAGCATAGTCTTAAAATTTTTATTATAGAACATAATTTATCCTGATTTCTCTACATTTCAGAAATCTGATTCTACCAACTGTAACATCTATGCTCCATTCATAATTACTAAGATTGAATGAATCTCTTCACATTGTCTTCAGAAGTATATAGTAAAGTAACATATTTATTAGAACTAGCAACAGACACAAGGACCTAAAACCCTGAGAAGATTGTAATTCACAGGTCCAAAATACTGAAGAGTTTATAGATATATTTGCCAGTGCAAGAAGGCATCTCCCATATGTATTAAAACTTTTACAGTAAGTATCTCCTCTATGTTCATGGGGAGAAATCAATTGTGAAAAGAGAAAGAACCTTATTTTTCAAGGGATGTTAAAAAGACACTGTTAACTCTAATCTTTAGACTTCAGTTGATATCACCAAATATAAATGCCACACACAGCATAGAATTAAGAATTGTTATGGAAATATTCCTTCAGCAGATATAATGGCATATTCCTTGAAACTGATGGTTTAGAGTCTTCCTTAGCTGCAAACATGAAGGTTACTGTCAAGTAGTGCAAGTTGCATAAAACACAATTATCAGCTTTATCTTAACAAACTGAAAATAACAAGAATTTGTTCTTCCTTTACTATTAGTCCTTCTGTTCCCCTATTCACTTCAGCAACCTCATATGACTTTTCAAAGCAAAATCTTCCCAGAAGCTCAAAAATGCTGCATCTATTCCCATGCTGGACTGTCTTGTAAAAAAATATCAATTCCAAGACTGAAAAGACTACCAGTGTAAATTATCCACTTACCTGTTTTTCAGCTTGTCCATATTCTGATCCTTGGGGTGACAAGAAGTGACAAATATGACCATTGTTTTTTGCTTTTTCTCGAAGAGCCATAGCAGTTCGTACTGTAGCATTTCTAGCATGAACAAACACCATCACCTTTAGACAGAAAGAAACAGGGCCAATGAGAAATTAAAAAAAAAGGTTTAATCAAATAATGAAAATGCTTTAATTAAAAAATATTCCCTGTGGGAATAACAAAAACTAGTTAATACATGACATACTGAAGAAAACTAATGCCACTCAAAGGCAATTAAAGGAGGATCCTGCCTACATTGTATTGAATCTTTTCAAAGAGCTTTTGAGAAGATTGCATTTTTAAAAAATTCTTAAGTCTTTAAAAATAGGGAACAATTGTTGGCCATAAATAGTTCATCTTCACAAAGTACTGAGATTAACATTGATGTAAAGAGTTGTGTTTGACACATCCTAAATGATCTGGAAACAAATACTGGGCTGATAAACATTCTGATGCTACAACTTGGCTATGTGAGAAAAGAACAACCAATCAAACAGAAGAGGACTACTTCACAGTTAAAAGCCCACAGGAATATTACCACTGTTAACAGCAGGATCACTAATGCAATACTCAAAAGCCATGAAAACACTAATCAAATTGTTTGAGAGAAATGTTTTTACTTTTTTTTTCATGCTGTTGAGAATGTCAAGAGATCTCAAAAAAGAGTTGGAGTCTTTTAGCTAAAAACAACTAAAATATTCCTTTCTGATTACTGCCTGCCATAATATATGTCTAGAAACAACCCTGTGGGCTTTAGAAACTTTGATAGTCAGAGGCACTCAGTATACACGCTTCAGGAAATGGAATGAGACAGATGGATTTGGACCACATTGAGTTCCCTTTCTCTCCTGCTTATTAAACTCAATAAATTTCAATAAATCCATCAAGTATAAAAAGAAAAATCACACGTTTCTGCTTTTAGTTAGCAGAGGCTTGGAATAAAACTTCAGTTATGATTTGTAAAGCTTCTGCCTACATGTATGACAATCTTTGACACCACAGCAATCATTCATTCATTAAGACCTTACTTAGTATGAAGACAATAACTAAGAAACAAGCATTGTGTAACTGCCCTCTACCCAGAAGCCGTCCTACAATTCTTAGAGACATTTAATTTTCAGATGTGCAGCACTTTTCTTTGATATTTATCTGCCACTTGTTTAATAACGTACAGCTGAATTCATTGGTTTTTATGTATTAAATGATCACATATCAACACCTGAAAAAATTTAAAGTGGTTGCAAAATTGTTGAGCAAAAAAAAGAACTTTTCAGACAGACAACAATCTCTGTACATTCTGTTACATCTTGTAATCTCTGTACATCAAAACATGCTTTTAAAGAACCAGCCCTAGCTAAGAATTGACATATAACACCTTGTTGGATGTTTTTTTCCCAATGAAATCAGTAAACATTCATCAAATATACTGCAAGACAGCAATATAGTCTTAGGAGGGTTAATTTAGCCTGTCCTAACTGTGTCAGAGAATATTATATTTCAGTGGCAAAATCTCTGTGCATTACATTATGCAAATAAGTTAGGAAAAGTAATTTAGAATAGAGAGAAGTGGTTCCACAGTTACAAGCTGTGTAATTAGATCTGTACTCTGCAGTTCAAAGCCAGCTCTGGTGTATATAGCCCTAGTGCTGAAAGCGTCTGCTGCTGCTCTCCTGAAACCAAAGCTTTTAAATAATAAAAAATACACAAGAAACGAGAAAGCAAATGTCTCTAGCTAGGTTACCTAGTCAGAATTTTCACAAAGTATAAAACAAATCAAATCTTTTACTGAAAACTTTGTTTAAAATTCACAGTAGGAACTGCTTGCATTCCCCAAAGAGTTGCATATTCCAGGTTTTAACCTTTATGAAACATGTTAGTGCATCACCAAAGCACAGAGAAGTGTGCTATTATTACTAAAAATGTATAATCAGGTACTTGAAACACCTTGAAATACATTTCTTCTGCCTTGGACAGCAAAGATGCTTGGATTAACTTTTCCCACTGGAAAATACATATCTCAAACTGATATTCTCTATGATAGTCTTAAA
Organism: Vidua chalybeata; assembly: GCF_026979565.1. Lineage (NCBI taxonomy): Eukaryota > Metazoa > Chordata > Aves > Passeriformes > Viduidae > Vidua > Vidua chalybeata. Next base: position 72,397,175 of record NC_071532.1, on the reverse strand, counting down.
ACGTTTCATCATTTTTCTGGGGAAACATGCTGACTCTTTCAGTCCTCTTTCCATCTTCCTATTAAAAGTGCTAGTCACTTGAATGCTTAAGTTCAGCAATTCTCTTACTGAACACCTCTCCTTGATGAGAGAAGGCCTAGGTTTTTCCAGCCACTTTGCAACATACCTTTCAAAGAAACTAAGGCTAAAGAATGAATTTATTTAATTCAATGCTGATATTAATTATGTGGTAAAGAAACAAGCATCTATATTTTAGTCTCAAGACACTGTTTGGCTTCACACAGCTAAATCCATATAACATGTTCTTTTATGGGGTTCTTGATCTGAGTATTACTTCTATTGAAAATGAACAATTAGGGATACTGATCAACAGATTAATCTGTCCAAACATTTTCTCTCTTAAGGTCAGCAGGAAAACTCCTCCAAGTATTTTACAAAACTCAATTCCTACAAAGGTTTCAACACTTTTCCCCAAGGACTGCTAATGGCACCTATTTATGTTAAAAACATCTCCCTCCACATCATTAAAAGGAACCACATTACAGACTAAGTAAAACTCACTCACATGTAGCCTAATTCTAAAGAGTAATAAAAGTGCTTTTCTCTCATGCTGTGATTTCTCCCTAACTGCCAAGATACAATTCAAAATTGCAATGCCCAACATTTACAGAATGAAGAGTATATTACATCCAAAATATACATGAAAACAACACACAGAGCTCACTAATGGCTCTTGATCAAAAATGATGCTAAATCAGGATATCTTAGATTATCAGATCTAACTGATTGCATAGCAGTGTATAAATGTGATTTCTTATTCCTCTCACCAAATCCAGCAACTCATGAAGAACTATCCAGAACTAATAACTAAAAAAACATCAATAAATAAGAAATTTCAAAAGTTGACCTATACTAAAGCTTAAAAAGTTTAACATAGATATCTTATTTTTGCTTTAGCAGATTTTTGTATTTTGCATATTAAAGTTCTTCCTCATATTAAACAATACCATGGGAATGGAAAAAGCTGAACAGATTGTCACTTACAAAGGCAACAAGAGAATTTGAATTTACTTTCTAATTATTTTAATTAATGTTAGTACATCTTGTATTTAAAAGAAATATTGATATAATTTGCATGTGTACTAAGATCTTTTACTACAGAAACTGAAGGATTACTAAGCTGCCTAAAAACTTGTGCTAATGAGACATTTTTTATATCCTTCCTTTTCTACAAAAAATTCTTCCCAATTTAAAGGCAGACTGCATTTACTCATCACATAACATTAAATAATGTGGATTGGAATATATTAATTTTCATTCAAGGTTGAGAAGTCAAATAAAATTCAAGAGAAATGTTTAGGAAACTGTGCTGAAGAACAAAGCTGCACAATACTATACAATATTTTAATAGAACATATTAATTAATAACAAAGAAATATGTAATGTTTCATCAGCTAATCAAAAAAGTAAGGTGATATATTTTGAAGTCTTGATAGATTGCCATTAATCATTCTCTAAATTTTGATTTATTCACTCAAATAAATTACCTCTGATCATCCCTGTTTAAACAAAACCTAGGATTTTTCAAAACACACTATATAATCTCATAAAAAATCTAATATCACCATCTAACTACCCTTCTATTTTGATATACTAGGTTTTAAGGGGTAATAACTCGACTATGCAGATATTTTTACTATTGCAGTGTGCACTTGCTCATTTATTTATCTGCAATAATTGTACTGTTTAAAGAAATGTGCCCTATAATTTCAATTTCTGTATTTCTTTTAATGTGGAAATGTATATTTATTTAAAACGTGACTACCCTAGTGAATGTTTTATTGTACAGTCCCGTCTAATTTTTTTATTGCTTATGAATCACAGAATCTTTTAAGCTGGAAGAGAACTACAAGGATTAGCAAAGTCCTCCTCCTGGCCTGGCACAGGACAACTCCAAGAATCCCATCGTGTGCCCAAGAGCATTGTCCCCATTCTTTTTGAATTCTGTCAGGCTTGGTGCTGTGACCACTTCCCTGGGGAGTCTGTTCCAGTCCCCAAGCACTCCCTGGGTGAAGAACATTTTTCTAATAACCAACCTAAGTCTCCCCTGACTCATCTTCATGCCATTCATGAAACTATGTAAAGGGTTCTGGTAGGGACGTTATATTGGAAATTCTTTATTTTCTTCCTATTGGCCCTTCCTTCATTTTGCCTTGTGTGTTCTACATCTATCTGTAAAAAATGCTCTATTACACAAATTCTGAAATACTATCATATTTCTTATTCTTAATTTTCATTTCTCTTACAGTAAGGGTATGACTAAGGATAAGTCTTTGCTATGATCTTTCCCATTGGCCTCAGGGACTCTGGGATTCCTAGGCAAGTCTTACTAGCAAGACCAAGGCAAAGAGGACATTGAACAGCTCAGTGTTACAGATGTTTTATGTCACAAGGTTTGCTGCCCATTCAGTAAAGAGCCATCATTTTCCTTAGCTGCCTTGCGGCTGCTGCTGCTGTACTTGTGGAAGCCCCTCCTACTGCCCCTAATACACCTTGCTAGATTCACCTTCAGAGTTGGCTTTCCTAATCCTATTTCTGCATGCTTGGACAGTGGTTTTATATTACTCCTGGGTCTTCAGTCCTTACTTTACCCTCCTGACTGCTTCCTTATCATGTTTGTCAGGAGTTTCTTTCTCATCCACACTTGCCTTGGGCTGTTTGTTTGATTTTCTGCACATCAGTTCTTGAGCTTGGAAGATTTGATTCCTGAAAATCCCCTAGCTCTTCCAGATCACCTGTCACAGGACTCTTTCAAGATTTCTGAAAAGGACAAAGTGTTCTCATGCAGTCAGGACAGTGCAGCTTTTTGCCTCGTTCCCTCCATTAGAACCTTGAACTCCACCATCTCATGGTCACTGCAGCCAAAACACTTCCCAGCATTCAGATCCCCAACCTGTCTTTCTCTTCTTGTAATTATAAGGTACAGCACAGCATCAACCTTCATCAGCTCCTCAATCATCTGTGCTGGGAAATTGTCATCAATGCACTCCAGAAACTTACTGGATTGCTTTTCCTCTGCTGTGCTGTCTCTGGCAGATATTGTGGTGGTAAAGTCTCCCCAGAAGACCAGGGACTACAAACATGAAGCTTCTTCCAGTTGTCTGAAGAAGGCCTCATTTACTTTATTCCTGAGCAGTGTCTGTAGCAAAATCCCACAACAACATTGCTTATGTCTATCTACTGGTTAATCCTCCTCCTAAAGTCTCAGCTGGCTCACCATCCATCCCTAGGCAGAGCTCCAGGTATCCCTGCTGTGCTCCCACACACGTTTCTTGCTGCCCTAACCTTGACCTTGCTCTAGATTCTGTTTCCACCCATTGCAGCAATCAGTCATGTGAGGCATCACATCACATCTCTGATCTCAAGAACATCTTAGCTCGGCAATTAGGGATGCAAATCCCTAATTTCTCCCTTTTGTTCCATATGCTGCCTGTAGCACTGCACAGGCATTTCAGAGAGGCACTCAGCTATTCCCATATAAAACGTGACACTGTGTCCTCTGCCACTGTGTAAAACTGAAAGACATAGGGGTTTGCTGTCATTTCCAGGCTATGGATATATGGATGTGGATAAAACAGTTATGGACTTTAAGTGGCACTGAGCCTCTAGCATTAAAACAGGAAACTCCCATGACATCAAACTTTTACACTGGAGAACAGCCAGTGTTCATGCAGCAGCACTTATGGGAGGATGCTTCAAGTGAAAATTACTTGCCCACATGAAACTTCATGACTCTGCCTTTAAACAACAGTCATATACATCTTCCACTAAAGAAAACCTGTTTGAGAACACTATAATAGGATCTGTGCTATCTTCCATTTAGCCAAATATATTACAAATTGCAGAGGAAAAATGAATAGAGTGAAAATTAAAGCAGAGGGTGAATTAAAAATAAGACAAACAAACAATACTTCACTGACTTCTACAGGTAGTAGAAATTATTCTGAATGTTAATTGACAGGATAGAAATAGAAATAGCAATAACTATTCTTGTATAGAAAATTAAGCAAGAATAGCTAGTCTATTACTATGCAAATATATGTCATTAGGCAGTTAACAATTGCATTTTTGCAGATGCCAATGGACTTGAATGACAATTATTATTCAAAATTATAAGCAGCTTTTCACTGTATCTTTTTTTAGAAAAACAAGATCATGCAATAATTTGTTTCAAGCATTTCCCTTTGTCCTTTTTTGACACTAACTATTTTGACTTTGTATAACAAAATATGTTTCTATGGTATAATAAACTATATTTTCAACAAATATCACTCTAGATTAAGAGTTGTCATGTTCACCATGTCTCTTCTTATGTTTTCAAATCTGTACTCACATGTATAACATTCATAATACACAAAAATGACCCAGGAGTCAGTAGTCATAAGCAGATTCTCTTCAGCTTTACTAAAGGAGAGGAACATAGAAGATGCCGGAGAAATCTTTTTATCTATTCCCGTTACTTTTACTCTAAGCAAAAAAAGATTAAGAAAGTTGCCATGTTGCCAGTTACCATCTCTATCTTCTGGTTTCGGCAACATAAACCTACTAAACAATTAAAAGAACAGTCATGATTTTTTCATTTTTTATCAGTACTGATTTAAAGACAGACCTTTATCCAGATTTTTGCTCCTAATCAACAGGTTTTCTATATCACCCAAAAATAAAAAAACTGCTTTCAAGGACAAACAGTGTTTTTCATATGAAACGTAATAAGTTATGAACAACTTAAATGTTGAATTTATTGTTAATGGTAATAAACTGTGCTTGAACAAATTGAATCTCGTTCCTAAACCCACATGCTACATACCTAGTCCTTCTCAAAATATCCTTGCCTAAATAAGAGTATCATAAATACCTCATGATTAAAAGGCATGCAATTATCCAAATGCAATATATTTTGGAATCACCTTATCAGTAGGCACAAAGAAAACTCTCAACACCACAGAATTACACAAATGAGAAACTTCATAGTCTGAAAAGTGATTAGAAGTATAAAGTCAATTTCCTGATGCATCTTAGTGAAAATTTATTTTCCATCCTCATGGATTCCTCAAAATACTTTATTTTCCACAGCAACCTATGTTTCTGTGTATTTCTAATTGAAACCCACCAACATTACCATTGGATTCTCAGGTTACACCTGTTAAAAGACTGTGACAGGCATAAGGTCTTGGTGGACAATAGCTGCCTTGGTAATAATTTACAGATGTTTTGACAAAAATCAGGTTGTTTATTTACATACTTGATACTATCATGATAAATTAAGCACACAGATCCATTTCTTTCTGAACTACAGGGCAAGAATTTTCAAAAGCTTTGAACCACTGACAATGCTTAATGTATCTTTTGGAGTATAATTTAACCTTGCCATTACTGAATTGAAAAATAATGTGCAGCTGACAGAAATGAACAGACTTAACTTCCCACAATCTTCTAGATGAACATGCCATTCAATGGTCGGCAGTGTCATATCTGAGAAACAGCTTTTAACACAGAGCTACTAAAACTCATCATATATGGCTGCAAGACTGGTCAAGCTGCCTTTGCCACACTTGCAAGCAGTAAATCTGCAACTCAACACTTAGGTCATCCACAAGATGCCAACTGGCTCAGGATGTAACTATCAATTACTTCATTTAAATAAAATTTTAGGCTATGAAAAGTTGCTCATCTGGAATTAAATTTGATTTTTTTTTGTTTTAATGATTCAATGCAAATTCGTAATATCAGAAGAAGAATAATTCTAAATAGTAGCACTTGCTACCTTAGATGGCTGTAATTACCAATACTGACAACACTGTGTAGCTGTGCAAGACTGCAGACATAAACTGAACACCTCATGTACTAATAATTAATGAGAATATATTAAATTGGTGTTTCTGGTCTACATAAATTCATTGTGAACACCTGAGTACAAATATACAGACAAACTACTATATAAATACAAACATACATACAAAAATTAGCATGCTGCAGTGAAACATTGCCCACAAACATTTAGAAGGCTCCCTAATTGAAGAATTATGGGGTTTTATACACATAACTTATTATGGCATCCATTTCCAGCAATTTCCTCAGCTGTTCATAAAGGCAGCTGACAAGGTATATGTTGAAAATCAAATTAATTTGGCCAGAAAATATAGCGAAAAATAGTACATACATATCATTTGACAATAATATGAACCATCTGGTATAAAGCACTTTTTGATGTGCATGGCACATCAATATACTATTTTCAATTAAAGTAAGAAACAAAATTTCATTTATACAGGCATAAGATTATATTAACTATTATACCCTTAAAGTTGAAAAGGCAGTTATTGTGGAAATGAAGACCATAAATAAATGATGAAGAGGCAGAACATAAAAATAGTGCACCATCACTGAACCACTTTGTAATTTTGTTAAATCACATATAGAAGTAGGCCCTAATTGTACAAAAACTGCAAAAGAAAATGATCAAAAACCTCAATTCTTCATTTAATCAGCTGACAGAGAAATAACGTTTTAATCAGTCATAATTCAGTTATCCTGTCAGGTCACTTTACCTTTGTGTATTTTTGTGTATTTTTATTCATACATGTGCACACATGCGAATGTAGAAGCAATATATACACATATATATGCAAATAAGCTACACCAGATGATGAAAGAGAAACAATCTGTACAGATACAGAGGTACAAAAACTCAAGCTGAAATAAACTCTTTAAACTCTAAAATGAAAATCAAGAAAAAAACCCAATCTAGATGAAGAATACATGTTAATAAAATCTGTAACTTCTCAGACTTATTTGTCCAAAGCATGCTATAAACACTATTTCACCCAGGAAAAAAATACGAGGACAAGCTTAATTCTCAAGGTACTAAGTCCCAGAGAGACCTCTGAAAATAATATTGTTTTATTAAATCTTATCTCAAGACATGGCTATAAAAGCATTGTCAACAGCTCCAGTAACTAAGCTTATTAAACTTTTATCTTCACACGGCTTCTGCAGCCAAATAACAGCTGGAAAACTGATAATAAAGAAATTTAATCCATCATTTTTACAGATGAAATTAATACCTGTCAAATTCACTGCTGACAATTTAATATAATAGATTTAAATTAACAACTCTGTTTCTTTTTTAATTTAAGATAGTTCAGAAAAACAAGATGACACTTCTAAGTACTGCAAAGTTCAAGTCAATTGTTGTACATTGAGAACAATTACAGACAAAGTGAATGCTTTATGTGCAATATGCATCATAGAACCAGTTCTGACCACATAAGTTTAAGTACATTTTGCTTCTGATCTGAGACAACAAAAATCCTGATTTGAAAGAGTAAATATCAAAAATCTGTGCAAGGTGAGACTTAGAAATAATTCCAATTTTTTTTTTTAAATGTATCTCAAAATTATTTCCAATGAACTAAATGTGGACCAGTGTAAGACAACATTTTAATTAAGAACATAAATTATAATTAATAAAGCAATCTTGATCTCCAGAAAACTGCATAGTAACCACCCAATGAATACACTAATTAAAAGTGTTACAACTATATATGGCTCTATTCTGCACATTTGTTTAATTTTAAAAGATAGAAGGTAAAAGCTCGTGACAGGTAAATCAGATGCAGTTGAGACAATACTGCAAAAGCAGAAGAGAACACTATCCAGCAAAACCTAAAAAACTAGTTTAAATGAGAAAAGTAAAATCTCAGAAACCAACAATGTAATTCATAAAGCACTTTCTTCAAAAGGTTAAAAAAACTGAACTGAAATAAGCACAAAATGGGCAGATCGAAATCACCACTCACAGTGCCTCAACAAGAACAGATGGTTTGTATAAAGCTGTTCATTATTACTTTTCATCCACATTTTTCATCCCAGTAGTGAGATTTCTAGCATGTTAATTCAAAAAAGGGTTGTATCTCTACTGCTTTGCAGTTATTCTTTAGATAAGTGGAGCCATTGCTAACTTTGTACAATTTTTGTAATTTTTACTACTACTGCACTCCCTTTGTGATGTTATGTTAAGGCTTTCAGTATCATACAGCATTTCAAAAATCCAAGTTCTTTGCAACAGACAATTTGACATCTTTCCCCACTCGAAAAGCTGTTCCTTGCATAGCAAAACCACTTGTAAAGCCATGATGTCTCCTCAGGATTTATGTACTGACACCTTGAACCTCAATGTACTTATGTACTGACACCTTGAACCATAAAAGGCAAGGGAATGAGGACCACAGAAAGGTGTCAGAACTCCCACAGAACAGCCAGGTTTTGCTGTGAGCTGAAAACACCACGCTCAGTGAGAAAATGAACTTTGAAGGAAGCACAGAAAAAGCCGAGCCAGAAGGCACAGTCATGGATTGCCAAGTCCAACTCCTAGAGATTCCCTGAGTAGCAGAGCTAGTGAAAGCAAAGACACTGTCATGTCAGACTTGCACAGAAAAGTCTCAAAAGCAATGGGAAAACAGGAATTATTGTCTTAAAAAGGAAGAGGTTTCAGACGATGAGAGAATGCCAAAGGCACTCCAAGTAAAAACCTATCTTAAACAGACAAAATGGCAAAGGAGCAAAGTGCATTGGATATGGAACTAGGAATGAAATTTAGATACCTGTGACTGAAGATGAGTCACAGAGCATTGAAAGTCAGCAAAAAAAGCCATACAGGAAAATAAGGCGCAGAGAGAAAATGTAAGAGACCTGCTGAAACAACACCAAGGGCAAAGAAAACATAGGACTTGTTCTGGAGGTTAAAATAATATTAAAAAAAATCATTTTTAAGAAAAAAATAAGAAAATGGAGAATCAAAAGAGGTGCATAGCCCGGGGAGAGTGGCGAAAGAAGAGTTTTATGACTGCAGTTTGAGAAGGAACCTCCTTCAAAAACTTTCAAAGACTTCAACAACAACTCTTCTAATTGATAATACAGTAAATTTAAGGGATTTTTTACTAGAAAGAATTTCAGACCAAAAAAAAAAGAAAATCAAAGTGTAAGGTTCTGACAAACTCATAACAGCAAAATATTTAAGAGGTGATGAGGGCAATGGGAGAAATGTGAGATCAGCTCCTGTCTCCAAACGAATGAGATAAACCTGCAAAAGCTCAGTAAAAGCAGGAGACATAATGGATGTGAATTTATGAGTCAAGATGAAAAATAATTAATTCCCTAGGATACTAACTTATACAACTTAAACAACTGAACCTTGACAAAGAGAGCAGCAGTTCAATATATTAGATAAAGGAATTTAACATGAAATCAAAATTTACACATGATATACTTCAGAGGAATAACCAAAATCTTAAACATACTATGTTATTTCTCAAAACTCCTAACAATACTGTTATTTCTCAAATCACAACATGACAAGGGTGTCATGTTATTGTCATAAATTGTTAAGATAAATACAGTATGATATGCATTGTCCTAAACTGTTACTGGAAGGAGAAGATTAAAAGCAGAAGAATGGTGAGGAAGATGGTAGATTCACTGAAGTGACCTTGCAGCTGGGATTGCCTAGGCCTGGAAATTAACAGTATGGGAAATCCCATATATTATGTCCACTCCTGTTTATCCTCGGTCTGTTTTGAAAAGTAGAAAATCTGTGTTGAGATAACAAAGGTGTTCACAGAGACTTGGAGGTACTCTCATGGACAAGCCTGAGATTGCTGTCCTGAGAGAGAGATCAAAGGTCAGAAAACATAAAAAGTACCCCAGTAGGGTGGTACAATATGTGGTAAAAGGGTACAAATAGCAGCCCCACTGCCCATCAGGATGGGCTGAGCCTGGCAGTGCCTGCGCTGCCCCTCCTGTGTCTCTGCTGCCAAGGAGCTGCTTCAGGGTCCTCCTTTTAGAGAGGTGATGAAAAAAATTAACTCTTTGCATTTCAGCCTGGGTTTGTGGCTGTTCTGGCCATCTGCCTGTGCTGACACACACCTGGCCAGAAATGTAATGCTTCAGTTTTTTAGAAAAATGATGCTGACACGTACAGTCTTCAGTCACTATCTTTGCTGATCTCATGAGGTTCTCCACAGGCTGTCCCAGACAGATGCTACTTGCACCCCTGAACTTGTAGCCATTAGATGCCCTTCTCACAGGGCTGTAAAATTTGAATTTTTTTTCAACTTTGTATCTGACATAATCCTTTTGGTTGATGTGGCCTACTACTGGTGACAGTCTGAAAAAATACAGCTGTAATAACACTGAGGGAATGATAATTTTCAGTCCCTCAGCCTTCATCTAGTCTTTAAGTGAAGAGCAACCTGGAAGAGAAATGCTGGAAAAAATACTCCACCTGCAACTGAGCATGGAGTCATATTTTCTGACAAAGTTTTTTCTTTCTTAATTTAAAATATCTTGGTTTATTAAGAGGTAGAAATAAAACTCTGACTGCAAATTAGTCCAGGAAGATTGAACATCTTCGTAGATTATATCAGAACATAGCAAATTCAAAGTATGACATGAAAACAGATATTCATCAACTAATATCAAGCATGGAAGGACAGTCCCAGAAAAGCAGACCTAACAGCTCTACAGGTTCTCACTTAAAGCTGTCTTAGGAGGTAGGATCTGCCAGAGAAAACTTCCAGTGAATTTCTACACTGTTAGTAATCCTTCCAAATGAGCACACTGATTTGAAAAGTACTTGGAAACCTTTGGGACATCTTCTTCAGTCACAACAGGAAGTTTCTATAACAAAAACCCCAGAAAAGTCAGTAGGGCAAGCCATTTATCAAACTTCCTCAAGTTAAACAAGAGAAGAATGGTGCTCTAAGACAAATGTTATTGTTTCAGTTGCATTTGGTAATTCAAAGTGAAGCCTACAAATGAGATATCTCATTAGTTTGAGCAGATGGATCAAAATTAAAGACTGAAGCACCAATTCTTAATTTCCCAGTTGCCAGGAAGAGCTGGAAGCCTTGCAGAGGATGAATGTTGAAAAATCAACATAAAAAACTTCTCTCCATCTGTCAAAACACATGCCTATAGAATGCAACTACTCCTACCAACCTTAGCCTTAAAAAATGAAAATACACGTACATCTAATAAAAACACATGGACGTGTAACTCTAGCCAAACCTCACACTCCAACCTACAATATGACAGTGACACATCAGCATGAATCCCATAAGGGTACATTATTCAGTTCTGCTATGATAGAACTCTTTGAGAATGAACAGAACAATAAATAAACAATGCTGAATTTAATTCATTAAGGCGTTCCAAAGACTCTGGTCAAGAATCTTAAAAGAGACAACATTTTGAAAGCTTGATGGCCACAGGAAGATCTACATTATTAACTCAAGCAACTTTAGTGAGGGCAAGTGTTTTTCTCTGGTTCTGGTATTTCTTTTGTGCATTTCAGTATAAAACAGAACAGAGGTTTTAGGCTCTCTGGAGCATTGCTAATGTGATCTGTGCCTGTCATACATTATTGCCTGAATAGATATAAAATCTCAACCATGTCCTGAATGTCATACAGATACACAACGCCTATGGAAATTTTTTCTGAAGTATTTGGGGGGAAGAGATAAATACGTCTTTTAAAGAAATATATTTAGAAGCAATCACAGCTTTGTTAAAAAGCATATGAAGTTTGCACATATATAATGTTAATAAATACAACTGTTTTGGATAACACAAGCTGAGAAAGGTAACAGAGCATGTTGAAACCAGCCTATGGTGAATGTGGACACAAGGTAATGGGTTTCTGGAAACTTAGAAAATCAAAGGGCATTCTCAAAATTGTGAAAAGACACCAAAGAAAACCTTTCTACTGTAATACTAATAATATTTGCTCATAATATTAATCTTCCACTATGGGGCAGACATCTCAATGCAGATATATCTACATGACCTTTTTTTCCCCCCACTTTTTAAACATCTGCAGTTGGTCTAATGATTAGACAGATCACTTGTTATAGCACATTGATTAAAAGGAAAACTCCAATTTTTCATGTGGTACAGTACTACGCATTATAATTAGACAATGAGCTGATATGCTTGATTCTGCATTGTCAAAGCCTGTATACTGGTACTTGTATATAATTCATTTCAGGTTATGGTATTTTGTTTAATAAATATCAAGACCAATATGAATTAAATAATCCCAAGAAAAGTCCAGTGTAACTGGTTGCTATTTACATGTTCTAAATGAGAGTTCTGCAACACAGCAGAATGAACACTTTCAAACAAAGAAAATTTAAAACCATACGAATCAAATTAACCAAAGTGTTCTGAAATCAAACCAGCATTTAGATAGCAAGGGAAACCACGCTTCTGCTTTGTCCAAAATTATACTTATATGGCTGTTGGTTTGAAATACAATTTTCAGAAACTGAGATCAGCAACAGTGTCCCTTGCTGAAACTGTAACATTAAGCAGACCAGTTCTTCTCTTCACCTCTTAAAACTGCAGCTCATGCCCTAAAACAAAACACTCATGCATTCAGCTACTAGCACAAGAATGAAAACTATTCTTAAGAAAAGCTACATAAACATCTCCTACTAGAATTAAACAATTTACTGTACTTGAATCTTTTCAGAGAATATCATATATGTTTGCAGTCACTTTTTTTCCTCAGCATGAAGAACAGAGAGGGGAAGAAAGGTGCAGTAAATATGCCAAAACAGCATACAGACTCCCCGCTGGGAATCCAAGATAACATTACTTAGATACTACTGATTTAAAGACTCTGCCACTTGCACTTCAGCAAGTGAAAATAAACAAAATCAAAACAAGAAATGAAAGATAAGAAACTAAATGCACTTCAGCGTTAGCAATTTGGTAATGTTTTTGCATAATTGACAATGAGGAGAAAACAAACAAAAGTTCCCTTGGTCCTGCTAAAAAATTTAATTAAGTCTTCACTCAGGAAAATAACAGTATTTCCATAAGTAAACTTCATGAAAGTTTTCTGAACGTAACAACAATAACTGATATCAACAAGAGAAGATAAGTGGAAAAATGGAGTTAAAGCAAGGCAGTGGGGCAGGAAGACTAGGAAGCTGTTGCTGAAGTATTTTTTCCCTTCCCAAGTCATAAACCAACTGTCCATCTTTCACAAAACACAATGAATTTTTTTGTGAAAAGCAAAAAATGTGCACTTCTTAGCGCAACTGTACAGGACAGAGTTTCCCCCTTTTATATAAATGTTATTTACTGAAAAGTCCCTTCAAGCATCGTAGAGCACTAGCATTTGTTCTTGCTTTGAATAAGTGCCATACCTGCTTTATGTGCAAAGTTCTAACAAAAATGAGACATTGTGTGGGAGTAATTCAGGGCCACAATCATAACAGAACGAAAAACTACTCAGGCAAATGAGTTAGGCCCATATTCTTAGTTGAGGGGATCGTCAGACTTGAAAATTCACTGCAGAAACCTCTACTGTAAAGCGAAATGAAGGATTACTTCCTCTAAAAAGAAAACAAAACACAAACCCTAGGACATTTCAAATGACATGTGCTGAACCCTTACATACCATGTCTTGAACGCTGAGTAATTCTCATCTCTCATCTCTAACACAAAAGACTAGAATTTGAAAGATACAGGAAAGGCTAAGAATAATTAAGTACGCCATTTTTGATTTTTTTAATCTTTAAGTGTACCTGTTGTAAGGTATCTAAAGTACTGACCTACTTTGCCATATAATTTTTAAAGACGTGACATAAATACACATTAATTACTTTATGGATATATAAAGTACTGGGAATTGTGACCTCTGTTAGAAGCTACCACTATTTAGTCAGTTTATATTTTCTTGCATGCTGTTTCTATGAAGTGTTTGTAGGGTTAGAGGCTACCTCTGAAGTGACATATCACAAAATAATAATTCTTAATACATCACTGTGATGATTTTTATGTATGTTATGAATGGATACTAAACTAAAAAATAAATACCTGGTGTCCAGCCATTATTTGCTTCAGCACACTTTCATAACATACTTCATCCATATGATTCAGCTGCTGCACCTGAAAAACAAATATCACATCCATATTAAAATAATCTCTATCTTTATGGATTATCTACTATGTATCAAGCAATTTAGAGTGATCTGTGAAAGATAAATTTTATTATGCAATTAAATTTACAGTATATCAATTCCTATTCCAAGAACAGCACTTTGCTTTTAAACTCAGAAATAAAACATGAAAATACATAGACAAAGTATGAGTAAGGGCAATTCATACAAAATTTATTATGTGACTTTGCTGGTGTTTTTTAATGACCAAAGAGAAGTAATCCAGTTCTTTAATTTATCTGTTTCATATTAAGGAATCTTACTTCTACAAGATATTGAGGGAATATCAATTTAATATATCTTATCTAGAATTAAGCTTTCTATTTGGTATATAAAAATAGTTTTCACATTGCATACATATGTATTTTTTTATCTCCAGGAAATTACTGAGGGTTTTTTTGTCATAGAGAACAGAGATTTCTTCAGAGTTGGGTCATGCACAGAGAACATTGTGAGCACCATGTAGAGAGTTTCCAATTATAAATAAATAAAATGTTTAAGAAAGATTCCAGTCAAAATAAAGAGTATTCTTCAACCTACTCTAATTTTTTTTCTATTTCTTCAATGCATTACAATATAAATAGCATATATCTACTTGAATGCACCTCAGTATTAACACTGTGACAAATCAAAATAAATAAAGTCCAATATCATAGCAATAATTCCATTCTTCATTTGTGCATTCACATCTTATAACCAAATTGTTTTGGCAAAAGAAATGTTCTAAAAAAGCAAAGCAGTACATATTTCAAAATGGAAATGTAATACTTGGACTTAATACTAAAGTAGATGAAAGTTGGAAAACAAAGCTTTAAAACAGCTTTATAGGTAAGAGAACATTTGTCTTTGAAACCGTACAAATATAGTAATAAAAAGACGAGAAAATATGGGCATGTGTGCTAAAGACAAGCACTCAGTCTAATCATTCTTAAATTGAGAAGTTAGCATTTTACCAAATATGTTTTTTCAAATAATAGCAAGTGAAAATCATTAAGGAGAAACTTACAAGAGCAGTGCATAAAGACACATGAACATATATACATACATACACATACTATAAAATTAACTGTACATATTCTTTGCATTTATATCTAAAGACAAAAACATAACATGCATAACGAAAGAAGACTGATATTAAAGAAAAATATCTGACATTAACCGACCTCGATTGAACAAGTCAAACCTTAGTCTTGGTGCCATATGCTCCAAGAACTTCAACATAGCGAGTTTTAAGAGCTTTTCTGGATAACTTCTATGCATAGTAAATACATCATGCTGTCCTTGCCTTTGAAAGCTTGCCTACAGTTTGCACATGACTCTGTAAATTGCTAATCAGCTCCAAATTTTGGGGGAGTTGGTTTTTTTTTTGTTTTTTTTGGATGCAGGATTTCAGGAAACTGTGGCAAGGCATTTACCTATAGTAACTAACAGTCTTCTATCTCCTTGCAACTCATTAATGTGCCTATTTAGCACTGACTGCACTTGCTGATGGTCTGCAATAACAACTTTTGATCCTGGACTTTCTTACATTGCTTTCCTCCTCTCATGAAGACCACAAGGATGTTGATATTGGCAGTAATTAGGCAGCTGTAGTATTAGTATTATCCTGAACACAATCCTGTTTCAAAGAGGCGTAATACTTCTGTGTTTTGCTTGCTGTAAAGTGTATTATCTTGATTGTAAAATACATTTTGCCCTGTGAAATTGTAATGACAACCTTCTGAAAAACAAATGAAGAACTCCTGGCTGTGGTATTATCAAAACAGTCTGCCAGGTATGCACATTTCAGAATAACTATTACCTCCTAATATTTCTTCAACTCCTTATGCTTCTTTAGAAAATTACTGTTTTTTTAATCATTTCAAATTTTACAAGATTTATTTATATTTTTTGAATCCTAAATGCATTCTAAAGTGAGTATGAAGAAAGGGAGTATTTTCTCTTTTCTTACTAGATAGTGAAAATAAAATAAATATTAGAATCAAGTACCAGCGAAAGATTAATTGAAAGTAACAGCAAGCAAGAGTGAAGGTATTAAAAGCAATTAATGAAGATTAAAATATGCAAATCATGGTAAGCACCATATGGTAAACTAGTCTTATGCATATAGATTTGAAACATCTCCTTACAGATGTAAAATAAGTTCCTCTCCTGCACTGCAGATGGAATGACTATTTAAATAACCTAGTAAGAAAGGCAATGTCCACTTTTACAAAAACTAAATAATGATATGATTGATAAAGCTACGAAATTAACTTTTGATTGAAAATGTCTTGATTTCTATTAATTTAAGTCACAGGTGAACAATATTTTTTGAAAAGTTTAACAACATAAACCTTAATTATAAGATAATGAGATGCATGGGAAATCTATGTAAAGTATTTGCATAACGTCCTGTATTTAAAGAACTATAATTTACATATCAAGTGTCGCTGCACTAATGATTTTTAATAGGAATATTATACTTGACTATTGTCTTAATGCTTCCAGAAATGAGCAATAGCACAAAGAGTAAAGAAGCTTATTTAGGGATTACTTTAAATACACTTTCTATCAAATAGGTACATATGATAATTAATGGCTTAGCATGCTAAGGTTTTCATCAGTAACTTTAGTATTAATACACATTGTTTTTATAACTATATAAATATAGATTATTATTATTATTGTTATTATTATTATTATTATTATTATATCCAGATTTTAAAAATTATTGTTTTTCCTATAGCATTCCTCCTGCATCTATACAGCCAAACAAGATGCACCACATGGAAACCTAAAATGAAAGAGGCAGAATAATCAACTGCAATTATCAACTGCAATAACTACAATAATCAACTGCACAGTGACAGCTGTTAATGTCACTGTGCAGTTGAAGGTGATGATTTCTTCAAGCAAAATTTAGCAGTGAAGAAGAGGCAATGCAAAGTTAAATAACTTTGTATCTAACTGCAACAAGGCCTGTTTACAAGTATGGTAAACTGAAGAGAGAAGATTCTTAAAGCAACTTTCAATTATGTATATCTTTATACAAAAGAAAATATGCTTCAAAAAACACCTGTAGTATAATAAATAAGTACCCCATACACATACATACATGAAGCATGATCAAAAAGAGACCACAAACAGCAACCCTTTCTTAGGAATTCACAATTCCTTACCTTATTGGTTGTCTTGATCCCTATAAAGGTTTGTCCCAGAGGTACAGGTCGGAAACGGCCATCAAAGTAGAATAATCCAATGTAGGGATTCACGTGTAGAAATGTAGCAACATCAAGATAATTGGGTAATGTAGCTGAAAGGCCCAAAATCCTAATCATGCTTTGTGTAGATTCAACCTATTAAAAAATCAGACAAACTGTAAATTTTCCAAGTGTTTTAAGCCAAGGAATCAAGCACAGAGTTTTAAAACATCCCTTATAAAACATTAATGTGAAAGAAACAGTGAATACTTTCTACAAAAGGTGAACAATACATGTGAGTTGGTGATTATCCTGTATTGAAGAAACCAATGCCTTCTGGAATTCCATCAAATCTTGCTTATTCATCTTTCCATTTTATTGTACTTTTGCCCTCGAAAAGGTGAGCTAGTCATTAATTGACATGGAGGAACACTAGCAGAAAACTGGCTTTGTTAAGAAGGGATAGTCCAATTTATAGGCAAAACTGTGACACATGATTTGGTGGCTTTTCTTCCTTATTACACATCAGACCACTATTCTGGAAAGAAAAATGAATCTAAGTTGTGCCACTCCTCCATCTTAGGTTTTTGCTTCCACTACTCTCTTAGACAATGTATTCTAGTTCTCTGCAACTGGCATTTTATTCCAATTTCTTCTTTTTTAAAATCTTTAATTCCTCAGATGTTTGGTTTACATGCCTTCCCATTTAATAAGGGACAGAAATGGTGCTCTACAACTTCCCATTTAATAAGGGACAGAAATGGTGCTTTACAACTAAACATTCTGTTCCATACAAAAGCCTGCATATTATATGAATTTTCTGGTAATTTTCAAAAAGAATGAAAGCACACAGAAGACCTGAATGAACAAAGTACACAAGAATTTTCCCATTTCCTTCTGGAACATTAGGAGCTGTGTAGGCTGGCTCACAACTAGCATAATTATTTAAAACCAGAGTTCACAGTAATTTTATTATAAAGGCTTTTTAGACACTGTAACTGAAGCCATATATAACGTTCTCAACTAGTCTCAAATGGGTGAATGTCTCAAGATGAGTAAGGCTGGTAAATTTCACCTGGCTAAATCCTATTCAAAAAATATGAGGCTTTACTTAGATTTTGATTGACTCACGGGTTTTGAGTTCAAGTGAAAGGAATGCAATTAAAACAGTTAAATTAAGTTTTAAAAGTAGATGATTAAAAAGTAAACGGAGAGCATTCTCAAGGAAGACAAAATAATACCTCACCATAACCCAGACCTGAAGAATAGGAAGCACATCAAAATATTAAACTAAATCTCAAAAGGAACCATAGACTCAAAGACCACAGTCAACAAGCAGACAAAGTAAACCACTACATTGCCTGGTAATAGACATGCTCTGTGGCAAAATTCTGGACACTAAAACGGTGGCTGCAAAAAACTAAATGACACAGAAAATCTGCAGACCAATTCTGCACTTGCACAAGAGCAGTTTTCCAAAGGAAAGTTCCACGTACAACAAAATCTGATACGTAAATGCAAACTGGGACAAATGAGATTTCATTTTCTGAAGTTTTCCATCTACAGGGAACAAAAACAGTGTTCAAGAGCACAAGGAAGCTTTGTCACTTACACAACTTTTTTTGGCTGGATTATGTGATGACCTAAGGGCTGCAGTCATCATCAAGCGCACAGTTTTGAGGTGTTCGAGGTTTGGGGTTTTTTTGAGAGGCGGGGGAGGTGTGCAGAGTGGGTTGTTTCCTCCTTTGTCTGTTTGGGTTTTTCTGGTTTTGACATGATCCCACACCCTTCTGCACAGTATTTCAACCCTTTCTTAACCATGCTTTACCAGAGGTGCCACCACCTCTGGCTGGTTGGAGCCCACTGTAAGTGGCCACATCTGGGTCGCTGAGCCACAGCCATCCCTCCCTCCCCAAGGCCACAGTTCAGTCCCCTCTGCCAGCACTTGGGCATCTGTGGTCCAAATGTCTTCATTTACTTACTGCTTATAGACTCTACTTTGAAGTTTGAATCTGTAAGCACAATTACCACTTGCTGATGTATGTGCCCTGTAGATTGTTCACAATTGCCTAATAAGTACAGCAATCTTATAGTGTAACTGAGCTCCCATCTGGAAAACATTACTTGATTTTGCTAAATTCAATAACAATATTTTTTTCAAATCTCCTAACAGCCTGAAAGCACTAGTTTGAAAGTATTCTCAGTTCCATCTGAATGCAAGAAAGCATTTCAAGTATTTAAACAATTAACAAGAACACTGCTTAATAACCATGGACATATGTATTTTTACAGCAATTAAATGTCAGATGGTTTTTCAAAGATTTCTTTTAAAATAAAAACAATGCCTAGAGAACAGTTACAATTTACTGAGAGCTGCACACTTCCAAAACCTTAGTAAAACAAAGAAGTCACTTAATGTCACTGACCTGGCAGTTGACCCTGGAGCTAAGGAACTTATTGAAAACCCCGAATTAACACTCCACATGACAACTGAAACTGACAGTTAACACAAGCAGGTAATTAAGACTATTAATATATTTAGAGCACATTTTTTAAACTCCTTCCACTAGACCAGGTTGTTCAGGGCCCCAGCACTTCAAGAGATGGGACAGCCACGCCTCTGAGAAACTAACTCCAGTGCCTCACCAGCTTCACAGTTAAGAACATCTTCCTATCCAAACAAAACCTACTCTTAGTTTAAAGCCAGTTTCCCTTGTCTTATCACTACATGCCCTTGTAAAAAGTCTCTCTTCAGCTTTATTTTAAGTGCCCTTCAGGTACTGAAAGGTGAGATGACCCAAGTGCCTTCATTTTTCCAGGCTGAACACTCCCAGTTCTTTCAGTATTTACCCAAGGAGAAGGTACTTCATCTCTCTAATCAACTTAGTACGTCTCTAAATAATTCCATCAATTTCCTTAAGTTCTTTCCAGGCCATGAAAAAAAATCTTTATTTTTTTTACCATCTACTTTTGTATTTGCTCACCAAATATATATATAAGTTATATACATATATAAAATAATCAAGATGCAAAAAGAGGGACAATTACACTAAAATAAAAAAATGTATCATAACAATCCTTCCAATTATTTTATGTCCAGATCAAATTCCAACTGTAAACTAAACACCTATATGTTTAGATTATGCACATCATCACATGTTGATGGAGAACAAGGGGTTTTTATTCTTTCAATTATACATGGTAATATAAAAACAGCAGTGACTAAAACTGTGCTAAACTTAAAAAATAAAAAAAACAAGACTTACCTGAATATGCAACCATAACTTTTTTTTTTTTTTGCATTTTCTCTGTGATCAAAATTCAGTTTCAACTATGTATCTATTATTCATCTATCCAAGCACTATAGAAGCTTGATTTTCCATAATGGTTTTTAGAATTCTAACACATTTTTATAACAGAGTTCTCTGCACTCATTTTTCGAATACTCTTCTGATTTCCCCTTGAAGAGCAAGCACAGACATCTTTTACTCTCAGGTGCTTCTAAAGATCAGTAAGCCTTGAAAGTGTACAGATGCCTTTTGTAAATACAGATCATTGAAAAATTAGTATTTTTCAACTACTGGATCACTTATTATTTGATCCTAGAAGTCCCAAAGAGAGATTATGCCTTCATATACAAGAAACCATGAACCCACAGCCTCTTCCTGAAATGGCAGTAGAAATTACTGATAACACAATTAGGATAACAAAGCTTTCTTTTTACATTGCATATTGGTAGCTGGTGGTAGGCAGCTAAGTGCCTTTTCTTCACTACTGAAACTCAGCCTCTAACATTTCATTCTTTACATGTGTTTAATATCCCAGTAAAATAATAAGCACCATTTGAAACTTATGAGGCTTTCCTTGAAAACCTGAACTGACACAGTATTTGCACACCAGGTTCTTTAAAAGCCTTACTATGTTTTATTGGTTTGATATTACACTGGAAGTGAGAAATAAAATTGCCATTGCTGTATTTAATTGACATATCTAACTAGTATATCTAATTCAGAAACATTCTTGATGGCATGTGGAGAATTGTCACCATTCAAAGAACACAATTACCACACCATGAAATTCCATGTATGCAGAAAAAATAATCAGAAGATAGCTATCCCAGTATTGATTTCCACGCAAGTGTCATCTGCGTTTATGCTGTAAATGATAAAGGATCAGGTATGGGAAGTGCCTCTCTGGATTGTAAATTGATCACAGCAGAATCATTTTCTTCTAATAGGTTTTCAGACTTGCATATCGTTACATTACAGCTGCCACTTGAGAACATACAGAGTGTGCACAGAGATACTCTTTTATCTGACTTCTAAAATTCTTCCTGAACTTTGTGATCTTGGCAGCCTTCCCATTTCCATGTATTAAAATATCACATTCACAGAATGAATTACAATCAAGCTGGAAATTGTATCTCTGATTGTTCAACTTGAGCACAGAATTAAGTGAAGCAGACAAGTTTACACATTTTAATCTTTGAAGAATTGTCTGCTGGTTAGAAATTAATCTGATATTCAGATGACCCAGGATCAGTTCAACACACCCTCTGCAGACAGTCTTTATGCCCTTCACATGTACACTAAAGACAAGATACTCAGAAAATTAGACACAAGCATTTCTTAGTTTTTACTTCAGATGTGCAAGATGAACTCTAATTTAGGTTCCTGTGTCCCCTGTTCAGTGGTAGTAAGAATGACGTATTACATATGGGGGTTCACATTAGTTATTAGTTGGATACTACCCTACGCACAGAATGGCTCTGTCTCACTCTCTCACAGGATCTGTGCTATTGATCCAAAACAAAGGAGAAACAGAAATGGAAAAAGAATTGAGTAAGGCTCAGAACATTAAAAAAAAATAATTAAATGTCTCAAAATTACAAAAGCAGGAAATTTTTCAGAATGTTTCATCAGCGTTTGTTTATGGCTATATTGTTTACTAGTAATGAAAGAGTTAAATTGTCCACATACATGCAGTTGTCTAGTTTTAAGAACAGAAATGGAAAAAAAACCAGTGAAATTGCAAAACCTAAGTACATAGTAAAAATGTAATTACTAATACAGTTTTGAAGATACTATATAGGACGTTATCTACAACTCACTCTGCACAGAATGCATTTGTTACTAGGCAACCATCTAGTTAAGTAATTTTATTAGTTTTACTCTGCATCCAATGAACCCTGAAAATACTGTGATCTCAGTCCTCCATTTAGAATATATTTTAAAATCTAGAGGTACTGAAAAAATGTAACCACACAGAAAGCACTATTAGAAGCCGTATTATTCTCAGTTGGCTAAATATTAGGTATGCATTACTTTGCCTTAAGAAATGACATTTTGCATATATCTATTAAGAGATTTCTATACTTGGCACAGCGTCAATTTTTCCTGACTGATAGAAAGGTTTTCATGCTCTGCTTACTGTTTTGTTCCTAAACTAAGAAACAAAAAATATCTCTGAACCTTTCTACAAATTAATTCCACTGCTTTACCATAATATGAAAGACCACAAAATGTACGACAATCACTATTACATTTTAAACTCCACAGGTGTATCACTAAGATGGAAAAAGAATAACCTATCAGTAATAAAAAATGAGATGCAGAACGACTTCCTGACATCCCTTCCATGCACAGTAAGAGAAAAGCTTCTGAAAATTAATCAAAATGTCTGATACATAACAGTTTCCAAACAATGGGGATTAGGTTTCGTTTTAAAAAAGTAGTTTTTAAAAAGTAATTTTTTATACAACAAAACATAAAAAGATAGACTAATGTAAGACTCATTAGACATATGGCTGCACAACATACTGCCTAAAAATAACATCACAGAGTAGCAAGAAAACATGTATTAAATTTATCATAAGCTGATGAACTGACAGATTTTAAAAGAACTTATAATTGAAAAACAACCATTAAAAAGGGATTCCTCTAATTGCTTCTTAAGCTCAACTCTATTTAATAATTTTATTGATGATATGCAGTACAAAACAACTGGTGACAAGAAAGGCAGGTGATTGGCAGAATTAATATAACTGATGTGTGTGTCAGCCATACAGATAAATCTAGGTTGATAGCCTCATTCAAACTAAATTTCTTTTCACTTAGCTCATTCTATAACAGGCCATAGCTGAAAATGAGACACTATTCTCAAGAAACATTCTTATATCAATGAGCTAATCCTGCAGCAACTATTAAGACGTTTGTCTGAGGATTTAACAAACAAGTACCTGAATGCAAGCTCCAAAAAAGATGTGTGAGCAAATTAAGTACATTCACTTCTTAAAGGTATAAAAGGGATAAAACTGCATAATTGAAGGGAATCCCTCTACCTCTGTATCTGTCAGAATCAAACTAACATTAAAGTTCTATCTATATGCAGTTCTGCTGACATGTTTTACAAATACAGTTGTGAATACAGGAAAGTCCTGTGAAAAAAAGCCCCACAACACTTTAGTTTGAAATGGAAAAAATATTGCAGAAGGCTTCAGTAACGTTGTTTGGTTTATCCTTTAATAAAAGATGCTGAGTAACTTGATTAGTTTATATATGGACTATCAAAGAGACAAAAGACTAATATAAGTCACTTAAGATGAGAACTGAAGAACCAAATGAAATGCCATTGTCATTCGAGTCCCAAAAGATCCTTATAAGAACTACAGTGGGCCACCACTTGATAAAAGACAGATCTAAGTAGCTGGTTTTATGGCATTAGCTATCAGTTTCAACTTTTTTTTTTCAAACTGATCAAATTATCAAAATCAAGAATAGGATTCCAAGCA
The DNA here is from genome assembly GCF_026979565.1 of Vidua chalybeata. Taxonomy (NCBI): domain Eukaryota; kingdom Metazoa; phylum Chordata; class Aves; order Passeriformes; family Viduidae; genus Vidua; species Vidua chalybeata. Next base: position 72,373,134 of record NC_071532.1, on the reverse strand, counting down.
CATAAAAATTCCTAATTTGATAACAATTAGACATTTGGCTTCCGATGAGTGACATCTGAACTTGTTTGCCAATGAGCTCTAGTAAGAGGTAAAAGAGCAAACGAAAGGGACAGAAAAAAAATAGGTAGAGGAAATAATAAGGCACTACAAATATTGAAAGTGCAAAGAAAGACCAAAGAAAACTACATTCCAGCTGAAAGGAAAAGCTCCTTAAATAAAGTAGCATGAGGAAAGAAAGCTCAGAAAGGAGACATGAGAATTTCCAGGGAAGAACTCCAACATCTCATGGCCACTGCAGTCAAAGCTGCCTTTGATCTTCACTTCCCCAACAAGCCCCTCCTTTCCTGATGAGTAAAAGGTGCAGCCCAGCACTTCTTCTTGTTGAGTCCTCTACTGCCTGGAGGAGGCCTTTCTCATCAGTGTATTCCAGGAGTCTCCTGTACTCCTTATACTGCTGTCTAACCCATCTATAATAACTTTGTTGACCTAATACAAAAACATAAAGTAACTGAAACTTTAACTTGAAGAATGAGACAGTGCTGAGAACAATATTTGTATGTCTAAGATGGCAGCTCTGGTATCCCAAAATCTGAGAAAGCTTTTAATATGGATTTTCTTTTATTTAATTTATCATTCATATATTGAGAACAGGTATCAAAACTTGTGCATAACTCAATTGTAGTATTCAGAATGCTTTTTTTGTGAAAAAATATCCATAATCAGCAAGGAAGTAATCAAAATCTCTGAATAATTATAACAAAATACTTCAGTGGCCTGTAAAAACTGGAAATTTTTTTCTTTCAAGCTAATAACCTTAGTATATTACAGTAGTGTGGAAAGTTTGATTAAAAAGTTTAAGCATTTCAGTTTTACATCTGCATTATGCTTTGGACTAAAACTTTAAACATCAAAGCTATAAATTGGATTCAAATAAGTTGTTTGATGTTATACCTACAGTATATAACAGAGCTCAGAGCAATTTTACCACCAAAATGTTTAGCAAAGTCAATTTAAATCACTTGCAAAAACATTCTCTGAAATTTGAAAAGTGCAAACACGCACAAATATGCCCTTCATTCTGCTATGAGTAAAACTGTCAGCAATTCCAATATATATGCTCCTTCCAGGTTTAAATAAAACCTAATTCTAAAAAATGCCATAAGTTAAAATGAGCATGTTAAAGTCTTACAGTAAGTGGTGTGACTCAGTGTTCATCTGGGGAAACTACATCAATCATTCAAGTATTTTGAGGTACAAATTAGGACAGACCTGCTAATGCATCAGGATATTCCTGCTTTAAGAATGCATTTGGATAGCTGTATTTCTACCTCATATCAATACAGATCTCAAAACATTCTTTTCTGGCACAGCTGCAGGCTCAAGTATCTAGTCAAATTCTAATTCTTAAAACGACAAAAAAGCCCCAATCCACTGTATTTTTTTTTCTGTTGTACACCATCTAAACAAAACACCCCTCATACGTCCAACCAAACAGGAGAGATGGTTTTTTTCTAAGACAGGATAACAAACCCTGCAAAAGGTAAAAGGCACTACACTACACATCCTGCCCCACACAGGAATCATGATATTGTCTCATATACAAGCTAGGGAAGCATGATCCACATAGAACTACAGGTACATGCATTATTAAAGTTGTTATTAGGGATTTATGGAAAAGGCTGAAGTAGTATTCAAAGGAATTTATCATGGTTCTGTTCTAGAAGTGATGCAAGAAATGACTGTTCCAGGTCAGATCTAAAATTATACTGTTTTGAATGCACTGTCTCCTGCAGGAGCCAAAAGTGACAGAACAGAAAGTGGGAAAATGTCAATGGTATTTACCAGAATAGATCTCAGTTACTACAGCCTCCAGTTCTGATCCAGTGACTACTACTCTGCAATGGATTTTCCTTTGAATTACTTGTCCCTCTACTATAAATTAAAGAAAAAATAGTCAATATCTTGTATGACTGAAACCAGTATACAAATCAGGTAATTGATTTCAGAAATTACTACAGTGCTCTAATTGACCCAAGGATATTTCAGATTAATATTGTCCTTGGGGTATTTTATGTTTTTCAAAAAGTGAACAATTATTCTTACTTCCTGTGTGCATGAATACTGAACAAGTATGATATTTCTATAGATATCAGTGAAAAGTAAGTTCTGTAACTACTTTCAGAAAGGTTGGAGAGGAGATTGAAGACAAATCATTGAAGACAGAAGGACATTCTCTAGGGATGGGCTAAATATCCTGGCTTTCTTTCGTGCTCCAGAGACATTTATGAATTTCTATCAAAATACATAAAACGAAATTATGGGCAAAGAACAAAACCAAGGAAATGAAACAACATATTTTTTTTCCTTGCAAAGGAATAAATATTAAATATTAAAATATTAGATGTGATTTTTTTTTTACACTTTGAGCATCTATAAAAATATTGTTACTAAACTCCAGCAAAGTTCTTCTGAAATCAGATACATTATGTTATCTTTCTTTATTGACTACATAAAAGTTCCAGTAACTTCATAGCTGTGGATGCATACTGCAAACTTCATAGAAGTATGCCTGCAAGCTCAGATGCTGAAGCATAACATTTCAGTGTATTTTTAAAAAGTATTCCTCTTATTATTTGTTTTCATATTAAAAAACCAAGATAATTGCACAAAACATCTCCTGTTTCTTTGCCCCCGGGTTCTCTGGGAGGCTTGCAATTTGAAATATTTTTTGTCAGCAATTGTTTTCTACAGCACAATTCTAAAAAAATCTACAACTAATTTTGCTTTATTTTTAACTGTGGGTTTTTTGAGAGTACCTTTATACTGTAAATTTTCCCTCTCCTAAACTACCTACTTGTAAAAATTCAGATGAGTCTCTGTTACTGTCTTTCTTATCAAGCTACAATAAATAAGGTGGTGAGATGGTCAGTTTCAAAATTTGTATATTGCTTTATTTTCCAACTGTTTCACTTAAGGAAGGGTTCCAACTGGGTAGCTTCAGCTCCAGATGAATTAAATTCCAACTCGGTAGGTAAAACAAACTTTGAAATCCTAGGAGATTAAAATACCCTTTTTTAAAAGAGCTATTTTTCAAATGAGTGCTGAAGCAAGATACTGCTGTATTAAAATAAATGCACTAAAGATAGGATTCAGTACCCAAGACATAATTGCCTCAGATTTTATATTCCTTAAGTTACCTGTGCAGGCTTGACAGACACAAAAGGGAAGGATCTATGTCCACACAAAGCAGAAATGTAATGCCAAGCTGAGTAATGTAGGACAGAAAAAATGGCTCTCAACATCTATTTTGAACAGCTGAAGCCTATCTTACAAGTCTCACAAAATTTCACAGTAAGATATGAATGAGTCTTGCAATCTGACATGAAGAAAATGATTATCATGGTCACTGCTAAAACCTGAGATGGTTTACTATAAAGACACCTAAGGAAAAACAAGGCTATCAAAACTATTTACGAAAGAAAATACAACATCAAACAGTTAAAGTTTAGTGCCATTGAGGTAGTCTAAACTTAGCTTCTTCTAAAGAATTGTTACTTATATTGTTCTTTATACAGGATCTTTCCACTTGCTGTACCAGATTAGAGCAGACATTAATTTTATTCTGTTCTTAGCAGAGTTGGAATCAGATGATTCAAAAAGCCTTAACAAGGTTAGTGTAGCCTTACCAAGAAAAATAGCATCTTGAAAGCTAAAATGCTTTAAATGTTTAACATGCTACAATTAGAGCCATAAAAAAAAATATAATTTCATTTTAATTTGTTACAGGTTACTTCTATGGATAGAATTTTGCTCTTCATGACCAAAAAAAAAAAAAATTGCACTCTATCCTCCCTCTTCCCATTATTTCCTCATTCTAAATCCTTCCTTTTTATGATCCCTAAATTCCAAGATTTACTTTACTTGTAAAAGCACACCCCACCATTGAGACCAATCTTATTTACTGCCTAACTCTGCATTCTTCTTTTGTAAATGATTCAAGAAAAAATCCCTTTTCTCTTTTTTTTCCATTTCAAATCTTGGTATTTAGAAAATACCACTAAATCATGGGGAAAAACAAAAGGAACATTTATGCTAGACTAAAAACTATGTAGTATTTTTCTGGCAGTGCTGGAAGTTTTACCTAGATTTAAGACACTACTCTTAATTAGAACAAAAAAGAAATTCTACTAAGAAAACTGCTAATTGAAAATAAGCCTTCCTGGCAAGAAAATAATTTCAACTGTGGTTGTGTTAAAACATTAGCCTGATTATTATTTGCTTAAAAATGTTTTAATTTTCCTGTTACTTGTACAGTAGAATAAATTAGGCAAATAAATTATAAGTAAAGAAACAGCACTATATTAAACTATGCATCTTAGGAATCTGATAGTTGATATAATACAGAAAGGAAAGTAGAAGACAAAAAAAAATTCCACATTCTTAATACACAGCTTTAAAACAGAACAGCTGTAAAATAAATTGTAAACTGTCTAAGCATTTCTATTTAATTGTCTGAGCATGTTACCCTTTACAGTGACATCTATCTATTCTTGACCAAAACAAAATTATTTTGAGCTTTTTTTTCTCTCTTACCTGTCTTAAAGTACGTGCTACTATACTTTCAAGTACTGGTCCTCTGTCTTCATGCAGTAGGTGAACTTCATCAAGAATCAAGAGTTTTACCAGCTGAGAGAGGGCTACATCACCAACACTTTTCCTTGTCACTACATCCCATTTCTCTGGAGTAGTCACAAGCATCTAGTAGAGCAGAAGAAAAAAAAAAGAGAATATTAAGCAATTTATGAAAATATAGTAATATAACATACAGCAGTATAAATGCAATGTAGAACTTGAAGTTATCTTAAGTTTTACCTACTTTATATATGAGGCAGACAGTTTTCTGCATCTACATGTGTCGGATGACCATTAGTAGGATTCAGTATGGAAAACCATATGGAAATATCAACTAATAACTTCAAGCTGTGTCCCATTTGTATACATTTTCCACATGAAAACATTGAAACAGCTCTTCAGAATTAATTACTTATATAATAATTTAATGGTTGTGTTTCACTAAAATCATCTGTGATAAAATATTTCTAATCTTCTTCACAGCACAGTAAACAACTAAGACCCTCTCCTCATACCTAAGCTTGACCTGATAGTTGCCAGTTCCCTATGAAATGCTTTCTCCATAAGGCATACTTTCGAGTTGTACCTTTTGATATCTTAATTCTTGCACTGGTAAAACAGACTGAACAATTTCCACCAGTCATGGATACGGGAAATTCCAAACTTCATTGTTTCATGTAGATATGTTAGGCCATTTTTCCAGTCCCTCTACGACAGCACAGTCCTCTGGTGTATCAGCCTCTCCTCACTATCTGCTCAGTCAACCCATACATCAACAAGCTTCTCTATGAGGATCTTAGGGAAAACACCGTCAACGGCTTTACCAAAATCTAGGTAGACAACAGCCACTGCTTTTACCACATCTACCCAGCCAGCCATTTCTTGATAGAAATGTATCATGCTGGCCAAGCATGACTTCCCCTTGGTGAAGTCAAGCACACTGTTCAGGATAGGATTTTCTTGTCTTTCATGTACCTGGAAACTGTTTTAAAATTAGCTGTTCCATCACTTTCCCATATGAGGCTGACCAGCCAGGCATTCTATGGGTCCTACTTCTTGCCCTAGTTGAAGACAGGAGTGACATTTGCCTTTCTCAAGTCTTTTGTCACTTCTCCCAGTTACAATGGCTGCTCAAAGATTATCAAGAGTGACATTGCAATGACAGGAGCCAACTTCCTCAGCACTTGTGGATGCAAATCAATCAGACTATGGACATATATGTCCCCTGTTCTCTTAAGACATGATCTTCTCCCACCAAGTGCACACTTGCTCCACACTTTCCCCCAGCTGCTGATCCCCCAACTCAAGATTCCAGGAGGCTGGCCTTGCTAGTAAAGACTGTGGCAAAGGAGGCATTCATTACCTCAGTCTCTTCTGTCCTGTGCCATTCATAGGCCCCCTGTCTCATTCAGCAATGGGCCCAAATTGTCCTTAGTCTTCCTTTTGTTTTTTATCTTGTGTTCTTTGATATTCCTGAGTAGATTCAATTCTTTATGGACTTCAGCTTTCCTAACTTCCCTCCTGGATGGTCAGACAATGTCCCTGTATTCCTCCCAGACTGCATGTCCTTGCTCTCATTCTCTGTATGCATGCTTTGTTTTTGTGTATGACCTGGAGCACTTTGTTCATTCCTTCAGGTCAAGTTCCCATTCGTTCATTTTTGCCCAAGTTCCTAATCACTGGATGAGCCACTCTTGAACTTGGAAGAATATTAACCAGCTTTCTTGGCTTCTTGAACTCTCTCTTCCCTCCAGGACTTATAACATGGGACTCTTGCTCTTCTGAAGCCCAGGGTTATGAGCTTCCTTTCTGATCTGTTCCTCCTCCTCCTCGTCAGAACTCTGAACTCCAAGATCTCACTGTTGCTATGGTCAAGTCTGTTTTCAATTTTGACTCCTCAAACAAGTTCCTCCTTCTTTATGAGGTACAGCAAAGCACCTCTCCTCCAAGTCCTATCTACACAGGAAGAAGTTCTCATCAGTGCACTCCAGGACCCTCCTGGATTGCTTGTGCAGATGTTTCTTTCAAAATATGAAAAAAAAATGTTTCTTACAAAACACATTTATGAATACTTTTTATTCTTGGTCTTCTCCACAAGATATATTCTGATAGTATTTATTTATTCCCCTCAGAAAAATATTTTTCCCTGCACTGTCACACAATATTGTTCCAGTCCAATTATTTTATCATCAGAATGTATCAGTCTTTACTAATTACCAAGAGCTACTCCTGAAGACACTTTGTGATATTACAGAAAAAAGATGTTCATTTCCTGCAACATTTAAAACTTTACACATGAAAGACTCACTGAGTCACTATTATCTCAGAGTGGTGGTATCCGGGGGGGTATTTTCATGGTTTGTTTAAATATTACTGGGTGCATTTTGTTAGCAAATAGAGACTTTTCAAATGCTTGTACAAAATAGTAGGTGTAAAAATGTATGTCCGTAATTTATGAACTGAAATGTAACACTACTACAGATGCAGCTGTTAGCACTTTAAAATGAGCCATATCAACCACAAAATATTAGCAGCTGTACTTCCACAGAACATTAATTAGCAAACAGTGAGGAAATATATTTAGCAATGCATATTAAGGCTTTAAGGTGTGAAATACCACAAATGCAAGCTACTTAGCTAATTTGCTAAATCTAAATTGACAACATTCAGATCACAGCTTTTTTTTTAATGTCAGTCATGTTATCAGGATATATATTTAAAATTGTATGATTAATTATTCTGTTTCTGAGTGATGACTGAATATCCATTATAATGGTGTTTTACTTTGATCTTATTCTAAAATTGCAAAGCAATGACCTGAATTAAAAGCTATACCAAATGAGACAATATTTCAAGTAAGAAAAGAGATCTCCAGAGAATGTTTTGCTAGAGAATATGGCATTTATTTTTCAGACAGAAATTACAGTTAGGGAAAAAAATTCTCAAGAAAACCACCCAAACAGATCAGCTTTGTAGTTGCAAATTATAAAATGAATTCAAATATATAAAACGTTATTTAAAAAATATCAGCTAAAAGAAATTGCTATCAGCAAAGATTAATAAAGATTTTTTTCAATTAAAATAATAAACCAAACACATTATGAGTCATCTCATTATTAGTTTTAAATGCAGTAGTGGCATTTCTTTTTATAATTAATTTTCAGAGACAATGTATTTTATCCTTTAAGTTTTAAAATCAAAACTTAGATTCAGGAAGAGGATTCTGCTTTTTGTTTGGGGGCAAGAGAAGGACACAGAAACCAAATACTAAAAATCTTTTTAATATTTTCTTCCTTTACATGGACTTGAGTTCTCAGCACTCTGAGAAGTGTGTTTATTTATATTGCTATTTCACCACTTCACCTCTTTTGGTATTGAAAAAGCTAGAAAATAAAGTGTCACATTTGTTTAATAAACTGCAACTCATGCAAGATATTTCAATCTGGTTTTTGTATTAGGATATGGCTGAATAGAAATGGGTTAACTGTCAATATTTTTACTGTCATGTTAAGTTTCTCTACGCACACACACTTCTCTTTTCTCAATGTATTTTTGATTATCATTTGTTCTTCCACATTGACTTTTTCTTTTAGGGAAACGCAGGCTTTTCACAAAGTCTTCAGTCTTAAGTGACCATTGTCACTCAATTTCACTATTACACCAAAGGAGTTACCTGTTTAAAAGAAATAATCCAAAACTTTGGGGTTATTTAACATATCTCTAGATGGTTTTACATAATTTTCAGGTAAGAATTCAAACAAAAAAAATTAATTATTTCACTTTGAAAAATTATGTCAAAAGGGACAACACTAACTGATAATTCCAACACCAATTTACAAAATTTCAAGACACAGTGAAAATGCAGTTTTCTATAATTGCATGATTTGCTAACTATTTTTGTCAGGTTCTCTTCAGTCCCCTTTGAAGCCAGATTTCATGGTAAAAGGAAGTTACATTTTCACCACAGTTTCAGAAGATCAACATGTTGAAAATGCTGGGGTTTGTCATTGCTTGGGGGTTTTCTTAATCTGAAAATGCTCATTGTCTTACTAAAATCAAATGATCTTCCATTAATTTCTACGGGGCCAACATTTATTTTTAGCACTTGGCACAGCCTTGAAGGTTTACGTTTTCAATAGCTTACTCTCGATTCTTTGAATTCCTTTGCCATTTTTAACTTCTCCCAAACGCATTTTGCCCATGACTAGTATCTGTTTTCTGCTTGAATAATTAGGACACTCACTCTGAGCCTAGAAAAACTATTGTAATCCCCTCAAGTTTACACTCCCACAGGTCCAAATCACATATGAAAAGATTTCAGAACAAAGTACATAAAAAACTTAGTTATAACATGCCATACTACAAAATTCACTGCTTTTAAGTTCTTAAAGACCATTTTAAAGAAGTTTTTAGCCATTTCAGCCTTTGTCTGTCACTCATCTGACCTGTCATCCATTTCATATACACAACAATAGATCAAAACTCAGATGCACACCCTACCTCACCCCCAACTTCCTGACTACTATAATTGCCATCAAATAATCAGGAAAGACCTGGATCACTCTTCCTATGTGCCAGATAATCATCAAACCAGGCATAAAGTACTGGTTGACTCAGATCTCAGCTTAAACATCAACTAAGATGATAGGAAAAAGCCCCGTGCTCTGTGCTTGAGGATGTTTATTTTAATATGTGGTTACACAGATTTCTATAACATAAAAAGTAGATACCTTGTACTCAGACTGGGTATTCTGAGTATAGGCACCATTCCAAAAATAAGCCTGCCTGCTGCCATACTGAAAACAGAGCAGCAGCAGTACAGTGCCTTTACTGTGCACAAGATGGAAATATGGGTTCCTTTATTATATCAAAACAGTGAAAACATAGAATAGAATGGTACACACACAGAGACACCTTCAAACATTTGACATGTAAGTTTGAATTCATATTATTATACATGCTGAGCATTAGAATCTATCATTCTTTCTAGAAAGAAACTGTAGAATAAACTCATGAACAAATTCAGAGGCCTTTTCATCAGGAAAATATTGTGGATGCCAAATGATCACAATAATAAAGGTTGTATGTTATGGGAAGTTTCCAAAATGAAATTATCTTCCCCAAGCTGGATAAAGATCCAGAAATGTATCACAACCATATGTTGTCTCACACCTGCAGCACAGCAGAGATGTTTTCATTTTTAAGATACCTAAATAAAAGCACTACTTCTTCTTTGAAACCATCAGAATTATGATAAATAAACAGCAAACATTTCATTTATTTTATATTTCTCTGTGAAGTTCACAGTATTGCTTCTCAAAACATGGATTAGATCTGCAAGAAATACAAGTTTCTACTGTAATTTCATCCTTTATTTGCTTTACCCTCTTAAGAGCCACTTCTTATTCATTTTGCATTAACATTTCTTTGTACCTTTCCCACTTTCTATTAAGTAACTCTCAATATAACAGTATCCTTAGGAAAGAAAAAAGAAAACTGAATCTTATTACACAAAAAACCACTCTGATGCCTGCAGCTATGTGAGCATCTGTTCTCTAAAGGCTTCCTCCTGTGTTCCTCCTGCTCAGTGACCAATGATGCTGGAGTTACTCACTTTGTTATTAGCACAAAAAAGTCTCATTGAAGACATGACAGCCAAAACTAAGGAGAGGCAAAGAGACAGAAACAGATAACCTGCAATTAACTGAAATATTACGCTCTGGAAAATGCATGTTAGGTATTTCAGAAATTTGCCTTTCAACAACATGAAAATCTAAAAATGATTAGATACAACTGGAAAGAATTTTATCATTTGCAGATTAGAAGGAATTATCTTGCTAAAACTAAATTCGATGAAATCAAACGTAATTTGAAATAGTGGAATTCAGTAAACTTTAAAACAGAACTGTTTTCTGAAGTGTCTCGATGCTGGAGAAGAAACAATTTTAAGGCCCAATTCATTAATATATACAGGTAAGGAAAAAACAAGCCCTAAGGATCTAACTGCTTTGGAAGGCATGGAACCAGCCCCCTTCTGTGTTCACCTGCAGTAAATCTGTCTCCAGCACAGCGATTCACCATGAATGGATAGCAATAAAGAATTCTGCTCTAGCCACTGCTGCTTTATTGTTACTATTCAAAGATGCTTTCTCAAAGATCTGCTGTCAATTTCTATTAGTAGAAACTTCCTTGTCTTTATTGTTTTCACCTTGCTACTGGTCTTCTCTACGTTCCTGCTCCTTTACACACATCTACAACTTCCCTTTAGCTCATCCTAGGGGAAGCTTTGCTCAGTCACAGCCAGCACTCCTCATCTTCTGACAGCTTTTTGGCAAGGGGGCATGGGCAACCTACACAGTTTACTCAATTCATGCTGTAACTATTTATCTTGGTGGTTTGTTCTGGCAGGGAACTCACTGCAAGCGCTTAACTTCTGCAGAAATGGAGACATGTAAAACTGCACACAACTACACACATCCACCCAGAGCAGACACTCATTGGAATGCAGCATATTTTGCAATTCTGTAGGCAGAGCTGCTATTCTGGGGCTTCATACACTTTGAAAATGTTTCCCTTCTAATAAGTGATACTTTGGAGCTTCTCACAATTTTTAATATTAGATAGCTGATATCACACCCCATGAGGGACTCATTACCAGTTTGGCACTCTTTGAGGTAAAACGCCATCAAAACATGTTACAAGAGCAGCAACCTGCAAGTCATTTTCATAATGCTGGTTTTATTCCTCTTTTTATTGCACTCTTACTCTGTGATTTATTCAAGCATTTAAAAAACCTCATGTGAGCTGGAGCTCAGGCAGGGAGTCAAATAAACATACAGAAAGTAAAGCAGAGGGCAGCAATTCAAAACAAGAATCTGAGGTAGGAAGTAGTAAATAATGAATACAAGTATTTTGCTCTTCATAGATCAGAAAAAAAATCTGATGATGTGTTTAACAAAGTTAAAACAGAATTATGCTTCTCATAAAGCAGATTCCTTACCATACAAAGATATGCAGATGAGCACTACGCCCATTTAGTTGAACAGATTCTAACAAATCTGAACATGTATTTGTGGTCTAAAGTAATGTCAATACAAGACCATATATACACATACAGATATATATGTATATGCATCTTAGAAGCATTTAATAATAGGGCTACACTTACAAGAAGTATTAACATAAAAGACTGAGTTCATCATGCTAGGAAGACTTACAAAAGAGGTGCATTATATTGATGCATATTAGAAGCAATTAGTAAGTCACCAAAGCTAACAGCAATTGTCAATCAACAGCAGAAATCAACAAGGGATTGTAACAGCTCTCACTCAGAACTTAAAATATCCAATGACTTTTTAACTAAAGCAACATAACTCTGTTCAGCATGTTTTATTTTATAATGAGTCTTAGGAATGCACAATGGTTTCATTCCTCTATAGAACCCAGCTATTCCATCTAATGAAAAGGCAACTGATTGACAATGTACCAGCACACTGACTTAGCAGAGCAAGATACTTATGACACGTTCTGTTGAATTTATTTTTTTGAATATTTATTTGTTGCATCCTCCGTTTCATAATTATGACTAACAGATTTAAGTTTGTATGTGAAAATTTAAAATTTTATGCTTTCAGCACAATTTCTGGATGTCCCAGAAATTAAAAAATTCATTTAGAAGTTCCAGTACTATTTTAGACCTCAATACAACAGACTCTGACACAGTAAAAATAAACTGGATACGACATTACAACTAGTAATTTCCTTTTGTTGTTAATGTGAAAGCTCTTACCTTAAGTACTTTATAGTTTTACTAAAAGAATATGGAGTAGTTTTCTGTGGAGTAGTTACATTAGTCTGAGATGAAACTACAGAAAACAATGTATATTAGAATCACAGTAGTTGTCCTGAGTAATAGGAATGAGCACCTGCTCTCTGTATTCTTTTTTCCCATGACAAAACAGTCTGCTTAAAGTCAGTACAAACCTTATTTTAAAAACCATAGTGAGGAAGAACAGCTTGCATGATTTTGTGAAATTTATCTCTTATATTGTAAAATATATAATTAGCTACTCAGACATCAAGTTTAAGTAATGATCTAAATGTTTTAAAGGAGTCTGATGCAAAACATTACCCTCTTTTCCTCTTTGCTGTTAATCAGTTCACCAATTATAGTTTTACTAACCTCTGATATACTACTGTCAGGTCTGATTGATGCCAAAAGCTCCCTTAATCAAATCTGACAACTTTGAGCAAGTGCCTGTCTCTTGAGACACTGCATCCAGCCTGCTTGTTTTCAAATCTGCACAGTGTTATTTTGCATTTCTTTCTCCTCTAGCCCCTTTTTCATGTCTAAAGAGATACAACAGAATAACAACAAAACATGACTGTAGAATATATTTGTGTATGTTTTTATATATCATTATAGCAATACTCGGGATAAGATTGTTAGTTTGTTTAAGAATTGACAAGGAAAAAGTAAGAACAAGGAGACTTCTTGGAAATTGAAGTTTCTGAGAAATCCAATATTGTTGCTTGCTTGATGGTTTTGTTTGATAATTGTAGGTTTGTAACTTTTCTTTTTTTCCTTTTTCTTTTTTTCTTTCATAGCTGCAAGGAAAATGGTTTCAAAGTCATTACTCCTCTGTTCTATAAGGAAACTTTAGGCTCTGGTTGCACAGCTTCAGGAGACAAAGATAAAAGACTACCCCAGCTCCCAGTTTTTTATGTTTATTTATACTGGTATGCTTTTAAGACTCATCACAGGGGTCCTCCATATCGCATTAAGTGTAAATATTAAAAGGTTCAGAATAACTTTTGTTGACATAATGATAACTTTTGATTTACTTATTTATATTTTAAGACTAGCCAGATTTTTTTCCCCTGTTCTGCTCCTATCAAGCCTTACCCCAAGATGTGGATTAACCCAACATTATATGAAAAAGGACCAAAGGACAACAGTGACATTTTGTTCCAAATATCCTTTTTCACACACCTTCACTCAACAGTTTTATTTTCTATCACAGATTGGTATGCAAGAGGGAGTAAGTTTGTGTTTTTGTCTCCAATCAGGTTTTTTCAAGAATCAATGCAAACTGATGACTGCTATCACTGATATGGAGGCATACTAAGTGTAAGATGAAGAAAAAAAGGCCTTGGTTCAACTGAGATGCTGATATTAAACAGATACTGCATTAGAAGTCAATTTTGTGACACCAGTTTACAAAACGACAACTCAAATACCAATTCATTTGCTTGCATGCACATGTGATTTCATGAAATTTTCCCTTCAAGTTTACACTCCAGAGAAAATTATGTCTGCTAATATTAATGATAACCAATGTTGAAGGTTATTGTAAAAGACAGCAAGATTGTCAGATTTATATTCTCTGGTTACATTAACTAAGAACTAGCAACCCCTTTGGATTTCAGCAGGATTCTTCAAGCACCAAGAGGAAATATCAACAGCTTGCTGTTGTAATGAAAGGATCAAATCACACAGAGTTCCACAGGAGTCTGTGCACCTCAATATCCTTGCATATTTTCATGAGTAATCCTAGTAACAGACTACAGATTATATCCACTAAACATTACATGGATACTATGCTGGACAGAGCTGTAGACACATTGGATGATGGTGTATGAATTTTAAAATGTCTTAATCTGTTAAAGAACAGATTAATTAATCTGCTTGAGTCGGTAATATAATTTTAAGATTCTACACTGAGGATAGTATTTATCTTGCCTCTTTCCTGCTAATTTACAAAATCACCCTCAAAATTAGAAGTCTAGGCTCCCTCTAGCTGGTTCATTTCATCCAAGTATCAACTAGCCTTAGAAGTCTCTTCTTTGTTGTGTTCTCCCTACAAGTCTGTGCAACCCATTTAGACCAGTTCCCTAAGTCTTACATGGCTAAAGCCAAAGCAGATGAATCTGACTCTTAGGAATAATTATCCGACAAATGCAGGATGTAAAACATCCTGGCAAGGCAGTGGTTGGACAGCAAAAAGAGAGAGAGCAGATCAGTCTGCACATGAACTAAAAATGCTCTGCTGATGCAAAAATGGAAACCTTGGAGCAGAAGTGCTGCTATTTGGATGTGCTAAATAAAGCTTCCACTCTCCTCAGCAGCAGTATGATTTTGGGGCAATACATTATGTTCTGGGCAACTTATTTCAAGAAGTGCAAACCAACTGAGAGTCCAGAAGTGAAAAATGAGAATGACTAAACGTAAATGAAGCATGACCTTTACAAAAAGTTTAAATAAACTGATGCTCAGGCTGAATAAATGTGTCTGAACAGAGAGAACTAAAACTGCAAGAGACTTCAGAAAGCAAATGGTGGTGACTGGGGAAGACAGACATTTAGGTAAGGAAAGTGGTAATAAAATTTGATTAGGATTTAGGTTGAAAGTAGGTTTCCATTTAAAAAAAAAAATCTTTTAACAATGAAGAGAGGTAAGCCCTGAAGGACATTTATCAGGAAGTTTAAGTAAGCTCCATGAAATCAGAGCAATAGTGAAATATATATATTACATTTATATATATTACATGATATATATTACATTTGCGTTCTCAGAAGGACAAATTAGATTAATTCTCATAGTACTTTGTATAGTTTTAAGGTCAGCTAACAAGGCAAACAAAAACTTAAATTAAAAAACACATTTCAAATTTCAATTATAGGCAACTATGTATAACATATAGCCTAGACAATATATTCTACTCTATATTAGTAATTTAATATGCTACTAATATGTACCCTGCTAGTACTGCTTGCTATAATATAAACCACTAGGCACTTCATGATAACAACATTTTTTTTGCTATAATAAGAATACTTTACACTACTATTACATATATTCTAATTTTATTGCAAATTAGACTACATTTCATTATAGTTATTGCATGTAAAGTGATTCTTCAGTGTGGGAGGTGCTTAAAATTTTTTTTGATGTAGTATAGGAAAAGCTGTATTCTAAATGCAGTCATATTTAGCATTATTATCTAAAATATTTGTAAGCATTAATTTGAAGTATAATGTCTGGGGTGTGTTCCACAAATAAATCACAATAAATGCTAGACAACCAAGATAAATAAATCATAATAAATGCTTGACAAATTCAAGATATTCTGTTATGTGCAAAATGACAACTCAGAGGACATGAACTCTCAATTGCCCTGATG
This sequence comes from Vidua chalybeata, assembly GCF_026979565.1. Classification (NCBI taxonomy): domain Eukaryota; kingdom Metazoa; phylum Chordata; class Aves; order Passeriformes; family Viduidae; genus Vidua; species Vidua chalybeata. The sequence goes on along the minus strand of NC_071532.1, from coordinate 72,357,319 downwards.
CTATTTTGTAATTTTCTTGTATTTTCAACTGACCAGAAGCAGTTACATTTGAAAAAGATCCAAAAGAGGCAAACATTCCCTGAGCAACCTGTCCTCAACTCTGCTCAAATAAGCTATCTTTTTGCAGAGGAATATTCACTCAGCAGGCACAGCTGTTATTCTGCAATTTTTACATCTAAATCAAAGATAATTGGACTTCTGAGTACATTTAAATTGTACTCTGGGAAAAGGGTCTAACTTAATGCATCATTTGCATTAACTATAAAAGACTGCGTTTTCACCCTGTAAAATTTACTGTGCTTAAAAAAAGTATTTGGAAGTGCAAAACAGTTACTAAGTAATTTTAAAGATGTGTAGACACCTTTTGCACAGAACCTTTTCAGCTATAAAAGGCCATTAAACCAAACCGAAGTAAATCATTCTTCTAAATTCTTCATAGATAAAATATTAATGGTAATAGAGACTCCTGAAAATTACTTTCCTCCAAGTTTCACTGAAGATCCTCAATTACAAAAAAACCTGAGACAAAAGCCATAATATTTTATTTGGTGCTTTTAATAAGTTCATTAGTTAATCTTATGCAGATGAGCAGTTAGTTCATACCACAAAGCACTTCAATTTCAGATTCTCTGATATTAGTTTAAGAACTTAAATTGAGGCATTCTTTCTTGTTACTTATTGAGATTCATTGTACTCCACAATTTAACAGTCAGACAAAGTGTTTTAAGGATTTTTAGTCTTAATTTTACATATAAAAATATGAAAAGAAAAATTCTTATTAGCATTTCATCTCTAGAAAACAAAATCTGAACTTTTTCTGACAAAATGTCATCTTTAATGATTACACAGGAACATTTTAACACACAAAATAGTCTCTAAGATGTTCCTTGCTCATCTTTTACTGATACATGCAGATAAATATCAGATAGGCAATTCCATCAAATGGAATAGTTTTGATTTTCACAGAATCACAGCAAAGACAAGGCTGGAGTCACCTCTGGAGATCTACCAATCCAATTCACTGATCAAACCAGGGTCACCTGGAGGAGTCTGCTGAACACTGCATCCAGACACATATGCAGTATCTCTCAGGTGATACTCAAAGTCTTTGAAGACTCCACAGCTGGTCTAGACAAACTTTCAGTGTCTGACCACCTTCACAGGAAAAAAAAAAAAAAAAAAAAAAAAACCAAAAAAACCCCAAAGTCTCACATTTACAGAGAATTTTCTGTATTGCAGTGTGTGCCCACTGCATCTTTTGCAGTTACTGGAAACTACTGAGGTCTGGCTCAGTCTTCTTTACACATAAATACACAATATAGTCAGATCACATCTATCTGAGCTTTTTCATACCCAGCTTGCTTTCCCTCTCCTCATGTGACAGATGTCCTATCCCTCAATAACCTTCATGCCTTTTTGCCAGACTTGCTCTAGTATGTCCCTGTTCCTCTCATAAAGGGGAGCCCAGAACTGGACCAGCACCACAGATGTCTCACCAGGGCTGAGCAGAGAGGAATAGCCACCTCCCTTGAGCTGCTGGCAACACCCTTCTGAAATGAAGCCCAAAATGAAGGGGATGTTGCTGGCTCATATTCAATTTATTTTCCACCAGAATATCTGTTATCTTTCCTGGGAAGCTGCTTTCCATCTGACCAGACCCCAGCCTGGGTTCATAAAATTACTCCCTCACTCCTGCGTAGGACATGGCATGAACTCTGGAACTTCATAAGATCTCTGTTGGCCCATTTCTCCAGCCTGCCAAAGTTACTCTAAATTACTGTGCAACCATCTGATCTGTCAACCACTCCTCCCAGTTTTGTACCATCTGCAAAATTGCTTTGTTTCCACACAGAGGATCAACAGGACTTTTCAAAGGTAATCAAGAATGACTTCATGGTAACTTTGACTAGGTTCCTCAGGACTTGTAGGAAAATATCATCAGATTGCATTACCTTGTATCATACTCTGTTTGTCTGCACCTTCCCTAACCTGACTTTATTCCAAGTGTTGAATTTTCCTTCTCTAGATTTTCCCATTTGTCTCTGGGGCTTGGGATTGCTGAAAACAAGGCCTAACCATAACGGCCCAAGGAAAGAAAGCATGAAGTACCTCAGCCATTTACATGTCTTTTGTCATCAGGTACCCTGTTCCATTTAGCAGAGGTTTTCTCCAATTTTTCTTTTGCTGTACAGAAGCCTTTCTTGCTGCCCTTCACATATGCTCCTGGGCTTTTTCTTACCTAATCCTGTCCCTTCATGCTCAACATATGCAACTACAATCCTTCCAGGTCAACTGCTCCTGCACCCCCTATTGCACATTTCCTTTCTATGTTTGGTTTTCATCCTGTAGGTCTCCTGACACTCTTGTCTAACTTGCTGATCATCAGGATGAGCCACTCCTGAGTTTGGAGGCATTGAGCAGGAATAAGAAGTACAAAGGATTGCTAGAGAGTTTTAAAGTCTGAAAGACTTTGAGTTTCCATCTGGATGAAAAAAAAAAAAACTGAAGTAGCTTATTGAACTCATTCACTTGCTAAGCCATTTACAATGGAGCGCAGAAAATATTGCTGTAATGTGCTACATTACATATAATACCTTACACACAATGCAGTTTCTGAAGGACATTAAGTGAAGACTCCAACTCAAGAATCATGCTGCATGACACAAAGGTATTGAGCTAACTGAACATATTACAGCTATAAAACTGGATCTATAATTTTTGTATATCAGCACACAACTGAATTAAAAGTCTTTGAAACTTTCTACTACACTAGGAATTCTTCCCTCTCTCCCCCACCCCAATACCAAGGTTGCCCAATCAGTGTTACATTTATCTGTTTTGAGAGATGTAGCAGTAAATACAACTTGGCAAGTATAAGATGAACTGTCTGAAACACAGTAAACCGAGACCAAGTAAGTGGAAGGAGCAGCAAAGAGATCTTGTGCTTAGCATTTTGCCTTTGACATGAAGAAGTAACATTTGGTTTTCACTGTCACTGTCTTAAGTATTTTCTTAAATGACAAAAAACCACAGTAAAAACCAGCACACATCAAAACTGGTGCCTATGAAGGCACAAGAAACAGTCTCAAATCTATTATTGAATCTTATGTAAGGTAACCACCTAACACTGGGGTCTCTAAAAGCAACAGCTGACATGAGAATCTACACAAAACCATTCAAATCTCTTCAAGCTCAGAGACCATAAGATGTGATATACATACATACATACATACATACATACATATATATATATATATAGCCCACTTGAGTGGGGGATAAAAGGAAATAAATAATATAAAAGGAATAGAAAGAACAGAAAGCTCAAAGGCAGCCTCCCCTAAAGACCTTCATCATTCTGTTGCAGAAATGAGAGAAACTTAAGAAGAGAAAACTGTGGCTTTCTTCTTCCCAAAGTCACACATCTATTACACAGCAGCCTCTCTGATGATGCCACTATCTTACAATATGCCACTCACAATCTAGCTTAAAACATTACAAATACTTTGCAACTCATGTGATTCAGCTGTCACTGGATGGTCACATCACTGCAGCAATACACCTAAAAATCCATCATGTCAGGACAGAATTTGATTCAACTAGTCCCAGTCAAGCAAAAGTGAAGAAGGGCCTTTTAAAAAGTAATAATTTAATTACAAACCTAGCAACAGAGAAAGGAAGATGCCGAACCCTTAAAAAAAGGCTAAAGAACAAGAGTCCTATCTCTTAACACGCATTAAGTTTGTATGTTCTATTTTCAGAAAAACTTCAACATTGTTAATATCTGTTGTGTTGAAGAAACAGATGCAATAATCTATGAGCAATCTTTTACAGACAAATATTAAAGAATGTTTACTAATTTGATATTTTCAATGCAATATCTTTAACATTTTACTTCATACTCACTTTGGCAACATTCTGCCACAATGAATTGAGATGAATCATTGACAAACAAAGAATTTTGACCTCTATAAAAACAGACACTACTTCAATTCATAAATTACATGTATTTTCAGTGCAATTTGACTTTAAATAGCAAATAGGCAGAATATTGCCTAGAATCATGTCTATACACATTTAAAAAAACTATTTCAAACTTTTTTTAGCTAGTACTGCTTACAAAAATATTTTGAATTATGTATTTGCACTTGATTTCATAACAATAATAAGCAGCAAAATTGATTTTATTAACGGGAAAGCTATTAAATCGGATCTTCCCATTTTCAATAACTAACTTATCTTGTGTGTCTGATATCTCCACTTGAAAAATTAAGAAATCTACTTGGCTCACCTGTAGGTGACACTGTTGGTCTTAGCCATACAACCAAAGAGCAACAGCATTCCCGCAGTCTGGAACAATGGTGTTTCCAAACCATACTTTTTTTTTTGTTTGTTTTTTATATTTTTCTGCTAGTCCTTTCCAGTTCCATTGTGTGTTGGTTAAATCCCAGCCAGCAGCTGAGCCCCACACAGCCACTTGTGCAGTCCCCTCTGGTGGGATGGGGTAAAAGTGAGGCTTGAGATACTGGGATTAATAGGTAAAGCACAAGCTGTGCACACAAGGAATTCAAAGCAGAACAAGGAATCCATTCACCACTTCCTATTGGCAGCAGGTGATGAGGGCATCCACCATGTGTAACAGTGACTTGGGGATACAAATGGTCCCTCCAAACATCCTCCTTCCTTCCTCCAGCTCTGTGGAGGAAGCCCTGTGGTATGGGATATCCCTGTGGTCAGTTGGGATCAGTTGTCCCAGCTGTGTCCCCCTCCCAGTTCCCTGTGCACCCCCAGTACCCTTGCTAGTGAGGTGGAGAAAAAGGCAGAAAAGGCCTTGACTCTCTGAAAGTGCTGCTCAGCAATAACAAAAACACCCTGTGTCATTTACACTGTAACCAGCAAAAATGCAAACCATAATCCATACTGTCTGTTATGAAGAAAGTTAACTCTATCCCAGCCAAAAACAGCACAAATTTTAATATCAAACCTCTTCAGAGACAGTGATTTATGTAAGTGCATAAAGTACAGTTATATTAAAACTGAATATGCTCTGACAAAGCCTAAAGTCATGTAAAAATGTATCCACTGGAGAGGAAAAGTTAAAAACCAAGAGTATATACCTCTAGCAAGGGCAGTTCATCCAAATCAAGTATTTGTATTTTGTACATTTAAGTGCTGAAGTACAATGCCAGTTTATCACTTATAGGAAAAAAAAAAAAAAGAAAAACACTAAAAACTTCTGGTTTTAAAACAGCTTAAAAAAACTTCTAGTAGCCAAGTCAGGCATGAATATAATTATTTCCAATAAAAGGGAACACACCGAGAATGCAATTACAATAAAACTCCACCTTATACCCTTTAACTACAGAATACATAAAACAAATTTTTTCCTATTGTTCAAAATGTCTGTAATTTTATCTGGCCTCATTTCAACTAGGTTTTTACTGCTAAACCAAAAATTAACTCCCACCTTTCTACCCAATCAAAATAGAGATTTTAGCCAAGTGAGTCATAGCAAAGAATGCCAGTCAATTACACACTTTATCATAGTATGTAACATTTGATTATTAATCACAAAGTAGGCTAGTCAAAGCCTGCACTAAAATTCTACAGATTATGCAATTATAACAAGCAAGTAGGCATGTTAGCAAAATAAACAACTGTATCTGTCTATTTCAAAAGTAAATTATTTCAAATAAAATGTAAATGCATGTCTGAAGAGTAGTGATTCTAATTTCTGAAGCAAGGAAGACTGATTTTAGTAAAATCTGTCATAAATGCAGAAACTAATTTAGGTCACAGACAGCACCTTCAGTTCCTTATAAAGGACTACTATTTTTTTATTCAAACTGCTACTGTTGGATGATGTATAAGTACTTTCCCCCACTGGCAAAATCTTAGCTGTCATAGGCACATATATTAATGGAAGAGTCATAAATCAGAAGGGCTTCCAACAATTTCACCAGGGTACTGCAAGACTGATGCCAAAAAAAAAAAAAAAAAAAGTTCAGGGCTGAAAGCATAGAGTGATAACACCAGCCTGAGAAAGCAATGTAGTTATTCCAGCAACAACACAACAGAAACAATGCAGACATTTCAACCAAGCAACAAGCTTATTAACTGAACCCACTGGAAAAATATCCAGCAGTCTCTTATACAAGTCAAACTTCATTTATTTCCTAATAGGTTTCACCAGCAGAGACAATCAAGAATCCTACATGTGATGTCACGGAGTTTTTACTGTCTTTATTTCTGAGGGATAAAGAGTTCAGTCGAAGAATTAACATCACAATACCTAAGATACCTCTCTGCTGTTTAACATCAATATTTTTCACCTGCTTTACTATTTCCCCGAGTTGGTGTAAGGAAGTAAGAAAACTGGGAAAACCATAGCCTTCATAAAAATGGCACCCACAGAAAATTTCCTTCCTTGTCTTTAAAGGTCAGGAAATAACACTACAGTGCTAAAAAACTGAAAATTCGTTCCTGAGGTGAGGTAGATGGGCATATCAGCATTACAGAAATGAGCCCAACCTGCAAGGAAGTGGGCTTCAAATATAAGGATTTTCCCCAGCTGCAGACTGTATTAAGTGCAGATTCATCTAATCCAGGCGATGTCTTCATTTCCCTTTTGTTATTTCCTATTTTGGATCTCTGAAGAGAGTAACCTTAACTTTTCTTCCTTCTGCTTATCCATTGAAACACTTTGAGGATTCCATTTTCTCCCTCCAAAAGCTGAAGAGAATGAATTTAGCCCAGCTGAGGACTTGAGTGTTACTGGTCACAAACCTGAGTGTGACTGCTATCAACTGGGAGTGTACACTGCTTACTGGTGAAAGGACTGCCACGATCAGAACTTTAAAACACCCCACAGCATTTCAAATCTTGCAGATGTACAAAGACACATCCCTTCTGATTATATTTTAATTATCTCACTTTCAGAACTAAACACTAATTAAGAAATACATTAACATTTACAGAAAAAAAATTAAAAGTGAGACAGAAAAAAAATGCAACAGTCTGTGGCATGCCATCGAGATTCCTTGCCTCAAAGAAATCCTGGATAGTAGATTTTTAAACATAGTTTTCCCTGAAGATAGCATGATCAATGAATCAGGTAGCAAAATTTTATTTTGCACACTATAAGAACTTCTGAAACAAAGGAAATACATATGGAAACAACAGTGTGAAGTGGAGATGACTTTGGGACACAGAAATCCTACTGTATAAAAAAGATTTTGATCCTTTTTGACTAAGACCTCCACTTTAGCAAGGATTTCTGTTCTAAATATTTCAGTATATTTCTTTCACTTGAATGTTAAGGCTTAACCTCATTTAGAGAAAGAAAGACTTTTTTTAGATTGTGCATAACTCTGAAAATTCAGAAGAAAGAAAGTTTTCTTTCAGCAAGGTTGTACTAAGGAATATTCAGGAAGTTCTCTCAAAAGAGTCAAGTCCCTTCTTTCTTTCTTTTTTTTTAAATTAGATTTTGATCTCTTCCTGTCCCAGTCCAAATTTTGATGAAAAGAGGATATTCTGCTATTGAAACCAGGGGTGTGCATAGAATCCAGCACTACTTTACATTCTAGGCATACTGGAAGAGAGATTATTAACCAGGTTAAACTCTGGTTTTGAAATGAACTACTTGAAAAGCAGAGGCTTTTTCAGTATCTGTGAACTCTATAATCGCTGGATCACTTTTGAAGGCCACTTCATGAAAGTTTAACTCCTCATAACAAAAGAGATTTGTAGAGTTTATTGCATCTAACACATCCAAAGCACCATTTTGTTCCTGGAAGGAAACAGACTGGCATCTAAAGTCAACAGTAATACAGATGTTTGCAACAACTCCAAGTAAAAAACCAATGGCATGCAATAGGAGATGAAGGCCACTTGGAGACAACTAACATCGTGTTAGTAAGTGCTTAGTAAGAGTAAGTGCTTATGGGGACAGATAAAATATACAGAATAAGCAAAAAGTAGATTAGATAGGGAAAAAGCACCAAGAGACAAGAAAATAAAATAGTACTATCTTGTTTCAGAGGCACTTTAGATTGTACATTCTATGCCATTTTCAGTGTAAGTTCTTCAGATAATTTTCACAAAATGCTGTGGTAATACAAATGAGATAGCAATTGACAAGTCAACCTTTCAAAAAAAAGTGTTCTACAGTTGATTTCTGTTGAAATGCAGTACAATACAATATCCTGTGAATTACTATTATTGGAGAAGAGCTGTCAATATTCTGAATTAAAAACATTCATAATTGTTGCTCACAAATTGAAACATTTTTGTATGAGTGTGGTGATAAGTGTGAGTGTCACGATTACTTCATCTTTATCACTGTAAAGAATCACTATCTCATGTACTTACTATATGAATAAGAAAAGTCACAGAATATGCATATTCAGCCTCTAATAGTGGGCTCTGTATATCCATGAAGTCAGAAGCACATACATAGCAGAATATCATAGAATATAATGCTTTAAAATTTAATAAAATGTACACAGGAAAAGTAGTAGGAATCAACTTCACTATTTGCTTTTACTTGGAAGCATCTCTATACCCTATTAAGGTGCAGGAAATGAGAAACAGTATATGAGGAAAATAAAGCTGTAGATGAAACAGCAGGCACCTCAACTTTATAGCCCTCTTTTGCTTCAAATAGTTTTGGACTTGATTTGTTTTATATTGCAGTTAAGAACTTGAGAAAAAAGCATTATTCCATTTTATTAGTATCAGATTCCAATAGGGAATAAAGCCTTCATGACTTAATAACAGAGTCTATTGGCTGACAGAACCTATCAGAGTGACCATCCATATTACTCAGAGGTCCTGATGCCATTTGTCCTTCTCAGAACTACTTGCCCTATTCAGCTCTGATGCCTTTGTGGTCTCTGCTTCACTTCTCATTTCTGCCTTGCCATCAAAAGTACAATTAATCAGCTAATCTTTGAGATGTCAAAATACATTCGGTCCTTCAGGCTATTTCCTCTTGTCAAGAAAAGCATTATTTCCAGTAATCAGACAAATGTATTTGTCAATGCAAATGCAGCTTACACAAATTCTCTTTTCATTTACAACACTGCTGTTTACAAAGACACCACTAATACTGTTGTATTACTCGTGCTCTTCAATAAGCATTGCCCTTTTGTTCTAAACTACTCTTATTTCAAGTATAAACAGCTGGGTAAAGTTAAATAGAAAAATAACCAAGTAATAACATTTCCAATAAACTACACAAAATTCACGTAGATTTTAAATACCAAAATTAAATTGCCAGTGAAAGCAGTAACTTTATTTCAAAAAAAATCCCAAGCTAACTGAGCCAGAAGTAACTGTGGTAGGTCAACCATTGCAGCTGGCAGATGCCCCCCCAACCACTCTCACTTCCCCTCCTTTCCTGGACAGGGGGAGAAAGTAAGATGGAAAAGTGTATGGGTCAAGATAAAAGACTGGGAGGTCATGTACCAATTACTGTCATGGGCAAAACAGACTTGACTTGGAAAAAAAGATTGCAAATTTAAAATAGAGTACAATAGTGAGGAAACAAAGACAAAACCTAAAAACTTCTTCCTGCTAGTCCCCCTTCTCCCCAGGCTCAACTTCACTGCTTTGTTCCAAAGTTCTCTACATCTCAGGGATGAGAACTCTACATCTCTCATCTTATAGTCAGTCTATAACTTCACCTCACACATTCCTTCCTCACACTTTTTCCCCACTCTGCTGTGTATCCCTACCACAGGACACACCTTCACAAACTGTTCCAACATGGGTCTTTTCCATGGACACAATTCCTGCCAGAAGCCTGCTCCTGCATGAGCTCTCCATGGGCCACCTTTTCCTTTACTGCACCTTCAACCTGTTGCAGTGGGGGTCCTCCAAGAGCTGCAGTGTGGACATCAGCTCCACCATGGCCTTCAACAGGGAATCTCTGCTCCAGTGCCTGGAGCACCTCCTCTCCTCCTTCTTCTCTGACCTGGGTGCCTGGAAATCATTCATATTTTTGAATGGCTCAACATGTTTGGCACTTGGCAAATTAAAGTGGTATCTTTCCTAAACCTATGAAGGATGGTTTCTTATGTGAAGATAGTTTTCATATAAACGGTGAGCAATGCAAAGAATCAACTCTGAAAGCAACGTGACTTTAGTTTATACAGGTTGATGAGAAGGGAACAAATATGACAGCCAGCTGCCCATTTTCTAAATGACAGTGCAAGTCAGGTTTAGCAGGACTTTCTTCACTACCCAGACATGACAGCAAAAAATGTAAACTTCGAATTCAATTTCATGGAAGTTTTTAGAGTTCCTAAAGAATGAAGGAGTTTTTTTTGCTTGTTTGCTCTTTTGTGTTTGGGTTTGTTTCAGTTGTTTTTTTTTTGAATGAGTAAATGCTCCTATAGTTTTCCCACTTCATGCCTTCATTAAGGAAGAATGCTTTAGAAGCACATTATGTTGAAAGCAGACTAATGTGAGGTAGAGCTTCTGATTTGCTTCTAGTACCCCCTTCTTTAAACAGACATGAGATTAATGGTTATCAAATCTGTGACAGAAAAAAATCTGTGACAGAGATATGTGGAGTCCAGCAGAAACCCAGCAGTTTTGGAGATGTCTGTTTCTGTGATGTATTTCAGGCCCATGGTGACAGGCACAGCCTTGAAGTTCAGTAAATGTATACAACTCTTTCTGTGGACCTTGAAGTACTTGAGTACTACGCAAACATTACAGAAAATCCAATAACATGTTTTAAATAAATGACCTTGTTTTCTGTATAATTAAATGTTTGATAAAAAAATATTTAGTTGTTCAGAAGTGGCAGACTATTCACACAATTACAGTTTGATTAATTTTTTCATAATTATTTAAAAGACAGTAAATTTCTTTTTCCTGCTGTCTGAATCCCTTTAACTCCAACAGTATAAGAATGAAGAAACAGAGATACATAGAGGTTTATGGGCTGGGGAAATTAGCCTGCTTTCAAATTTTGACCAGATTTGTTTCCAACTACTACATAATTTTAGCAACACAGAAAGCACTTATGATCTGGCCTTAACACTAATACATATCTGTAACAAGTAAGGCTCACAACAGTCAGGCACTCCTCAAAGCAAAAGAAGAGATCTAAGACCAATAAAAGTAATTTTGCTGGTAACTGCAGGTCTGAGGCACAAAATAAAGCAAAAACATTATAGAAAACTTATTTCAACTTCAAAATGTCACTCTCACTTATATGTACTTACTTGAATTAGAATGCAGCTTGTTGACAATGATTATACCAAAATGCATCTAATACAAAACTGCTGAGGTACCAGTTTAAAGGTGAGAAACATTCACACTAACTGAAGATGCAATAAAACATCAAAATAACTTTCCTTAAAAAAGAAAATAAAATATATTTAACAGGGTAATTTTCAAAAACTATTTTTAAAGTCTATAAAGGTGGAAGAAAGTATGAGAAGCTTTTACTATGTTATGCCAAGGATCTTAACTCTGTTTTATGCTATGTTGGCATAAAACATTAAAAAGAAATTACCTTCTACGTTTTTTGATGCCCACTAACTTTGTGTTAAGGCCAGAAGGCATTCCTGCACTCTGTAGAGGCTACCAATGTTTTGCACAAGTTAAGACATGATGCCACTCATCCATCAGCTTACAATACACTGTGCCCAGGGCAAGGCACTGCTTTCACACTTGGTGATTACCTTATAAATCTATACTGCTCCAATTCCATCTGTATTCTCCAAACTTTCAAAAGATAACTATAACTACATTGTATTTGTTGCAAATGCAAGGTCAAGCCATTCTATGTTTCTATGAAGGGAAATTGTCTCAGAGTTTTAACACACATCTTACATGTTAAACTTGTAACTGTGGCTTTCGACGCATAAGATGTGCAGAGCAGGTTAGAAAACTGTCTGAAGAGTCAATAAAAACTATTTTCATTTTTCTTTTTAAAGCAATTTCATTATTGGTAAAATCAGAAATAATTTAAAAGCTTATGAAGTGTGTTAGAAGCATAGTAATGTTAATGAATATCCAATAATAGCACTGGAAGTAAAATCATATAATGTATAATACCATAAAAGTATGGAGCAGCAAGAAACATGGCTACCTTCTGGATGGGTATAAATGGCAGCATGGAAAGCATAGAGAGAGCTATTGCTGGAAAAATGTGCTACAAACCTTTTTAACTGAAATTTTTCAAAAATATTTAAAAGATTTTATTCCACCATAAAGGGAATGAAAATTTAAATTCCTTGTTACTTTTTTTTTTTTTTTTGCTAGCATTTATATCCTTTAAAAATATTTGTAGAAAAAAATAACAGAGGTAGTTCCCACTGTACATTAAGGGCACATTCCTGAGAAGGGAGACAGTTACCAATTTGTCAGATAAAGCAATTTTTCCTCATCAGGATAAGCACTACAGCTACATGTAATAACTTACAAAACACACATCTTTAAATATACACAGGCAAAGTATGAAGGATGAAGCAAGCAGGATGGAAAGGAAGCAGAAAATGATCAGGATTGTCACTTAAGCACTACTTCTAACTAATACCTGACAATCACCTTATTTTTACATCTTTCATTCGTCACTGATTTGATTCACCTGAGGACAAATATAAAGATGGTGATAATGTAACTGCTCAGAAAACAGGCAGAAGACAGCTGTCACAGGAGATATTTATCAGAGCTTCAGTTGCCTAGAAGTACAAGCTGAGATCTTTTGAAACAGTTACCCAGCCTGAAACACCAGCATCTACTTCAGCTGATAATCCTACTCTCTGCCTTTTACAGCCTCATATATATATACAGCATATATATTAAATATACTGTCCCTGTGTATATAAACTGTGTGCATGCATCTACCTGCTGTAGCATTAATCCTTACAGGAAAAGCTGTTTTTCTGTTAAACAAGGGTACTTCATTACTTACACTACTAAAGGCTAGAAAACAGAGCAATGACTGGCAAAGCGAATCTGAAACTATAAAGAAAGCAGCAACACCTATCAGAATATTCCTTTCTGAGAAATGTATGCATTAGAGAGGCTGACAAGTAAAATGAAGTTTTGAAGCAAGAATCAATTTAATACAGGTTAAAAAAATGGTGAAAGAAACCTACTCGGATGAAGTGGTTTAAAGTGCCTAGTTGAGCAAAGAAAGCTCATGAGTTTTGATAGAAAACAGTATATGTGCAGTGCAATAAGCAAGATCCAGCACAAGCAAGCACTCTTTCCTCAGTTTCTGACATGCTACATATTTGCTGCGCACTTTGTTTTGCAGCAGTGAAACGTTGCACACTGCTGGGCTCCAGAATCTTCAAGAAAAGTAGCAGCAATTACACTGCTAACTCTTGGATTGGCATCATCTCTTATCCTCACCTTCCACATTTCTGATTAATTATAAGACTGACTAGATATGATAAACAAGAGAAAACAAAAAAAATGTTATTTCACTGTCCCAGAATTTTAGCCTTTATATTTTTTTCCCTTTAACCTTCCCAATGTTTTGAAGACCAAAGACACAAAACTGAGCAAAAGCAAAACTGAAATTAATCAACTCTTTAACTATAGTTTCTTTGAAAATGTAGGAACAGTTTTGGGTCACAAATACAATGGCTTCCAAATTTTTCCTCTTCTGGAGACCATTTTTCTTTCACCTCCACTCTCCCAAAGGTTTTGTAACTACAAATACACTTCAGATTAGTGTTTCTGTACTATCACATACTTGGAAACTGTAGAAATCCCTTGAAGGTAAGTTTAAGGCAAAAAAAGCTAATTTCAAAGCAATGGAATGAGTCCATGGTGGGGAAAAAAAAAAGATTTTACCCACATCTTCCCTTTTCTATTTCTCCTTGATTTTTGTCAATCAATATGCTTTAGCCTCTTCGCCACAAAAAAATTAAGAATTATGCTAGTAGTGGCATGCTGGATGAAATAAAAGAGCACGATGAACCAGAGAGTCTTCCTACACTCAAGTTACTAAGTTTCTCTATGTTAAACTCTGTATATATTAATAAGTTCCCATTACAAGAGTAACAAATTTCAGCTTTGCAAACTATTTCCCATACAAATTTTTTAATAAAGCCTGAAATATTTTTTGTTCCTTTTGTTCCCTTACTTTTTTTACTGGATGTAAGCACAGTAATAATAATCAGGTGAGATTGTAGGAATTATATTGCTAACTAGAAGAGCAAGCATAAATAGCATTCTACATTCATTCTGTTCATCCAGCTTTGTCCTTATATTCAGAGCAGGCTTTTCTACTGTCACTTTGAGTTTCAGCAGTGATTACACATTATCTCTCTCTCTATTAAAACCATGATCTACTTGATTATGTGCCCTAGCTGAAAAGTACTGTGAAAACAGGAAGCTATTTAAAATGGTAATTTGGTGTATCTAAATAATTTCAATTACTAAAAGCTCCTGCCAAACTTTTTTAATTTTTTAAACTCAGATTTTAGGTACGTGGTGTTGCAAAGTCACTCTGATAAAGTACCAGTGATTTTACTGTCACTCATTGATATTGGTTTGCTACTTATTGGTGACCACATTATTGTGACTGTATGTACCAATATGTCTGTATATACATTTTCTAATTGCTATTCACAGCTTCATACTGGATAACTACTGCAGTGGTCCTCCTAATCATTAATTACATACTGACATATATTCTTGTCATGTGAAGGGTTTTTCTTTCCACTCACCATAAAAATGCTAAATACCTCAAAGCTAAGACTGCTAAAATATCACTCATCAGGATCAACAATTACTATATTTATAAAAGTTCATATTGATAATACAAGCAGTTCTTTTTTCTGTTTCTTGGACCAGGCAGAAGGGGAAAAGGTAATCACATGGAACTTTATGCAAGTAAAGGTATACAAGTATCTTAAGATTTTAGAAAAATGGTATTTCACTGACACAAACAGCATTTGCCTGAAATAAATATGGTTAAAAGTGCCTGCTAAAACAGAATAATCTCCATTCATGCAATCCTATTTAAGAGGCTAAACCCACAAATTTCATTCATTTCTATGAATGTTCAAATGTTTAGCCTAGTGATGTCTTATACTTTTCAAGGACAAATGAGGAACAGTAAGATTAGCCATTAACAGGAACCTACAGTTTTTGTTTGTTGTTGTTGGGTGTTTGTTTTTTTTTTAAAGAAGGCAAGTGTTATTTTAACATATTTGCAACAATGTTGTTACAGCATTTTGGATTTATTTGGAACTTGCCATTTGAAGACTGAACTTTAAACTTCTCAAAGATGGTTTTTATTGAAGAATTCTGAACTTATAGCAGTGTACATAATCACTGTAATTACAGATGTAGTAATAATGCTTCAGCGGCTTCGCCAGTACTGTTACAAGGAGTTTGAAGAGCAGTGTAACTATGAAAAGGTACAAATACACACACAGAGAACAGTATTTGCAAAGATTAAGCATACCTGTGTTCGCAGAATTTCGCCTTTTGACAGTTGCATATCACCAGTCAGCTCTTTCACAGTAATGCCAAGTGGCTCCAGACGCTTGCTGAAGTAATTTGTCATTTCGGCTGCCAAAGCCTTCATAGGAGCAACATACACAATCTGCACCGAAACAACACACACTTGATAAATGAGCAAACGCCACAACATCGTTTGTTTCATGGCAACCATTACAAATCACAATTTATTGTGAAATATGATGCCAAGCACTTACAGTGAAAAATCTTAATAGTGATATATGAAAAGTAGTTATCTTTGTTGGATAAGTGTGCAGCTGTTTAAAGGACAATGGATTTTGTTTATACAGCCTCATCGCTTTGAAAATTCTGCATGAAAGCTAAATGCATTTTCATAGCTTTTTATTCACATAATAAGATTTTTAGAACACAAGTAAGAATAGCTTTAATAATGAAGTAAATCAAAACTAGCCTTATCTTTAACTTGGAAAAGTCTAATATCCTTGAGAACTTCCTGATTTCATATTCCATGTAAAACATATAATAGCTTTTACTTTACAAGTTAAAAAGCTGTTATTTGGTTCATTAAACTCCTACCTTAAACTCATCCTTTTTGATAACACCATGCTGGACGTGCTGGCGAATTTCATGAAGGATTGTCAGCATGGCAATGTTAGTCTTCCCAGCACCAGTGGGGGCACAGATCAACATGTTCTCGTTTGTGTTGTAGGCAGTCTCGAAAACTATAGACTGGATCCGGTTTAGTCTTTTCATGCCTTTAAAAGCAAGTTGTCCAATCTGTTGAAATAAATACACATATCTTGGATTTTTCATAGATGTTTGTGCATGTGTGTGTGTATCTATGCATATATTAAAAGAACACATGGAAACAAACCTTCAGATACCTGTCATAATGTATTTATTATTCCAAGTTTTTTTTATTTGGAGAGTACCACTTCTACTCAACCCTCAAATAGGGAATCAATAAAGAATACAAATTATAGCAGGATAACATCTGCTAAAATTAATCAAAATCTTTAGCTTCATACTACTTCACCACCTAATTTTTTTACTAAAGAGTGGGACCAAAACTAATACACAATAAAACATGGAACTATTAAAAAGTTAACATTAAAAACATAAAAAAAAAAAAAAAACCCAAACCAAACCAAACCAAACCAAAAACAACACATAACACACACACACAAAACCAAAAAAAAAAAAAAAACAAAAAAAAAAAAAACCCACAAAAAAGCCTGGTTAAGAAGTAGAAGTACTTTTTTTAAATAATGGTATTCTGAACCAGAACCTAGTTTTTCATTCAACACACCAATTAATTTTCAAGCCGGCACTCACAAATCAATATACAGCATTGAAAATCACAAAACAGTCAATGAATAATCTTTGAAAGTTGACTCTGCAGGAGTATACTAAGGATTAAAAAAGCTACAAGAAAAGTACTTCCAGAGGAAAAAAATATCCTAAGACACCCTCAATCTAAGTCCCCAATAATTTAAAAAATACTATCTTTCCTCTAAATTCCATTTTATTCCATGCAGTAAATACAGATGCATAATCCAAAACCAGTAAATTTGCCCTTAAAAAATAGTGAGACAGCATACAGAAATGCAACAGTATGCATGGAAGTTCACAGTTTTACAAAGGTACTAGAAGATTTGTTTTATTAAATTGTCATTTGCACATACTAATATTTTTAAAATGGAAAATAATTTTTTCCCCTCTGGCACATAAACATCAGCCACAGCTTCTACAGATCAACTCCTTTTCAGATAAACCAGTGAAACCCCTTCTTGCTTAAAGGACTGGTAGCCACTGGATGGCAGAAAGTGATTTTTACTGAAAATGAAGGAGATGCAACATTTTTAGCCTTCTACAGCTGATTTATCCCTAGAATTCAACACAAACCATAGGAAGTTTGAGTAGAATACAATCTGAATGTTACTCTCAACTAACAGGATTTCAAGCCTAAGATGATGCCATTTTTACACAAATATGAATCAATATGAAAAGCCACCAAGAAGCAACTCTTTCCACAAACCAGATGATACTCAAAGCAGCTGTGACATGAATGAATAAAGCCCCCTGATTTTAGTTCAGTAAGCTTTCAAATTCTTTCCCATGGAATTTATTGTTACAACTAATGCATTTATGAATAAATGAGATGACACTTAATCAAGACATTCTAAATCAGAAATCTCATCAGAAAGATATTTGTGTGTTGGTTCTCTGACAGCAATTTAAAAATAGGAAAAATTTGTTTAAGTCATTAAAGTAATATTCACAAACGAGTCCATACAATTCAGTCTGCAGGCAAGCTTCAGCTCAGAAACACAACTGCTTTAGCAACACACTAGTGGCAGCATCTTCCCTAAATAGCACAGACCATCAGCACTTAAGTTTTAGTCATGCAATTCATTACCAAGACTTTGTAGAAATGCTCTGTAATGATGACTTCTTCTGTCATATTATAACAAAGTAATAAGATTACTACCCATTTATCTTAGAGATAATCCATTGCACCCATAAGCCAAGGCTGAGCTTACAGTACTTTTCCTACTCATTGGCTTAATTTTAATGTAGAACTATTTTATGCAAAGTACCTTATATATCTCAGGTGAAACAAATCCCATTCTGCAGTCAGCTGTTCTCCTACACTTTCAGTTAAAAAGCTAATTGAACTAACTAGTAATAGCATGACTAATCCATGCTTTTTTACATAAAAACCATGAAATTCAGGATGTGAAGCTCTGATGTTCGTTGTTCTGACATATAAATAATCTCTAGGTCATCTTTCCCCTTCGCTGTCCTCTGGAATGTTGTTGGTTAAAACACATATCTATGCATATATACACACAAACATAAGTTTTTATATGTATGTATATACACATACAAATTTTAATAAATACATTCCCCCTATGCTACTGAATTATGAATAATTAGTAGTTCCCCCCTGCTTTCTAATTATGCATCTATACACTTAAAGCACTTTTGTGCCAGTGCAAATCCTATTTTGTTACTGAAGGTACACCTAGAAATAAACATAGATGTTATACCTGTGGACTTCCACAGCTTCCCTCTCCTGATGATACCTTTCATATTCTGCTACTTCCATGAAAAAGTGGTAGCTCGTGAGATTTAGGAAGAGAAATAAATAAAAATGTAACTATATAAATAGCATAAAAGTAAATTTATTTTTATATTATCTTAGGAGAACTATTTGAGAACATAATTTCCTACCTGCCCCAAAGACTGAAATGTTGCCTTTCAAAGTGTGCATATACATTTTAAGCAAAGGCTCATAACACGTAAAAGAAAAACTGCATGATGTTTGGATCTGCTCCATTTAGCACCAAATCATATCAGTGAGATTTCATTGGACTTAGGGGAACAATTTTTGCAGGAACAAGTAGCATACACAAAGATATGAAAATTATACAAGCGTACCAAATAGAGCTTACGACTGGCTTTGGGCCATAATCAGCATTACAATTTCTTCAAGTAACTACAAATTATATCTCATCCAGAGTGTAGTACCTGAAGACTTATGTGCTATAAAGGAAGCTTGGAGTAAAACATGTTAGACAGATGCAAAGGGCATCAGAGAACCAGCAGCTTATTTCAACACCATACCTGCTACATGTGACTAGCCTAGAACTGAAAGCAATTCTTGCATGATATGGGCTATTGGGGTCACTGTTAGCAGTTACCACAGATCACAGAATCACTTAACTTAGAAATCATCCAGTTCAGCCCCTCTGCTCAAAGCAGGATCATTTACACCTATGCAGTTACACTTCAACTATCAACAAAGAGGGAGACTCCACAACCTTTCTCAGAAAAGTGTACCAGTATTCGACCACCTCACAGTAAAAAATTACTCTCCTGTGTTCAGATGAAATTTCATGTGTCTTAATTTGTGCCCATTTCCTCTGGTGCTGCCACTGGGCACTACTGATGAGAGTCTGGCTCCCTCTTTGTTAATCATTCTCACATCAGGTATTTATATACATTTGTCAGATTCCCCCTGAGCCTCCTCTTCAGCTCTCTCACACTCTCCTCACCCAAAAGATGCTTGAGTCCTTTAATAAGATTAAGAAGTCAGAAGAATTCCTAGAAATGACAAATAATGAACCATAAGGGTAAAATTATACTCTGATATTTTAGAACAGAGAAGCCCATATAAGACTTCTTTAAATATGTTCTTAATTGGAATGAAACATTATTTTTTAGAAAACTACAGAGTCTTTATTTTAAAATTATCACCACATTTACTGGTTAATGCAGTAAGTATTGAAGTAGCAGTGGCCATCAGAAACCAGGGGAATTTCCATACTTTCAAACTATATTAGGATCTTTAAACTCAAAATGAACACTGCAAAATTCTGACAGAGTTCACTAGAGTAAAAGCAAGTATCCTGAGAGGAAAAAAACATTATATATTCATTCTATGTTAAAGGATCACCCCAGCTCAAAATCACCATAACACAAAAACTATGAAAATTATTACAACTTTGATATTTTTGGAACGCTGCTTCTAAATAGTTATTAAACATTGCCTCTCCAGACCCTTTACACTTCACATTTGCCAAACACTGAGAGCTTTATTGAATTACTCAATTCTCAGAAATGTCAAAATTCTGGACAGTTCATAACAGTGAGTGCTGTTCAAGAAACAAACTTTTACTAAAGAAGATTCAGACTCCATCCAGAGAGGTCCAGAACAGTTCCATTAAAAAACAAATTGCAGCAAAATTTAGGAGTGACGCTGTTGAGCAGGATGGGAACAGAGAACTCCACATCAGAAGGCAAAAAAAAATGAGCTCTGATTTATTTCAAATGTACTGTTCTATATATAGAGAACATCATGCAGACTAATTTCATTGGTCTTAGAGTAAAAACATCCCACACCATTGGTGGGCAGTGAATGACACACAGTGGCAGAGCATATCTATAAACAATGTGAACAACAAGAGAGATTAGAGAATTATTTACATTCTTTTCCAACTGCTTCCGAGGCTCTCGCCTGGTTAGAAAACCCTTTTTTTTTCTCTCTGACTGAGCTGAGAATATCCACATAGGAGTATAATATTCTCCTACCAACTGTGGAAACATAGGTCGTCCTTGAAAAAAAGAGGTGAAAAAAAAAGAAGTGAAAACCAAAACAAGTCAAAGAATAAAAAGCCTCTATCTCTGGTTTTGTGTGTTGTTTTGTTTGGTTCTTTGATTTTTATTTTTTGTTGTTGCTGTTTGTTTGTTTTGTCATCAGTCCTGCCTTCTGCACTCTAGAAGAAAGAATGATCTATTCAAAATCAAGAGGTTTTAGGGAAAATATTTACCTTCATATATGACAGCTAAGAGTTTACATGCCTGAAGCAATTTCAACAAAAATCCTTGTAAGTCTATAGTTACATTGTCACCAACTTTACTATATATAAACTATTCTGCTGATGAACAACACCATACAAACAACTGCAGCATTCATAACTTTTCTACAGACTTCTAAATTATTCAACCACTTACTCTTGTACTAAAAAGACAACGTTGAGAAATATTCTTGGGTTCAATGTATAGATTAAATCCAAAGACATGTACACATCCCAGATCAGTTTGAAGGAAATGACAGAACAGCAGTATGGCACTGCTCTGAGTTAAAAAACTGAAACAGCTTAGGGGATCACCTCCCCTCACTGGGAGAACTGTGTTGTGTTCATCAACCTAGTTATAATATGACAGAAGATTATAGACAGAGTGATTATACCCTCTGGTGATTTGATTTGAGGAATTGGATAACAAAGTGTTTCAGAAAGATTTTTCCATAAAAGCAATTCTTTCTACAGAAAATGTGCATAAGTTTTGGCATCGAAACAGACACACAGGAGAGATTCTGATTTCAGTGACACTGCTGCAAACTCGAAAGTATCCAATGTCAAGAGAATTATTCCAAATTATAGCAATGAAATGGAGATCAGAACACAGCCTCCTCTTGGAGCCTTCTGATGCCATTTGTGAATTACACACAAAAATTACCTTGAACTAATGCAGCTGAAGGAAAATTGGCAATGGTTGCGGCATTTCCTAATAACCTCAGAAGTTAAAATCTTATGAGGATAGAAGGATTTGGGTTTAATTTGATCACATTTCATCCATATTAAATGCAACCAAATAAAGGTTTTATTCCTCATAAAATTAAAAAATATCTTAATGCTGTGCAAAGCTAAAACTGTAGGAGAGTGAAAGAAAAAATTATATACATTTAAAAAATATGTTAAATCTACATTCAAAATATATACAATTTTTAAGAAACACTTTAGATGTCCTGTCCTGCTGTGTATCGAACTGTATCTATCTCCCTGACTTTTGTAGATGGAGCAACAAGGAACCTGATGATGTTTATATGTTACAGTCTATTCTTCAGGTTTTATTGTTTTTTTTTTCCAATTCGGAGAACACTCTCATAATTTTCTTGAATCTAAAAGAGACTCCTAGCTCTGTTGATGGCACATTGTTCTCATAATTTACTCCCCTGGGAAAACACAGTGCATCTCTAAGAGGAAAAAAACATCACTATTAGATGCACACTGACTCAAAAGCAACTGCAGTCAAGGAGTTAATATAAAAAATGCTTCCTAGTTGTTCAAGAATACAGAACTGCAAGGCAAAGGGAGAAACCCAATAGATAATAAGGAAAGATGACAAAGGCATTGAGAAAGTAACTACATACATTCCGGCATTGGTGGAAAAAAAGTTAGGCTACTAACGTGCAGCATAGAAACTGAAGTCCTTTTTTCTAACCAATATAAAATTATTTCAGCTAACATTTCCCAAGTAAAGAGATTATGATATGCTATGAAACTAAATAAAAATTACTTTTTGGTAATTGAATTCTTCTATGAATCACCATTTCTGAACTAGCTGGAAGAATTTTGTAACAACTGCATCCTTTCAAGAGAAATTTATCCTTTTTCTTCTTGTTGCAGTTTTGAAAGAATGTCACTACTAACATATGAATAGCCCATCAGTTATAAAATCAATCTTCTGGTCATATAGCTCCTCTAGCCCAAAATCTTTTAAAAACATTTAAAATTATTTGGTGATTTCCAAGTAAATCCCTTGATGAACCATCTCAGTCCCATTTCTATCACTGAAAGACAGAGCCCATCCTTAACTAAGATAAAAGATTAATTTCTTAGGCAGCATACAGAAGTTTGTGCTAATTAAAGTCAACATTAAAATCAGACAAACTATAACTTGTCTAAAATAATTTGAGCAAGAGTTAATCTTCTAAATGTTGCAGCATTTCAGAACTAGCATATACCTCCCTCGACTTTCAAAATTCTAACTTTGAGATTACATTTCTTAAAAATTAAAACCAATTTTGGTTTTTGGTATAATTTGAATTAGACTTTAAGATACTATCCTATATTTCACCTTAAATGAAGACTGAATATTCCCAAGAATGAAAGTCTGCCTTTGGGGATGCTATCAAAGTAAAGCAGACTACTGCATTCTTCCACACTCGTCCTGTGAAATTCCACTGAGAAGTGGCTATTCCCCAAACAGGATGCAGCAGAAGCAAGTTATTCATTCTCCAGTCTTAATTACCAAAACCACTAGAACTGCTTTGAGTTGTTTTAATTAAAAACTTTACAGATTTCTGCATGTGCTTTATGCTAAAGCCCATATTCGTGTCAATGACTAAAGAATGAAAAATTAACACTTAAAAAGTTGCTTTCTCAATTTAAACATTTCACTTGTCATGATCATTTAATGAGGCAAAAAAAACCCATCACAGCTGCAAAGTCACCAGGTAGACATAATTGGATTTCAAATATTACTGTGATTAAGTACAAGGGGAAAAGAATGCTGTGAACCAGAAAGCTGCATTTCTTTTGAGCTACATGCAGCTGCACTGTGTAAGAACATGTCTACCGGAAATGCTTCTTGGATTTTTACTGGTCATTGGGTTTACTCTACAAAATTCAACATACAAAAGTCACCCAAATTCCAGTCAGTTGAACTTCACAAACTGGAGCCTAAATATTATCTTCCTTGAAAGCAAGGAACCCTGTTTTTAAGAGCAGGGTAAGAACATTTCATATTACTGTATAGTTTTGAAGCACAGATCTCTTTCAGTATTTTGTTTTTAAATGACCCCTAATTAATTCAATACTATTTTATGCATGCAAAGGCATAACTTCTAAATGTTCACGTAGAAGTGAATATTTAATCTGTTAATGTAGAAGACACTTCAGAATAATGTTTTCAAACTATTTACTTTAGCTTATGTTAACACAACAAACTATTTCTCCCTACAAAACCTAACAAAACCCAGAAAAACTATCAGAATGCTTTGGAAGGCGATTATAGCTGAAATTAGTAATAATTTTAACACATCAAGTAAAAATGAAAGAACGGCAAACAGAATAATATTTCCAGAGGATTAACTATTGCTGTCATAACCTTTCTACAGCTAAATTTTCTTCTCCATGTCACTTAAATTCACACTTTTGCTATGCAAGATGGCAGCCCTGTTTTACAGTATATATATTAGAAGACTTTTTCCTAAATTTTATAAGAAAAGAGTACAAGCATAGTCAGTATTCTACAAGAACACAGCTATTTTGTTGTCAAGAATTGCAGCTAAACCAGCAGCATTCAGAGAAGTTTTCCTACCACAGGAAAATAAAAGGTAGGTGAGGGATGATGGATGACCTTGTGTGATAGGGTGACCAACATGTGGGAACAATGAAAGTGTAAGTACCAAAAGAAAATGCACAACAGTTTTAAAAGCTATTTGGAAAATCTGTCTAATTAGTTCTGATTGTAAAATTTATTTTTATTTGTGCATTACCATCAACAGTGAATGACATATGTTACAATTAAAATGAGAACATATATTCTCACAATCCCCCCTGAGATACATCTCTCAAACTAGGCCAAACAAAAACTGAAAACCTCCTCTTTGGTAGCATGATCTCCTCCAGATTGGCTGTATCCTGTAATAGCACACTACACACAGTGAAGATGAGACTTCTGGCTGCCAAATCTGGGTTTGTATTTTACTAAAAGAAGAACTTAAACTTCTTAAGAATGAGAAATTTGCTCAGAAGTGGTGCTCTTCTGCACAAAACAAACAAAAACAAAACAAAAATAACAGCCTTATTTTTTTTTTCTTTATTTAAGTATTCAAAACCAGTTTTACTGGATGAATCTTTACACAAATTAAAATCCTGACAGGTAAAAGCAGGTACTTTGTTAGATTACTTCTAGGTACAGGCAGATGCATCTACTCCCACAGTGGCTCAGCAGGTGTTTTTCAGCAGCTGGTGCCCTTTACTGGTTTGCCTTTGTAAGCATTCCCAACAGATTTTCAACTATTTCAGAGGCACCACTACACAATATAGATACACTTGGCAGCTGTGTAGAAAATGAAACAGGCTTAACATTTTATTCAGATCAGATGCAGTCAATTTTATCTCATGTTAATATTAAAAAGTCAATTTCCCTATTCATATTTACTACTTGCATGAAAAGGAGCAACCTAAACAACTATAAGAATATATAAAACTCTTACAAGACAGTATCTAATAAATATTTTAAAGCAATTTTTGCTTTGTGTATTATACATAGCCATGCTAGTTTAAAGAACAGACTAAAAGAAATGAAGTTCTCTATATTCACCAGTACAGATGTCCCCATTAGACTTTGACCCATATTATCGATTAATTGCTCTTCTCTTAGAACTTCTCTGCCCAAGAAGAGATAACTCCAGATTTTACAGAGCTCTTTTAGAAAAAAAAAGGTTGTACATAGAATAAACAAAGTCTCTCTAAATGAGAAGATCTGTTAAAGTTTCAGTTACAACCTCATTAATGAAAGGATATTTGAAAACATTGTTTTTTATTCACAAGGATTTTTTTCTTGCTTTATCTACACTTACTAGTGGGTTTTGCTTGTTGTCATTAGTATCAAGCCCTTGAAAATAAAAATGTATGTAAAAACACAGCCCAGACTGATACAACAAAGCATATTTACCCATTTTTCAATAGCATCCTTGCCCCTCTCAAAATCTCCAGTGTCTTAAATGTGGTTTGTTCATGTAACACCATCAAACTTACAAGATGTTAAAAGGGTCTTACTATGAGTATGTAAATAAATAAGCTAGCACAAAAAAAAAAAATCTATAATATATTTGTTGGGACAAAAGGGCTCAAACTGGAAGATTTGACAAGGATGTAACAGTTTTGCTCAGTAACCTTGTGGCAAGGACTGCTAAGAATGTTGGTGTGGGAAAACTCCATTTACTGTGCCTAGTGTTGTTCATCCTCTGCCTGTTTTGAAAAGTATTTTGAGAAGATTCCTGTGTTGAGATAACACAGGAATCACAGACGTGCTTGAGCCTCCTGCTGTGAGAGAGCTCATAAAGGCACAGCCTTGTGATAAACTCAAATGTGCCAAGCCCTGTGATATATTGGGTTTGGTAGTGGGGCTGCTACCTCCCCCTTCCCCCTCTGTCCACTGGGATGAGCTAAGCCAAAGGGAGCCTGTGTCCCTGTGTGGCTCTGCCTGCTGGGATGAGCTAAGCCTAAGGGAGCTTGTGTCTCTGTGTGTCTCTGCCACCCAGCCTTGCTGGCGAGGTAATGAAATAAATTTACTCTTTGCATGGCACCAGTGGTTTGGTGGTCACCTGTATGTGTCAATTCACTAAGTATTATACAATCTACTATATCTTAACAGCACTTGGAAACTGATTTCTAAAGAAAAAAGATAAATGCCTTGGTAGTCTTAAAAGGATTAAAAGTACAAGACTACAAAAGGTCTTGAACTAAACTGCACATGAGACTAGGACAAATGCAACTGAAAGAACAAATGATCAGATCATATTTTAAGCACTCCATTTTAGGACACTACAAGGTAGGTAAGGGCATGATATTACAGCTGAAAAGCGAGGAGAAGCCTATAGGCCAAAAAAAAAAAAAAAAAACAGTCTTTCATTGAAAAGTCATCTGCAAATTTTGTGTAGATGAGCTGAGACAGCACATGCGGTAAAGGAAACCTTCATTCAGTCTGATTCTAAAAAGATTCAACCTGCCCAGTGTCAAACCAAAGCAAATAAATCTGCTGTCAGTCTACCAAAAGACAGGTTTATGGCAGAAGTAGAAAGAGAACACTATTTTGGAATAAGAAAAGAGTTACACTGCTAACTGCTATGCTAGCTGCTTTTTTAAGTCAGAGACATATTTTACAATCTGGAAAGACATGTGGGTGCAAGTGGTTATCTATCAATTTCTCCAGTAATCCTGGTAAACCGAAATGATAAGAAAGTATCTATAATACTTCCCCATTCTTATGGGACAATAGTAAAAGCCTGCTTTCGTTATACTTTTCTGGTGAAAATCCTTCCAGTTTGTATAAATATAGTCTGTTTTAAAATGGCCACATTACAGTGATTTGATCCACATTATCATACCAAAAATAAAAGCCGCAGCATATAAATAGGCCAAGGAGGATGTAGTTTGAGCAAATACAGGCTTACATCTGATCAATTATATAATGTCTACCTCCAAAACTTATGTGAGATGTGACATATTTGCTTCCTTTACCTTCATTTCTCCCTATCCCAAAAGAGGTGAACTGTTTATTGCTTCCACAGTGGTGGATAGACACATTGTTCCAGTAAGTGCAGGCTGCTGCTCAGTGAAAGCCGTCTTTTGCTTTTCATAGAATCTGACATAAGATCATGCTTCAGTTCTCATCTACCTCCAATTATTCATCATTCCCTATTTTTTTACATCCTACATACATCTCCTATAAAGACAGAGATTGGCTTGACTATCTCCTTTGCATACAGATCTTTCTTAAAAATAAAATAGTAGAAATCTGACAAGCTGAGGGAGGCAAAGAGGAAGATATATAAAATAGTGGTCTATTTAAAAGCCTCTGTTACGTATGTATATATACATATATATATATATGTATATATATATATATACACACATTCCCCATATACATGTTGTACATACGTGTTTTACATATATAGATGTAGATTAAAAAGATATTGTTAACTATCTAAAATGTATATATTACTGTCTTTTTTAAGTCTGTGATACTGTTGGACTAAGAATGGATGATAGACTCCAGAGAAATCACACCTGCCAAACATGGAGATGCTGCAGAGAAAAAAATTTCTTATCCTGCATTAGGAGATAGGTCCTCTCAAAGACTGTAATAGTATCAAAAGCCTTTCTGGTGAGTCAAAAATCACAGTTTTCAAATTCTAAAAGCAAACTAAAATCCTTACCGACAAGCATATCAAAATATTATTTTAAAACAATAATTATGAAAAATATAAGACTATTCAATTTTTTTGTCTTTTACTATCATTACTTTAAAAGAGAAAAATCTTTATGCTCAGTACAGCTCTTTTGAGACAGTCTATTCTGATATTCTAGGAAACCTGTTTGATATATTTTGATACAGACTCCAGATATGAAAAAATATTCTTCTATTAGGAGAAAGTAGATATAGGTGGAACTATGTTTGGAACAATAATCTCAGATTATTGGACAAAATTATCCATCTGCAAAGTATTTCTTAATCACATATTTATTCCTTTATATCTACCTACTTCATTACTAATCTTCTCCATTGGTGTTAAGTTTTCAACTTGTCAAACTCCTGGTTATTGGAGAGTGGTCATAACTGCTGATCCTCCCAAGCTGTGCTCTTAAGAACTCTGCCTCACTGAAGCTGAGACATCCACTTGTCACATTAAATCAAGGAGCCCAGACATTTCATTATGCAATTAACTCAAAGTTGTACTATAACATTCATAAAGCCCTGCTATCCCTGCAATGTACCTGTATTTTGAATACCGTATCAAATCTATCTGATATGACCAGATCAGGTTTCTTTTTCTCTAAACTATTTAAATGTGTTTTTTTGTTTTAAAGGTGTTACACAAAATAAGGTTAGGTCAGATTAGGCACTCATTAAAATCAGTGATTCTATTGAGCAAAAAACCTCATCTTACTGGCAAAGGCATATTAGAATAGTAGAAAGGTTTTATGAATCCAGAAAAATGTTATAGCACCATTTCTAGTATTAAAAGCTATATAATTGAAGTAAGAAATTTTTTTTTCAAAATACTTTTTGATTTATCATAATGGGAAGATGTTCTCCATTGCTGAAAGGAAAAAGAACTTCTTAGCATTCAGGAAATCATATAGTCCCATCTATCTGCAGTGAAAGCTGCAGTCAAGTAAGGCACATGTTTAAAAATATTACATTCAATGAATTATATTCAAGCACAGCAAGTGTCTTTCAAAAGTGAATTAGTAGCAAGTCACAGAGTTTGTTTGCATTTCTACAACATGAGATTATAGGTAAATTTTAAATTCAGAATACCACTTTACAGCTTGCACATCATAGCAACAGATATTTTGATGAAGAGTTAATAAACTGTTTCTACTAAGAAACAGAATTTCCTTAATGGAAAATATGATAATTTTATACAAGATGGACAATAAACTGCTGGTTTAGCATGAAGCACATGTTTTTGCTTGCTTTTAGCCAAAATAATAAAATGTATTCCTAGATTTTTAATGAAACAATGCCAAAAAGCTTCATTTAAGGGTAAGTGAAATAATCAAACCATTTGATGCACAAATTTTACATATAGTATCTGGAATTCTAAAAATTATAAAATACCATTAACTCATGTATTGAAGAAAATTAAGCCAGAACTTGTAAACTTTAAGATCATCATCAGTGTTGAATCTTAACTCCAATATTTTTGTTCACCTGGTATTGCACATATTCAACCATCTTTGGACCTCCCTCCCTGAAATATGAAGACCGAGTGCAATCCCTAATATACACTACCAGCCATTAAAGCAATTATACCATGACATACATGGTTTTCCTTGTCTTAAGTTGGGGCTAAAGATTAAAGAACTTGTAAACTCTCCTCAGAGCAATTTCTGAGTATAATTCATTGGATAAATGACAAGATTTAAATAAATGCAAAATATTTTTTTTAAATTATTCCGTATGGTTCAACCATCAATTACTCTTTGGAAAATAAGCAACTGAGATCAACTTTGGAATTAATGATCCAATATTCTGGATGTGAAAAATGTAATTTATCCAAAAACACACATACTTTAATTCAGTAGACTTACTTTGTACAATTCTAAAAACAAGAAAACATTACAGGAAAAAAGAGCATATTGATTTTGTAATAATTCCTTCACATAATGCAGAGAGAAAAAAAAAATCTTTCTTATTTAGATCATTAAGCAGTGCTAGTAAAAGGAAATGGAAATAACATGAAAAAAAGAAATAAATCCTACCTGAACACCCATTTAGGTAAAAAGCTGAAGTAATTTTTCACCATCAGCAATTTTTTAGATAAAATCTGTTTTCACAATCTTGAAGAGTAACTTTCCCTGGCCTGAGTTTATGATCTTAAAGGTACATTTATTTGGCAAAAAGCCTGGCACAAAACCACCTTTATAAGAAATACAAGAAATATATTTCACTAATGGTCAAGCTGCATGTCAACTGAAATAAAACTAAGCTTGAGCTTTCCCAATTTTTTAAATTCTCATTATTGAAACAACGTAGCTGGCACATCACTTGTACAAATAGTAGAACCATAATACTTCAGATTAAACTGGTGCGAACAATCGGCTACTTATGAACCACCTGTGCTTGAACTGTGGTAAAACCACAGTTCTCTGAGAAATAATAAATGTCAAGAAAAACAGGTATCTACAAAGGGGGCTGGGGGTAGGATTTGTTGCCTTTCTGTAAGAGCCCTTTGCAACTGCTTCCATGGGACACAGTGCACCCTTCTACCTCTGAACACCAGCGACATTCCCGAGCAGCAGCACAGCTCCCCCCGTGCCACCAGCTCCTGTTCCCAGCTCAACACAGGTAGGAAATAAACAGTATGAGACGACACAGGTGGCGTGAGATTGTTGGAGGAGGTGACACAGCAGTTCAGATCATAATAGAGAAAGGTAGGAGGCAAAGCTGAAAAAGGAACACCACATAAAGCAGGAGAGAGTGCTGAAGCCAGCTGTTTGAACTGGAATGTTTTTATGGCTGCCAAATTGTGCAGGATTGGTCACTCCTGGTCTCATATCTGCAGTGCATAATGGGATTAGGTAGGAATGGTAGCAGTAAAAATTTGGAACTTTGTCAGTTCATGAGTTTCATCTTGCACCTGTGTTCTTTCAGGCAGTGATTTCCCTAATCATAAAGTCATAAACCTTTTAGCAAAGCTCTGACCCTTTGCAAGGAGGCCCTAAATAAACCAAATACTTACTTTGAAAACACCAGCCATAGGATTTTTGATAATATAGTACTAAAACTAGGTTTAACATGTTATTTCTTCACTGACAATCCTATAAAAAAGACACCTGTGTTAATATCTGTCCTGGTTTAAGGCATTGCTGCTGCCTTTGGTGTTGGTTCATAGAGGTTTTGCCATTTTGCCTTATATTTCCGCATAAGAAACTATCAAAAAAGGAAGCATACACATGTTTAAAATGTGGTTAATATGTGGTTTGTTAGGATTACTGTCTAGAGGAATACATTTCTCTCATCTCTTCTCAACCTGTGTTTACTGGAAATAAGAAAATCTAAATTTAACTAATACTTTAAATAATTTAAAATGCAAGATTACTTCCAATTTATATGATGCAGAGCTTTAACTTCTGATCGACAGTTCAAAATATAAATGAAGTCCTTATGAACTCAGTTCTGACCTTAGGAGTTTCGAAGCTGAACTGCAGTGGTGTATTCTGAAATAGATGTTACACAGCCAAATACTCTACTGCTGACAATGTGATCAGAATCACATAGCTCATGAGAAACAGATAGAGAGTTCTTAAAATTATTTTTGTGCAAATGAAAACCTACAGACTAAAAAGAAAAGGAAGAAGAATATTTTTAATTTTTAATACCCTCAAGACTTCCCCAGAGAATAGCAAGTGCTTATAAAACTCAATATATAATACTCAAAACCCCAGCAACAATAAATGGCTTGGTTGTTCTGTGCCTTTTTCCCCCTCTGAATTAGGGGTTGCATATATATTGACTTGTTAAACAGGCTGAGTACCTTTATATCTAGACTAGATGTCTTCCATCAAAACCCTATCACTAATGGCACCTCATAATAGTCAACAGCAGCAGAATTGTCAACTTCCTCATGATGCCTTTAGAAGTTCCTAGTCATGAAATATCTAGTTATGTTTACTGTCATCTCTATTCCTTGCCCACCTACTGAAATTTTAGATAATCCTGCAAACATATCCATACAGAGATACAACAGAGCTATTTTATAAGCACCTATACTTGCTAGGGAAACACCTGAAAACCATTATTTTTCTGCTTTTGCTTACACAGTTAATCCAAAATAAAACATATTGACAGAAAATCTTCATGTTCTCTAAATTGACTCCAGTTAATTGGCAAAAATTTGAACCAACCAAGGTGTTTCTGAGCTTAGAGTTTTAAAACAGCCATGCAGAGAAAACAAAAAAAAAAAAAGAATTTTGCCCTAACAAAGCTACATCTTGACAAAGTATGTCTTAACTTACGCATTGTCAAGTCCAGCCTCTTTTAGTTCCTTGATAAAAATTTCTATTTAACAAATTTCAAATCTATGAGTCTCATTAGTGAAATCAAGAAGCTGAGAAGTCCCATAGCTGGACAAACTTCATAAAATTGGCATCTGTTGTCACAAATTGATACTAAACTTGGGGGCAGGAATTACATACATGTGTGTTCAAACAATCAAAATTGTTTTTGTTGTTGACACTTGTATTTGATCTCATGTAATAAGAATCATATCAAAGAGTAAAGTTCTGAAGAAGATTGTTTCTATTTCAAAATTTCACTGTAAAACTGAAAAGCAGACCTCTTGATGACACACAATCTACAAAAGAGAATTACTTATTGAATTTGTATAACTGATGTATTTTTTAACATTTATTTTAAATATTATATATGCAAAAATCTGCAAACTATTCATTTTAGATAGGTATTTTTCTATCCGGACCATATTTTTTCTGAAACCACTTACTGCCTTTTGAAATACTGGTACTTCTTGCAAAAGGCTTACAGATTAGTAGGTAGTATTTAGCTTAGGAAAAAGACATTTTATTGCAAAAAGCTGTCATGCTGAATATTGTCATATAAAATTACAATAGGTGCAGTGGCTGTATTTTTCAATCTGGTTAAGGGCTCTCAGTCAATTCATAAACACAACATTAGGTACTGTCACCTAAGCAGAAAAGAATAGATTCAGATTCTAAAACGGTCTTCTGTTTTAAAAGAATTAAATCTTTAGCTAAGACAATCTTTACTGAGAATCCCAATAAAGTGCCCTGCGTATATTCTCATTTCTTGCTTTCCCAGAGAGAAAAAGGTGGAAAAAATGTATCCATGTTATATGCTGCAGAACTAAGAGACATAAAACCTTATCTGTATACAGAGCTTGTTTTTTATGTCTCTGTTCAAATCAATACCAAATCTTCCACTTTTCAATAGATTTGACATATACAACAAGGAGTAAAAAGGTAACTGTGATGAAGTACTGCAAGTTCTAGACTGTAAATAACTAACAAGAAATTTAGTTCCCTTACTTCAGCTTTTTCACCATTTCAAATCAGTAAAAGTTGAAATGTTAACATTTGTTTTACCTGCCTTTTTCCTCTCTGCTCTTTACTTTCTATCATCAAAGCACATTTTGAGATGACTTTGCACCCCACACAGCCTATAACACCATATTCAACACCCCTGAACTGCATCAGACAGTAAGACTGGTGCCGAATACTGCTGTGCAGTCAGAAGCCAACCTGTACAGGTCAAGGTACAGAAGCTCAGCCTCACTTTCTCCTGTGATCTTCAGAAGAGAACAGAATCACTGTAATACTTTCATTTCAGTGATTCAGATCACAGCTCAAACCCATAAATAACTTAAAATGTAATGCCAAAGGAATTGAGAACTGCAACTCATGAACAAGTAGTTCAGATCAGAAATTCCTTGAATCTGAGTCAACATGAAAGGGATTATATCACTGAACTACGTTTCCCAATAAATATTCTTCAAATTAGTAGAGAAGAAATTGACTGTCCGCATTTACCTATCACATATCATTGGAAAAAGTGGCAATATTTCTAGTTAAATTTTGGTAATACAAAGTAAAATCTAATTTAATAACTTTGAAATTGTATACTCACCTCATCTAAGTCTTTAATATAAACAATTTTCTCTTCAATACCAATAGGCATTGGTTCACTGTGGGGGATCTTCACTTCTTCAAACATTTTATTATTTTCTCGCTGAACTGACTCTGGTAAGAACACCTAAAAATGTATTACAGGAAAATTAATTAAAAGTATGAAAACAGAAAGTGTCATTATGTATAACTCACTTTGAACAATGCTTTATCACTTTCCTCCAAAAAATGAATCCAAACCAAAAGCAAATCTCACTCATCCTTTTTATAGATAGAACTGAACCCCCCAAATGGAAAATAATCAGTTTTACTACTTAGAAAGTAGACCCAAACCACTAAAAAAGACAACTCTGTTTTATTAAATTTCAGAATCCATTAGGTCTAGAATTTCATAAAGCATTTATTTTGTTAAAGTCAATTCAAAGGTATACAAAAGAAAGAAAAATAGTATCTTAAGAATTTAAATTACCCTGGAAATAAAAGCAAGTATATCAGTTGAAAATGATATTATTTCTTCCAGAGTCAAAATAAAAACAGAATACATCAAAGCATTTTAAACCCTCTGCAAAGAAGCACTGCTTCATATTTGGATTCCAAGAAGGAGGAGACTAAGGAAACAAAGGGAACCCTGCTGCACATTACTCATGGGGAAAGATGTACTGTTCAAGAAGGGTCATGCACCAACATACCTTTGCACCCCCAATGAATGCTGATGTTTTCATAGCTTCAGCTCGGGAATCATAGACATGTGGATAATGAATTTTTTCGATGCTCATCTCTCTCTGTCTACCTAGGACTGGCATACTTCGAGCATTCAGCAGCGCTAGTTCTCTGTGAGCAGAAAAATACGTATCGTAATTCTGCCCATTTCAGGCTGCCATCACAAAAACTGAGCATGGTATATAAAAGTCAGAGTGACATTTGAGGAAATGAAAGGAAAAAAATTTTACAGTGTTATTCTCTTGCACTAGTTAGACCAAAACCTTAAAACACAAGATCTAGATAAAATTCAGAAGCACAATCCAATAAGTGCAAGGCTTTTCTAAAAGCAGTTTTGACTCTTTTTAAGCAACACAGCAACATGATTTCACAGTTAGATACCAGTCTCACTATATTTTTCTCAATACAAAATACAACAGCTTATTTGCTCCTTTTTCTCTCCCTCCTCTACTCCTCCCACTACCTTCTAGCTGTCAACTTGGAAAATAGTACCCATTAATCTTGAGAGAGAAAAAGAAAGATAGTTCTGATAGATTTAGTACAGACTTCATAAATCCTAAGCAAGTAGTGTGCATACAGGAACTAAGAAAGATAGCATACCCCACTAATCTGCAATTCCAGCCCACAGAGATGAGATCAAGAAGATTCTCATTAAGCAAATCACTGCTTTCTTTCCTGAAAATTAGATTTTCATATTAAAAAAAAAAAAATCTACGCTTGTAATAAAACGTGACTTGAAGTCAGAATCACCTAATCACCAAAGCAAAATAAAAGAAAATAAACTGTTATGATATGTTGAAGTAGCAATTACAACAGAAACATTTCTCAACTTTTGGGATTTATTACCTTTGCATCCGCAGCTCTTTGGGATCAAAGCACATTTGTCCTTCTCCAGAACCTTCTCCATCTTCCACAGCTTGTTTTTCTTTTCTGGCATTTCGTTTTTCTTCCCGACGATATTGCTTCATTAACAACTTTTCTTGTTCAGACTGAATTGTGACTTGACAACCATAATTTGGTTTAGCATTTTCTCCTATAAACTTCTTGCACTGTTCTGCAATATGATAACAAGCATGCATCTCCATAAGTACTGGATTCCATCTTTTTTCCCCAGTTTCGTTCTAAAGGTTTGCGGTTTTGATATTTGGTTTCATGCTTGTTTTGGGGGGTTTGTGTGTGCATGTTTGAGTATATTGTGTGCTTAAAAATAGTTGAGCTTTCTGTAGACTGTGCAGCAGCTGGCTTCAAGACATCTGAAAGTACCACCAGGTCATGTCCCAAAGGCACGACATTTAGAATACACTTAATCCCAAAGCAAGGAGATGGACAAGCAGCAAAAGGAAGGACATTTTTTTGTTTTCTGTATTTATAACAACTTCATCTACAGTGGAAATGCCACTTTCCCTCTTATCAGTGCTCTTACATACATGCACTGATAAGCAGGATGGTGTGACAACAGATTAAACAGGGTGATTTTTTTTAAACAGCCTCTTCACATAACAATTAGTGTATATATACTAGATAACATGATTGTATTGAAAGCATACTCACAATGCAATTTCCCTGAACAAGTGAGGAAATCTATCCTACTCTATACAGTCACAAGGACTCCTTCCTTTTATGTCGATAAGCAGCAGAATTATCAAGAAGAATCAGAACCACAGAACAATTACAGTAAACAATAAATCCAGAGAGCAGGGAACCCAAAAAAGATCAGTTACATTCACCTTTCTGAGATCAGTACTGGCTAAAACAGAAGACACAACCAAGTCTTTTATACAAGAGGCTGGGAGAGATTTATTTTGTTTTCATTTTAACAATATTGGTGGTTTTAAACGTAATTTTTCAAAATTCTGCAAACAGATTATTAGTTTATATAGATGTGATTGAATATTAAATACTTAGCTCAGTTATCTTTCATATGTACTTCTACAGCCAAACTCTGAAGGGAAAAACTTGAAAACCTTTTTTCATCAAATAAACCCACTTGACTGACATTTTGAACAATTTGTACTGCTTAGCTTTCACCTACAGCAACAGTGAAACTCCTACATCTCACAGCATGCATACTGGATAAGGCAACAATAACTTGTTGAAGAGCATTGAAAAAATTCTAATAAACTGTCAGAATGTCCACATTAATACCATCATGTCTGCAGCTTTAACTCTCTCTCTCTCTCGTATTAAAAAGGGACAACAATGGATGCAATTTCCTGACCAAATTTAATTCAGACTGAACACACTAGGGCAAAGAAATGTTACTTGATTTGTCTGATAAACACAACAATCACCTTTACTGTAAAGGAAATAAATTACATAAGAAATAGTCAAATAACACAGCACGGTACAAAAAAGCAGTACATGTACAGTTTCTTGACTTGTGCTAAATTTTTAAAGGCACAAATTACTCAAAATAGACTAAATTTCTGCAGACAGAAATTAGTCTCTTCCCCAAGTGAAATTCTGGAAAGATAAGACTTCCCCATTAGGCATACCATTTTGATCAACTTAAAAAGAATAAAACCTTATTAAAATTAAAATACTGAACTCAGGGCCAAGCGCATGTTCAGTCTCAGAGAAAATACCCTGAATATCACTGTCTTTTTTTGCCACAGTTTTCTCTCATCAAGGAAAAAAAGCATTAAATCAGTTAATGCTTTTCTATTGTCTGAAAAACATAACATTGAAAATATTCTTCCTCCACATTCCAGCAGAAATTACTGTGATAGATTTTACTGATGGCATAATGAAGAGTAATTTCATAAAATTCCAAAATACTAATTCTGCTAAGTGAGAAGAAAATACTCCTGTAACTAAACTCTGTACATAGGAGAAAAATGTATTAATTCAATTTCTAGTGAATGTATTTTAATTTTTTATTTTATAACCTAAGAAGGGAAAGCTATCAGGACAGAAAGCCTTGCCATATAGCAAGACATTCATCTTTGAAATCATGAACAGGTAAAACTAACAGCTGTTCTGATGAGTTTAACTAACCATTAGCACAGCAAGAGATGAACTTGTAAACACTTCTTATGTAAAATTTCATTGAAGACAAACATTAAAAAGGGGTCACTTGCATTTTAAAATTATTGTGGAGATAAATAAGTCCACGATTACTGGATCTATACACATTTTTCTAACTCCATATGGGCTGCATGGTGCTATGTCCATGTAAGATTTATCCCAAGTCACAACCCATATGCTATCAGATTTATTATTGTCAGAGAAGAAAGTAAGAAGACTTGGTTTAAAACAATGATCTGTAAAACTTATTTTAAAATAATTACTTGGCGCAGACATATTAACTTATAAAAGCAAAAATGACAGTACAAAACCTGAATTCCTTTTTCCCCCTTCACTTATTCATGCTTAAGCTTGACTTTATTATGTTCAGAAGTGGTTGTGACTGTGCTTTTCTTCCCCAAGGCCTACAATGATGATAGTATGAAGTAGAGAGGAAGCAGGAAAGCAAATGAGGAATAATAGATCAGATTATTTCCAGAGTAATCCATTAAAACAGGAAAAGTGCAACTGTTAATACATTCAAAATCTGCACATGCCCACAGGCAGTTGAAAATAAAATATATATATGCAATCTATATTTGTTTCTTCTGTATCAGACTTTCTTTGTTTAAGCCCAGAAATACATTCCTCCATTGTCTCCTGGGATTTTTTTGTTTGTTTTTTAATTACACATGGACAGTACTATTGTTGGAAATAAAACAGAATAGTTAGAAACCTACTTTTTATCTGATTTGGAGCAAAAATTTTGTAGTCTCTTACCTTGGAGAGCCTGGAATCTGTTATCATTTGGACAAGTCAAAGATCTTTCCAGAATCAGAGCTCTGTTCTGTAGGAGTTTCTCTATGAGTTCAAAACCTTCAGGGCCTAGCAGTTCAAATAACTACAAAGAAAATAAAGTCATAAGTCATATCCAAATGTACATAAATTTTTTAATAGGACTGCAATATTTCTATCCTTGGCAGCATCATATCTGTTGACAATATCTAACAAATTAATGAATTTCACCTCCCAGTAATTCAATCCA
Organism: Vidua chalybeata; assembly: GCF_026979565.1. Classification (NCBI taxonomy): domain Eukaryota; kingdom Metazoa; phylum Chordata; class Aves; order Passeriformes; family Viduidae; genus Vidua; species Vidua chalybeata. The sequence continues at coordinate 72,318,832 of NC_071532.1, read as the reverse complement.
AAGGGTATAATTTTTAATACCAGGTTCTCTATTACAAAAAGGGAGAATTACAGAAAGTTTTCAGCTGGAAATATTTTAAAACCTGTGAATTTAATCTATTAAGTAAAACTCATTTTCTCTTGGGGATTCTTATATAAAATTTAACTCTTCTCAAGACTAAACTTTACATGTCTTTATGGTTATTTACATCTGCTGTAAATTTACTTCTCCATAATCTATGCAGATGAATCAAGAGAACCAATGCTTTCTCATGAAAGTCAGGTATGTAGTCAACAGGAGGTGTAACCTGCTGCATTTTCACAGGCTTGTCCTGTTAAGAAAAAAAATATCACAGATGGGGAGTACAGCAGGATTATGAAGAAATATTTAAGATGACACTACTACTGACTTCAGTACCTGTACATATAATCCTGTGTGTAATTCAAACATATAATATAAGTGATGCATACCAAAAGAGAATTCTATACCAGTAAGTGATATTTTGGCCCAATGATATTCTTACTCAAATGATTCTCTTGTAGAAGGTTAGACAAACATAGTTCCCTATTTAAAGTTCCATTTTCCACATAATACTGAGTTTTAATGGAAAAAAAAACAGCCTAAAACATTAAAAGTACTTTCATCTCTATCTTACCTATAATTATTTTGTCAAAAATCAAAGCATTACAGTAAGCACTAAGTTACTCAAAACACATTTTTGATTTTTAATACTGCTCAAAACAATTTTTTCTCCTTTTTTTTTTTTCTTTTTCCAAAAAGGAAAACAGGGCAGTTTCTCCTTAGTGCTTTTTGAATTTGTTGCTAATATTATCCATATAACTTCAGGAATCTGGTAAGGATAAAATGTATAATGTACTTTGATGTGATGTTCTATGAAAGAATAAGACTTTGGCACTGTAGGATTCAAGCAGTTCTTTTCTAACTATAAAAGGAAAAAGAGGTCTCTTACTGTCCTGTATTTAATTTGCCAACTCCTTAACAAAGAACTTTTCTGTGGCTCTCTATGACTACTCTCCTTGGGGAACACCTTGAAATAACTTTATCTTGCCTCCTATATTACATATTTGCAAAATTCTGAACAGTGCCAGTGGTATTAAATCAATGATCCCTTTTTTTTTTCAGGCCAATCTGTACTTCATAATACAAGCTGTCATTTAAAAATAAGGGAGGGGGAAAAAAAGGAAAAAGTGTTACTTCAAGCCCTCAGGGTTTTCTAGGAAAATATAAGGTTTGTGCAAATTAGTATAGTGATGGTGCAGTTTGCAGAGACCATGAACTAACAGCTGAAAGGTATAAAGTCTTGTATTTCTTTCATTAGAGTAACCAGTGATAGCAAGCTAGAGAAGCAGTCTCCAGAAAAACTGGAGTACGAGAATTCAATAAATGTGGACGAATAAAATATTTTCAAAATTAACAAACTACAAAAATATAGAACAAAGAACTTCTGGTTAGACATCAATTCTGCTGTCAGGGATCTCAAGCTATGATGGATTTCCCTTTATCCAGCCTTCACTAGAACTGATCATTAATTCTTCTATTTTGCATAGCTATTTATTGTAACTTAATAGACACATTTTAACTAATATTATCTAAAGCTATATGATGACCTTGTTTTTACATTTCAAAAGAAAGTGGCAATTTAGTACTGGTAAATTTGAGTAGGTATTTTCCAGGGGAAAATACTTAAGAGAGGGAGGGAAAAATAATCACTGAAGCAACAAGAAAATAAATGTATTTGAAATAGCTTAATTATATAAGGAACGTAACACAAACTTCTCTTGATTTAGCCAATGATTTCTTGACTGTGAAATACTAGCACAATACACGGAAATGAAATTCTTTCAGTTCAACCAGATCTGGGCTCAAACACTAATTTCTCATCAAGGCAGCAGACACAATGTAAGCACATTCTGACTTAGCATGTTACTCCCCCAAAATGCCCAAACTCAAACTCACACCACCACCATCACCATCAGAAGACAAACAACACACTAGCTCTAAAACATCCAATATAGATATCTATCTCTGCACAGGACTCCAAAACATCTCTCTCACTGGAAGTTGTTAAGAACAATCTAGAAAAGCATCGGTCAGAAAAGATGGTATTTGCTGGGGAAATAGATAATATCCTTTTTTTTTTTTTTTTTTGAATGAGACAATGTTTTCCCCTCTCCTGTCTTCCCAATCTATTCTGAAACAAAAACCATCCATATCATACTCTTCACCCAGTAAGAACAGCAGAACCTCACAAAGAAGCAGCAATGTTACGCAATACATTCTACTTCATGGTCAGAGATCATGAAGCAAAAACTCCAGCCCCAGTGAGACAAGGGCTCAATGGAAGAGCACCAAGGTGAAATTGCTCTCCAGATATCCTACCAGTCAGAGAGAGCAAAATACTATATGCCATACAATTCTGTATGCCAGACTCTGCAACAACTGTGTCATGAAAGTCACTCCATTTTGCCTTCTTGATGGGTGGACAGATATTCATTTGCTACCAGCAGCTTGAGAGCTGGCTTGGTCACCTAATTAACCTTGCTGTTCCTGAATATAAAGGAGGTTTTCAGGACATTTTAAACAGCTAAGACAGACTAAGCTCATTGCTCAAGAATGAGGGGAAAAAGCAAAAGAATACATAAGATCAGAAGCAATGACCTGTTCTTATTGACAAGGTGTCTCCCACGCTCACCAGAAACCTGCCAGAGCTCATGAACAGAAAACAACAATTGAGAGCTAAACCAAGCAGAAGTACTGAGAGACAGAGAATAAGTGACACAGCAAGATCTGTCACCACCTACCACTGATGGTAGCAATAATGACAATGCTAGAAAAAGTTTGCAAAGACCAGAAATAACTAAACTTGAGAACTTGCAAGACCAAAATATTATTAATATTCATATTTGTTCATACCATAGGAGTAATCCATTGCTTTATAATTAAGGTATTAATAACTATCACAGAATGCTGCTGTTTTGAAGTGAAATTCGTTACCTTATCATTTTTTGATGCTTATAAAAACATGTCCATGCAGCAGGCTTATTACTATCAAAATCAGAGCAGGATAATGAGAAGTAAAATCAGTCCATAAAAATACCTTCTCCCCACCCCTCTCTCCTTCCCAGCTCTACCTCCTCCCCTAGTGGTGCAGGGAGAAAAGGAATGGGGGTTATGGTCAGTTCATCACTGGCAGTTTCTCTCACTGCTCAGGGAGAGGAGTCCTTTTCCTGCTGCATTGTAGGGTCCCTCCAAAGGGAGACAGTTCTCCAAGAACTTCTTCAGTCTGAGTCCATCCCAGAGGCAACAGATCCCTCAAACTGCTGCCATGTGGCTCACTCTTCCACAAAGTGCAGTCTTTCAAGGACAGGCTGCTCTGGCATGGTTCCCCACAGGGTCACAAGTCCTACCAAGAAACCTGCTCCAGCATGGGCTTCTCTCTCCACAGGTCTACAGATCCATGCCAGGAGCCAACTGCATGATAAATTTTCATCTTCTTAGATATGTTATCACAGAGACATTACCACCATTTATATCTGGCACAGCCTTGATCCACAGCACATCCATCTTTGGCTCTGCCAGACATGGGAGAAGCTTCTAGCAGCTTATCACAGAAGCCACCCTTGAAGCACTCCCCACTAGCAAGGTTTGATTTAAACCAAATCCACCAGGGTAGGCACGAGCATCTCAGATTTGATATGTTGTTATATATTCTGGTCTGAAAAATCAACACCCAAGCCTCTGAGAGCAGGCAAAAGAATCTGGTAAATATTCATAGCTGACTTTCTATTAAGTTATAATGAGATAAACTAGACAGTGGTCAACAGATGGAGAGGCTGTTTGTCAATCAGCAGTTTCTTGAATCCCAGCCAAATTATTACACATCTTGAAGTCAGTAATAGAGTATGCCCAAAAGGCAACCTTGACTGCCTTCACTAACAAAGGTCCCACATGACTTCAGCTACTACTCCATAACCATGAAGACAGAGATGAGTGAGATATATGGTCACTGATATTTTTTGAGTGATTTTTACATTTCATTTTATGTGCTTAATATCTGGAAGAAAGCATACTGAGTTATCAATGTAGGAACAAGAGAACAAGATGTGTCATACTGCATTAGAAAGGTGAGGCAAGGTCCCCATGCAAATGATTTCTCCTGAATATACGCTAGCTCTATGGAAAAGGCAAGGAGGCAGACAAGAGTCTTATATATAGACAGCAGTCTATCTGCTAGAGTTACAAGAAAGGAGTTGAACCCCAATGAGACACATGACATAGCAAATTTTTTCAAGTAAGGCTCAGCAATAAAAAAATACATCTTTATGTTCAAGACTGGAACAAGATTTTACTCTGAATGTTAAATAGGTACTATTCTCTTTTCAATTCTATAAAGTATCATTTACAAGGAGCTTTGGAGGTCCTCAAATATGAGGCACAGAACTGTGAGTAATACTTTGACATCATAAACTATCTGCCATCACAAGGGCATTTTCTTGACTTCTACATCTTCCTTGGGGTGAGAAAGAGCCCTATAAATCTCAGAAAACATTTTGTTTTACATGTTCACACAAAAATAGACTATGAACAGTCCTCGTGCCTTGCTTGAGTCTTAGTACTGTTCTACAGCAATAAATGAAACAGAAATCCAAATTCAGCCAATCAGTGGTTGTCCTCTGTACTTTTATAACCTAACAGCAGGTTTTGGTTTGAGAGTCCCACCTACACAATTAACTGCTACTCCTGCATTTTGTGGCTTGTTTGCAGATGATATTGCTTTTCAAGGCACAGTTTTCAAACAGCTGTGGAAGAATAATCACCATAGCAAGATCTCAAGTTTCTTCTGTCCTAGTAGCTCTGAAGCAACTGAACTGATTGCTTCATTAAAAAAAAATTATAGGGTAAATAGAACATTTTTCTTCGGCTACAGGCTTATTGGAAAAGCTGTCTAGATATAGTACCTAGTATACTGCTTAAAAAGATTCAGTAACAAAAACAGGGACATTGAAGATAGAGGGTTTTTTTTAAAATATAAAAAATTCAACACAAACATTATGGATATAATACATACACTGATTGCTAATTACTGTTGTGCTGAAGAGACTATCATCCCCTCTAACAACTACAGACTATAGAAGAACACTTGGTTTAAAATCAAATCTCAGATGTTTTGTCTTCTTATGTTTCTTTCAGGTTGATTAAAATGAGGCAAGCCAGATATAGGATGATTTCTTACCATTCTTATTAATAACAGGTATTAGGTATGCAAGAAAGTAATTCAGCTCACAGATCTGCTTCTCTTTTTTTAAAGCCTGGCTTTTTCGAATAAAACACCTATTGCATTCAGTCCATCTATACAGAAATAATCTTCCAACCCTACAAACCACCAAGGAGACTCAGCAGAGTCTAAGTAAGCTCAGCTTAATTGCAGTGGTCTCACAACAAACAGAACAGTAACCAGACACTTCAAGCTCTCTTAAGACAAGTTGTCGCTAACCTACGTGTATGCACAATGCTTTCCTGATGGCTATTCCTCAACACAGAGGCTGGAGGACTCTCACATGGCAATCTCACTGAGCACAGGAATCAGGTAAGGCAGAACAAGGAAATATTCTAAGGAATCAGGAGCGCCTGGCTCTCAGGCAGTCTCCATTGGGATCAAACACCAGCTTCAAGAGGATGAATGAAGTTACTCCTTCTTATCAGAGAGGTCTTGAAGGTCTGTGTGTGAATTAGTTAGCTTTAAATTTTTGGATTTTACTATCCGTTGTCAATTAGAAGAAAATAATTAACTAAATAAAAATTTTGAAATAGGCAGATTAAAAAAAAAAAGGCAGCAAAATTCCAGGAATTCCCCCAACACACTTTGAATTTTACTTATATGATAGAAAAAGGCTGAGTAAGAAAGCCGATGAAAGTTTTCATTGGGAAAGACATCTGCACAAAGATAATGAAGTTGTAACAAATTCTTACTCAACATTCAACTCTTGTTTACTTTTCCCATTACTGCATTTGCAGTCCAACAAAAACTGATGGAAATCTGGTCTTCAGTCTGGGACACATTTTTAGTCTGGGAGTACAAGTACAACAAAGACATGGCCAATTACTCTTTTAAACACCATCTCTCCTCAGCATATTGGGATTATGCTCTATTTTCATGTATTTCTGAATCCACAAATGACTATACAATTTTACTCCAACTACCATTTACACTAGTAAAAATATATGAATCACAGCAAGAAAAACTTCAAAAATAGTATTAAAACATCAAACAAATGTCTTAGAAGTCTCAGCCTACAGGTTCAAGGCTTATTTTAATCAAATTGAAATCTATAGTTAAAACACTGAAATTGATAAGTAGCAGGAAGAAAAAAGTGTTTTTCTTACAACAAGACTTAAAAAACCTTCTTCGTATAAAAAGACTTAAAAAGACTATCAGATTGAAAGTGTATGTAAATATTGCTTAATAGGCCTAAACTTATTTATTTGACCATCAGTTTTGATTACATATAATTCTTTACTATTTGTCTTATAATAAAAAAATAGCACAATCAATCACAGCATAATTTGAGTGTGATGAAAATCTTCTACCAGCTCCTTGTGCAAATGCTAGAACTGTCTACCATATCTGAAAAAGAGAAAAGCACAAAATCACAAATCTTAGCAAACTTTCTCAATATTTTTATGAGAATATAAGTAGACTGGAGAGATCATCTCCACCATCATCACCATATTTTAACAGAGACTAATTAGAAACTTAGACAGATACACTTATTTTGAAAATTTCAAATACATAGCTACAAGGCAACTTCCACCAGCTTCTTCAGCCTGAAGACTTCGGCAATTAGAAATAATGTCAAACAGCAGAGCACTGACTTGCCTTATGAAAAGAAAACCCCGAAGGCAAATTGATATGTAAAAAACCTCACTGTTATATGAATCCTTAAACTAGTGTTTATCTTCAGAAGTATTCTGGGATAAGCTGTTAATGATTTTTGACCAAGAAAAAGTCCTGAAACTAGATAACCACTGCACTTGCAACTTTTCTTACCTGTAGATACAAGGCAAGGAATTCTGACATTACCCAGCAGAAAACATACATTTATGGAAGTGATTTCTGTATTAGAATCAATTTGATTTTTTTTTTAGAGATGAGGATTTAAGAAACTTCTAAAATGGCAGTGTTTAGCACAGAATTCTATTCTGCAAAAGGCAAAAACCTGCAGGTTATCTCAAAGGACAGCAATTCCCAAACCTGCCCATTTCAGAAGGAGGCTGAGGGTGGATCCGCTATCCCAATGTGTACTGACAGAGTAAAACAAAATAACAGCAAGCCAAGAAGTTGGTTTATGTTCCTTAACAGAGGTGAATGACAAAGAGTAGCATGGGACCCTAATACTGACAGCTAGTTTTATCCCAATTAGGATAGTCAAGCCAGAATTTTAATATCCTCTGCTGGATCCAGCAGGATTACCCAGGAAAATGGACAATGAACACCAACCCCAGGCTGTGAACTCCAGCACCCTGGGCAGAAATACACATGAGTAAGTGAGAAGAAAACAAGGCAAGCTTTGGCCTGAAACAGCATTTTATACTGTTTTAGGAGTGTGCAGAAAAAAAAAAAAAAAGAGGATTCCAGATTTCAAAAAGAATGTTGTTTTATTCTAAAAAAAAAAAAAAAAAAAAAAGGATTTCTTCCTTCAATAAGGAAGATTGTTTTAAAGCCTAGCTTTCCAAGGAAACCAGGGCTACCACATCACTGTGTGTTTAGCAGTGTGTGAACTAATAAGTGTTAAACCTCCTCAGTAACTTCCAGTTTTGACAGAGACAGAAGACTTCAGGGCCAGCAGTGGAGACAGATTTGAATGACTGCTCTTTGTGCCTCCTGCCCTTATTCCCTGGGAGGCTGCAGCAGGAGCACAGTGGCACTGGCACACGCCAGTGAGCACCAGCACAGCACCAGCACAAACTCTCCCTCAGCCAACAGAGCCGCTGCGGCAGGCGCGGCGTAACAGAAACCAGCCCTGCAGCAAACAGCTATCAAGCAGCTATGGGCTAGGGATTTCTGTGTGGGATTTTCCCCTCCTCACCTTCTATAAAATGATTCGGAGGAAAGTGATTTTGTGCCTAGTTAATAAGAGAGCCCTAATGTTTCAGGTGCCATCTGACCGCATTTCTCAGAGAACTAGTATTTCCTTATGTCTCCATGTGGATGTGAGAAGAAATCAGCATCAAAGAAAATAAAAAGGGAAAAGTTCCATCCGCTCCAGACTGGCTTTCTCTAAGAAAAGATCTCCTTAAGTTTAATAATACATTGAAACTGATTCAAAAGGTATCATTAATAGATCAAGCCTCATACTGGCTCAAAGATACAACACGCTTTCTCTCAGTACAAAACTGAAGTAAAGAGTTGATAGGAAAGAGGAAAAGTTATTGACAGGAAGGACAGTGAACAGCTCTCAGCACCAGGATTAAGCCTAGCATTTCTTGTCTCTCTCTGTGGCTCTTTCATCATTTCTTAAGTTCCATCCCTAAAAAACAGCACTCAAATGCCATTCAGTTGGGTTTTTTATGAAGGGAGACAGCATGGTTCTGTTTTCATAAAAAGAAAAAGTTTCCTATCATCTGTGGGGTTTCAACAGTCCTTGGACAACAACAAAGCTGTATACTTCTGGATTTAAAAAGAAAGTCCACAACTGAAAAAGGGGAAAAAATATCCAAAATAAGGATTATTTTCTCTACATGAAAGGGGAGCAGATAAGCTCTATGGTAAAGAATAATGAAACCTAAGCTCTCTATTGTCTGAATATAAAACTCTTGGTAATTTTAATGAAATTACAAAGAGAATATGAGCTTGAAAAGCTAGTCTCATGCCAAGTTGGAAGCTTTGATGATAAGATAAAGATAAAACACCACAGGGGTGATCCACATATGCCTGTACTTTCCCTAAATGGATACTGCTTTTATGAACGAGGCAATGGGGAATAAGCTTTGTGATATGTTAATTTGTTAGGGCTAGAAAGTCATTATACTGAACAAAAGGAAGTGCCACTTTGACACTTAAAACCAAACATGTTTTATGAGACAAGCTGCTTTGACATCAAAATATCATATGTCATGCGAGGGTACACACGCACACAAAACTAAACCTAATGTCATAATTTCATGGTACATTAAGGAAAATGAAGATTAAGGTAAATCAATATATTATCATATGCAAAGTTTTCATGTCATGCTGCATGCACATAGCAATGAACATTTAAATTAGCTGATTTTAAGTCAAAATGAATGTTAAACTGTAGCTTTTGGAAATGTTCTCCCAAAGGAGCCTCACAACAAGAGCTATTCCACTTCCTTACTGATTTTAACTAAGAAATAATTATAAGAACAGCTTGAATTTTCTACTGTGTATCAATTTCTATAGTAAACTTTTGTGTGAAGATTTACTAAGAGAGAAACCTCACAAACTGGTAAACAGTTACATGAAAGGAATACAATTGCAACAGAAATTCAGTCTCATCTCAGGAAAGTTCCTTTGCAAAAATATGAATTGTTCTAAGACAGAGAAAGAAGCCACATTGCTTTCAAAAAGGTTTGGAGATGAAATTCTAGATGAGTTCAGGAAGAATATAGACAAATAATGACAGAATAGAAAGTATTAAAAATTACTATTAAAAAACATTGCCTTGGCTATGAGTACTTCCTCTTCATTATGTTTCAGATACTTAAAAAATTACTACATATTGCTCTTTCATGTTTTCTCATAAGCCTCTTATCTCTTGATACCTAAGCTAGAGATTCATAACCACTTATAAACATTCAGACAAGGATCCTAGATAAGTTTCCTAAACTTATAGCTAACTTTACAGTCATGGGTAGATTAGTAACAACCACAATAAGGGCTAGCTGAAGAGTTCTTCTCCAGGAGCAAATGATGAGCATTTCTGGACATCAGATAAGTACTTCCATTTCTTTCCAAAAATAAGCCATCTATAACTTTTGAAGTGCCTTATATGACTTTCAGATAACATTTTAACTATCACTTCAGACTTCGTTCAATACTGCAAAAACAAGGTACCCAGTGAACAGTGGTTCAATAATAATGAAAAAATAGTGTAGAAAGTATGTAGCAGATATCAATACAGTCTGTGAAAATTTCCATTACTAAAGAGCACTAGTAGTCTAGCTATGGCCTATATAAAACTGAATATTTATTGAAAAAATACTAATCAACTTCTGATTCTCTGTGGCTGCTTAAAGCCCTTACAGAAAACTGAATAGCCATGTCCAAATGAAGGAATTAGGTATCTTAAAGCATCCTGAAGGACATCTCACAAGGAGTAGACAATTGCTCTGTGTCTAAGAGTTCTGAGAGATGATTCTCATGCACATTTTTTTGGCTACTGCAAAAGTTGTGCCAGAACTAGAAACCAAGTTCCCTGGAATCTGCAAGTTAACTGAAACTCTTGGTGAGATTGTTCCTTGCTAAGATGAACAGACAGTATTCGTGAAATGTTTGTTTTATGCTGCCAGTCTATTGCTCCCTCCTCCTGAGTGCCTTTTCCTGCAAGCCACAGTCCACTGATGCACTCCTCCAAACATTAAATATGTTTGTATTACTGCTATTTCTTTGCATCAAACCAGACTGGCAATTTTTTTTCATATTTCATTTTGTCAGTTTCCATGCTTTATTTCACATTTCCTCAGTTTTCCATGCTTTATTTCACACATGATGGACCTCCTGTGAACCCTTTTCCAATTACTTCAGCACCTTCTATATACAGTAATGATGAAGTCATCTCCTGAAACTGCTTTCTCTATCAGTAACCATTCTATATTAACACATTCTCCACTTAAAATCAACTAAAAAAGGCAGTAGATACTGAAAGTATCTGGCAGTGCTTACAATGAAGATGTTTAAAGTCTTTACAATGCAATATAAACATACAAATGTGGATGTCTAAAATATGTTCTTTCACAATAGAATTGTGTTTCTCATTTTTGGGGGCTTTTAATGTAAATATCTACATAGATGGATGAATATTTTCATGTTTTCAGCATCTGCATTTTTTTAAAGAATGACTATTTAGGTAGCATGTCAAGCTATTTAACATTTAATTTGATTGCTAAGAACAAGGAGAGTCAGTAGACTTCTCATTCTAGAATTCCACTTGGAAATTCCACTCAGCTCATTTCCAAAGTTTTGTTTTTAAGTTTCTAATGAACTTAACATGAGTACAGAAAGGTTTAATAATTTCTTCTACATGACAAAATCAAGTACCACCACTTTTTGCCATTCCACAAATCTAATCTTCACAAAGTGAGTTCTTCAATGAACACTGCTGAGTAATACAAGACAGTAATATATATGTACCATACAATATGTAGCATTCATAATGTATTTAATAGAAGTAATAGTACAATATAAGATTCTGAAGCACAGAATGCTTTTGTTGCATTTCTGCAGAGCTCATGCCTAGCTCCAGCACAGCATTAACATGCTAAGCTCAGAGGCCTAGAGCACTTCTGCAACATGACAGAAATACACATGTGAGACACTCAGTTTTAACACCAAATATCCAACATTTTCCCTGTATTAATGAATATTGGAAAGCTGTTTCACAACACCTTTTATATTTCTATAATAAATATGATAGCTCATTAAAAAACTGTTTATGCTCCAAACCAAAGGCAAAGTTTTTTTACAAACCCTCAAAATCTATTGTGCTTTTTGAACAAAAACTTGCTATATGACTATTCTCTGTTCACACGAGTATTCAGTGTTTGTTAAATGGTTTATGTAGTTATTATGACATCTGCTTATATCAGTTTTTCCAGTTTTTCAAGACTATTTTATTAACAGTGTAAAATTCAGTAGATAAACTACTCTTTACTATTTTAACTAGTTTAACCAGTCAGTGTGTAACCAGATACCCAGTTCCTCTGTGGGAAAGTCTCATAAAAATGCCACAGCACCATAACATCTTCTAAGTGGCAAAATTTTCCCAAGCAACATAGAAACACATGTTAGTGCAATCCTATTTTGTAACAGTGCTATTTTGTTGGCTGTGGGCGTATAATACCAGCTAGATTCAAAAATCACCTCTGTAAAATAAGTTAAAACATAAGCACAGACTAGTACAAGTAGTAAAAAACCCCCCCTGAAATCAAGGAAAAAAAATCTCCAAGTGATTTTAATAATGCTTGCATTTTATCCCAGAGGTTTTGTCTTTGTGCTTACATGCAAATAATTATTATTTTAAAATAGATTAAATTTTCCTATTTCTTACACTTTGGACAATCACATCAGCCATTTCACCACTGACTTCAGTGTCTGGCCAATTTAATTTTCTCTTTCCTTAACAAACTGTACTGCTTACTTACGCTTCAGTACATAACACAATTTATTATATTTCAGACAGTGCTTCCCACTAAATTTTCTAAAAATTATGTATTAACTCTATTTATACTGTCCTCAAGTTCTTCCAAATTGCATTTTGACATCAAAGTTGACTTTCTTCCTCTAATAGTGGCTTAATGAAAACTATGCAGGGAAAATAGCAGCCTTGTGCTGGGGTCTCAGAGCACTTTTGGTTCTGCTTCAGATGAGTTAGAGCAGCTGTGGCTGGAGTCATATGCCAGAAGAGAAGAGCAGCAGAAAAGCCAAGCTTTGGCTTTGACAGGAACAGATGACCCTCTGATAGCAATGAAGCATACACAATTACACTGATGTGCCAAGCTAGTGACAGGTAAAACTGAGCTTCCGATATCAGAGCATTTGGAGGATCCAAGCCTTTGCAAAGTCCAAAACTTTGGCGTTCTATTAAGCAGCAAGAAGCTGACACTTCAGATCCTATTTTGCTTAAGAAGAGCAACATAAACATCCACTTTCACACCTGCACACTGCACTTTTCTGATTGTGAAGGTCAGTTTGTAACTAGGGAAATGGCTATGGAGAACATGCAAACAAGCTCCACTTGCCCTCTGGGAGAAACGACAGTATGAGGCAAATATTGAGTCAGAGCCAATTGCATTGTGCACAGACAGTGAAGCCTGTTTCTTGAAAGCACTTTTGCTCGGGTCTGCACAGCATGTCAGATGAGTGATCTCAAAACTACCACCTGAAAAAAAAACTTGTCTGCAAAAAAATGAAACGCTGAAGTACTTTTCACAGTCCATGCTATAAGATGAACTGTGAAGAGTTCAGAGCTCTTAACATAAATTACTTCTCAGGGAATCATTCTCAATACAAACCTGAGAATTATTGAACTGAATTCAGGTTTAGAAATGTAAGCTAAGTATTTCTCAGGTCATCAGATTTTTGGATACTAGTTAGAACATACAGTTTTTATGTGCAAATGTTACACTGGAAAGCAATAAGCAAGATGTAAAGAGAGAAGAGTGTCTGCAGTGTTTGCTACTGACAAGCCCCCTAAGTCACTAGTAGGAAACAAAACCTACACACACACTTTCCAAGATTTATTCTAAAACCAAATGCTTGTGATGTTGTGCAATGTTGTATAAGCTCTTCCATTCATTTACCTGAAGGAGTGAATAAGTGCGTGCAGTCTGTAGGAATTACAAAATTATTTTGTAGCTGGTTTGCCTTATGAGCTCTAAAATACACTCTTTCTTATTGAACTGTATTTCTGTGTCATCTCAGAGTCTTTCATTTGTCTTAGCTTACACACAGAAAAAAAAATTAAATGTTCACATAAATAATGTCAGGCTTTTAAAGGGTATTAGAAATATAGTCATGTGAATTAAGACTTTATGTAATATTCTCTTGTAAGAATAATGACCATTACAGATTCCTGTTTAATGCAACAAACTAAATGAACGATTTTTCTGGACAACAAATGTCTGTTATTTAGATAGATACTTAATTTAGGAGACCAAATTAACACATCTGAAATTGAGGCCACTTTAAAACCTAATTGAGATTACTTGCAACACAAGGACTATTTATTTCCTGTATACCATAATTCATTAATTAAGTTACACATAAGGTTAAAATATAAGTACTTAAAGAGGCACACTCCATTTACTTATGATGAGATTCTACTAATAACAAACTTGTTACAAAGCAACAAGCTTTTAATTTGAATACACCCAAACATATTAGGGTAAGGGATTGATTTTTTGGTAAGAAATTAATCAGGGAAAATGAAAATTTAAATTAATATAGAATTAGGTATAAATATAACATATAAATTTTGTCCAGTTACCTCTATTTTATCATTTGAAATGACAGAATCATAGAATGGCTAAGGATGGAAGAAAACTATGGAAATTATCTAGTCTCCTGGGCTGGAGATTCCATAACCTCTTGAGCAAACTGCTCCTGTGTCTGACCATCCTCACAGTAACAAAAAAGTTTATGTTTACATGGAATATCCTGTAATACAATTTATGTCCACTGTCTCTAGTTCTGCCATTGGGCATCACCAAGAGAACTCTGGCTCCAATTTCACTACACCCTCACCACCAGGTCTGATCAGATTCTTTAGACTTCCCTTCTCCAGGCTGAGCAACCGCAGCATTCTCAGTCTCTTCTTGTATGTCAGATACTTCAGTCCCTTCATCATCCCAGTGGCTCTTTGCTGGCCTCAATCCAGTATGCCCACACTTGACAGCACTCTACACCTCTCAGATTTTACTTGTTCATCCTACTGCTCAAAGCCAAGCCAATAAAATGCATAGCAGTGTGATGTTAATTAACAAAGTCTAATATTTAAGTATTAATTACAGACAGTTTTCACAGCTTTTGCTTTGTATTTGTTCTCCATTTTATAAGCAAACCAAACCAAGTATAACTCTGAATAAAATACTATAAATAATAAAGTGAAAAGATATGGGAATCCATATATTCTTCAGATTAAGAGGCAAGTACTGATCAAAGTCAGCCTAGACAAACATTTTGTCATGATCAGACTACCATGTGAAATGAAGCGTCAACATTTTTTTAATTAAAACCTTTTCAGATTCAAGGTGTGTATGTGTATTCTTCAAATAAGAGGGGACAGCATCAGATAAAGTAAGTGATGGTTATCTAAGCACTGTGGGTCTTTTTGAATGACAATCATGCTAGGGGAAGGTGCTATTTACCCAGCTGTACAACTACAATTTTCCTTGCAAGCACTGTGAAACACCCAAGTAGAGTTTTCCCTGCAAAACATCCAGCAAACATAACAGTGAACATTATGCAGGAAAATTAAAGGGGTCTTACCACCTTTATCAACCCACCAGATTTCAGAGTAACATACTACTCAATATTAAAAGATAAAAAGCTTTCTGGAAAAAAAAGGTCAACTATACCTGAAGGGCCATTGAAATACTATCCATTGTCTGCCAAGCTCTTTAGGTGCCATTCTGCTCAGAACTAACAACACTGACCAATCCCAGTTTACTGTGACTGATGTGCCCTATGCCTTGCAAGCTGCTGTGGAAGGCCGCTACTGCTATTGCCAAACCTGATTTTGCCATTACTGATTTTGGTTTAGATAGGAAGAATTCTAAAAAACAAAATATAATTGCTGCAGGCTGAATGATATATAGTTCATGAAATACAGCTTAGTTTTCAAGTACCAAGAAAACACATTGAAATCCATGAATCTTATCAAGTTCAACAAGGACAAGTATAGTCCAGGAGCGCAGCACAGGCTGGGATCTATCCATAGATAGACATAGGAACAGATCTGTGTAAGTGGAGCTGGGGGTGCTGGTGAACAACAAACTCAATGAGTGAACATTGCTGCTGTGGCAGAGAAGCCAACAGGATGATGGGTGGCATCACAAGGGCATTACCAGCACAGAAAATGAAGTCAATTTCCTACTCTACTTGGGGCTTGCCAGGCCACACCTAGAATACAGTGTTCAGATTTGGTCCCTTCTATATTAGAAAGATATGGGCTGGCTAGAGAGGGTCAGGAGAAAAGCCACAAATATGATCCAAGGACTGGGAAGCCTGCCATGTGAGGAAAGGCTGAGAGAACTGGTTTGTACAGCCTTAAGCAATGAAAGCTTAGGGGAGACCTCATCACTGTGTTCTAGCACATAAAGGGCGCCTGGCACAGAAGATGCAAGAATCCTCTTTAGAAGGATTCCCATGGAAAGGACAGGGCAATAGGTACAAGTTAATGATGGAAAGATTTTTATTGGACACAAGAGACAGATTTTTCTCAATGAGAAAAATCAGTCATTGGAAAACTCTTTCCAGAGATGTGGTAGATTCCCCAGCATTGGGCACTTTTAAGATTCAGGTCGGCAGGCTGCTGAGCCATCTTGTCTAGACCACGTCTTTGCCATGAACGGTTGGATCAAATGATCCTTGAGGTCCCTTCCAGTGTAGGGACCTATGATTCTATTTATTGGCTCATGTCACCACATCAGAATAATTTTAGTGTATTTTCCTTTGCAGGTGTCCAGGCATGTTTTCCATTTTGAGTTCCATGGACCAGCTGACTTCACTATCTAGGTCCCTTAATATAGTACAAATTTCCCTTTTGAAAGGAAAAGTTACTAACAATACTTTAATTCAGTTCAATTTTTAAATTAAAATTCAATTTTTCCTTCAGTTAAAATATTATCTTGGATATAAGGATAAAGTGGTTAAAGAGAAAAGGGCATGGATATAAACATGATTGCACTGAAGCTAGGAACCAAATTCACAGTTCACTGTTAAACCAGCTTGAGTGCAATGCAGTCTTTCATAAATCTTCATAAACTGACATGAAATTGTAGGCCAGGGATCACATATCTACAAGGGCAATAACACACTGTATAAGAAAATATAAGTATGATTGGAGATAATTTAAAGAGATATATTTGGAAAATAATCAAAAAGACATTCAGGTAACTGGAAATGGCATAAACATAGCATGGAATACTCATGAAACATCATTTGGTCTAGCACTTAATTATAGAAAATGAATAAATAGCAGTTGTCTCACATCTGGATTTCATTTAAAACACTGCAATTTTCCACATAAGGACTTATTAAACTTGTGAAGATGAGCATTAATAGAAGAATTCAAAGTTGGCAAGGAACGGCCTGAAGGCTAAATGAAAGGAAAGGAAGTGTTTAAAAGGCACAGCATCATCTGGAAAGGAAGTTATAAGCACAGTTCTTTGGTGCTTATTTTTAAAACTGCTTTAAAAAAAAAAAAAAAAAAAAAAAAAAAAAAAAAAAAAAAGGGACAATTGTATAACAGCACTGGAAAAGTGACTATAAAACCAGCCCTGAATAAAGTCAAAAAGTAGAAAACAAGGTTTTTTTTTTTAAACACCCAGGCAATGAGACTCTGGAGCAGTCCTCAGGGGGGAAGTTGGGACAAATTTTCCCACATTCTTTTGTTAATGAGTCTTCCTCAGTTTAAGATACTGTATCCGTGAGAGAAAAGATGCCTTCTAGATTCTGTGAAAGTTCAAACAGATTTTGCTTTCCTTTACTCTCCTGTACTTTTGCAAAAAGGCTGGTGGCAGAGACAGAGGAGCTTCCTGCCAGTTCACTGAATTGACAAATTAGTTAAGCTCCCCTTGCTCTTGATCCCATGAGCATCTACAGGTTCAACCAACAAAGCATATTGGCAGACATTTGTGGTGGGATTAAGGTGAGGCAACAGAAGCAATGTAAATGAACTCATGTGGAGAAAAAAAAAATCATTATTTTGCTACCAGTGACAAAGGCAGCTGAAGAAAACTTAACACGCAGAAGCCTGAGAGACAACAGGGGTCCACTTAGAAGAGACTGGGGAAAACTGTCTAAAAGATTGTTGCTACATCAAGCGTTCAGAGGCACATAAACATCACACTGAAAAAAAATTCCTACTTGATGAAACAACAAAATCTATTAACTTCCATTCTGAAATAAGTATGAAAAGAACTCAAATTCAGTAATAAAGCAATAACCTTTTAGCTCTAAAGAGCATATTACTGGACTGAAGTAATAAGGAATACATACAGGAAGATGTGCTGCCCAACTCACAGCACATCTCTGACCTCTTCTTATTCATCATATAAACCTGTATTACACAACTTGTACTTTTCTGATTTCACTTCTACTTTGATTTGAAATTAATGTTTTTCAGCCTTGAAGGAAGGACTGAGAATCTTCAAGGTCCAAATTACTACCTTCTGGCCTCTTACTGTAGTTTTTACTACCTGGCTATTCTCAGGTGCTTAGGACAACAAGGAAGAAAACTTATCTCGCATTTTCAGTAGGAGTGATGAATACTGAATTATTTTTAGGAATGAAACAAAGAAACAGTGTTTGCTTCACACCATGACAGTTTGCAATGCAGCTGGATTGTATTTACTGATAGAAGCCCTGGATGCCATAGTATGTGTACATGCCAACCTTTTAATGCATAGAGCTGGAAACAGTCACAACTATAAAGCAGATGAAAGAAGCTTTGTGCCTGGTTTCTTATGTGGGCAATTAAGTACATCATATATAGAGATAAGTAAATATATGTACTACTACATAATATTTAAACTACTGCTTACAACGTAGTTTTCTTGAAACAGTTCTGCTGTTTCATATCTTAGCCTAGTGTTCTTCTAGTTATTTATACAGCATTTAAAGTGATTTGGTCTGGGAAATACCATTTAATCTAATTTGCTAAATGACATTAATATTATTAATTTTATTTAGGAAAAGTTCCTGCATTGTCCCAAGAAGAATAAAATGCACAATTTTTCATAATGGATGGTGTATTAATAAGATATTAACACATTTCTGATTCCATCTCCTTTTTTTCCCTAGTTATTTTATCTCTACAGGAAATATCTTCTTTTGTAATGATAATGGGATAATGTACCTCTGCCTTAGTGTAAAAATAGAGAAAGGTATTTCCAAAACAAAATTGAGAGAAATTTTGCATATAAACTAGACAAGAGCTCACAGAGGAAAGACACATGTCCTCTAAGAATAGCATGGTCTAATCAGAGGGATTAAACTCTTCCAACTTTTTCCTAGTTACCCTAGGAGGTACTAGGTGGCAAAGCTGCTAAAATGCTCTCAGATGGCTCCAGTCTTCATTCATCATACACTAGAAACTGAGGGCTCTCAGAAATTGAGGAATGCACTGAAAACTAAGTTTTAATCAAATATAAAAATAAAAAACCACAACAGTTATTGGCCAAACTCTGTAGTTGGTTATTGGCTTTTTCTTCTTTTTAAATAAAGATGTTGTTACTGCATCATTACCATCAAAAAATACATATGTTCATCAACAAAACCTGACAAACTGTGAAAAGTGTGTAGTTGTCATTTAGCTTTACTAGACTTCATGTCCCCAAAGAAAAGCACATGTCCCAAACACTTAGAAAATAAGTTATAACTCCCATATCACTCCAATCATAAGAATAAATTTTCCTCTCATTAAGAGTCACCAGTGATATGCCAGATAAACAAATTGTTCCAAAGGAACACTGAAATGTTCTCAAATAGTAAAAACAAAGAACAAAGTATTTCTTCTACCTTGCTAACCATTTTAAACATAAACTATACACTGCTGAAGAAAGCAACTCATTTCAATTCCTTGTAGAGCTCATTAAGTAAACAGAAACCTAAATAGTGTATAGTGTGCCTATACATACACTGCAAAAAACCCTCAAAACAGGATGCCACCCCATAAATTATCTAAACTGCTCATATTCTTAATGTGATCTGGCACCTCAATGAAATTTGCTTAAGGATCAAATGAAATTGTCTTACAGAAGTCCACTTGCCAATATTGTCACCACAATCATGTTCTTTTCTTGTTTAATAATAGACAGACAGTGGTATCGTCCTGTTTTAAAACATAAAAATGTGGTATCTAGATTTGGATTTTTATTTATGAAGAATTATCCTTTCATATCAATAGGTTTCTTAGGTGGTTTTTTTTTTTTTGTTTTTGTTTTGTTTTGTTTTGTTTTTTTTGTTTAGGTTTCGGTTTGTTTTTTGGGGTTTTTTGTTTGCTTATAAAGAAAAGATATATTTTGTAGTTCACAGACACTTTAGCCTCTGTTCATTCCACCAAGAAATGCAAAATGTGTAGAATTCATGATCAATCAACTTGTTATGCCATTTCACATGGCAAGCCCCTGACCTAGTTCTAGAAATGGGTTATCTTCAGGTTTAAAAGCACCATCTGCTCTTAATGATGGCACCAACAAAATTACTGTAATAAGAAAAAAAAATATCCCTAAGTGATAGTAAAATCCAAAGCCAGGAGACATTTTCAAGTCATGACTATGCCTACAGAGAGCACAATTCAAATGCCAGCTAACTTTTAACAAAAGGTGATCAGGGTCAAGTTTGTTGTACTCCCTCCTTGACCCCCACATTGTGCAATGAACAATGAAATAACACTGTTGCAAGGAAAGGCAACTTAGGGGCCAAAATAATGAGAACGTGGAGATCTTTCTTTTATTACTAGGAGTTTTTAAAAATCCAAAATAAAATGCAGTTTTCAGACACTGCAAAGAAGAAATCCTTTTCCTCTCTAGTGAGGCAAACTGAAGAAACTATTCTTGCTAAGGTAGTTTTCAGTTCACTGGCAAAAATTTTTTTCATATTATCAAATTAAAACTTCTGTAAAGCCACCAAATCAAATATTTTGCTAAGAATTCTTTGTTCCAGGAACTAATGGAAAGGAAGTCTTTATTGGTGACCTACATAAAAACTGATAGCTTGAACTTTTTGCCAATTGATT
Organism: Vidua chalybeata; assembly: GCF_026979565.1. Taxonomy (NCBI): domain Eukaryota; kingdom Metazoa; phylum Chordata; class Aves; order Passeriformes; family Viduidae; genus Vidua; species Vidua chalybeata. The sequence goes on along the minus strand of NC_071532.1, from coordinate 72,298,133 downwards.
TAGCAATCCATTATGATCATAAATTTGCAAAAAAAAAAAAGTTATTTCTTCTTGCTTAAAGCCAAAGGTTTAGAGATTTTCCTTTAACATTTTACAAATTAAACTTAGGCATTAAGTAAGCATTATGTAGAAGTATGTAATTATTTCTGCATACCCTATAATGATATTGGAAATGTCTTCAGTCACTGATCTAGAAAAAAAAAATTAAATCTTTATCTCTGTACAATTAATAAACTACAGGTCCTTTGACAAATATACTTCTTTCATGTTTCATTTGACATGCAAGTTTTTTTCCAATCTTCTTATCCAAGACCTGTTCAGTCTTCCATTTTCACGTCTTCACTCAATATGACCACTTAAAGTATGAAACTGTTTGCAGACACGTATTAAGGTATTATTTTTCGAACATATTTCAATGCAGAAGAAATTAGATTAGCTTCCATTTATATTTAGGACCTGTAAGAAAACATACATGTCCAGAAAGTTCAAAGGACAGCCAAAATGTGGTCCAGTGATTACCAAACAAAACAATAATATGGCTTCAGCAGCTATACAATTACTCATTAGATATCCATAGATAGTTACCTAAATCTAAAATGAAGTACACAAGTTCTCTTCTCTATCACCTACTGTTTTTATTAAGAAGAATAAAATCTGCAACTGCAATGGCAAAATTCCTGAAAACTTTCACTATAGCATCTTTCACAGGATTGTCTATTCCTACTATTAGTTGCATTTCTGTAGAAAATTTTGAAATTTAGAGTCTTTCTGAAAAGTTAGTTTGAGAGTTTAAGTACTGGATGTTTTCAGGGAAGGAAAGCAAGGTAAGTTTGGAAAAATAAAGTAAACATAACAGAAAAGTGCAGAGGGAAAAAAAATAACAAATTGCAGGAATTCTTCCCCTATCCCATTCAAAACCAGTTCTCCCTTGCCTTGATTAATCCAATCATCTCTTGTGCACACACCTGAAAAACATCTTCTCCAGGCTTTAATCATGCTTTTTCCCCTTTCTACTGCTATGCTTATCTTTCAACTCCAGCAACTGTTCCCTCTCTCTCACATTTTCTCTACTCTTCTTGTAACAAACCCAGCCATCCCCTTTCTTCATCAAAAGAAACAGACATGATATGACGAAATTTTAAAGTAGCACCACCTGCTCAGCCTTCCAGCAACAGGGAGGCTCTGAAACTGGAGATGAAACCTGCCCAAGAAAGTTCTGCTTGTCTTTGCAATTTCCTCACACTTTTATAGGCAGCTTAAACTGGGTTGTGCTTAAAAAGAAAGAATGAAGACTCTGAGCAAATGGCCACAAAAAAAAAAATCTTGCCCATTGTGGGGGAAAGAGATTATTCAGATCAAACTGATGCTGTATCCTTCTCCCTGGTAAATGATGATGCTGCCATGAGATTTTTCTCAAGACAGATTAAAAAAAAGCAAAGGTTAGACAACAGTTGGGTAAAGTATATTGGCATAAACTAAAATGAAATTATTGTATATTTCTGTGCCATTCAAATATATGCAGTACAGTTAATGTACTAGTGTACCTCATTTTGAAGTTCATCGGCACTTTTGGTAGATGCAAGGATCTCATACAAAGTGCAGCAGAGGTCTTCTGTTGTTGGTCCTCCAGAGTTACCTCCTTGAGACTCCTTCAGGTACTTTCCAACTTCACACCATAAAAAAGAATCATCTATTTTTTCCAAAGATTTGATATTAGCTTTCTCATCACAGTAGTTCTGTAAGTGATTCAGCTGGTTATTCAAAAATTTGTTATAATCTAAGCTTATATTTTTCTGTGCATCAGTCTCACCATTCACAGGCAGCTCTTCAGAGTGATCCAAATCATGCATGTCAAATGAAAACACTATATTTTTACCAAATAACACTCTGTTATCACCATTTTGCTCTTCAGCCAACTGTATGAGGGCTCTAAGCTGTTCTTCAGGGAAGCGAGAAGCAATCCGAGACGTGGCATTACAAGCTGCAGTAGCAGATGATGATGGAAATGGCCCAAACATCTGCTTGATCACCTTTGTCTCATCATGGCCGACACATTCTTTCCCATGAAATGTCTTAAAAAGAAAAACAGCTCCACTTTCAATTGCTTCTTGTCCATTTTCAGCTCCAACTGTTAACAAAACCAAATGTAACTTAATACACTTAATACTAAGAGTGTTTCATTACCTATAACATAACTGTATTCAAATTCTTGCCACAAGTCTCATCGGCAGAGATAACAAAAGAAGAGATATCACAACAAGTAAGAACTGTTGCAAGGTACTGAATATAAAAGGTATATGATAATAAAGTATCTGTCTTCATTATCCTTCTACATATTAAAAATTTACAGTAAGAATTACCAATGCTTTCTTATCTTTCTGAGCTAGAGAAAAAAACTCGCTAGAGGTCTTAAACTCACAATTGTATATTTATAAGCTATTTAACGTTAACAAATTTCCACTTTGTTCCACTATTTATTCACTGCCTAATCTGAATATTCATAACAGAATAAATATACAGAACTCAGCTGGGGATTACTGAATTCTTTTAGTAATTCCCAGTAGAATTACTTCTGAGTATGTGCTAAGTTAGAAAAACTGCTCAAAAAATTTAAAGCAAATAAATGTATGAATTTGGATTTCTATCTACAAAATATCATGTTATGCAAACAAACAATGTATTATTAGATAAAATCGTGAATGTATTTCTCACACAAATATTCACAAAGGTAGTCGAGGAATATGTAAGGAAAACTCCATGTGATGGACCAGTGTGTCTCTACTACAAAATTTTTAAAGTCACCAAGCCTAATCTAAACAAAACCAGCCAGCATACTGGGGTTTTTGTTCATTTTAAATGAGGAAAACTTACACAATTTTTTTACTTGCGACTTGATTCAACTTAGATTAGGTTTAGCACCAGAAAAATCAAGGGGTTTCTTCCCCACAATCTAACAGGAAAGAGCAAAAAAATTTTAGCATAAGCAGATGGAACAAGGCTGAGTAGCTAGAAATGTAATATATAAATAAATGGAGGCAGCTACAAATTCAGTATTTAGCTTGAATCTTCCTGTGGTGCGCTTTGAAAATCTGAAAAGTTCAAGGAGACAACTGGAGGTTATATTTACAAGATAATTAGATACCTACATATGGAAGACATATGACATAAAGATACATACATATACAATAGATACTTAAATAGGTCTCAGAGGAAAAAGGTGGTTCAGCCCCTCCCTTTTAGCATTAGTTATATAGGAATCACAAAAAAAAAAACCTACATCTAAAAACTTGTAGTTTGTCTGCATGAAGCTCACTCATATATTCCTAACATACAAATACACATTATTATTTAGAGCCAAATGTCTCAGAACAGAAGTAAAGATTACCAAACTAAAAGAGAAATTGAAGGGTTTGAGAAAAATCTCTTAGGTTTACTATGTGGTATTTCTCCTTTATTATCAACGTGCTATTTGTGAAAGCATCTGAGAAAATACTACTCCTTCCATCTCAACAAAATAAACCAGACAAGATGGCAAGAGATGCATTACTAGAAGCTACTCTTTTTGATATTTTGTTTTGTTTGCCAGCCAACATTTTAGTCCAGTACCACTTGTGATTAAACTACACAGTGGATATTTAAAACAGCTTTCTCAATCAATATCTATTATCAATACAGACTGCACCTTCTCCTACTAACTCTATGGACTGACAGCTGGTACAAACTCAACCCACATCTTGCATGACTTTCCCTCAAGCCTTGTGTGTTGCAAGTGCCAGCTGAAATCTGTGCAATGAAGGAGAGGTACCTGGGTTAGGGCAAGGAGGTGGCCCTTCCCAGAGGCCTGTCTCAGAAAAACAGCAGCCACATGCTTAAATTCCAGCCCAAACAGGTTAAAAGTCTACTAACAGTACTAACCAGAGTTTAAGACTTTCTGTCAGTGATTTGAGAAATAACTCAAAAATATACTTCTGATGACTGAAGAAAGCAATAGCCATTTACAATCATTAATAGCTTTAACAGGCTGCAACTGTACAGCACAACTGACTACCACCACATGTTAGATTTTAATAACTTGCCTAGCCTTTTCTGAAAGCCCGTGTTAAGACATTTGTTTCTTTCTCAATTTATTTGGTATTTCCAAAAAATGGTTGAGAAACAGAAATGCAAGTGGGGCGGGTCAACATTTGTACTGTAATAAGAATCTCTGGTCTGTAGTACCAAAACAGGCAAATGTATTTATTTTTATTAATTCTCTCTTTTTACTAATGTTTCTATTCAATAGATTTGAAAAACAATCAGAAAAGGAAGATATATACCTATGAGATTGAAAGAAAAAATCCCTAAATATGTGACAGCAAGAGCTTGAATGATGCACTCAGTTTATGAGCTGATGAAGTTAAATTTTGCTAAAAGCAAAAGATGTATTAGGTTTAGTCTGTCAATCAAAAACTAAATTTCCAATCAAAACTAAGTTTTCACACGTGTGGGACGGGTCCCCGCTCTCCCTTGGGAGGTGGCACCAGCATAGAAAAGATTGTCAGTCACTTCTTGCTCTCCGCCCCAGTTGAACTGCCCATCAAAGTACAGCATACTCCCCGGTTCTGGAAAGTTCCCTTGTTCAGTTAACCCCATTGGCCCCTGTTGAAATGCCACTCCTCTCCTGTGCCCTAATTGGTTCGTTGTATGTCACCCCATCCTGTCTTCTCCCCTTTGCCCGCTACCCATTGGTTGTACTGTATCCCAACCACGCCTACTCCTCCACCCCTAAATGCACAGCCCCGCCTTATCTCGGAGCTCCTGGAGCCAGTTCCCTCGGAGAGTGCTTGTGTCCCCTGCCTTCTCCTCCCGTTCCTGGTCAGACCCTACAATAAAGCCTCTTGGATTTTACTACTCCGAAGACATCTCGTCTGTTCCTGGTGGAGTTATCCGGATTCCATCTACCCCTCCCTGTGGACCGGTCAGCCGAGGATCGCTCCCCGGACTGACTGGGAACCCAGGGGGCCCCCGGGAAATTTCAATTTATTACACATACGTTCTTTGCCACAATGTATTTCAGTATTAAAACTTTAATTCCAGATGAGTGAAATATATTTTTATTTCTCTCCTCAACACCAAAATCTTCAAGCAAAAACATTTCTTATATTTTTATCTGCCTGCACAGCACTCCGATTTTTCATTATATCAATTACGTGGAATTAAAACAGACAACATCAGGATTGCTCTTTTCTTAGAGTACTGCTATTCCAAAAGAAACAGGTGGTTTTGCTTAATAGCTGTCAATCACAAACCATGCCACAATCTACAAAACAATACTATCAAACAAGTAAGAATACCCACATAACAATGGAATCTTAAAATAAAACAGAAGACCAAATTGTGCATATATGTATCAGATTAAATGGAGTTTCAAAGATATTGCAGGGCAAAACTGGCATCAAGGCAGACCAAAATTGTACCAGTAAAGTCTGCAGGCAGAAAGCAACTTGAACCTGCTCCCACCCCCAAATAAAACAATGTATTATTAGACTACTAGAGAAATGAAAACATACCTATTTGTTTTGCAGCTTGTAAGATAGTTTTTAAATCACCATTTACAGTTTGGTATTCTTTTTTGTCCAAATTGTCATCAACAAACTTTATTATCTTCTTCCAAGTAAGATCAGACTTCAGCAACTGGGCATGTAGCTTTGATCTTTTAGTCTGAAAATGCAAAATATTTGGGTTTTTAAACTTAACTTAATATATGGGGGTTCTTTTAAAATCAAACACCAGATAAAAACAATTCCTTCCAATTGCATTGTCAGTATACAGTACTGACTGCAAGCACTTTTCCTTTTACCTGATCTTTAGACTCTTTCCTGAGTGTATGAAAGAAGGATACACAAAAGCACACACATTCTCTCACTAATTTACTCTTTACTCTTTAGAGAGCAAAATCCTCTATAACACCAAACTCTTGCAACTTCAAGAGATTTACAGTTCCCAAAATTCCAAACTCATTTCACAGGTTCCCACAAGGCATCTATTGCTTTAATGCATTATTCCTCAGGAAGCAAAACAAGTACCTAAATTCAGTGAACTTAATATTAGAAGGGAAATGTTTGGCTTCCCAGCTCTATGCAAGCTCAGAGCTAAAAGCAGCCCTGCCCAACTTCCTGAAAGACAAATTAAGACAACGAAGCAAACTTTGCCACATGATTGTAAGGGCTAAGTATAAATCACAAAGCTACAGTAAATTTGACTTTGAGTGAGGACACTATGAAGGAATGTACAGGAAATTTTACACACTCTGCCCTTCTTGCTTGCCTACTCTTATAAAATAGCAATGCAAATGAAGAAAACAAATGATTCTTACTATAGCTATGCTTTGCAAAAGAAAAAAAGCTTTACCGTTAAGTCAGCTAATTCTTCACTGTAATCCTCATGTTTAGTGACATTTGAAAAGGAGCGTAAAGCGCCTGTAAGACGAGGCAAGGCCATCTGTTACTCATTCAGTGATCCATAGGATGAGAAATCAAATCCCAGTTCAAGTACCTAGATGAGAACAAAACAAGTAACATGGCTTTATTAATGTTATAAATACAAACTTGCATCATGAACTTGAAAGACCTTTTTGAGCTAGCACCACTTGGCTGGAACTTCAATTAAGTGGGTTAAAAAAAGATCTCTTAAAATAATGATAATCAAAATTAAATAAAGGGAGGTGAAAGGTGCAGAGCAGAGGCAAGAAATGGTAACATGCAGAGGTCACTCAGCAGGTGGTTCTTTTCTCTCCTCCCTAAGTAAAAGTTACCAGCAATGAGGCAAAGTGGCATTTATTTCTTTAGCACCCCTAACACTGGGTATTATAGTGAAATCTGTGTAACTGAACTTTAGCTCCCAATAGCAGTAAGTGATTACAATCTACGGGAAGATTTCCTCTGAGCCAGCCCATGCTGGGAGCTTTCAGGTCATTAACAGCCTCTGGCGCTGATGCAGAGAGAGACATCTTTCTTGACAAGTGCTTAGTCATTTTTAACCAGCAAAACAGGGAAAATTATGACAGGAAATAAAGATTGTCAAAGGCATAGCACTGAACTATTATAAGAGATAAAGGGAATGAAAAAGGCTACCAAAAAACTGAAAATACTATGCCTTGGGATGTTTTCATCTCACAACTAGGAGTGCACACACACTTAGAGCAGGACTCTCTTCAGAACTGCAGCTTATTTCCATGCAGTTTTATTTCCTCTGTGGAACAGGCTCATATCTATGCACCAAAACACAGCTGTTCTCCATCTGAAATTGTACTTCTTCCAAGCCTTTTACTGAAGTTATTCTCAAAGTTATTTAATTTCAAAAGGTGCCCACAGCTGAATCGTTTAATGAACACTAACACACAGCTCCAGTTTCTGATGGTATTAGATAAGATACAGATTTGGATTATTTTTGAAACAATTAATGATACCATTACTAACCTAATGATCTGCATCATTTTTAGTATGCCTGAAGATCAACGTCCATCCAGAATTTAAAGAACTTGTAACAGAGTTAATAGAATTACTTCCCCCCCAGTCATACAGTACAGAACCCTCTGCTTTCATCCAATTATCCTTAACGTTTTTCCTTATTTAATGACTGCAGTTGTATTTTAGCTATCAGCTTTGCAATACAGCACAAAGGAAATCCAGATGCAGTGTTCCAGTCACAAACAGAGAAATGTCACTGACTTGTCAGGTCTGCTTGTTTTTCCACCTTGCCTTAAGATGCTTTTTGAGAATGATTTTACAACAACTGATATTTTGGAGACAAATGTTATAACAATGAAGTTACAAAATTTGGAAATACAAAATCTTTAACAGTGAAGGGCAAAGAGAGCATGTGTTCAAGCCTAGAAGCAGACAGAGCCAAACACCACTGCAGCTCTTTTGATATATTCAGTGAATATATGACATGTACCTCATAAAAGCATAGCTCCTAGTGAAAATAGTCTGTAGACATTACAGCCACCATTATTAGAAGGGAAGTAATGTGTCCAGACTTTGAGGGTACATCACTCTCACACCGTTCTAATGACAGAATTGCCATTAGCTATTAGAGCTATTGGGTCCATTTTACCTATTTATTTTATACCTACATTTAAATACCTTTTTCTGTAGCATTATGTGCCTTTATAAAAAAATGTAACAACATAACTCTAATATTGCCTTAATTGTCCTTTCTGAAATACCATGCACAGTAATTTATGAAACTTAGAACATACTTAAAAAAAGTTCACTTTTCACACACAGTTATAAATTTCAACACATCTCCAGCAGGCTCATTTATTAGGAAACTGAATTTTAAATGAATATTTCTTTCTCCTTTATTCAATTTCTTTATTAGCAGCTCCTGAAATAGAAAACCCGAAACACCAGAAAACAAGAAAGGGCACACTGTCCTGACCCCAGGCATGGCCAAAGAGCCAAATCCAGCCCTGCAACCCTAATCTTGTACTAGTAAATGCTGCTCCACACTTGCCTGTGTGCTTTCAGAACTTGCTGGTGTCTGAGGGGGCTGGTTTGGCAGAGCTGTTGCACAAGGCTCCTGCACCCCATTTACAGTCATACACCACACACCCCCTTCCCTTCTGGTACACAACACTTACTCTCAGCAGGGCACTGATGAAAACAAAAACAGCTAGTAAACAGAATGCAGGGGTCAGGTACAATTAAGTACTCTACTGTTAACATAGGAAAACAAGATGAAACTTAGAAACTTTGGCTATTATTCCACAACATATTAGAGCCAGCTCTGAATACTAAATCAAAAATCATGTGGCCCTATAAGATGCAGGGTAAATTTTTATTTGTTTTTAAAAAAATATGTTACCTGCCTTCACATAAAGCCTCCTGATGTAGATATCTGCCCACATCACACTGCCTTTAGAGTGGATCAGCTACTCCTCGTGGTTCCACAGCCATCAAAAGGGCAACTAATTCCTTCTGATTTGAGAGAAATGTATCTGTTTGCTCACAGGTGGATCTGAAACATCTGAACTACCAAATGATCCTGCTAAGATCTGGTAGTTTTGAAACAAGATCCTAAAAGGTATCAGCACTTAAATCCTCTTTACCAGGGCCCACATATAGAAGATGAACTTTTGCCATTTTTCTGCCCATTCCCCTTAAAGAAAAGTATGAGAAAGGTACCATCCAAAATCTAATTTTCCAAAGGACAAATATAATGGGAATTTAACCCTTGTATCAGTGTGACTTTACATGGTAAAAAGATTTCTTCTCCTTCCCTACCCCCAGTCAAGTAAGGACATTTTGGGTGCATTCTGCTAATGATTCCTAGAACTATCTTAGATTTCCTGCCTCTTTTAAAAAACACTTAACTTTCCACCAAGCCTGTTTGTAAATCAGAAAGAGCAATATCCAGCCTTCTAAAGCTCTGTGAAGCTGAGAGAAAGTAACTTTTAAAGTCTATTTTGCTTCTTTTAAAAACAAGTGTGATTTTAACATTGAAACTTTTTATAGGAAAAACTAAAACATAAAGACAGATTATACTCAGAGTTCAGGTAAGCAACAATTCCAAGTTTATTGTTTAAAAGTAAACATGAATCATAATCTCAGCAGGTTTTTACTCATTAAAGTGAAACATGAAAAAAATTTCTAGCAATACCACAAAGGTAACAAAAATTACTAGAGAAGTTTTCCACTTCTTATTTTCAACAGCTACTTAGGTTTTTGTCCAAGTCCTGGCCTTCCTATGTTTCTAATACAAGCAAATAACAGAACCATTTCTTTCTCTTTGCTGAAATATTGAAGAGATTACTGTAAAAGACATATCCTTTTGAAATTTACCGATTTCCTATGCTCTCTAACAGATCAAACCAGCTGCCCAGTAAGGCTAAAAGAAGGTGAATGGCATTGATCAGGCATATCAATGTTCAAGTTGAACAGAAATCTTTCTTTCCTTACAAAGGATGGAATGACATAGCATTAACACAGCTAAAAATCGCAGGTAAAATCCACAGTTACATGATCCTAAACTAGCAGCTTCTGTAGTCTATAATATTTTACTTTTTGTTTGTCCTTTAAGACTTCACAGCAGCAACTCTGTTTAAAGTATTTAAGGAATATTAAGCCATGTTCCCAGATTTTGTCTATATTACCTATAATTCTTCCAGCTATTAATAAGTTTCTTGTTGTCTATGTAAACCTGCAATTTATAAAACCTAAAGAAGTTATTACTAGTAACTAATCTAATCAAAGAACATTATAAAGAAAAAGAGGCTTTATTCATGGGCAGTGAGAATAGCAGGTTGCAATTGACCACAAAGTATTTCAAACGGCATTTTCTCTTTCATTTGAAGAAGTGGAAACATTTCTAATGAAAAACAAACTAGAAGGGCAAAAGATATCCCACCCACCAAGCTATACAAAAGCTAAAGGGACAGTGAAGTAACTTTTTTTACATTTTAAATATATAATTCTAACAGTGAGATCATTTATCAACACGTACAATAGTTTACTTTACCTTTCTGTGTAAGAAGACTAAAAATAAACCCCCAAACATCAAATTTTACGGATATGAACACATTTTAGAATGGCTACAATTAACTTCAACAGCTTCATTAACACAAAGGTAAACTCGATATTTTATTTACAAATAAGACTCAATATTTTAAAAAATCCAAACAACACATTATATTCGGTATATATCCTTTCTATATCATACACATCAAGGGAGAAATAGTTCAAATAAAACACTTTAAAGAAAAAAAAATGAAACCATTAGATAAAACAGCTATTTTGGACCTCTGAGAACATTTTTATTAGATTCAATAACATTTCTTATTCAAGCATGTTTGATGCCAACAGTACAAATACACACCTAACATCAAAGTTGTTAGCCAGGGATAATAGTGGTTTAATAATGTCTGGGACATTAATCAGAAATAGTAGGCAAAAGCATGACACTAAAACAATAGTATTTTCAGACTTTGTATTTTGCACCTTTACAAACAGTGCTGCCCCATGTACTAACAACTGTATGCTTTCAGACATCTCACTTTCTATAAAAGGCCCAGACATCACCCTGGAATTCTCTCAAGTTGTCTGGGTCAAATATTACTGATCTCCAGTCAAGACTGGGTCAATCTTTAAAAGGGCGACAGCAAGATTAAGGAATATGTACTCAGGAAGAAACAGTGGCTTCCTGACACACAATATTCACCTCAGCAAATACCAAAATTCAGACAAGTGCCTCAGCATAACAAGGAGGCATAACAGTGCCTCTGTGTGCCATCATTCACATAAAAGATAATTTCAGCATCTTAACTACGGAAGTCACTAAACAAACAAAAAGCCCTAGAAAATCAAATGATGGAATTACAAGTCATTCACTCAATACAGTATTTTAACTCTTTCCATTTTTTCATAATCTTAGCCATGCATATGTGATCACCAGCTGCCTAACTCTGTGCCTGCTTGCATCAGCTGGAGAACCATTTCCTGTGATTATGCCTGATACTATTCTGGGATGATGCCAAACATGTGGCTTGGCTCAATAATGTGTTCATTTTACATGTACTTTTAGATAGTTACTGAGGATTGCTGTTGTTTAAAAAGAAAAAAAAAAATTAAAACAACCCTTTCTTCAGAGTAACTCGTCTTCCAAGAACATAAATGTAATTCAGTAGTTAAAGCAAAAAATGTCTGTAGTTCTACACCTCATTGCCTTAAGTTCCCTGCAGCAAGAGACAAACTGTATCCCAAGCAACAGAAACTTTGAGACTCGCCTTATGTGTGGAGATGTACTATAAGCAAATTTCCAACTTCAACATATGTAACATGTATGTTCATTTAAACACAAGGCATAAGCCAAAAATACAAAATGGAGCTGGTGAAGGTGTCATTTTGTTTAGTTCTGCTTTAAGTTTAATAAGGGGCTCTCTGTGCCTCTGTTACACTGCGCCATCAACAGATGTTGGTAACAACCTCAGAGGTTTCATCTTACTCTGTTCCACAAAGGCTTGTGACTAAAGGAAAAGGTGCATGGAAGGTAAATAGGGATGTAGGTGGTCAGAGGAAGGAAAGGCAGGATGAAAAAAAAAATAGGTAAGTGAGAGAAAGAAAAAACTGAGTTAATGACAGCTAAGTAACACACATTGCATCTCACTGAGGATGGCTGCAAGGATGTGGGATGTACTTCTGTGGCAAGCACATTTCTCTCTCTCACAGGATTTTTCATAAAGGTGCACAGGGAGAAAGAGAAAACAGTTTCTATTTCTGCTCCTTGTTTTTCTCATGTGGAATGTGTTTGGAGAATTGTTTACCTGAGGTGATTGCTTGATTGGATTCTGGTGAGGATTGATTGAGCCTGATGGCCAATCAGATCCACCTGTGTCTGGACTCTCACCAGAGGGTCACGAGTTGAGTTAGTGAGAGAGATAGAAGAAGTAGGTTTGTAGTTTGAATATCTTCCTTTATATAGTATATTAATGTATTTTAGCACAGTTATAATAAAGAAATCATTCGGCCTTCTGAAATGGAGTTGGACATCCTCATTTCTTCCCACTGGGTTCGCCTGCATTTACAACACACTTCAGCAAATGTAAGTGCTATAAGATGTGTTCAAACACTCAAATCACTTACCATATTCACAAACAAATAAACAAATGCCCCAAATACTGTATTATCCCCCAGTTCTAAATAACTGGATGCTTATTAGCCACTCAACACTATATTATCCTTCATAATTAATGCTGATTTCCTTCAAAATAGGGTTTAAATAAGCCTCAAGGTGGGTATTAGATAATTTTGTACCTGAAGCATTCTCCCAAATGTTTTTGAAGGAAACACAAAACATCCCTTCTGAGAAAAACATAACCTATTTCAGCATTTACAAAGGATCTCAAATGCAATATAGTAAAAAGACTAAGCCAGCTACACTAATCCTTAAGACCCTGCCTGTACAATATTACTCAAATCAAAAAAGAGAGGTGGTATGAGTAGGATTGCTGTCTTACTTCTTATTAACTACTAAGTTATTCACTTTCTCTACAGCAAAGTCATTAGCAATGTTCATACTGCCTGCAAAGATAGGATGTCAGTTCTGAAGTAACTGTCTTGCCAAACACTGAGATTCCTTCTCAAGGATTTCTTTAGTAATTAAATTATGGTTAATAAAGTCTTTGCATCTTGCAGACAATGCACAGTAGCTGTGTAAGCGCAGTGCAAGTTATGCCAAGATTCACATTTAATCTTACAGAAAAATTATTCTATGAAAGCACTGAAGCAGGATTTCTCATTTAGAGAAAATAATATTTTTTTTTTTTGTGTTAAACAATTTTATCAATACAGCTGGTAATAATAATGGTAATGCTGGCAATCTGAAACAGAAAACCTGCAGGTACCTAAGCTACAGAATTATTTTTCAGAACAGAAATATGCAGAGTTTTAGACCAGTTAAGAAAGAAGCTGTAGATTCTACAGCCCTTGTAGTAATAGACAAGAAAATTAATTTAACTGTCATGTACTAAAAGTATGGAAATGGTCTTCAAAAGAAACACAGATTCCGGCCAACTTTGGCTATCACTAAATGAAATGTTTCCCAAACTATCAGCTACAAATAAAATCATCCTATTTCCAGCACCTTATGAATCAGACCTTTTACCAATGGTTGCAGTAAATAATAAAGAAATCTGTAGAAAATGAGTCATTACATAAAATAAGAACCACATGTCATTGTCCACACAAATGCACCAATTTAATTCAAATAATGCAAGTGTATTGTGCAATTTTGTTTGCTATGTTTTGCAATATTTGAATTTATTGCATTCATTTAATTTTTAGATAATGTTTGTAATATTTTCTAAAATATGTCCTTTATGCTTTTTCTATCATTATGCTGTTTGATACCTGTCATAATTTTTGAGGTGGGAAGGAATAAGAAAGCCATGACAGGGTTTGCAGAAAACTCTCTAGTTAGTATCTTTCCAATAATACACAGGAACTGAAAGCTGTATATTTTAACCATAATTCTTCTAAAAAGTGTTTTCATTCTGAATACAATACCCCTTAGTCTTTCTAACACTCCTCCTAAAAATCTCTGTCATCATATATAAAAACTTTTCCAAAGGTATGTCCATATAAATGAATCACTCATGGCCTAGCTGTCCTTATTGGTTACTTGTTGCCAGTGTTGCCAATAAGCCAATTGCCTTATTGGCACACTGAAGGTTCAGTCCAGCCCAGTGGTTAAAAAGTTACAAGTTTGTATTTCCTATCAGAAAAGCAGACAGAGGCACACTCATAAGGCAGCTCATTGACCTAATGTGGTCAAATTCTGAAGTGTAGTGAACATGCATAGAGAGTCCCAAAAATCAACCTATCAAGACAAGCTTTTCAGTCCAAATCACGACAGCCTTTTGGGGATGCCCTCCCCTTGACAACTTCCTCCTCCTGCCTGGAGGCAATACAACCTCCTCCCCCACAGAGAGAGTTGTAAAGAAACCCAAGACTGTAACAGACACACAATAAGCTGTCCCAAGCCAGACCACTGTCCACTTGATTTAGCTTAAATATCACTTAACATTGGTAGGATATAGGGGTGAAAAAAGTCAAAATTTCAGCCTAAAAATTTGTACCAAAAAATTAATTCAAGATATGCTTTGCATTATAAGTATACCCCTAGACCTGAAAACATGCCTACTTCAAGGCAGAGACTCTTCTACATAGAAAAAATGAAGTTAATTAAAAATACATTTAAGCAAGATACAACTGTTGGATAGGTACACAGTCACATAAAGTAATATTATAAAAGGCAGGATCCCTTGTCTTCTCTTCAGAGCTCACATACCACACAGGCACTTCAAACAGCACACCAGCTATTTGATGACTAGCAAGTAACAGCTTTCTAATTGATAATTTATCATTACTGCAGTTTAGACTTAGAACTTAAAAAAAAAAAAAAAGAAAAAGGTAGTGTGGAAATGTTACAAGTGCAAATTAGAACCAAAACTAACAAATGCTGCTGATCCTTCCTGGGCTGTCTATAATGCTGGCCATATATATGCAAGAGGATATTTTGAGAAAGACACCTGTACAATTTCCTACAGTGAGGAAATCCCAAACCATCTTTTCAAAGCTTGCAAATGTGTCCACTTATCACATAAGAAAATGAGGGGAACATAAATTGAGGCATATTATTATCCTTGGCAGATATAATAAAAAGGAAAATAGCCCCATTATGCCTCTAGTGATTTGAGGAGGTTAAAACAGGATTTTTCCAGCTATACATTTTTTTAAATGGCTGCATTTCTCAAGTCATAGTCATATTCTGCTAGAATGCATGTAAAATTTCTTAAAACATTTTAGATAATTGTACTGTAAGTTATTACAAACGTACATATTATACAAGAATCTCCCATTGAACAGTTAAAAGCCTTTGAACAATTATTATGATATTTAGCATGGCACACAGACTGCCTGTTCAGACCTAGAGAATCAACTTTCAAAGACACCCCAGAAACAAAAATGCTATCCTAACAAGAAAATTACATAACCAAGCATTTTCTTTATATTCATGTTTTGGAAGCAACATAGATGTGTACCATATAATGTCATATTCGGCAGTAAAAGCTCTGGCAAAGGAGAAGCAAGGGGTGTGTGGAACAAAGCCACACATCCACACTTACAGGACTAATGTCTGCAACATTCACCCCGTTTCACAGCTGAAGGGAGTGAGTGAGAGGCGAGGGGAGGGCATTTGGCTACTGGCTGGGATCAACTCACCACAAGTAAGAAACTTCTTATAAGAAATGGGAGAGATGACTTGCAGAGATCCTCTTTACTCTTCCCGAATCTTTCAAGGAAAGGACACATTAGAATAATAGAATCATTAAGGCTGGAAATACTTCCAGGATCATCAAGTCCAACCTTTGATCAAATACCACCATGCTCACCAAACCATATCATGAAGTGCCATGTCTACTCATATTTTGAACACTTGCTCCCCCTTAAAGCAGCAGCTAAGACTAATGCCTTTCGATTTCTTGAACAAATTAATCAGAATCCAGTTCCCAAATAGAAACTCACTGAGTGACACAGTTCAGCAGTCCTCACCAATTTCAAAGAAAGGAGCAGTTGTTTAAATGGCTGTATGGTTTACAGAATATTTGAATGCAAGCAAGGAAGTCACAACTGTACAAAGTCATGTACTTATTCTCACAACTTCTCAGAAGTCAGTTTACAACTGAAAAACTGAAATTTGCTCCACAATTCACCTGGCAAATGCCTCAATCACTAACCTATCATTCCACAAACATCTATTCTTGCTGTAAGACCTATTTATGTTTAAGATTCAGGCCTGTAATATCAGATTTAGTCTATTTTTTAGGCCAAACATCCAACGTGCCTTTGGGCAAAAAAGAGTAACAGACTGATCAGAGTAAACTCATGCTTTAGAACAAATGACAGTAAAGTCTAGGGAAGTGGATAATTTATACCCATAAATTCCACATACAATGAAAGGGGAGAGCCAGCAACTTTTCTATCCCTAAAATATCAACTAGGTAAAGATTCTGCACTTTCCTTTTAAAGTTATTTTTCTCTAGCACCCGCTAAGATTTAACGAGACAGAAAAAGAACAAGAGTTTTATTTCGCATCTCAGAGCTGCACTCAGTAACAGGTTGGCCACCAAACTCTAGTCCACATGTTTATGTTGTAAATAGAAGACAGAGAACACCAACTGCCCTTTCTGTAATACTCAAACAGTCCACACGGCTACTGAAGCCTAACTCTTGGCTTCAGTCCAGTCTCATTGATTTTCTTTGAACTATACACAGTCGTGTACAACTTCAAAAGTAATATCTATGCCTAGGATAAGCTCAAGAAACATTCAGCATAGGGATCTTTCACAACACTGGTTAATTCAGTGAGCACCATTACCACAGAACCATAGGGTGCTGCTATTCCTTCCTTCAATCACATTTTCAGGTGTTTGTACAGTGCTGGGGTGGCTTGACCCTGGCTAGCAGCCATGCTGCTGCTTGCTCACCCCCCCTCAGTGGGACAGGGAAGAAAACAGGAAGAAGAAAAGAAAAAAAACTTAAAAGGGATGAGATACAGGCAGTTTAACAGATGAAGAAAAAGAAAAATACCCCCAAGTGAAGGAAAGAAATGCTCGCCACATCTGTCATGGCTTGACGCTGGCACAATGCCAGTGTCCCCATGAAAATATACTTTCTTTAAATGAGCGCTGTGAGATGCGATCAGGAACAGAGCAGAGCAGGTTCAAGCTTAGAAATAAAGGAGAAAACTTTATTACTCTATAACTACAATAAAAGACACAGACAGAACTTAGGATGAAAACTTTCTAAAACATTCCTCCTCCCCCCACTTAATTTTTAACAAAGCACATTGAGACAAAACTTGGACCCCTGATTGAGTTACCACCCTTCAGATAATCAATACTCGGTCTATTAAGGGAGAGAGGAGTCTCTCTTGCACCATAGACCCCCCAGGAAACACAGTTGCGACTTCTTGTGTTTCCATGTCACATATGGCACCGCCTGGAGAAAATCTGCCATTGTGACACCCTCTTTTTCATGTCACAGTGCTCTCACCACTGTGCATGGACCAAGACAGCTCATAGGGCTCCTTTAAGGATGCTTTGCTAAGGACCAAAAGAGTAACAGTTCAGGTTTTTTTATTTTCAGGACAACATTTCAGGACCCCCATTTTCTCCTCCCCTGGGGCCAAGGGTCTCAAGAACAGAGATCTTCTTCTTGAAGACAGAAGGCACCACCACACTCTCCTCATCACTGCAGCAGGTCACTCTCTTGGCTCCAACCACTTTATCCCCCTAAAAATGCAGTCTCTGTTGCAGGAGAACTGTCTATGGCTATTCTGTCTATGGCTATACAAGAAAAGTCCAGCCCAGACCACTTTATCATCTCCTCTCACTTACGATTCTTTCCCCATTTTCTTCTGACATCTCAGTCCCAGGCCATCTCTCTTCTCTTTCAGATCAAGGAGGATTAATATTTCACAAAGCTTTCATTATCCAATAAGGGGTTAAAAGTCTCGGACTCCCACGATGGCTGAAATCTCTGCTCAGAACTCCAACTCCCACAGCTGGGCATCTTCCCCCCGCTTCTCTTTCTCCTCTGCCGCCATACTGCCGGCACAGCCTCTGTCTCTTTCACTCTCTCTCCCTCTGGGGGCGGGGAACAAAGACATCTCTGATTTTCTCCACCCTTCTGTCCGCAGGGGCCGACCCGGTTCTAGTCCCTTCACTCTCTGGGCCTACCTCTCTTAGGCCGCATGGCTTCCCCTCCCTCACCCAGCCTGTGGCTGGGCAGAGGAAGTCTGCACTCTCTTGCTGACCAGAACCAAAAAGAGAGTTTCTCTGGGAGTTCTCTGCTTTTAACCCCCTGTGTTCTCAGAGGCGTGTCCAATGCCTTCAGTGGTCACTCCAAGTGTCAGTATCCACTTGGAGTGGATACTGATTGGTTTGACCCTAACTTACTGAGAAGATTCACTTCCTTGTCAAACCATGACAACACCCCACAGGGTGACCAATGCTACAAGCTCATTTCCTAATCTCCAAAAACCAGACATCTTGAAAGAAAAAAAACCCACCTTTTCTTATTTTTCCACCTCTGTTTTTATTTCTGAGCATGACAATACACAGTACAGAACAACCCACTGGCCAGTTTGGGTCTACTGTCCAAGCTGGGTCCCTACACAGCCTCTTGCCCACTCCCTTGCCTACCTGCTGGGCAGGGAGGGTGGAAGAAGGCTTTGATGTTGTGCAGGCCAGGAGCAGCCAACACAGTGCTGTGCTATCAACATTGTTTTGATGCACAAATCTCAAAGCACTTTGACTGTGATGAAAGCTAACTCCTAAACCTGGTATGGGAATGTGCTCACATTGGCATTGCTCAAACAGAGGCGATCAAATTCCTCAGAGAGAGATGAGCATAAAGAACACCCTGACTGTGCATTTTCTCATGGGTTGGGCTTTCAATAAACACAAAATTGCTCCTTTCTGTTAAGTGATGAGGTATTTAGAAAGCAAGAAGGGCTAAATACACAATGACTGACTATTGCTTATAATATGAGAATATGGAGCTACATGACAAAACTTAATAGTTTAAGGTGAGAATAATACCAAGTAGAATGCCTTTCCTGCAAAGAACATAATTGAATTTGGGAATTCATTGCCACAAGATGCCAAAAGGACTAAAAGTTCAGGTACACCTAGATGAATTAATGGACATCAAATACCTTGATACTCAACAGCTTAGAAGCTGATAATCAGTCATTTAAATAATGTATTACTAAAGATAATATGAAAGTGAAGGTATAATTGAATTTGTCTTCCCTTTTTTTTCAGTAGATCACCTAAGCACCTCCTACTGGCTGCTACAGGAAAGAGACACTAGAGAAACATCTTTGAAAACAGAGCTACAGGGTGAAATGACAACAGAGATTCTGAGGATTACAATTTGGGATTTAGGAGTCTAATGTCTCTCAGTATGTTTCGGGGTCCTACCGTTGTTTCCTTCTCTTTTTTAGTTCAGACACTAGCTGTTATATTTCTAACAAACATCCAGCTACACATTATAGATCATTTGCTAAACTGCTTTTGATTAGATAAGTTTACCTGAACTAGAGAGTAGATTTTGGTCTCAGTGCTGTCTTCAAACATTAAAGCATAATTCAGTTTAAGAAAATGTGTAGGCTAGAAAGTGCTCAACACCAACTTCAACAATTGTTACGACAAACAATTTACCAGGAAAACAGTAAGCTGTTATTTAGAGTAATGAGGACTACAATTTTCTATGGGGAAATTTTGTAGGAGGAAGAAAAGAAACCTGTTCAGCACTCAAAACACCTATACAAGCTAGAATTAATCCCACCTTTAACAGCTTCCAAATAAACTTAACTTTATAACTAATCAGCGAAAGACAACACATCTTTCCTTCCCCCAACCACCTCCATACCCCATTAGCAGCTCCTATAACTACTTAACAGAAGAGGAATGAAACATGCAAGAATAACATGGATCAGCCTAAGCTCAATTTAGTATTTATAAAGGATAGCTTTTTCAGAGAAAGCACTGTAGGTAAACAGGACCTGCAGAAATATACATCAGCCTTTTATGAAGGATGAGATTTCTATTAACTCTGTAAAAAAATATTTTTCAACTATAAATGTGCTTCCTGAAAAGAGAACACTACACAATAAAACACTGAAAATTAGTATATACTGAGAAGCAAGGGACTGCAACTACTTGGCCAAATTACAGTCATGTTTATCACATAATCACAAAATGGGTAAGGCTGAAAGGGACCACTGTGGATCATGTGGTTCAACCTCTCTGCTCAAGCAGGCCCATCCTGGAGCACAAGGCACAGTGCAGACTGTTTTTGAGTATCTCCAGTGAAGGAGACTCCACAACCTCTCAGGGCAACTTGTTCCAGTGGTCAGTCATCTACACAGCAAAGAAGTTCTTCCTCATGTACTGGCAGAACTTCCTGTACATAAACGTCTCCCCATTGTCTCCTGTCCTAGTGCTTCGCAGCACCAAAGAAGAGCCTTGATCCATCCTCTTGACACCCTCTCTTCAGGCAGTTACACACATTTATGAGGTCTCGTCTCACTTGTCTCTTCTTGATGTTGAACAGATCCAACTCTCCCAGCCACTCTTCATAAGAGTTGTTTCAGTCCTTTAATCATCTTCATAGCCCTCCACCAGACCTGCTCCAGGAGCTTCAGATTTAGCTTCAAAGCAAGTTCTGTAAACACAGAACTGTCAGAATAAAATACTGTCGTTTGACAACTTCTTGCCTTCTCTCTGATTCAGTGGAAGTTGTGACCTAACCTCTTCCAAAGGCCAAGCTAGCTTTTAAAGAAAACTGAGATCTAACATGTACACTAGTTTGTTTATACAATGCGTAGAGGCCCTAGCTGGGAGTTGGCCCATATAAATGTGAGTAGAGTTCCTCCAAGTATCTACACATATAAATCCAAGATGACATAAATTTACTCTCTGGTCAGAAGCAAGTCAGATCCAAAGGAAATAATTTTACTACAGCATCTGCTGTAAAGCAGCATGTGTTTAATCAGACACACCACCTCACTGTTATCATCAATGCCATCTTTAGATGAATGACAGTTTGCATCTGACCTGACAGCTGGCTTGGTTTTCTTCCTCCTAAAAACTTAGCTCTGCAACCTACCATGTGGACATACATAACCCTTGCTGCACTGTCTCTGAAACTTCCAATATTTTTTCTAGTCATTGGCTAGACTCAAGTCAAGTCTATCCACTGGAAAGTAACTAAGTGTGACTATTAGATTTCTTCTCTACAGAAATTACATTTACTGGTTTCACATCAACAGTACTACTTTACAGTCAATTGTTTAAAAAGCTGTAAGACTTAAAGGGTCTACACCAATGTTACTATTTTAATAACAATAATAAAACCTACATTCAGAACTCATAGAAGGTTTTAAGCAAAGGTATTATTTGAATTCCAACGATACACAATCCTGAAGCACCTGAGTGCAAGCCATAGGACGCTACAAGACTGTCTTGCGTTTTATAAGCAAAGCTGTCAGTTTACCACTACCAACCAAAATGAAGCAGTACCCAAAAGGGAAAAACACTCTACGTGACCAAATGCTTTTTTCGTTCTTCATTTCTCGTTCTCTACATTTATTAATGCCAGTAGTAAGTACTGAAAGTACATTCGACAGCGGTGCGTTTCCCACTTGACCACTCCCATCAGCACAGCCGTTCCGAGAAGCGAAGCCCGAAAGGCACGAGCGGAGCACACGGCACCCGGGCCTTCAGGAGCGGCCTTGCATCACCCGCCGCGATGCGCGCCGGGCTGGGGCACGGCGAGCGCTCCGCCAGCCCCGGCCCCGCTGCCAGCCCCGGCCCCGCTGCCAGCCCGGGCCGCCGGAGGCAACGCGTGGCTCCGGCCCGTGGCCCGGCTGCCCCGAACCCCGCGCCCCGCCGGCAGCGCAGCGACGCCCCTGCCCCAGGGGCTGCGGGCAGAAACCCGCGCAGCGGCGGCGGGACGCCCCTCCGCGCCTGGGCAGGCCGGTCCCGGCTGTCCCACTCCCCACCGGGGTGCCGGACTGCGGCTCCGCACCGGCGGGGGCGCAGAGCAGCGCCCGCCGCGAGGCCTCCCCGGCGGCCCCCACGCCGCGCCCGCCCGACCCCCGCCCGCCGCGCACCTGCCTTACGGCCCGCCGGTTCCGCTGCCGCCAAGAGCCGGCGCGGCGCGACACTGCCGTACGGCGAGCGGGCGGGGCCGTGTTCGGCGCGGCCCGCGGGGTTCCGCCAGTGCCGGCGGCGGGGCTGTGCCGGTGCCTTGGCGGGGCTGTGCCGGTGCCGGCGGCGGGGCTGTGCCGGTGCCTTGGCGGGGCTGTCCCGGTGCCTTGGCGGGGCTGTCCCGGTGCCCGCGGCGGGGCTGTCCCGGTGCCTTGGCGGGGCTGTGCCGGTGCCACGGCAGGGCTGTGCCGGTGCCCTGGCCTCCGCTGGCGCCTGCCCGGGTCTCGTGCTCCGCCGAACCGGCGCCGCGCTCAGGCCTACGTCGGCTACAGGCCGCGCCTCCGCCGGGCTCTCCGTGCACAGAACGCCTCTCGCCGAGGTGCCGCGGCTGCTGAGCCCTGCTGCCCGCCCCAGTTATGCCCGGCGTGGATTATGCCGTGGGGGCAGCTTCCAGAAGTATTTCACAGAATCACAGAATCTGTTACGTTGATAAAGACGTGATCTGTACCGAGTTCAACTGATGACCGAACACCAACCGCTTCGTAACCTAAACCATGCCGCCAAGTGACATATCCAGTCTCGCGCAGCTCCATGGACGGTGACTCTTCCCTGAGCAGCCCATCCCAGTGTCTAATCACCGTTTCTGCGTAGAAATTTTTCCTAATGTACGAACTAAACCTGCCCTGGCACAGCTTAAGACTGTGTCTTCTTGTCCTGTCGCTGGTTGCCTGGGAGAAGCAGTAAGATTCCCAAGCCTCCTTTTTTCCAGGCTCAACAACCCCATCTTCCTCAGCCTCTCCTCATAAGACTTTGTGTTCCTGTGTCAGTGCCTCGGGCTTTCATGGATGTGGGTGTCCGCAGCCTTCAGCCCTCAGTACTCTTTATCAGCTCATCCATCCCCTGCACTCTTTAATTCTTTTCAAACCATGTGTGTACCTCAGTGTGTGTCTCTAGAGCTTTTCCACTTACTCAGTTTTATGATTTTTGAAGCAAGCTCTTTAAGTGACTTATGTCCTTAATTGCATTAATACTGTATATATGTGTAACGTGATGCTTTTCAATAAAGATATCTGCTAGATATTTAGTGGTCTAGAAATGCTAGATATTGCATGGGATTAATTGTGTCAAATAGAGACTAAATATGTGCCTCAGGAAAAAAAAATTCTCATTTTCTTCCATATGTACTACTTTTGGAAGACATATGATGTTTGATGTCCACGTCTTAAATAATCTTTGCTAATTCTCTTCGGTGTTGTACCAGATTTTTGGCAGCATTTCAATATTCATTACTATGTAAATCTGCTGTTCACTGTCTTGTCCTTTGTTTGACCGCTATGCTTCTTGCATGTCCAGTAAAAAGGTGTAAATAGTCTTTTCTCCATCTTGAAAATGAAATCTTTCTGGCATAGCCGCATGAGAAGTTCTAATTCAAATTTGAGAAAAAAGGGTTTCAGTCAAGTAGGCTCAACACTGTAGAATCTAAGAAGCAAGAAACATATCTGATCTTGAGTTTGCAAAACACCCTGGAAATTTACAGGAGTTAATTCATCACCATACTCCTCACTTTACGTGTTCGTTAGCAAAGCAGTATTGCATTCCAGTCAAACCAGTGTTGATCACCTGGAGAACAATGGGTACTCACAAGACCCAATCCCAGTTTATGGTCACTGAGTACTGCCAGCTGGTATTATTGTCTTGAATTAGTCTGTTATTATTGACTTGAATTATTGTCCGCAAATGCATTATAATTTATGGACTATTGACTAGTTTTGTTTCTTTTTAACAACTAAAAATAAATGCTAATATGTGAACCATGAATTTTAGTTACTTGAAGAGTACTTCAGATTCAGAAAAGAAATAGATTAGTAATTAAAATAACCTTGTCTTTACTTTGACAATGGAAAACTTATTAAATCACCGTCTTACAAAAAATCAACAAATTCATCTTCTGTTGAGATTGTAACATGAACCTGGCAGATGTCCTTGTATCAGTATTAATCTTTGCTGTGATGAGAGTACCAGGCATTCAAAACTAACTGCTCTCTGCAGATGTCACTGTTACCAACACTGGGAGAAAAATCTTAAATCAATGTTATTATGTGACAATAATGCAGGTTCCTCAGAAAACATTCCAAATCTCTATTGCCCATGATTACAAAGTAAACATGTCATGCATGCTGCAACTGCAATGCTAGCAAAAGTCAGTGCGTTGGAGGTGCTGTTATTCGAAAGAGCTGTAATTCTTTACAGTCATCTTGTTCCCATAGATTTTAATACTTCATTTAAAAGTCACCGGGAGGAGGGACTGAACTTGGTATCGGGTGCCCACTGAAGCCACTCTATCAGTCCCCTTCTTGGCTGGCAAGGCAGAGAAAATACAACAAAAGGATTGTGGGTTGAGATAAGGACAGGGAGAGATCACTCAGCAATTACTGTCACAGGCAAATCAGACTCAACTTGAGGAAAAATTAGTTCAACTAATTACCAATCAAAATCAGAGTAGAATAATGAGCTATAAAACCAAATCCTAAAAACACCTTTCCCTCATTGCTGCCTTCTTTCTGAGCTGAATTTGATTCCTTGCTCCTGCCAGTTGTGCAGGGGAACAAGGAATGTGGGCTGCAGCCAGTTTATGCCACGTTGTCTCTGCTGCTCCTTCCTTCTCAGGGGTTGGATTCCTCACACCCATCACCTGCTCCATCATGGAGTCCCTCCCACAGGAGACAGTGCTCCATAAACTTCTCCAAGGTGAGACCTTCCCAGGACTACAGTTCTTCATTAAATGCTCCAGCATGTGTGCCTTCCACACTGCTCCAGTGTGGGACCTCCAATGAGACCACAAGTCCTTCCAGCAAATCTGCTCCAGCGTGGGCTTCCCACAGGGTCACAGGCTCCTTTGGACATCCACCTGCTGTGGTGCAGGTTCCTCCTTGTGCTGCTCCACTGTGGACCTTTTTGGGTTGCAGAGGGATAGCTGATCTCACCACAGTCTGCATCATGGGCTGCCAGGCAATCTCTGCTCCGGCGCGTGGAGCACCTCCTCCCCTCCTTCTTCACTCATGTTAGCATCTTCCCTTTTTCCCTCATGTTCTCAGTCCTCTCTCCAGCTGAAGTTGCTCTTGCTCAGTTTTTTTCTGTCTTCTTAAATCTGTTATCACAGAGGTGCTACCATCAACACGGACAGGCTCAGCCTTGGCCAGTAGTGGGTCCATCATGGAGTTGGCTGGCACGGGATCTGTCAGACACAGAAGCCTAAGCCTGTATTTCCCCCTGCCCCCAGTTACCAAACTTGAGGCATACAATACAGTTGCACAGACATTGTGAGTGGTCTGCAAATTCTTAAATCTGAATACACAGTGTATCATAAGAAGACATTGCTGAGGAAGATATGAATAAGAAAATAGGTATCTACTGCTGCATAAAAATTCATAATTCAAATTTGTTCCTTGAGACCTGAGCCTTTTATAATGTCATGCAGGCTACATGAAGGGGATATATCATCTCCATTATTACTGGTTCTTATGCATTGCTCTCTGACTTCAATCTATTTATGTTATCTGGATATGTTACTGGATATGAATGTTCCTGGATTTAACCCCCAGTTGCTTTTCTTCAGCACAGTGAGTTTTCAAAGCAGTCTAAAATTTTGTCCATGGTTTTTCAAATTAATTAAGCAGTCTGATACTTCTTCTGTGCTGGTGAATATCTATGTAGCTAGAATGGAAAGCATGTTTCTTGTTAGTCTCCATTTATTATTTGTTATTTCTTAAGTGTATTTAGAAGTTCAACAGGATTACTTGCTTCATAGTATGGATAAAGAAACACACATATTATCATAATTTGACAGAATTCTTGAGTGGTAGTGGACAAGTCTTCTTTGTTTTCTTTTTTTCTTTCTTTCAGTTGCTCAGCCTATGTTTAAAAAGTTATAAATTTCCTAGTAATCCCCACCACTAAAATTTTAATTAATGCTTATAGAATTAATCATGAGTGACTTTACATATATAGTAGTTAAATAAGGAAAACATTATAATTTTACTTTTTTAAAGTGCCTTTTGTTAAGAAAAACATTTTATTTTTTTTAAATAAATACATCATGATCTAATAGAAAATTTATACTGTTAGATCCAATAAGAAGCCTGAATTTAGAAAGCATATTTTAAAAATATTTCCCAATAGTGATTTATAGAAGTATTTTGAGAGTCTTCTTTAGCCATCATGTTTCTGTGCCTTGGTCATATGTCTAATCTGATTGATGCTTGCATAATTTCAAGACAAATGCTCTATGTGTCATGTTTCATGAATTTGCATTGACATATTTGCCAGCTCTTCATCAGAGGAAAATGAAAAAAAAAAAAGTAACCAAATAAAAATGTCTATTCATTTGGAACATTAAATACTTCTTTTCTGAAAATCACCATATGCAACAGTTTAAAAATAGAATAGAAATAGGAATAGGAATTGGAATAGCAATAGATAGAATAGAATAGTTTCAATTGGAAGGGAACTACAATGATCATCCAGTACAACTGTCTGAACAATTCAGGGCTGGCCAAATTAAATCATGTTATTAAGGGCATTGTCCAGATGCCTCTTAAACCCTGACAGGATTGGGACATTGACCATCTTTCTAGGAAGCATGTTCCAGTGTTTGACCACACTCATGGTAAAGAAATGCTTCCTAATGTCCAGTCTAAACCTTGCCTGGCACATCTTTGAACTCTTCCCACATATCCTATCACCGAATCCCAGGGAAAAGACATCAACACCTTATTCTCCACTTCCCCTCCTCAATAAGCTGAAATCAATAGCTTTTTGAGCAATGAGGTCACCCCTCAGCCTCTTTGTCTCCAAACCAGGCAAAGCTGACATCCTCAGCTCCTCACAGGATATGACTTCCAGCCTTTGCTCCAGCTTTGTTGCCCACCTCTGGGCACATTCAAGGACATTCATATCCTTCTTAAATTATGGGGCCCAGAGCTGCACACAGCACTCTAGCTGAGGCCGCACCAACGCCGAATACAGTGGAACACTCACCTTTTCTGACTGTCTGTGCTGTGTTTGATGCATCCCAGGATGTGCTTTGCTGTCTTGGCTGCCAGGACACACTGCTGCCTCATACTGGATCTGCTACCAGCCTGCACCCCTAGGCCCTCTTCAGGGCTCCCCATCCATTCCTCTCCCAGTTTACACTTACGCAAATGGATAGAGCAAAACTTTGAAGAAGATTACAACTGATGTTTGTGGCAGACAAATTACTGCCATATTTCAGTCTTTGTGAGAGATATTAACAGGTTTGAGAACTCATAACTTACCTAAATGTTGATATGACACTATCTTGTCAGAGAGTTAATACGTTGGATAATATTTTTAGTAAAGAGTCATGAAGTATAGAACTATTAAAAACAGTTAAACTCGGGGAGAAGGCTAGAACTGAATTCCGTGTTTCATAATTTGTTAATTTATTTTAAAAATTATTTATAAACTGAGAAAAAACTATGTGTGTATCACAAATGGGACCTGCTCAGAAATACAAATCAGAAATATAGACAGTGTCTTATTTCTTGTTTCTTTTTCATTTCTTCATTAGTGATTTTGAAAGAATGCACATTAAATAATTCTTTTACATAGAAAATTTCAATGTGGAGCTGAAATGAATTGAGCTGAAAAGTTAAATCATCATTGTCGCAGTGCGCTGTATCATGCTGGGCAGTGACAGCAGGGGCACCACCTTCCCCCCGTGAGCTCTGTTATTCCCAGTTATCGCTTGGTCCGGCGCAGGAACAGGTAATGACAACACAGGACATGGGGTAAAACTGGGTGGATTTATTAGGTCCACGACCTGGGACCCCAAGACAAAACCCAGGGCGTCTGCAGAGGTTTTTTTAGGGGGAGTCGTATAGGGCAACTGATCAATGAGGGCATGGCAGGGGAGGAATCTAGGGCAGGACTAACATTCTATAAACCTATCAGTGAGAGCAGGGGAGGGGGATAATACAAAGTAACAAATGGGGTATCGAATACTACAAGATAGACCAGGAGCACTCTGGAATAAGGGGTAGGGATAGGGAGGATTGACATCTTGGGAGGGAGGAAGTTAGGGAAGGGCTTGGGGAGATGGGCAACTCGGGAGGGGAGGAGATTGGGGAGGAGAATAGTGGGCAAAACAAACTTAAAGCAAAAACCACACCACAGCACATCATGGTCAACAGGCTTCATACCCATTTGGGCTGATATTAATTGCTAATACTGTAGAATCACATTTGGAACCTGGTGTGTAGACCTCACATATTTCTCTATGCCCTAGTAGCATATAGAAAAAGTGGTAGAACTGGTTCTCCCTCTCAGATGTATGACTGCAATGATTCATACTATTTGTGTTTCCTTTAAGAAGGTGTCAAAGAAGAGCTGCTGAAGTGTAGGCACACAGTTTGTGGTAATTGGGAGTGGGGCTGTGGCCAAGCCTTGTCCCTAATGGGCTACAGCAGTGAAAAGCAGATAAGAGCATTGAAAGCAATGAGACATGGAATGCCAAGATGCACTGACCAGTCACCAAGGGGAACAGAGGGCACCCAAGTGCAATGCATGAATGATGAGTGGTATAAAAGGTTGGGCTAAAGAACAAGATAGGTAGATGCCTAAAGCCTTCTAATATGGTGTGATGTTACTCTGTATGAGTTGTAGCTTTCTGAAATTGCATGATCGTGCTCTGTGTGTTGTGGCTGTCTCAGTTGTTGACACCAAAGGAGGTAGTTTGTTGATGAAAGTATCAATATCTTATCTCTACATACTAGATAATGCTGAAGAAAGGCAAATGTAAGTGATTAATTCACATGGTTTGGGGGAAAATACCAGAAAAACAATATGATTATGTGCTTGTTGCACCTCCCTAGGCCTCTCTCCCCTTCTTCCTTATGTCAATGAGAGTTTGTAGTTTCAAGCCAAGAATGCTGAGGTTTATTAGTCTGTATTATTTATTTCAAAATATTAAGCACTCTGTTTCCAATGTGGTACATTGCTCAAAAGCAAGGTTGTTGTGTTGTAGGTTATGCAGTCTGATGGTGATACTTACTTAGACCAGATCAAATTCATGTAAAATTGCCTCAGAATACTACATCTTCCCAAAGAAGTAAGAAAATGTTTCTCTTCTAGCCAGACACTGACCAAAACATCCTGTTCTCTCTGTAACTGATAATTGATCCTCTTAAGGCAAGTCTTGCGTGATCAAATCTGGAGAAAGACAACAGTATTTTTGCCAGATTCTGAAAATGGGACATAATCAGAATTTGTTCCCTTATCTACAGTTGCAGATGCCATCTCAACTCTGTTTTCTGCTTACCCCTTCAAAGTACCAGAGCCTCACAGCAGGATATCTCTGTGAGTTCTGCTGAAAGTGGAGCATCTTTTGCAATGCCAGGTGCTGGGCTGTTGTCTGTTATGCTGCTATGTGTTTACCATTCTGGCTCATATCACTGAGTATAATGCCCTGAAAAAGAGGTTGATTAAGGGGTTTGTTTCAGAAATGAATACGTGAGAGGGATTGGTAGATGTTAGAAAGTGGCAAGGATCTGCTGTAGCTTGATGGTTCACTTCTTACACAAACTGCTGAGTTAGCTAGACACAGAAAACAAACCTCAGGATTTTATATAAATTTCTTTCAGATATCTGGATTATTGTAGTGTCTTTTTTTTTTTTTTTTTGATATATACTAGGAGGTTTCTCAGAGGCTTATTAAGTATCAAAATAAACCCAGAATGTTGTTATTGAAAGTTCTGCTGACACAAGATGGGATAGTGCCATAGGAATTCATGTCACATACACTGCAGGGTGGTAGGAGGCCATTCCTACCAGCAGCAAAACAGAAGCACCAGAGACATGATAATTTCTAGCAAGGACATTTTAAGTCCTGCTTAGTCACGAACTTGGAGAATGACTTCAGGCAAATAACTTCAAAAGATACTAAAAAAATAGAGAATATTTCAACATATCAAATCAGACACAGATGTCAACATTGCCCTGTTTGGAAATGGATTTGTCAATGAAAAGGAAAAACAGTGAAGCTGAGAGACTGAAAACTGCTGCCTGAGGACACTAAAGAACAGAACTGTCTTTAGTAAAAGATGAGTAATATTCTGTGCTTTGTACATTGCTGAAGCTGGTGTGTTCACCTCTGACAAAGGATGGTTGGCAGAAAGAAATCAATAAATAGAATTTTGAATAGTAAGTCTTTTGTTTTGGACGCCATAATTTTTCACGTATTTATTCTGGGGAATTCTATTAGCTGAAAGACTTTTCAAAGTACTTCTATTAAAAAAGATGTTGAGATGTTCCTGCTGAGGTTATTTCTTTGTTCCTCATAAAGGATATATAAAAATTGTCCAAGTGTCCTTTAACACAGATAAAAAGTGTGATTTTTGATGTGATCATCATGTCCCTTCTCCCTTTTGAAGACTATTCAGGGAACCAATTACTTGTATTGGAGAGGACAATTGTAATGTGATCTGAACAGTGAGACCCTTTGACAGAATGGTCTTATTTAAAATATTACCAGTTATCTTGACTGGAGGGATATGATGGGTTCTCTTGTCACATGCTCATGTTTCTGTTAGATTATTTGGTAACAACTGGTCTGCACACACAGAAGGGAGCACAGAGAGACAGCAGCTGGCAAAGGTAAAGCAGAATTGTGGACTTGGAGGTTATCTTGCCCAGATCCCTGCCAGGGCATCCCAGATAAGCTTCAGCTATATGTCAGGGTGATGCCCATCAAGATGAGTCTCAGAACACCTTGCAGTTGGAAGCTGCATTAAGGACATGGTATGGGGTGCATGGGAAAGAGCATTTTGTGATTGCAGGAAACTTATAATGGGACATTTGAGGAAGGAAAGAAGGCAGAGAAGGAAATTAATCTAGGTGATTTGGGGAGGAGCAATCACAGAGAAATAGAAGGATAAGGGGATCAAAGGAGCTACTTGCAGGTAAACAAGATAAATACACTTGCCATCTGGTCAGTCTGTCCTATCTTCTTAGCAAAATCCATTTTCTAACCCTTTTCCTCAGTTCCTAGGTATGTGTGTTTGTGTCTGTGGTGCCTGTGAATGTATGAACAATACTGAAGATCAAGCTGGACTAGCTAGCACATAGGTGCAATGGCCAGGGAACCAGTTGTGCCTCTCAGGATGAGTCCAAGGGAGAGTTAAATACTGAGGAGCCGGGAGTCCCAACCATGTGTGTGTATGTGTGAGTACAGGGCTCTGCATCAGCAGCTAAAGTGGGGCTGGGGCATCAGGTGCCAGCAACTGGAGAGACTGGGACCTCAGAGCAGCTACTAGGTACAATTCCTTAACTACAATCTTGCATTACTCCACAAGTAAACTATTTCATAATTTTACAAGAATGCATTTCTTGAATGATGAATAAGATTTTTGAAGTATTTTGGATTGTAATATGTTGCCCTGTTCTTTTGAGAGTTTTAAAGTTCTTCTAAAAGTTCCTATGCCTTCTGATACTTACATATTTCAACTGAGTTTTCTCACACACTGTTCATGTAAATAATGACTGTTTTGCATTCTTCTTTGTGGGTGGAGAGAATTGATGGACTGTTGGTTTAACCAGTGTGGTTGGAGAGGTGGCAGTTTCACCCTCCAATCCACTGTCATTTTTGCTATTGTATATATAGTGGAGTCAGAAAATAAAGTTGACTTTTTTGGGTTCTTTTTCTTTCCTTTTACATGTAGCCTGCCTCTGTGAGTTATTTCGTGTCGCAGTGTGACAGTAATATAAGATTTGTTAGTGTAATAGGTAGCACACCTTTTTACTTTGAAGGTCACTCACTTTATAACTGCCAGATCATCAGGTGATCAGCAACTTGTCCCATTTTTTTCTGGCAGAATGGAACAAAAGCCTGTTGAATATTTTGAGTCCTATTCTTTTTTAATGAAGCAAGTAGCTACAGAAGAGCTCAGGTACCCCAGAAAGGCAAGCAATCATCACTCATGACAGTGTTGAAACAAGAAGACAGAGAATCCACCAGGCATTAGGGAGGTATTTGTAAAGAATGATATACATTGAAATTAGTTACATGACACTGACATGGAACTATGCACTTCAGGAACCTTCAATTATCTTGAAGTGAGGCAGAGACAAAAGCCAGCATAATCTTCTTAGTCATTCTAGTGGCCCTGGAAAGGCAGAAGATACCAGACAGACCACTGTTTGCATAACTAGTATGAAAGAGTCGGTTTCAATTTGTCAAACATTTATCCTGAGATGGTTGGATAATGAAGACTGATGCT
Organism: Vidua chalybeata; assembly: GCF_026979565.1. Lineage (NCBI taxonomy): Eukaryota > Metazoa > Chordata > Aves > Passeriformes > Viduidae > Vidua > Vidua chalybeata. The sequence goes on along the minus strand of NC_071532.1, from coordinate 72,265,574 downwards.
TACTTCTCACAGAAAAAAAGTGGTGATAATCTTCTTCACTGGAGATTAGCTGGAACAACTATGAGACTCTTAACACAAAAATAAAAGAGAAAACCTTATAAGAATTTAAATGTGGTATAAACACAAACTCAGGATGTTGTGATCAAGGTCAACAGATGTGGAAAGAATGTATATTTCAATTGCTATATGGTGCTGCTGGAAGGCAGTAGGCAGGAGGAATTGAAAATTCTCTCTGATTAGAAGAAACTTGATATAACTAGTATTGCTAAAGGCTGATGAGTTGATTTGCATGATTAGAACATTAAAATCAGTGGCTATTACCTACTTAAGGAGAACAAAATAGTCAAAAGAGGTAACAGAGTACACTTAAGAAACAATGTGATAATAACTAGCACAGTCCAGAAGACTGAAGAAAAATTAGTAATTGTCAATTAATGCTGTAATCTTTAAAGACATAATAGAAGTCTCATACAGGTCTTAAAATAGCCGCTTTTAAGCATGATAGATGACTGTTCTCTAACATGAAAAATTGTGCTCCTAGCTGTTATTTCTCTATTTTGGTTGCCATTGTAGCAGGTAAAGATGCTTCAGTCAACTGAGCTGAATCAAGGAAGTTGGGCTCAATGATCCTTGTGGGCTCCTTTCAAGTCAGGACATTCTATGATTCCATTAATCAGAAATGACTGATGAAAATTTATTTGGAGGACCAAAATTATTTAATCCCACAGTGCAGGCAAGCCCCCTTCAGCCTCACTGGTAAAGTGAAAGAAATAAATCACAATATGCAACATACGAAATACTAAATGGATACCAAGAACTGCCTGGTAAGAAGCTGAAGGAAAGTAACAACATTGGGAAAAGATCCATGATAGTTGTGCTAACATTAACAGAGTGATTTTTTTAAGGGTATGGAAAACCAATCCAGCAGTATGAATACAATGCATGGCTCACTGGTGATTGTCACTGAGCATGTCTGTCCTGCATTTTGCAGGAAGTGCAATAAAGTGCAAAATTTCAAAAGTTTTTCCATTTGTAACTAAGAAGATTATAAACACATGTTGTGACAGACAATTCTCAATTTAAGTGGTTTGGATGGAATTTCAGAAGATATGTTTGACCAGCTGATGCACACTGTTAAGAAATTTGGAATAGTGGATACGTTCCAGAAGACTAAACAAGTGGATATTTTGTGACATAACTAAATAAGAAACTTTATTCTTGAAAGAAAAAAATGAATAAGGAGGTGCTTTAATAGTGAGTTAGTAAAAAATTAAGGACTGCATATCACTTTGGATTTATTGAAACTAAGTCATTTACATAAACCTGATTTCCTTCATTAAGATTACAGATTTGATGGCTAAAAGGAACTGCTTGGATGTAACATTTTTATTTTTATAAATTATTTGACTGTGTCTTGCATCCTATCTTGATTACAAAATCAGCACTACGCAGCTATGCATTTAATATACTAGTGAACTGGCTAATGAATAACCTATGAACAAGTAGTTATCAAAAGAAAATCAACCCTGTGAGGTGTTCTGCAAGGGTTGAGAGCGGATCTGACACTATTGGATGTTTTCATCACTCTCTGAAACTGAAAATTTGTCAGTGTTAAATAAAGAGAGCTTAGAATTATTCTGTATGACTTAAATTTCTTGGTAAATTACATTCCATCAAACAAAAGATATTTAAATGCAACCAGCCGTGAAAGCTATAAATATATAAGACACTTATAATTCAAATTACAGAGTTAAAACAATATATCAAGTATCGACTCCATTCTGTGATGTTATGCTCAACTTTCTACTGTTCCTCTGTGTTTTACAGCTTCACAAGTCCCTCACTGGGAGGAGTATGGTGATGATGAAGTCTTCTGCCTCACTCTAGGATGCACTTGACATTATTTTTGTGTTTGCTAAAGCAGTCTCCACTTTGCTCTTTCTCTATTGGTCCTCAAGGCAATTTTAGATACAAATTCACTGTATTTGATGTCATTTATATGTCTTAGATGTATTTTTTTGCTCTCACACCTGAAACTGGTTTTGCCCAGCTCTGAATGTTGCATTACTTTGAAAATCAGTAATTGATGACCATTGCTACTGATGCCTTTTTGGGCTTACCTAGAAACAGAGGCCTGAAAAAATGAAGAGAATAAAAAGCAGTTATATTTATATTATTCGGTACATTTATGGCAGACAAAGCTGCCCAGGGGCTACACTCAAAATGAATGACTGGTCATGGGTTTTCACACTTTTATATGTTTGGTCCATTTACATATTGGGGATTAATCTTCCAGTTACAGCTTCAGGTAATTAAGTAATTTTACCCCAAATTTGCTTGCCCCCAACTCCCCATCTTTTACAAAAGATGTAAACTTTTGTTTACATCTCTTGGAGCCTGAGACAATAAGGTGTCCTTGATTCCCAGGCCTAGAGAGGAATTGTTTAGTCTGATCAAAATGTGAAGACCATAGATAGCGCTGTATATGGAGTCTAGAGTAGTACACTAAAGAATTACAGGATTACAAATACATGAAAAATATAAAAGCTAAAATCCTAAGGCATCATTCCTTATTGCAAGTGGCCTCTGCTGTCTCCTATGCCTGTTGTTTTAAGGTTTCCACTATTGTTAGCTGTCCATTCTCCTCTACACAGTATTTCACACTAGGGTCATGGGTAAGTTATTACACAAGCATAAAGTGTTTTTACAAAATATTAGTTTCAAAATGTATCAAACAATAGAAGCCATTTGTGTGATTGTATGAAGCTCAGTAGAAATCTTAAAAAAAACCAAACTTTGTAGTACTGCCATGGTCATCGGGCAATTTCTGTTACCTTGTAAAACAAACCTCCAGGCAGGCCAGGATTAGCCTACACAAAGCCTGACCTGTCCTGGTGCCTGTGGTATTAACCCTAAGCCTGTGGTCTGGTGTAAGCAATGTTACAAGACCTTGCTAGGCTACAGTATTGTGCTAGAAATTACAAGGGAAAACTACTTACAAGTCAATAGGGTCGATAAGACTTGGGGTTATTCAGCCCAGAGAAGACTCAGGGGAGACCTTACAGCAACCTTCCAGTACCTAAAGGGAGCTTACAAGAGAGCTTTACTGTGAGAGTGGTGAGACACTGGAACAGGTTGCCCAGAGAACTTGTGGACACCCCATCCCTGGAAGTGCTCGAGGTCTGGGGCACTTCCCTTGGGCTTAGGGTTAAGGTTAGATTGGATCAGGCTTGGAGCAGCCTGGCCTAGAAAATATTCCTGTCCATGACAGGGGAGCTGGAACTAGATGATCTTTAAGGTCTTTCCAACCTGAACCATTCTATGATGATTGCATATTAGGTTTTGTTTGACTGACTCTAATAATGGTGATTTTAAAAGTAATTTAATGGACAGGATCATTTCTTGATAGATTGAGACATTGTTGTCTTTTGTCTCAGAATGCTTTCTTCTGCTAAAAGCAAGGAAGCAAATAAAATTAAGTTTTTGAATGCACTGTCTAATATTTCCATGGCAACATTAAAAACTCTCAGTTTAGTACTGTGAAAACAGAAAAAACACAATATTGTTACCTAATGACTTAGTTCAAGTTAGTGTGCCACAGTTTTAAATCACCTAAAGAGAAATTTACCATGAAACATCTTCAAGTCAGTTTTCAGCAATTACATGGGTGTTGCTGAAACAGATAAGTTCCAAACACCAAATTCTTTTGACTATTTTAGTAGTGTGTTCTCTAGCTTGTGTCCATGTTTGGCCATTATTTCTCTAGTTCTTTGGGGTGTTGTAGCCACATCTGTCACAGTTTTTATTCTGGATTATTTTGGAACATGAGAAATAGTTAAATACTCTCAGGTTTCAGTGGTGGAAAAACAGTATCTGAAAATGTTCCTTAATTCTGGATGTCACTTTCCCTTCTGGTTTCAGTTGAAAGAACTTGACTTATTTCAAGAATCGCTGTGTGAAAAGGCAGTATACCTGCTACTGTTACTGAATTGTATACCTGAGCATTCTCTTTTAAAAGGTGATTTAGTACTGGCATCTTTTGTACGACCAGGGATACCTGCTTCTCCCTAAACAGGAACAAACCAAGCTTTCAGCAGCAATTCTAGGACTGAAATGACTGTTAAGGACTATACTTAAATATTATCCAAAAGTGTAAAACAAATGATAAAACTAATGTGCTAGTTTTGGCCGGGGTAGTGTTAATTTTCTTTATAGTAGCTGATATGGGCAAATATGCTTTGGATTGGTGCTGGAAACAGTCCTGATAACACAGGGATGTTTTAGTTACAGCTGAGCAGCTCTTGCACAGTATTGAGGCTTTTCCTTCCTCTCACCCCACCCCACCAGTGAGGAGGGCTGGGGATGCATGAGAAACTGTCAGGGGACACAGCTGGACACCTGACCCCAAATGACTGCAAGGATATTCCATACCATATGGCATTATGCTGAGCTTTAAGCTGAGGAAAGAAGAAGGAAGGAGCAGACCTTGAGGGTGATGGTGTTTGTCTTCCTGAGTCACTATTACACATGATGGAGCACTGCCTTCTGGGAATGACTGAACACCTGTCTACCCATGGGAAGTGGCAAATTAATTCCTTCTTTTGCTTTGCTTGTGTATGCGGATTTTGCTTTACCTGTTAATCCATCTTTATCCCAACCCATAAGTTTTCTCACTTTTAATCTTCCAGTTTTCTCCTGGATTCTGCTGGAGGGCAGTGAGCAAGTTGCTGCATGGTACTTAGGTGTTGGCTGGGGTTGAAGCATGACAACTAGCCAAATTAAAAAAAAAAAACAAAACCAAAAAACAAAATCAAACAAAACCCCCCTAAACAAACAAAACAATCAAGAAACCACAAGCCTTCAAAGTTTTATTAAAATATATATTAAGAAGTTAAGGAAAACAATAAAAAACCCAACATAGATTTAGCATTCTTCTTCTGTTCATCCATCTTGAAAGAAGAAATGTTCTTTTGGTTTTATTATGCATTCAGATTCTGTGCACCTAAATTTTTACAGCTTGCTTTATCCATCACGGAACAAGAACAAAAACAGGTAAGAAGGCCATTTTCATGCAGGTTTTTTTTTTTTTTTTTTTCTGAAGAATAAGGTCATTAAGCTGAGATGACATCCCTATCATTCTTTAAATGTCTCTGAATAATCTGTTTGGAGTTTTTAATTGTTTTATTTATCTCAAATCCCTGTCATATGATAAATCAAGCCATAGTATTTTTTTCTTATCATTCAGAAACATTTTCTTCAGTATATGTATAAAATGCTTATGTGTGGTTACCTTTTTGTTCTCTCTTTTTTACTGTTGGTGAATCTCTTCTTTTTTTACAGCTGACATTCTATGTCATTGGCACTATTAATCAGAAATATCCAGAGACAAAGTTCTCTTTACCTGCTGCCATAGTCATGGGGATTAAATGGCTGTATACATTTTCACATTCGGTAGCAGCACTGTTATCATTAGAACCCCAGATCTTCATCATGAGACTTTGGTTTAACTGATAGAGATGTTCATTATCCTTGCTTTGTTTCTGTCATAGTGTGCCACTTCATTTTCCTGCACAACAACTGAGCTGTCAGCATAAACTTTTAAACATGGCAAAACTCAGTGTAGCAATGCCTATGAAAAGGATTGTTGACATCTAAGTAACAAAACAGCTTCCTGTAAACTGCTGCTTGTCAGTCAGAAGGACTGGAAGTACTACTGTCACCGTCAATTCACATATGCTTGCTGCTGACTCCACACAGTGATTTGTGAAACCCAGCATAACTTAGAAATCAACAGGTTCTGACTTTTGCTGTCACTGGTGCAGTAGATCAGTTTAACTAATGTAATTGACTTTAACCAAATGACCATCTACTGCCACCGAGGAATAGAAGTGCAAATTTAGCACTATTGATTTTTGCCAGGTCACATCAGTGACTATTTGGCTCAGCTTTTTCAGCTTTCCAAATAGAAACTGTGCTATTTGATTTGCTTCATTATAAATGTAACGAGCACTCCTGAGGTGATCAGCTAATCAGTGTGGGTTTCTATGCTCATCAGGTCATAAAACTCATTAATGGATTCATTTAGCTTCCTACTGCTGTTGACAGGATTAACTGTTTCTTTTTGGTGCCTCATTTAGCCAAACATTGAAAAGAGAAGTTTCTGCAGATCAGAGATAAAAATGAAAATAAATAAGTTGCTTCATATTTAAGAAGAGGGCTGTAGATAATTAATTTAATCTTGAGTTCCATAAGATAAATTTAAATTTCTGTTGTTAAAAAAAGTGTTTTCATTATTGTAAATAGTATTTTTAATTCTGTAAAATAAATACGTTCATTTTATACGGTTTCTAGTATAAAATGGAATTCTTCACTGCACTGCAGTTTGTCCTTCATACACTGGCACTGAAGCACCTACTCTTGCTGTTTCTCAGCCTTAGGAACATGTGAAGACCTGGCAGTATTACTGGGAAGCCTGACAAAATGACAAAGATATGGTAACAAATGAAGGTAGTGATACCCTGAGTTGAGAATATCTGGCGCCCTCTTACAAAGAGCAAAATTCTCCCTGTCCTGTTCTCGTCTCAGGAGCCCAAGCAGCCCATGTGCAACTTGTCCAAACAGCCCCATTTAAATTTCTACTTAAATGAAGTCATTACGTTCTAATGGGGATGGATCTTTTCTAAGCTTGAAAAAAAAGGAGGGCACTGAACTCACCCTTTGTGGTAGGAATATAAAAAGCAGGAAGCAAGGCATTACAGAATTATGCTTCCAAGTTTTCAAACTTTCCCAGCTGAATATTTGAAATAACTGAATAGTACTGTGTGCACATAGGAAAGCCAGTTTTCCTTTCTGATTTAGGGCAAATTTCTTGGAATAATGGAGGCACTTTTCTCTTCAGAACAAGAAATACACTTATTTTAATTACTCTCTCAATATATGAAAAGCCAATGGAAAAGAAAAAAAAAAAAGGGGGAAAAAAAAAAGATTCAGTTATCAAAGGTCCAGTATGTTTCATGATTAAAAGAGCATAATATTTTTTGGTTTTATTGTTGTTTTCACAGAAATAAAAGCCTATGAAATGGAGTTTGAAGGTGTAACTGCTGCTGGGCAATTAATATTGGCTGTACCTATACTATCTTTTTTAGGCTTACCAGGTATCCTATTTTTTTTTTTAATCCACTGAAATAATATCTTCTGGCAAGCCTGCTTTGTCTGCATCACTCCTGCCTGCTTTGTCTTCTCAGCATCCTGGGCACTGCCTTCAGAACTGGCCTCTTGCTGTGTCTTGGGCTGTACCCCCTTAAGCTTGTACTTTAGACTGTCTCTTACAGACAGCAGTGAGGACTCCTGGTACCTGCTGTAGCTCTGGATGCTTTCGTGGCCCAGGGCTTGCCTGGGGCTTCTATGCTTTTCTGCAATTGAACTGGACTTACCAAGAACACAGGTGATCAGAGACTGTTCAGCATAGAAACTCCCTTACATAGATTTTATAAGACTATACCTTTTTTCCCTTCATTGGGATTCTTCTTTGTTTGGATACAGGGCATAGCACCTTCCACAGTTTATTCCTGTAGCCTAACTGGGTTAGGATCTTAAAGACCATCTGAGAAAACTGAATTGCAGCATTTTAGTTTTCTTTATTGGATCACTTGTGTCAGGATTTATAGATCATCCATATTACAAATAAATTCCCCATGGATTTTTGTGTACATTCTTCACTCAAACTTTTATTTATAGATCTTCTCCCATATTTTTTAGCTATGATGTCTGACTCTCTTTTTTAGTTTTTAGAGAATTTAAAATGTAGGTGTTCACAAAATATTATGGAAAACTTGGGGGCAATATGGCATTTCTGTCTCCAATTTTGTTATTCATGTCTGAACCTGAAAACCAACAGAAGCGTAATTCTGTGATGTTGCCAGAGGAACTACAATTATTTCAAATTACCCAGAGGTGACAATATCAATTGTCCTATCCTTTTCCAAACTACAAATGTAAATGTCTTATGTATCTTCTGCAATGCAAAAAGCCATTATAGATATGGGCTTAGATAAAATCCCTACGAACCATAGCAAGCCAGACAGATACTTCTCAGCAAAAAATCTGGTGTTCTTAGGTGCTCTAAACAACATTCTGATGATTCTAAAGGAACTTCTATATGTAAACTAAAATCTGTATATTCATTTAGCTAATATGTAAATAATAGCTTAAATTGACTGCTATGCAACTTATAAATTCACTTGAAATAATTTTCAATCTCTGTTGAAGATGTAGTATTTAAATTATTTTTTTATTATAACATCACTTGTGTACATAGTCTGTTAATTTTAGAGAGTTTTTATGTAAGGAAAATGTTAAAAATTATTTCAAGCTTTTTTTAAGAGGCTTTGCAGCAATTTAATCCCAGTCTTGCATATTTCAATTAGAATTGAAGGTTAAATGCAAGAATTGTTTACAGAACAACAACAACATATTGTTGTTCCCCATTCCTCCTCTACTGTCTATTGATTTCCATTTCATCCCACATCTTCTTCAAGAAGTTTCCTTTTCTCAAATGCATGAAATGCAAAATCAGATGTCTGAACAGAAGTTTTCTTTGAGAAAAAAGGAAAAGCATAGAAAAATTACTTTTTAAATATTCTTTTTCTTCAGATTGATTGCTATTTTCACTTACAAGGCAAACAGAACCATCTTAGTTTAAATTTGGTTTCCTATGGTCAGAGTGATATTATCCTCATGTCATTTAGTCTTTGCTGTCATGATCCCAGTTCACACAGGTCTTGAGGGACTGAAGAGTTATAGTTAATACAATTTAAATAACAACAACAAAAACTTTTAGAAATGCTGAGAACTAATTTTCTCTCCCTAATAATATCTCAGTTTCAAGCACAAGAGTCTCCTGTCTCAAGAGGAGACTAGAAGTGAGACTGGAGACCCATGGCTTTGCATGCCACTGGAATGTGAAGATTTTGCTTTTCCAATGGAATAAAATGAATGATGTAAGATACAAGATATTGAGAAGAATGTATTTAAAGATTAAAGCTGCTTGCAAGTGGAAAACTAAACTGCATCTTGGCACTATTTACTAACGGAGTAGAATTTTTATATTTGGTAAAAATATTGTAGTCAGGGAGGAATTAATGAATGAGTGTAAATGACAAAGTGATACACTTCTTTTCATACCTTTTTTTGAACATCTTTGCACACACACACACACACACACACACACACAGAGATACACATAGTTTTACAGGTGCTGAAAATATTTTTACTATTTACTTTTTTTTTTTTTGTGAAGACTGAACTATAAAATTGAGTATAAAGTGAAGGATTCATACAGTTATTTTGAAGGAATATCTATGTATTCCTGCATCTCTCTGGGGTGGCAATGAACATGCTAAAAATTCAGTGATATTGAACATTTCAGAATAACTATGAATAACCTCTGTTTCTGACTTGGAGGAGATCAGCTTCCAAAGTGGAGAGTGCTGCTCCTGTGCACTCTCTGGCCGGCAGCATTCCTGATACCTATCCAGAATACTGGCAAGTGACAGGAGACAATGATTGCTTGTTTCTTTATTAGCTTGCTTATAGAAGATTAGGTGCTGGCAGTAGCTGATGAAGTTGCTAGTGTCTGCTAAAGATTTATTTGGTCCTAGACAGACTCCTGCATGTTTTAGGATGAGTAATCAATTTTCTGTCAAAGGAGGTGTTGGTCATCTGCCTAGAGGGAGGCTCAACTCTTCATTCTTGTATTACCTTGGAAGATGACTGGGGTCATAAGGGCTGCTTTTGGCAATTTCTGTGACTATCAGTTTGAATGAGCTGGATATTTGCAAAGATGGTACAGTCTCAAACCACACCCAGATTTTTTTTTTTTGAGCAGTCATCTACCTGTATTTCAATTTTTCAATCTCAGGATGAGATTTAATAGTCATATTAATATAATAAAATAATAGAAATAGTATTTCACTGAGATGTTCATGGTTTCAGCATTCATCCCTCAATGTGATGCAGAATTTATCATTATTGCCAGACAGTATTCTGCGCAAATGTTAATAGGCAAAACAGTTCAAAGAGAATATGCTTACTCAAGAATGCAGTCTATTTTCCAGCAGTATAAACTCTACCATTTAACTGTTATTTAGTCTCTTCAGCTATGCTATGTGACAGCTATGCTTGAGAGATGATTTAGTATTTACTTGAAATTATAAATATTGCTGGTAGCACATCTGGTCATTTGTGCATAGAGTGGGCATGTGTAAACCTCAGGTATAAAGACACCAACTTGGCTCTATACTTGACAAGTACACAGAAAAAAACCGTGTTTCCTCAGTAGGAGGCTACATGATGTCACATGGTCTGGGCATTTGAAAAATTTCCAAGTGTTTGAGCCACTTTTGCTGATACTCTACCACTGAATCTCTATATACCCACTGTTATCCCTCGGTATTCTCAGTGACACAATCATCCATGTCACTTTGTCCTCCAGTCTTTCTGCACTGCAGTGCTGCAGTGAGCTGACACACGGTACAGGTGTTAAGATTTGCAGAGCTGCCTTGATGGGAAGCTCTGAAGTGTAGACTTGTGCTTCAGTAACTGTGTGGCACATGCCTGCAGTGGACACACAGCCCAGAGACAACTCAAACACAAGCTAAATGTGGAGGCCAGAGATGCTCATGACTCTGTATTTCAAGCCACAGAAGTTTTGCAAATGCAAAAGCAAAATTAAGTCTGTGAACAGATGTAGAGAGAGATTTTTCTGAGTTTGTACTTCTAATGTTTAAGACCAAGTAGCTGGTGTAACAAGTATAAAAGCCATTCCCCAAGTTGCTTTTGGAATTAATCAGTGCTGCTTTGATTCAGCATTGACTCATACAAAATTTACATTGCACCTGTCACTTTTATTGGGAATTCTATTTTAGATGAGAGTTTCTTATGTTCAAATGATTTATGTCTTCTGTAATTTTTCCTCTTACTTTTTGGAGGAGCCTGTTTCAACAAAAAATATGAATGTAGAGAAAGTTATTCCTCAGAAAATATTTAAATTATCTGTTCACCATGTGAGACAAATGTACTGCCCACCTTTTTATTTATTTGAATGCTATTTAAGTCTTGCTTATTTCAATCATGTGATAGCAATCATCTACAACAAAAGGTTTAGCACTATTTGCCTATAAAGATGTTCTTAATCAATAGGACTTTAATTCTTCTCTCTGTAGACTTCTGTTCACACTCAGTTTATGACTTCAGTGTAGAAGTATGTGTTTTTTTTTTTTTTTTTTTTTTCGCTCCATTCAGGTAATATATAAATCTATTTCACTTCATCTGATCTTGACTTCAGTATATCTGTCTATGCAGGGAGTAGATGTCACAGCTGCTTCTGTCAATATTTCCTTTGTGCAGGTGAAACAATGTGGTTGCTATCCCAGATGAGTTGGTGGCCCTGAAGCGCCAAGACACTGGATTTGATAGTCATTGACTAATTGGATAGTCATGTAAATAATTGACGTTCTTTGTTCCATAGCTAAGCCTCTCTTCCAAAAATTTTTTTGAAAGCAAAAGCTAGAGTAGGAACTTGTCAAATTTAAACCATCACACTATTTGGATAAATAAAGTGGTGTTTATATGAAACCCTGAAACATTATGATCAGTTTTGTGAACACCATGATTCAGGAAAACTGCTGGCTAACAGAAGAAAGCAAAGTGCAGACAAAAGAAACTGACTCAAGTAAAGAGTAATGAGTTGCGTATTTGTATTTGAAGTGTCACTTTCAAAACTTCCTTGCAGTTAAAAAATAGGGTAATTTTGTATTATCTATTTAGTACTTACATGTGAAACACATCCCCACATTTCAGATCTCTAAAGCACTAAGACAGAAACAAATATAGTTGTAGTAGGATATTTGATTTTCTTTAATTTTTGTTGTATGCAAGTTAAAGGGCTGTGTCATTTGCTCATTGTTCACAAAGTTTTACCTCATGGAAGAAATTTTTGGAATTTTTTTGGTTTACATAATTAACTTTTTGGGAAAAAAAGTAATGAACAAAATAGAGAATAAAACATATGGTTTCTCTCGGAACAGAGTGTTCTGAGAAAATTCTACAGGAAGGTGATTGCATGAGTAGATCTTTAACATCCAAGACAGATGATGTATACTAAAAGAAATGCATCTTTGCTGGATTTAAAACTGCTTCATTCACTGCATACTGATTGAATAATGTACGACAGTGGTATTAAACCTGTAGGAAAAAAGCATGTTTTCACACCTGAAGGGCTGCATCTGAATGCCAATGTCCCACAGCAAAAAATATTGATTAACTTTAGCCTTTCAGACTGAAGGACTTAGTTACATAACTTGAAAGTGTAATACATATCTTACCTTTAGTTTAAGCTGTTTCCTTACAGTTTACTCTAAAATGTAGATAGGACAGGATGAAAAAATACTCTTGCAAGAAATTTTCACAAAATCACAGAATGTTAGAAATAGGAGAGGAGGTCATCTGGTTCAACACCCTTTACCAAGTAGGGGCACCTAGAACCTGTTGCCCAGGATCACATTGACATGGCTTTTGAATATCTCCAAGGATGGACACTCCTCCTTTCTGGACAACTTGTGCCAGTGCCTGGTCACCCTCACAGTAAAAAAAATGTTTCCTGAAGTTTAGAGGGAACCTCCTGTGTCTCATTTATGCCCATTGCCTCTTGCCCTGTCACCATGCATTACTTTCAGAACTTCAACTATCTTCTTTGCACCTTCCCTTCAGGTATTTATAACATTCTCCTTGCGTCTTCTCATCTCTTGGCTGAAAAATCCCAGCTCTTAGTCTTTCTGTGCATGAGAGATGCTCTGGTCCCCTCATCATCATTTTGGCCCTTCACTGGGCTTGCTCCAGTAGATCCATAGCTCTTAAATACATATCTATTTTTATCTATCTCTGTATCTATCAATTTTTGTCATTTTATTAAGGGTATATTTCTTCCATGTTACAGAAGGTTGTAATGAGCTCTTGTATAATTTTCTTTTTTTTTTTTTTTTTTACACTCACATAGAGAAAGCAAGCTGTAACTAGAAGATATTGTTCTGGTGCTCCTTTATTGATAGTCCTGCCATGTTTTTTCTGCTTCTCTGTCAACTTCAGTGCTATAGTTTGGTCTGTGTATTCTTATGTTTGAGCACAGGGTTTGATAGATGGGAAGCTGAAACTCCCCTTGCATTCTTCTCTCATATATACCAGTGTGATCCTAGACTAATATGGGCTCTGTGGGACTACGGCAGACTTTTTATGTTAGATAGAATTTGGTATAAATTTTAATTAGCTGTATATTTACCTTATACAAGACTCCACAGTATTTTAATTGTAATCTCCTGTATTAAAAAATCCTCACACAGAACATTTAAAGATTATAATATTTATATATGAGCATGTCTTACCATGATAAATCAAAATCAATCCACCAGCCTATTTCACTAAAACTTTTGCTCTTAAAATACTAATAAATATCTCTACAAATACAAAGATTTATAGGAATGAATAAGAGGAATCTTATAGGAAGCTAAGTTGTTATTTTTAAGGGGTCAAGCAGCATCAGTAAATATTTTTCTAAAATAAAATATAAAAGATGGAATTGTTATAGGATCTGGCAAGCAAATATGCTTATAGTTTTTGTTAGCAGGCTGTTCTCTGCTCCCGCAATCATTTCCAAAAGTTTTTGCTGCTAGCAAAAGAATTATGAGACTGCTCTCCATTCACCACATAAATGATCATAATTTTGATCAAGAAATGAATATGTGCCACATGATGAAGTTTGTCCTTCCTAGATATCTTTATCAGAGCATGCACATGGCTTCCCCCTCCCTTCCCTCTGTTGAAACCGACTACAGTTTTGGCAGGGAAATGATACACTGTGTTCAGTGAATGCATCCTACACCCTGTGTATTATCTGAAACAGTTCTGTCAGGCCCGCAGTTTATCATTCTTGCATGGCATGAAGCTGGGAAAACACCAGCTGCAGACTCTCCCCTTCTTTTCATTCCACTCTGCTACAATAGCACATTGTTTTTGTGGCTTTCTCTTGACCTTAGACCATGCTTAAGGTGTAGGGTACATGCAAGGCCTTGGAAGACAATACATGTCTGATCATGGTTCTGAACTCCCACTCACAGGCCCATTCGCCAGACAGACTCTGTAAGGGTTGAAGAAGAGCTGGCAATAGTACAGCTGTTGTGCCTGGCTACCCTTCAGGAAAAAACAGGATCCTGGATTCTTTCTGTGTAACGTACTCTGGGTCAGTAAGGAGCAAGACAATTTGTGTGATCAGATGAAGAACGTTCTGTGAAAGCTCCCCAGGACTTTGGACTGAGCCTGCTTACATTACCTACAGGTCCAGGCACATAGCACTGGAGGAATATCCCACATTTGAGAATCTGGGCAGGACACTGCCTCTAAGCCTATACTTCTAATATCACTCAGCATGCCTTCAAATGTTCTACAGCTGCCCTGTCAGACCAAAAGCTGCAAGTATTCCCCAAGTCCCATTAATAGCTTCCTGTATTGTATTTTGGGTCTGCTAGAACATTTCAGATGACCATGGGCACATGTGTTTCTTAATTTTGTCTCTGCCCTTGGGCCCTCCTGATGTTCAAATGTTCACACAGAGTAGATCCACATTCATGATAAATGGGGTATAGACACTTCACAGGTCAACACCTACATGTGAGATACCTGAATTTACATGTATAGTATCTGCAAAAAAACGTGTAATTTTGTAATAATTATGTAATTTTGAGTAGTTGACTTTGGAAACTGCTCAATCGAGTTGAATCAAGTACTTTTCACATTGCCAGGTTTGGCAGGCCTATTTATATCATATGAACTTTGCAGTTGAAACTTTTTTGTCAGTTACTCAGTATTCTTGCAAAAGTCAGCTTTCTTGGATGATGGCCTTAATAAGTAAACCTAATAACCTACTGGGAAGTAGTAAACACATCACTTTTTTCAGGGGGAAGAAACTGTACAGTAAGGCTCAGATATGTTTATTATGGAAAAATGCTTGCATTTTTGCTTGCATTGTCCGTTTGCAAGTGTATCAAGCTATGATTACCACCTTGGAAGGAGAGTTTTGATTTTTATCAGTCCTAACTAGCTGAACAGAATAAGTTCATTATTCATTTAGCTTCCTTTAGGAACTACGAAGTATGATTATCTTATTTCATACAGGGGTCCAATCTTAAGAAATCTTTGATTAAAATATATAACACCATTAAAATAACAAAAATAATCATTCATTTATAATCAATTTTTCTACCTGTCAATAATATTTTACTAGATTTTTTTTCTAAAAATGTCTATTTCTTCAATACAAGATCACCTTTGAGAATAAAAGCTTAGCTTGCAAAAATAAAATCTGTAATTTTTTTTTAACCTGTCTACATTTCTCACCAAGACTTCCTTCAAAATCTTAAAACAGTGAACCTGATTTCATAGTTCCCTGATTTCATCTCCCCTTTCCAGTCTAGATCGGTGTTTCTGAGAGACCAGGAAAACACACCTTAATTTGTGGTAATATATCCCATCCAGGGCATGCTTCCCTCCATTTCACCTTAAAGGAGGTTTTCCTAGGGCATATTCAATGATTTTACTACAGCTTTGAAGTTCAAAATATAGAAAACATGAAGTCCAGCAGAGAAAAGGGGAATTCAACAGGCATCTAACCAATAACATAAGAAAAACATCTGCAACTTCTTTGCAGAGTAATGTTTTGGTAATATGATAGTTTATTGTCTCCTGATTACTGCTGGGCATCCTCTCTAACAGGAGATCACTTGAATTTAGAAGACAGTTGGACAGCTCTATTTTTTATGTGTAGAGTGCTTGGAAAAAAAGCCCCAAAAGCATAAAGCAGCTGCAAAGGACATCTGTGGTTGCTGGGTCTGCTTCCCAATGCCCAAATGTCCTTTCTGGGGCATCTGCTACTAATGGTTAAAACCAGTCATCAGGTTCTCAAGTTGCCTGATTCATCAGATTGCAGGAGTGAGGCTTTTATCTGTTTGATTTGTTTAGTGGACTTTTTACTCTGTGAGCATATTTAAAAGTCTACACTTGTATTAATATTACCTACATACAGCACAAGCAGCTAATGAAACCACCAGATCTGTCATTTATCTTTTTCTGCTTGAACTGCTTTGAAATTTGCAGCCTGTACTGTACCTTTTTTTATTGTTTTGCCTCTGAGCTTATGTTGAGTATCTGTCTGACCACTACCATTTAATGAAAATTACACATAAAAGAGCTGTCTTAGTAAAGAAGAAACAGCTTCAGTATCAGGTAGCTCTTTTCCTCAAATGAACTTGAATGTGATAAAATTATTTTTAGACAGTTTTTCATAAATATTATGAAATGATCTGAAATAATTACAAAATCAGTGATGGCAATCCAGTGGCATTTCAAAGTTATGGAATTGCTTTTTAAATGGATGTTCAGTGTAGTATCTTTGTTCCTACAGGCTGTAAGCACTGAGCTGAAACTAATGACAGTCAGTTACCAATGGCTTTACCTGACAAGTGAAGATTTAGTTAATAGTGTAATAGAACTGGAGCCAGTGATATTTATCATTTTATCTCTCCCTTTGCAATCAGCACTTGGTTTTATTCAGTCTAGAAGATAGTATGTTTGTAGAGGGTAGATAACAGACTTATTTTCAGTTTAGCCAATAACTTCTGCTTGGTAAGTCACTTAACCTGTGTGTCTGAGTCTCACTAGCTGTTAAACAAAGATAATGATATTTTTCTTCTTTTGTAAATGACCCTTCTGGGCATACGACAGAGAAAAGTAGCACTACCACAAACATGTGTACAAGGTATAAAAATTACAGAAAACAATGGCTGTCAAATGAAAAGCAGTTTTGTGAGTAAATCCAAATGGATGACAGAAACATGAATGCACATAAGCACATAGAAAATGAAACTAACCATTACTAGGAGAAAAATCAGTGTGATGTAGGCTTATTAGAACTGATCTGAACAGTGTGCGTTGTTATGGGAGGAAAAATCAGAGTTCACTGAAGGCTTAAGGCAGTTGGGCTGCTGACTAGGGTAGCAATATGCAGACTAGTGAACTGGCCATCCTTCAGATGAGGATTGGAAGAGCTGGTCTGTCCCCGTCTGCTACCGTCACAGGCTGCACCCTGCTAAGGGAGGGGTTGAAAAGTCTGGGAAGGGACTGCTCCTCTCTCAGCAGTAACTTGGGTTTGCTCCCTCATATGGGTAAAGTCATTCCTTCCTTTGGGAATGCTCTGGGAGCCTTTGGCATGGCTCTGGGAGCCTTAGCATGGTGATATAAGTGGTGTTTATATAAATTGGTAGAGGGAAGTGGCTGCAGGAGGAAGGGAACAGCCAGGAACATGAAGTCAGTGGAGCAAGGGAGGAAAGGGAATCCTGCAGGGGTTGGTCTTGACTCTCCTTTTCTTGCTTTCCTTCATTTCTTCTGTTTACTCCCATGCCACCTAATCTGCTGTTGAAAGATTTTGCTGACTAGCTGAAAAAGCCATCCTTGAAGCATCTCCAGGATAGTTAATGTGGGGATTAGTAATTAGTATGTAGAAATTTTAAAAATAAATTTTATAAACCAGTGATGAAACAGAAAAATCAAGGATTATATTGTACCATAGGAACAGAATATACACTGCTGTGTTCTCAATAGAAACTTCTTTACAAATATTAGTCAGATTTTGGAGTATTTTGCGTTATTGACTGTAGTTGTCAGAGGAATAATGAACAGTAATTCACATTGTTTTATGTGTTGCACATTGATGAGATTCAACAGGAATTTTATTATTTAAGTTATATCGGATAGCATCTGCACAGAGCACATCTGTGCTGTGAGTGAATGACTTGCCAGCTGGGTTAGCTACATCTATGGAGAAATGTGGAGCCTGCCCTCAAGGACTATTTAAATTTCACAAGATGAACTAAAACTAGCATATATGTAAGAGAAACAGAATATATCCTAACATCAATGCTGAATATCCTTTTTCTCCAGCCTGGCAGAGCTTGCCAGCTGAAATGAATAACCTCAATAGATTTTAAGGACCATGATGGTTACAGATAACCTGGTCTGCCCTCCTGAATAACACAGCCTATAGAATCTCCTTACAATGATTTCTGCCTCAAGCTCGTAACTTCTGTTTGTGCTACATACACAACATAAGGAAAAATAAGATCCCTCCCAAACATTGTCCCCCCACTTCAAAGTTACTGGTGGTGGATTTCCCATAAATTCAACGAGGAGCTACAGTGTGGTTATAGTGACTCACTAGGTGGCACTCTTACTTCTAAATCCATACTAAAATAAATCCCAGGCATCTATTTTAAGGTTTTTAAGGCTTTTTTATTAAATAAAACACTGGTTTTGGGGGAAGATATTATTCATAGTCCTTAATTTCCTTAGTGCTTATAATTTCAAAGTATTATTTAGAAGAACTTGGTAATCTGGAAGTCCATTATCCTTTCACTCTAATGTTTTTTTTTTTTTTTTTTTTTTTTTGCCACATTCTATGGCTTTTTTCAAACCTTTAATCATTTACAATGAGTTAAAAGTGTAGAACTCAGCTAGATTAAATTAGGCACATTTGGGCTGGGTAGTAGGCTTAAAAGAAAGGAATCTTGATTACCAAATGTTGCATAACCTTGGAAGCACTTTGTGTGTGGGAAGTCTGGCCTAATTGCTAAGATGAATTAGATATGACCTAGATAATTCCTTACTGTTCTCTTCCAGAGTGGGGAACCTGTGGGCTATAGCAATTGGCTTCTCTGTTACTGAGTGGGTTAAAATCTCTGCTGGGCCAAAGTGTCACTCAAGGACTTCAGTTTGAACCAAGTGTACGCTGCCCATCTGAAGAAGATTACCTAAAGGGGAGGGATAATTCCTATTTCTAGTGAACTCTGCAGGAAAACTGAAGCATGGTGACAGCATTGCAGAATGTCCTCTTTGAGCATGTGCATTCAAGTGGCATCTGTATACAAAAATCTTCACCAGGTTTAGTTAGTGTGAAAGCAAACTGATTGGTTCTCAGTTTGTAACTTAGTCTGTAAAACACTTCAGCAAATCTAAGGTATGAAAAATACTGCAATTCCAACTTTGTAAGGAGCTGACTGTATTAAACAAGTCATTCCAGTAGTATCATTAGCATTATTAGCAAAAGTGAGCACAAAAAGGGATAGGCTTTCTATCCTATCATTTTACTGATGTTAGTTTTTAAATTTGCAGTGTACCAACATTTCTTACAGAACTACTTAAATGTACATGTACAAGGTTGCACTTGTGATTTTATTGTTATATAGATTATTGTGATGCTGTTTTAGGGCCATGCAATCATATAAGAAAATAAATATGTAAGTCTGTGTACTTCCATTTTGGCTGTCTGAGAGTACCTTCACATGAGTAAATGGTGTAATTGGAGCAGATCAGAAAGAAAACCAGATAAAGACTCGCATCATAATCATAATCATCTGCAGGCTGTTGTGTTACCTCAGACTATCTCTATACTGCACTGAACACCAGTTCCTGGTTTGAATGCACTCTGCCATTTTCAGACACAGCTTCTGTTTCAGTTTCACATGAAAGCAGCAGAAAATTTCTATGCTCCAAGGCTTTTCCACGATATGAATGTAAGTAAGGATGATCAGAAATTGGCAATAAAAGACACTCATGTTCTGAACTAAAATACTGATGCAAGAGCACACAGGAGCACCCTGGGTATCTTCATTTTTAGTCCAGTGGTAACATCCACAGGACAGTATTATGAGCTAATGAAAGAGTAGGTAGCCAATATCTTTAGACTGAGGTGTTTTTTTTTTTTTCTGGAAAAATCCTTTTGGGTAGGAGTAATCTGGTCTTCTGAAGTTCAGTAGATTTGTTGTCAGGTCTTAAATAATTTACCTTAAAAGAAAACTTTTGATTATGAAACCACACCTTGTGATTCCAGTGCTTAAAAATATTGTTTCTCATTAGAGGGTAATGTTGCATCATTTTCCTTAAGTTATAGTTGGTAATGAGATTTCAGACCACACTGTGTTTTCTAGTTTGACATATATGTCTTTATAAGTATAAATATAATAGTTGCATATTCCCAATGATTGACATTAGCTTCATGTATTTTTGCTGCCAGTTTTTTGCTTAATAAATGTCGGTAAGTGACAACCATGTTTTGTAGATGTGCTTCTGTATTACAGTGATTTATTTGTTCAGATACAGCTGAACCTGCAGTGTGGCAGGACAAGAGCTTTGTTATAACAAGCCTGGTGCTGCAGGGATTCAAGGTGACAGATACAACTCAATACCACATACCCTGAGTCTTCCTAGAAATGTCTAAAACTTGTAACTGCTCATTTATAGCCTGTGAATTAAATATATGTTGACACATTGAATATATAATTTTTCTTTCACCAAAAAAAATTAGATTTGCTATAGTATACTTGAGCAGAATTGCAGTGTCTTCTGGGAAAGTCATCTAAGAATAGCCAAATCACTAATCTAGGAGAATTAAAATGGTCTTCCAGTTAGAGCAACTGAATAAATACAACACCTCCTTGACAAATACAACATCCCATTTATAGATAAGCTGCTATTGCTGGCCTGTGCCTTAATTTCTTCTTTCCTTAAAGGTAACTGATGCAACCCACTCAGACATTGAAGAAGAATTTACTTTCTATTTTTTGGGTTAAGTTTTGTGGTTGGCAATATAGCAGATTTACTTCTCTATTTTCTTTTATTAGAGAGGTTGTTAGAGGTCTTACTTGGGTCCTACATTTACTGCAAAGCTTGTGCACTTTTTCGCTGTAATAACTTTGATGTTCTGTTAATAGAATGATAATGAAAAGCTTGCAGGATAGAGAACTATTTTATGCAAATGTTGTGCCTGTTTCATTCATTGTCACATTCAGTTCATAGATTCTTGTGGATAATTTTGCCCCAGTGAAGCTGCCCATAGTCTGCCTTCTTCACTTTTTCTTTCAAGAAGATCTTTTCAGAACAAAATTCTGATTAAAAGAAAAAAAAATATAATGAAGACAGCAACCTGTATAATGAAACAAAAACATTCAGCTGGCATAATTTAAGTAATTTCATTGGAATACTGAAACTACATGAAACCTTCTTTCTTCTGTGCTCTATGTCTGCCTTCACACCAATATTAGATATTAGATGAAACTCTCCCAGGCAGCCATTGTTTTATTCTATTGCAGAGTTCCTTGCATAGCTAGGCTATAGGGATGTCTCTAGTGAATGTTACTAGGATAGTAGGTCTTGAACTCAAAGAAACTCTAGGAATTGTAAATTAGGTTTCACACATATGAGACACTAAAATGAGAACCTGTTCAGAGCCTTGAACAAGATTTTATCTTGTGCCTGTGACTCCTTGGGCTCACCAGTGAGTTTTAAATGCAGCATGGGTGCAGACTACCTCCCTGCTTGGAATGGTGTTCCACATATTGGCTCAACCTGAGTTTCATAATTTTTTGTTGATTTTTGCTTTTTTTTTCCCTCAGTAACCTATTAGGGAGTAACAATATTCATGTGCCTAAGTGAAATTCTCCCAGAAAATTATTCTGACCTTCATATTATCTCCCTCATCCTCTTATAGTGCTTTGATCAGTGGCCAAATAAGTAATGTTGACAAGTTGATCTTTCAGTTATTATCAATGCACATCTGAGTTAACAACCCATTAAGCAATTCACTCATCCCAGAGCCCTGAGTGCTAACTCAGGCAGATGTTACAACTGTCCATGTTCTGACCTTGTTTTATCTGCAAGGATTGGAGAGGTGTGCTTGTTCTAATAAAAGTTTATAATACTGAAGAACATCATAACAGTACCAGGAAGCAAAAGAAACAGATCTCACTTAATTAGAGTATTTGCTATTAGTAACTAGCTCCTTTATTAAACTGGATCTCAAACTGTCCCTTGAGCCATCCTACTGTGAAAAAAAAAAAAAACTTTACTTCTTTTTGAAGAACGCTTTAAGCTATGTTTTGAACTCAGCTGGGGAAAAAGAGAAGAATTATCTAAGAGTTATAATGAACTGTGGTAATTGAGATGTCATTTGTGCTAGGATTTATTAGGAATAAAGAACTAAGCAGAGATAATTATTATATTATGTCATTGTTTAAGACTGCAATTTGCTCATAAATGTTTTGTGCAGTTCTGCTACAGTGGGGATCACTTTGTGTCAGATGAAAGCCACTTATGCTTAGCTGTCCTGTCTCCAGCAGTGGTCAACAACAGCTGTTCACATCAAGGGAAGAAGAGGGAAAGCCTATCTGATCCTTTTTTGGAGTTCTGTCCCATTGAGCAGTGATTTCTATCACTAGAAATGGATAGTAGATATTTAAAGCCTCTGGTGGCTCCTTCATGAACTTGTCCAGCCCACAATACCAGCATATTCAGCATACTGTGACATAGATTCTACGTATTATGCATTACTGGTTTTGGCTGGAATACAGTTCATTTTTTTTGTAGGATATAATATGATGCTGTATTTTGGATTTGTCATCAAAACAGTGTTGATCAGTGTCAAGGCCTTTTCTACTTCTCACACTGCCTCATCAGTGAGTAGGGTGGGAGTGGGCAGGAGGCTGGGAGGGGACACAGCCAGGATAGCTGACCCCAACTAAACAAAATAATATCCTATACCATATGGTGGTGTGCTTAGCACTAAATGCTGTGAGGAGGAAGAAAGAGGAAGTGGGGATGTTTGGAGTTATGGCATTTGTCTTTCCAAGTAACTGTGATATGTGGTGAAACCCTACAAATGTCTGAACACCTGCCTGCCCGCCTGCCCATGGGAAACAGGGAGTGAATTTTTCATCTTTCTTTTTTTGTGCACACCTCTTTTATTCATTAATCTGTAGTTATGTCAATCCATGAATTTTCTCACTTTTACTCTTCTGATACTCTTCCCCATCCCAATGTGGAGGTGTGAGTGAGCAGCTGTGTGGTGCTTAGCTGCCTAGTGGGGTTTAACCATGACATATACCATATAACTACACATTGAGTGAATAAATGCTTTATGATTTGGCTTAGCCTACTGTCTGATGGAGTAATTTGTTGCCCCTGGTTCTTACATGGGAAGAAAGAGTGAATAATTGATTAAAATTCTTTTTTGGAGACTTTTTTGGAGGCTGAGTACTTACATCATAAGCCTTTATGGGAGATTTTGTAGGTCTTGGATCATCTTTTTTCCCTTGAAATTTCTGCAGAGCTACTAAATCCATTCTAATACCTCATTTGGCTATGAGGTATTTTCACTCAACATTACAGATATGGGTACCCTGTGAAGTTGGTAATGGCATAATGTTATATTTTCTCTCTTCATCTCAACTTTCTCAATCCTTTCTCCAATGACACTCGCTCGACAGAGCAGTGTATGAAGTCTTAATGCAGGCCATGCTGAGGATGGGAAGGGATGGGATGGAAGGGATGTCTGCTTGGGTGCTTGAATCTAGGATGTCGCTTGAGTAATCAATTATGCAGATTCATAAAATTACACAGATCATCTGTTTTACATGATGCTATCCAGCCAAGGCCATGTAATCCTCTCCAGCAATATTTAACAAACATACGGCTGCAAATAAAACAAAAAATTTGTAACCATGTGGTGCCATCAAAAGAAAAACAGAAAAGATCAAAACTGATACATCTTACTACAATGTGTTTTGAGAAGGGTTATGGGTAGCCCTAATCAGGCTGAATCAACCTATAAATATAATTACTTAACTAATTAGCTTAATTTTCTCTTTCTTTTAATTCAAATTTTGTCACACAATCATTTCTATATGCCACCCAAGCATAATTCTAAAACATTTTAGCTTCATTTCTCATGCTATCTTGGAAACTGCCCTAGAAATTCATTTCTTAGTGGCCAGCAGCTTTATTCCAATTTTCTGTCATAGATATGTTTTCTGCTAATTATTATTGCTCCTTAATTTAATCTGGGAAACATTTAATTATTTTTTCAATATACTTGTCTGGACCTATGGTGAAAAGTTAACCTCAGAGAATTTAAAATGTTAAAAATACTCTATATGTTTTCTCCATTTTAGGTTGTTTTTCTGGTTGGGTAAGTATTTTAATAATTCGGTTGGCTGTGAAGCTTTAAGTTTAAGCATTTTAATAGGAACATACTAAGGAAAAATATATCTTTTCTGGTACATAGAAACAATGGAAAATGTGTTCTACAGAAAAATTTCCAAACCCAAATCAATTTGACTAAATGCTAAGACCAAATATGTAGAAAATACACTGCTAAAAGATTTTCAGAAAACTGATTGATAGAAACATGTTGGTTTAGACCTCTTAAATGAATTACTAGCTACTGACAAACCTTATAATATGGAGAATATTACAATTTTCCTATTCAATATCTTTGTGGTTTTGATAGCTATGATTTATTAAAGGGAAAAAATATTTTTTGAATCAACAGGATGCTTGAAAAAAGTCTAAATTTCAAACACTGGCAGAAGACTAATGAATGCACTGGAAAAACAAAAAGATTGGTCTGAATATTTTACAAGCTTAGGTTGTGAAATTCTTTGATCAAAGACTCTCAACTATGTCATAGCATTAAGTCAAAGTTTCTCAAGTCTTATATGAATCTAAAGAATTTCTATTGTTTTCAGAGGATAATTTTTGCAGGCTGGCTTTGAAGTGAGGAAAACACAATTGGGCCTATAAGTAGGTAATCTGTAGAAAACACACCAGTTATAAAATCACATAAAGCCACTTTTGTTCACTGATAACCATGTGAATATAGGATTTTACACTGAATAGAGTATTTGTATATTAAAATATATGCAAAAGTGTTTCGTTTCACAGCCATAATCAGGAAGTAAATGAGTTAAAATACAGTTCTTCAAAACAGAAATCAGTGTTGCCTTTTCCTTGGGTAGACAACTGTTGGTAATGGCTGGTCCAGTGTCAATATGACCTGATACATCATCACATTGAACTGACAAACAGTCTGTTACTTCAGTACATAATAAAATTTAAAAACTTGTTCAGAGATTTTCAGGTTTGGTTTCAATCTAACCAATAATTTTGGTTTCAGCTTGCCAGAGTATACTGTATTCCAAATCTCACTCTTAAGCATATAATATTGAAGTCACTGTACAAAGAATTCATTCACTTTTCAGATGGTACTAGATAATGCAGCTAGATATGAAATACAGTAGTAGATGTACACAAATTAGTAAAGGTTAACAGAGATTTATTCTAAGATAGATATAATGAATTGTTGCAGAACTGTTGTGACTACTGTACTGTAACTTTTTCTGTCACTTATACGAAGTTAGCTATTGCTTGGACTACACCTAAATTTCAGCTTATTGTATGATAGAGTCTGATAAGTTAGGAATAAAATTTGCTGTATAGAAGCAAATTTAACTATATGTACACTGAAACAGAGAATTTAATTTAATATGTTAGTAAAATCCCGTTTTGCTGGTTAGCAAGCAAAATAAAAAGAGGGTACTACTGTTAAGTTAAAATGTCTGATCTATTTTTCAGGATTTTTTTTTTCTTGGAGTAAAAAAAGAAGCTCCACAGAACAAGATGTCCCTAATTTGCTAAGATATGTTATAAAAAAGTAAGGTGTGATAGATTGCTCCTGGCTCTCAGCGGGCATGGGATGGAGGTTGGCCGGTTGGCTGTCCCACTGGTGGCCGCAGGGCCGACACACGCGTGGCCGCCACCGAGTCTCTGCCCAGACTGGTATGGATGGCAGTGATTGCTGTGGTGTGGGTAGTACAGCAGAGGCACAGGGCACAAGGAAACTGAGGCAGAGGAATAAGGGAGGGACACTTGTCTGAATCTCCAAAGATTTAATCTCTAAGTGGGGCAAAGCAAGTGACAAATCCAAACTTGAACAGATTACTTTTATAGGGATGGGGGGAACACGGGGAGGACACAACCTGTGACCAATAGGAGGGCATTAGGGGAGGGGTGCAGGGTAAGGGCTCCACAACAGAAGCCAACATGGGGAGGGAGCAAGCCCCACAACCCAGTTCTGCTTCGAGGAAGGGATGAAAGACAGGGAACACTTCAGAACCAAAGGGGTGTGCTATCTTTGACAGACAGGGGTAAGACAAGGGAACAAGGGAGGCATACAGGTGGATTGACATGTGGATTGACATACATTTTGGTGGGGAAAACTGTGGCAAACAACTCAGGACTGAACCATTAGGGAAGCCAAATGGGATACAGAGACTGAACCAACCACTACAAACTTATAACAAGGAATATTAAAACCTACTACAGAAGAACCAACTGTAAAATAACAGACTACCACAATAGATCCATCTGAGGAATCGAATTCTAGCTTCCAAAGAGAGGCATTTGCAATATGCGTCCCACTTGACCAAATAATGTTAATGATAAACTAATGCTTTGATAAAAGATAGGTTTAAATCTTGTAGTAAGAAAAGGTTCAGCCTGTTCTTTATTTCTCCTGAAATAAGTCCTTCACTGTGTCATTGGTTTAACAAGAAAGAACAAAATATCTGTGTTTTGTACTTTCCTGCTCTGTGCTATTTGGAGCTCTTCTTCCTAAACACTACCCCTCTCCTATTCCTAAAGTAACCCACCCAATCTACCTTAGTTTTGGTTTGAGAAATAGGAATGGATTGTCTTGAGCAAGTCCAGTCTATGGACTGTCCAGAAGAAGTAAGAGAGGTACTTGTCTCTGCCAAAAATATCCCCTGGAAGCCCTGCCCCTGCTGGCCCTCATATGATCTCCTATGAAAATGTCCCTCTCCTCTTCCAGTGATGTGCTTTCTTTACACCATGTCCTTCTGCCAGGGTGTCTCCATTTTCTGTGACCTCACAGCCCACCTGTTGGCACAATGCCCTACGACTGGCAGGATGAGCTGCTCCATCCTGTTCACCCAGAGGTGCCTCACATCAGGCCCCTTCCCACAACACACACGGAGCCACCATTTTGTTCAGCTGCCATTTGATGGCAGAGAATGGCCATTTTGAAAGACTCTGTAACCCATAATATGTTCATATGGCCTTGCCACTGGCTGATGGCTTTTTGTGACAATGTGATGCCCCCTGAAATCTCAGACAGGGCCAAGATTGGTCATCAGGACAAGCTTCCTTGTCTGTCTGCACTGGAATGATGCTGTGTCATCTCCATTCTCTTTTCACTAAATACATTGGGCTGCAATGTTGTTCTTAGCTGATGTTTTACGGCAGGGAGGTGACATTTCTGGAAAGGTCATGACCTGTGACTGGCTGCCTATCTGGACCACAAATTCCTATAAAGAGAAAAACACACATTTACAAATAGTTTTTTGTTTCTCTATAGAAGTTTAAATATAAAAGAGTGTGGATATATGCATAAAGATACATATTATTTATTTATACTTGCACTTAATGTGTGTATATATAGTATATATACATACACATGAAGTTACAGACATTAAAACATATGTGCCTGAAAATATAGGTACATCATGTACAAAACCTCCTTTCATAATAGTTAATTAAATTAATAAGTGACATTTTCATGTGAAGAGAAAGAAAATATATAAAATGTATAAGGCAAGTGTGACGCATCTCATTTCACAAGGCTGGTGAACAAGCTCTGACATGTTGGGATGGGGGAAAGTTCATGAGAGGGGTGGGGGGGCTGGCATCAGAAGGGTGGATGGCCCAAGAACTTTGGCATGCACCAAAAGCTATGGAGCCATAGTCCAGCAAGAAATCTCTGTGCATTCCCTGTTACATACAAAGCAGAGATATGCAGTAAACTGGCCCTGCATCCAGTCCCAGACCACTGCTAGGATGGCCATGCACTCAGGTGGGCTTTGGGGCTTTGGATCTTTCTGGAAGAGACAAGCAACACTACCTGAGAAAATGGAAATTCTCAGCTTCAGGAGAGAATGTAAATAAGGACAATAAGGAAAAAATGCAAAGTGATTCCTGAAATTCCCAAGTGAACTAGGAAAATAGTAGCCACTGATTCATTTCTGAATCAGAATTTCTGGAAACTGGTATTTTGAGGTAGGTTTCACACAGAAAAGGCAGGTGCTGGTGGTGGGGTGAGCTCCCTTTCCCCTGTGGTCTGTGGGGAGTTTACATCTACCCGTAGAACCATTACAGAGTGCAGGTTGGTACGATATGTGTTTCCTTATCTTTAAGAAAATTAGCTTCTAGAGAGTTTGAAAACCTCCAGCTAAGTGACCGAGGTGTGCCACAGTCTATTCACCTTCCTGTTTGGGCCTAAGGCAATCAAAGGAAGGAGAACAGACACAGAAGAGAGAGCAGACTTTGAGAAAAAAAAAAAGGAAAAAAGCTGGAGAAGCCTGACAAGAAACCAACTGCCTTCATACCCTCTTTGTTCATGTCTTGCTGGTTCAGCGTTTCCTTTCTTACATGTGTGTGCTAGTTGCTGGTTGGTAAACATGTCTGTGTCGCTGCTTCTGTTAAAAGTTAACTATGCCTCTGGGAAGGTGGGGAGCTTTGGGGGCATAAATCCTGTGTTAGAAGCTGCTAAAAGCCAAACCAAAATAGCCTGAACCAAAGGCAAGAGGAAACTTGAATGCTTACAGCTTACACAAGGCTGAAAAAAACCACTTTAAAAGAGAAAAGGATTAGAGGTGAATAAAACATTAAGTTCTTGTAAATATTCATGTTTTTCATCTATTTGGAACTACTGAAACTGTGTGCTTTAATAATATGATTATTTTTCATTTTGTTTCTTTACATTTTAATGATCACAAAAAAAAGTCACTGTTTACATCTCTACACATTACCAGTGAATATTTTTATCATTTTATAAGATTTATTTGAGATGATTTTGGTCTGGAAGACTGATGGTAAAACCCAAACATAATTATAACTTCACTATTCTGATGAAAATAGTTATTAGAACACATGGTTCTCCAGCACTGTGGAAAGATGACAGAGGATAATGATAAAAGATAATGATCTGGGAATTATGGGGGAAAATACTGTTGCTACTCTCTGGATGGCACATAGTCAGCATATGTGACCTCCCACACACAATGCAATCTCAGGGGTTTAAATGAAGGGTGGAGTGGAGTGGAGACACTATGGCCAGGGTCTGTCAAAACCCTTGCAGAAGAGTGAACTCAGTGGTACTTTCTAGCTGATAAGCCCCACAGCAGCTGAAAACCAAGGGAGATAAGGGAAAATGTCCTGCTCTTGAATCAGCAGCTACAGTGAAATCACTCTCTTCGGACTGATGCACATCTCCATCCCAAGATTATCTCGGGTACTATTCTGAGATACTCACCCCCAAGGTACAACTACCCCTCGCTGAGTAAAAGGTATGACCAAAATCCCTCAAGCTCCAACTAAACATAAAGAAATAGCACAAAAGTGAATTAAAAATGGGGAGAAATGAGAGGGAGGACTACACTGTCATTTCTGGGATCAGTTGATGAGTTGAAGCTGCCTTCTCCTCCATAAGGAGGCCTATTGGGTAAGAACTATTCTCTATGCATGCTGAATGGTTAGCTAGAACTAGCTTTTCTTGTAGATTAGAGCTTGTTAGTACATTGCTTTGATTTAATATATTGCTTTAAATATATTTTTCCAGTCTGATACTATTATTGGCAATTCTCAAGCCTTAACCTGTCACCATTTTATTAATAAAGAGTGCTATTCTGTAAACTGTTAGTGAGTCCTTCAGGGGCACTGGCAGTTGCCAGCAGTGGGTGGAGGTATGGAGACCTGAGAGGAGGTTTCTCTGTTTGTTGTGTGACCCTGAACAAGTCAATGGAACCACCCTCATATCTAGTGAACTGCTTAGTGAAGAGTGCCCACAACGGGACACTGACAGAAGACTGGTCAGGCACAAGGGTCATGGCTTTCCTGGGGTGCTGACAGACTAATCAACACTAAGGGTTTGAGAAAATCTCCCCTCTTCTCACAAAAAGCATGTACAGATTATTCTTTATTTTCATTCATACTCTTGACTTCGGAAGAAATATGAATGAATAAACTTTCAAACTATTCAACACTTTAAACTTCCTATGTGTGATTTCAGTTGCTTTGCAATTTACCATTCAGTGCTTTTTCCTTCCTTAGTATTTTACATTCTAAGACAAGAAATGAAGAACTAATTTCTTCCTCAGCAAATATGGAAATCCTGTCTGGAGAAAACTGTCACCAAAGACAAGATGGAAATAAGAAGTTTACATTCATTCTGTTACACTGGTTTGTCTGCCCAGGAACAATGTTTTCCTTTACCTGGGTATCTGATTCAAAAGATTCTATTAAGATGTAACAATTCTGAAAGCTGGATTTTCCTTTTGCCTAACAAATATTTCTGCTATTAAGCTTTCTTCTAGGCTGTAAGGGTACTAGACATATACTAGGGATTTTCAGAAGCCTATGGAACACCTTTTAACTATATATTTATTTTACCTTTGTGTGGACTATAGTTTCTAGAATTGGAGGACATTTCAGTACTGCTATGGAAGACAATAATCTTAACCAATACAAAGGCATGGAGAGATTGTTCTATCACTCTTTAGTGATTTAAGTATCTTTCAAGGCTTACAGTCTTACATTTTTACCACTAGATTTTTATGACCATACTCATAGTTTGGAAACAACTTTCCAAATTATCTTGTCTGATGTTTAAATATTTGAATAGGCTTTTTTTCCTATTATGAAACATTTTTTTCCTCCAGCTCAACAGTACTAGCAGAATGTAAGGCAAAAGATACAAACCTTGCATGAATTGTGAAGTTATGTTAAGTTTCCATGTTTACTATGATATGAAATGTTCTGTGGTAGAGTCATGTGGGAAAAGCATTCTACATATTCATATGAACTAATTTAAAATATCTGCCTGATTATTGCAAAGTTTTCCCTTTGACACTCTGAACTAAACTTTGTATTTACTATCTGCCAATGTTTAATATGCTGCTAACCTGAGGAAAGAGGCAGCTGCCACTCCTGAATAGAAATGCTGCATATGGAATTTGTGTCAAGACTTGTGTCTTTATCTGAGGTCAGGTGGCATCTCTATTGAAACCAATAAAGTTCTGATGAGCCAGTAAGGCACACCTTGACAAATATGTAGCAGGTCTGTCAGTGAAAGGGTACTATGACAACTCACAGAAGGAACACTTAAAATATTATTTAAAAATTAAAGAAATACTTATTACTCAACAGAGTTTCAGTCTGTTCATGAAACATTCTCAATGTTTCAGTCTGTTCTATCAATGGTAAACTTTTTTCTTTGTATAAAGAAGGATGATATTATATGGGTAACAGAAACTGATAAACTAAAGGAGAAGGCCCACCGTAAAGCTTGACAGAATAAAATAAAATAGGGATAAAATATGACACTGGATCAGATTAGAACTTACGACTGCATAGAAAGATGTGAATTGCTATTGTCTTTTGAAATTCTGGGACAGAAAAGTGGAAAAATTACTACAGCTAAAGAACATCAGGGGTGAAAAAAAATGTGCAAAATTTACTAAGGCTGAAATACTGAGGGGCAGTACCAGAAGTTTGGAGCTTCAGAGGAAAGCTCATGAATCATAAAAGACAGCTGTCATTTTATTGTGAGCAGTACCAAAGTGCTTACAATGTATTAGAAAACAGCAACCGGGAATCTACAGGCCTGTGGAAAAAATCATTGAGAACATTTACATTGATATGAAGAGGTGGGTGAAAATGCCCCTGGACACGAGGGATACGTGGGGACTGCAGGACAGTCATGTGAAAGCATAATGGCTGCCACAGTTTACAAATGGTTTCTCACAACCATAAACTGGCTCACAACCATAAACTGGCACCTGTGTGCATGTAGGGAAGGGGCTTCCCATGCTGGCCCTACTCCTGGATAAGTGGGAAGGGGCAGCTAGTCCTGCTGCACAAATGACATGAGACTCTGATTGCATGGGGTATGAGACTTTACACAGTAGAGACCCCCAAAGACAGAAACAGGTCAAGTTCCATGGGAGACAGTAACTTGAAGATGGTAAGGACTTCTGGGACAAGGGAGGGGCCATGTAATAGCAAGAGGGGCAGGGCTTTCTTGAGAAGTTTGCTGTGAGACACCCATACTGCATCTCTGGAAGCAGCTTTACTCTGCTGGAGCTGCCAGTGTGCCATTTGGCAGGGCTGGCTTTGGGGAATTAATGCCAATAGGTGGCTAACAGGCATAGGAAGTAAAGACTGAGTTTTTCTTTTCTCTGGTGCATGTGAGTTTTGTTCTCTCTCTTCACCTACAGATTTTCATAAACCCTGTACTAATTTAGTGGTCTGGTTACTTCTAAAATTCAACCTTTAGATTTGGCTGAAATTGACAGATTTACTCACACCCTTTCCTGACAGATGGCCGCAGTGAGATAGACAGAACAACTGTTTTGTTTGGCACTAGGGCTAGCAGAAGTTTAGATATGAAGGGACAGAAGTGAATACTTCTGAGTGTCACCTGATTGTCTGAATGAGTCAAATCTAAACTAATGTGGGAAACAGTGCAGAGACAGTGAAAATGGATGAAAACACACAGCTGGACTGAATTCAATTTATAATTTCTGTTAACATTGGATGAAGAGATATTTTGCAGGACTTACCTAAGGTTTTATCCTTCTCTAGCTCTAGATCCATCAGAAGTTGGCTCATGGAGATAGGATAAATCATAAAATCACTTAGGTTAGAAAATACCTTTAAGATCATCATATCCATTAACCTAGCACTTCCACATCCACCACTAAGCCTTGTGACTAAGAGCCATATCTGCATGTCTTTTTAGTACCTCCTAGGCATGGTGACTCTGTCATTTCCCTGGGCAACCTGTTACAGTGCTTGACATCCATTCTGACATGCTCCAAGTGAAACTTTAACAATTACTGCACTCAGTAATAATGTTCCAGGACATTCCCTTACCACTCCAGTAAACATTTTCACAGCTTCTGCTCCCTGTACATATTTTTGTAGATCTCCAGACAGGTTACAAACTGCAGGAACTATACATAAAACTGACTTACATGATAAATTTAGGGGAGTTAAGTAGGTCACTAGTGTGTTGTAAGGAAAAACTTCAGCAGAGAAGCTTGTTCATACTTGGAGTCTTCCTTCAACAAAGTATAAGGAATTTCAGAAATGGAAAAGAGGATGAGAACCCCCTGACTGCTAGCCCTATGCATGTTGCTCTGATTGGAATAGAAAATTATTTTTTCTTTTCAGAGACACATTAAATAATGTACTGTGCTATCTTTTAGCACAGCTCTTGTATTGACATTGTTTCATTTCACTTTGCAACTAAATATTGTGACAGTCAGTTATTTCTGTCAGCATTGCATAATTGCAAGTGAAATGAACAGATTCATATGTCATAGATGATTGAATGGATAACTGTCCTGGAGGATTGTAATAAGACCTTAGGAATAAATACAAAATGCACTGAAGTTGGCAAAGATGAAGGATGCAGCCTCTGCTTTTTGCTCTCCACATCCATGTAGCTTGTACCAGCTTCTTCCGCTATATTTAGGGCATATCATATGTATTTCTCTCCAGCAGGACTGCCATAGGTTTTTGTTTCCTGCTTTCAGGGATTCACATTTTATCTCTCTAACAGACTGGAAATAGAGGTAAAATAGTGAAGTTGTCATGCTAGAAGACACAAGCAGAGTCCTCAGCTTTGGTCCAGACTTTTGAAAACAGATGTTTGCTCTAAAGTGGCATAGCCATTGTTATCTACCAGGTTGCTAATGCTAAGAAGCAATCACATGTTACTTTGAAACCTGTGGTTGAAGTAGATTTTTAATATCCTTTCTTTCTTGTCTAGCCATCCAGAGGTAATAGAGTCCTGATTGTCCAAGAGGGAGACATGCATATCCATATTTTGGAAATAATGGGGTATAGATGAAGTCCTTCTAACCTTTTTGGCTTCTTTTGCACTGTTGGGGCAGTTGCAGTAGAAAAGAGTTGGCATTGTGCTTCTGAGTTCCAAAGTTCTCCAGGGATGAACACCAGAGTGAAGAGAAGTTCTCAACCATCAGCAGCAAGCCACAGGCAGCCAAATGCCTGCAGCTGCTCAGCTGCTGCTCCACCTGTCAGCTTCTCTATGGATGGAGTAAAAGTTGTCAGTTCAGCATGGAAGAAAAAGAAAAGGCAGAGCTGGCAGTATATTAAACTGATTGCTTTTGAACACTGATGAGCTGTGCTGGAATCAGTTTTTGTTTCTAATAAGACGCAGAGGTTCCCTGTTTGCCTTATTCCTGTGACTGAAAACCAAGACTTCATTAAGATAGAAGATCCACTGATTCCTTGCAGGTGTGAGAACAGATTTTTTGATTCATTTTGTGTGTTGCTGCACCTATTCAATCTGTCTTTAGTTTGCCTGGATACTTAAGTTATACTACATTTGTCACTACAGTCTGAACAAACCCCAGGAAAAAGCAATTGAAGTAAAGGCTTAAGAATAGTAGGAGAGAGAATGGAAAATGTCTCTTCCTCATGCAGATGTTAGTGTACTGACAGTAACAATTTTGTAATCTTTTGTGAAGCCATTGCCATCTGGCATGTATTATTTTCCTTACAGACTCTTATCATTGTGACATAAGGATACCTATGCTATGTAGTGAAGAGATATGCAACGTAAGCCTGTTAGGACACTTGAAGAATTTTGTCATATAAAACTCTCCAGATCAGATTATCTCTTATCTATGCTGCCAGGATTAGACTTTTTTCAGTAAGTTGTCTTTTTATTGCAATTTGCTAAACTTTGGTTTTCAACTTTTTTAAAGCCTTAGTTTCCATGGGAAAAAGCTTAAATAGAAATGCTACAGATCAATACACACACATAGAAAAAGAAATAGAAGAACCTTACATTTTAAGCCATTTCTGTAGAGCTTATTGAGATCAAATTCATGAGTTTTCTAGCTGAAGTTGATAATTACTGGCATAAAACAGGGCAAGATCAAAATTGATCCTATATTTATGCCATGTGTGTAAATAAGACACTCAGAAATGCAATACTGTGTGTGCTGTAGTTGAGATTACCCAGCATGTGGAATATGTATGTACATATATTATGTAGTAGTATGTCTGTTTTGTGGTTGTGTTATGGCTCTGGTGTACTGAGGCTCTCAGTGCACAGATGTACAACATGCTGTTGCCTTCTGTCAAACAGATGTTAGGGATGTGGTAGTAAATGTGGTAACAAATGCAAGATTCTTTGTCACTTGATCAAAAAAGCAAGATCTACAGGAACCTATGATGAAGATAAGGAATCTAGAAGTTAATCCTCTGAATCTGACAGGATGGCATAACTCAAATGAGAAATACTGTCTCTCATCTGGATAGGTGGGAAATTCTACATTGCTAAATTTTGGAAGATAGAAGAAACTAAAATTATTGTACATGTTGTGGGTTTGAACTCTTCAAGTGTTTCAATTCCATTTTTTTCTACCAAGGAAGCATCAAGTGAGTATCATTTGTACATCAAATTGGCCCTCATGACTCTTACTACACAAGAACTAATTTTGCAGTGTCAATATTAATGTTAGCCACCACTTCTTTTCCTCAAATAACATGTGAAAAGAGATACAAAAACAAGAAAATGTGGTTGTCATCCACTACTACACAGTGTGCTAACAAGCAGCATGCTACCTTTAAACAATGCTGTAGGGTTACCATGAACCTGCTTAACTTAAAAAGACAATATACTCTTCAAAGATTGGGCCAGTGTAGAGTGACATAATGAAATTAAATTATGAACTTCAAAACTATCCAGTGTGGAAGAAGGGTTGACAAAAAACAATCTCTCTAAATTAACAACACCCAGTAATGAACCATGTGCTACTGGAGTGTCTGAAACAATTACGGACATTGATATGCATGAAATTATTCAAAATGGCTCAACATCCTATGAATAAATGAGTTGTGGCAGAGGATACTGGAAATTGTGCAAGTGTTATGAATGGCTTAGTGTCACTGTTCAGAGCTGTAAAACACATTTGGAAAAGTTACTAGTAAGCATATTCCTATTTACCCCTATTGCATATTGATTAACTTTTAAATCATATGCTCTGGAGCAATGACATATAGTTCCTTTTTTTCTATTTCATTTTATGCATAACATTTTCTTTATCCTGTGGAAAATATAACTAGAATATGTGGTGACTAAAATAAAACAAAAGGCAGATGTGTATATGAAAAAAAAAGTGAATTTTTTTTCAGGCTGTTAATTAACTACACATCAGAAGTAGTTCGCATTAGAAGAAGTACTCTTCCCTCACTTTCCCAAGGTTCCATACCATATTTCAGTGCTTGTAAGAAATTTCTGTGAAATTTCAGTCAGCTATTCCTGTGAAAACTGTACCAGGAAGAAAATTCTTGGGACAGTTCAAAGGAAAATGCTATTATTGCTAAATGTCTCTCTCAAAGGAAATAATATTGGCTGGATACATGTCCTTTTGTATCAGCTGCTTTGTGTGAGTCAGAACAAAAGTCCCCTATCTCCCCAAAACTGAGGTAACTTAAAGCACCAGTATAAAAGCAATTGCCAGTGCTTCACAGTTTCTCTCTGGACCGCCTTAGGATAGTGATATGTTTGGAGTTCTGACTTTTGTAGCTGGATTCCATTGCTCATCCTGGAATTTTACTTTGGTTCTATACATCTTTTTTTTTTCAAGCAGTTTACTTTTTCTGCCTTTATTATGTTTTGGGTCTGAAAACCTCTTTTGAAACCTCTTTTCCACCAAAAAATGAACTTCATATCATTGCCCCTGGAAATAGTTTGCCAGTTTGG
Organism: Vidua chalybeata; assembly: GCF_026979565.1. Lineage (NCBI taxonomy): Eukaryota > Metazoa > Chordata > Aves > Passeriformes > Viduidae > Vidua > Vidua chalybeata. The sequence continues at coordinate 72,228,769 of NC_071532.1, read as the reverse complement.
GCCCAGCACTGTAGATCAATGACCTCAGCCAATGTTCCCAGTGATGACATTATTTCTATACACAGTCATTCAGGGGCCTTGATGTTTTCTTGCTAGCCTCCATACTTGTCAGTCATCTTGACACACTCCTTCAAAATGGGTTCAGTGTAGATTTAAGTTCCCAATTCCTTCAAATGAAACATAGCATGTGTTCTCCCTACAGCTTGTGCATATGAACTTCAAACAAAACTAGATTCTAGGAAGAGAAGGGATTACTTTTCTGTGTTACTCCATCCTCGAGGCTTCACTTCAAGTTACCTGAGGAAAGAGATTAATTTTATAACTCCTGAGCTCTGTGAACAAACTTTTTCTGGAGTTGGGCTATTCTCTGTTTGTGGTATCTGCAAGGTGCTTTTTCAAAGCAGATACTGATGTCAATCTAAAATTGCACTCTTACATCTCTACCTGAAAAAGTAAGTGTGAAAAACAGATTTTAGGACTTGAATGGTAACACCTCCATCCCTAAGACTAGTTCTCCGTCAGCCAGGGTAAAACCAGCCCACTGGTACTACTCTTAAAGTTGGTTTCAGAGCAGGGCTGCAAAATCACAGTGGCAATTTAGATAATGTCATGAATATAGTTGAAATAGTAGTGTTTGAATCCTCAAATTAGTTCTGAAATGGAAACCATGGGGCATCATATGTATTCTGTTGTGGCCAATACTACAAGGGCTGTACAAGTGAAAATGATTTTAATAAGAAGGAAGGGAAGGGAAATAGGGATAAACTTGCTAGGGGAAAGAGGCACTAAACATTAGTAAAGCTGCAGCTTTCATCTTGCTGCAGAAGGCATGTTTTAGGGCATGAGTTATAAATTATGGTATAATCTGCAAATTATGCTCTATAAACACATAATATAAACTATAGTGTGTAGAACCACGGGACAGCTTCTTGTGGAGCTAAAATAGATCCACTTTTCACTTCATTTTGTGGAGTATAATTTTCTGCTGATATCCAAGAATAGTAAAGATGTTTTGAAATCATGAAAGGAGTCAATATGAATTAGGTAGTTATCTACAATAACAAGAGAATTTGCCCCTAGATTACCTTGTTTATATTTTCTTTGTAATGCAAATAGGGAAAACAAAAAATTATGATGGTGCAATTGTTCCTAAGTATCATTTTGTAATATTACTAGCTATAGTCCTAAATCTGTAACCATTATTCCGTATGACTTCTTGTGAAGAAAAGAGAGCAGTCTTTTACCTTAAAAGAAAAGGAAAGATGTGCCTGTGAAAACTGATTGGTGTGTAAAAAAATACTTTATAATTTTTAACTTTATAAGATCTGGCTGTATTGTAGACACTAAGTGATTTGGTACCATTATTAATTTACTCACCAATTCAAACTTCAACTTTTATTAGCTTTGATAGAATTCTTTAGTTAGGATTTATAATTGGAGAGACAGACGATTCCTTAGACTAAATAAGGATTGATTATTATTGGTGGTTAATTTGATTTATAACCAATTCAATACTGAGAGTCACTGCCCTGATGTATTTCTAGTTTAGTTTATTATTTTTAGGTCATCTAGTTCAACGCTCTGTACTAAAGCAGGAACACTATATCCATGTCATTAGTATTAATAGTAAGTTAGCTTTGATGTAATATTTTTTTTATTTCTTATCATTGTGTTAAAAAATGAACAACTTGCATTTAATCATAGTATTTGCAATAAGCCACATCTTTCCAATCTTTTGTTTTTCAAGTAGTCAGTCTAAAACCAGAACTGCTCTCCTGCCCTTCTGATCTTCACATGAGTCCTGCCTTCTCCAGCTAATTAAAAGAGTAGTTTGGGGAAAAAAAAAAACCAAAACCAAAACTGTTTTTAATTCTGCCTATCTTCAGAAAAATAGAATCATCAAAAAGAATCAGATATCCTCTCACCTAATCTTCTCTACCTTTGATACAGAGGTATGGATAGCATCCTTCTTAGAATAGTCTGTCAGGGTATCATTGCTCAAAGTATCCCATTTTCTTATCGAGGCCAGTTTTGCTTCATTCTTATTTTGGCTATTTAAATTTTGTCTGTGTGTGTATTGTGGGTAAGCTGATGAGGGTGGTGCCAAGGTAGTGCCTATATACGTTGTTCAGTAACTGCGCAGATTTGGGAACTGCAGGGTTTTTTTGCAAGTAGTTTTAGAAGAAGAAGATATAGAATATAGTCTCAAATAACCTTGATATTTGAACTCAGAGTAAATTCTTTTGGAGACCCTTCAGCTGCACTTCATCAAGGTGAAACACAAAGTCTTTATGTGAGATTTTCTGTGTATTTACCTTTTAATTTTACATCAAGAACAAAAATTGGTTTACAGTATGAGATAAAAAATAGAGCAAGGATTTATGAAGCTCATGAAAATCACTGAGCGGATAATCTTTAGCTACAACAAAAAATTACAACCCAAAGAATTCCAGTGGACAGCACTTTATCAACAGCAGTGGCTGTTTCTTTTTAAAGAGTTTGTTTAACAAAATGTCTTCTTTTCTGTGTTTCTTTATTACAGATTTAGAGATAATTAACAAAAAAAACACATCTATTCTTCCCTTGTTACATATGTGGAAAAAATTAAACTGCTGACAATAGAAGAAGGACTTTGTGACACTTATGGGCAGTGGGTTTGCATCTGGTTAATACGCATTCATAAACAGGCTTGAGTTACTCATGGAACTTATGGGATAGGTAAGCTTTTGGTTACGACGAGGAATTGTGCTTCAGCTGATGATGTGGCTGTAATTATAAATGTCCAAGTTGTCCGTCATGTTTTGTTGTTGTTTTGGTTTGAAAACAAAACCAGTAAGAGACTTGAAGTCAGAAATACAATTATTAGTAAAAGGGAAAAGAAATAAAATACATGCAATAATATAAAAGAAAAACTACTGACGGAGTCAGAATACAACCTGACACCCCTTTGGCCAGCGTGTTGGTAGCAGTCCAAATTGGAGTGGCTGCAGTCCTCCTGGAGTGGCAGATGTGGTTCTGTTGGGGCAGTGATTCTGTAGAAGGGTGTAGTCTTCTTCTGAAGGTCTAGTGGAAAACCCCAGCTGTTCCTCTTGGAAACTTGTGGAAAGGCTGACTCTGATGTCCCAAAAACCTAGATTATATCCAGTTAGGAATGCTTGGCTCCTCCCTCTGGGCAGAGCATCTCAGGATGGGATGTTACAGCTCTTATCAGTCACCCAGTGACATTCAATAGCCCATTATCAGCAGATGTCTCCCCTGAGAGAGGATTGGTTGTGAAAGAGATAAGGAAAGCTGCTCACTTAACAGAAGACAACTGCTACACAGATGGCAATAGAATACATATTGTTTCTCAGTCTGGGACAGTTGTGTACTCAGTGGATTGAATAAAGTTTTCTATTAGACTTAAGATCATCATAGGTTGATGAATCCCAGTTGCATAACATGTAAGAAGTCCTATTATTCTCATTAATTTCATACACTGATTTAATCTATATTGTGCTATAAACTATGTGATGCCACTGCTTTGACCTTGGAAGTATTACATTGCCACAAAAATTTTCTAATGTGTGGATGTTGAAAGTTTATGTTCAAAGTATACTCTGACAAGGAGAGGTTTGGGTGGCTATTTCTAAAGATGTAAGAAGAACTGTGTTATTACCTCTATTTTATTTATTAATTTAAAAAAAATTAAATGAGGGTTTGGAGGGTTGTTTTCTGCCAATGTTTTATAGAAATATATGGATTATAAAAAGGAATAAGAGTCTCAAGAAAATTCAGGGTCTCAAGAAAATGAAGACTTGAGACGGTTTCATTGTGAAGTGTGATTGATTCCTATTTTTGTAGCTTCTTGCATGAAAGATTCAGAGCATTAGAGGTTTACACTTTCAAAGTTATAGGAAATTGTGTATGAATATGTACATTTTTAAGATTTATTATGAAGATACAGGTATTATTTGTCAACCATGACTGTCAAAGATGGATGTTTGATTAATTCTAATTCAAAATTATAGGGCTTTCAGAACTTGAGGCAAAAGGAAAGGGAGAGCTTCTCTTCTTGTGAACAATCCTAGCATTAACACCACTGCATGTAAAACTTAGACTGAGTGAATATGGAGTTGAGAGAGATGTTTTGATTAGGAGCACATCAAAATTTTTTGAGAGATTTGAGTGTCAATTAGGTTCTTTCTAGAGCCCATGTTAAGACTTCATCAGATTGAGTGCTGAACTGGAATGTGCCCCTGATACTTGCATCTCTGAAGTACAGGAATGTAGATATTCTCAGCTCAGTCAGAGAGAAAGAGAAAGGTTTTCTAACCAGGCAAGAGTCAGGAAAGAGTCAGAGTTGGGAAAGAATGTAAATAATTCTCTAATCTCTCTTGTTGTTCACATTGTTTATAGATATGCTCTGCCTCTGTGCGTCATTCACTGCCCACCAATGGTGTGGGATGTTTTTACTCTAAGACCAATGAAATTAGTCTGCACGATGTTCTCTATATTTAGAGCGGTGCATTTGAAATAAATTGGAGTTCATTCTCTTTGCCTTCTAACTTGGAGTCTTTCATTCCTGTCTTGCTCAACAGCAACATCTGGACCTTTCTCTTTCTCTCTGGCTGAGCTGAGAATATCCACACAGGAATACTTGAGATCTGAATTTGAGACTAAAACTAAGGAATAACCAAAGGAAGAACTTTCTTTTATTTTACTTAGAAATCATGAAACATGAAAAGTAATTTCCTTCTGTTGCAGCTCTAAAGACAAACCTGGCAACTTGGCTTTTGTCAATAGGTCAATCACAACACATCATAAAGTAAAGCAACAAAAAAAAATTAATATGAGGGAAAACAAGTGACACCTGACAGCTATAATTAGGCTGCTCACTGAACTTCAGAAAGAAATGTTGCTATTAGAGTGCTGAGAACCTGGATGAGATAGGATTAAGCTCTTCTGTTGAGCTAAATAAAGAACAGCCAAAACAAATAATGATCAAATTATATACTTCACCAAGAGAGGCTAAGGACTGATATTACCTGAAGTGTTTACAAACCTTTATAGTTGAGGAGGTGTAAAGACTGATGATAGGCTTGGACATATTTTGAGGAATATTCACTCAAATAGAGGATTTCATCTTCATTTTTTTGAAGAGTGAATTCTTTGATTACTTCTATATAGAAGTAGCTACAGTCCTGAAAGAATGTTTTCAACGTGCTGTATTTTAAGGGCTTCCACAATAATGGAAAATATGATTATCTCAAGAAAAAGTTTTGTATTTATCACATGATTTACTAATAAGAAAAACAGCCCAAACTTTCTTAAATCTGATACACCCTACATTGTATATCCAATTACTAAGTTTTGTTATTTTTCAATGTAATCACTTACAAGTTGTTAACTGGCTTTGAATATTCCTGCTGATTGTCATGTAAATTCATGAGCTGTAATCAGCCATAGAGTAATTTTGTTCAGATCATTCTCAATGAATTTTTATAAAGAAAAATCATAATTACAGTAATGAGCATTTTAATGATCAGTCAAATTTATCTGGTGTGACAACTTGTGACAAGTTCTGTGACAATGGTGTTGTTATGCTGGAGATGAATTTATTCTTTAATAATTAGCACCCTGGTCAATGTTTTGTGTAGTCTTCAAAATGGAAGTAGTTAGAAGTGCAGCATGGCATCATTTTACTGGTCTCTGTGTAGAGCAAGCTTTTCATGTGAAATATATTATTTTTATGTTTGTCTTGCTCAGTGTTTGTCAGAGGAAGCACTCTGGATTATTTTGGTTCTTCTGATTTTCATGTGTTGGTAATAGGCATAGGCTCATGTTTATTACGTACCTCCTCCTCTTTCAGAAGTTTGTATTTTGCCTAGGAAAGAGCCTTTATATAATGAATTGCAGAAAACTACAAGTCAGTAAGAGATGACAGCAGCCCTCCTGCTCAGTGTATGCACAGATAACAGATAGCCCCAATATGATTTTATTGTAAGTGCAATCCTGTTTAAGGTCATAATTGTGGTTTTTTTGTCTGGCTGATACATAACTCTTTGAAAATCACGTTTTTCCTCCCACACAGATTATATTCATAGGTAGAACACAATAATATAAAGATGAATAAAGAAGTACTGTCCAAGAATAAGAAACAACACAATGTTTGTAGTCTGTAAACTAGCTACTGCAATGTGGAACATTGCATCCATTTTTTCTGTCCACAAATAGTACAGTATCCACTAAATGGTACAAAGTGATTGACTATAGAATTACAGTTAAAGTCTCAATAATTTGCTTTTCTGAAAAATGTTATAGCCTCAAAATGCCACATAAGCAGTTGATCAAATAATTCACTTAATTTTTCAACCTTGATGGTATTCTAATTTTTAACTGAATTCTTTAAAGTAGTTTATTTTTTTAACAAATTATTTCTCTTATTATTCAATACCCAGTTACAAGAGCTGTATTATGTCCTAATTTCCTTACATTCTTTACATATAAGAAGTATAAAACTATAGATTTTATTTTGTACTGTAATTTTCATGGCACATAATATTGCTGATTTCATATACTTGGTATAGCTGGCAACTACTTCAGCAACTGAAAATCCAGTTGTCAACTGTTCATGCTTAGACTTATGTGGATTTTGCTGTTGTAACTCCAGTCAAAGTATACTGGCATATAGCTGTGTGCTGCACTTATCACTGCAACTGTAATACTATTAACATCTGGTTGAAGGTCCCTTTATGCTACTGGTACAGTCTAATGACAAGCAGTTTCCAAGCACAGGCATGGGGACAAAGTTTTGGCAGCTTCGAGGAACTGTGTAATTTCAAGGAATGTATGGTATTTGCTCAATTTGCATTATTTCTGGATAAATAACATCTGAAGTTAATTTCTAAGGTAACAGGTTAATAAATTAAATTCAAATGTTGTAGCAATAGTAGACCCATAATAACTATTGGAGAAGATGGTTAGTGAATTGTTGAACCTCCTCTTTTTTTAAATCCAACAATCCATTGGTTAGGTCACCATAGATATTGTAAACCTAAGTGCAGGTCTGGTTTTCTAAGGACTAGGTTATTAAGAAGGCTTAAAGAGCAATTTTCCAAACCCATGGGATGCACCATGTTTAAATTGCATACATTAATGTTTTGGTTCAGAACAGATGTCCATTTTCAAAAAGAATTTCCACATAGCTCTCACTTAGATATGCACTGTCTCAAGGTCCTAAAGCATATAGATTAAATTCTTCTGAGGTGAAATGAAGCTGGGCATCTGAAACAACCCTGAGCCACTTCTGGACTTAACTCTAATCACCAGTTCTTCACAGATCCCATAGCTCTATACTACTTGCTGATGTGCTGCCATATCCTAACTTCAAAAAATTATAGTAAGGTAGGCTAAATCCTAGTTATGCTGCAATATCATTTTATATTAAGGAGGTATGAAATATTTTATTAGGTACTGTTAGATGACTTCAGGTTTTTAGTAAGAATTTAACATTTTAATGTTAAAGTTGATATGGGAAAATTAATCTCATTTTATGCTAAAGATTTCTTGTTGCCTTCTTGTCATTTACGGAAAATTTCTGATAATAGCAGAATGGCAGCTAATTCGGTTGGCAAACCTGGTTTCTTGCACTTATGACCTAGTAAATCTAACTAAAATTCTTATATGAAAGAAAATACTCTTAAGATGAAATAGCTGTTTGATATTGTTTCTCTGTATTTCCAAGGATGAGGATTAAGATGAGTACACAACTCTCTTGTGCCACTTTTGTGACACTGTTTTAGGTCTGTATGCATTGGTCTGATCCTCCAAAATGGTATAAATCACGCTTAGGCAGTATTAGGTAATTTAAATGCAAAAGCCATTAGAATGGTTGTCTTATGAGAAGTGCATCCTCTTAAGCCAGCTCTAGTATTACAGCCCTTGTGATATGTCAGTTAAAGCTGACTCTGTTTATATATTTTGTTTTTGAGGGCGCGACGCTAAAAAAAGTAGGTGGTAAAATACCAGTCAATGCTTCCTGTAATTGACTTCTCTTTGGACTATATAGAGTGGTGTTTGATGTCAGGCAGTGTTTTGTAGACCTCACTATGCATTTAGGTATGTACTCCAAAGAGTCTAAACATGGAAACAAAAATTAATTGTTTAGGATGATATAAAGCAAGTAATTATAATGAAATATGAAGTGGCCTGTGACATATAATGGCATGGGTTACGTATTTTTAAAGTTCATTTGAAATAGCAGATGCTATAGATTTGATTTACCTAGTACATGAAATTATAAATTCCTCCCTGACTGTTGTGGAAGTAGGAAGAAGTTTCAAGAAAGAGAAACAAAATTGTTTTTGGTAACTATACTTAAAACTGCTTAGTTTTTTTTTGTTTTTTTTTTTTTGTTTTTTTTCCTTAAATTATTGTAATTTAGGAAGTTTTTATTTATTTTTTTTCTATATTTATTTGTGTAGAACAGAGTGTTATAGGGGAAATACTTACTGCTTTTTGGCTATAGAGAGGTTCCAAAGGAAGCCAGGTACATTAGATGTTTACTACTAGATGACAGAAAAATAAATGAAACTGGGCTATTAACATATCCATTGGTGATACAAAAATGCATACATACAATAGAATTATGCTGGGTTTTAAATGCAGTTTCTCTAATTATTATTTCCTTTGAACAGACCTCTTCATGCACAGTAGAGAGTAAAGCAGAATAACAGATATTAAGTAGGTGATGCTGTATTCATCATGTTCATTCCCCTTACTCCTAGCAGTTGTGCTGTTCTCAGAACAATTTTATTTTATTACAAAAAAAGTGGAGGTAACAGTGTCATCCTTTAAAGAGCATAGTGAAAGCTTGCTCGCAGTCTGGCTTAATGTACATCAAAAATTAGCATATTCAGTGGTATTTTGACCTTGGGAGGGGGGGGTGTTTGGTATTTCATATAACTAGTTTCTTAACTGAGATTGTGTCCTTTTGCTAAAGGCAATCTATAGTGCCAGAATAGCTTCTGTCAAAGAACTAACTTGTCTACCACATGGTGAGAAAATGGGTGCTTTGGAAAAGCTTCTCAGTTTTGAGGCATTGCATTCCCTTTAACTAGAATGTTTGTACATACTGCAGAGATTGTCAAAGTTCTGGCCAACGAGATACTGAATTTTGTCACTATTTACAGCTTCAGATAATCACTGTTGGGACTAAAAATTATAGTCAGAACTGCATGTGTCTTTCTGCTACATTAGTGACTGAGTCACCTACAGTGTTTCCATACTCCATGTGTCAAGTTAATTTAGGGAGGTGATTCTGTTTACTTTAGTGGACTCAAAAACTACTGACTTTGGAGCATTATTTCAAAACACTTTTGGCAATGATATAACAGCTGTACAATGTTATATTACATTTTATATATTCTAATTTTTATTGAAATTCTGGAAGTTCAGCCACTCAATTCTTCTTTAATTGTTTTTTCATGGTAATTCAGATAGGGTGGTCTAGCTAAGGATTATCTATCACGGATATAAACTCTAATTCCTTTGAAATTTTCCTTTTTCTGGTAGATGCTAAAGTTCAAAAAACTTTTGCTCTTGTCACTCAAGTTCTCTATTAACACTGTGTATCCCTGATTTGAGCATGGTGAAATCTTGCAATTGATTGATTTGTGTTAATCTTTGGACACGTTTCCTCCTCCTTCTGCTACCACTTTCTGCCATTGGCACAGTCTACCAGGCTATTTGTCCATGTTAAACTCAAAATCTTGTTTCAGACAAAAAGTACTGTCCCTGTAGTAAGGAAAGAATTGATTCTTAACATATTTGACATTTCAAGACTCTAATCGAAGAACCTTAATTGTTATGAAAAAGAAAATTAAGGAAAAACTGAATACTTTTATATTGAATAGGTCTCAATAACGTGGTTAAATTTTCTATATGTGCACTTCCTGTTTTCTTCCCCTTTTTCTTGTGTTATGGTCACAATTTGAATATGGAATATTGTGCCATTCAAGACAAGGGTAAGCTGCTACATGCTCTTGGATTTGTACATTACTTCCTGCTCAACTGATTAGATGATGGACTTCAGGCTTTCCTGTGCAGTCTAAAGGAACTTACCCAGTTTCTTTGGAGAGTTAGGACCCATTTTCAACACTTTATCCAGATAATCTGCATTTTTATTTTGAGTGGGGGACCACAGCTGGGGAAGAGCTTCCATCCATTTATAGCTTTTTAATAACTAAAGAAACTTGGTGCCTCCAAGTCTGCACAGAAATGTACTGCTGGGATCATTTCTACTTGTTCTCATGCTAACCTTTGCCAGCTTCACAGATGTTGGTTTACTAAATGCAATAGCAATCCATTTTCCTGCAAAGGAACTTTACAATGTTACAAACAATTCCTTGCACTTTCTCTACTGGCAAACTATTAGGATTAGTATGCACACAAAATGTGACCTTCCTCTTGCATCACCCCTGTTCTGTTACTGAGTAGTGAGTGGGTGGGCAGTAGGCCCACCTCTTCATCTTGCTGTGTTGAGCTACATCAAGTGATCTTCCAGGGAAAACTTGTTGAAATTTCATCCCAGCATCTCAGCTGAATATCAGTCTCCTCTGGTGAAACACTACTGGCAAACTACTACTATAGCTACTTAACACCTTTGGTTAGGTTTAGTTATCAAGAACTTTCTATCATCTTTAGTTTTGTCTTTTAGTTTTGTCTCAGAAGAGATAAGTCAGCTGACAGTGCAATTGATGAACATCTGCTAAGACCACTGGTTAGTGAGCACAGTTCTCTTTTAATAGCAGTTTTTATCCCCAAAATGTTTTCCTAAAATTAGGAGGCTCATTTGTGATTCTTGCTTTAGTGCAAGCAGATACATTTTGTTGAGGTAAAAGCCCGACAGAAACAATATTCATAGTGCTTGGCAACAACTGCAGTCATACAATACCTCCTCCACCATTATTATAAATCTTTTAAGCATGATATAAAATTTGTGGAGTCATATTTTAATCGAAAACTTTTATATTTATGATTTCAGTTTCTTACCAAGTTAAGCGAAGTGAATTAGAGATATTTAGAGATATTTAGAGTTTCACACTTCATTTCATTGCGTTTCATGATCTTCTGGCTAATGAAGAGCTAAAATTGAAACTGTTAAAACAGAGTAATAACATATTCCTGTGATCACACACAAATAAAATTATGTGGTATGTGGTACAAAAACTGTCAACACAAAGTAATGACAATCTACAACAATAATAAAATACTGGCTATTCAAACCAGTAAACCGTTAATTCATTTACAACAGAATAATGTGGTGGCTCAATATGAAATGACTATATTTAGATATTGTTTAGAAATCATATTTAGGAAACTTTAAATACGTTTATGCTTCGCAAGCATTCTAATAATTTATGAGCAATTTCTCCAATATCTTCTGTTACTGCATGAACATGTGTCACAGAAAAGACAGTTTTCTAAAATACAGAATAATCTGTTGGAACAACAAGTTGGACTGCAGTCAGTAAATTAGAAGTGTATTTAAGAAGACAGTTAATGTTAAAGAAAGAAAATTGTTCTGGGCTAGATATAAAGTGAGAATAAGTCTTCACCTTTCCAAGAAAAGAAATGTGTTATTGAAAATACACTTGCACTTATTTGTCAGAAGACAGATTTTTCCAGAGTTGACCACATTGGAAATTCAAACTCCTTCATGCATGTGTGATTGATTTCTGCTTTTTTTCTAAATTATGCTATTGAGTCTTATGGACTATTTAATCCAAAATGTACCCACAAGTTTGCATTCGCTATAAGGACATTTTTACACTAGCATTTCCAAAGATCTGATGCACACAGATGATCAAATTGGATCAGGATATAGAACATCTCAAACTGTGTCCCATTTAATTTTGTGTGTTTACACAGAGGCTGAATTTGATCAAGTCTCTAGCAAACAACTAAATAATTCAGTCCAGCGGCAGCCTTATTTCACATGACTTGTACATCTGTCTTGATTGTGAATATAGCTGTTTTCCCAAGGATGGAGCTTTGCTTTGATGAAATGTGTCTGGAAAAACAATTTTTAATACATTCAGTAAATAAGACTTTGTTTGTCATTCAACACACATGTTTTTCCATCTGTATAGAACCTCTTTGTTTTAGACTAAATAATTCAGTCCAGTAGAAGCAGGACTTTTTCACTTTGGAAGTACAGCTGCTTGAAGCAGGAGAAGAGTGTCTTGTCCTTTTCTCCTGGTGTTGGGAAGGATCTCTCTCTGATGAATGGCCCTGGAAGAGAAGAAGCAAACAAAAAGGATAGATGGATTATTCTGGACTTAAAGACCCAGTTTTGAAAAATACTATAGCACTTCTTTTATAGACGTACATTGTAGAATTGTTTAGGTTCCACTGCATCATGCTGTGATGCATTGTAAAACGAAGTGGTTGCAATGTGATTGGAGCAGCTGATATAATTGAAATAACTTGACAGAGGGGAAAAAAATTTGTCAGATATAGTATATATATGGGTAGCAGGATTGATCAGAACAAATTGTGAAGATAATTATCTTTGATTGCTATCCCTTTTTAAAATGTGACTGCGTTGTAATAGCAGTTTGGTTTGGGTTCATGATGGTACAGAACTTCTCTCAGTTTTTATTTTCCAGAAAGCATAAAATATATTAGTTGATTATGATATCAAAACATGCATAGATTATTTTTAGTTTTATAAATTTGAAGCCCTTTTTGCTGATTAAATTAATTTGATTATTTGTAACTGTTTCTAATGAACTAGGATATAAAGCTAGCATCAACACATGTTTTTCATCCATGTTTTGATGGGGGATATGTCTTCTCTACATTTATTCTTCTTTTCCTCCAGGCCAAATGCAAATGTTTCTAACACATTACAGTTTTGGATCTCTTTCAATTTTAATCTAACCAACATAAATATCATGGTGTTTATTTTGATGGATAGTGTCCTCAGGGATATAGACAAGAAGGAATTGTCAATATGAGTATTTTTCAGTCTGCTATGAATCTCTGAAACTTCCATGCAAAACCATCAGCTGATCAGTTGGTGTGACTCAGCACAGATATATAGAGTTAGGTAAAGCAGAATAACTCACTGGAAAACAGTAGAACTTGCTGGAGCATGATGAGAATCTCTTCTTTCACTCTGAGTGTTTCTATCTCCAAGGCTAATTCTGTCTCCTCTCTGATTGAACATGTACCTGAGGCCACTGGGACAGCTTTAATGATCAAAGCGTAAAAAAAAAAATCACGTGAGGTGACCAGTCAATGAGTTGACAGCTGAAGCATGTACTTTGCAAGTCAGGATCACAGATATTCTGTTTTTCTATTCTCGCCTTCTAAATAATTGCTGAAGCTTTGCACAAGGGCATAAATGCATGTATCAGGGGAAAAGTGGCAATATACTGACAGAAGGTTTGAGAAATTTTTTCAAGTAAATTCTCCATAAAATAATGAAGACAGCTAAACCAAAACAAGGATAACAAAGGTGATTTTTTGTTTGCTAGCTTGCTTTTTTAAATTCAGTGATGCTGTAGTGAAGTAAATACCTCAAGTGTTTGCTTTGGTGATATACCACTGAGATACATTTTTATTAATCTTCCCAAAATCATGACAGCAAGTGATGTTGTCAGTGGAATTCCAGGACCTTCTCAGATTAACAGGGAACTTAAACTCTTTTGATCATTATCTCAGACACAATTGTTTACCCTCCTTAGCATCTGTAACTTCAGCCTTAGAAGGAGCCCCTTTTTTTGGATTCCTCTTTTGTACCTGTAGCTAATTGATATGACCATCAAGATGAATTTCTTTGTCTTGTCCATTCCAAGAGCAGTTTGTGTAACACAGATGTAATTTTAATGGGGCCATAATATTTTTTTCATATACATATTTCTGGCATATCACATATATGACGTATATTTATAGAATGGTGTGAAAACTGATTTGTATCATTCACCCATTACAATACACCCAAGCTTTCAGGTTTGTCATCTACCCAATAACTTTTTTTCATTTTGCTTCATTCATGTTACAATCCTGAAAATGAAGTTTATTCCTCTTCCCAGATTCTGGGATTTAGGCCCAGAAATAAGAAGTGTCTTATACTTATCTAAGAAAATGTCTTATATTTGACTCAAGGAGGCATTATACATTTATGTGCTGCATAAATTTTTGTCTCTTAATGACCTGGTGGTATATTACTACTAGGCCAATTTTGTGGATGTCATGTTAGACAAATATTCTCTTGTAGTTTAGTACCAGTTTGCAGTTATATATGTAGGTATATGAAAACAATAAGAACTTTATACATATCTATCAATAGATCATGTAGGTATTAATATATTTAATTCCCCTACCCCACCACCCCACTTTGTTTCTCATTTCCTTGCTAATATTTCCTGCAGATATCCCTTTTCATGTTTTCATTATTGTCCTGGTTTAGGGTAAATTTTGGGAGGAAACCTCTGAAGGGGTCTTCTCTAGAAAGCAGATTCAAGTGGTCTGCCCGAGAGATACAATCTATAAAATCATATAAATAAATTTTTCCCTCACTTTTATGCAGTTCTTTGGCACAGAGTTTTCAGCAGAAACTTGGAAAACCCAAAACAGATGAAATTTGTAAAAGGAGTGTCAGCAAATAATAATTGAACAAAGTTAGCAGAACAAAACTCAGGTGCTATTTTGCTATTTAACATGACTTATTGCTACACGTTTGTCTGTGGTATCAGTTTCAGTCTTATCAGTGACTCAAACCACCTGTGATGGATGTACATTTCCATATTGTGATTTTGCCATGCTTCAGGGTGACACCTTAGAATAATTATTGCAATGAATGTTGCTGATAGAACAAATTTTGCAAAGCAGCAAGTAGAGAGCACTTTCTAGTCCATAATATACCTTTTTCTGAAACCATCCTTTGTAGTGCTTCACTGTAGACAAGCTACACGATAGCCAAAAACTTGATATTTATGTATGAAATATTTTAAATATATAGAAGGCAAACCCATATGTGTTAAAAGTGTGTATTAAAAAAAAAAAAAGAAAGAAAACTGTCTTGTACAGTCAGAAAATAAATAATGTGATAGTTTCTGTGTTATGAATCTGTATCAAATTTTGAGAAAATAGATGTCCCCTGCCTATTTCTGTTTTACAATTAACCAATACTTAAGCAAGTGATGTGCAGATACCATAAGACTTCTTTTTTTATGAATTGCAAACCTGAACCATCTGCACCCCAAAACCTCAGATAAGGCAACTGAATTCCTAAACTCAATTAATATTCTGCCTTGATTAATAACTATCTTATGTCAAGAGTAACCAATTCTTGTAAGTCCTTTGTTGATTAACTTCCTATTTAATACAGTGTTAAATCTTACTTTCCTACCTCATAATAGTATTTAAAGATTAACACATATAAAAAGTGTGACTTTTTCAGAAAGATGTCTCACAAGTGCCTGAGATTAGTCTTTTCTTATTTGTGTGGGTAAATGGGACAACAATATAATCAAAGGAGATAAGAAAAGGATGGGTTTTTTTTGAAAGAATATAAATATAGAAGCTACTTGTTCTGCTCTTTCATCTTTAATGAAGGAGGTAGAATTTCAATGAAACAGGAACCTGGGAATTTCCTTGCTCTGAAAAGTCAAAAAGTCTGGGAATGACTCCTAGTTTTTGTATCAAAGATTTTTTCTTCCCATGACCTTTGTGCTGGCTTTTCAGGATCTGGTCTGAGCCTCATGAGCACTAACTAGGAATGCTTGGGAGAGGGCATGCTGATTTTCTGGCAAAAAGAATTTGGTAATCGGAATATAAAGAAGTCTTAGAGATATTTTCAGATTAAGAGAGGAGACAAGTTTCATGCACAAAAGTTGAAGCAAAACAAACATTCCCTTCACCAAAACAGGCAAAAGATGACACGTTTACGTTCCTCCAATTTGGCCAGCAAAAACTGGTTTTTCTCCTGGTATGTGTAATTAGCTGTTAATGTAGGGAGGTTGCTAAGTCTTTCCCCTACAGACTGCACTTGGACGAGGTGGTTGGGACCACTGTGGTTTTAGGCTGGCTGCTGATGTGAAACTGAAGAGAGTGGGAGAGGAGGATGTTTAAATACAAAGTTATTTCTGACAGTGCTTTTTCCTCTTGAAGAGGATTTTCTTATGGTTCCCTTAGAACTAGCTGAGAGAAGAAGCATTAAGTATCATGATCTTAATTACAGATCTTATTTCACTCTGAGGAAAGAAAGTTTCCTGGACAAATAATTGGTAAATAGCAGGAGTAAAATGTCTTTGCCCACTAAAAAAAGGAAAAGAAAAACCTAAAGCCTTAGGGTCCTTCTATATCAAGATATCTTCCATGTCAAGGCATTTTTACATCTACAAATATGTGTCATGAGGAGATCAAGCTTTACATTTCTATGGTAATGAATATGAGTTGGTGTTCCAAATGCCTACTCTTTCATGTCTACTTCTGATATATGTTGCTCCCCCATGGTTAAAAATCCTGGGTTGAAACAGTGTCAGAAAATCTGAGCATAATTATAAACTGACACTGTTTGGGAAACCTGTTTGCCTTGCATCAAGTTGGCTGAAGGAGGGAAGTACAGGGACTGGGAATTGCTGCCACACTGGGGGTGTTAGGAGGAAGGCAGAACTGGACTGGTTCGGTCTGTACTATGAAATGCTGGCATATGGAAGTACTTTAGATAGGAAATGTGAAACTTGGTTTCAGCAAATAAGTGGACATATTCATCTGTGAAAAGCAGTGTGTGATTGTTATCAGCATCCAGTAGAACTGAAAGAAAATTACTTCATTTCACAATGAGTAGTCATGTGAGTATTCAAAATCTAAAATGGCAGTGTTCCCCAAGAGCTGTTTGTATGGCTTCCCCTAAGCTCTATTTCTACATTCGTTCAAGTCAAGAGATGAAATCTGACTGACTTTAATGGAAGCAGAATTCGGCTCATATTGAATTTTTGGAAGAATTTTAGCATTGCTGTCAGCAAGACTGTGAGTTCTGCCCTCATGCTTTCCCCTGACATCTGCCCGTTTCAAGGTATAAATGAAGGAAAGTTTTACATCTGCCTGTACCGGCAACTAGGAGAGTTGTTGTAAAATACTGGAAGCTCAACAAATCCTGCAGCTTTCAAAAGTTAGATTTCAAATGTTTTCAATTTAGCTTCATTAAAATGGGAATGATAGTAAATAGAAGTCCAGAATTTAGATTTCTTTTTCATCAAGACTGTGCAGGAAAGAACAAGTACTTCCTCTGAAGACCTATAAACATTTTTAAATTCAGGTTTATGTCTATTTACATAGTGAAACTAAGGGCAAAAAGATATTAAATTATCTATTTGATGTCCTTGTAAAACTGTCTTTCTTTTAAAACAATAGGTTAAATGTCTGCAAAAATTTATTTTCTACTTTATAATCCTTCTGCAATTGATATGTTACCATTACTTCATACTTTCTACTCTTCTGAACCTTTAGTTCTTCATATCTGCTTCTAGCATTTTGTATGCAGACACAATAATTCTGTGTCCTACATTACCTGAGTAATACGTAGCAGATGTCTGTTCTGTTTTTCCTGTTGTACAAACCAATATAATGTAGAGGAGAAAAAAAGAAAAAAGGCCATCTGATGTTGCAACAATCTGAGATGTTGAAGGCAAACAGAATTTGTCTAGTCTGAAATACAAACCCCATTGAATGATCAGAAGGGTCTTCATTTTGAAAAACAATGAAATATTTAATTCCCATTATGGCTCATTAAATTATTTCAACAGGTTGTTCCAGACCTTCCAAAGGTATTCAGTCTTGAACACAGCCAAGAATAATCTATTTTCTAAACTGGATTGAGCTTTTATTTTATGGCTTCAATAGTAAGAGAAGCCATGTCCTTAACATGCAAGGTAATGCTACCAGAAGGAAACAAGAGGTGTTTCTTAGGAATTGCTCCAAGACTTAACAGTGTAAAGGTACAGAATGTTTCTGGTAAAGTGACATACTCTTCCAGCTTCTGGCTTTTCAGTGTGCAGGAATTGAGAACCTTAATTATCTGACAGGATGTACTGAACAGTTCTCAAGTCATGGGATTAAATTCTTCCAAAATCTCAACTACTATAGACTGTACTTTGGCTGAAACATTAGGAGACATAATGTAGCATTTTCTTACCAAGATGATTTTCAATTTCCATGGTAGCAGACAGTTTGGACAGAATTCAAGATGTGGGGTGTTTTTTTTGTTTGTTTTGTTTTAGCAAAAGGACTAATGAAAACAGTGGGAATAAATGGAAGCATCTCTGTTCTGTTTGTTATATAAAGCCATGGTATGTGGCTGTTCCTGTCACAAAGATCAAAAATGAATGAGATAGATATGAAGTAGAAAGGAACTAGAGGTAAAGGTGTGAAGTATCTTGCCTGGAATATTTCAGTTGCAGTATCTCTAAGCCATAATTAGTGTTTGTCCACCTCTTGTAGCTTTATGGAACGGATTTGGTGTTTTTTTAATTGTTCAAGTTGTCTTAAAGTGTTATGTCTTTAAACATTGTACAATGTACATGTTACATTTAATGGTATTCTTCTCCACTTGTTTGTTTATCCAGTTCTCTTCCCACTCCACATTTCATACTGGATCTGAATTTTGAAGAAGGTAACACATAAAGCAGATTGCTTGCTGCTAGTCCTGTTGCTGAATTTTCAACAGGAATTTCAACTACTGTCATGATAAGGGTAGTAGAAAGACTGTACTAATATAGTCTGTTGTAGATGTCGGTGAACCCAATGGGAAGAATAATGATGTCTAACTCCATTTCAGAAGGCTGAATGATTTCTTTATTATAATTATGTTATAAGACATTAATATGCTATATAAAAGGGGATACTAAATACTACATGCTACTTTCTCTAACTATCATATCTCCCAACTTACAACTCGTGACCCTGTTCTCCAGAGTCCAGACACAGGTGGATCCGATTGGCCATCAGGCCCAAACAATCCACCATGATCCAACCAAGCGCTCACTCTGGGTAAACAATTCTCCAAACACATTCCACAAGAGAAAAACAAGGAGCAGAAATAGAAATTGTTTTCTCTTTATTGTGCACCTCAATAAAAAATCCTGAGAGAGAGAGAAATGTGCTTGCCACAATAGTCCTCATCCTGGAATGGGCTAATATTATTTTTGCACTGCCTATTGCCATTAATACATTTTAAAAAACTTCTTGAATTACTAAGATTATTAATATTTTCTTTCAGCTTTTTTCATTTAGTATAAAAGAACTGAGATCTCTTGACATTTGGGTTTATTTCAGTTTTATTCTTTTTATCAAGCTTCCCCAGTCCAATCAAGGCAAACCACAACAGATCCATGAGTACACACTAGGACCCCAGACATGAAATTGTCCCTGGTCCTATGGTTAGTCACTTTTTAGCTCAGGTTAAACTATTCCCCTGTATCTTATCCCTGAACTGGACATTGCATCATTTCTTACATCCTTCAGAACTACTCTAGTGCTTAGCTGAGGCCAGGTTTGCATCCCTCAAGGGAGGAGGTGAGTTTTTGGGTGTGTAATGGCCGGTCTGCATATGACAAAAGTAATGAACTATTTCCATCTGGAGGCTGCAAACAAGCTTCTACGCCAATAAGAGGCAAATCCTGCAAGATTAGATGGTGCATCTTACCATGACAATTGCCTTCCCTTACACAATTTGCTTAATTGTAAAACTCCACTCTTCTTCCTCTGGGGAAGGTCTGACTGGGCATTACTATCTCCAGCAGCTGAAAGATATCTTAAACCCTCAGAGATCCCCAAAGAGCCCTCAGGCTCATTTCTAAGTCCAGAGGACTGAAAGCTCCCCTGCTCAGGGGAGGTCCCTGGGTGTTCCCACTGAGCCTGAGCATGTTTAAACCCATCTGACTTTGTGTTTTGTGTGCTTCTTTACCCACCCCTAAGGGTCAAGTTGGAATAAAACCCCTACTTTGACCAACGGACATCCCAGCTGCAACAATAGAGCCTTGTCACAGATCCATGGGTGGTGATTATGTATCTTTCTACTCATATCTTTTCTTTGTTTTTCTCTCTTTTCCCTATACATTTTTCTAAAACAATATTTTTATGCTCTCATGTGGTATGTAACTATAGATAATAATAACAACCAAAATGGCTACAGATCTGCTTTCCAATTCAACCAAATTGTTCTAAAATAAACCCTACACGTATATGTTTGCAAACATCATTCATCCAATTTCATTTCATTCTAATCCACCCCAAGAAATCTATTAACAAGAACCTGGGTTACTTTAACCTTCATGGGGATGGGTTGTAGCAGTCCCTTTCTAGTTTGGGGAGCAACTGTGGGGGGGCCATAGGGTCCATCTGCCATTGTTTCATGGTCCCAGGCATGGTGAGCATTTTAAATCACCATCTATTTGTGCATTTTTATATTACTATTGTTGCTGTTACTGTTCATTTTCTTATCTCATTGCTGTCTCCAGTAAAATTGTTCCTATCTCAACCCATGACTTCCATCTTTTCTGCCTCCAATTCTCAGCTCCATCCTTAGAATGGGAAGTGGGAGAAGTAGGAGGGAAGAGTGCATTGCTTCTTTTTTGGGAGAGTCTTAGTGGAGGCACTGAATTGGGGAGTATCATTCCTTAACCATGACACATAGTTACAAAACATGTAGATAACTTCAGCTCCCAGATCATACTCCTTTGTAGCATAAGGATTAATTCTTCCAGATACTAGAGCAAACCTAAGAGTCTGAGCAGTTAGTAGAAGATGTTGGACCTTCAGTGGGCTCAAAAGGTTTGGAGGTAATGGCAGCAGTGAGTGCAGAGGATAAAAAAAACAATGGAATAAAAATTGATCAGTTTTAAAGTTGTGACAGAAAAGTAGGGAGAAAATAACTCCATATCACAAAGACTGTTTCATGTTAAGACAAATAGGTGCCAGTTTAGGCTGCTGACAAGGATGACAAGCAGCTGCCTCAATCACTAGCAGTATTTGTAGCATGCCATATATGAAGTCACCCGTGTCACTACAAGCTCATGATTGCTAAGTTATGTCACGTCACGGTTCATGCCATGTGGCATAAACTTCTGCTGTAAGCAATAGCCAAAAATATTTTTTTAATCTCTCTGGATTAATTATTGGCAGATGTTGCTTAACATAAATACAAAAATGCTTTTCCAATGAAAATACTTTTTACAGTATTGTAACCATGTGAGTATCATATTCATGGAAAACTTCTGCTTATAGACTATGAAATGTAAGACAACATATAATTTTTTTTTAATCCTTAATGCAAAGCTTTGGATTTTACATTTTCAAATTTTGAATCTTAAAACAGATTTTAATCTTCTCAGATAATTTTAAACCTTTCATAAGGCAAGGAGCTACAGTGATGGAGATAGAGAGTGCCTCTAAAATTTTCTAGTGCCTTTCTGTTGAATTTAATAGAGTAGTTGAATCTGATTGAAAGTAACTCTTGAAAATCCCTAATGCTCTGAATATTGGTTTCAACACATGCTTACAGTGTTATTATTTTACATTTATTTTTAATTTCAATGCCTAATCTCATGCCAAATAAGTATTTTGCAGAGGTCTAAGGCTTATTGAGAATCTGTATTAATGATCTAGAATGCTCTCTCAAAATGCTCAGGTAAAATAAATCTGAATCACAATTTTTAAACTACTAAATTAAGGAAGTGCACTGCCATATGAAGTTACTTATGAAGTGGAAGATAATTCTTATTCTGTGTGAAGTGTTTATCACCACATTTTTTCCAAATACTGATGAGCTATGTTCATTATATACTTCTATATGCTTTGCATTTCGTTGACAGATTTGCCATTTACCAGTATTAGAATATATTTTCTTATATTTTACAAGTTAATAGCAAGATAGTTTATCTTTTGGCCTCCTGTTTCCCTAAATTTTATTGTATAGTCACTGATAAAAAATTCCAGCCTTCATTTACTGTATGTTGCTTTTAATATTTTTAATGTCTGGTTTGGATTTTTTCTAGTCTCTAACCCAAAGCAAACACTAAAGTTTCTTAATTACAAATTTTTGAAATATATAATGTAATGTTTTAGTTGGAATTCACAATCTTCTGTTCATAAAAGTAGATGATTTAACTTACAATTACCTTCTAGACTTGTGAAAGTGCTATTTTTAAGCACCAAACATATGTAAACACTTTTATTCTCCTATTCCGCTTGCACATAGCAAATATATTCAAAACCAGAGCACATGCTACAAAGTCATTTTAGTTCTGTGATCAGAACTAAATAGACTTGCAATTTCTCTCAATTAGGCAAAGCTGTTCCTAAGTTAGGGGATTAACATATAAGCCATAGATTGATGAAATAAATTGTATCAGGAGGGTGAAACACATTTCAAAGAGAATAAAGGTTGCTGTGATATCACTTCTTATACTTCTTATGTAGGTGACTGTAAGAGTTGGTATCAATATTCTCTGAACCTTTGTTATGCATTTGAACAGTGATTCATAATCTTTTCAAGGATCATTTGCTTGTCAGATATGGATAACTGTTGTGGGTTAACACTGAAAGGCAGCTGAGCTCCACAGAGCTGCTCTCTCACTCTCCTCCACCTCCTGCTTGATAGGGATGAGGGAGAGAATTTGAAGTGTGGAAACTTGTGGGTTGAGATAAAGACAGTTTAACAGGTAAAGCAAAAGCTGTATGCGACCAGCAAAGCACAAAGAATTCATTTACCACTTCTCATGAGATGTTCAGCCATTTCCTGGAAAGCAGAGCTCCATCACACCTAGTGCTGACTTGGGAGGGCAAATGCCATCTCTCTGAACTCCTTCCTTCTTCTTGCCCCAGTCTGATATGCTGAGTGGGATGCCATATGGAATGTCCTTTTAGTCAGCTGGGGTCAGCTGTCAGCTGTGTCTCCTCCCAAATCCCTGTGCACCCCCAGTCTCCTCACTGCACTTGGGGGGTTGAGTGAAGAGCAGAAAAGGCCTTTACACTGTGCTAGCCCATCACAGCAATAGAAAAAATATCCCTGTGTTATCAACAAAGGTTTCAGCACAAATCCAAAACACAGCCCCATACCAGCTACTTTGAAGAACATTAAATCAACAAAAAAAAGCAGTTAATAACAGCCAATACTATTTTGATAGAGTGATGCTTCACTTTGCTTTCTTTGTCCTTTTTAAATAAATTACATTTTATTTTCAAGTTATGCAAATAATTTCACAAGGGTGCTGAAATGCCAATTCGATTGAGTTTGTTCATGTAAACAAACAGTTCTGATTAATCTTATTCATTACTCAAGCCCCTAGCTCAATATCTTCATGGGTTTTGGTTTAGGATTTAGTTCTAAGCAAGTACCTTGGTCTTTAGATTTGTTAATAGTTTAACACTGTTGTATCTATGCTAGCAAAGTTCATCTGAGAGGTGACTATTATTGTACATACCATTATTTACAGAAGCAAAAGGTGTAGAGGAAAGCAGTATTTTTCAGCCACGTAACCAAAAAGCCTCTAAGAAATATTTGTGTGGGGTTTTTTAATTTTTTTTTTTACATACCACAGCTTGCATTCCTTGTCATAGAAGATTGGCTCTATTGTTGCTTAGGTAGCAGGAAAAAAACCCAACTTGTTTGGTTATAGATAAGATTGGATGGAGCTCTGAGAAACCAGGTCTAGCAGAAGGTGCCCCTGTCCATGACAGGAGGGTTGGAACTAAGTGATCTTTAAGGTTCCATCCAACCCAAACCATTTTATCGTTCTATGATTATAATTAATATGTATCATTATTCAGATATATTTCAGATTACCTCCTATTACGCATTAAAGAATTAGTAATGCAATAAAAAGAGAAATCTTGATATTTTACAGTTTTATATGACTGAATTCCTTTCTGCAAAAGGTGCTCAGCAAGATATCAAACCATTTTACAGGTTTTCCTTAAATATATTTAAAATGGCAAAGGCACACAAACAACCAAAGAAATTGCAGTTGTCCTGTGTGGAGGCATTCAGGGCTGGAGACACCTGAGGCAGAACTGAGCTTGCTTATTCCAGTATATCTAAAAATGCCCATCATTCTGTCATGCCTAATCATATCAGCTATGATGAGCCCTCAAATCAACAGTGCTGCCATAATTTAATGTAGATGCAGGCAGTACTATCATGTGATATACACCATGTAGAACAGCTTTCCAGAGTATCAGGTTTGGGAAAAATCTTCCAGGCTCTCATGTGTCCAGCTGCTTCTGTGATACCACCCAGTAGCCATCAGGTAACAGTGGCAGTCCTACTGAACAGTGGAAGACAGGTGAGGAGAGGAGCAGAGAGGGTCATTCCTTAACTTCTTCCATTCTTCTGAGGTACTTGCTGTTGTAGGACTCCGGGGTAGTTTCTTTGACTAACAGCTGAATCTCTTTACCTAGAGAAAAGGAGTTTTCCAGAGACAGACACCTTCATAGCCATAATATATATACTTTTAATATTTCCAGAGTTTATATGTTTAAGCAGTGACTCCATACTCTTAATACAGCTTCAGAGAAAAATGAGGAAATTTAGATATTACCTGAAGGTCAGAAATTCTGTATCAACTTCCTATTTTTTGTGATAAAATTATTAGCAAGAAAAACATATAAAACAATTTCCAGTCTCCTGATAATACATTTTTTTGAAGTCAAGGGAACCTTAGGGTATAAATTAACTGCTTGCAGAATTTTAACTAGTGAATAAATATTCTAAGAGAAAAAATTACTTCTGTGTCAATACCTTGGAATTAGCAATTGTATCTTATATAAACAATATGTGATGGAAAGTGATTTATACTGTCTTGTTTAGGATTAAAGTGTTGGTATTGGAAGCTATGCACTTTTTAAATTCAAGAACATATCTTTTTGGTTCAGAATCCTAGAAAAAATGAACAAAAAGTACAGGACGATTTATTTTGCTTTCAAAACTGACAGATATACAATAGCTTCTCCTCAGGCATCTGAAGATATGTACTTTATATCTAGCAGCACTCTACCTTTGACTTCTTACCATAAATGATCTTATACTACCGACCAGATGATCTGCTTTTATGAGAAGTTATTTCAAGTCAGTGATCTTCCTTGTCATCTAAAGACTTGAGTGTCTTCTTTTATCAGTCCATCAACTTTAAAAGCTTTTCTTTCCTCGTCAATTATCTTGAATTCATATTTGCCTTGGTTTGTCTATGATGGACAGAGACTCCATTTGAGGACTTGAATCCTGTCTAAAATACAAGTTAGCACTACTGAAATATTTTTCTTTTCACAGTATTTCTGCTTCTTTTGCTGTAATTCAAATATTATAGATTTATTTTTATGTTCTAGATCCATTTTCTGCTTAAATATTTCTTTACACTTCCTCCTGGCAAGCTTCTTTTCCTTACTAAATTAGAAACATTTCTTCAAAATGAAGTGAGTAGCAACAAAAAACATATAACACTTTCACATCTTCTATTTTCACATTTTGAAAGTAAATATTTTTTGCTATTTAAAAACTACCAAGATTAAAATTGGTCAGGATTTTTTTTCCTACACTTTTTTTTTCTTTCCTAAAGATGAAAAGCTTAACAAAAATGTCAGGCTTTCAGTAGACTTTCATCAGCATTCTGTGGTGGTTCTGAATGAAATCTAATGCATTCTCCAGCCTCAGCCCTGAGGTCCCTAGCCTTTGACAGCCTGTATAATAAAAATGCAGCACATAGGAGCACTGTTTGAGATCAACATCCTTACGTCTCAGAAAACTAGAGAAACTTCAAAGAATGTAAGTGAACAACTTGCGCAAAAGAATTTATGAAAAATCATTCCAAATTATTCACTTCTGCTTTCATATGGTCCATCATATGTTTCTTAAATATTGTAACTACTGTATAGTTCAGATAATGACCACTATCTAACTGTTATAGGTAGAATTTTTTGGCAACATTTTTCGTGTGAAAGTTACTTACCTTTACCATAGTCCTAGATTTTTGATTTAAAATTCAAGATGTAAGTAGTTGTCTCAGCAAGGGAATTTCAAGCAGAGAAGGTTGTAAAAGATTTTCTGTCTTCTCAAAAATTTTGAAGCCTAAAAATCCTATTTTATACCAGCATGAGGTGAAGGTATTTTGGGAGATACAAACTAGGTTAGTCAAAATGTTCACTTGTAACAGAGAATCTAATTTCCTTCTGTTTCTAACTGAGATTCTGACATTCTGAAGTTGCCAAGTGAGTCTATCTACCAGACTACTGAGGTGGCACAAAGTCACTTTCCCTTCTGTTCTATTAAAAAATTAATCATGAACCAGATTATACAATTATTTATTTTCCTGGATGAAAATCTTATTGAAAATATTTCTACATAAAATTTTAGTTACATGAACTAAATAATTGTTGTAAAATCTTTTGGCTGAGGTTTCTCAATCAGCTCCAACTCTGATGTTGTTATAGCTGCAAAATATTACTTATTAATTCTCTTTCTTCCCCCCATCTGTTTGACTTTGTTTTCCAGAATTACTTCTCTTTTCAAACAGTAAGACAAAAACTGTTGTTGAAGCATCTAACTGCACAATCTGATGTTTCCACAGTTAATAGAAGTGCTAAGAAAAAAAAAAAAAAAGAGACCAGCAAGACTTTAAAGGATTATAGAAATACAGCCAATTATTCTACCCAACTGAAAGGAACTTTAGTCTGCTTCTTTTTAGAAGGGAAATTGCCATTTAAAAGCTAAAATTATGATAAAGATGCTATTTTATTCATTTCAGATTTGTGTATGTGTATATATATGTATCTGGTTTTGGAAGATGAACAAATAAATGTGTAGAATATATTCTATCTGTATTTATAGATTATACTTCAATATGAAAGAATTGCACCTCAGGTCATATATATGTCAGACAAATTTGCTTATACAAAGAAATGCTTTGACTTGAGTGATGGCCATTAATTAAACCTTTACCAGCACACATTTGGTACACTTTAGAGCAAACACATTTATTTCCAGTATAATCAATCATGTCCTATCATCTGAGGCATCACCTTTAGAAGGTTTAAGACAGTCATTGGGTGAAGATTCAGCATTTCCAATACCCAGACAGAGATCTGTAAAATTTGACTTGAAGGCTCACACACTTTAAAAATAAGGCAACAGTATTCTGTCTGAACAGATAGTTTCTTGCCACTTGAGTTTTTTCTGTCAAGATGAAAGGAATTTAGTAATATTTTCTATAGCTTTTGGAAGGCAGGTTATCTCCAATACTCTGGTTGCTCTGAGGTATTGTGGAGGCTGACTAGCAAAGGTATGGTTGACTTCAAGCTTCTCCTTCAATATTTTAAGCAGAATATTTGCTATATTCTTTCAAGGCATTTTAAAAAAAGATTAACAGTATTATTTCTAAGCCTTTGCTCCTTACTAGTAAATCCATTGCCCAAGGAGTTCTTTCATGTATTCAAGAATATATCCATCCTCTCCAGTAAAGCTTACAGCTGTTTTAAGTTAGGAGATGTCCCACAAGAATAGCCTTTATCCTTGAAATACTGGTCTCTTTATTTTGTCTTTCATTCTGATCCTTCAGGAATAGATTTCCTTTTCTAATCAAATCATGGTAAAGTATGGTAAATCAAATCATGGTAGACTAAGAGCTGGTGCATAAAGCTAAAGCTCAAAACTGTATATCATTGTAGTAACAAAAAAATTATTTGCCAACAAATGAAAGTATTTTTAAGATGTTATATCTTCTGAAACACTGTCTATTGATTATATAGTGTAATATAGGATTTTTTGCAGCATTTCAGAATTCTGATAAGATGATTGCCTAATCCAGCACACCAAACCGTGTTCCGGTTCATCGGGACAAATTATAGGTATGCTACAATCACACCCAATATAGTTAAATGGAAAAGAGCTTTGTGATAAAAAAGTATTTTTTACCAAATATATTGCCATAAATGGTTTTAAAAAGTGGGTTTATTAGTCCAGCATGCTATATTTCTAACTTGCAGGAATATAATGGACTAAATCCTAATTGCAGCATCTATAGCAGTAGCAAGTGTAAAATAAATATTTGGAAGTTTGTGATGTGATATTTTTTCCTCAACCTTCATAACCAGTAAAAACTTTTATTTTTGTCAGTTTAAAAGTGTCAGTTTAAAAGCTAATAAAAATGATTTTGCTACCTGAATAAACTGGATACAAATATTATTACATGAAAGAAATAAGGACCCTTACAATGCTCTTTATGTCATACGTATTCTGCTTGCCTTTTGAAGTGGCTTGCTTTGATTTAAAATGTCTATATTGGGTTATAAAACACCTCTGTACAAATAGAGCTGAATGCATTGGGTAGTATATTACAAAAGTTTTTTCTGCATTGTGGTTTGTGAGACCACATTTGCATTCATCATAGAAGTAAAGATTGAGCAGATTAAATTTAAAACCTATTAAGTCAGCCATATGCAATATGAATCTGCTGATGATAATAAGAAAAAATAGCTTTGTTTTTGTTTATTTTACTATATTTTTGTATCTAAAATTCCTTGATTTATACAGCATTAATAAGATCATATTGTTCAATCTTCCTGGGCCATTTTATTCATTGTATTAACAGAAGGAAGCTGATGGCACCTGACATGATTTAGGATTTTATAGTTATAGAATGAATTATGAGGTTACAAAGGGCAATCTGATGAGTTATCATGACATTTCTCTTGTCAAAAATCTAATAGTGCAAAGTTCTTTGGGCTGGTCTGTAACACTGAATATTCTGGGGTTAGATGTATTTTATCTGGAGAAATGACAATTATTTGTGCAAAGAAATCACACCTCCTAGGACTGGAGTCTCCAGGGAAAGATGGATAGACATGGCAAAGCTTCTCTAAAAGTTTAGGACGCAAATTCCTGGCAAATATGGGAAGAAGGAAAGAGGGTAAACATAGTGAAAAGCAGAAGTATTGGGAATTCTAATCATCTGGCCTACTTTGTTCTTTTGCATACTGATGTTTACATGAGAAGAGTCGTTAGACATCCAACATGACTAAATGGATTTTTGGATACTTTAGCAGTGATCTAAAGGCACTTGAACCCAGCTGATGATCTGCACCAGCACAATATCTGCTGAGTCTAGGTTTGCAATCATATAGCAGTGCTAATTATTAATGATACACTACATGTTCCTTAAACTTGCAACCTTTTTGTTACAGCAAATTTCCCAAGTAACTAGTTTTTGTGTTAATAGCCCTTTATAGAAACTTTTTTTTCCCTTTCAGAATCCTAATTCTGCTATTGGATTGTTTCCTTAATCTTTAATCTCTTGGTTTATAAACGTGTACCTGCATAAAAGAATGAAATCTGCTTTGACATTTTGTTTCTTTAGCAGTGATAAAAACAGCTCCTTTAGGTTTTTTATTGACTAAAATTTGTAATTTTTTAATTTTACATTTTTATCCTTTTCATGCTTTACCAAGAACCATAAGCATCCATGCTTGTTGCCTATTTCCCTACATGACAATAGAAAAATCTCTGCAGTTGTTTGCTAGTTCATTTGAAAAAGATGTTATCATAGCAACTCTTTTTTTATTATGCTGTATGTTCTTGACAATACAGTTTTCCCCTGTTTATTTTTTTTTCTTTTTCTGGTTAGCATTTGGTCTAGTTGTCAGCAGTCTCATTTAAATAATTTAACTTCTTTTTCACTTGCTTGTGAGAATTCTTGATTTCATTTTGATACATTTTCTCTAATGCTTTTAATATTGTTTTTTTTTTTCATTAATCACTTTGCATGCAATCATATATGATGTGGACATTTGGCAAGTCAATTCACAAAGCACTGTCACATGAATTATGTATTTTTAGATTTCTGCACATTCCTATTAACCTGATCGACCTCAAACCCCTTTCCAATTTCTAAGGAGTTTCCTTCCATAGCAATACTCTATACTTTGCACCTGATCCAGTCTTTTTATCCAGTAGCCCATTTTAACCCTTATTCTTTACCTCAACCACTAATCTCTAGTTTGGAACTTTGTCAAATACTTTTGAAAATCTGAGTATATTACATCCACTGAATTCCCCTTATCTCTTACAGCAGCAGTATCTTCAAAGAATTCCAACATGCTAGATAAGCATAACAGTTCCCTGCCAGAGTCCTTGCTAGTTATCCTTAATCAAACTATGCTTCTCAGGTGTTTTCCCTACTGCAAAAGCCTGTGTGAAATAGTTTAAATCATTTTCTTCACGAAGTACTATCTACACTTTGCTGTTAAGCCATTTCTGATTACTTCAAATTTAAATCTACAGTTTTCCTTGGCTCCAACTAATTCTGTTTTCCTTGTAAGTGCTATATATGCTACAACAATATTTTTGCTTACATTTTAAATATTATTAAGAATAGATGATTACTCTTTGATTTCTTTGTGGTCTAACCAGATCTGTTTACTGTGAGCTGTGTTTGTCAATTAGACACTTATAAAGTAGTTCTGTTGTTTGTTACATAGATAGTTGCTGCTTTAAAAAATTGCAAAGTGAATCCATTATATTGATGTTGAAATTTTAGTCAAAATTTGAATAAATTTTTGCTCAGTTTTGGACCACTCCTAAATTCACCGCAAATTATGTCAGGAGTGTTCTTCTTTGAAAAACATTAGTAATTTGTGTAAGGAATAACTCTACTTATTATTCATGAACAAAAGTTTATTCAGATCAAGACACCAGTTACCATGTTCTTTATGTTTGCCTCTTATTCCTGTGTATACTGTCCTGGCAACTCTAATCACCAAGTGCAAAAATTATCCGTATATTTTCCTTATTTTGAAATAACTTTTCTGAGACCTGTTATGTAAATGTACATAACTCCCCTGGTAGATACATAAGTATGTGATAAGAAATATGACAATAAATATAAATGAGGGGAGGGGGAGAATGAAAACTTCCCCCCCCTCCCCACCCCACCCAGGCTTAGACTTAAAGAACTTAGGGTATTGCTACATTTCAGTTGTCCAAGTCTTTCTACAACACCAGTCTGTAAAAGTCAGGATTTACTCTGATTATTTTCTTTGTTTGGGTCTCACATTTTTATTCTGTACCTTCTGGAGGGATCAGTAAACACACTAAACAGTGCTCCTGTATGGCAGATCAGAAATACCTTACTGGCTGTTCTTCAGCAGTACCTGTCAAGGAATTAGAATTGAATGGTTTAAGAGTTTCATTCCCTCCCCAGAGCAGTCTGGGGTACAAGGGGATGATTTGTCTTTCCTATTGATGCACTGCTTCTACACTGTTGACTGTGCTGGGGTGAGGTTGTCAACACAATCTCACTACAGACATTTTTGTTCTCACCGGACCCTGCCAGAGTTGCAAAGTTCTTGCTGCAAAGTTGCCAGCCACAATTCTGTAATAGACTGGCACTAGATAAAGCTTAGACAATTAGATAATGGAAATGGCAAGTACTTAATCCTCCCTTCAATCCATATGTATTTCCTTCCTTCTTTCTGCCCTTTGTTCTTTGTTCTGTTCGGTTTCACTAAAACTTTGTTCTTTTTGGTTTCACTAAAAGTTTTCTGCCTAAGCAGTTGCCAGAGACTTTAGCAGACCAACCACTTGAGTCATTGAAGCTGAAGCAAGTACACTGTGGGCTTGTTTCTCAAAAATGGCATGTAACTTTTATCAAGGCTGCAGCTCTGAAGCATTTACCTTACTGTCACGAGGGATGGAGTCTCCTGTGCACAAAAAAGCCTCAAAAGGAATTTCTGCCTGACACAGAAAATTTCCTTGTCCTCCTGCCACCTTCATGTTCTGAATTGCTGTGACTCAATCTGGCTGTTCAATAGTTCTTTTTACATCTGACATGCTTTATTGTTGCTCTTGATTGAGATAACACTAAGTGCCTCTGCTATCAGAAGAAGCCTGGAAATCAACAAGTGGGCTGTAATTTCTCTTGCTTAATAGTGATGCCTAAATTGCTGTTTGCTTTCAGCAGTGCTTAACTGCTGATTTTATAGTGGGAATATTTTTTTTATGATTCTCTCTCACCACTCTCACAGCTAAAAATATTTGCAGGTTATAATAATTTCTCTAACTTTGCAAACTGGTTCCTGGGAATTATTTATATTTGCAGCTCTCTGACAAGCCTATAAGAAGAGATTCAAAAGAGATTTGCCCTAAAAATCATGACTTTACTGTCTATGAAAAAGTTTATGATTTTAAGGGGAAAAAAATCCTTATTTTAATGTGTTTGTAATAATATGGTTATCATTCATTTAAACTGAACAACAACAAAATATTTTAAATATAATAATTAGAAAATAAAATCAAGTGTTTGAGGAATAACTCTATAAGACAATGTATTCCATTTTCTTTTGCTTTTCTTTATGTTCATGGCTGTAATTTTTACCATAGGGAAAACATTCTTTTTTTTTTGTAGAAGATTTCACCACCTCTTGAGCATGTAATTGGTTTTCCTCTTCCCAACATATGTAAGCAAGGTCAATTCATAAATTTCTAGTACTTTGTAGATATCTTGTGGCTCAGGCCTGAGCACTGAGGGAATCAAACTGCAGTGTAATATTGATTCTGTGTGAGTGTATTCTGTCATGGAGAAATACACTTGGTAAAATGTGTAGTGTTCTCTGTCATGGTCTTTGGTGGTTATAACTAAAATGCTGTGCTGCAGCTTTAGTGAAGGTTTCTAAACAATCAGCTGTTAAAGGTTCTATAAAGCATTAAGTTTTGAGCATTGACTGGCAGAATTCAGGGTCAAGAACCTTCTGTTAAACAGTACCTGTATCTGAAATTTGTCCAGATTTTGTAAGGATAAATCCTTTATAATAATTACAGACTTGAAAGTTACTTGTAATTTTTGTGAATTAAAGTGAAAGTTGGGTCTATTAAAGCTTTGTCAAACATCACAAGTTCAGGATATTTTCCAAAAAAAAAAAGATATTGGTCTTTATTTATAACTCAAAACTATGTAATTATGTAAATTACATTTCAGGGTTGAGGATCTTTTTGAAAGAATCTTTTCTTTAGTATCAGTCTCCAGTAACTGGACTGAATGGGGCAGGAGTACATGGCAGAGGAGTATCTCTGTCTAAATACATGTCTTTAGAATCCTCAGAGCACACACACACACACACACACACACACACACACAGACACTGTTAGACTCCTCCTTCTTCCAGCTGGTAAGCATTTTACTTATCATTTTGAAAGCATTTTCTCTGAAAAGAAAAATGAGGATAGGATGACCTCCAAAAAAGGGGGATTCATAAGTACATTCTCTTTCATAAAATATCTTTTTTAAGCTACTACTTAAATAGAGACAAGATCTGCATCATGCTGAGAATGCATATTTCTTGAAATTCATAAACCAGAAAATGCATATATGACTTAAAAAAAATAATCCTACAACATTTTCTGAAAAAAAATTGTTTATAATTTAATCCATACAGCAGAACATAATTTTATTACCTTCTTCTCATGATATACATACACTTCATTTGTCCTTTTTTTTACAATATTACCCTTCACGTTACCCTGCCTGTAGCAGAGCTCTGTATCTTTCCTGTCTTTGAACTGGATCACAAATGAAAATTTCTCCTCCAACCCCCATCAGCATTTTACTTTCAGTATGAGTATTTTAGCTGGGTTCAATTTGCTGATCCAGCTCACTTGATGGCCTTACAGATAGCTGTATTTATGAAAGCAAGCGAGCAGCACAGATGTGGAAACAAGCATAAGGCAGAGACAGGAGAAGAACTGCTTCAACTTGTACTGCTGCAGAGAGAAACAGCTATGGACACACAGCCTGAGTTAAACATTTATGAGGAGCTGTGTGGATATACAGTGCACATATCTCAGATCAGTACAATTTTACTTTCTTTCTTTCATAAAGGACTTGTCATCAATCTTCTGCCAGCAGTAAGTGAAAACAGAAGCTGTCATCCATGCCCTTATACCCTGCAGGCAGCAAACATCAGCTCAGTTTTCTTAAACACCAAGCCTTTCTAGTCTGCTTTTTGATAGCCACAAGTTTTGCTTTGTCTGTCATACTGTCCAACATAAAGATGTGTTAGATTTTATTCCTTCCTTAATTTTAAGGATCCAAAGGACAATGCAGAGTTTTTCTCTGAAATGATGCCCTTCTCTCATCCCAGCTGTGTGTAGTACCTGCTAGGCATAGCAAAACAACTGTAGCTGGATAGCAGTCAAGAAAACTACATTCAGGACATAAAGATCTGATTTAACATATTATGCAAAGCAAAATACAATAGAGCTACAGAAGAAAATGTCAGTGAAACATATGGCTTGACTTTGCAGTTTTTCAGAAAATAAAAGTTTTGCCTCAAGAATTGCAGGCTCAGGCTTTCAGTCTTCATTGTCTAAGATGATTGCATGATATTAAGCATTGTGTTCTTCAGCTCTTCAGCATCTGGATGTAATGAGATGCTTTAAGGAGAGTGTCATTCTTGATGTTCCGCTATAGCTCTAAATTGCTTATTGTCTACCAGTTTGCATTACAGATGTGGGTTTTTGCCTAAAGTAACATTAAAACAAAATATATACTCTTTTTTGTTAGAAAATTCACCATTAGTGTGTGTGGTTTACAGACTTATGCTCCAAATTATGAAATGAGTACATAACAATCTTCATGGGTAATTGAAAAAATAATGGAGTTTTTCTCATGTTTGCCAGACAAACACAAAAGGAAAGATTTTACAAAAGGGCTCTTATTCCTGTTCCAAATTCTAGCAGCCCCAAAAGAATCAGGACCTGATAAATCATAACAGCTATTTTTAGTCTCTTGTGTAACAACCTACTTTGTAGCTTTTAGAAACTTCTAACTCATACATTGCCTTGGTGATCTGCACTGCTTTTTCTGGAGCTGTTAAGATTGAGCTGATATGTACCTTTAAAAATATAGCAGACTTACTAGTTAGTGGTCCATTTCTTTAAATATTTTTCCAGCTTTCTAGAGACTTAAGTATAAACAAAATGGTAATTTTAAGAAGTTATCTTGGTTCTGGCCAGGACAGGGTTAATTTTTTCTGTAGCCAGGAGGGGGCATAACCAGGATCCAGAGGTTATTTTGTACCTCCTCACAGCATTGTCAGGAGCAGGGGAAAGGGAGTCTTTTCTGGGTAGAAGGAGTTCCTTCCTTCAGGTGGAGTGAGCATGGCAGAGGGAGTGGTGGTGATGCCATTTCCATGCAACCATGTGTGAATTGTTTGCTTATCTTGGTACACTTTGTTATTGATAATGTAGCTGTTACTGTTAATTTTTTTTTCTCATTGCTGTTTCCAGTAATTTGTTCTTAGTCCAGCCTGTGATCTTTAAGTTTTGAGCCTCCAGTTCTCCTCTTCAGCCACCCACAAGGGGAGAGACAGAAGGAAAAAGTATTGAATGAGCAGTGCATGATTTCAGTGGGAATGCTGAATTGGGGAATACCATTCCTAAATCATGACAGAGTAATTTGATGCCTTGTCTGAGACTTGAAGGATTGAGATAACAACAGATCTGACCAGAGCAGGTTGGAAACAAATTTGTTCTAAGTATATGTTGTATTAAGTCCAGAGCCACTGGACATGTTGCATGGTTATAGTATCTAACCCTGTATGCGTTTCCAGATATTCCTGTATGTGCCCATCTCATTGCTCTTTTTCAGAGCAGGGAGAGGAATCAGGATTTCTTTGTTGCTGCACTGTGTGATCCCAGCTTAGGATGTGACAACACCAAAGACAATGAGGGTCATTTGGGATGTGTCCTCAATGCTGCTCTCCTGTCCTTACCTCAGGCACTACCTCTGAGTGTCCATTGATGATTGTGCCCAGCCAGTGGGAAGAACAAGAGAGGATGATTTTCCCTAGATTTCCCCCCACTCCGCTTTCCCTCCTTCAGACCTGTTGCAATGGCTTTTGAATCTTTTGAATTTCCTTTGGATATTAAGGAAAACATGTTCTTGTTATTAAATCTCCCAGACCTCCTCAGTGTTTGGAGTCAAGATGGAGACTTCTCTGAGGAGGTTCTTCAGAGATCTCCCCCAATGGCAAATAGTCATGAGTAGCATGGAAAGTGGGAGAAAATGAGTCAGCTTTTGAAGGATTATTCTACTCCAGTGGTTTGGAAGCTCACCCCTGAAAAGCTACAGGACCCTGACTAAGTAGCAGAATATTTGAAAGAAAAAAATCTGTGGCAGTTCCAGAGAGGCAGGAAGTTATGCAGTAATGGCCCTGACTACTATTTGTTGGACACTGCTCATTACTAGACAGCACCCTCAGGGGGAACAGGAGGAAAGCACCATGGTCAATCAAACTACAGCTGAGCTAGAGGAACAAATTGTGACGGTTGGAAGCAGTCACGCCTATACAGAAAAAGAAATCCAAAACCAATTCAGTTTGCTCAGTGAGGGATGATGAAGATGCAGGACCCTCACAACAGGAGGAGGAGGCAGGACCAGATATAATTATTCAATCCCTATCCCTTGGTAAGCTGCAAGATACGCAAAAGGATTTCAGCCACCAGTCAAGTGACCTGGCTGCTCTGATGCTGGGATATTGCAGCCCATGATTTAAAAGCAGATGGTAATGAAGCCAAGCAGCTTGCATCCCTGTCCTGGAATTTGGGTGTTGCCAAGGGGATTGGGAAGAGGACTGAAACCCTCAGCCTCTGGAGGTGGCTCCTATCAATCCTGAGGGAAAGGTATTCTCTCAAGGATGATCCAGTCATGTGCCCAAGCAAGTGGATCTCCGTGGAGAGAGGTGCCCAGTGCCTGAGAGAATAAGCTGTGCTGGAGATAATCTATAGGGATTCCAATAACAAGCAGTCACCTGTAGACCCAGATGAGGTCCAGCGTACACAATCCCTGGGACAGAAGTTTGTGTGGAGTGCACCCTTGTCATATGCCAACTCACTGGCATTGCTGTCAATGAAAGAAGAACAGAGGTGACTTTGGCAATATGAAGACTATCTTTTTTCCTCCCTTAGAATATACTGAGTCCTAATTGTGCCCCCTCCTGAATACTGCAAAAATTAATCCTGTTCTGGTCAGAACCAAGACAGAAGTGAAGACTGAGATCCTGGGTTTGGACCAATATGAATGTCATACTAAATGCAGAGTAGAGAAGGAACACAACTATTGATTTGGATTGAAGTGAAAGTCCATATTTTGCAGCATTCTGTTTGTGTAAATGTGCAGAATAAGGTGCTGCAGAGACAGATATAAGAGAGCTCTCAGGGGATGAGTTTTGAATTTCTGTTCATACAGCAAGATAGGGTGTCAAAACTGTGAACAAAATGCTCAGTTGGAGTGTGATGCTTTATTTCCAAACAAAGAAATATTTATTTTAATTTATTTTGTCTGGTCTTCCAGACAAAAAGTGTTTGGCATTTTCACTGGGCTATGTATAAACCTTATTTTAAAAAAAAGTTTCTGAAATGCTTCTGAAAACTCTGAGGTTGGGACACCTAATTCTCATTGAGAGGGATTAATATTATCAAATAATTTAAAATTCTGATCTGCAATGGCTATACACATGCTGGGAAATTTTACTGTCAAATACACAGGTTCATTCAATGGTGTTGAACGTGGATAGCACAGGACAAAAATCTACATGCATGCTGACCATGTCTGAACATCTATGACTGTTTTCAATTTAAATTGAAATTCAAGATGATGTCCAGGAATTGTCTGAAAGACTGATTAAGGTTAAGATTAAAACTGCATTAATGACCATTCTAACAATTTTACAAACTAGATTCTTTTCCTCCAGTGCCTAGAACTGATCCTCTGTGGAGCTGTTTGTTTTACTAGCACCAGTGTTACAGAATCATAGAATGGTTTGGATTGCAAAGGACCTTTAAAACTCATTTAGTTCCACCTCCCCTTCCATGGACAGGGACACCTAGATAAGATTACTCAAAGTCTCATCCAACCTGATCTTGAGCACATCAATGGACAGGGAGTCCACAACTTCTCTAGGAAACATGTTCCAGTGCCTCGACACCCTTGTAGTAAAGAATTTCTTCCTAATACCGAATCTAAATCTATCCTTTTTCATTTTAAAGTCATTCCCTCTTGTTCTGTCATTATGTACTCTTGTAAAAAGTCCTTATCCATATTTCTTGTAGGCCCTCTTTAAGTATGGTAAGGCTGCTCTAAGATCTCCTTGTGGCCTTCTCCTCTAGCAGCATAACTCCTGCTCTCTCATCCTGTCTTCAAAGGAGAGGTGCTCTGGCCCTCTGATAATCTTCATGGCCCTCTCTGATCTTGGTTCATAAGGTCTGTGTCTTTCATACTTTCGGGGCCCTGGAGCTGAACACAGTACCCCAGGTGGGATCTCACAAGAGCAGAGTGGAGGGGAAGAATCTTGTTCCTTGACCTGCTGGCCATGCTTCTTTTGATGCAGCCCAGGTGCAATCAGCTTTCTGATCTGCAAGCACAAATTGCCCATTCATATTCAGTTTTTCATCCACCAGTACCCCCCCAGCTGTTCTCTGCAGAGCTGCTCTCTATAATATAAATTGTCTCAGACAACAAGTCTAGCCAACACAAAGAATGGTTTCATTAAGGTATCTTTTAGGAGATGGTATTTTCAAAATGTATTTGATATTTGCCTTGCAATTTCAATTAGAAGTTTGTTCAAACTTATGCACTCTGTATTTTGATCAAACTTATGCACTCAGTGATTATGCACTCTGTATAATACTGAAACCAGAACCTACACTGACAACATTTAAAAAGCTTAAAACCATTACTAAAAATGAAATATAACAACTGGTTTGGTGAAGTCATTCTTCAAATTTATGCTGAAAATTTTTATCTAAACTTCTCAGAGTACATACAAATAATCTTTAAAAGAATTGCAAAAATCCTTTCATTGCTCCTTTCTGAAATTACCAATATAAATTAATTGTTGTATTATTTTCCTTAATTCAATGTCCATTCATTATCCAAGCTAAATTTCACTTGCTCTCTTCTTACTCTAGCCTAGCTGTTCTAGTTATCACATTTTTTTTCTGGAAAAATTGTTTCACATTTGCCTACAAAATAACTCCCTTAAAATTAAATGTCAACAGACAACAGTAATTGATAGAAAATACAGGTTCACTGTGTATCCTTCTCTTTTATAACACCTACACTATGAAATTGTATAACAACTAAACCTTAAAATGATGCTTTTATAGCCTAGACTGAGTCTACATCTGTAAAATCCAATTTTGCTGAAAAATACTGCTGCACAATGTAGCATTGGCCTCATACTTTCCTCAGGTACATTTGATAAAGACCCTTAGCATTCCTTCTCAGTAGTATGCTACTTTCACTGATCAGAAACAGTAACATACTGAAAAGTAAAGATTTATCTCAGCTGAAAATAAATTCCATTTATATAAAAATAACATATAGCTACTCTAATAATAAAATTTATTTTATGGTCTATGTATAATTTTTGCTTTAGGTTCAGAATATATACCCTCAGACTTAACAGTATTAGAAAGTATGACTTTAGCATTTGGGGAGTGTGGGAGTCATAGGAAGAAGAATGTAATTACGTGTTATTTCCCAGGTTAAGAAA
Source organism: Vidua chalybeata (assembly GCF_026979565.1). Classification (NCBI taxonomy): domain Eukaryota; kingdom Metazoa; phylum Chordata; class Aves; order Passeriformes; family Viduidae; genus Vidua; species Vidua chalybeata. Next base: position 72,189,178 of record NC_071532.1, on the reverse strand, counting down.
TGAAAATTGAAATTTTCTAGAGAATTTAAAAATACAGAATGTATTTTATAAAGTGTTTTATTCTTTCTTTTTTTTTTTTCCTTAATCCTTTTTTTTTTCTTCAATTTATTTTTCTTGGTTGAAAGAAGGAAAAGAAGTGGCTGTGTGATGAGAGGTGATACAGGAAAATCAATTCTGTGGGACAGACATAAAAAAGCTTTTCATCTCATCAAATCCATAGGACAAAGAATAGGAAAAATGTACCCTTTTAAAGACTTCAATATGTCAGATTTTCTATGTTGTTGATATTTCTGGCAAGTATCTTAAAACAATCTATATGGGAAATATCTGTCCCTTTTTTAAAGGTCTTTTCTAACTCCAGTTAGACAGTTAATAGTTCACAGGAAACAACATTGAGTGACATTACTAACGTCTCTTCAGAAATAATTGAACATTTAACTCTGGAAAATATAATGGTCAGAGGTATATGCTTTCAATGGGAAAATGTTTGGATAAGGAGTTCCAGGTTATATCCAGAGGGAACTCAGTTTGTTTCCAGGAATATGAACACATATGTGGTGAATTGACCTGGACTATCTTTCAGGTGCCTACCCAGCTGCTCTATCACTCCCCCTCCTCATTAGGGGTACAAGATAGAGTGAAAAGCTCATAGGTTGAGACAAAGACAGGGAGATCACCTACTAATTACTTGCCAATTACTATCAAGAGTAAAACAGACTGAATTTGGGGAAATTGGAGCTTTTGCAAAATCATGAAATTACTAGATGATACAAATACAGAATCATTACTCACACTACGTTATTATACTGGAACTAGCTAAAGGAAGTACAAGATTGGCTTGAAATATTTTTAAAAGGTATGTATTTTAGGCAGCAAGTGGGGAAATGCTGGAATTTGTTGCCACAGGTAATTACAGAGACAAACAATACCTACAGATGAAAAAATGGATTACACCAACTCAAGAATTATAATTATATAAATAAGGTTTAGAAAACTATGTGCCTTCTAAGGCCCTTAATCCAATGGCCAGTGGAATGAGGGTAGCGTTCACTTTGAGGGCCTCAGGAGATGGTTGGGTTTATGTAGATTTCATTAATAGCATCACCTATTCTCACTCCTCTGGGCAGAGCAGACCACCTATCTGATGCTGTTAGGGCACTTTTAATGCTTGTATGTCTGTCATTGAACATTCATACACTTTTGTTCCTAATTCAGAAAGAAAAACAAGCAAAATATTATCATCTATGTAAATTCCCTTTTCCTCAACCCAGCCACACATATATCTATCTTCTTAGAAATATTTGAGAAGAAATTGGCTGGTAAATTTCAGGAATATTTGAAACAGAGAACTAGCTACATCACAGGTTGTTTTGTTTTTTTGGGTTTTATTTTGGTGGTGTTTTGTTGATTTTTTTGGTTTTATTTTTTGGTGGTGGTGGTGTTCAGTAATTCAAGCCATTGCACATCTTTGGTTTAGTCTGCTCTATTTATTTCTGGTTCATCTTTTACGACATAATTTCTGTTCCAACAATGGCATAGAGACAAGGGGATACTTTATAATAAACATCTGAACTGAATTGATATGTGGCTGAAATTCCTGGGGTTTGTATATGTCTATAACCATAGCTTCTAAACACAGGAAACTGTCTCTTCACAATGACAGTTAATTCTGATGAATGGTTAGAAAATGGCTTGGATGATGCATGTGATAATGTTACTTCATAGTAATTTGAAATAGCACAATAGTCCTATTAACAAGTGATTCACATGAGCTGGAGGCTTTTTGTTGTATTTACAACACAATAAACCCCTACTTCTCTTCAAATAGTGATGTTCATTGCAAATCATTGTGCTAGTGTTTATATTTTAAGTTTCTCCTTTATTAATTGTCTCTTTCCATACTTGCCCTTTTATATCTTGTCTAACACAATGGAATTATTGTTGCTGACAGTGACTTAACCACAGCTGCAGTCAACCTGCTGCTGTGATGATTGGACTGCAAATGTGGACAAGGACTACGGTCAGTGATATTTTTTTGAGGAAGTCTTGGGTAATGGCATAATCACTGACCTTTTTCCTGTTCTGTAGTTGCAGTTAATGGTTAACTGCATCTGTACCTGAAACTCACTCTTCTGCAGAATAGAATAAAATATGTAAAGTTGATGAGAAAGAACGTTTGTAGCCTGTACACAACTTCAGTAACAAGTATCTTTTTTTTACTTATTTTTTCCTCCAAGTGATTGCTGGGAGGTATAATATGTCCTAAAAATGAGAGGCCTGTAATTAGCTGATGTTCAATTTAGAAGATGTTGATTCATGACAGAATAGGGATGTTTACTCCACCCTTAATTCCATTAGAAATCAAAGGGATCTTGAAGAATATATAAAGGACAAAAAGACAATTTTATTTAAAAAAATTATTTCAGAGCTGTAATACTAGAAGGAAAATAAAAAATTGTGATCCTTGAATAATATTTTGAACTGATGTGACTTGCTTAAAGGCTCTTTGTCTGCAACAAGCAGTTTGTCTAACAATTGGTGTGCAATTAATTGCCAAAACAATGTCTCAGCCATACCCTCTCTGTGTTCAGTTTCTCATTGTGCCATTGGATTGTTCTTGACCTCAGATAACTCATATTGAGTCATATGCTCACCTGACCGTTGAATTACATGACCTCTGACTGGTCAGTAAAAAATCAGTTACATCTTCCAGTTGTTATTGCAGTGCATTTTGTCTGTTAAACCAATTTAATGCCCTATATTACTCCATAACTATGTCTCAACTACACAAAAACTGATGTTTTAATTTTAGAAGCCTGGATCTTTTAATTCCTCAGGAGAAGTCTTATCTGAATATACAATATTAGGTCTCTTTTGCAGAAACATCTTTCCACAGTTTCAAAGTTATTGAGTGAGCCTTTATCTGAGACACAGGATGCTGGAAAGGAAAAAAAAAAAAAAAAAAAAAGAAAGATTGAAACTGTATGGTCACAAAGCTAAAATAAGAGTTTGATCCAGACATTTCAGTTTGATTTTCTTCCATTATGGAAAGCAGTGTATATGAGTGTGTTTGTGTTTAGTGCAATAAAGGAAAAAAAAACAGAAAGTAGGAAAAGGAACATTTATCTTCAGGGCAGATGATTTAGCCAAAAAAACTACCACTCCTTCTCTCTGAGTACAAAATATTACAAATATGTTCTCTTCACCCACAACTTAAGCTCATAACTTGAATTCATACTCCTTGAGACCAGCAGAATGCAGAGCTTTGGGCGCAGTAGTGATTTGACCCATTACAGTCACCGCCATCATGGTGGAGAGTGACAATATTCAAGGATCAAGGAACACATTTTAATATTTGCTGTGATCCTCTGTGAAGTTGTACCGTGCTGCAATTGTGGTCTATCACCAGGACCAGAACAATTATGAAAACTGCCATATTCATGGCAACTGAAGTACAATAAGGCAGAGAATGTTGTGGCCCTACCTCCAGATCAGAATTTAGTCCATGGACTCTTGGCAACATATTTTGTCATCTTCAAACCTCTGTCACATACTTTGGTGCCCTCTCCTTTTCAGCACCTTGTTCTAGAACTGTCATCCCTTGGATTTCTCCTCTCCCATCTCCCTAAATACCAAATTTTTCTTATATACATATCTCTTTTATCTTCGCATGATCCAACTCAGAACTACAAGCATCATTTATTTTGTATTTACATCTTGCAACTTGCTATTGGCTTTACTGTTGCCCTACTTACCATCGCGTTCAGCTACACAAGCTCTTATTCTTGTAAAAAACAAAGATACAGGCTGAAATCATTAGAAAAAAATCCTTTACATGAAATTTTTAAAAAAGCAATGATGATGGAAAGCCAACACTAATAGTCAGAGTGTTTCTTAAAACAAATATTCATGGGCTTTACATTAGCATATACAATTGTGGTATTAAAGTCTTGTTATCAAATAATTTGCATTAAAATCTTGAGCCTGCTGTGCCTAGATAAAAATACAGGTTGATTAACACTTAATGCTTCTGTTAGTCTTTCTTGCTCATTAACATCCATGTATTTTCCTTTTTTCTTTTTCTTTTTCTGAAGAAACATAAAAGATTAGTATTTTATCAGTGAGTGAAGGTAAGACTAATTCAGAGATTTGGCCACTGCTATAGCTGCATTCAATGAATCATGGTAATTCAGCAATAGCTACAATTCTTCCATGACAACTGCTCAAGTACAAACCTGTCATTAAGAAATCTGCATGTACATAGAGTAAATATACATAAGAATTTACTAAAGTGCTGTGGGTTTTCTTTAAAATAAGATGATAAAAAATACAAGATATGGAAGAATATTTCTTGTTGTTATTTCTTGTGCAAAATGAAAGGCTGAGAAAACTGATGTGTTCCACCAAGAAAATATTGAAAATCATACACCTCCCTTTCTCAGTAGTTTTAGGCAAACATTATTTCATTTATTACAAATAGAATCTCAAACCTTCACATTTTTTACCCCCAAAAAAGGAGAAAAACAGCAAATCCGAATTTCTATTTATTTTTCCCATACCAAATACTTTGACGGGGTTCCTTATGTTTAGGGGTCCACACCCTGGAGACTTGCAATATTTTTAAATACCTTAGAGGTCCTTAAGCAAATGACTGTACATATGACAAGTAAAGTTTCTGTAGAATATAACATCTGACTTTTAGAAACCTGAGAAACATATGCTGTTTCTAATTGCAGAAACTTGTCTGTAACATTCACAGTAACCTTGTGAATCAGGACCATCACCTCTTCAGGCATGAATGTAAGCCTTTGGGCTATGGGCTCTGGTCTTGCATCAGACTAGATGGTTATCTTTGTCTGGGTAGCTCTTCATCCCTTTTCCACCTGGGATTACTATTCCTGTAACTGTAAAAATGTGGAAGATCATGTGTTCAGGCTTTAGCTGGAGCAGTTCTGAGCTGGGAGTATTATACTCAGTTGTCATTACTTACAGTTTAATACACTTGACTGTGAAAGTGCAGCTCAGGACCATCCTTACAACACATACTGGTTTTAACTGCCACAGCTGAGGTAGCTGCCAGCTCCCACTGTGGCTGGAAAACATCCTTGTCTATGAGAACAGACTTGACAAGGCTGTCAAAACACCAAAGAGAACTATGAAACTGCAGGAATACAGCTGCTGGGATTTGGCAGCAGAAATGAAATTCTGGCTGAATAAGAAGATAAATGACACACTTAAAAAATGTGGGAATTAATGAAATCTACTAGGGATATGTATTCACTTATCCCATAAGGATTTTCATGCAAAGCTACCTAAAGATGTTTTACTTTTACATGCATTTGAGAACTGTTATAATATCTTTTCTTGAGATTCTGTAAATCTGAGTCAATCATTTGGATGCTGTAGCATGTCAGGTGCCAAGCCATGGAAAACTACATATGAAACTATAAATCAGACCATCCAGCCAGGTGCACAGTGACACAAGATACCTTCATATGGGTATCTCATGTGCCAGCTCAGTAGAAATGACAATAGTTTTGTTTGTGCTAGATCTGGCCCTGGAAAGTACAAGGTAGAGAGAATTAGTTATTATTCTGGGAATAAAGTTCATTTCAGGCACAGTGTTAGCAATTTGTCTTGTGTCATCTGTATTTGAAGTGTCAGTGTAGAAATACTCTCAGAGATTTTAAATGCAAAGGTGTAATATTCCTATGTTTCCATGACAGAGAAAAAGCCCAATCAAACCTTCAGTTGGCCTTAGATCTAGGCACTGTAAAAGTGACAGCAATTTAGGGCTCAACAGTAAAAGAGGCAGATGGATGAGACTGAATTTACTTTTCCTAAGAAATAGGAGAAATAGTTCCATCTCTAAAAATGAACCCAGTTCAATCAGATAAGGTAGATGCCTTAGTGTCTCTACAGTGCCTTTTGAAATCTCTGTTGTGGTGCTCATGAAACTGATATGCCACAATCATTTGTTGATGTAGCTTAAAAATCAGAGATGAAAGGTTTCCACGTGTTTTCTTGGTTTTCTTGAAAAACAGCTATGAGAGGTGTTAGTAAACACTGCAGACAGTCCTCTACTGCTCCCTGGAAACTGAGGAAGTGCCAGCAATTGCAGTAACCTCTGTGGAGAGTGCATTTTCCAGAAGACTATTGTACCAGAGCTGGAGAATTATGTGGTGGTACAGGGCATTTGCAGCACTTGACTCCAAACTTCGCTTGGGATCAGCTCTTATATCAAAACTTAAACCCACTCCAGTTCTCTAGAAAAGTACAAAATGCACAGTGCTGTTACTCCCCTTAAGGAACTTATTTAAATTTTGACTTGACAGGGTTTGTTAAGCTTCATAACATTCTTGAGATCTTTCTTCTAGCACAAGCATTTAACTTAAACTTTTGTTGAATTTCAATATGGGTCTTTAAGGAGAGCTTCAAGTTTGTTGTTAGGGGATGCTTGGTCACATGTTCGTAGCTCGCTAAATTTATTTATTTTAATTTTTTTCCTTGTGTTTCTGTACAAAAAAAAAGGTTTTATTTCTACAGAATAAACTTATTTTCTGGTTAGCAGAGTGAGAGAATATGGGGTTGGGTCCTTAGCTGATATAAACTACTGGGTTGTATGTTCTTTGTTGCCATAAGTAAAAATGTGTAAAAATGTGTTGCCATGTGTAAAAATGTGTTACTTTATTCACAGTTTTAAGAAAGTGAGATTTTGACCAATGGAATTTAAGGAAATCTGACTCAGAAAAATGAGCTCATTTTGTCCGTTTATTCAAGAGAGAAAGCAAAATCTCTCAAAACCACTTTTCATCACTTTGCTTTCTTTAACATGTCCAGTTTTTCTGCCTCCAAAAACTCATATATATTTTATACAATTGTGTCTTGGTTCTGAAGTTTTTGAGATCTGTTTTGAAAGGAAAGTTGGCCTATATTTAAAGGTAAGAAATGTATATTATCCTATGTTTCAAGAGGGGTTTGCTACAGCAAAAACAGCTGCTCTTCAGTTCTCTTTGTGCCTCTTTAAATTTACCAGCTCTTCTTGTAGCCACATCATCCTATAACTCAGTGATGGGTGTTTCAGAGTGGAGAGTCAGTAGCATTAAACAAAAGGTGACTGGGGAGAAGAGTGGTGAAGATGGAGGGGTTTAGTGAAAAAGAAAGGCATGAGGAATAGGACAGAAGGAGAGCTTGCCTCGTAACATCTCTTACAACAATTCAAACACGACTGAGAATTTTTTTGTGAGATTCATGCCTTGTTCCTTCCTACAAAAGCACCACCATGTCTGGGTTCTCTGTTTCTCCTAATCACTTTCATTTTGCTATCATATATAGGTTGAGCAGCAGATACATGTGATGTCTTCAAGTTAGGGCTTTTCGGGTGGCTAGATCATCAAATTCCCAGAGGATAATTTTAAAGGAAGTTCATTGAGTTACCAGCAGCATTTTCTTGCCTCGTTCAGTCAAATGAATGTAGTTCTATGGTGGTTGTTCTTGACAGTGTCAAGGGACTCTCTTTTCAAATACCATAAATTAATGTGAATTTTTGTAGTCATTGACAGTTGACAAAGGCTAGCATATTTTGTGCATTTTAAATTATACTAGCTTGATTTAAGTTAGTATTTTTCAGGAACTGCTGTCACAAAATACAGATTTCCTATTTGTGTAATATCTTAGTGAAAGAAAAATCATTTTAGAATGATTTATGAGAACATGTTTTTTCAAAGTGATTACTTGAGCAGTAGATCTGTGTTTTCACTTAAGTCTGCACTAGAAATGTAAAGGAGAGCATGGATAGACAGGAATTTTTATCTTATTTTCTTCATAACAAGAAAATACTTAGTATTTTAAAAATGTAGGTAGTTTTGGAAAAGTCAGTTTAGAAACCTGATGGAAAAAATTATCATTTGTCTTTAAGGAGAACTACTTCTGGTGGGAGAATTGGTTGTTGTTTTTTTTTCCTTCAAATCAGTCCAAGCTTATGACAATTTGATTACAGTCAGGCAGCGATGGGAAAATATACCACATATAACTGATACATAAGCCAGAAGATGAAAATGTATTTACATTTTTTTTAAAACCACTTTCTGTGGTTTGGCATACTTAGGTTATACTTGTGAGGGTTTGATGTTTTAGTATAGTGGTGAAAATGTAGTGTATCTTTCTTCAAAGGATCAGTGGAGGTGCCCAAATTAGGTGCAAAAGGACCCATAATGCTCGAGAAGTCATTGGGTCCTTTTATGGGTGAGTTTAAGTCCACACATCATTCTAATAACCATTTCTGAAGGTGTTGTAGGAGTATGATCTTTCTAAATGCTTTTTAACCTAAGCTGCTTGATTAGGTGTCCTAAAACTGGCCCATGGAATATCATCATGGCAGTGTACAGGCAAGGCAGGCAATCCAAGGTAAGCAAATACCCAAATACTGCTGGGGAGGGAGGGAAGCCCTATAACTCTAAATGAGACTGCCCAACTCAACTGAAGAAAGATATATGTTATTTTTAGCTTTAGAAAGAGGTTCATATTTATTTGTTTTTGTTCTATCCCTCAACTAGCAATGAGGAATGCAGAACACTGCATGCAGCTTTTGCATAAGCTAATCAAGAAATCCATCCTTGAGTCTCTCATTTAAATTGCATGAAAACTGGAGTGAGAAAGCATTGGGGAAGAGGAGGAAGAAATGTTCTGCTGCAAATGAACCCAATTTATAAACAAGATAAATTAAATACTACAGTTGTATGCCCAAAAAACAAAATAGTGAAATGGTTAGGGTATTTGTATAAACCTATTTTTTTCACTACGTGTATTCTGACAGCTAAGTGGGAAAAAAAATGATACTGTGATTGTGTGAATTGAAAAAGAGGAACTCTTCCTTCTCCTCATGATACAGAATTATGTGGAAAGTGGTCATACTACCTGCTTTTTCAGTATCTTCTGTTGTAAAAGGTGTGAGGACTGGAGGGGGTGAGAACTGAGAAATTTCTGACTGAATTTGTCCTGTCAAAGGTTGCTTTGTGTTTTATAACTTTACATTTTAAAAATTCCTAACCATACCAAGTATGTTGGTACTAAATAAATCAAAAATAGGTCTAAACGTATTGTCACAAACATCTGTTTCCTGTGGAGAATTCCTCCCCATTTGAGTTATATACAAATGCAGCTGTTGTAGGTGCTGCCCATAGTACCAAAGGCCAGAGGGAAGAGCTGCAATAACTGGTGGCAATTTTGCACAGAAAATAGTGTCCAGCACTGAGGTGTGTGTTGTCAGGATTCTAAGGGTACTGCTAATTATTGCTGTCCCTGCCAACCTTCCATGGGTCCCATCTACCAGGCTCAGACCTGGGCCATCCTCCACCAGGGCCCCTTTAAGCCCTCAGGGCCATCAGTCCCTGCCCCAGTGATGCCACAGCAGGGCCAGTCTCCATCTCCCAAAAGCCATGCCCATGTCCTCAGGGTTGAGCCTGATGTGCAGGGATGAGGCTACCAACACTGCCTCTTTAAAGCATAAGTTGTTGTTGGACTAGCTGTTATTGTGATAAACACTGGCAGTGTGCACAGTCACTTGAACATTTCATCAAAACAATTTCTTTGATTATTTTAGTTATATTTATATGCTTGACAGCAGAATAGCTCAAAATATAGATTGATGTCTTCTCTCTTGCAGGAGGACACTATTTAAAACTAGGCACATTCAATTCTATTATATCCTAGTTTGCCCTACCCAAACCAAAAAATTTAAGATTATTTAAATCATTGGATGAAAATCTCTTTCTTTGTAGAAATGTCACACACTGTCACAATTTTAGCACTGTGATTAAATTCTGATCCTTGAGCCTGATTCATGAGACCAAGCTACAACCTTGTAGTATTGAAGTATATGTTGAAGTATTGCCAATAGTGGTAACTAAAAACTTGCACATTTTAGTCTTATACTGGTATAATAAATAATATTCCCTTTTTTTTTGCACAGCTTTGAATAAATGCATATACCTTTATGGAAATAATATTTCTGTTGGAATTGAAACCTGTCTTTTATTGTCATTAATGAATTATACTGAGATATGTTTTTCCTTAATTGACAAATTTCTGCTAATCAGGTTCAATTTCACATCATGCTCTGTGTGTCTCTAGGAGAATTATAGGTAGGCATTATATTGAATCTATACATAAAGTTGTAAGAATAGTCACTGAGTGGATGCTCATGTATAGGGATAAGATTGTAAAACAGGTAGATTAATAGATATGTGTTGCAGAACAGCAAGCAAACTCCCTTAAAAAAATCTTCAGTCACTTATATATCGGATGGCATAAAAGGAGATAGTGCTTTCTAATAGCTAGAACAGACTTTGAAGGTCGAAGCTCTGCATGGGGAAATTTATTTTGTGCTGCAGTTGCTGTATAAAGTAGTTGTGATGGGAATGAGTCACTTCAGTCCTAGTAGGGCTCAATGTGAGGAGTTAAAGGGCAGCAGTTATGCTCGATGTGATTCAGCAGAGAGAGTCAGAGGACTTCTGGCAAAAAAAGAAGGGCCTTTGCTGCTCTTCATTTCATCTTCTGCTTTTAAAAAGTTATTGTAAATTTAGTTACTGGAAAAACATCTCCCATTGCCCTAACCTTTTTCTTCTACTTCCTGCTCCCTTGCCCTGATTATTGACTGAACAGCAATGGCTCTGCACAACTGCCTTCACTGGGAGTCGTTCATGCTTTGCCAGAACTTGTTAGTATGCGTATGAAAGTTAACCTGAAGTGTAGAATAGCCAGGAAGCACATAGCTGGCTTCAGGAGGAGCTGAAGGTAAATTCAATTATTAATTTTTTATTTGGAAAATATTTAGTTTACCCACTTCAGTTCAATGGGGAATAAAGAATGCAACAAGGGAAACTTTGAAGCAAATGGATTTAAGACTATAAAATTAATATTTAAACATGACGCTATGAGGACAAACAATAGAAATACCCTATAGGTATGCTTACCTCTTGTTTTCTTTTAAGCATATAATGACATGTTTTCTAACTAAATAAACAAAGACTGTAAGAGAAGCTATGTCTTTCCACTGAAAATCAGTATATTTTAAAATTTAGGATTAGTTAAGCAAATTAATAAGCCTCTGTCACTATTGAAATTTCAGAAAGAAAGAATGCATGAAGAAGCCTTTTGCAACTGCATATAACTCTCAGATCCAGAGACATCTATTTTTGTCAGGTAAGACAGGCATTTCCCCAAAAGGGTCATAATTTATATTTCTTTTAGATAATTGAAGCTGAGCAAAATGAAGCAGGGGGGAATGAGGGGTGTCAAGACTATGTGTACAACACAGCACCAGTGGCCATTGCTCCATTTGAGCTAGTCCAACTGTCAGACTATAAAATGTTCAAAGCCATTAGTATTATGTCCATGCTATGACTAAATTAAGAAGGACTAAAACCAATGTGTTTGGTTTTTCTGTTTGGATTTTTGGCGGGTTCTTTTGTGTGTGTGTTTTGGTTTTGGTTTTCTTTTTTAAGAAGTATGTTCCCAGACTGTGGTGTAAATGCCATTAACTGTGTGAGCTGATGCTACATGAATTAATCCTCATGCCAGCTACATGAACTTCTGTGAAACGTGAGGTGAGGTTTTTCACACAGTTACCAATCTGAGGAACTCTGAGTGCAGCTCTAGAGGGTACCTTTGTACAGGCATTTGCAGAAGATCTGTTGGTATCTACATGGTTAGCAGGAGTCTTGCTAAGGTTGCAAGGGAGTGGTGTTTTTCTCTGGCAGTTTGGTGATGAAAAGCTGAAGGTGGAAAATTGGGGTACTATGGGAAGCAGGAGGGAAGGAAAGCCTGATCCTTGAGCCTGAGCCATGAGACCAAGCTACAAGTTGTTGAAGTATTGCCAATGGTGGCAACTACTTATTTTACTGAAGGGAGAATGTGTGTTTTGTCAAAGAGTATTTGTGATTTCCCTGAGCATCATAAATACCGTATTTTTAGTTTTGCATTTTAACAAAACAGTTGTCATTTATGTTGGAAAAATTATATTTTTAAAGTGTTTTGCTTTGCTTGACTTTTTTCACCTTCAGGAAAGTGATACTCAAAGTTATTTAGAAAAGGTATGAAGAAAGTAGATTGCCAAATACTGCTTTGAGTAATTCACTATTTACCTTGCAAATGTAAAATTTAGCTTTCAGGATGCTGATTTTTTTATGATTCATTTATGATCTATGACAGTCATCTCAAAAATGATATTTGTGAAATTGTTACATTGGCGTCTTTCTTGTAATAAACATTTGTAGAGCAATTGAAATTTGGTAGATGAACAGTGCTTCAAAATATTGAAACTATTTACTCTAGGATATTACAAAAGAGTCTTTTTAGTCTTAACAGAATGAAATAAAAGCAAAGTTCTTATCAAACACATGTATTAGTTTTCTTAATTCCATTCTCTCTTCTGAAGGGATTAGACAAAATAGAGTGTTCAGGAGTAGCTCCTTTTCTCCCCATCCATTTATAAATTTTGGGTTTTCAGCAATACTGAAATGTGAACTGTAGAACTATAAAGATCTATTTCCAGAATCCAGCCAGAAGTGAAGCTGGTTCTACAAACACCAAGATTCATGCAATACAATTTTAATCTTATTTTCTGGGTACTTAATCAGTTATTTATGTGTACTTCTGCATGTGAAACATCAGATATATTTTTGGACAGAAACATTTATATCAAACATATTATTCAACTGAAAATTATTTTTGACAAAAATATTAATAGATTAACATTTTCCATAAAGCTTGCTATTTCTGTAGATGTTATTAAGAAATAATAAAACTCTTTGTCTTTAAATAAAAAATTTAAAAAAAAGAAATTCAAAAAACCCTCTTTGCCTTGAAACAAAGATAGAAAGTGAGCATTTCCTATAACAAAATGGCACTTACAAGAAATGGTTTCCATGTTGCTACCTGAACTGTATTTTCTATGATGCAAACAGCCTTGATCTCCTGTAATACACTACCTCTCTTAGTGGAAGATATCTTAATTAATAACAAGGTGAATTATTTGAAATTTCGATGGTGAGAGGAAAATAAACTGAGGACTGCTGAAATTATGAAGCAATTTTTCCAAATTGGGATATTTCTGACTGCAATTTCAATTCAATCAGAAAAAGAAAAAGGAAATAAATTTTGCTTAGGATCCATGTAGTTCAAGAATGCTGTTATAAATGCGTTCTGCAATCACATCAATACATTCCAGTCTGTCACACAAATATATAAGAAAAAATAAACAGACTATGGAGCAGAAGAACCTTGTCTACTTTGTGTGTATTTCTCTATGGAAAAGCTTGTGATGTATAACATATGCGGTGGCTTATTAGGGAAAGTCCCTTCCTCACATCTGGCAGGTGGAAAGCTGAAGAGCTATGCATTTGTTTGCAATAGCAGACAATAACAAGGACAGTTAAACTCAAAATCAAATCCTAATGGACCTGACAGAAAAGAACAGGAGGATTAATTATTTTACTCTGCCTAATGCACCTTTGAGACTTGCTGTAAAACTTAATTAATTGTTCATGATACACTTTGACATCATCATATGAAATAAGTTTGAGATGTATTGGTGCTAGTTTTTTCTCATAAAAGATACATTATAGTCTACTACTATATAATCATTCTTAGTGAAATAAAATAATAGTAAATTTAATTTTTATTATGGTTCTGTTATATTGTAATTACTTTTTCTAGTTATATATGTTCAGTACATAAGCAAGGAGTTATTTTGTAATTAATTGCCTTTGCTATTTCCACAGATTAAAAAATACCAGTATAGGAGTCATATGCGGAAGGAGAATATGTGCTAAAAGTTTAGTGAAACACTTATCATTCAATACACAAGAATGATCAGCACAGAGTGAAAACTGTTTTCTCAAGCATTTATATCAAGTTATAAACATCCTTTGACTTTAAAACTCAGGAAGTTAAAGTAGCAAAGAATGTCTTATAGGAATATTCTTTTAAATGGATACACTCTAAAACACTTTAGCACAAGCTTAACTATTAAGTCAGCAGAAATATTGATATTTAGGAATGTAAGCATGATTATGTGCAAATTTCTGTGGAAATAATAAAGCAATGCAGCAGCACTCACTGGGAATGAGATTGCCAGGGAAATGGAGTTGTGATGTAACACTCTAGTATTTCTCTGGGTGCTAACATTTATGGACTTGGTGGTAAACAGCTTAGAGATGCTTTTATATCATAGGGTTTTTTTTCAGGTAGGATTCTTTGGGTTTGTGCATCTCTGAAATAGGTTGTTTTTTTGGTAGTTTTTTTTTTTTTTTTTCCCATCATGGAGATGTTCATATATATAGAAATGAAATGTTCTTAGCTCTTCCACTTCCAAACTTCTCTGTAAAAATTGTTTCCTACCACTTTGTCTTCATACTGTTGTTCACATTTTGCATCAGTCTCCTGTCCCTTTTGCTAACCTCATATCTGATCTAAGTGAGAATCTAGGATATCTCCATAGTGAAAATGATACCCTCAGAGCTCAATTCATCCCATCTGCCTAAAATATTTGGTGTAAAATGGGATGATGCTGATGGCTAGTTTGGTCACACAAAATCAGTGCAGATCCATCCCTTTATGAAATATTTGCCCTTCGTGAAATATTTTCACAATTGAACAGTATATATACTGTACAATATTAAGAGTAGCTACTGCATGATTTTATAAGTGAAAGTAAAAAATCTTTAATTTAAAAAAAATCTTTCATTTTAAATAATCAAAATAAATAAGGGCTAAATATAAAATTCAATATTAACACACAATTTTAATTTCTGAGAAGACTTAAACTATTACTGTGAAGAATAACTGATTTCACAATGCAACGTGAGAATGTAACAATCAAGTACCTAATATAGATTTTATTGTAATTATTATAGTTATAATTAACATTTATAAGGTAAATGTAGATAATTCTTTAAAGCCTTATTATTTTATGACAACCTGTAAAGTAAAATTATCTGTAACATAATTAAGCTTGCCACCATCACAGCCTGCATCTGTTTATAATGAATATTGCAAGAGAATATGTTACAATTTATTAATACTTTCATATATAATTGGATTGATCATGTGAGGTCACCTAGATCTTTGTACCTAAATCATATAATGAATTTGGCCCTTGTTTTCTATCCATTACTGAATGTGCAGGAGTTCTACTTGTTTAGATTTAGTACTTCATAGTTTTCCACAGTCCTCCATCTATCACACAGTTTCTCTTTACCTTCTTTTGGTTAAGTTCTCAATCAAAACTACTGAAATCAGTTTGATTCATAGAATAATAGAATGGTTTGCACTGGAACGAACATTTATAGGTCATCTAGTCCAACATCCCTAACAATGAGCAGGGACATCTTCAATTAGATCAGATTGCTCATAGCTCTTTTGCACTGATAATGTTTCTGTTTCCCAAAAGAATGAGGGACAGTGTCCAAAAAGCTCTTAAAGTTTATGGCATCTAGAGATGAGGCAGGACAAAGAATACACTCGAATTCTAATGGTAAGGAATAAAAAATAATATATGAAGGTAGCTTTGCTTTGATCATAGACACAACTGGGAAACAAAATCAGGATATCATTGTGTTTGAGTTGAAGTTTAAAAACTGGACATCTCAAATGACCATATAACTAAAGTTTAATCATACTACCTTTGTAATAAATACACTAGAACTCATTCTTACTGATACACACTTTTTATTTTTGGTAAAGAATTTTCCATTTGCTTTACAGATTTCTCTCTGTGGCAACTGTCAAATTTAGCTGTACTTAAGACAGCTTGCCTCTCTGTAAACCTCTGTGGTGATTTTTGCAACTTTTGTGGTGATTTTGAGTGGCTGCGCGTTACTAATTTTGCAATTCAACAGGATTTTCACATCATTAGATATTACTGAGTCTTTGTTTGTTTGATTGTTTTATGAGTCAATGGAAATTATGTGCAATTATGAAATGTAAAAATTTGTAAGTTTAAATTGTGTGGGTTTGTATCTAAATGTTATGTTTTCTCCTTTAAAAAAAAATGTTTTCATGAGAATGGTAGAATTGACAAGAGATCTAATGCACTCAAGCTATTCAGGGATTTCAAAGATTATTGTCTTCTTCCCTACACTGGAACAACTTTAACAATGGAGTTATCCAATAAAGCACTGCAGAAAGGTGTGATCTTTCTTTTGACTTGATACCTATGGCCCAAGTACCATGTCCACTTCATTGTCAGGATGATTCCCAAATTTTAGGAGGAAAAGTCTGCTGTCAAGTTTATGCACAGGCACACATGCTTTCACTGGTTGTATAAAACCAAGCAACAACAGGTGATAAGGAAGCTCTGGATTTGTTTAAACTCCTATGCTAGGTTTTAGAAAGTGCTAATGGTGGTTGCCTTCAGATATGAGATAAAACCTCATGTTATTTACTTGAGATAGTGTGGTGCCACACATCACCTTCATGGGAATAGAGAAGGAGTCTTATTTGGTAAGATTATAACTTTCAGACTCTAGTAAACTTTTTTTCAGACCTTCATGCCAACCATCTGTTAAAGCATCTCTGCAGACCTAGCCATCTGCTAAGTATTAAATCTTTTCTAGTGCTGTGCTTGTGCATATTTTTTCAGGAATATTTAAGTTTTCTGTTTCAGCTGATGTTGTACCAACAAATATGAATAAGTGCATTATCCTTATAATTAAAATTCTTGCAGAATGCATACTCCAGATGGGTAACTTTTAGTACATTAGTCACCATTCATGGGCAAATGTCCCATCAGAACATTAGTGGATTATCCATGATCTAAATCAAAACATAACTATATTTCTATTATCTTGTGATTATATAACTCAGGATTAATAAGGAGGTAATTCTGCTCACATTCTGAAAACATTCTGCTCACAGTGTTAGAGGTAATTTAATGTTTACTTCTTTTACAGTTGTTATGTATAGAAAACTTATAAACTGAAAGATAAAATTGACTTATACATCAATTGGAAAAAAAAAGTCTTGTGCATTACAAAAAAGACTGCTATATAATCTCATTTATGACATTGGCAAATATACTTTCTTATTGTGGCTTTTGCAGTTGGTGGTACTATAATGAAACTAGTTTATCGACATGCTAGCTGGATGACTGCAGAATTATTTGTTGTCATAGATTTTTACGATAACTTCAAATATAATTATCATTTGTAGTTAGCAAGAAAAATAAGCATAATGATTCTGTGTTGTATAAAATTACCAAAAAAATGTATCAGTTTAGTCAGCTTAGTGTTTTATTTCTTTGAAGCATAACAACAGTACACTGTAAAATACATTATTTTCTAAAACTATGAATAGTCAGTGAAGCACAATAAATGTAGGAAACTGCTAATTTCAATCAACTGAGCTTTTGCCATAATGAAAACTACTATAGAAAGTGGAAACCTCTGACAGTTCAAAAGTACAATTCTGATGGTTGAGGTAAACTGAAACATAATAATTAAGAGAATTAAATAGTGAAATTGTAGGCAAATTATTTAATTTATTTGCTGTGTTGTATGAGACTCACATACATTTCCTTTAGGCAGAGTTCATGTCACATTAAGTTCTTAGTCTTCAGACTGGGTAATCAGCAGGTGAGTGTGCTATTATTGTATCCATGGACAGGTATTTTAGAATTTAATATATTTTTAAACAATTTTTACAGGTATTTTAGTCTGCCTACAGTGGGCATTCTACTCTCCTTTACATCTGTAGCAGCTTTTCTTAGAATGAATGATAAATTATAGTATTTATTTCTCTAAATAGTTTTTAATGTTAGAAAGAGAAGCAACAGACAAATGGAAGTCTACCTACACATCTTTCCTCATATTGCTTATATAATTGAGACTATGACAACACTTACTATTTCTACTTTAGATCACATGTGAATATTGTGAATATTCGGGCTCTTAAAGGGAAGCAAAAGTTTATATTGTTAATGAGATGCAATCATATAAAATGTCACAATCTATTTCTATAGCATTAAAAGTACTAAGTACTTTTGTTATTTTTAGTGAAAATTGTTTAACCCCTATAAGCAATGTCCAGCATAAGAAAACTGGGACCTAGGAAGAGTAATTTTGAAGAAAAAGTGGTGCGACAAATGCAGAAAGGCTTATCAGTTTTAGAAATGGAAATAAATAAAGCTGGACAGACTAAAATACATTAAGGACAGGGCATACTTATACAATAAAACATTAAAACAATAAAACGCTTTCTCAAGTCTCTTTTATTAGTTACTCATATTTTTCTAGCTAAAGTCCTAGGCTCTTTTCTCATTATGGAAATTAATTTGTTTGCAAAAATATCAATAATGTTTCACTTATTGTTTCTGCTGTCTCCAATATTAGCCTTTAAACTGAGCAATTGCAGTCTTATAAATCATAGAATCATCTAAGTTGCAAGAGACCTTTAGGGTACAATCCAGCCATTCACCCAGGACTATCACTGTAACCCCTAAACCACTAAACCACATCACCCAGCACCTGATCCAGATGCCTCTTAAACACCTCCAGGGGTGGTGACTCCACCACCATCCTGGGCAACCTATTCCAATGCCTCACCACCCTAAGAGTGAAAAAACATTTTCTAATACATAATATGAATCTCCCTTTTATCAGTTGAAGGTCGTTTCCTCTGGTCTTCTCATTGCAGGCATGGTAGAAGAGGTCGGCCCTCATCTCACTCCAACCTCCTTTCTGGCAGAGGGCAATGAGGTGTCCCTGAGCCTCTTCTTGAGACTAAATAAACCCAGCTGCCTCATCCTTTCCTCATAAGACATGGTATCTAAACCTTTCATGAGACCTGTTACCCTTCTTGCAGAGAAATTGAATTATATATTTTTTTCAGAGGCTCATGCTATGAAAACACATGCTGGAATGATTACTAAGCAACTGTTGTGCAAGGTTATGTACGGGTGGTGCCTCTAACCTTCTATATCAAACCCAAGCTGAGTGTTTAATGAACTACAATTTTTGGAGTGTCTTACAAAAATCAGGCAAATGACTCACTCATTTAGGTCTCCACAGCTCAGTTGTTAGTAACTGCATCTTTTGTGGTGCCACGTGCTAGATGCCTGCAGTGAGGATATGTGTATCGAATTTGCTTGGTGAAAAGCAGAAGCCTGCCCTCTTGGTCACATCTTCTTCTCTACTCATTGCCAAAGCAAGTGGATGTAGCTCCCATGCCACGTGTATGTATGTGCTGTGAGTATACTCACAGCATGGCTGAGTCTGGCTGTTCCGGAAAGTGTTCAGAATAATTGTTCAGATACTATCAAAGATCAGAGTCAATTAATTTCTTACCAAGACTGTGATTGCAGAAATATAGCAATGGGTAAGAAGGATTTCCTTGGTTAAAAACCCTCACACACTTACTGAGTTACTATAAAAGAAAAAAAAAACCAAACTTGTAAATTATGATCGTGATTAATTAACTTATTGCCTGTTACTAAATGTCCAATAGAGAAGAGAATGAAGGGGCAAGAGACACTTTAATGAGACAAATTTGCCATGTTTTCATGCTGGTCAAGGACCTTTCATTTTAAGTGCTATCCCAAGTTTAAACCAGTGGAAGAAAACAAAAAGTAAGCCTGTGGTGTGCTAGATGTCAAAGCAGCTGAAAAGTCAAAGTAACTATTTCACTGGTCTATCTTAGCTGCATAATAACTCTCTAGTGATAGAAAAGGGTCCAATGCCTTTGTCAGTTTTCCGTCAGTTGTTTTATTTCCAAGAAGTGCAAAGAATTTACAGAGAAGTGATTAATACATCACCAGATCTGTAAACATCTGCATACTTTAGTAAAAGAGTTGGATACCAGAATGATACTGATGCAGGAGGAAGAGCTGCATGGAGACTGTGGGACTCTGTGATACTTTAGTAGATATTGGTAATGGGATGAGAGGGGGATGGCTTCCCTCCTTGCTGCTAAATCATTTTTGGACATGCAATCAGAATGACAGAGGTAGCTTTGAAAGCTTTCTTTGTGGGCTGTCACTAGACAGACGTTGGTAGCTCCAAGATTTTGAGATGTGAAAATAATTCAAAAACCTGTCCAAATTCTCTCAAGTCCATAATACCTAAAGTTGGACCCAGGTTTGTGAATTTTCCTCAACCCTCATTTCTCATTTCAATGGAGTAGAGGTAAGGATGAGAATGGCATGGACAGTCCAAAAAGGACTATGGCACAACAACACCAAATAGCTTTGTAGCTGCTCCCAATATGCTAGAAGGAGACTCTTGGTGAATCTAGTTTAAACTGTTTCTAGAGAACACACAGAGTGGAGCAAAAATGATTCATGGTTTGTCTTTAGTTGTTTATTCTGTAGGAATAAAGACTACCTTACTCTTTAGCATGTTTCTACTTCAGTTTGAACATTGTAGTTTTTCTTTTAATTAGAAACATAATTAAAAATTTCTAGAGCATGGGGAAACATTAAGGACATTTTGATGTATTTAAAGCTAGAAAAGACAAGAGAAAATTAGGCCAAACAGTGGAAGGCTGGCTTAAAAAGAAATTTGATAATCTATTCAACTATGCCAAGGACTAGAAATAAAGGCCTCAAACTTCAGAAAGGAAAAATACTTGGCAGAAATTGTTAGAAGTTTCCAGTGAAACTGAACACTGAGACTAGCTGTGTGGAAGGCCTGAGGTCTTCAGCACTGAAGATATTAAAGAAAAGGTCTTTTGTGCATGAACACAATCAAATGAACTTCTGAGATATTTTTCAGTTTTCCTATGATTCTATGATTTTATAATGGGTCTAACAAACTCTCTACATCATGATGCAACAAGGAAAACAGCAGACAGACATAACTGTAAAAACTATGGGATGCTAAGCCACTGATATTTATGGCTGTCACTGAGTTGAAAATTCAAATTATTTTCTATCTAAAGAAACAGGAAAAGCTCAATATATGTTCTCCAGATTAACAAGACAATGTTATCTTCCTGATTGTACTGTTATTTCTTAAGATTAATTTTGCTAAAAGCCTAATCTAATTGACACTTTGCCATTCCTAAACCACTAAATATGAAAATACTTATCTCAATGCAATCTTGAAATTCGCGTTTACCTTTCTATAGATGTTTACTTTTTAAAATTTTATCTGCCTGACCTGAAACCAAGAAAAGGAAACCTTTATATTTAATGACTTGTGTCATTAAAACTCAGGTGGTTTGCTATTTACAGTTTTGTTGCCAAGAGAAATTATCTCAATCTCTTTGCTCGATTATGAGTTTTTATTTTTTTAAGACCAGCTAATGTGAGCACTATACCAAGCCTGAACTTACTCAAGACATCTGCTACTTTCACATTCTCTGTTTATATCGATTAAGTCTCAAAACCAGGCAAGCCCACTTTTTTCCTAGTTCAGTGTCAGCAAAAGCAACTATTTTTTTTCCAAAATTCAAGCCTGGTTCTATTCAGATATACCAGAAACTTCATCTGTGTTGCATCAAATTCTCATTCACTCATGAATTCATCACCTTGGTGGCATTACTTGTTCTTCTTCAGTTATCCTTGAGTAGCCCTTTGTGATCATAATGATTGATAAGTCTCTTGGATCAATGCTATGAAATTTTTAGCACAGATTTTGTAATACATATTTTAATGATGGATATGTCTGGATCCTGACAGATAGTAATGATATGTTTTGAAGCCCTATTTTGAGATCATTATCCTTCTGATCTTTGAAGGTCTGATTATAAAGGACTCTTATTTCCATGATAAATAGGTTCTAAATTATTCCTGGCTTCCTTTACTCATAGTATCCACTCCGTGCAATTCAGAATGAATGAACAAGAGATTTACTAGTTATTACCGATGTTCTTGCTCATAGAATTGCAGGCAAGTAGCATAAAAGTAAGGGTAATTTTCTAGAGGAAAGAACACCAGACAGTGGGGATTAGCTAAGAGAACACTAGTACTTTTGTTTGAAGCTCTGAAAACAAAAGTTTATCTAAGGTTAATGGTTGGGAGGGGGTAGGATAGTTGACGTGTTGGGTGCTGTGCCTTCAGGCAATTGTTCTCAGAGCATGAAACTATCACTTTTGGAGCATACAGCTTCTGGCTAATGGAGGCACTGAATTTATCTGGGCCTGACCTGGCCCATCTTAAGTTTTGCTGGATGGCATTGCATGACTTTTGTACAGAGTGTCAAATGTGGATACCTACCCAAAAAGAGAGATATGTTAGTTCTGTAACAAAAAATCTTGTGTTTTACTGCGATACATCAGGAGAGTCAAAACATCTCCAATAAAATAAAGATCCTTCATTTCAGAATATCAGATAAATAAATCACACGATGCTGCACCACATATTTTCCTTGCATATATGCAAACACAGTATCTCCAAGATCTCTTTAAAAACTGCTAGTTTTTTGTTTCTTCTCTCTTCTTTATTGTTTACCTATTTGAAATCTTGAAGTGCAGGCATGTCCCTCAGGTGATAAATAAATATATAAACATCTCTGTGAGTAGTCTGCATTAAATAAATTGGATTTTTTTTCACTGCAGAAGACCTTACTTGGTTGGGTTGGTTTAGTCAGGGATTTAATAAATGTTAGTTAGGTTAGTTGTCTGTACCCCTATTTTCCCTCACAATGGTTTGCTCCAAGTTGTTTGCCATGGGAGCTCTTAGCCGCTCCCTGCTTCTTCATGGAAAGTGCTGTGTCAATCACCGGCCTTTGCACTCCTATTTGTCCCAGAACACTGTTATGTTCCATGTCACTCCCCTGTCGTCTGTCCCTATAGGGCAAGGCAGGTTTCCACCCCTGTCCGCCCACCCCCTACTTAACCCAATGCTGTCATTGTCCATTGGCCATTTTTGCCTTGCACCGCGCTGGGAGCAGTCGCTCCAACCATCGCAGCGACCACATGGGAAATAAAAGCTCTCAGGCAAGCAAGCAGAGTGTGCCTCTCTTGTCCCTTTGCTTCCTCTCAGCATGAAGCTCCCAAAGCTGCTTACCCATGCCGGAGCACTCAGCACTAGGAGGGAGGCGAATGCCATAACCCTGGAGCACCCGTTCACGTAGCAGCTGCGGTCTCACGAAAGCAGCGCTAGCCAGGGTTGTTCGACTGCTTGAAGCCATAGCGGGTAAAAGCCATGCTTACTAATGTGAGTTTGCCTCCTATCAAATTGTTGATATGATTAAGCATTCCTAGAGCAGGCCTGGTAGAATTGCTCCCTGTTTCGAGACAAAGCAACTACTTACAAAATATGTGAATTTTTTGATTCCATTGATTGCAATTAAACATTAAATATATATATATATTTATATGCAGAAGTACAATTTTATTTTCATCAAGCAATCACCAAGCTTCCTTAATAGCTTTATGTAATGGACTTGATCAAAATCCTTTATCAGAACCTTCAATTAGTGAATGTTAATGGAGCCCTTTGAAAATAAAAAATAGAGCTTAAGTGTTTGCTACCATAGTTATATAAAAAAGTCTTCTTTTAAACCATTTTACTAATGGTTTTGTTTCAAATGTATCTTTTATTACATACTTTTAGGAAAGTATTATTTATGTACCAAATGTTCAGGGTTATAACTTGTCCAAATGAAGAAATAAAATAAAGAAAAACAAGTTTAAAAATTGAATAAGAAGTACTTCATAGCTAAAAATCTTCATTTTTAAAATTCCATTAATTCTTTTGTGTGCCTA
Source organism: Vidua chalybeata (assembly GCF_026979565.1). Lineage (NCBI taxonomy): Eukaryota > Metazoa > Chordata > Aves > Passeriformes > Viduidae > Vidua > Vidua chalybeata. The sequence continues at coordinate 72,165,472 of NC_071532.1, read as the reverse complement.
GTTTTATTCCTTCCTGTCTTGGATTCCTGAGCCTTTACTAGGCTGTACAATAGCTTTTTTAGTCAATTGGTTAATATCTTTCCTCTGTTTCTCAGTGATATAGGCCAACTAAACACAACTGGCTATTTCTACTTCAGGTTTAAAACAGCATGTGATTTTTCATCTACTCTTGAAACTTATTCTCTTCACAATATTTTGTTTTCTGACTCAAAAGGATTAATATGACATAACTACTTTGAATGCTTATATTTGAGTATTTCTCTAATTAGAGAGGAGATATTATCACTTCATGTCTTATCTAAAACTAATTGGGCTCACTGACAAAATGTCTTCCTCTTAATTAGCCTGAGTCTTTGATGAGATAGTGAATAGAATATTATAGGTATACACAAAAAATTAATATTGAGCTTTATAATTGGCCACAATTGCACTACCATGTAATTTGGCGTGGCTTGGTTCTACATTTCTAGGGTTTCTAAAATGATTTTTTTTTGTTTATCATGTAGATGAGATAAAAACATAATTTCATAGACAATTAATAATTTTCAATAGTGTAACAATAATAAATGATTTTGTTTGCATAATCATTTTGTGGCATTTCTACACATAAAATTATTCATATGAGATGTCTACCACAGCTAATCTCTGTTAATTTGTGGAGGGTGTCAAGGACATTTATCCCAGCTGGGCAAAATGAAATTCCAGATACATCAATATTCTTATTGAACTTACCAATAAGTGTGTAAGTAAATAAATAATTAAGATTGAAAGGGTTTCTCAGACCAGACAATTTCTTCTTTAAACCTACAGAGAGAAAAAATAAAGAAGTGTCATCACATTTTCTCTTCCTGCTCTGTTACTCTGCTAACTCATTTCCAGAGCACCAGGGCCAGAGGCTACTGCCTCCTCAGATACCCTCAATTCAGGTGCTTGTGGGATCACCTTAGTCCACATAAACAAGATTAGCACGCATATATTATTTTAATTTTTAAAGCAGTCCCTTTTTTTTTTTTTTGGGGAATAAAAGGTCCTGGGGAATACTCACATGGTAGGTCAGAGAGACAACAGTTGCCTCTGGGCCTGGTGACAGTAATTTTCAGCCAGTGTAACCACAGCTGGAAGAAGATTGTGACTATGCTAATGATATGACTGTAAAGACTTAGCTCTAGGTTAGCTTAATGCATAAATGCATTCATGTGTACAGATTAAATTCCTTGTTAAATCTGTACATGGTTAGGCCTTAGGCTGTGACTAGGACTTGCAGTGTCAAAAAATTACAGTGTAACATCCTAATTGGAACTGTAGTGGTCATAGGGAATTAATTTGGCACAAATCTTCTCACAAGTTTTTTTGGCCAATGTCCCTCAACTCTGATGAGCAGAGATTTATTAAAGAAGGGTGGGGAAAACAAAAAGCTACAAAAAGAATGGGCTTCCTAAAAATGCTGATTGCTGCAATGTGTCTTCCTGTGTTAAGTGATGTGGCTGCAGTCATGCCGCTGCTCAGCCTCTTTATTCAAAGCAGGAAAGTGTTTCCTTTAATTTGTTACGACAGTGGTAGCTTATAGATGTTGCAATATTTAAGCATGCTTGCTTCCTAGATAAGTAGAGTATTATTGCTCATTTAGTGGACTAAATTCCTCCTTCAGTTTATCACTATCTATTTGTAAAGTGTTTTAGTCTATTCAGTCATTAATTTACCCTGCAGAAAGCCATGATGCTTTCTGCTGTATTGTAAAGGCCAGATCTAAAAGCATTATATGTTCTAAACTGAATACACCCACTAAGGTAAAGCTGTCACTCTGAAAAATCTTGCTTATCTACCATGGAAAGACAGACCATACTTTATAGCAAGTCTTTATGCTGCTCATACGACCAGAATTGCATCTTAATTAATGTTTGAAATTGTCCTGGTTTCAAGTGGCTTGATTGCTATTTTATGACTAGATCTAGCCAGGATGTTGAATTTCTGTGTTTCACTTCAGTCCCCTGAGAAACTTCAGCCTGATGGTATTCTCAGATGAACTGACAGAACTAAGCTGTAAGGCTGTAGAGTTTCATTGATACTTTCCTAAAAAGAACAGAAAGAGGAGGAGGCTGTGGGTGTATTTTTTAAAATACCTTGCAACAGAATATTTTCTGAGGAAAGTAGGAGGCCCAAGTTCAGATTTCCTTTTCTGCCCAGATTAATTCAAACTCACATCTCCAATGATTTTTACCCTAATTAGCCAGATTTTGAGCAGAAAAGCAATGAAATGGAAGCCTGAATACCTATAGAATCAACAGTGACAAGCAGGGGTTGTAGTGCTGAGTAATCTAAAACCAGAGTCTGGTCATCTTTCTATCACAGGAGAAAAAGTCAGTAGCAGAGGGTCTGCCATTCTAGAAAAGAGATGCCCAATAAAATTGATTGATTAGAAGTAAAAGTTAGATCATTTACAAAAGAGTTTAAGCTCAGTGGACAGAAATAGTAACTTCTGGAATAAAATTATTTGAGGACAGATCATCAGGTCTGTAAATCAAAATATGTGTGTATCCAAAGGAGAAAGAGCAAGCTGTATGAGATTTTGGAGGATTGCCTTCTTAGGTTTGAATACATGAAAATTCAAATTTTCCTTAAAAGCTTATATGAGTTTATATGCAGACTACAGACAGCAGAAGTGAGAATTTAAATACTTCGTAAGAAGCTAAGACAAAATACTGGTCTACTGAATAGTGCAATATTTCATGTCCCCTTTCACAGCTCTAAAGCATAGCTTCTTCACAAAGTTCAGAGTGTTTTCAACTGTTTCCTTTCTAATGGGCAAATATTTTATTGAAATATTCAATCTGGCAAAAGAGCTGATGCTGATCAGGACTCTGCACTGTACATTATATAAGACAAATCAGTACTGTTTTTCTAGGAAGGGTCTTTGTCAGCTTTTCCTGAATTCCTGAAACTGTGTTGCTTTTAGTAGCAGCTCTCTTGAGCTGTTTTCTAGACTCTCTAAACACAATAGGAAGTAGTACTTAGGTAACTCTTCCACCACCAAAGTGCCTTTCATGGGAGTGCTGATTTACATGATTCATCCAGAACTATGTTTTTGTTAAAAAAATTAGTGATTGTGAGAAAAATGTGGCTTCCACATTATTTGATTAGTTGACTTTTACTCACTGCTTTAATTAGATATTTGACAAAAAGATCTCACTGTTGCTTATGGAGTTACGTGCATTGCCATGCCATTTTTTTTTTACGAAACATTTATATAGACTGCTTTATATCATCCCAATTCTGCAGGAGAAAAATTGAATTATTGCCATCACAACCTCAGTGGTGCTAGATTGGATGCTTCATTGTATTTACTTGATCTTTAAATAATTTGTATTCATTGATCTTTAAGTTTCTATTTCATTACCTAGAACTCCTTATTCATGGAAGCTCTGAATTTTATGGTAAGCCTAATATAGGACTCATTAACTTGTTATTATTGTGTGAGCAAGAATCTTTTAGTTATTTTTAAGATACCCCAAAGTGAAACAGAGAGAAGGAAAAAAATAACAATCACAGCAACAGATCTTAGTAACATAAGAGCAAAGTTTTTCAATGTGTAATCATGTATTTGTCATCTGGAGAATCATGTTAATTATGCTCATTCATCTGAACCAGCCACAGGGGAAGCTCTCTAAACAGCTTAAGGCAGTCTGGCTATAGAAGACACTCCTTTTACTCTGCACAATGTCTGCACATTGTGTTGCTCACTTGACTTGCTGCTATTTGAGCAGTCAACTAACACCTGCAAAATCAAATGGTAAACTAAAGGTAGTAGCATATATATACACCTATATACTTTAAAAATGTCAGGATCTTTAGGTGCTTAAATTTCCAAGGTCTGAGATAGAAATAATCTGTAATTTTAAATAAACACCAACATTCATATAGAAATAAACATTAAAGGAGTTTTAAAGCTGTAGTGTCAAATGCCCAGAACTTAGCAAGTGACAGATTTCTAATTCTCCATTTCTCCCCACTGACCAAAGCAAAATGAGGTGTAATCTTTTATTACCATGTTATATTTTCCTTCATAAAAGCCTGTGCTCACATTAGTGTTTAGTAGGACCATTATTTTTACATGGACAAAACTATACCTTCTTTCTAGTTGAAATGAATAAACTAATTCCCTGAAATTTTATTTGTAATTCTCAATATAATTACATATACCCATGATATGGCAAACATCATCCTCGCACCTGGTAAAGGTGTAGCCAAATGGATGCAAGACTTGAGAAAAAAACCAAAACCACTGAACAATGTCTAGAATTAGATCTAAATAAAATGACCATGTGAACACTTAGAGGTTTGTGGTAAAAGATACTTGCAATTAAACCTTCAGTTATTCCTTTTCTTCTCTGTGTGTTTCTGATGCATATGTTAGTCAGAGAGCAAGATCTAAATAAATTGTAAGGCGTAACTCCTGAATCATCTTGCTGCAACAAATACAAGTTTAATACTGCAAGAAAGGTTATCAAATCCACATTTGTCTTGTTACAAAATATAATATTCAAAGGAGTCATATCATATAAGACAAATTAATTCAAACTGGTTCATCTGAGAAAATCTATCAGCAGCTAAACTACTGTAAACAATGACTTACAATGCTGACAAAAAAAATCATAAAGTTTGGCTTATCATACTGAGAATTGCCAATACAATATTGATTGTACTTAAAGAAGTAGTAAAAAATTTATTGTCCAAAGAAAAATGTGTCTTAAACTATTTTTTCACATGCCTGATAGATTGTCTTTGATCTTCCTGATAAAACTATCCTCACATTAGAGCTGACATCTCGCCTTGCAAATCAAGGACATAATCCACAAAAAAAAAAAGTGCCTTTTCTGTCTCTTGAGAGACAGTTGTGAAAAAGAAACGCTACTGAAATGTTACTGAGTCAGATGGTGCTCCAGAAGAGAAACCCTCAAACCCGTGAGACAACAGGTAATCTAGACACCTGGAGACAGAGCAGATACCTGCCTGCACTGACAGATCTCTGTCTGTCCCAAGCACTCTGGGACTGAGCACTCTGCTCTCTTTTCTGCAAACTCCATGTGAGGGTGCCAGACCACTGACTCCAGTGCCAGTAAAAAGCAGATGACATCTTCACAAGATAGAACCACAATCTTACAGCCATGCCCAAGGATAAATACAATCAGTTTATGGATGATGAATGGATTGGCAAAAGGCAATGCTGGGCCATGCACAGAGTGTGCTCTAGGCAAAGTCAAATGTCTTTTCAGATATTACAACTTCTCTATAGATATTTTGTCCAAAAGAAAACAGCTCTGTTTTTCTCTTTAGTCCTTAATTCTCCCTAATTTTTCCACTGGGTGTTGTGGTTTCCACTAGGTGGGTGTGGAAGCTGTGCCCCACACATTGCTTGCTCACTCCTCCCACATTGTGATAGGGGTAGAAATTGGAAGAATTAGAAGTGAGAAAACCTGTGGGTTGAGATAAAGACAGATTAATAGATGAAGAAAAGTCTGCACTCACAACCAAAGCACAGCTTAGAATTCATGCACCACTGCCTATGGGCAGACAGGTGTTCCTGCATCCCCAGGAAAGCAGGGCTCCATCACAAGTAACAGTTGCTTGGAAAGACAAACACTTGAACTCTGAACCTTCCCCTTTCTTCCTTCTTGCTCCAGATTTGATTGCTGAGCATGATGCCATAGGGGCTGGAACATCCCTTTGCTCTGTTGGGGGTCAGCTGTCCTGTCTGTGTCCTGTCCCAGCTCCTTGTGCACGTCAGCCCCCTCGCTGGTGGGGTGAGAGGGAGCAAAGGCCTTGACTCTGTGCAAGCACTGCTCAGGTATTACAAAAGCATCCCTGTGTTAGCTACACTGTTTCCAGCACAAATCCAAAATATGATCCCATACTGGCTGCTATGAAGAAATCTAATGCTGTCCAGGCTAAAGCCAGTGCACAGGGTGGTGCTTTCTGTCATCTTAGGTCACACAGCCAGATCTGTGCTGCTCACTGCATTTATGCAGATGAGGAATAAAGACCAGACTTCAGTGTTTCGTAACAGCTCTATGAGATAGCACAGATATATGGCAAACAATGCCTCGTGTCAACAACATTCAAACCAGTTTAGGACTCTGCATCCCTGCTTTTCATGGAGACAGTGAGCAATTTGAAACTTGATATAATATATCCTATGTATATATGTATTCCTGAGAGCTTTTTAGTGAAGGCCGTAGCAGAGAATTTTGTTCTTTGGGTATAATACTATAATATATAAAATAATGCAATAGCTATGGAGACAGTAATTGGGAATGGTAGCATTCTCCCTATGGCATGATCCAAAATTGAGAAATTAAGCCACAGAAATCATAGCTGTTTCCACCTTAAATTGAAAATATGTTTAATCTTGATTTTTCTTAAATATAAACCACAGCAAATTGTTTTCCTACTGACATATTCAACATAATTGTTCTTTAGAAAAAAGGCAGTCTCATTTTTCAAACAGACCAAAACAAACTTCACAGCATATCTCCCATTTTGCAGAATATGGAAGAGTATTCTGTTCAGGTCTCAAGGTGCTGGCAGCAGGGGGACTGCAGGGCTTGGCTTTTGTGGGAAGAGGCACAGGGCAGTCTCATGTGAGACAAGTCTGCTTCCAGCTGGCTCAAATGAATCTACCCCAGGACACAGCTGAGCCTGTCATCCAAAAGGGTTGCACCTCTGGCAACATAAGAAAGTGCAGGGGAAAAGACAAAGACCCACAGGCAGGGGGAGAGAGAGAGGAGGAGGAGGAAGGAGTGAGAAACAGCAAAGGGAACACCAAGGCTGGAGGAGAAGGGAGGAAGAGGAGAGGAAAGGAGACAGAAAGTGCATGGAAAGGAATCACACCACCACAACACCCCTGCACATGCTGTGCCTCACAGAGGGGGCTGAGTGTAAAATGCAGCAATAACATAGGGGAGGAGTGAAGTTGATCAGGAAAAAGGGAAAGGAAATGTGTTTTCCCTACGCATGTAAAAGTTTGTTTATCTTCTTTTCTTTTTTCCAATATCTGAAACAGTAATTATATATATATATATATATATATATATATATATACATTAATTGGCAGTAAATTAAGTTCATTTTCCACCAAACCAATCTGGTTTTCCTGTGTTTGGTAAGCAATCTCCTTGCCCTTAGTTCAGCCCATGAGTCGTCTCATCCCTACTCTTTCTTCACCATACCCTGTCCCACTGAAGCAGGGGAGAAAGCAAGCAGCTGGGTGAGAATTTAGCTGCCACATGGGGCCAACTCACCACAAGATGTCTATGTAAAGTAGTGTAAAAAATATGTTGTATTAGCATGTAAAAGAAAAATGTGGACAAAATACTGACATTGCTGTGAAAAATTAGTGGGTGAATAAGCTCTGCAAAGCCCCCTGCCTGCTGGCATACACAGAATCAAATACCTGGATGCCAGATGTCTGTGTCACTGTGGACTCCATCTGCAGCACATGCTTTCATGCCATATGCTACTTTATATCAAATGGTGAAATGATTGCATAATAAATTTATTGAAAAACAGCTCTGTTTCTATCTCTCACTGTTCTTCTTTATTCTCCCATCTCTTTCTGTCACCTTTGGAAAATAAGTTCCATAGGTAACTGTCTTTCTACACACTATATTTCCCCTTTCTGTCCAAAAGAGGATCACTGAACTGTTGGGGTGTGAGGAGTTAATGCCCAGATACTAGTGACTAATTAGTCTGGTGATTTGCCATTCTTTTCAAGGGACTAGCATTAATGTTATAATTATACTTCCACATATTTTAATTTTACAGGATATAGAAAAATTACGTATAATTTTGTAGATATTTTAGTTTGTTTAAGGTTTGTTTTTTTTTTATTTATTTGCAAGATTATGGAAACATTGAAAATGCAAATATTTCAAAATTTGCATTAGTTAAATTGAGTATTTTTTGTTTTCTTATGACTCTCCTCAGAACTTGACCATCTTTTTATTGTAGAGACAAATTATCTATTAGAAGAAAAAAAAAGTTTGTGAACTGTAGTTAATTTGCATGTAGATGGTGGTTTCTGTCATCATCAAGTTTCATGTTTTTATTGACATGCATTCATGAGGTCTCGTGTTTCTCTCTCTGTACCTTACTGTCTTGTAGAAATAGCTAAGTTGAATCTCTATGAAGTTTGCTTTATCCTAACCAGAAGCTGGCATTTAGCTCTAGTTTTTGTCTTTCATAAAACATCCCAATATTCTTGGAACTTTGATTTAATTCTGGTTTATTCACTTCATAAACCAGCTGATCTCATTTAAATAAGTGCACACATAGTACAGTAAAAACAGTGTAAGTGAGAAGAGAACCCAGCTGCTGGCTTTTTACTTGTGTTGTTATTTTGGCTATACATTTAAAGAATGTAGCAAGGGATGAAATCTATCTTTCCTTACTGTTCCTCAGAACTTGTTGTAGGTTGGGTTGATTTAGTCAGGGGTGTTATTAATGTTAATTAAGTTTGTTCCTTGTACTTCCCCCATTCTTCCCTCACAGTGGTTTGCTCCAAGTTGTTTACCCCGAAAGTTCCTGCCACCCAGATCCACAGTTACTTGTCAATCTTTTCACCTCTCCCTGTTTTCTTCTTGTTTGGTTCTGTCAGTCAGGGCTTGTCACTCCCTTTTGAGTGTCAATCTTGTAACCACCCCCAGCTTCTTCATGAAAGTTCTGTATCAATCACCCCACCTTAGCCTTTCTATTCGTCCCAGGACTCTGTACCCACCTCTGTTATGTTACCATTGCTTGTTATAATCTATGTCATTTCTCTATCGTTTGTCCCCACTGGGTGAGCCACATTTCCACCCTGTCCACCCACCCCCCTATTTAACCTGTTGTCGTTCTTTGTTCTCCAGCATTTTGCACTGCATCGGTCTGAGAGCATTTTGTTCTGACCACACATGGGGGAATAGAAGTTCTTAGGGCTCAAAGACAAAGTGTCCTTCTCTCGTCCCTTCACCTCCTCTCAGCGTGTGAAGCTACCAAAGCTGCATTACCCACGCCGCAGCGCTCAGCACTACCAGGGGGGCAGACGCCGTTCCCCTGGAGTGCCACACGTGGCAGCCACCCGGCCTCACACAGGCAGTGCCAGCCAGCGCTTCTCAACTGTTTGAGGTTGTGGCAGGTAGCTGCCGCAAGAACTTTGGATAAGAGTTGTAGGACACAGTAATTCTGTATTTTATTAAATTGCATGGCAGTTGCATTTTTTTTCTGAAAAAAGCCATGTCTTTTTAGAAAAATATTATGTATACATGGTCTACTGAGAGTTTTAAAAGGACCAGAAGACAGTCTGGGTCATGAACAATGATAAGGTGAAAGGACTTAGATATTGCCAAATAGAATCAGGTCAAAATTAGTCACATTCACAGTGCAGGTTTTCACTGTTATAAATTCAAGTAAGATCATTTTTCACATGCATACCTCTCCACAGTATGATGGGGAGTCCAGTGTCCCCAGGAAAACCCCTAATAATCTTAATAGGATAAAGGGTTCTACTTGCCTTTGCATTCTGCCAGTCAGCCTACTCTACCATGTCTGTCTCTCTTTTTTCCTTGATTCTGCCCACAGAGTAATTGTTTTTGAAAGAAATAAAATATAGTAAAAAATAAATCAACCTTTCAGATTAATATCTGTCAACTGATAAAAAGTGGAGACAATGTTAGTCTCTCAATAGAAAAAATAATAATATCTGTAAATTAATATTTCAGACTTTCTCTATTTTGTAGTATAAGATTCTTCTGAACTTCATTTATGTCACCAAAGAGAATAGTATTGAAATATTCTCCCTATGTAAATATTCTCAGAAAACAGATCAAAAATCTCCCTTTTTCACTGAGATTCTCACCCAGCATGGGAAGGAATTTATCCACCACTTGTTTTGGGCAAGTCTTTCAAGATATGCTTCTCAACTCTGCTGGGCATTATGTACAGCACCAGGTTGTGTGGAATTGATGTTGGCATTTCACAGAGTTTCCCTTTAGTTTAAATCAATTCAGTGTTCTGTTCCAGTTGTGAAATGTCCAGCTTTACTATTGTCTCTCATAAGGCATTTGGAAACATTTTCTCAGAACTGAGATAAACTGCTACGTCTGATGTAGAAACTGGCAATTTATCTTTGATATAAGTAGCTTTATGTCATCAACACTCTGAGAGGCGTAATTGTAGACAGAACTGAGAACTAGTTTTTTTATGTACCTGTGTGGAATTTTCATTTCCTCAAAATAGCTCTTAAAAGTTTCAGAAGAATCTTGTTTCCTTCGTTAACTCAACAGCTCTCCTTTTCCAGATAACTCTATCACTTTTAGTGCGAATACTTGAATGGTAGATTGATGTGGGGCCGGCAGCTGAAAGTCTATCCCTGACTTTAATGGGAATTGATTAGATCCTGCTGGCACTTATGCAAGTGAAATTCAATTGCTTGAATGTGTGCAGAAAATTATCATAAACATGATGCAAGTGTAGCAGAAAGGTGTTAATTTTTTAATCTGAATCAATGTTTGCGGAAATAAACATACCATACTTGCTGCATCCTGGAGAGGATAAGGGGGGTAACACTTAATAAGCCACTTTGAAAATTTTGAGGGACAGCCTTTTAGTTTAACAAAAAGAGACATCACTTGAACATTTGGGGAAACTCATTACAATTTGATAGATATTGTAATTTGCTAGGTATTACTGACTGTGTTGAAGGTCAATGCATTGTCCTCTTTCTCCACTAACTGTTATTGTCCTTATTGGATCAGGCTCAAAACTTATATAACTTACATCTATACTGGCATGGAATTCTCTTGGAGTTTGGTGCCTAGCCACAGGAAAGTGATAGCTTTGGACTGTATGGATGCTTTAAGGTCAATTATCTTAATTTGTTCTGCTGGCAATTAAACTAATTAGAGCTGTTAATTCCTTATTTTATATATTTCATGTCACGTGGCATGCTTTCCTGACTAAGATTGCCATTTGAGACACTTCTAGGATGACTCAAAGATAATTCAACGTGTCATATTTTTAAATAAAATATATGTTCTTTTCTACAAGTTAGTACATCAGTGTAAATAACAAGGTAGCATGGCATGAATCATAGTCCTCGAGATTCATTACTTAAATCAATTTGTGTACTTTGAAATTGTAGTGTAATTTCTGAAATACTTAATTATTTGTTTAGCCTTACGTTTAAAAAAAGATCTTCTATCATCCATATTTAAGACAGAGATCACATAAAAAAAAAAAAAAAAAGGGTAAAACTTAGCACTATCAGAAGATCAAAAGACCAGATCTTTCTGTCCTTCCCACAGTCCTTAGGATTGTTTTGTCTGAGTAAGATTTAAGAAAAGAACTTCTTACCTTTCCTCTGAGCTATTACCAGTATAAATAGCTGAATTCCAGAGCTTGGGTTTGCATCCCAATTTTTTATCTCCATAATATCTTGGCAGTATTTTTTTTTTCCCTATTATTTGTTTTATCTTACCCATACCTGCCATTCGCCAATTGCAATAGAAACGAGATACCCTTTGCTAGCAGTACTGGCAGGCCACAGTGATGCCTGATCAGTGGTTTTCCTTGGTTTTGAGGTCTGATGTGCAGTACAGTAGTAGTAGACTTCTTTTTTTCATGCCTGGAGAAGTCTGAAAAACAAATGGAACATATGAGTGACACATCCCAGGAGCTTATTCCTTATTTACTGAGGCTATAATGCTGGCTTGAGTAAAGTCAAAAGGAACTTTGCCTCTGACTTGGGTGAAACCAAGATTTTCTTCTCTAGGTTGCAAATAGGTATTATACCATGTTACATTTGTCTTACATTTGTCAAGAGTGGGAATTTTGTTGTGTTCTGCTGCAAAGGGGAATCACACTTGGTGAACTCTGCCAAGCTATTACTTTTGTTCTTTCTTGCTGTTATTTTTTGTTATCCAAAAAGGTACTCTTTTATGTGTAAATTACAAAATAAAAACAACACTGAAATAATGGAAATATTAGGCTTACTAATATTTAGGCATGCTTAGGTTTACTATCACTGCTATTTGTTTAACAGAAACTAAGTGGTTCTCTATTACAAGCCTAGGGAATGTAGAGTTATTAGTGTAATGTCTTTAAGAAAAAATAAATTATTTTAGTTTCTGACTTGATGGCTTGAACTCCTAAAACCTTGACTTCCCAACACAAGCTCTACAAGTAACCTCTACATCTACTGTTTAAACTGTTATGCATGACTATTTTGAGCTAGGTATATACTTTGTTGCAAACAATAACCTGGAGTCAGTATGCATCCAAATTTCTGTTGAAGGCTAATGAATAAGCTGTTAACTAATTTAGTCAAATTGTAGTTTGGTTATGCTAAAATATAAAACTAGCAATTCAGCTTTTGCCCTGAGTCTCTTAAATTACAATTTCACTCCTACTGTGCAAGTGTCTAATTAAAAGCTTTTAGATTTTCACTGTGCATTTCACTGTGCACTTCTAAGTGAAGTTGTTCAGTTTATCAGGACTCACTTATCACTCTATTTAAATTGGAAAAAAAAAACTGGAGAACAACATGGGTTTTTTTGCCACTTGCCTTAAAAATTGTTCTGTTAATTTGATTATTAAGCAAACCGCATGAAAATCAGAACTGCAGAAATAATTCCTTATAACATCAGTGGTTTTCTTCATGATTTAAAATAAGAAATGAAAATATAAGCTATATATATTCAAAAAATTTAACTTGCAAAAGAGTAGATAAGAGTCCTGTATCTTCTAGAAGTGTTGAGAATGAGTATATTTGATTTTGGATTTTTTTTTAACTTTTTTTGTTTAGTTGTCTGCTTGTTTTAAAGTGTTTTGGGGTGTGTGTGTTTGTAAATGTGCCAGACTTTTTTGTTTATTTACTTGATTTTTTTGTTTTCACTGTGAAATGTAGGGAAGGATGAAGACTGAAAGATGATACAGAAGACTTCTTAAACATCTTGCAGCCAAAGAAAGCCCTATCTTCAAACATAATCAAACATTTAGACAAGACCTTTCTAAATGCCACTGGTGTCCTCAGCCTTCCTCTGTGATCTTCAGCTTCACTTTCTTTAAACTGCTGAATTCAGAAATCTGTGAAGGGAACTAAGATACTAGGTAGTCTTTCCTGCTACTCAGAAAAGTGGTGTTCCTTGTATTTTGCCTAGACACAGGTAAGCAATTTTTATTGCTAATTTTAAGCTTCCTGCCAACACCTAAATGTCGGAAGAGACCTTCTTTTTTAGTGCTTTAATAGTCATTTGACATCACATCAACTTACAGGTGACTACTGGCAAGACTGAAGACAAGGTGTTTTCCAAGGGTAAATGCACTTGGCAGGGAATTCAAGCACAGTTTGCAACAAACCCAGCTGGTCACTCTGTACTTAAAGTAAATGAGCCTTAGAGTGGTCCATTCAAATAATATCAGGAGCCAAGTACAATCCTGCTTCAAGTGCATTGCCACACTTTTGTCTTGGGGGAGACAAGGGGAAAATGGTAGTGAGGGTAGAGCTGAGAGGAGAAAGGGACATTGGATCTCAGAACCCACAGTCTGGAAATGACTGTGGCCTGGGTTTCAGACTGCAAGAGTACATCTCTAGCTATATCTCTATGCTAATAAACAGTGGTGGGGAATAGAACTGAGCACTGGGATGTTAGTGTCCATAGTGTTAAATTTTTATCAGGCTCCTTGGTTTGCACTTGGCCTGGGTCAACTGGTATTCATCCAAACAATTCTAGGACTGATCTGGAAGTTAGCATGTGTGAAAAACTACTTGGATGGACAATCCTATTTTGAAGCTAAGGGAATTTAATCATATGGATATAGGCTGCTCTGGGCCAGTTGTCCTCATGCCATTTTATGGGCTCAGACACTGTGTATATTAGTCCTGTAAGAATAGCTCAAGAAACTAAATGGAAGCTGACTCAGAGATTTGAACTGGAATTTTCAGCCTTGGCATATCATGCAGGAAGTGCAATATTATGTATGCTTCTACAATATAAATATACACATTTGGGCTAATCATGCTAGACTTTCTTTTAGTCAAATGCAGCAACATCAACTTATTCTGCACCAATTTTTAATGGCTCAGATGATGTACTCTGTTTTAGATCACTTAAATGACTAACTACCAATTTCTGGCTAATCTGTAGGATGCTCCTGGAAATGAACATGAGATTTCTTGATTTTCTTTTCTTTTGCATCTCTTGTAGTCTAGTAAAGACTGTCATGTCATGGTAAGTGTAAATGAAACAAGGTATGGTGATATCCAAATGGCTGATTGTAATCTGTCAGTACTCTAGTTATTTGTGATCACACAAACACCTCTCTTGCACTTCAGATTAGCATCCATATCTATCACCCTATCTTCTGGTATCTCCCTGTGTAGCTGGCCCTAAGAGGCAAGCAGTGTCATATCTCATTCAGCTGTTGCAGGCAGTTCTTTAACAGCTGCCAAAATATCTTGCTTCTTATCTTCTAGTGTTTCCTTTGGGGTTTTGGTGTGTATTCTTCAGCATGTATTTACCCATCCATCAACAATCTTGTGACTTCAGCTTCATCATGACACGTTCAGATATGGACCTGCCTCATCCCTTCTCCACTTTAGCATCTTTCACTACACTTCTCATTACTTTCCTTTTGCTGACTGGTGATGACAGCCTCTTCTCTGTCACTTCCCTTCTTCTCTTATGTGTGCTCCAGATTGATTTTGGACACAGGCCAGTGACAGAGTTAAAACCAAAGATGCTTCATAAATCTCTGTGCCTATTTACGGTTATATGTAATTCAGCTTTCCCACTGGGTCAGTGGAACTGGCACTGATGTGTTAGCAGGAAGCAACACAGGTTGACTTGCTGTCAAGGCAGTCATGAGGGTGAGTTCACACAGTCTGGAACTGTGAGGAAAACATCTTTTTTACTTGACACTTAAGCAGAGCTAAATTGGAGTGGTAGGGATAACGAACAGAGAACCTCCACAAGATGCCATTTTAAGAGCTACTTTCCAAAACAAAAGCATGCTTTAAATCCATGGCTCTGTTATTGTCTGCATTTAGACTCTGCTCTCTCAAAGGTACTTTTACAAGCTGCAATAAAGCACTTCCCAGCATGTAACATCAGTGTTCAAGTGAAGCTGTTACTTTTTATTTTTTCAAGTGGAGTTGAATGATTAGTAAAGGACCAAGAATTTAAATTGCCTCATCTCTAGTAAATGTTAACACATGCCTCATATGGCTCCCTCTGAAAGTCTGCATTATCTGGCAAGTGAACTGTATGTATACATATAATTATGTAAACACATTCTCCCCAGTGTGATTCATGGCGTTTTAGTGCAGTCAGTGGAAGTTTTTTTGATCACTCTTCTCATTGTGAGCTGTTTAAACATCCGCCTGTCTAGTTGTGAGTCAAATTCAGTGGCTATATACAGGTGTGCAATGCTGTGCATGGTAAAAATATTTGCTGCACCACTCATGGTATGAGCTGGTCACTTTTTGCTTCAGCACCCTTACCTTTTTTCCTGACTGTAGCCATGATGTCTTTCTTAAGAAAGATTTATTCCTTCACTTCTATCTTTTTTTGGCTAAAAGTTCAGAGAAGCTGGCGGTTAAATTGCACTCAGGTGTGCTTTAAACCATGTGCTTGGCTCAATGCAGCTGACCTTTCATTCTTAACTGTTCAGCAGACAGACAGTATGCTGCAAGTCATGGTCATTGCTATGCTTGTCTTTCTGGAACAGTACCTCTATCTCACACCTCTAGACTTTATTCTGCACTAAGTCTATCCATTAAAAAAAAAAAAAAGTCTATCAACATAAACCTGTCAAAACCCATGCTAGCTTTGCATATTTTCTGTCATTATTGGTGGAGTTATATATCCCTGCACTGAGTGAATTGTTGAATGACTCAAAGTTTAGTTCTACAAGAGCTATGGAAGAGGCAATATAGTGTCTTTCAAAAGCTGTGTATGAAGAGCTGAACTAATTTTAGATTTGTAGTATGTTCAGGAGTCTGTGTGGCTCCTGGTATAATCCTGAGAAACCTGTGGCTTCTCACATTCTTGCTACAGACATTCTCCCTGCATGGGAGATTATTCTCCATGTATTCATTTGTGAGAGACCCTTCACTGCAGCTGGTAGAGTCAACAGAGAAATGGGCACCACTTTTTAGCAAGTCTTTTCTTCCATCTATCCTTGTATTTGTTCACTTATCCAGACATGTGAGCATCCATCTAGGCAAAAGTTTTGCTTCACCTATACTACTGGAAGATAAAGTAGCAAAACCCTCTAGTCTAAATATATTTCAGCTCATTCCCTGATGAAATGGAACATATTGTATGTCAACTTAGTGATACTGTTATAAATGTCTCACAGAGAAGATTGCAGAGATAAAATCTTTCAGATGGTATTAAGGCCATTTTTAAAATACAGTATATCAATAATATGTTGCTGCATATATCAGAATCTCAGCACCTCTTAATCCCTTTATTACAAAATGGTACAAAATTAGGAAGTGAGGAAGATGCACATATTTTAACATGGATAATTTGGGGTCATACCATCTAATATGTCCAGAAAGCACATTTATTTCTTTCTGCAAGTCCAATATCCCTGTTAAATTCCTGTATATCTATATGAACAATGATCTTTCCCAAGGGAATGAGCTAATTCTCACCAGGATGAGATCAATCAGCACAATCAGCAACAATTTCAGATGAGAAAAATTGGCATAATGGAAAATGATGCTGAGGAATGAGTAAACATTGAATAATTTAAAAAGTTGAATACAGCTGACATGTTAAGACAAAATATGATTAACTGGCCAACTGCTTTACTTTCACATCTAGAAATAATGGATTCAGTTTTTACCAGTGGAACTGCAAATGGTGACTGTGAGAACACTTAGGATTTGTAGTGAATAAGAGTTTCAACATAAACTGCTTGTGAAAATGCAGTTATGTCAAATATTTGTATACAAATATATAGTCTAGTAGAAGGAAAACAGTGCAGTTTCTAATCTAAGAGAAAAGTTGGAACATGAAGAAAAACAAAATAGAAAACTAGTTAGACATTTTCTTTTACTGAGGGATCATAGTCACTGGAATCAACTAAAAAATTAAATAGTACATTTTCTGTGTCTTGTTGAATTCAGCTGAAGAACCTGAATTTCCCCCTTTCAATTTGTACCTATTACTCCTTCTGCTATCACTGCAGTTCCTGATGCAGAGCTCCTCTCTGGCTTTCCAGTAGGATCCCCTTGGGTACTGAAAGGCTGCTGTGAGATCTCCATAAACTCAAAGCCAAAACTCAAGCCAGCATTATAGCCTCAGTAAATAAGGAATAAGCTCCTGGGATGTGTCACTCATATGTTCCATTTGTTTTTCAGACTTCTCCAGGCATGAAAAAAAGAAGTCTACTACTACTGTGCTGTACATCAGACCTCAAAACCAAGGAAAACCACTGATCAGGCATCACTGTGGCCTGCCAGTACTGCTAGCAAAGGGTATCTCGTTTCTATTGCAATCTTGTCTTTTCTGGACAGAAAAAACCCAACTTCCTCAGCCTGGAGGTGCTCTGAATGAGGGAACAGACAAAGTCAATTCACTGGCATTTGCTTATCCTGAGGTTTTCACCTCAAATACAGGCATTAGCTGAAAATACTACTCCTCATAGCAGGGTTTCACTCTCTCACAAAGGTATAGATATTGACATATATATGTAAACTAGCACTAAGTATACATCTCCTGCACTGGCCAGAAATCTGGAATATGCAATAACTTTCTCTCTCCATTTCTGGGACAGGGTTATTTGTTCCTTTGTGGACATTCTTACACTGTAAGGCAACATCTTCTGAAGGACAGTTGGTAGAACAGGTGCTCCAAAGGCAAGAAAATTGTAGTCCTGGAGAACACAATGGGAATTTAATTTTTAAAAATTTACATAATATGGAGGACCCATATTGGACCATATGGTCCAGCAGCATCCCAGAGTTTGTAATGGTTTTATGAATGATTAAGCACTGGCAGAGGTATGTACTGATTACAACATTGGGCCAGCATCTGGAGGCTGTGAAAATCCTGGAGGATATTTTCTTAGCCTTTACTTGTCAGTGATTTATTATCCAAAATAAAGATTTGATTGCAAACTGCTGATTGAACTGGCAGAGAGGAAAGCAAGATGGACAAACACATTCACCTGAGGGCACAGTAGTTGCCACTAATCTTGGTAGAAACAACATACATGTGCTTTCCCAATGAAACAATCCTGGAACTCTTATCCTGGAACTCTTATGCTACCATATGTCGTGACTTCTGAACTTGGCACCATGTGGGTTCCTTCTACAAAAGCAGCAATATGAAGGCCCTGTTCCTTGATTTTATTACAGGTGATTACATTCATCAAGGCATAAGAAATACAAGCATACAGTGTGATGCAGGTTTATTTTTAATATGATACATAATCAACATGCAAATTAGACTCAGAGTGCTTTGTTGCAAAATGTGGACATCCTAAAAGCAAAATCTAGCCTTAACAGATAACATTTGTGAAAATAACATCAGTTATTCCCTGCAACCTGTTTGAAGTTGTTTGGAGACTTGATTACATCCCTCTTACTCTTTGTATTTCAGTTCACCTGAAAGATCAAAGTTCTCTTCATCCTCTTAGATAACTGGTAATTAGAAAGAAAAATAAAAAACCTCTACTCATCACCCTTCCACCTCTGCTAAAGAGTATGTCACTTCAACCCTTTGCCTCTGAATCAGGATTTTTTAAACAGGAAACTTGAATGCCCAATATCTTCATATAAACTTAGCTATAGAAAATCCAGAATGACTACTGCCAAAAGATTAAAGAGAAGGTGAAATAATCTTATCAAACTAATTCCATTAATGTCCCTCCATAGTAGTATCTAGTAGCCAAAAACTTAGCCATTCCAAATATCAAATGAAAGATAATTGTTCACTCTTTATTGAAATATTAATCTTGATATTCTTCTTATTATAACACTTTTGCAAGCAATATCTGAGAGTATAATATCCATATACATTTAATCTTTGTTTTATAAGTTGATAAAATATGAAACTAAAGCATAGACATTTGAAATTATCATATTTATTGCAGTTTTTATGAGACATGCTGCCGCAAAACACATAAAATCCTCTAGGATAAATCTACATCTGGTGCTGTCTTGATAACTGTTGAATTTACAATAGTAAAATATTTATGCAGGCTTTTCTTTTAAAGAAATAGCTGAAGTGTAGAGTTCTTTTGTATGGAATGTATTCTGTCATTTGCTGCTGGAAGGTACTGGTGCATCAGTGAGAAAGTGGAATATGTGTATGGCTGGAAGAGGGTTAATTTTTAGAACTACTTCTAAACTAACTAACTACTTAGTAGTAGTTTAGAAGTAAACTACTTAGAAGTAGTTAGTTACTACTTCTACTTAGTTAGAACTACTTCTAAACTAACTAACTACTTTTTTTTTCTACTTCAGTTTTGCCTGTCAAGTAGACTTAACTGGAATGTTTTTATTGGCCTCAAACAGCAAAAATTTTGCCACTCACTTACAATGTCAACCACACCTTAAAACATTCACTTGGTCTTTTTTTTCTTCACCATAAATGTTGCATCCTGGAGTTTGGGTTTAGATTAGGGTTTTTAATTTATGTTAAAATAAGTCAAGTTCTGTAATCCCGCGTTGTCCCCCCCCCCCCGCGGTTTCTGGCCCCACGCTGCCTGCTGCCGGATCCTTACCCCTGTGCCGCTCCTGTAACCACCCTGCCGTCTGGCCCCGGGAAACCCCATGCTGGCCACCCCAAGCCACACCATCCCGCTCAGCCCAAGGCTCGGTGCCCGCCCCTGCGGGGTTCCCTGGTTGGTCGCTGTTGCTGGCGTCACCGCCACGGCAGCCGCCCCTATTGGGCGGCAGGCCATGGATCCTCTCGCCCCGCCCCTCCATAAAGCCCTATCCCGCCGGCAGTCAGGCGCCATTTTCTCCCATGCGAGTGCCGGGAGCGGTCGCGTCCTTCCATCAAACCGCGCCACGTGTTCAATTAAACGTTCCTGCCAAGCACGGAGTAAATGGACAAATTCCTTTCCTCTTTGCTGGGTCCCTAGAGCACAGTAACAGAGGCTGGCCAGCCCACGCACCTGAGACACGGAGCCGTGTCCGGGAACCCGTGGCAGCAAACCCCGGCAGCACGTGGAAGCTACGCCACAGCCGGGCTCCCAAGAACCGCATGCAGCCGGGGAGAGTGAAAACCCACGCCGCACATAAGTGTCTTCAGACACTGTCTGGTTTAGACAGAAGAATATTTCTTTACTATAGGTTGCAAAGACTGACAAAGTTTGAGATCTTGTTGTAAAGATTTAAATTCAGGTTGTCTGTTACTTAAATTCTCACTAAAGCTTCAATATTTGCTCGAAATTGGTACACAGTGCTGCATCTCAATGGCTCTTTCCCCATCAGTCAGTCCAGGGATGGTTAGTTTGTGGCTATTGCAAACCTTTGCTCTTGAAATGTAGGAAGGCTGGGCATAACTCCGTCGTATGTCCTGCTCTGGAGATATTCTGATGCCAATAAGAAGAATAATTCTAATGTGTCCTTTTAAAAGGACAAAGTCTTGCTGAGAATGGCATTGGAAGGTAATCCAAACATGTTATTTTGATTTCTTCTTCTACTTTCTTGTAGAGTGATCTGAGTGTCTATGAGCTACTCTTGGAGGGCCCCCTCCCCTCATGCCTTTAAAATGTATCTCGCAGCTCTTGGTCATAAATGTTGATGTAGACTTTATGAGCCAAAAATACTGGTTATCCTATTTTCTTCAGTAATTATGATAATAACTTGAAAATGGAATATAGAATTTAGGTGTGGATCCAATAGTGAGACACTACAGTATCAGTTGTTCTTAAGCTGTAGAATTAAGTTGCAATTTAACTACTGACAGTGGGTGAATATGACTTTAGTTTGGAACTTCCTCTTTTTAGAACAAAACCACAATATGCATATGATTTCACTATTTTTCTGGTCAGTTACAAAGGAATCTTTCTTCTATAAATGGCAAGAGATCCTTATTTCCTTGACTACCAAAATATTCTATGGGTCAGAGAGCTGAAGCTTGTTTTTGTCCAACATCTTTTCAAAAAGAATCTCAAATATTCTTCTTAACCTTGTGAAAGACAACAAGGTGGAAAAAATTAATGAAATGGATTCTTTTTGTTGATGGGAACAATAGCCAGAAGAAGCTGGGTGAGAGCCATATGAAGATTAAATAAAGAAAAGGAGAACAGGCTTCTTTAAAGAGTGACCAGTTGGCTTGTGATGATCTAAAATATTATTGTAACTTTGGCTCTTCTCTTGTATGGGAGACCAGGAAATAAAGCATAATCACTTTCTAGAATATTCACCTTATCTTGGCATTAAAGCTGTAAACAAATATTCAAGTACAAATTTAAAATGTAGAATGCGTATTGCTGGTGAACATTTAGACCTTTGAATTTTGCCAATAACTAATCCCAACAGAGCTGTTATAAAGAGGAGAGCCATACCAGATTTGTTTACACTGTTCAGTTTTGATCTACTGACTTTGAATGTAATTATCATTTCAGAATTAATATCTTGTCACTGTGTATATGACTCTCACACTCTTACTTTCTTTTGTGTAATGAACCCAGTGTACTTCTTAAAAGCTGTTCTTTTACATGGAAATTCAAAGGGACCTACTACTTGTTATTTTCTAATAATTTTAATTATTTATCAATCGAACTTACATAATTACTATGCCTATCTCTTCACAATATAATATACTGAACACTCTCCAGCTAGTCAGGTTTTCCACTGTGGCTTCTGTATCCTTATTAGATTGAACACTGAAAACAAACCCACACTGACCTCTGCATACAGTGCTCTTAAACTAGCTGTCTGTCTTCCTAGTTTATATAGAATCACAGCTGGAGCCCATTATGAAAACAGAATACTTTGCACCAAATATGCATACTGCTTCTGTTTCAGGTTTCCCTTTTTTTTTTTTTTTTTTTTTTTTTTTTAATTGGGAAGAAGTTTAATCGGCTATTTTACTCCAGCCATACTAAAGACTCTATGAAATTTATTTTTACAAAAACTGATTCTCACCTACAGGTGGAACGTGCCTGCAGAATTTAAAAATTTGAAGAGTTTAAGAATTTTGGTAAATAAGTCAAGGATGAATTCAGGATCTATCAGACTTTGAAAGAGTGTGGGTCATGTACTGATTTCTTCTCAGATGACTGGAGGGCAAAACCCCACATCTTAGGCCAACCACCCACGCTCAGAATGGTAGTAGGCATTCACTGAACTTAATGAGTGTTTGCTTCAAAATTGTTTAAAGCCAAAGGTTTTAATCTTGCTTTTAGTGTATGATGTCGTGTCCTCTCAATTTTATTTTCCCAGTAGCAATGAAAGAGTAGGAAGATAGCCACGCACAGCTGCCACTTTCTCTTACTGTAGCCGTGCATACATGCTTTTAAGCTAAGAAACACAAGTTTGCAGTCTGCTCTTTGACTAGCTACTTGTACCCTGCTGTCCTTTGTCCCACAGCTCTTGAGAACATCCTGCCTTCAGTATTTCCTTTTGATTTATTTTGCTAATTTTTGTTCTGTATTTTCCAATACAGACTGGACTATAAATATTGATTCAATGTCCATTACCTATTTTCTCTAATTTTATTTTCAATTATGTTTCAAAAAATCCAGCCAAGAAGTAGAACACATAGCAAGGATCAGAAGATACCCTTAAATATACCCAGAAGATACTCATTAAATGTCTTTATGATACTTCATTCAAAAAAATGTAGAAGTTTTAATTAAGATAACTCTGTATCTGGCAAATATAATTGGCTTTATATTTGATATTCAGGGTCCTGAGTAAGGTGCAAAAGCTCTGCAACCCTTTTCCTACCTCTTCTTGGGGGTTTAACTGTCTGTATTTAAGGTCAGCTTTGATACAGCAGAGCTGTATGGTCTCAAAGCTGACTGCTGGGTGAAAGGCTGTGAGAATGCACTTTGGGGGTCTCCTGCCCTTGGCTTGGGTGCCACGTTAGACCCAGGGCTTTGACATTTGTGGTGTTATCAAGAAGATTTGTGATTCTTCCTATCTAAAGAATGCCAAATTTTCAAGTGAAACCAATTTGTATGAGCTCATCTGATGTGTTGATTGTATTTTACTTCATCATTTTTATCTCTCTTCCTATTTTTTTTTAATTTTTAATTTTATTTCCTCTATATTGTTATTTGGTAAACTGAATCTATATCTTTCTCCAAAATAGAAATTTCAGCTTGTTTTTTTTAATCCTGCTTTTGTTTCTGTTTTCTCTTTCTTGTCTCATATTCATATGGTAATTCAATTTTTTCATGACTCCTTAGCATATTGAAGACTTTGCTGATATTTTATATATTCTTACCTCATCTATGTTCATTTAAATGATTTGAAGACAGAATATGAATATAGATCTACACCTGTTTCTGCACTGATATCTCTTGTGGTTTGACATCATACTGCAATCTCTAAACCACTTTATGGCAATATTTACATGTGCAGGTCCTGAGATTTTAACTTGCTAATGATTCACTTTCCATTTTAGTGCCAAAGTCCACCTGAGGCTCACTGGAAAAGTCTTTTATATGCATATTTATCAAGGACTCCCCAGCTTTCCAAACTTTATTTACTGCTATTATAGACAAATTGCAACAGTTCTTTAGCCAGCCTTATATACCATAGCAATGAAACATTTCTATCCATGTATGGAGACTGTTTCATAACCAATTTTAGATGTTTAAGAACTTAGTTTTAGTTTTCAAAAAGTAAGAAAAAGATAAACAGAGTAGTTGTGAGCATAAACATTCTAGGATTCAGCTGTTTGTGTCATCCATTCAAATTTTCTTAGAGCAGAATTCATGAGTATTCTGACCAATTTCCTACCAGGTCCTCATAATTTCATGGATCACATACCCAGTTATCCAGAGTTATCCAGTATAGATTCTGAGTTGTTTGGGAAATTCCCACAGTAAAATATTTTATATATATATATATAAATCATCAGTGCTCAGACACTACAGCAGGATGGAGACTGTAGCAATTAATTCTAATAAGAATTCTGGATTATGAGTGGCATTGCCACAGAGCAGTTATGCTGGTATCTCTGAAGTTCTAAGGCTGATTTAAAAGGAAAAAAAAAAAAAAAGCACTATAGAATAATGAAGCAATTGCTTCAACCTGAACATGATCTTGTCACTTTTTCTTTGAACATGAGAATTCATCTTCAAAAAGTCTTTGTCAGTTCTAAAGCACCATCAAAGCCTTCCTAAGCAACAGTGTAAACACAAATAGCTGATGAGACCTTTCATTATTAGGGCTTTAAAACACAAAGAGAATGAGCTCTAACAGGATGATTATTTCAGTCAAGCAGATTGCCTTTGTATCACATATAGACAGCTTGTGTAGATACACTCAAGTGTCTGTAAAGAGAATTATCTGGTTTCAACACAGTCCTTTGCACTATAATCCTCAGACATTACTGGGTTTAATATTATTTATCTTGTAAAGCTAAATTTAACAGAAATTTCAGCCAAAGCCTGAATGCTGTTTGCATCTATAAAGCTGTTGTAGCTGTTATTTCTATAATCAAGAAAACAAATGTAATTAAAAATCCCCAAGAACCCTTGCAAGTGGCAAATTCTAAAGAAAACAAAACCTGGAGCTCACTGTAGTATTGAGAGTGATGCCCGTGTTCTTCCCACAGGATTTGTTGGGTAATTTCTTGATTAAACACATCTGTTAATGGCTAAAATAGCTTGTCAATGACCCAAGATAGTGTGGTGCCGTTCTCTTCTAACTGCAGCTAGTAAACATAAAATAAGAGTAATCCTGTAATGGTAGAAAGATGGACAACAAAAGCTTTCTTCCATCCTGTGACTGATGAATCTATTTTTGTTAAAATGCCGCTGTAATCTTAACAAAAGCAGTTGCATTGCTGAGATTACAATTTTTTGGGGTTTTTTTTTTTAATTTGGGGGATTTTTTTTTAATCTAGTACAATATATTATGCAACTGTGCTTCATAATGTGATGATCTAATAGTAGAATAGTTCTGAAAACAAAATTACTCTGGTTGAAGTCACACTTTAAACATTTCAGATGTCAACTGGATTGGCCACCCAGTTTGCTCATTATATTTTTAGTATTGATTGAATGAACCATATATGAATGTATGCACTTTAAAATGAAAGCTCTTGGTCTGCAATCTGTATTTTGGTAATTGTTAGCTATTGTTTCTTACAAATATGATGAAACAACCCAAAAATATGTTGTGATACTAGCAGAGAAACATTATTGTTTCCTTAAAAGGCTCAAGGTTAGTTCTAGAATAAATAGTTCACTGTAACTTAGTCAGCAAGATCTATGCAACAGCACGAAATAAATATTTGGTCCCAAGAATTAAATAAAATAAAATGAAAATTACAAAAAAATTCCTTACCTGAGCAAATGAATGTATTTACACTGCATATGTGAAAGTCTTTCAAGAGTCTTTTAAATGAGGGAAGAACTATAGGTTCAAAACTAAATCAAAAATAAAAGTCAAATATTTCATGGAACAAAGATGCTGTTCCCATTTAATATTCTATTGTTTAGCTGAATTGAGTTTATCTCTTAAAGTCCCAGCCTTGGGAAAAGAGAACCCTTTCTCTTTTGAAGCAGTCTAAATGCAGCAAGAATCTATAATTTATAATTAATAAAATAATTATAATTTTTAATTTAAAATTTTGCAAGAATTTTGTGGGAGAGTTTGTAGTTGTTTGCTGACTTCAAATCAGGCCTAAACTTCTCTAGGACTTTTCTAGGTCTTCTTGACCATAACTTTAGTTTGTGCAAGATGTTACTATAAGAGTATTTTTGTCTTATTGAGGTTATTTCCCAGTTTAATATGTTCCAGAATTTCAATCTAAGTAACAGAGTGACATTTGCAGAGCGAAACCAAGATAAGGTGTATTTTATATTAAATCCACTTTCTTTATTCTCTTCACCTAACTACCCACTCTTTCAGGTCTGGAATACGTTCTAAGTCAATCAGAAAAAGAAGGTTTTATACTGAATTTAATGAAATGCCATCTTCAGACACCCAGTGTGTTTATGTCACAGCTCCAAAAGAGTGCTCTTGCCAGCAAATAGGCAGTGAATTTGGCTTTGAGTTCCACCTTGGGCTAGCTAACAGTCCTTTGCAGTGTAAAGTCACTGTGAAAGTTTAAATAATTTAGGATTTTGTCCTCCATTATATATGATATTATCTTGCTGTCACAATTAGGAATGCTGAAATTCACAGTTTGTGCATGTCTAAGGATCTTAGAACTGCAGGTGCTCTGAGCATCCCTGGCATAGGTGTACACTCCTTTTCTTTGGCCTAACACTATCAGCATTTTAAATTTTCAAGACATTTCAAAAGGCTAGGGTATTTTTCTCAGGAACTTTGGAATGTTAAGTTTGAGGAAATTCTTCTATGATTAATAGATTTTATGTGTAGTTAAATAGCAGTTAATAAAGAAATGGGGTATATTTGTGCAAGTTTGGGTAAATTATATGCTGATTTAATAATTTTCAGGGTTGTGTATTTTACTGTTTTCTGCAGGCACTTATAAAATAGAATTAAAGAATTTTGTAAATCCCAGCAAAGAAAATAAATAATAGAAGCAGATGGCCTATAATATAGAAGTGAATTATTCTGATGACAGTCATATGAAAAGTGGGATTATCTATGCTCTGTTCCATGACACATTTTGGAATTTAATTCCTATATTACACTGCCCTTTTAAAGATAGGGAAGTATAGATATAAAGATATACATTGTAATCACACACATATATTTAAATATAAAAAAGCAAACTAAAATTTCTCTTGGTACATGATTTATATTTTAATTTAAAATTAAACCCTCCAAGCTACTTAATAATCTAAAACGCAGAAATGTTTATTGCACTCAGTCTTTACTTGAAGACCTATTTTCAGTTGCCTCATCCTAGAGTAGTTGATTAAATGGGTCAGATCAATCTCTTTGTAAGAAAGCTTACTCTTTGTGACTGACTTTAAAGGAGTCTAGACAGCTATTTTGGATGCTGATGTCTAAATTTGGACAGAGAAGTCCTATTCCAGAAGTTTAGTTCAAAGTGGTTTACAGAAGCATAGCAACTGTGAAAGAATGAGAACTGTTTTTCCTCTGCACTTTGAAACAAAGCTGTGATGGTCAGTGTAGCAATGATGTGCCTGGTATTGTCACTATGAAAATCTCTAAACTATGACAAAATAAAGAATATTTGAAGTATAGGAATATAAGAATATGTCTTCAGATACTTAAACTGTCAAAGCATGTAGATGTGGCACTTAGGGACATGGTTTAGTGGTGGACTTGGCAGTGTTGAGTTTATGGTTAGACTCAATGATCTTGTAGGTCTTTTCAAACCTAAATGATTCTATGATCATTGAGGTAAGGAATTTTTCCTTGGTTCAGATTTCTGTCATTTATTCTCTCTCCCAGCCTCAAAGTGGTTGAAGATTCATAGAGTGTATTGAATATTAGAATATCAACAGAAATGCAAATCAGAAAAAAAAAAGGTGAATGCACACCATTTAAATATTAATAAGTTTGATGAAAAATGTCTCCCCCTAAACTCTCAGCTGCATTGGGCCTGTCACTGTCAGTGAAATTTCTTCATTTCTAGATGACATTTTTTTCAAACACACACATCAAAGTTTCACAGCTCTCATTATGGAAAATTGGTAACTTTCATTCATCTGTCTTTGGTGATGACCCAGCCCCAGATGTGTTAGCAAAATTTATTACTTATTTCTTATTACTTCCTTATTACTATCTCACAGAATAAGATAAAACCTCCATTTAATCAAACTGTTTCTGGACTAATATATTAGCTATTTATCTTCTGAGATTTAGGGATAAATTTGAAAGAAGACATGGAATTAGTTTAGAGTGGATCTATTTCTTTTCCCTTAGGAAAATTTATTCACAATCAGCATCTTTAGCATTTAAAAGCCAAGGAGTGAGATATTAAGTGCCAAATGCATACTTACAGAAAGGAGGACACACCTAAGCAATCAAATGTGTGGCAGGAAAATTAAAAATACAAATTAAAACCAAAAATAATCTGAAACTAAGGAAAAAATTTGGGAAGAAAAAAATATCTTTTGCTTCCTGAGTTCATGGATTTTTGGCCAGTGAAATGAAAATAACGCCATATCTCTATGCCAAAGTGAAGACAGTTAGGTTATGCTGATTGAAATAATCTGTTTGTAAATTCTGGACCGTAATGTTCTTATGGAAGTGCAGAACAAAAACAAATTCTTCTAGTTCAATGATTATGCACTTGATAAAAACCTGTTTTCTTTAATAACTAAGATAAGTAGTTTGGGGGATTTTCAGAGTCCAATGAGGGATCATGAATAGCTTCAATCCAGACTTTTACCATATTTTTTACTTTGGGAAGTCTGTACTTCTGCTATATCATTGTTACTATTTTTCTGATTTTTGAATTGACTAGAGCTATCACAGTACTCTGATGGAAATCCCTAGAAATTAGTCTGGGGGCATTTTGGGAGTCTTTGGTGTTTTAGGACACCTTCTAAAACATGAAGCTGCCTCTCACATCAGTGTGACTGAATCAGTAAGAAGGGATGAATAACCTCAGGCCTATGTGTGAATGTCCCAGTACTTCCCTGGAGGGAGTTTTCACACCTGAGCCAGTTATGACCCATCAGAAGGGATGAATGATACCTTCCCCGGTAGAGGGGAGGTTGTTTTACAACTGAGCCAGTTGTGTGAGGGAGGATATTAGTATTTAGTGGCATTCATAGTCTTAAAAGTATTTTTGGGTTCTGAATGGCTACAACTGGAAATACTTGAAATTCTTATTTTCTTGTAGACGTCTATTTATGGCTTTCCTAAAGTAAAAATATAGGGGAAAAGTAATTAAATTTTGAAATACCTATTTGCCAAACTGGCAGTTAACAAGTAAACAGCAGATAATACTGCCTTCAAGGTCTGTTACAAACAAAAGAGTAAATAACACCAATGTCAGTTATTGTTTTTTTGGTAACAGACAGGACAGGTCAAATATCATCTAAATGATTCAACCCAAGTTTGTTCTGCTCCTTTGGGTGTTATAAACCAACTGCTTAGACTGTTCAAAGACACCTTTTACCTGCTACAGAGAAGTCCATATGAAATTATTGTTTCCATTCTTTTGCCTGTGGGACCTGTGGTACAACCTGCTGTTCAAAGTTCTGAACTTTATTTAATCATCTGACTCACAGTGCTATCTACTGTAAAATGTAGGGAGTTACACGAAAATATTCTTATCATTTGTGGAAATGTTCCCATCTCTGGTTATAAATGGAAAACTCAGACTTGCTGCATTTGTTCATATGTGTTCCAGCTATTTAAATTGCCATGACATGTATAAGAAATTATTGCTAGTAAGAGCTAGCCTTCACTTGATTTTTTTTTTTGTGCTTTGACTCTTTGACTCAGTCCCCTCCTCAGTGATTTTTAGACTTTTCCCTGGCTTTTTTTTTTTTTTGTTGTTGTTTGTTTTCCAGTTGTAAAAGACTTGTTAATAAAACATGAAAGATGAGAGTATCATTAATGCTAGTTCTTCCTTCTTGGATTCATGTCAAGTCTGAGAGAAGAAACAAAACCAGCAAAGCATTGACTTCAAATTAGGTCTTGATATGATATGCTTGTCTCCTTCTTCTACTGTTCATTATAAATTCATCCTGTTAAGATAAGAATTTGCATTTGATTTAGATATTCTTCCTGAACTGCTTCTAAAAGGGAATGCTGTGTTTAGAAAAGGAGATGTATCTCTGCTCTTTTGTATCAAAAGATACTGGAGTAATGCCTCTTATCTATTAGGAGTAAAAAATTATACATTTAAGGTGGAGAGACACTGCTTTTTTGTTGTTGTTGCTGTTGCTGTTGCTTTTTGTTTTGTTTTGTTTTGTTTTGTTTTTTTTTTTGTTTTGTTTTGGTTTGGTTAGGTTTGGGGTTTTTTGTGGTTTTTTTTGGTTTTTTTTTTTTTTTTTTTGGTAGGACACTTAGGAAGTTGGAAAGTTTCTCAGCTTCTCTTTAGACAGGACATTTGACTTACTGGACTGTTAAGTCTGATCCTCTGTGTTTTCAAGACCTCAATGTTCATCATTTATAGATATAGAAACATGTCAAGTTAGGAGTAAAATGCTAATTCTACAGATTCCAGAATGATGGTTTAAAATGCTTTCACAGAGATGTTTTGCATTATACAAGGAGTGTATGTGCATGGGAACCATGCACATTCATTCCTGTTATGCTAAGTGCAGTGTTAAGGAGAACCAAACTCCCCTAAATTATCTAGAGATAGCTTGTGTGGTTCTTAACATCTTCAGAAAGGTTTCACTCCTGGCAGCTGTCCCAACAGCTTGTCCCAACAGCATCTTGTTGTAGCTTTCAAGAAATTTCAGTAAATTTAGAATATTTTATTTCCCTTCTAATACTGTTCTTAAGTTCCTCCCTTCCTCCCAGCTAGTGAACTGTCAATTCTGGAACAGCTTTTTGATTTCTCTTATACTTCCTAATTGTCAGTTTCAGGTCCAGGTTCTGCTGTTTACAGCACTGGTTTCATCCTCTCCTGCTTGTCTGAACTTTCTCTCAGAATAATATGTCCAACCACCTTTTTTTTCTGTCAGTGACTTCAAAATTCTAGTTTCAGCAATTTCAAATAATGAGAAAGAAGTCCTTCTTTGTCCCTTTCACTTCTAGGAGATTCTCCTGCACAATGTATTTCAACCATATCTTGTAATTAAGCTATAAAGATTATTTTTGTGGCTGTCCAAACCTGGACCATTAAGCAGTTCTCATCTCTGAAATGTGATCTTCATTTCTTAGCTTGCATATAGGTGCTAGCACAGTCTCCAGGGAAGGGAGTCCTTGCACATCATGAAATGGCTTCTCTAAGTCAGATCCTAATTTGACAAGGTATTTGACTAAATATTCAAATTGTGCTGACTACAATGCTTAAGCTGCTCTCCCAGAAGGAGACTTTTGTCCCCAGCAACTGAATGTTAACAAAGAAATTAGAACACAAGGTTCTAAAAAAAGGCTTAAAATGTAAAAAATATTGGATAAGTGAGCCAACTATGGGAGGTGTCCCACTGGACCTGCTCTTTGTGAAGGACTGGTGGCTGATGTGACAGAGATTGTCTTGGGCACAGCAATCAAAAATATGAAGGTTTTGATTCTTCAAGAAGTAAACAGGTGGATCATCAGAACTGCTATCTTGACCTCTGGAGGGCAGACTTTGGCCTCTTTAGAAGACTGGTTGTAAGAGTTCCTTGGAAGGCAGTTCTGAAGGACAAAAGAGTACAGGAAGGCTGGATATCCTTTAAAAAGGAAATCCTAGAGAAACAGGAATAGGCCATCCACATGGGCCAAAAGATGAGTTTTTGGAAAAGAAGACCAGCCTAGCTGAACAGAAAGCTTTGGCTGCTACACAGGAAAAAAAAAAAAAAAAGTGCAATGCCTTTGGAGAAAGGGGCAGATCACTCAGGAGAACTATAAGGATGTTGTGAGGTTATGCAGGGGAAAAGTTAGAAGGGCCAAAGCCCATCTTAAACCTAATCTGTCTACTACTGTAAAAGACAACAAAAACTTTTTTTTCAAGTACATAATTAACAGAAAGAGGGCTAAAGAGAATCTCCATCCTTTACTAGATGCAGAAGGACAAAGGATAAGGAAAAGACTGAGATATTTTTTTGTCTCAGTCTTTAATAGAGCTACCTGAGTACCCAGCCCCCTAGGCTGGAAGTTACTGATGAAGAGAAGAATGAAGATGCCATAAATCAAGATGAAATGGTCAGCAACCTGCTGTGCCACTTAGACATGCACTAATCTATGGAACCAGATCACATCCAAGCAAGGGGAGCTTGTGGAAGAGCTCACCAAGACACTCCATTATTTACCAGAAGTCCTGCCTGACCAGGGATGTCCCAGTTGATTACAAGTTAGCAAATGTGGTGACTGCATACCAAAAGAGTCAGAAGGAGGATTCAGGGAACTACAGGCCTGTCAATCTGACCTTGGTGCCAAGAAAGGTCATGGAGCAGATCATCTTGAAGGCTATCATAAGACACATGCAGGACAACCAGGAGATCTGGGCCAGGCAGCATAGGTTTAGGAATGGCAGATCCTGCTTGACTAATTGGTTTCCTTCTCCAACAAGGTGCTTAAGGGTCAGGAAAGGCCATGAATTTTGATATGGTTTCCCACAGCATTCTCCTGGAGAAACTGGCTGCTCATGGTGTGGACAGGTGCACCTTTCATTGGGTAAAAGATGTCTCAATGGCTGGCTCAGAGCATAGTGGTGAATGGAGTTAAATCCAGCTGAGGGACAGTTACAAGTGATATTCCACAAAGGTCAGTGTTGGTGCCAGTCCTGTTTAATGTCTTTATCAATGATCTGGATGAGAGGATTGAGTGCACCCTCAGTAAGTTTGTAGATGGCATTAAGCTGGAAGTGTTGATCTGATAGACAATAAGAAGGCTGGATCAATGGGCCAAGGCCAATTGTATGAGGTTCAACAAGAAGTGTCAGATCCTACATTTCAGTCACAACAATTCCATGTAGGGGTAAAGGCCTGGGGCAGAGAAAGTCTTGGCTGGAAAGTGAGCCAAGGAAAAGAACCTGGGAGTGTTGGTTGACAGTCAGATGACTGACAACCAGCAGCATGCCCAGATCGCCAAGAAGGCCAATAGCATCCTGGCTTGTATAAGAAATAGTGTGGCCAGCAGGAGTAGGACAGTGATTGGCCACCTGTACTAGGCACTGGTGTGGCTGCCCCTTGAAACCTGTGTTCAGTTTTGGGCCCCTCACTACAAGAAGGACATTGAAGTGCCAGAGCATGTCTAGAGAAGGGCAATGGAGCTGGTGAAGTCCAGTCCATGATCTTAGAAGTCTCTTAGAACCTAAACAATTTTGTGATTCTATGAAAAAGAATTAGAAATACTTAATAAAGGTGTTTATTTTTATATATTTTTGTGGCCCCATTACTTCACTTATGGTTATCACTGCTAAAGTAGGTCATTATTCTATTTTATAATATAATGCCATGGTATGTGACTTCCTATCTACTTAAGATGCATATTGTAGAGGAATGTGCCCCAGGGGGTATTTTCACATACTAGAAATTACTTTCCATATCTGATAAACTGCTTAGGTTTGAATAGTGGAGCAATTTCCTTTCCTTTCTTCCTTTGAAATGGACCAAATACATTTTATATAGTCTAACTAAAATAATTTCAAGGTAGATTAGAAGCATAGGCTTGCTTTGGGTGAAATTCACTTTCCAAAACCACAAAGAGATTTAGACTCTGCACAGATATTGTAATTTTCTACACACTAGTACACTTTAATTCTTCTGTTCTGAGTCTGAAGTCAATGGAGCACATTCTACCAGTTGTCCTAATGAGTAGCTAGTACTGACACCTTAGCTGTTATGTGGCTGTCGCCACAACTAATATGGGCTATGCAGTGCCATATATCTGAATCTTGAGGGTGGATTTGTGTCAATTTCTAAATCCCAGGAAAAGAAATAGGGTTAATTATAATTCATCAGACTATATAATAGATTACTTGGTTTGAATGGGTGCATATTTGAGAATCAAAGTCTATTCCCAGCTGTATATTAACCACAAAAATATCACCTATGAATCCTATTTATATTATCACTTTAAGATTAGGCATTTTGAACAACCTAGTACCTGAGTCCCCTGCTATGATATTCCCCCTTGAAAATTATTTCTCTAAATTCACAATGAATAAATAACTCAGACACTTGGAAATCAGTTATCTTTTAATATTGTAGATGTGATCAACAAACACAAAGTTCCCCATGTATAGAGAGTTTGGGCGTAATTGCCAATATACTGGCAGTGTAACAATACAGCTGTACAAAAACTGTTGCAGCTCATTGATGCATGATTAATATTAATTGTTTATGTGATATATACTGAGTGAGACATGAAAAAAGCACAATGATGATAGATCCATTTCATTATTTTGTTATTGCTGAAGTTTAAATCTTATTTGAGTAAAAATTTGGTTGCAAAGTTAAATGGAAGTTTCTTCCCATTATTAGAATGCCCTCTTCCATATTTACAATTCAAGGTTGCCTATCTGTTGGGCATTATCTCATACTAGAGAAACTTCCACTCCCATTAATTAAATTAAAGTCTTATTTTTATTATCAACCATAGGCCTTTTTAAGGCTCTGTTATCAGGTGGTGTATCCAGTTCTTGTTTAGGACATAGACCAAGAATTTTGCTCATAGATGTTTAAGTATTGTGCTTGTAAAAATTCACTGGTGGTGTTTTAGTATTGCTTTTTTGGGTTTTGTTGGGGTTCCTTAAATTATTTAATTTTGTACCCATTATGACTGTGTCTAAGTTTAGATGAAAAACTAGGTCCCAGTCAAGTAATTTGCTCCACTTAGGTTTTGCCTTTATTTTTTTTTCAAAGCTTCATTTATAGACAGAGGGCTTTATTTGTCCATCTATTAATATTTTTCTTCCATGCATCTAAATTAGCACTGAATTTGTAAAAAGCTAGAGACACACAAATTCATTAAATTGATAACTACATATTCCTATTTATATTTTTTTAAGGGGGGAAGGGAAAATTCTATTGGGCTCAAAGAACAAAGCACAAGGATAAGACACTTGATAAAATATATTAGTATTCATAAACATGGCTATAGAGTTTCTAAGAATAAACCTGAACAAGACATGACACTTGCATAAGCAAAATGGAACGTAGAAGTTGGTGCAAAACAGTTTTATTGGTATGCCGTTGAACCTTAAGGAGAGAAGTAAAAAAAAGACTTCTCTAGAATTCTTTATGACCTGCTATGCTGCTATTGCATATTTACTATTGCAAATATTAATGACTTGTCTGCCTTAT
Source organism: Vidua chalybeata (assembly GCF_026979565.1). Taxonomy (NCBI): domain Eukaryota; kingdom Metazoa; phylum Chordata; class Aves; order Passeriformes; family Viduidae; genus Vidua; species Vidua chalybeata. The sequence continues at coordinate 72,130,426 of NC_071532.1, read as the reverse complement.
TTAAATGTTTGATGAAGGCTATATAGGAGCAACTGAAGAAATGTTTCTGGTTAGGCCCAGAATTTAGAATGTGTCTTAATAAATCAAAGTAGTGTTCTGGAAAAAAATAAGAATTATATTATACAAGCACAATTTTCTACATTGTAAATGAGTAGTTCAGCAAGTGCAAATGAGGAAACAACCAATCAGGGATAGCAGAAAAGGACATAGATATCATTGTGACACAGCAAATATGAAACTACAATATCATGCTGTTGCAAAGGATTGGGATTTCTGGACAAGATGGGAACCTGAAAACAGTAATAGTAGTCCTTCCATCCACCCACTACTTTTGTTGTAGTATTTTCTGTACCATATACAGTTCTGCTCCCTGTAATGCAGTGATATGGAGCAATTAGAAGCACTGGCAAAAGCAGTTTTGAGATACTTAGCAATCATCCAGAGTAGAGTGGACTAGGGGAGACACAAGAAAATCAAAAAGAATGGTTGAGACTGGAAGGGACCTCTGAAAATCTTCTAGCCTAACTCTCTCCTTAATCAAGCAAGGCTACCTACAGCTCTTTGCCTGGGACCATGTCTAGAGAGGTGGATACCTTCCAGGTAGGAGACTCCATTCACTCACTGGACAACCTGTGCTGATGTTTGCTTATGCCCACAGTAAAAAACTGTTTGCTGATGTTCAGAGTGAACATCCTGTGTTTCAGTTGGTGGCTTTTGTCTCTGATCTTGTCCCTGGGCACCACTGAATAGAGCTTAGATCCACCTTCTTTGCACCCTCCCTTCAGATGTTTACATACATTTATAAGTTCCTCCCTGTGACATCTCCAGGCAAACCAGTTTCAGAGTTGTCAGCCCTTCTCCATGTGGCAGACCCTTCAGTCCCTTCATCATCTCTTTTTGTTGGATGTTTTCCAGTTTGTCCATGTGTCTATTGTACTCGAGAGCCCAGAACCGGACACATTACTTCAGGTGTGGTCTCATCAGTGCTAACTGGAGGGTAAGAATCACCTCCCTCAACATGCTAGCAACACTTCACTTAATCCAGCCCAGGATACCATCAGCCTTTTCCACAATGGTATATTGTTAGCTCAAGTTTAACTGCATGTCCACCAGGACCCCAGGGCAGCTAAGCAGTGTTGCAACAAATCAACTGCAAATTGAGGATTGTTCATTCCCAGGTGCAGGACCTTGCACTTGCTGGTTTTGAGCCTCATGTGCTTCCTGTCAGGCCACTCCTCCAGCCTGTCAGCATCCTTCTGGATGGCAGCACAATCCTCTGGTGCATCAGCTGCTCCTCCCCGTTTGGTGTCATTGGCAAACTGGATGAAGGTTCACTCTGCCCCATCATCCACATCGTTAATGAAGATGTGGAATTATGTGTTTGGAGAAATGACCCCTGGTGTACATTGCTATTTACTGGCCTCCCACTAGATTTCATGCTACTGATCATCATCTTCTGGGCTTGGTCATTCAGCCAGTTTTCCACCCACCTCGCCATCTGCTCATCTGGCCTATACATCAACTTCTTTATGAGACTCTTATAAGAAATAGTGCAGTAGGCAATATCCACTGCTCTCCCCTCATCCACCAAGCTGGTCATCTAATTTTAAAAGTTTATCAATTTGGTCAAACATGACTTTCCCTAGGTGAATCTATGCTGACCCCTCCTAATGATTTTACTGTCCTTCATATGCCTGGAAATGGTTTTCATGATTAGCTGCTCTATCACTTTTGCAGGAACTGAGATGAAGCTGACCAGTCTGGAGCTTCCTGCGTCCTCCTTCTTGGCCTTCTTAAAGAAAGGAGTGACATTTAGCTTCCTGCATAATATTTATGCAGTTGTTCAGAAGGTAGTTCTAGAGAGAGGAATAAAAACTCATCTTTATGTCCTCTGCAGGTAAGAGTGATGATTGTCAATTGCCATGAGGCTGTTTGAGGTAATCAGAATATTTTCTAACAATGACAACAGCTAAGCCATGAAAGTTTATCTGGGAGGACTAAATATGGCAGTCTGTTGGAGAACATTGTACAATGGGTCATGACTGGCACCAAATAAAATAAAACTTCCTAGCCATATATGTATGTCCAAAGGCATTCAAACAGAAGTTAAGCTTTATTCTTTTATGGCTTCTGGAAGTGTCTAGTTTTGCCCTCTTAGTAATGTAATACATTTAGGTATATCTCTTAAATCATAAAGTGAGTCAAATGTAAGTCTTGAATCAGGTAACGTAGTCCAGATGTGAGATATTAATTCTAGAGTTATGGAATATCATCTTGAAATAGTCTAGACGTTCCTATCAGTGAGAGTCATTGGATGATCCCATCTTGTTAGGCAAGAAGGAAAGAGAAGAAAACTGATGTACAGATCGATGCAGCACTATGAGAAACATCACACCTACTATGTTACACAGATTGGGACTTTTAAAATTAACAGAAACACATGAATAACACATGATGGGTACAAATTCCTCATCAATTTTGTATGTGATCCATCAAACTGACATATGGCTATAACCTATGGCTCATTGTCTCCCTCAAGTGGATAATACAAGGAAAGGGATTTGTTTCTTTTAGACAGATTCTTTTGTTTTATTCCATCCTGTTTTGACTCATTCTTCAGTTTGAAGGGACATGGCTTGATACATGCAGCCAGTTTGACCAAGAATATGAGTATACAAGGACATCATTAAAAGCTGTGAAAAAGTAACATTTGGGAGGATAATTTTTCTTTGCCCATGAGATGTACCAAAAATTCTTATGTCATAGCAATAGGAGACTGATTTCCTGAAAGGCCATACAGTATTGTTCACAACTGCAAGAGGGTAAAAAAATTAAAACAATGGCTGGCAGAAAGAACAAAAGTCAGTTGTCTGCAATCTGAAGTCCCAAAGGTTTGCTTCAGTGTTTTCTGTGGCAGGACACAAGCTGTGAACCACACATCTTGAACAAATGTCAGTACTCAGATTTGGGTCATTAAATTGGACAGAATCTGTTTAGGGCTGTTAAGCCACAGCATCCAGAATCCCTAAAATACTGTTATTTTGGTTGGTTTGGGGTCTTTGTAGATCTGGCATTATAAAAAATATTTGATGGAAACTCTCTTGAAAGATCTTAAATTCTGTCAGTGTGTATGTTATCATAGCTGACCTAAATGGAAAGACAAAGCAGGAAAGAAAAAAAAATATTAAATATTCAGATTTACTGGGTACTAGTGATAGATTTCTGTGGGGAAAGGATGAATCTGTCATCCTTTGGTAATTTCATTTTGGAAGGCTTAAAGGAATTAGGCTACAAGTCTACATTACTCCTAACTTTGAGGTGTAAATGCACCTAATGGGAATGTAATAAACCCAGATAATTTAATTTAAAATGTTTAAAAATAATGTTGAAAAAACCAAACAAACCCAAAACCCATTCTCACTAAGATCTTTGCAGATGTGTTTACTTTTAATGGGGTTAAATTCTTATTGGTGTTTATAAAAATTGTTTTAAATGAATGGTCTAAATTTGACATATATATTCTTATTTGATAAATTTATAAATTGCAATTAAAATAGTCAACAATAAAACAGAAGCAAGCAAGCAAGGAAGCTTGGGGGTTAGCTTGGGGAGGTTATGAGGTTTTGGGTTTTTGTTTGTTTGTTTTTGTTTGTTGTTTTATGCTTTGTTTTGTTTTGCTTTGTGTTTTCTTGTTACAGTCCAGGATCTTGTATAGCAAATTCTCTGGTACATCTCATTTTGAATACTGACAAACTGAGTCTGTACTTTCCTGTTTCTTTCTAGTGGTCTATACTGATAAAGTTCAAAGTTCGTTCAGTGTAACTGGGAAGAAACATGAGAAGTTCTGTCAGTATTGAAATGAAGGAGTTTTGCAATAGTCAACACCTGAGAAATTACAATCACAGACTGTCTTCCCATTATGGTCTGACTTGCAGTGTGATCTTAGGCTTGTTCACCCAACATTCCTGCTCCAATATTCTTCATTTGAGTACTAATGAGACATATGCAAAGTCCCTAAATACCCTGAACAATAGATAACAATAAGAAGACAACAGCGCTGGTGGCACTAGGAACCTCTTTCTTGTCAGAGAAGACCTAATTCTTGGTAAACTGTTGTTGGCTAAGGAAAGCATTGAGAATTTCAATTCTGGACAAAAATGTAACCCAGGCAACAAGGGAAAAGGCTCTAAATCAATGTTGTTGAGTTGAAGTGAATACATGAGGGTATTACACAATCCACTGCAATGTTAGAACCGTACCCCTTTTCTTCCCCTTGCCTTCCTTTCTGCCATCCTAGAGTGACAGCTTTGACTCATGTATTTTTTTATGTTTGACTTGCTCTCTGTTTGTTCTCTGGTCAGAAAACTCTGGATAGTAAGTAACAATGCAAAAGCAGTCAGTGATTAAAAAAAAAAAAAAAAAAAAGGGGATGAAATCACCGAATCAGTGCTTGCACAAATGTTTGATCATCCGACCTCACACACTTCCCATCATATGGCTGGTCCTGCAGCGTTAACCTGCCTTGCCTTCCCCGGAGATCGTGGAGATGACTTGGTTGCTCTTGTGGCGATCCCCGCCACTCCTTTCCCTCCTGCAGGATCGCACAGAACTCAGCTTTCCACGACGTTCTTCCACTCAGTTTTCCTCCCGCGACCCGCTTAGTCCTGGAGTCCTGGAGAGGCAACCTCCTGCCCAGCTCCCTTCACCGCCCTGGGTGGCATGAAGCGCTTTGCTTTAGCAGTGCGTTTGCTTTTAACAAGAGTTATCTCCATTACCGCTTCAGGCAAATGAACTGACTAATGAGTTTTTTGTCGGCCATGGAAGTGTGCTGCAAGTAATTAAGGGATATGCTGTGGGACCGATTAAGCTGCAAGTCACAGCGGCCGCAGCCCAATCGCTGCGAGCCCGTCGCAATCTGTGCCGCCTGCGCTCGGCTCCACAATGGGATCATTGACTATTTATTTACTTCGCACAACAACTCTGCTGTTTATTTAATTATAGGAGCTTTTCAGTCACCCACCCCCACCCGCTCCAACCCCATCTCTTCAGAGCTTTTTGAGTCCTCCCCTCCCGCCTCTGATAACCGGTCTGTGGCTTGGGTAGATGAAGCGGGGCAACGCCTGAGCATCCTTTGTGGGGTACAGGCTGCGCTCCCCCGGCGGATCCTGGAACGGGAATTTTCCGTGAGGGAAAGACGAGGAGACAGGGATTTTCCTGTCAAATTTCTCATCACATCTGCCTGGAGGTCAGACCTCGGGAAGGCTGCACTGTAGAGGGGGAGGCGCAGGGGAAATCCTGCAGCTCTTCAAGGCATGTCCGAGTCACGAAACAAAATCGGGAGAAGCTCACAAGAGGCGAAGAGACGGCTGTGGCGCTGCGGGGGCGAGTGTGGCTGGGCGAGGGAGGCGCTCCCGAAAGGCGGGGCGGACGACACATTTCCTACCCCAATTCACCAGGGAGGCCTCGGTGCTTTTACCACAGCCCCCCTCCCGCAGCGTTGACGCTTAGGAGCGAGTCGGGGGCAGGGGGGAGGGGGGTGCGGTTGGGGCAGATGTGGTCGCCCACTCCCTGGATCCTTTTCCAGCCCGGGGAAGTGCCCGAGCTTAGTACCCGCTAATTCAAGGAAGGAGCGGGGACAGGCGGGTTTCAGCATGAGAACAAGTCGAGAAGCAGCCGAAGCTTTTTCTAGCTCCCCCGCAGGCTGAGATAGGAGCACTCCACTCACCCCCGCATCCACGGGGAAAAATGGGGACGGGCAGGGGTCTTTGAAGCTGTTTCACAGGCGCAGGATTCAACTCCCACTTTCTCCGCGTTTACAAAACGGGCTCGGGGACCACAGTTAGGAGCTTGGACTTTTAACGCCGTGAATATTCGCTGTCCGGCGAGTTCGGGCTCTTCGGGCGACGGCGCGGGGGGGAACCCTGCGCCCACCGGTGGCCGGCGGGCACCGGCGAGACTTGGCGGTGTGGGGAGCCGGCAGTGGCGGCTGTAGAGAAAGCAGGTTTCTGCTCCTTTAAAGGGCGCTGAACAGCGCTCCCGAAGGGAGGCGGATCTCCCTCCTTCCTCCCTTCCCTCCATCCCTCCCTTCTTCCCTCCCTCCCTCCCTCCTTCTCGCTCTCCCTCCTCCCTCGCTCCCTCCTTCCCTCCCTCCCCGCTTGCCGCCGCCGTCAGTGGTGCCCGGACGCCGGCTGCACCGCAGCCCGGGCTGTCCCCGGCGTCCTGCCACCGCCCTTCCTCCCCCGCCTCCGCCTTCCTCTCCCTCCCCGATTCCCCTTCCGCAACTCAAGGTAGGAGGATGTCCCGGGGTCTCCGGCTGGCCGCCACGGCCGGAGGGGTTGCATGCCAGTGAGGGGCTGCGGGGGGCCGGGGGTGGCGGGGGATGCACCGTGGCCGCGTTGTGCCGAGAGCTGCACACCACGATGGCTCTTGGCCAGGTGTCTCAGGGCAAAGGCGGGCGCTGAGCTGGCCGACCCGAGCGCTATTGCTGTCCGGGTCTGTCCCTCACTGTGGGGAAAACAGACCTGTCGGCTTCCTGTCATCCTTCCATCGCTGCTCCGCATCGTCAGAGCCGCCGCTGGCCCCACGCTGAAAGTGGAGGTGTGGGAAGAGGGAGCAAGAGGCCAGGGCAGCGCAGCCTCCCGATGCCCCTCGCCCGGTGCCCTCCCGGTAGCCCGGAACTCCCTCCCACAGCCGGAGCGTTGCTCCCAAGCCGGGCTCAGGGAGGCCGAACCGGCTGCATTGAGGATGTGCCCCCCGCTCTCATGGGGGAGCGGAGGTGACAACCGGGCTCTAACTTCGCTAGAGTTGTGGGTGGACAACAATCTCTACTTCCGTAAGGTCTCCTCCTGCCCCTACCCGGCCCCCATCGTACAGCGCAGACAGTCCCCCTTTCGGCTTATCGGCAGCCCTGTAATTTATTTCTGAACAAAATCAGCATTCTTTGGGTGAGCATCCATCGCTAAAGTAGCCAGGGCACTGACACTCTCTGGAAAGCAAGAAACATTCCTGCCTACGGAGTGCAGGCATGATAGCAAGAGCTTTGCATGCACTGAGAAAGAATGAATAGATCGTAATGGAAACCTCTCTTCACATTCTCCTTAGAAACTTTTGGGGGAGTACAGCAGGAAAAGCATAAAACACCATAATTTTCCTCCAAAAATCTTGCACAGCTTCCCCTGTCCCAAAGGAAGCTGAAGGGACCAAAGGCTGATCTGTAGATCATGTAAAAAATATTTGTTTTTGCTGCTTAAAACTTGCTAGGAAAGTGCATTGCTGTGATACTCAAAAGTGCCTGAACAAGAAAGTCTATTGCACACTCACTTCATTAATTAGAATACAAGTATTTCCACTAGCTAAAAATTAATTGCCATCTTAAAATGTCATTAATCATTGGCACAGCAGAAACTTGGTTGTAAATTTGGACTGAGATAACAACAAACAGAGAAGGACCTACGGGTTCTTTTCTATAGCTGGTGGGAGTGAAATGCCAGTGGGCCGCAATTTGTTTTAAATGATAATATCAACATTCATTTTAATAGTTTGGCAAATGTTTTAGAAGGGAGAACTGTGTTACTGCTTTGTCAGCAGAGCTGCATTACTTGATTCTAGAGATCTAGAGATGCTGGTCAGGTGTTGCAGTAAGCTGTGGCTCTCCTCACACCAGATTGCAACAGCAGGAGGACTGTGGTGGCATGTGAATCTGAAACGTTTGCAAGGATTTGCCGAAAAATGTCCAAGAAACATTTGGGGGCCCATATGTTAAACATACATTAAATTTATGGCAGCTGCTGTTGTGAGAGGTCAAAATAGTAGATAACGTGGTATAAAAACCTCACTATCTGTTCTTAGAGGCATAACTATGACCTGAAAAAAAAAAACAACTATTCCTTTCTAAAGTAATATGATAAAACTATACATCCCAGTAGGTGGCAGCTAGCTGGAACTGGGTTAACTTTTATAATGATAACAGCACGTAAAAATTAGATCTGATGGGGAAAGCTCCTGATATAGTAAGGTAATCAGAATCACATATCTCCCCTTTCCAAAAGAAACATTATATACATAATGTACACCATTTATACTTCACACAGAGCTAAAACTGTAGTAGGTTTTTATTACCCAGAAAAGATGTAAGGCCTCAGACTGTCTTTTCTTCTTTCCCTGTCTATAGCTGGATCACTATTTTTCATATCAGCTACACTTGAACAGAGTTCTGTATATTAAAGACGTCCTTGTGTATTGGAGATGTGTTACCACTATGTCTACAATAGATGACCAAACAAATCAAAACATATATCCAAGGAATTGTAGATTTCCCAGCTGATGATCACTGAAGTGTAGAGGGCAGTTTCATACAGACTTTAATATGAAAAGAGCTGTGTAACAGTGGTGACAAGATCCCAAAACAGAAGACCAGTTTATCTACCATGCCATTTTATTAGGGATTTCCAGACTTTGAATTGTACATCTCACAGGGAAAGAAATATTGAAGGCACTAAGGATAGTTACCTGCTTTCATGTTGAAATCAGTCTGCAGGATGCAAGAAGGTATCCTTTTCTTTTTCATGAAGAAGTGGAGCTAAAGTCCAAATAACAGAAAAGGAGTCTAGGGTGGGGAAGACTGAGGCTTTAGTCAATTATATAGTCTATTAATTGTCTTCAGTCACCAAATATTTAGTGAGGAGTTCTAAACATCTGAGATCTTGTAAGATTTAGTTTTGTATGTAAGGGACTTGTATTCTTGAGAAAATATTTCTGGGTTAACTACGACTTTTCCTCAAGGTGGGAGCTAGGGTTTGAAGGAAGGGGGAGGAATATTAATACAGAGCATTAGGCGATGTCTGCTAGTAGATAAGGAGAACATAGGTACTTCTGAACCCATAAGATGCCATAAAATAGCTGGCTAGCTAACATAATAGAGGGAATAATATATATATCTTTAAAGAAGCCGATAACAGATTTTAATTTCCTTTCCACACTGTGAAATGACTGGAAAGGGTAAAAAACCCCAGGCGTTTTGACACCTGAAGCGGGGGGGCGGGGAGGGGAGAGAGGACGGGAGCGCTGTCCACGGTGCTGAAGGGGCCGCCCGGGGCCGCTCCGGGCGCTGTCCGCGGTGCTGAGGCCGCTGCCGGCGGCGGCGGAGGGGGCTGGCGCGGGGGAAAGGAAACTCGGTGTGAGCCTCAGGCGTCAGACCAGGGGCTGCAGCGTGGGCTGCTGAGTGTTTAATAGTAGCAGGAATTAACCACAAGTAGTTTTATGATTCCAGTTCTAAACGCCTCCGTGAGTTAGGTGCTCTGTTGGGCTGAGATTACAGGTAGCTGTATTATTTTTTTTTTCAAGAGACCTTAGAAAATCTAACTGGTAACAAGAGTCACTTTGTCCAAAGTTTATGTATTGTTTAATGTGCTAAACTTGACGACGAATATTATATTTTCAAAACTTTTCACCAAAACAAAATTAAACAAACAAACAAACAAATAAATAAATCTTGTTAGACTGCAAGCTGCACCTTAGTGTATCTAAAACGTATCTAAATAATATCCTTTATTTCAGCAACACCAGGGAGGAAGACAATGAACTTTCACAGTGTTCACGTGGGTTGGTTTTATTTCTCCTTGGACTATGAAAAAATAGAAACGAGTAGAAGAGAATAAATGAAATAGTAAATAGAAGAAAAAGCATCTCTCTGCATTTTTTACTGGGAGATATTCTAAGTGTGAACTGAAGGAGTCGCTAGATATCCTTGCTTTTAACACTAGGTGTTCTTTTTAAAGTGCTCCAATAGTCAAATCGTCTGATTGAATTCCCTGCTAGACTGCAGAGCTAGCCATTCATGATACTTATTTTTGACACTGCAGTTATACCTCCATCTTAAGGAAAAAAAATCAATGATGTTTAATAATCCTCTCACAGGCTGTACATTTCTTTTCATCAGCATTTTACAGTGTTTTAAGTAAAAGTGTGCAGAGGAAATCAGTAAGGCAAAATGATAAAAAGTTACTGAGAATTGCTAACACGTCTAGGGGTACAGAGTGCAAACACTACAAGTTATAATCCTAATGCTGCTGTTACTTATTTACAGGTCTACAACACACAGATGTTAATTAAGAATAAACTGTAACTCACCTCTGCCATGCTCTGCTTCTGATAGATTTCACAGAGTGTTCTCATTAGCTTGGCATCATTGGTATTTACTTCTGTAAAGTCAGGTTTATTCTATGTTATTCTGTATGTATCTGTGGGGAAAGTCTCCTAGTGATATTTTCTTTATTAATGAAAAGCAAAGGAGGGAGATAAAGGACACAAAAGATGTCTGTAGGTGGAATGTAGAAAAAAATTAATTCATTTTCCTGATGGGAAATACAGGAATTATATTTCAGTATTTGTAGTAAAGCTCAAGCAGGTTCAGCAAATCCTGACTCAGATTGCAAAGTCTGGCAGTCCTGGTTTAATGTATTTAAGTGGATGCACACACACAATTAATTGCATTTCCAAGGAAAATCTAAAATAGTCCACAGAATGGGTTTATCTTCTTTGGAACACCGGGTCAAAAACCAAAAATCCATAGCTGCATTTCCATATATAAACTCAGTATCCCATTATCAAATTGGGAAATGCTGCTGTTCTCACTGAGGACAGCAAAATGACAAACTACGTAGATCATAGTACAGGGAGGAACAGCAACATTTCCATAATACTAGAGTGAAAGGAAAGCAGAGTGCAAAATAAGAGAGTGACAGAATAAAGTGAAAATCATAAACTAGTAAATCTCCTAGTTACTGTCTTTTAAGCAACACTGTAATTTCAAGCAAGTTTAGCGAAACAGGTCTGTGCATTCAACAAGGTTGTTCCAGTGCTGCCGGTTCCTGTTACCTTGCAAAAGCAGCCTGGTGCTCCGTTATCACTGAGTCCGGAGCAAGTTCCTAGGGACAGTCAGTACACAAACCATAGTATTTATCCTACTCCATGCATTAAAATTAGTTACAGTTAATGACTGTCATTTTTTTTTTCTTTCCCAAACCTGAACGTTACTCTGATAACCTGCATGACTTTGTTGTCAGCCTTCTCTTTCACAACTCTAAAGCTAAGTGATCTCGACCCAAGCACTCAGCTATTGAAATACAGGAATTGATTTTCACAAAACCGATTCCCTTCTCCCTTCTAGCAGCACTCCCCCCCCGCTCCCCCCTCCCCCGCCCCTTATAGCTATTGTTCAGAACAACTGAATAACTAATAACAATAAGAAGCATGTAAATATAACCGAGCTGTGTTTTTTGGTTTTTTTTTTTTTTTTTTGGTTTTTTTTTTTTTTCTCCAACAAAGCTGGGCGATCAGATCGGTTGCATAATAGAAATTGGGAAGGCTGTCTGGCAGGCAGCCTTAAGCAGAGAAGAGCTATCTCAATTTCTCTCACTTAATCTTGGCTTCGCGTCAGAAGCTGTGCAGCAGTGCAGTAGAATGGGAGCACGGCAAAAGCTTCGCCAGTGAAACGGCGGGCGCTCGCTATGTGGCGGTACCTCAGCGATCTCTCGAGCTGGATTACCTATTGATTTTCCTCCTTTCTCGCCTCCCAGGTTTACTCGGCTGGACACTGTGTGTGTTTGGATTTCTCAAGGATTCTCCCCCGACTAACATGGATGTCCCACCATTCCTTGCAGTTGAAGGTTGCTCCTTGGCGCAGTGAATGAAGAACATGCAGGGATTGCTAATGGGTTTGGGAAGCGTAGATTCTCTGCTCTGTCTGTGACCATGCCGTGATCGTGTCTGAGGGCCATCAGTTTACGTATCCTCATTCTCACCCTACCGGGAAACCTGACGGCTTAGAAGGGGGAAGTAAGGCAGCGCGTGTGTGCATAGAAACATCATGAAGATTATTTCCCATATTGTAACTAATTCAGTCTTCAGATGCACCATTAGACTCCTTCTTTGCTTACTGTGGATTGGATATTCTCAAGGAACCACACATGTATTAAGATTTGGTAAGATTTCCCGACACTTTTTTTCATTGTGTGTTTCAGCCTGAATGTGATATGCGGAGGATTGACTCAGAAGGGGATGCTGGGGGAGAGCTGGGACGTGCTGCCGGAGTCGGGCAGCGAAGTCCCTCTTTATTTTGCATCCGGAGGGATGAATTGCTGTGTGATTTTTTTTCTATCGCTGCTGTTCATTGTAGCCGTAGTAACGGCACGGTGGTGATGATAATTATAATAACAATAGAAAAAAGACTGGCAAACGTGGTTGCCTAAGGCTCTGCGCAGCTTGTGTGGCTTCCTCGTAATTGTTTCCATTGTTTTGCTTTATTGTTTCCATAGTAGAGGAAAGCATGGCTAATACGGTGATTGATCAGTTGAAAACCTGCCAAGTAGTTGTTAAGTTTCGGCCGCCCGTCTCTGATCCCCCCGAGCCGATCCCGGGCGGGAGTAACGCTGTGATTTGAGACCTTTGGGCTGATCTCCCTTTAAGTGTCTGTCTGTTTGCTTGACACTTGAGTGGCGTTTAGGGTTAGAGAAGAGATGATTTATGTCTTGAGCGGCGCTCGGGGAAGAGCCTTTGCAGTATCTTTCAAAAGCACAGCTTTTCTATGCGAGGAAAGTTGCAGGAGTTCCTCCCTCTCCCGGGGAAAAAAAAAAAAAAAAAAAAAAAAAAAAAAGATCAGAATGACATTTCAAGAATAGAGAGGGTTTAAAGGGTGTCCCAGCTGGACCAGGGCACTAACCTTAAGAGCTCTGCCTGTGCCAGCGCGCATGTTCGTGCGTCTAAGCAAGCGAGGCAAAAATTCCAGGCGCAGCACCCCATACAGAAGTTTTGCAGTGAGGAAAGGCAGGACGGAAAGTTCGGAAAGCAGGTCCGAAGGGGTCTGTGCGGCCGAGGATGTCCTTCGGTGGTAGTCTGGGGCGAAATAGGATGGGAGCCCCGCATCAGCATCTTCCTGGTCGCCCGGGTACCGCGGGCGAGCCTCGGCAGGGGGCGGCCAGGAAGGGACAGGCTGACAATTGCTCCCCCATACAAGCAGCATCCTCTGTGCCTGCCGACAGCATGGGTGGACGGAGGAAGAGTGGATCTCCCGCATTCCCGGTGTCCGCGATAAACTGTGGCAGGCGCTGCATCTATTTCTGTGGGGCACAGAAATCTCTTGCCTTTGCCTGGGAATAATGCCTTGGTTTGTATCTATTTTAATTTAAATCAGCACCCCCGCATACAGTTTTATATGGAGGGGAAGGTGAGTAATGATTAAAAAGTCACCAGGCTGTTACCAATCTGAATTCCTAGCAGCACGTTTTTTCTGCTTCCATCTGGTCTAAAGGTGGTGCTTATGGCACGTTGCTCTTAGCAACCGTCCTCAGGAATGCCTGTTTCTTTGGACATGGCTAAAAGGGCCCGTATATCATTGTGGGGGTCTATTTTACAATCAGTCTGATCCATAATCATCGCCGTGAATTTAGTGCTAGGATGCCTGTAATGTGGCACTGGCCGGCTGTCTGTCTTTCCACGGGTGCCGAGAATCTGTCTCTAGGAGCCTGAGTTATTTTCAGGTATAGCAATGTAAACAAACATATTCCAGGTCACAGCACTAGCAAGAGGTGGACTTTCCTTCTTTAGAGCGGCATTCCTTCAGAACTGTTAGTCCGGTGTACCTCTAGAGACAGCTCTAGAGAGTAGCGCCTTGGCAAGCGTCAGAGCAATAAATAATCACCAGGCTGAAAGGTGATGCAGCGGGTCTCTCTTACCCAGTGACATGGTGGTGCATGTGTATGTTTTACTGGGCTAACTTCCCTTCCCAGCTGCCTTCTGGTCACACAGCTGGCCAACGAGTTGTGCTCACTCCTCTGTTTGTAGCAGCGAAGTAGAAACCAGTTTCTGCATCTCTGCCTGCTTTTCCCTGTCTTTGAAAAGAATTGTCGCCAAACCATCACTGAACATTAAAAGTAGGTAGGGAGCAGTTGGTAAGTTTATTTTGTTGTGGAGAATGTTAGATGTGAAAAGAGCAGGAAGACTTTTGCCTTGCTTATCCGGGCCTGTTGCACATTTCTGTTTTAAAGGAGTCTGGATTTAGCTTAGTCCAGGCTAACTCACTCTGTCTGTGACCACGAGAGAACTTCCACGTCTTCTCTAAAAGCTCACATCTCTGTCTCTGCGTAGGGCTTAGCAGGGTGGAGGGAGGGTGCAGGGATTGAGCTGTGGAAAAGCTTTGGTTATTTCTGAGGGGGAATTCCCCACCGCCTCCTCTGGGTTCCCGTGCTATCAGTCCCTTTGGGATGTCCTTGCGACCAGGAGGACGGGAGTCCTTCCCGAGGAGAAGCGAGATCTGAGGAGATTCCCTCCAGAAGGCAGTCTGCCAGCCCCCGCTCTTCTTCCTCAGCCAGCAGTGCTATGGCAACAGGGGAGAGCTTGAAGCCTGCCAGAGCTGCAGCCCCCTCATTCCTCCTGTGCAAATTAGCCACCATGGATTCGCATTGTCCTTCCCACGGCTCCTCTCATTGTTGGGACTAGCCAGCATGTCCTTTCTCTCCCTCCCTCTCTCTCTAAAGCTATCTTCTAGCAGCCACACAGGAAAGTCGAACCGCCTGAGTTATTTGTCAGATTCGGGAGGTTATTTCTATATTATAAGGTCTATACCTTATGGAGCAAACACGGAGAGAGGCTGGTGTGATGGCACCGTTCCCTCCCCAGCGACACTTGCTTAGGCATCTGGACACCTGCCCGTTGCAGCTGCTGGAGTCGGGCGACGTGGTATTCGGGCATACACCAGGCGCCCTTCCTGAATGCCACATTGCTTCATGGGCCATGCGACCAAGCTCCCTCCCTTGCCCTTTCGGAACAGTTTCCCACAAGCGAGCCCAGGGAAAGCTGAAGGTGAGGTTTTCTATATGGGTACTCGAGGGTGTCAGATGGGAACAGCCCTAAATCACTGATGCGGATAAAAGGATAAATCCCACCTTGACGAGGGAGAAAAGCAGCAGCAATATTTGTCTCTCCGCTGTGCTAAGTGTGATGGAAACCTTTTCCTTATCACTTGGCACCGAACAAAAGCCAAAATACGTGATCACCGGCACATCCTCTACGTTATCGGGGATCACATTTCTCAGCTTTCCGATTCACTGCCCCTGTGTAAACTCAGACCCATGGCAGCGGCTCCCAAGAAATTCCAGGGAACTCGGTGGATCCAGAGCCCAGCCGATCGCCTCTCTGCCCACGACGTGGGACAGGGCACGTCGGGCTGCTTTTCTTAGGTCTGCCTTTACCCCCTGAAGGCATCTCAACCTTGTCCCCGAAATGCTGAATTCACAAGCCCATTAAGAGCTGTCAAACACCTGTAATTTCTCACCTGTGTTTTCAGAAACCCACCCCTTGTCTTGCCCAAGGCAGCAAGAGCCTGGGTTATTTAAACCCCATTTTCCCCTCACCTACTACTACTATATGGAGCTTGATTGTCAGTGCTTTGAAGTCTGGAGCCCTCTAAAATGCCCTTTTTTAAATTTAAACTGCCCGTTTCCGGCCTTGTCTCTACTGCTGTGAGCAGTTCGTCTTTCCTACAGCAAATGTGTGAAGAGAGACCTGTGACGGGAAGGTGAAAGCGGTTTGGCCACTGTATTTGCTCTCATTATTCCTGGAAATGTGGTGGAAGACTGAAGATCTTCACTGCAGGGTGCTCACTTACCTGATAAGTTTTAACCCACTTTGTGTGATGTTTTATTTTCTTCAGGACATTCAGGAAGGGTAAAGACAAGTAGAGGCATATATCTGTAGTTTCGACTTTTTGGTGCTTTGGAGTTGCCTGACTTGAAGCAGGTGAGAGAGGGAGCTGAATGTTTTGTGTTACAATGAGCTACAAAGGAAGGGTGTGTGCGCGCATGTGGCTTTTTCCAGCTTAAAAGCAAAAGAAAGTCGAGAGAGAGATAGGAAAAACTTTTCAAAGGAAAAAGGAAGAGTTTTGAACTCTCACCAGAAGCATTTCTTACTAGTGACTATTTTTAAAATATTTATTTTTCCTAAAAAATACTACACCAAGTCCTCATGAAGGCTAGCGCTTTCCTATTACCCTACATAAAGTATTAATCATAGCAAATCAAATATTATAAAATCATGTACTCTTTGTGATTTAGGAAAAATCTCCCTCATTTTTCAACTCCTTTTTGGGAACCCCCAGAGGGGAATTGCTAGACGTTTGAGTCTTCCTCTGTGAAGATTTGGTATGGCTTTCATTTGACATGACACTTCTTAGTTGAGCTCCTTTGTCTCAAACAGATTGAGTTTATCTCCATATAATTGTTTTTAGGAGCTGGAGTGTGGCAAAACCAGAGAAGAGGTTGGCTCACTGCGTCCACTGCCTGTGGAGGCGACAGTGGGTGTCAAAACACATGGTTCTGGGATTCAGGAGACCATTTTAAAATTGTAGCAATTAAAACCAGCGAAGTCATGGCATAGCAGTGGGAACTAGCTCTGTGCAGATGTGTATGAGACAGGAGGTCAAATGGAAAAATGCCTGCTGGGTAATCGAGTGGAGTTTTCTTAAGGGAGTTGCATTAACCCGCCTGGATGTGTACTTTCTTTCCCTTGGATTTTGCATTGACATTCTTTTAGTGGGAGGAGGTAAGGTTTCTGCCTCTATTTGAGAGAAAGAAAAAAAATGTACACATCTTGTTTGAGTAGGGAAGGCAGTCTGCCTTTAGATTAAGAGTGTGATGAAAATCTGCAAGCCAAACTCTCATGGCAGCCCTCGGGGGTCCGTGTCTTGGCAAGTCCAGCATTCAATGCCAATCAAAAATTTACTGCCAAGGAGAAGAATCTTTCAATATCTGTTAACATCCTCACGAAGATGCATTCAAAATCAGTCTTACAAACAACAAGAGGAATCTTTGAAAGAAGAATAAGGTTAAGAGCCTCGGGAAGGCAGCAAGGAGTTGAGAAGCATTGTTATTGACTGGTCTAGATTAAACAGCACAGAGGAAGATTTCAATTTGATAACGTCACAACCCTTCCTGTTTTTCTTTGCTGTTTCTGCTGACAATTTTGTAAGGTAATTAAATTGGCTGATTGAAGTCACAGTGGTCATGGGGCGATAAAGACCGTTTGGATTTAATGGAATTTAGAAACAACGGTGCACTGCACACAACTCTTACAGAACGAGAATTTTAATGACTCATTCAGGGTGCTGACTACATAGAACGTCCTGGACGAGTTTAATTGAAAGGGCAAAGCTGATTAGCTGTATACAGTCTTTATTGCACTAGATAGGGGAATTAGACTTATCCTTTTAAAATACTCATTATTGCATTATCAAGATTTAGTGTAGGTTAAGAAAGCTTTCATCCGTGTAGGCTTTCTGGAATATCCCCAGATCCTTTCACCCCGTGTTTGGAACACCAATAGTCTCGTAAAATGATTTTCACACAATTTCCTGATAGCTTGTATTCTTACTGATTGCTTATTCTTACCTGATAGCTTCTTACTGACTGCTACTTGTTCTTTGAAGAGATGCAATGTTCAAGTAATGCCTCCAGTTTAAATGTGCTTGCTAAAAGAAATGGTTTCTGCCACCAGAGATAAAAAAAACTAGAGAAAAGGAGATTTTTCTAAACTCAAATACTAGAATATAATTTTATTAGTTTAGTTTTAGGGTTTTTTCCCCCCATTTATTTATGTATTTATTTTATACCAGAGAAAATCCCCTCAATTTAGGGAAAAAAGCAAACCAAACATTTTGTAGTCATTGTAAATAAAGCAGATCTTTGTACCCTACTTAATGTATTTACCTTGTCTGTTTCTGAGTTTTAACCTTCATCCTCTTTAATCTCTTTCAGAGGAACAATTACTACTAGAAGGTATGTCAATAATGCAAAAGAGAAAATAGAGGGTGCCTTATTTCCATACTCCCCAATCTGCAAGGCAAATTAATTTTTCCTGAATAAGCTTTTTATAGTGTTATGCTGTAATGTATATTGGAAGATTAGATTAAACAGCCTGATAACGTAATGACATAATGTTTCATTATGCTGTCACATCTGAACTGGAACATGGAGAATCAAAAATCACTGTCATATTAATACTTATAATTTTGTGCAAGTTCCGTGCCATCCATGCTGTGTTCCCCCCTTTCTTCTCCTCACTCCTGCCCCATTTCTCCCCTGAATCCTTTGGCTCCTTTGTTATAAAATAATACATGTGTTGGGCACCTTCAATTTAAACAGCCAAAGCTCTCAGTAATGCAAAGAATACAGAGCAAACACACAATGATCATTATTCCAATACTGGAGCTCAGCCAGATTTGGATAAAGCAGGTGTTATAGTAATGCTATGTAAAACACTTAGCAAACTCAAAACTAATCTAAATTTCATTTAAAAGTACTTCTTAATGAATTAAAACCACCATGCTTTTTTACCTTTAGGCAAAAAATAGAAGTGGCAAATGGGTGCAAATGCTCAAGTTCAAATGCTCAAGTCAAGACTGCTCTTTTTGCATTGCTGCACTTGCATCAAAATTTGCAAGTGACTTGGATCAGTCATGGATCAGTCATGATTCAGATTTCCTTGAACATTATTCTTCTAGTTCAAAATGCTACTGAAACACAGTAATTCATCTCAGAATGTGTTTGGTATGTTGCTTTGAAATGAAATACACATTTTTAGGTAACAGATTTTTTAAAGTGTTTCCATTTCCAGGTGTTTTTGCCTGGGGCACAGAAAAAGATGTTCCCTACTGGTATTGTGAGTGGAGGCTACAGTAGGAGTAGTTCAAAGCACAGCTACACTGTAGTGTTTAGATCACAAAGTTTGTTCTTAGTTCACAGTAAACTGAATGTGTGTTATATTATATTAGTATTTTCACTCACAGACTCTTTAAAACCGATTTTTTTCAAAAAAACAGTTATTTGGATTTTAAGTCAATGGATCTAGGAATGTTGAAAGTGTCTGTCAGTCTTCAATCATGAAAAAAACTTCTTTGTTAGAATCATTAATTCCTGTATAAGGCTTCATAACTGACAGAAGAACAGTCCAGGGAGAGCTTTCCTACTTTGCTGTCAGGAACTGTTGCTTCAGAGACTTGATGTCCTTTTAAATTCAAATTATGATTACTTTTTCCCCCCTCTTCTTTTCTTTTACCTTTATATTTTACTGCATGTGTCTGTTTACTAATTTGAAAACATTCTATCTGATTTCAGTATGTATAGCTAAAGGTTAGCATCATATATTTAAAGACAAATGAAAAAACGTGGTTTCATGGATAAGCAGAATAATTTTGAAAGAAACATATTTGTTTGGTTGTTTTTTATTACTTTTTGTACCTTGCTCCTGTATTTGATCCTTTCCTTGTGCTTTGTCTTTTTCCTTATTTATTTTGAAATAGTGAAATGGAAAGTGATTACTTAGAGGAAAGAGGCATGTATATTTGAATATGTTTTTTTTTTTTTTCCTTCTTGGAAAATCTTTGTTTTTCTAACTTTCTGGGGAAAAGTAAAAAAATCTCGAAGTCCTCATTTCTGTCTTGAAACTAAACTCCCAGTCTAAGCCATGCCTTAGGGCTCCTCTGCAGCATTTGGAGAGTGAAAGAGGCAGAAGGATTAGACAAGGTTGACTTAAGCTGGATAACTCTTGGATGGCTTAAGTTAGGCTAGATGAACCATGTCTCTCATGGAATCAGCAATATGGGAAAGTCAAAGTGGATTGAGTGGGTTTTTTTTGTTTTCTCCCCCGGCTTTAGTGTCTATCATGACATACTGAGCTAATTTTTTTCAGATGGACATTTAAAAGGGAAGATTGATATATGAATGGGTCATCAGTTTATTCCTGACATGAAAATACAAAAATGCTGAATCAGAGACCGCTCACTCATTCTGCTAAAAACCTGCCAGCAAGTGGGTGGTGCTTGTTTTCACAATAGATAATCATAGTTAGTCCTTTAAATAAGGAGTTGTTTATGAACACATATCTTTAACTGATTACTTTACAGAAATTTATTGAATAAAGCTTATCAAGCTTGCCTCAAAAGCTGCAGAAATATTTCACTCTGAAAAACTGTGCTGTCTTCATATGTAGTTTTTTATGTATGTCCAGTGCAATATTTCAAGTTGTTACATTTCTCTGAATATAGAAATAGCTATTACTTTAAAATGTTTTTTGTCCTAAGCTAATTGATACTGAATGTAAAAAAATTTTCTTAAAAATAAAGCATATACATGATTAGGTAATTATCTGGGTAAATTTATTAAAGATTAGTTTATTGAACTTGCCATCCATTTGGGCTTTGTCCTTCCCTAGGAGCTAAATATATACCAGCTATTTCAATCAGCTCAAGAGCTAAACATATGTCAGCTATATCAATCAACTCACATTTATACTGTTACTTAGAAGTTGCACAATTAGGACATGATTTACCAAAGAGTCCATAATTAAAATAATTACACTAGTAAGCATGAAACATTTATAAGACAATCTGAGTCTCATAGCTCACAATTGTAAAATTTGACTTTCACTTTTTCTAAGCATGTAAGCAAATATTTTCAGTCCTGCCCTAACTGTTCACGTTGCAAAACTTTGATGAAACCAGTTATTTTACTTGGAAACCAATTAATTTTATTTTTACCTATATTTTTAGTGTGAGTGCTCAATCATCAGTCAATGCCAAATACTGAGATTGTCAGAGATGTACAGTCCTTGAGAGTTGAGTGCAAAGTTGACTTATGATAGTGTGTTTTTATCTTTACACCATTGATGAGAGGAAATTATGTAAAGTTTCTCATATGTAGTGATTCAAAACAACAATTTATGGATCAAATATTGGAAAAAGATAACTTCTTGTATGCCTGGGGTCTGATTGTCCTCTTAATTTTCTATTCTGTTCAGTGCCTTATGTTAATATGAAGTGAAAGAAGAATCAAATCTGTAAGCTGTAGCATGCTGTTTAGAAAAAGAGTGGCTTAGATTTCTCTCATGCTAAAATGAAGAAATTGTATTAAAGTTTATGGGTATTTGCTTGTTTATCCCAGGTATAGTCATGGAGTATTCTTTCTAAGTTGCATGATTAGGTCCAAAGTGATGTTGAATACAATGCTCTTCAAGGCAAACCACCTGTGCTGGTTACCATTAGCAAAGGTGCTAATTCCAGAACTTGTCTTTCCTTGAAATTTTTTTTCCCCAATTATCTTTAAAGTCACACTACCGTTTTTGACATCTACATTGCTTGTTCACTTATTATTGACCTTAACAATATGGAGGCATGTACTATAAAACAAATTGAACATGATAAAAATAATTTGACTGATGGTGCTTTTTGGTTTTGATTTTTTTTAAAGCTGAAAATGGTATACTAACTGGTTAATGCAGTTCAGTAGTAGCAGAACAACTTGTTTTACTGAACAAATGCTGTAAGACAATCAGAAACATTGTACTATGCAGAATTATATGTAAATAACAGTAGCAAACATAAATATTACATATTCTGTGAGAGAAAACTGTTTTCTAAAGCAATAACTTCATTGATATTTGGAAAATTTATCCTACAAGGCAGGAAATCTTTAAAAGAAGTTCCATGCTACTTATTCATTAAGAATTTGGGTAAAAAGGTACTTTAGGAAAATTAGAATGACGCAGAGTACTCAAAAAGAGTGGAATGAATTTTCTTTTAAAATGCTTAATCACAGTGGTTTTTTGTTTTATATATTATATATTAATGGGAAGATGTATGTTCACATTTTATGCATTTTAATAACAAATATTTAAATAAATGCTTAAAAATGTCATAGAGAACTTTTAATAATTTATCAGCATGCATATGAGTATTAAAATTCATCATTCTTGTTTCTTATTGTGCCACTTAATGACCAATATCAGGACTGAGCCCTGGGGAATCTAACTTGTAACCTCTCTGCTTATCTGATTTCTACTGTTCAGTAGTGTTTACAGTTTTCATGTATGCTCTACTAACATATAGTTTTATATGGTTTTTAATTATTTTTTAATTCAAAAAACATTTATTATGTTTTTTTATTCAAATGATAAGACTTCACCCCAGCCACATTTTCAAGTTAATGATTATACATTTAAAAAAAGTATTTCTATACTGCTTAGAAATACCTATTTTCTCTGGTGTTTTGAGGCGCCCATATATACTTCTAGTGCCTTCAGGAATGGAAGTTTGATATTTCACTCTCTAAAGCTGATTTTTGGAGATATTACTGTGCAAAATTCAAATGCAAGGCCAGTGACTAGTCTGTCAATTTGTAGTAATTTGGAACTCTTCTTTTTAAAAGAAAATATCAAGTATCGAGGGGAGTATATCTTGCTGGTTTTTAACAACTGTGCTTTTGAACCAGTCCATTTTCAAAGCTAAGTTTTTGGTGCTTTCCTTCACACCTTGAGGTGCTGATCTATTTCAGTCAATGAACTACTTGGACATGCTCTAGTCCTGACAACACTGTTCTCTTCATTTTGTTGAAAGAAAAAAAGTTGACAAGCAGGATGGAGGTGGTTTGAGAAAAATAATACAGATGAATTCAAGGCCATCAATGCTGAACAAATAACAGAAAGGAATTGAAGAGGGTTAATGGAAAAAAAAAAAAAACACTGTTTGCCTAGAAAGGCCATATACAACTGTCCAAATAGTAAGTCTAGTCAAAATCATAAAGATAATATTTGATAAAATGATCTGATAATTCAACAAAATAGGCATAGCTTTTTTTTTTCTAAAACCAAGAATTTGCTCAATTAAATCCCTTTGCTTGTTATTGAATATTATAATGTTTACATAAAGATCAGAAACATAGTTAAATAATCTAGTTTTACCCAGATTTGATCTTTTCTTAGCCTTGAAGGAAGCATGCATGAGATCAGTTCAGGAGAAGTGGTAAGCCCTGTGCATACCTCATCTGTAAGCAACTGAGGAAAGAAAATGGAAATTTGCGAAAGATACGTGTGACTTCCTTCCAGTAATGCTATATGTATTTGTTTGGATGTCCTTGAGAACAAAAGACTATAAAATATGAGTGCTATTAAGGCTTATCTCTTCAGATCTCAGCAGACTCTATCATTCACGACATTCAATATGCCTGCAGAAACTGTGTGACTGTGATACAGCTAAGAAAAAATGTGTTCAAAAATGCATTAAATCAGATTTTCTAATGTCTTTTCAAACCTGCCTAAACAATGAAAAGTCACATTTAAAGATCAGTTCAACATTAGTCAGTCAGAGCGTGTTCAGTGTTGCCCATTTGTGACCTTTTGTGTCTAGACATTGGAGATTTCAAACTGAGCTGTAGATTTGTATCATTCTGTGATCATCAATGTTCATTAAACACTACTTTGGTTGTAATTTAAGGTAACGCTATGCCCTATTCTCAAATAAGGTGTGTGGCTTGCTTTTCAGAGTATTTTCTACTCTTTTCATTCATGGGAGGATGCTTGAGTTGGATAAAGCTGTTGTATTTAGCTCTTATTTGGCCACAGGCACTCTGTTCACAATAATTTCCTTTTTTGTCCTTACTGTCATCTTCTAGTTGATAAGTGTTGTAGCACATATTTTTGGAAGCCTTCTTCACTTTGTTTCTACAGATAACTGGTGTTCTACTCACCAGAACCCATCTGATGGTTATAAGGATAGAAGCTCTTGGTCTTCTACTCCACTGTGGTTGTATACTTAAAAAAACAAACAGCAATATTTTCACTAATCCATGTTAACAATTGATTATTGTGCTTTTGATGGTAAGACCCTTTACTTATTTTTGGCAATAATTTGAATGTCACAAAGTTTTCTTTGATTTTACAAGTACAGCTCTGTGTGAATGTGTGCACACACACACAGGTTTTTTGTGCTGTGGTGACCCAAATGCAGCAAAAAAGTGGAAGCATGTTTCCTTTGCTGGAGTTGTCATTAATGCAAACCAGAAGTGCCTGAAGATGCATCAGGGGTCTTTGATGGAAGGACTCATAATGATTATCCATCTGCTTCCTGACAAGTAGTGTGAGCCTGGGATAGCAAAGAGCTGTGAAGGTGGCAGAATGTGTTCTCACAGGGTGTGAGCTTCATGAATATTTTCAAAGTGGTCGTGAAAATAAAAAAATTTCAAGCAAGAAACCATGAAATTTAGCAAAGAACCCATAAAGTCAAGCATATTTATGATATTAAAAAAAAAAAAGAGAGAACACTAGAATTTTCTATCCTAAAAAAGATAAACTAAATTCTGTGAATGAAGCTTCTACCTAAAACACCCCACTGCAACTGCTAAAAATGTAGAAGTGGTACTTTTTAAGACATCAGATCTGTTTACCATGGACCAATATTCTCGGTGTAAGGGAAATCTTCATTTATAGGGAATTTACCTGTGTGAGACCCATAGTAACTTCCTTTCACTACCCTTTTAAGAGGAGGTAATTATGCCAATGTTTCAGGGTTCAGCTAGCAGCGCTGTAAATCAGTAGAGCCTGGAGAAGTCCATTTCTGCTACAGTTTAATCTCTTAGTTAGATTAAAGCTACAGTACTTCAACAAACCTCTTGGTGAGTTTTCTGTGTCTTGACTATAAGGAACTATGATATGCTGAGCTTTTAGTTCTTTGCTGATCAATTATGGGAACTCCTGAGGAGGCAGAAGATTACTATCATTACTTCTCTATTTGACTCCCCTATTTCATCAGGCACATTTTCTTCAAAAGCTTACCCACATGGATAACTACACAAATATAGTTAGTAGGTGCAAAGCCAAATGAGATTTTAATTCCATGAATCCTCTGTTGAACCATAATTTTAAAGACCAAGAAACTGAAGGAGTAATAAAATACTAATTTAAGATTTAGAGTTCATGCAGCTCTGATATTGAATTAATAAATAGCAACTAATTTTGTGTATTTTATGAGAAAATAGACCCAATGATAACCAGAAAATTTTGGCTTTGGTGTCACCACAAAGGTAGTTGAGCTGTTAAGCAAAGTGAGAGAAAAACTGGAAAAGGGTTAGTCTAGGTATTAATGAAATATCTTATGCTTGGGGAAGACTTTTTTGTGCTGTTATACAAAATTTCAAAAAAAATTTCCATGAGAGCTGGCAAAGAATAAGGGTATGCTAAGATTTTCAGATGCTATGAGTTCTTAAATGTCCTAAGTACAATATTTCATAATTACAGTGTTAGTGACCTGGAAATGCAGAGGACTGCAGTGCTTTTGATTTTTCGAATATCTTAACCCATGTTTTATATTTACTTCTCAACTATTTTTTCAATATTTTTAGAAATTAGTTACCTTTCAATAGAATTTCATATTTTTAAGAAAACAAGTTAGGTTTGTTTGCTTCACAGGTAGGAGTTTTTTTAACACATTATTTCAGAGCTAGGACTAATGTTAAAACTTCTATAAAAAGTGCTATCATATTTAAAAATAAAACTATTATCTTGTTTACAGCATTATATATATTTATAATAGCTCTTTCAGTAGCAACCAAATATTTTCCTCTTTGTCTTATGGAAACAGTTTTTTCAGTAACACAAAGTGGCACAAAACTTTTCAAATGAACTCAAGTTCCATTTAAAAATGTTTTAAATTATTATGTGTAAAAAAAAAAATTATATATATATAGGTCATTGCATTCACCAGTATTCTCACTGACAACTGCAAAAAGACAAATGAGATACATTTCCATGATCATATTTCCCTGCTACACTTCCACAACTTTTTCTGCTGCAGGGCTGAATACTGCTTTACCAAGTATTTACTTTGCCTTGTTCCATTATTATTCCATATACTTCCTTGCCATATGGCATCTTTTACTGTTATTTCAGCATTTATGTAGAAGAAATAGTTAATTTAAAGACTTGAAGTTATCATTGGAAATCTCCAGTGTAATTTAGTAAAATACTAAACAGAGTCCTGACAATTTTGCTTCTCTGAGGTTTGTGTCACCAGTGAAGTGTATGGCCTCTGGGTATGAAGAGATATGGAGTATGGTGTTTTTAGCTATACAAGCTACTATCTAACTTGGAAGCTTATTTCTCTCAAAAGAAGAATGTATTCTTGTCAGCTGGAGTAAAAATGTGAAAAAGTTTATAGGGAACTTGAAGTTGAGTGCTTTGATCTTATTTATTCAACCAACCAACCAACCAACCAACCAACCAATTTAAAAAAACAAAACCCCGAATTAAAATACACCTCAAACCAAAACCAAACTGTCTTTCCTTCTGGGCACTGATATAATTGTTTTAGAGACAGGAAAATTTGATTTTAAGAGTGCAGAAACTACAGAGCATAGTTTCATGTTATACTCAAACAGTGCTGTTGAGAAATGTTACTGTGGCACAAGAAAATAACTGTTGACCATTGTTAAATAGGTAGATTATTCTGATCATTACCTTGATCAGAAAAAGTTTATTATTCAAAGTAATCTCACAGCTGCTCAGTAGCTGTTGAGATCCTAAAGCTCAGAAGGACAATCAACTCACTGGTTACATGGAATAGAGTTGTATTATTTTATTTTTCAGTATTTTACTGGAAAAAAATGATGAAGATGTTGGTATCTTATTAAAGACATTGTGTTTGTGTACTTTAAGCAGTTGGAGTTTTCATTCATAGACTAAGATTCTTCATGCGCCAGTTTTCTAGAACTATTTCCTTTGTTCAAAAGAAAGAGCTCTAAGTATAATCATATATAAAACTGAGGACAAAATATGAGATTATTCATTATAAATAAACCTTAAGCAGCCTTGGTCAAGGATCCCGTGTTATCTAAGTTATCTTTTCTTGTAATGGATCTCCCATGACCTTGCCTTTTTGACTGGATACAACTCCAGTAAACAGATAAATATTGGTAATGACCAGACAAACATAAGAGAGAGAAACTTCAATCATGTAAAAACCAAATATTACTTGTAAAAGAACACAAATTTAATACCATTCCTAAATCCCTGCCTGTAGTTCTTGGGAATTTACCAATAGTTATAGAAGTTATTTTTAGGATGCTGATAAATGCTGAAAATTTATTAAGTAAATGAAATAAATAAAGTTATCTTTTAAAAAGAATGCTAGTCAGCCATATGCTGCAATTGGATTTTACATTTGTTTTCACAGGTGCAACTGTTGGAATACAATGGGAAAGGCTGTGTTTCAGAACTGGGTGTCTCACTTTCATGTTACTTTTCAAAACATTCTTAAATTCATCCTAATCCTGCTTAATAATAATATTAAATTTTCAGTTTCTTACAGCAGTGATATAAAATTCCTGCATGTACTTTGCAAAGCATTAGAATTGCATTTTAACAGTTGTTGTGGTAGGTCATAGGATTCCACATGAAGTGATAGAGAAGAAAAAGGCCCACACAGAAAATTAAACATTTCCTAAGTCCTCTTTTTACTTATGGAAATATGAGGTACATATTGTGCCCTGTCCCTGTGCTGTTCCCCTTGAATTAGGGTACACCTATTGGAATGCACAATACATACTTTTTGGTTTGATAAATATGACAAACAGTTTTTTACCTGTGGATAAACTTGATTTTTATAAATTAAAGTCTGGTCGATAATCATAGGTTTTGCTTAATTACCTTATATTTTACATTTAAAACTTTTGGCTTTTAAATGTGAATAAGCTTGGAATCTGTGGGGATTTTTTGTGTGTTTTTTTTTTTTTGGTTTTTTTTTTTTTTTTTTTTTTTTTTTTTTTTTTTTTTTTTTCTTCTGTTAGGTCTTCTTTAGGGTGTTTTGGACATGCTTTGTGTGTTTGGGGTTTTTTGATCCATAATAAAGTAATAATATTTTTTATTAAAGGAAATTCTTAAGGTTTGATTTTTTTTAAGCATTCCAAGGAATCTGCCAACATGAATAAGGTATTTATTTTGTGATTAAACCAAATTCTTCCCCCCCCCCCCAATCTGGTTACAATCATTTATTTTCAGTGTTTGCACAAATAATCTTTGATTCTTACGCTCACTGCATTTTCCACTCCTGCTATTTGTGCTTGGGCATGCACTTGGGGGTGCAGCCACTTTGGATCATACATCATCTGATTCTTTTTCTGAGAGGACTCCTAAAAGTTAACATTTGACATTAATCCTTCCACATTTTTTCCATTATTTGGTATTTGGCTGATGAGACCAGTATATATTACAGTAGTTGATTTTACTGTTACCTTGTTATTGAAACTTTTCTTCACTCAGACTTGTCATATTGAATCTCTGATTGCTGGGAGGTTGGTTTTCCCTCACATTTTAACACACTGTTGAAGTAACCTCAAAGGTGGGCAGTTTTCTTGCAGGGGATTTTATGGCTGGCTAAAGAGCTGTCAACAGAAAAGATTGTCGGTTAAAGAATCTAAGAGTTTGATGGATTAATTGCTTACATTATACTAAGTATATTATTTATATTAATGAGTTAGAACATGAATTATATTAAAGAGTCAGGAAATGCTAATAACAAGTTGAAATATGTATATATAAACAAATAGAATCTGAAAATTGTTTGATTTTGACTCAAGTTCAGGGCTTTATTGAATCCAGGATGATTCTATGTACAGGCTTGTCTTAGAAAAGTATATCCTACATGGCTTGATAACCATGAAACAAAACGATTCTGCAAAGGTGTTTAAATCTGATTACTTGGGACTACTTAAATACCTATCAACTTAGAATTACAGCATTCAATGACTTAGAGACTGTAAAGAATTACTTTAGTAATATGGAAGTTAAATATTCACAGAAATAATAATGAAAAATTTGCTTTACATCTTAACTTCACAATTTTGATTTGAAGCCTAATGCAACTTCCAGCTTCAGAAAAAATTCTGCAATTTCCTTGGCAAATTCATGAAAATATTTCCAAATAACATAATTGATTTACAAGAAATCCCTGTGTTGTTCAAAGCAAGTATTGTGGACCTTTTCACTTGGTGTATGTTTCATAAAATAAATGTTATTTTGAAGCATATATATCAAATCAAAACAGATGGGTCTTGAAACAAAGCATATGGGTATACATATGCCTAGAATGTTCTTTCGAATGAACCTTTTATGAGTTCTGTTTTAGAATTGTTGGGAATGTTCTCCTGGTGAAGTGACTGGTTTTGTCTTTAGGTATCACTGGAAATATAGATATTTAACAGCAAAATTTTACTGTTACTATTATTATGTTTACAACATAATATCAGTGGGTGCTGGGAAAGTACTAGCAATGTTTTCAGCAGTACTTTCAATAAAAGGTTTCCAGTGTAACTGTAGACAACATCATATGAACAGAACTTGCTTTTTTTTTTTTTTTTTCTGTTCTTGAGTTGGGTGAAATGTAGGCAGGAAAATATGAAATATCTTCAAGCAGTAACTAAATAATGTAAGCATTTGTTTTCACTTGTGGAATGTGTTACTATTCTGTGACTATTTTTGGCTGTTTTCCTCTTGTCTTGATCTTGGAACACCTAAATGCCAGCATCTCAATATGCACATACAGCAGCCTGAATAACCCATTTAACAATGAATTGAATTAGTCTTTATGGCTGAGGGAAATCTCAGGAACAGATAATTTGGCAGGGTTCTTACAGTAAACATTATTTTCCATAACTAGATATACATTTTCAATAATTAATTTTTCTGTGGAAGTAAATGCTTTCAAATTAACATATTGCTTCTCTTAGAATATGCTGGTGAATGTGTGAAATATTCCAAAGGTGGAATTTCCATTTTGCCCTGTGAGCACTTTAAATAAAAGAATATTGCTGTACAATTTTAAACCTTAAGAACTGATTAATGTGTACTTTTTTAGCTCCTGGACTTTTTTGTTCCATTTTTTGTTTTATATTCCATTTCCATTAATTTCTTTCTTCATTAATCCCACAGCTTTACCCATCCTTTGCAATTTCAAGCTAGAGAAAACAAATTAAGAAAAAAAAAACTCCCATTAATTGACTTTATTTGCCTTAATGCTGCTAGTCCATATTATCTGCTCTCTTAAATTGAGTTTGGGTTTGCCAGCTTTGAGGGTATTACACTGCATTTTGGGATGCTGCCAGCATATCCTGAGTAAATATATTTAAATCAAAGCTAAGCTGCTTAAAATATTCATGTTATGCTCTTAGTATGGTTTAGAGGAATGTGAAACCATTTAAGACTTGCAAACCTGTTTTATGGCAAAAAATGCATTGGGCATATAGCCTAAATTGATAGTCACTGTTAACTTTGTTTAATAGGGAATGGTTTCATAGTTTTATTAGCAATCGATCATCATGATTTGAAATTTATGGCATAATGCAACTGCACAAGTGATAGATATAAAGAAAAATATTTTAAATTGAAAACAGTTTTGAGAAAAGGAATATTTTGAGTAGACAAAATAATGTGTGCTTGCTTCAAACAGTTAAAAACATTTGTTTTATGCATTACATTTTTATGTATTGAAGGAAACTTTGAATATCAAATTCAAATAATACACTAATTGAAAAGTCAGTGTATTTTTAAATTGTAAGACAAAAGAGAAATATCTACAAATATGAGAGTACAAGTATGGTATCCTGTGGAGAAATAGAACCTGTAAGAGATGCAAACCCAGAAATTTTAGTATTCCTGAGGCTAGTCAGCCTCACCTCAATCTCTGGAAAGGTGATGGAATGGCTCATCCTGGAGGTCATCTCCAAGCACATGGAAAACAAGAAGGTGGCCAGGAGTAACCAGCATTGATTCATCGGAGGCAAATCATGTTTGCCAACCTGGTTGCCTTCTACAATGAGACAACTGCCTGGAGGGATGAGGGGGGAGCAGTGGATATTGTCTACCTGGACTTCAGCAAGGCTTTTGTCATTGCTCTCAGGATATCCTTATAGGTAAACTCTGGAAGTGAATGGCAGATCCCAGAGGGTCACACAGTGGCACACAGGTTAGTTGGAGAGCTGTCACTAGCGCTGTCCCCCAAGGCTCAGTATTGGATCCAGTATTGTTTAACTTATTCATCCATGACTTGGGCAAATGCCTCCTGATTGGTACAGAATCCAGAAAAAGCGAATTCTCTTTTGAGACTTATGAAACTCTGGATTTATTCTACAGTGTGCCTATGTAGGTCTCTGTTTACAAGTCTGCCTGTCCCTCTCATACAGAAAAAGACAGTTGAAACTCTAAACCAAATAATATGGGGTAGGGATGTGTGGGGGAAGAAGGCTTAATACCAAGCCCTGTTCCTGAATTACTAATTCTTAAAAGGTGCTTGTAAGAAATATGGGGACAAAATTTTTAGTAGGGTGTCTTGCAATAGAACAAGGGGTGGAGTTTTTAAACTAAAAGAAAGTTGATTTAGAGTAGATGTAAGGAAGAAGTTTTTTACTGTGGGGGTGGTGAAACAGATTGCTCAGAGAGGCAGTAAATGTTCCATCCATGGAAACATTCTAGGTCAGGTTGGATGGGGGTCTGAGCAACCTGATCTAGTTGAAGATGTCCCTGCTCTCTGCAGAAAGGTTTGACTAGAGGTCCCTTCCAAACCAAACCATGATTCTGTGATTCTTTTCAAGGAAAACCAGCTCAGGGTAGATTATCCCATGTGGGGAAGGGAGAAGGGTGGACGCAGGCATATTGAGCCTAAGGCTGAAATGTGTGTATTTGCAAATAGGGACATGTGTGCACATATAGACATAGCACTTAATTTTTGTTTCTCCAGTATCTTGATGTAATCTTATTTTATGTTTTTAAATGAAATTTTGAATCTGTATTTTTGCCCTTATGAATAGATGTCACATATATACATGCATGCATACACACATACATACACATACATACATGCTACATACATGTATATATAAATTGAAGTTTCTAGTCAGTACATCATGTTAGCTTCTACAACTCATCTGTGGAGCATTTTGATTTCTTTCTCTCCTCTCCTTAATTTTCCGCAAAATTCCTTTATTGCTGTCTTTTGAGTTCTGTAAAGCTTCTATTTATATGCTTCCAAGGCTGATAGAAGATGGAGATTTTAACCCCCTCCCTATGAGGAAAATATTGAATCTGCATGTCTGCCTCCCCAAATTATGTCTCTGCAAGATTACTATGTCATCCCATCAGCCACCTGTTAAGAACCGCTAGGCTGCTGATCATGATTACCAAGTGGACTCCCTAAATTATGCAGGGATTTTAGAAATGAACTTTACCTTGAGGCTAGGCTCTGAAATCCCTTTGTGGATCTAGCCCTTAGTTGTCCCTTGCTTCCAAAATGAATGCCCTATTTCACTGTGTTACATTTTTCACCTCATTATACGTGTAATGTCATTGCAGGCATGACAGCAGCACTGCTGTAAATCAAAGAAAAACTCACCCAGCATTTTTAAGGGATGTTTCCTTTCATTCACATTATGTTCACCTTTAAAACTGCTTTTCAGATATAATCTTTAATTTCCTTTCTAGGTTACTGCATAGAAATGCTAAACAGTGTATATGGCTGTAGTAGCCCACACTGATGCCATCTGAAAACTAGACAAATTACTACTTCTAATGAATGATATGTGTATATATGTATTTAATGTACAGCTTAGTATTTCTCTCTTGTTCAACTAATTTCTAGTAAGCACTATTTCACTGATAGGGTGAAAAGAATCCACTTGCTCTGGATTTCTGGAATAGATACATTGTGAGGATGTGCACAGCCACTACTTTTATTTGTGAATAAGTGTCCTTGGAGGATAGGATACATGCTCCTCATGTTAAGTCCTTTTGCTGCCATTGTGCTGTCAATACTCTTCTTTCTGTATATGTGTTCAGAGCATCACCCTTAAAAATAAACCAATGGAACACAGAGAGCCAGGAAGTCCTTCTAGTAAATATTTCCTTATTGTTTCCTCTTTTTGGAATAAACCCTTACATTTTTACTTTCTGCAGTAGTTACTATTTTTTTCTGCCAGGAAAAGGAAGAATTCTTCCAAAGCAAAAGTGTTTTGAAGCAAGTATCATTTAACAAAAGGAAATTAATCTCCTTAAAAAATTCTACTGAATGTAATGGATTGAAATAAGACATAGTAAAATCACATGGTGGTTGTGTGATCAGTTCTCACTAATTCTGCTTTCTCATAAGGAAGCAGGTTTTCTGACTTCAGTGAAAGCTCAGTGTCTGAAAGACTGAAAGACTTCTTTCACAGAATGGCCACTTCTCCCTGAACAAATGTAAAACTGAGATGTGAGATTCCTGTATCTCATAGGTATGACAAAAAAAGTGAAAATCTTTGAAAACACTTGATTCATAGCTTTACACACATGTAAGTCATGAAAAGGCATTGAAAAAAAAAGTCATAGTTATTCTTCTTCCAATAGTATGCTCAGATTTAATATGTAGTTTTAGCCACATTTTTTCACACAGGTGAAACAACCTCTTAAATTTTGATAATCAGTTTGAGCAGCCAGATAAATATAAGACACTTCCAGAAACAAATCAAAATTCATATGGCTGTAAGATGCCTGCTGAGGCAGTTGGCAGGATTTCCAGTGCTGACTCTTGGAACCAGCTACCCTGGAGATGCTTTGAAACACAAACCTACTACAGAGAAAATGGTACCTCTATGTTAAATAGCTGACCTGATCTCTGTTTGTATTCAAATAGCCCTGTGAAGATTTCTAACAGCATTTAAAAGTGGGCTTCTTATTGCTTCATATTTTCCTTCCATTATTTTGTATATCTTTATATCTTGAATGAATATAATTTTCTTCCAGTGTAAGTGATGGCAAGAAATTGAGGCATGTTATGTGGGTAGAATGTGTTATCATTTAGAAACTTAAGAGTAACTTAAGCACTGCAGCAAAGGCTTTTTTGATTGCTTCTTTTTTGGATTTTGTTGTTGTTTGTTTGTCTGGGGTTTTTTACCACTGTAATAGATGTGAGATGCAAACTAAACTGTTTCAATTAAACAGCATGTTTTAGGTCCCAAATATACATGCAAGAAATTCAAACAGCCTCAAATTGTTTTAATTTCAAAGATTTATGAGAAAAAGTGGAAATGCTGACTAGTTCTTTCCAGTGCATCCAGATCTTGTTACAGGTTATACTAATTAATCATACCAATATGTGATTGTTTATTTCTATACCTGAATTTGGGGAATTGCATCCTAAAAAGGAAAACAATATCCTGAGTCAGGTACTCATGATCTGTATTGGGTATACAGGGAAAGGAAGCCACAAAAACTGACATGTGGAACAGTGAATAGTCAAAAATTAGCAGATAAATGGGGAATGACTCATGTCCTGGAACTGGATTTTGTTCATAGCTATGAAGAGGTGCCTTTATGTCTCAGGAACTATTTTTACAGTTGTCTGTAAAACTGGCTTAAAAAAAAAAACAACCTTACAAACAGTTTTATAATGTTTTATTTGAAAGACTAGTAGAGAAGATGTCCATTTTTTAATAGAATTATTGAGTAGCTAATTCATTCCTATGGGATGTTGTAATTCTGAGGCCAATTTTTGCTATGTATGATAGGGATTTAATACACATCTGTTGCAAACCTACTGCTGATGCTGTTTCAGCTTTTGTATTATAATGTATTGAGGCAGACACTATAAGAAGGAAAAGGACTTTCTAGCTTAGCAGTTAACAGACTTGCTTGCAAGAGTTCTCTTCTAGACATAAAATAACTTTTTTTATCCCTTGACTGTTAAAGGCATAATAATCCTTCCGGCAAAAGACTGAGCCCCATGACTCCTCCTAATCTGTTGAGTTTTATACTGCTCTTTCTTCCTCTGCTGATCTTTTGAATCTTGAATGCTTTAATGTACAACAGAAATGCTTCAACAGAAGCAGGGATTAAAGGCATTCACCAATTCTATGACCTTTGAATTTTCAATAAATTGATGGTTAATACAATCAGATTCAGGATTAAAGCATAGATTTTAAATTTTGCAAGATTGAGGCAGGTGAGTGTATTGAGCCCTGCAAAAAGTTAGGGAAGTCAACTCTTCCTGTGGCTGTCATGGTATTTTGTGTGAAACCAAATCCAATAGGCATGCTCTAACACCAGCTATCAGATTAAGCACTGCAGGCAAAGCAGGAGGAGGAATAGCTCATCTATTTAGGCACCCCAGCAGGTCTAAGCCTGACTTGAGTACAGTCTTGCTCTCTTGCTACTGTTGAGCCTTAAGTGCTTCCAGGCATGTAGAAAAGCAGAATCTTTGGCAGGTTGGAAATGTTAAAATAAGAAGCAGGCTTTACTGGCTTTAGCTGTTAAAGGATTAATTGATAGAATTAGAAGGAAACTGAGTGGGATGAAAAACTAGAATTGAGGCATTTGGTCTTGCAGTATGGTAATTACTAGATCTACATATTAGAAGGAAAAATAAAAGTGAGGGTGGTGTTTTTATTGAACTGAAGAAAGCAAAATAAATGTAACAATTTTCAGATGTTTTTACAGTAAGAAACTTCATATTTTTTTTTTTTTATAATAACAGTGGTTGGGCAGTTTCTTTCAAGCTAGTTTATGAAGCTCTGTAATCAGCAGAGTCAATGACAACCACAAAACCTTACATATGCAGTGTTCTCACAAGGTGTTCAATATGTTAGCATATTAGCATATTAGCAACAACCATACTCACCAATATAACTGAATCATAGAATAGCTTGTGTTGGAAGGGACCTTAAAGGCCATCTAGTTCCAACTCCACTGCTGTGGGCACGGCCATCTCTCACTAGAACACGTTATTCAAAAACATGCTCAACCTGACTTTGAACACTACCAGGGATGGGACATCCACAACTTCCCTGGGCAATCTGTTCCAGTACCTCATCACCCTCACAGTCAAGAATTTCTTCCCAATATCTAGTCTAAACCTACTCTCTTTCAGCTTAAAGCCATTCCCTCTTGTGCTATCACTACATGCCCTTGTTAAGACGCCCCCCTCTGACTTTATTAAAAGTTCCTTTTAGGTGCTGGAAGGTTTCTCTAAGGTCTGCCAGAAGCTTTTTCTCCAGGCTGAATAAACCCAATTTTCTCAGCCTGTCTCCATAGAGGAGGTGCTCCAGCCCTCTGACCGTCTTCATGGACCTCCTCTGGACTACAAGAGTTTGATGTTCCTTTGCCTCAGAACTCCATGGCTTTCAGTCAATGCCTGGGCCCATTCTTTTGAGTTCCTGGAGGTTCTGGGCACTTACTAACAGGTTTTCACTTGCTGGATGAACCTGGTTTACAAAGTATTATAGAAATAAACCATGTAAGAATTAGCTACTAAAATATCAGAAGGGAAAAAGCCCTTAAACCAAATTTAGAGGTGACAATTATAATTACCTTTGATAAGGAAATCGCACATAAAAGCATAAAGCAATGAAGGCATTGTTGTTTTTTCTTTGGAGAAGGTCTAAAAAAAGTTATGTGTAACATAAAAGATCCTATATTATTATTATTTAAAGGATTTGTTGCATTGAAGATTGTCAAAATAAGAGATCAGTTTCACATAGCCTGAATAGATGTTTGAAATGAGATTATACGGATGACTGCAATACGACAGTTTCTCTGAAATTATATATTGTATGTCTAGACAGAAAGCAAATTCTCATATTAGCTATGTGTTTGATATTCTGAAGATTATTTTGGGGAGCAGTGCAGTTCATTCCAGGTATGTAGTGAAATATGAATACAAAATGATACTGACAGTAAGCCAAAAACCTTCTTTTGTTGGAAAAACAAACATCCCAGAATTATCTCTTCTGGGAAAGGATTTCAAAGCTGGTTAAATAATAGATGTATGTGAGACAGTGATTTCATTGAGGTGACTAGTACAATCCAGCAAAAATGTTTAAAGCATGCTCTATCTATACAACACTCAACAAATGACAAAATATTAATTTCTTTATTTACATTCTTAAGTAAGTAATAAATCTGCTGGCAACCAAATTAACTTCCTGTGTGAGGTAAACCAATCCTCTGTTGAGATTATACCTAAAAAAATGTAAATATAATAAGAAAATGTAATTTGATGGTTATGAAGGACATAGGAAAAAGTACTTTTACAGAATATAAACTTATAATAAAAAACTTATGCTTAAACTTTTCTCTGATGATTAGGACTTTTTTCTTTGTGCTGGCTTGTGATGTCTTACACAGAAATGAAACACAGGTAGTTAAAAAAACTTTACAATAATGATTGATTCCTTTTTCCTGTTTTATAATGTTCAGAAAACCCTTACGCGAAATTTCAAGAGTTAGAAAAAATCAACAGCCTAAGTCCTCCTTCACTTTAGAAATGTAACACTGCATAATGTGCATTAATGTGCATTAATGATTAGCTGAGCTTCTTGATTTGGAGTCAGTTTTGAAGATAGATTATGCAGGAGATATTGCAGTGGTATGATTATGGTTGAGGTGCTCCCTATTATGTATGGACACAGTAAGAGACATGTTTTAAAACAGAGAAAGTATTTTCCAGGAATTCTAATTATAAAATGCATTATATTCTGATAGAAAATAATTAGTAATAATTAGTAGAAATATATTACCAGTAATGAAAAAAAGCAGAGGCCAGCATGTTTCTTATGCTATACCTTCTTTTAGATGTGGCAGGAACTTCACACAGACTGACATTTAAGCTGAAGATTAAATAAGAGAACCAGTATTCTCAATATTAAATGGCAACCTTTGGTAAAGTAAGAGCATTGGCTAGGGGTAGACAGCTGGAACAAAAGCCTTCCTGGAATGAGGCAGCATAAGTATAAAATGAAAACTGTCCAAAGTCAAGATGAAATAGACCTTGTGCAGAAAATGAATATGAAAAGATTTCTTAGATTTGTAAATAACAAGAATAAAATATAAAGTTAAAAATACCCACCAAAACAAAAAATGTGATGTGAACAGCTTTCTAGTAAAGATGAGCTGAAGAGCATATAATCTGGGAGATCTAAAACCTAAATGCTTTCTTCAGTGTTTGAGTAAGGTTTATGATGGTCATATTACAGGGTACAACATGAAGCAAAAAAAGAATAATAACTTGTACAGAAAGCTTGAAAATGAAGATTACCACTGAAAATTAAACTGAAAACAAAATTGAGGCCCTTTAATAATTTCACAGTAAGGATTTAGATAATCTCTCTATGTATTGAAAACAGGACAATATATGTCAATATTAGTAAACTACTAAGATGTACAATCTCTGATAGTTCATGCTATACTGCCAAATATGTTTTTGAAGGAAAGGAAAACCTCAAATATTAGATTTAAACAGAAAATAGGAATTATTAAAATGTTTTATGCACTGTAGATTTCATTTTGCTGAATCTATCCTAGAAACTTATTTTTATTAGGAAAAGTAGGTTAAGTATATCTAATCTTTCTAAATTGCAAAGTGATTTGACAAGATGCTACATGGGAAATGCCATAGTTAGACTAGAAATGGTGACCATTATCCTGGGATAATGTTAAGAAACTGGTTGAAGAGGAAGTGATGTGGACTATGCTGATGGGCAAGAGTAAAGGTAGCATTGGTTTATCAAGTTACACTTTGACAATGGCTTTTAAACTTTCTAATTACTAACAAAATCTAGAAAAAGAGAACTGTGAGGATGAAATCTACATAAAGCAAGAAGGACTGTCCTGGTGACAGTATAGTAGAAATTAGATGAAATTTGAAAGATGTAGCTTGCCTATGACTTAAGGGCATAAAAATGCATGTAAAATAAATGAGCTTCAGGAAGGAAATGCCAGAGAACAAGGAATGTTCTTGGAAAGGGATAGGCTATTATGGTCACCCATATTCAGTAAAGATGGACAGACACTGAAAAAGCAGTGCAAAAAAAAGGAAGTGGAAATGGTCAATGAAATAGAAGTTACCTTAAATTAGGAAACCAAGATAGTCTTATCCAGGCAAAATTATTGAGGAAATATAAGACTATATCTATGTAACACACAAAGTGAAATTTTTGGGAGGCTAAATTACCTAACTAAAAGGAGACTATGGGAGCACAGTTGATCTCAGAATATCAGGAGTCTATTTCAGGGTGTCTTGATTCACCTTCCAAAGGAACAGTGGAGTAAAACATGAAATTATATTTAAGGCAGAGTCAAATAAAAATAGACAGTATATCTGTGACAAGTTTCTTGTGTTTGATGAAAAAGGTTTCAGAGATCCCCTCCAGTCCACTGTTTCTTTATATTTGAAGGGAATTTGTTACCATAGTAACAGGCATGGGGGCTGAATTGCTTTATTATTCCTTGATGCAGTCTAGCTAGCATGGACAGTGAAAGAATTAATTTTACTTTGTTAATTTTTCTCTCAACCCTGAGTGGCACTTTGAAAGTTAAATGGAAATGCTGTGCATTTGTAGTGCATAAATGTATACTGATGACTAATTCTCCAACAATGTCATTAAAAGAGGATTTTATCATTCTACCCTTAATGCTGTATTATTGTATTACAATATTATAGAAGTGCCTAATGATTTCGTCTTTGGTGATGTGAAAGTAAGATGAGCACCTGTGATTTGAATTTGCATCTGATCTTCGAACAACAGCATGGTATCTCCCCTTCACGAATCTTTACTTCTCACAGTTCAGCTTTTTTATTTTTCCCAAGAAATGGATTGGTAATGGGTTCTTTAGCTAGGTATAGATATGTCCCTTGTTAAACTCTGGGTAATAAGATAGTCCCAGACCATCAGGTGTCCAGGTACTATGTTGACAAATTTGTATTCCACTGATGCCATGAATAACTTCATACATTTTTTACAGCACTGGACTGTA
Source organism: Vidua chalybeata (assembly GCF_026979565.1). Lineage (NCBI taxonomy): Eukaryota > Metazoa > Chordata > Aves > Passeriformes > Viduidae > Vidua > Vidua chalybeata. Next base: position 72,090,781 of record NC_071532.1, on the reverse strand, counting down.
TTTTGTTTCAAGAGCAGGGAGAAACTGCTCTTGAATATGCAAAGATAAAAATAAAGAAAATTGATATAATAACATCTGGCATAGAAATCTAGTTATTATGTACCAATATGTTGCACTCCAAAATATAGAAAGTATAACTTTCTATATTTTTCTGTTATTTTCTGTTTTGTTCAGAATTAAATGTCACGTTGTTGAATTTCATTTCTATGTTTGGGTTTTTTTTTTTTGGTTTGTGTTTTTTTTTGGTCAGTTTGTGCTGGTTTTTTATGCTGGTCTGAGTTTGTTTATAGACTTAGTTATAATCATATGCTGAAAACAAAAAAATCATAAGTAAATAAGGGCGTGTACTGCATTTCTCTTGAGAAGTCTAGTAGGAATAAAAGTGTACTGCACAATTCAGCATAAAGTGATTTCACGAGCCTAGAAGGATGATCACTGGAAGTGCATCACTTGAACAAACCAAATTGCTGGCAAATGGATGTGACTGGGATCTGATACATGAGAGGTGTCCTAAAGGGTCCAGTCCCATGCTCTTATTCACAAAGAGCTTAAGTGTGGTTAGTAGGAGCAGGGCAAGGAGCAATTGTAAAAGAGAGAATACATGATTTAAAATCTGCGGAGGCTCAGTTCCTGTGGAAATTCTTGCCTTTTAAATCAATGGGGCAATTATTTTTCTCTAAATTTAAAAGAACGCCAGTCACACCTGTTCTCATAAAGTGGGTTAAACTGTATTGATATGACTATTATGCCCTTCTGAACAGTAAGGGGACACTAATCAAAAAACAAAAGACAAGTCTCTCTCCCTTCTTTGCCTGCTTCAATTTTTTAGTGAGACTACCAGTTTGACTGTATTTTTACAGTCTTTAGACAATGAAGAGACCCTTCCTTTTTATTAATTTGAATGAAAAGGCTATATTGTAATCCAAAAGACTAATATTTTATGTAAAATAGTTTTTTATTGAAGATAGATGTAACCTTTATGATTCATTTAGGAATATTTTTGATATAATTTCTGAAAATGTTACCATTGTTTGGATAGTAACTGATTTAACTGGAATCTAGGCAAAGAAAGAAGGAACAGTGTGAAGATGGCCAAAATACACTATGGGCTAAGAAAATACTACTGTATGCATTTTTTATTTTGCAGTGGAATTACAAAATTCCAGTACAAAATTCGGAGTGCCAGTAATTTGCCTGAAAGTGAGGCAAAGTGAGTTCTCTTCAAAACTTTCTACTCTTTGGAACACTTACAGTGGTTTTGTTTTTTGTTTTTTTTTTTTTTTTTGTTTTTTTTTTTTTTTTTTTTTTTTTTCCCCTCTGGAATGGTATCATTTAATTATGTGCAAAAACACTTGGCTTTTATTCAGATGGCTGGAGAAATATATATTGTATTTTGAATCAGGAGAAGAATTACTCTTCTTAGAAGAGAAGAAACAAATGTTCCTTCTTACCTTTTATTTCCACATTTCTGTGACATTGAATGTGACCAGATCTTACTAGGATTTTGTAAATGTGTACTCTCCAATGTGTAAATTGAGTGTATGTGAAAGGGAAGAGAAAGTCTTTGTAGTGTAGTATGGCTTCCTGCTTTATATTCAGTATGGATGGAGTATGTAGCTAAAACAACTTTTGAATGAGGTTTTTCTAATTCTTTCCTCAGCTTCAAAATGCTCATAGAAATGAAATCCTTTCATCACACAGCTGTTTTACTTAAGTACCCACTAACACTCCAGCTCCTGCTTTAGAGTGCAATTAATTGTGAGATAACCTATGTTAAACCTTCAGCTCATATCTGCTGGGAGACTGACCTATCTCAGGAAGTGAAACAACACAAAATAAAGAAATAGCTGCAGGGTTTTTCTGCTCTTCAGATGCTTTTGGCTAAAAGAATAGGGGACTGGAGGGATTGTACAGCTGAAAAAAATGTATGCTTCAAGATAAGGAGGTGTAAGAAGGTTAGGCAGATGTATCAGCACATCAATCAGCTACTTAGTCTGCTCAGAGAGGGAACTAGGGTTTCTCCTTTGTTATCCTATGTATTTAAATGGGCTATCTAGGACACCTTCAGATAAGATTCCATTCAAATTGGTGGGCTGAACTTAGGCCAAAATCACAGCACAATTTTTGCATTTACTAAACTACTGCAGTTTTGTAGAGCTTTATTTCCCTAAATTATAGCCAGACGTTTTGTCTGCTCAAACCCAAAGATGGGAAAAACTAGAATCAAAATCACCCAACTGTAAATCTTGGAAGAATGTAAACTTTACATTAGCTTGTATCTTCCTTAATATTGTTATTTATTTTGGTGCTGCTTTTTTTTTTTTTTTTTTTTTTTAATTATAAAAACACAGTTATCTTTTTGTTTTCAACTTTATTCCAGTGTTCTAAATTTACATCATTTATTGGAAAATAGCATGCAAAATGTGAGTATTCAAGCCACATGGAACACTGCAGAAAATACAGTGCCTTTCTGTGAGATGACTCCTTAAGTCTTCCTCAGTCTGACATTTTCTTGTGTGGCTTTTTCAATCTTTATCTTGATGTAGAATTGAAAAATCAGTTGACAGCTTGGCTTAGCCCAGTTTTCATTTGCTTAGTTGACACTGTATAACAAATATTTTATAACATAAAAATATTTATTTTTAAATTAATACAAATATTGCTCTTAATTTCAAACTTAGCTTTGCAGCATTGCCAATAATCTCTTTGGAAAATGCACATTCAACAGGCACTCAGAAAACCAAATTTGACAGTATTTGAATCTTTTCTCCACCTAGTCACAGCTTCCTAAGTTAAATCAGTCCCCAGAGTTACTATTGGCATTCTAACACTGCTAATGTGAATATGGCGGTTGTGCAATAATAACCCTGGGTGACTCCCTGGGAACGTCCTGTAAGAAAATGTGTGTACTGAATTCCATTCCTGATCAATCATAATTAATATCAATTTAACATCTTTGTGTAGCCATCAGCATTTGCATAACCACAGACATAAATTCTGAAGGAAGAGTTTAGTCTTTATGCAAGAAGTGCAAGACAGGAGTAGAATATGTATACTATCAACTCACCAACATGAAAGGAATTAAAAGCAATTGGATTTTTCACAATTTCTCAGATATTGCAGAGATGCAGCCTATGGAGTAAAGTGCACTTAAGCTCCTTGTATCTGTGTTTAACAAACATTAATTTATTGTCCTTAGCCAAAAGCCACATAGTACTAAATGTATCCATGTCATCAAGGAATCAATGTCCATTTTAAATCTTGAATAAACACTGTGTCTACACTGAGTAGTGAGAAAGAGAAATGTGAATGAAGAACAGCACTGTTAAAATTGAAGTCTGCACAAGATGAAGGTCAATAAAACATTTGCTTTGTTTGTATAGCAAAACTTATTTATTTATTAATTTTGAGCCTTAAACATATTTTTTGTCTGCCTTGTAAACCTGCCAGAAGCTACACACATTAGTAAGGAAGTGTATATCTGAAGCAGAACTAGAGTGTTTGTCATAAAAAGAAGTAAAATCAGATGCCCTCCACAGTCACCCAGACAGCAAGGTTTTAAAAAATACCTGCTGTAAAGAGAAAAAGCATTTTCAGTACAAACATTCCCAATGCAAAATTCAGATAATCACAGTGTGTAATGAACAGAAAAGGACTGGGCAGACTGGGACCACCCATTCTTGCCTCAGGCTCTCAAGGCCATGGGGAAAACCTGCCATACCTGTGTTTCTCCTTGAGCTGTGAAGACAGAGGTGGCAAAAGAGAAAAAGCAGCAATAAGAAAGACAACAGAGTTTAATCAGTGGATTTTTTTAAACTTATGAAAATCTGATAAATATTTACTTTTAGAAATGAAATATCAAAAACATCTCACTTCTGTTCACAAATCTTAATGTTTCTGTGGCCCAAATGTTAATATAACCTATAGATTCTGTAATCTCAAAATGTTCTATTAGTAGGACTGCAAAAAGTCTTTCATATCCAATACCTAGGTAATAAGAAATGTCTGGAGAAAGGAGAACCAACTAACAAAGCTGAGGCTTGAAGAGGGGTCAAATTGTGATTTGCATTAAAGCTCTTGATTGTTTTAAAAATTCTTTTTTAATTAGTTTCTACTTATGACCACAAGAATTGAGGAAAAGTATAAAATCCTAAGTCTATTTCTCCTTAGAAAACACACTTCGTTTGTTTTTACATTTTCCCCAAATATAATTGTCCTTAAATTCTTGCTGTAATAGGAGACATGGAAGATGATTAATAAAGACAATGGTGAGTCAAGATGCAATTTGCTTGAAATGAAAGATCAAAGTGTTGCAAATCCTATATCCTTTTACCTCAGCTGATTTGGTCTCTAGGTCTTCCACCTTCAGAATAAATTACAGAACATGACATTAACAACAGAGAAGGCCCATGGTAACATAGAGTATTTGCCATGGTTTTCTATGCAGAGGAACTAAATGATGGTTGTCAGCTCTTAGTAAATGCTTATGGCACTGCATTATGTAGGAAAAACTGCAGACATATCTCTCCTCTTCACCTACATCTTGCCTAAGATGTGGGTGAAATGCTTTATTATTAGTATTAGTATTAGTATTAGTATTAGTATTAGTATTAGTATTATTGTCTGGCTGAAAGTTATGTTAAGGAAGAAGATGAGATTATATCCTGTTTCTGGAAGCAGACATTAGATCCTCACATACACGTATTTTTATACAGACTGTGTCCCACTTGTTTCAATACGAGTCTGATTGATCTGTTTATTTGCTAGAGAAAAACTAGTCAGCCTTTCAAGTAATAAACTTCTCCAAACTTTAAGTATTTAGAAGGGAGACACCCCCCTGGCTGGTAATTTTTTTTATCTATGTATTGCAACTCACAGCCATGGTTGTACGTTTATATTACACAAGAATTAAGATGAGAATAATGAAACAGAAACTTCAGAGGAGTGAAAACCCAATAGATGGAAATGAGGGATATGAAATATATGATGAGCAAAAAGAGCAAAATAATTTTAGATACTGATTCAGGTTTGGGATATTTTTCTTTCCTTCATTTCAGTAAAGGCAGCAAATATTTTTTATCATATCCCTTTCCAGATAGCTGATGGGTGACTGAGAGCTTTTTGTCAGTATAGCTTTTTATTTTCTACTAAATAAGGAATGTCACCTCCCATCTACTGGATAAAATTGCTGGGTACTCAAAACAAAATATATATATAAAATGTTATCTTCTTTGGAGCCAGCATTCAGGCCTCATGTGAAATGTATGTCAAGTCCCTCACAATTGCCATTGAAAATGTGATGCCACCTTTGTTATATGAGTATGGGTAAAATAAAGCAGCTATTGCTTGTCCAGTATTGTTTTTCTTCTGTGTGGCTATATCTTTATTACCCTGGTAGATGAAAAATGTTGAGGATTCTCTTACAAACATCTGTTGCTTTTGCATTTATGGGGAAGTGTCTCACATTATCATTGAGTTCAAAGGATTTTGTGGAGTATGGATTTGTGGCTTCTTGACTATGTAGGGTTAGAAGTCATCAGTCTGAAGCATGGACAAATCAGTGACTTTTCTATTGTGAAAAATATATTTCTTTTCGTAAAACTTTCACTTGAGACTGAGGCAGTTTCAGGCTCTCTCTGGATTAGGTTTCCCAGAATATGCCAAGTTGGGCCAAGCAGGCAACAATGAGCAAAGAATGCAGAGCACTGGCAAGGGCAAAGCAGATGGATAGTCCTGACTCCATTTAGATCCTGGCCTGTCTTTCAGGTGCTTGCATATTATTTTCTTCCTTGATGTTATTGTGAATGTTAGCAAGAAACATTCTGTTAGCAAGAAACATCCTCTCTGCAGAGGACAGAAATTGAGTCTATTAGGTGTCCATGATGCAAGATGTATTGTGAGTGCAGATTTCTAGAAGACTCTCTGCTGGGTGTATTATACAACTGGTAAAATAAGTGTGTTCAAGTGTACCTCAAGCTGGTCACAAATCAGATATATGTGACTTAAATGTTCTTGAAGTCTAGCTGTATTGATTCAATGGGGGGAGTGCTCCAGCCTTGGACCCCTCACTGAACAGATCGAGAAAGTAATTTAATACTCTGGTGTAAACACAGCTGTATTTCCTAGGGTTTTTAATGTACCTTTATGTTTCTTCCTGTCATTATAAGCTATCAGTGAGCTGTTGAAACTTATGAGAAACTGCTGGAATTTCCAGCAGTTTGTGAGTTTTGGGTAAGAAATATTTTCTGTGTTTAGTCCTGTAGTTTCTAAGCATTTTTCAACCTGCAACCTGTGCTGCCTCCATATAAAATCTTTCAAAAAAACCCAAAAACCCTAGTCCAGAATGCACTGTTCAGGGCTGCTCATAGCATGATTTACTCATTTTACACGCAAACACTGTGATGTCTAGGAAAAAAAAGAAGACATCTTTAACTTGGTTCTGTGTTGATACTGGAATATCAACATGGAATGGCGTATCTTAGTGTGATACTGGAATAGGGACTTCTCTTGCTTTAAATAAGGCATTTCACAGGGGATTTTTTTAAATTAATTAACACAGATGCAATGCTTTTGCAGAAATTATTCAGTAATTTAGAGGAAACTGTTACAATACACAGTCATCCTGGCCTAACTATTATGTATGTGGCTCTTTAAACAAGGGTACAATAGCAGGTAAAAACACAGTGAATTTAGGATGATATGTTTTCTGCTTAACCACCTGACTCAATTCTGTTAATGTATTTTCAGTTTGCTTTCAATTTTTTAATATTACTGCTTCATTAGAAAATCTATTTAAGTAGACAGAAGTTTAGTAAACTGACTTTTTAGTCAATTACATTTGTCACTGCTTGTTTAGCTTTGTATTCAAGGCCTCCTATACATATCTTAATATACACCCACTTCTTTCTGTTTAGCCCTTGAGCTTCTTCATTTTTTCTACTCTGATTTGTTTTCAGAACATTGCTATCACTGTTTCTTAATTCTCCAATATTTGATGCTTGTATTATTTTATTTCACAAACTTTTTAGTTTAAAGAAAACAAGCTATGGCTTTATTATTTAATTGTATTTTTAATAATTTATTATATTTCTTTATAGTTATTGCTTATACTTTATCACTTTATTTATTAGAGAAATTCTACACTTAGTGGCATCTGGGACACAATGATACAAGTTGTAATAATAATTGTTATTTATTTATGTGCAAAATAATAGCAACTACCAGTCAGGGCTTGAACTTCTGAAGTAGAATTCTGAGTTGCATCCTGATCTGTGAAATCCACTGTGGAAAAATCTTCCTAGAAGTGCCCATATTTTGATAATGCTATTTGACATGCAAGATCTTTTAGAGAGGCTTCTAATCTTCCTAATTCATGAAGAGGAATAACTGATTCTCAGATACGCCAAGCAAGATCTTTTCATTTATATGGTGTTCTTATGAAGTCATTCACTAGAACATCATAGTAATACAGGAGATTAGACATACAACCCTAAGTTTCAGTGGGCTCACTGTGTTCTTCTTTAATTTCCTTAAATACCTATTGGCGGTGCAACTTGACACAAGATAAAATCACCTTGTGAAATTTGCCACTGGTTATGTTGCATGTGACTCCACTGCTTTTAATGCTGTTTGAGGATGTAAGAGTGACTAGGGCTTTGGCACGTGCAGTAGATGTATTCATATTGTCTCCTTGCACTCAAATTCTTGCTCTCTGCTTTGGGTATGAAGTGATGATACTTTTATCCTCAGGTCACACACGTGTAGTTTGTTATACCTTCATGAGGATTCTCTTTGAGACCTGAATCCTCATGACTTTTTCAATTGCCTGCATTAATCTTGCCCAGTATGTTGGATTCCTGTTGTAGTTGGTAAAATGGAAATCTTGTCTAGGCAGAATTTCAGGACTTTGGACATCTGTCAGAGATTTTCACATACCTAGAGAAATGGCCCTTTGAAATCTTCCAAACTGCTGCACATGTGTTGTAACTGTGATTTATCCATTCACAAGAAGTCCAACTGATTCAAGACACGCATAGATTTGTGCTTTAGCTGTTATTAAGGAAATGGACGCCTGAAGTTTTCTTTAGTGAGCTGATAAAAAAAAAAAAATTCTTTTGGAACACCTGGCTTAAGAAGCAGCCCTAAATAAACTCAGCTAAGGTAAGCTAGACTAAATTTTAAAAGATAAGTAGTCAGAGCGATTTTGAAATACACAATCTATTTTTGATATTGCTGTCCTGAAAATAGATTTTGGCCCTTTAAATTTTTTTCTAATGCATTTTGTTGATTTAAAGATCACTAAAATATGGCAGCACTTGGATATAAAAGAGGAGAAAATGCTTGGTAGGTCTGGCCCAGAAAAGCAATGAGCACTCAAACATTTTGGTTCAAATTCAACAAAGTCAATATGTTATTCTGCATTTTGCTGTCAGGATGCTGCAGCAAGAGGAGTCCCTCAGGGTCTACCAGGGCAGGGCCAGGCAGGCAGGACCAATCCCATCATCCCAGCCAGGAGCAGGGCAATCAGGAGCTCTGGGGGCATCCATTTCTGGTTATCGAGCACCTCTCTGGGGATGGGCCAAGGCTGAGTCACAGTGGGAGCTCCCCTTGCTGGGGCCCTTGGCCAGGAAGGGCAGATCTGTGACTAATTGAGTAGCAGTGTAATCCTTTTTCTCTTTTCTGTCTTGTTATCTAAACAATTACAGTATTTTGCTGGCTTCTTGGTCCTAAAAATGCATTCTATAATTTCTCCCTCCTGCTCACTCTTTATGCTTTAAAACTCCTTTTTCTCTGTAAACTTCAATCCATTGTGGAAGAGACTTCTAAAGCATCTGGCATATTAACTTGATCTGATTTTTTCCTATAATTTTATTTTTGTTACTTTGCATCCAGTAGGAGAATCTAGAGCTTTGAAACCATCTTTAGGAAACTATTTTCTTCTGATTTTCCTTAACATGAAGTAGCTGAAATGCATTCTATTCTTAAAAAAAAAAAAAAAAAAAAATCCTATTCCAGAGCTTAGCACTTATTTTTAAACTTAAAATTGGTGATTGTAAAGGGTAAGGATTACTGTTCTAAATGTAGGTATTGATTCAAAAGAACTGTATGTATATTTAAGTTAGAGAAAATGAATGAGAAATCTGTTAAGGAAATGTCATCATGTTTCTACATCCCCAAGTAAGCTAAGGGTACAGTAGGCAGCACAAACTACAAAATGAAGAAGTGACAATGTGATGATATGCTTCTGTTAAATATCCAACAAAAATCACAATATGTCATGTATGTCACTTAAAGACAAGGGGATCAATATTTCTTTGTAAATTCCTCTGAAATCAGTACCAAGTGTTTCATTGCCTTTTGAAGCCGTGTGAAATGTGAGGTTTTTACTGAATTTTTTAAAGAACCCTTTGTTCCACAGAATGACAGTTATGTCTTTTATATAGAAATCACTGACATTTTGTAATTAATCTTGCTAAAATATGTGGGTATATATTTGGCATATTAAATGTGTAAATTCAAAATCCCTTAAAATTTCTGCTATACACAAAGGAAAAGTAAATTTAAGAGTTCTTCTTTTAGCCATCAACCAAGCAACTAGGAAAATTAGTCTTTAGGTTATGGTGATTGATTTATAAGTATAAAAGAAAGTAAATATTATAAAAACAGCATTAAATTTAACAAGAAGGTAATGTTATCACTTCCCATGAAAAAAATTTAACCAGCAGTTATAACTTTTTTGGGCACAGATCATTTGAAAATTGAGGTTTGATACTCCACAACTTTGTATATCGTGTTGATATTTTAATGGTTTAAGTTATGTAGGACAGTCAGAACAAGTGGGTCTGTAATGCACATAGAATGAATGTTCATATGTTTAGTTTTTGTCTCTGTAGACAATCAAAACAAGTTCTACAAGGCGTAAAGCTTCCTTAATCAACTCGACATTTTTTGTTGTATCACTAGGGAAAAAATCTGAGTTCACTGATTGCAAAGTATCTTGAGAATATTATGAATTTACTATTTCCCAGCAGGTGTTCTACAGGGATGTTTGTAAATACAAATAATGAATATTATGCTGCATAGGTGATATGATAGTCATGTAATTTTAAAGCAGAATAAAACCCCACCCTTGGATGAGCAAAAGAACCCAATAATTCCTATGGAAAATGCTACCTGTATGAAAGAGATATGGAGATGGAACCCATAGTGGCTGATCGTAAATGGATAGTGATAAGGTAATAGACAACAAAGTAGAACAAGATACTTAATTTTATTTCTGGATGACATTTTTCCCTTTGCTAAAATGAAGGGTAGAAGGAAAATGAATATTGCAGATTCAGGGGCATGCAAAATTGGATAATATCTTTCTTTAGTTTGATTTCCTGCTTGGTCAGGCAGCAATTGAGAACTGGGAGGGGAAGTTTTACAGGAAAAACAGGATTAACCCATAGAGTCTGCAAGGGCTTTGTTGAAATAATGGCTTGCTGATATTGGTAACAGACATGACTTTGTGCTAGCCTTTCATTTATTTTCACAAATGGCATATTCTTATGGACTTGTTCTTGATAGCTCAGATATTCTGTCAGAAAATATCACTATCATATCCCTGAAACTTCTGCTCATTAGGATATCTTTTTCCCCCTTCCTAGCCTCATGGCGAAACTCATGGATTTGAGGGAATCCTGATATGAAGGCTGAAGTTGAACATCAGGACCTTTCTATATCCTTGGCCTCAAGTTACTCTTTGTCTTGATACTACCTCAACCAGACTGATGTTTACTGTCAAGTGCAAAGTAGAAGTGCTGTCAGAAAACCACAGACCTGGAAATTAATCTTTATTTCAGTAGTATTAATTGAAGTTCATTGTGTTCCTCCACATTCAGCACATAAAGACACTTTACAACTCTTTCTATAAAATTGCCATCTACTTTACAAAGCATTTAAAAAGTTCTATTCTACCACATGGGTAACATTAATAACAAGCAAAGTAAACGTTATTTGGATGGAGCTTTTTTCTCTAGCTGGTACATAAACTGACACCCTTGGTGCCTAGTTGACTATTTGTGAGTAAGATACAAGTTCCAGTATGCCTCAGCTCCCAGAAAAAGTTATGACTTGATGTGGATTATGTGAAATAACTATCAGGAATTAACCAGTAAATGGCTCAGTCATTTATACATCTGACAGTACTGAAAATATAAATGGTGGAAATTCACTAGCATATTTAAAACCCCTCATTGTTCCTCGTGCCTCATCTTCATCATATTTTGTTAATTAAAATTGCAAAAGCCCAACTGTTTTCTGTTTGGGATGTGGCATTTTTGAATAGGTTTAGATCCTCAGTGCTTGATAGGTTCCATTGGACTCTTTTGGAGGGACAAAGAAGGTGAATATCTATGAATTATTGTTTCACTTAGTTAAACCCAAGATAAATGAGTTTAATTTTTTCTAATGTTCTTCTCATTGAGAAGGTATTTTTGTTTGGGGATTTTAATACCATTGAGGTTTTATCCTCACAAAAATGTCTTTTCCTTGTGTCATATGCAGAAAGAGATGATGGCTTAAAAACAAATATGGTAAGAACTGGCTGTTTGTTGAATTATTTTTCAAAACCTCCAAGGGTCTATGTTTACACTTAAATATTCGTTACTTGACACTGTCAGGGAATTTTAGTTTTCCTAAACTGAGTCTATACACTAAAAAGAATTCAAGGGTCCTTTGTAAAGAAAATCAGGAAGGGCTATTCACCTGCAAACAACAGGTATTTTTATAAGATTGTATATTTTCTGTCTTTCTACTTTGCTTTATATAACTGCATTTAAGATGTAAGACAAGACAGTACATCAGTTCAAAATTCATGAAGTTACAGAGTTTTAAAAATGACATACTTTAGCGTATGAATGAGGACAGATTTCTATTTTGGGTTTCTTTTTAAAAAGCACAATATGTAATTATAATTGGTTGATTGGCAGTCCTTCAGATGGTGATTTTAAAACGCTATACATTTTGTTCTGCAATCCCTTTTCAAGAGTTACATGACTGCTAATTTTAAAGAAAGATAAAGTTTGTGATGTTATACTTTAGGGACTTGAATAGTTAAAAATCATACTGATATGCATTTCCATTAAAACTTGAATGTTAACCCTTTAACTATGATGAATAATGCAGAAGAGTCTATAACATAATGTTGACCACTACAAATTATCTGGTTGAGACATATTTATGCAGATTATTCCTAGGAATTTTTTATTTATTTCTACTGAGAAATAGATTTTCATCCTGTGGTCTGTTGAATGTTTCTGTCTGTGTACAGAACATACAGACTTCTACCTATTATATAGAATGGAATAATTAAGAACTGAGGTGTAAAAATTAAAGTCAATTTTACTCCATTAAAACAAATTTTGGAAATCCTGTTTTAGAGAGCATGACTATATAATTTATGGCATGATTCACACTGTGTAATTTCTGCAAATTTCATATTTCACATAACTACTTACCTGCTTAATTTTTACACTATGTTAAAGATCATAATTCAGTGATTAATAAAGACTTCTTGTATTTATTTCAGGTTGCTGAGAATTTGTCTTCTGATATTGATCTTGAGGAATTAAATTTTATATTAACATGGTTTCTTTCTTTGTATTTCAGTAGCTCTCAGTTATTTTGTTATTGGGGTTTTTTTTTTAGTTCTATACAAAGAAGCAAACTAAAAAATCTCATGCCAAATTTTGTAATATTTCAAAACCTATTTTGCCATCTACAGATGAAGTAACATGGACTGTTTCTGCAGATTGTTTTTGCTGCCCTTGCAGCACTTCTAAAACAGCTCAGCCTGTCTTTACTATTATTAGTTCCCAGTGTACGCTTTGTTTTAGTGACATTTTTAAAGGACCTTTTGTGCCCTTAGGTATGTTAGACATAATATTTATCAGCTTAGTTCTAGAGAAAAGCACTTAGGTCCTTTAGCTTCAGGAAAGTAAGATTGGTGATCAATCACTGAAGTTCAAAACAGTACCACTGTAACATATTCAACTACTCTGCTTTGCCTTACAAAGTCTAAATGAAAACTGTAGCTGCAACTGTCAGTATTAGAACTAGGAAATTATTCTATTGCTCCACCTTTAGCTCCCCTCCTTAACCTGTCAATTTGGATTTGCTTACTGTATGTAATCTGAAAATCTGTCACTGGAATATTTACATGGTACTGTTTGCTTACAGCAGTCTTTAGGTCTCTGACCTCTGTTAGGGTTACCAAAAGAAAATATATTGGAAGGACTTCCTAAGATGATATTTCTGCTGTTAAAAAAGCCCCCTGGTTTAAACATACTGGGATTTGCCTGGCTGAATTTCAGAGACATCAAAGCTTTTCCTCTTTCTGTCTCATTGACCTGTGCTCCTTTCATTCTAGAATTTCTTCATTCAAGCCACTGCCATTGTGGCATCACAAACTGCTGAACAGGAGAGTGGCAATGTCCATAAAGAAGATGCTAGGAAGGCGGAGGTTATCTCTGTCTTTTACTTGTGTGCAGATCATGTGCTTAGTGAGAAAATGATAGTCTCATATCCAGGGTCTAGAAAAATTCCATCTAAATGAACAGTTTCCTTGACTCTTTGACTGAATCACTGGCAAAGATATCTTTTAAAAAAAGTTATCAAGCTACCAAATTTCAACCAACAACTTTTGTACTATGGGAGTAAGGTTTTTGAAATTTCAAATATATAGGAATGCTATGATCATTGACAAGAATGCAAATAAAAAATATTTAGATGGAATATTACTGGTATAAAAAAATTAAGGGAAGGAAGACTAGGTTAAGGCATCTGTGAATATGCAGGCAGCTGTAACACAATTCCTTTCAGTTTATGCCCTGTTTTCCTTTCTCATTCATATTGAGAATTGAGTGCATGATCTTTTGAAAGGAACAGGGTTACATCTGTTCTCCCTCATTGCTTTCTCATCTAATTTTGACACTGAAGGACAGCCATAGAAGCCTTCTGGTTGCAGGGAATGTTACAACTTATTCCTATTTTCTCAGGCAGAATAGATGCTTGTCAGAATATGCTTTTATTTGTATATTAGGGAATTTGTAAGAGTAGAAACCTGAACTAAAGGAACATATTTGTATGTAACTTCTCGCAAGATTTGTATGTAACCTCTCTACACAGGAGAGTACACAGGAAAGTTATACAGCTGGGTAATGCAATACAAATATCTCAAGATAAGCTACAGCAAAATAATTTCCCCTCAAACTAGTCTTGACTTCCTTTCAGTGTAATTCCTTTCTTTCCTTTTAGTCTTACATTAAAACCTACCTATTTTTGCTTGATTATCAGCAGCTAACTTTGCTTGATTAGCAGCTACTTATTCTGTAAATAAACAAAACAAGACCAATGTTTTGAAACTTCTTCATACTTGTGGCAAGGTGCTGGTGAGCAGGGTGTGGGCTCTGGGACAGGGTCTTTCCATATATTGAACACAGATGGTTTCAGACAGTTCCCCAACAGACTCAACACATGACACAGCTGAGTCCACCTGCAAAGTCAGGCATGTCCACTCAATCCTGACACATCAGAGAAGGAGGAAGGCAGGAGGTGCTCCAGGTGTCATAGATATTACCCTGTCACCCATGGAGAGGATGTCTGGGGAGTAGGTATTTCCTGGAGCCTGTGGATAAGACCATGACAGAAATAGGTGACATTTTCTGAAGGAGCTGTGGCTTGTAGAGGGCCCACACTGGAGCAGGTTTATCTTCTCTGCAGCCTGCTGAGAAGACTAATGCTGGAGCAGGGGAAAAGTGTGTGGTGGAAGGAGTGGCAGAGAGGAGCTGTTTAGTACTGACCACAATCCCTCACTGCCCATCCCCTTGTGCTGCTGTGGGTGTGGATTGGAGCAAGAACAGTTGGTAAAGGAGTGAAGCTGAACTTGGGAAAACGAGGATGAGAGAACTGGAGAAAAATGCCAATTTAATTTGTGTTTTTTTGTTTCTCACCATTCAACTTTAGTTAGCCATAAATTTATTTTCCCCATGATGAGTTTGTTTTTTCCTTGACATTAATTGGTAAATTAACGTCTCTCTGTCTTTATTGCAACCCATGAATTTTTGCATATTGCCTTTTTCTTCTGCCCAGCTGAGGAAGGGGAGTGAGAGAGTGGCTGGGTGGGCACTTGGCAGCTGGTCAGTGTCAAACTAACACAAAACTATAATGTAACTTCTCTTTAACTCCCATGTCCTTAAATAACAGTTTGATAGCACCATGGTATTACTTGGAATACTACATGCATAAATGTGTAAAGGAAGATTTAAATTTTTAGTATGTATTTAATAGTTAAAATGGTACACGAGATAAAATGGTGACATCATCACTGGACAAAGGTTTCTTTGCCTGGTGAGGTCCATTTTTGAGAACTTTGTACCATACTGTGGTAGCAAAAAGATGATGGCATAAATAAGATCTAAGAAAGGGTATTATGTTGTCTTAAAGAAACACTGAAACTGTGAATGTATATGCACTGCATCAGTGGTCCCACTAATTACAACATTCCTGTCTTTCATTTCTTTTTCTAGAAAAAGCAAACAGTTATCAGGCTGTATAAAATTTAGCAGTTACAGAATCTGAGTTGAAAGGGACCCATCAGGATCACTGAATCCAACTCCTGGCCTTGCACAAGACCACCCCAAGAGTCACACCACGTGCGTGAGAACATTGTCCAAACGCTTCTTGAACTCCCTCAGGTTTTGTTGTGACCACTTCCCTGAGGATCCTGTTCTAGTGCTCAACAACACTCTGGGTGAAAAATTTTTCCTAATATCCAACCAAGATCTCCCCTGACTCAGCTTCATGCTGTTTCCTTCAGTCCTGTCACTGATTAGTCCTGCTAATAGCAAATGCAGCCTTCCCTGTTTCAGCATGCACAAAAAGCTAACCAATTTAGTATGTGGCTTGTTGGTTCTTTTCAGATGTCTAAAAGGACTGACCCTTACATTAGTCTATAATATAAGGATTTCTCTGAGACATTGAGAAGTAGAAAAGACTTATGGAAATAAAGCTTCATCTGCCTTCATTATTCCTAATGACTGGTGGCAAGGCATCCTAAAGGTGACAGATGTTTAAGCTGTAAGAGTACTGTAACCAAGAGATCAAATATTATCTTTGAAAGGCAGTGTTACTGCATTCTCCATTGTTAAACAAACTTGGAAGACTCCTCACCATGAGCAATTTCCTTTAAAAACAAAGGAATTTTAGGGGAAAAGTGCTTAAGCATCTCATATGGACTATAACAACAGTTAATATGTGAAATATTAATATTTTGGATGAAGAGTTAGTTAAGTGAATATTTTATTATTCAAGTCTGTTTTCTTTTTTGTCTCAGTTTTTCTTAGCTACAAGTAGTATTTTAAAACTGGATTTTAGGGGTCAAACTTTTTATTTTTCTCCTTTATTTATTTATATATTTTCTTACTGCTAAAAAGGCCCTAGAAGTATGTCTTTCAGTATTTTGTTTTTTTTTTCCTGTGTACTCCTGACCTTGCCTTCTTGTTATGCCAGCTTGATGCCTGACAAACATTAGTCTGAGGCTAGATGGTGCACTTGTCAACAAACCCAAAATATCAAAACACATACTAAAGAAGTTATATTTTTACTTATTTTTAAGGTTGCCTGCAATTTCATACTAGGGAGAAACTCCTTTTAGGCATCACTAGATCTCTCTGAGATCACTGATGACTAATACATGCAGTTCTTTCACAGAGTGAACATGTTCCGTCCTGGTGCAAAGGTGCCAAAGGTGCAAACTCATTGAGCAACACTGAGTAAACTGCAAAGAATTGACTTTGACTCCCTGATTTCTCTAAGTAACCACAGCTTGTCTCTTGTACTCTCAGTGAGGTTGTTTCCCATTGTTTTTGTATAAACCTACAGCTATTTCAAGCAAGGTGGAGAAGAAGGATATGCATTTTTATAAAAGGAAGAGAAGAACTGTGCAATAGATATAACACTAGTAAAAGAACGCAGAAAAGGTTTGAGATAAACTGGAGACTGACACTTAAACATTGTGAGGCTTCAGTTCAAATTGGGGAATGACCAGAGAAGGGAAGAAGTGTCTGACTGCTACAAGAAACTGTATAGTCTGTAACGTAGAAAGGTGATAGACCAACTATTTCTAATTCTTCCACTAATCACAAATATCAGATGTGTCTCTTTTTAAAGCAAAATATGGATTTCATATTTCCCAGCATCCACAAATATTAATATCTATACTTCTAAATGAAGTGTAAATCTTGATCAAATTATTATACAAGATTTCCCTAAAAGAGCTAAGAGATGAATGTCATGTGAGAGAGATTGCAGTATAATATGTCACTAAATAATATTTTTCTTTAATAATTCAGACACTTATAATCAGGTGTTTAGGTACTGCAGCAGATATAATTATATATTTCTGATATAATGAAACAGATATAAGAGTGGAATAGACTTTTTACTCTTGGAAGTGAAACCTTTCCTAAATAATGTGACTGTGTATAAAAATAATAATAAAATTATAATATAGGAGGAAAATCCCTTGGGTGAGTTTGTTCAGCTTTGCTCTCTACCTTCCCCTTCTGCTGCTTTATTTGTTTTCCCTGAAGGAATGTTCATCTCATCTCCACTGATATTTTAAAGTCAGGTGGTGACTTTTAGTTTTCTGTCAAGCCTGAGTTCCTTCAATGTTCTCAAGAGTGCTCCTGACTTCCTCAATCTATTTGATTTTAAAGGGAATGGGCAAAAGGATTCCAGCTTCTAGTGTGACTTTTATACCTTCTGTTCTTCCTAGCATGTTAGGAGAAAGAAATATGTTATCTTTCCTCTTTGAGAAGGTCATGTACTCACAGTCAATGGCTGGAAAACACTGTTATGATTTTCTTGCAAAATTAGATTCACAATGTCAGTTTCAAGTTTTGGAAATTTAAATCTATAAGAAAAGGACTATTTTTTAAAATTAATTTCTGTTAATATTTCTCATTTTAGAAGTTCTATTTATATTTCCATTATATATTTTAAGATATCAACAAGTCTAGAGAGTATTAAGAAAAATTTTAAGAAGACCTAAGACACATTATTAATTGTTGCCTTTCTTCCTTGGAATCAGTTAATTGGTGTTCCAATTCAGTCAGAATTCCTAAAGTCATTCAGTTCAGATTCAGTCAGAAACCCTAAATTGAAATCTGATATTTCATGGAAAGTCATGATGCTTCTAGTCTTGCTTCTTCATTAGTGCCTGTCCTTAGAGATATACAAAATAATTTAGATTGGAAGGGATCTCTGCAGGTTGTTTCATCTAATCTCCATCTCAAAGCAGGGCAAACTTTAGGTCTGTGGATTGGTGCCTGTCCATTTGACAGATTTTTTTTTTAATTGTAATCTACTCAGGATTTCAATGCTTGTCCTGTCGCTGTCCTCCAAGAAGATCCTTTATTTTATATATTTTTTTTCTCTTTCCTTTATACTTTCTTACTGGTTAGAGACAGTGGTAAGATCATTATCCACAATATCAAATTTACTAATAACTCTACAATGAAGATATCAAACATACACTTTCAAAACATCTGTACTTTTATATAGTCTTTATTGAGATACTAAGTCTGTCTTGACAGGTACCAAAAGTTGTTCTCTTAATGTGATAATTTTTAACTAAAATTTATGTTTCATGTAGTCATTTCAATGTCACTGTTACTAAGTGTTTTGCTTTTAGGATATGAACTAGCTGCAAACAACCCTCAGCAGCTCCTAGAAATCTTAAAATAAATATGCTTTCCATGACTACTGATAAAATGGAAAGTTGGATCTATTTGTAAGGCACTGTCTTGTTAGTAATCTACTGTGTTGGCATAATGTGCATTTTTCCATATGGTGAGGCAGGACTCTTCCAATCATTATATGCTCTCATTCAAATTCTGCCTGCTGCAGGAAATTAGCACTGTTCACACTTGTTTAGGCTTAATAAAAATCATTTTTCCTAAAGCACAGGGATAAGGTCACCATCTGCCACATGAAAATGCCAATTTCAAATGAGCAGCAGTCAAAAGAGAGTGTCTTTCATTTTTAGACACTCTCAGAAGGAACTTCATAGGAAAAATCATAATTGATTCTGACATCTATCAGATTACAGGATAATGTTAAGGTATCAAATTTTCAGTTTTGCAGATGTGTATTTTTTTGGCATAGTGTTATGAGTGTTTCATAGACCACTTTCCTATTTTCAGCTCTGTTCACATTTGGGAATATCTGACCATACACAAAAGGTATTTGGAAACCCTTCCCCAAGCATGAAGCAATAGAGCATTTTCATACCTAAGTTCAGTGATTCAGCACTCATAGCTGCTTTGATTTTTCTCAGTTATTTTAGACTATCTTATCCATATGAGTATACAATGAAATATTTCGATTAAAAAGTCTGTTAAAAATTTGTAGTGTCTATAAAAACCTTTTAATTATAGAAAATTGAAAAATATCTATATATATCATAATGTTTTTCTACGAAAATAGACAACTGTACTGCACCCTACAGTTTCTATGAGTTACAAAGAACTTATTTACACTTATTTATTCAGAGTGCATGTGCTAAATAAACACATAATTAATGATTATAGAATGAATGATTGAATATGGCCTTTTCATGACCACAGTGTTCATACTCTAATGAAGGAGATTAAAAAATGCAACTCCATCGAAGGAGTTGAAGAGCTCTCTTACTTAAATTTGGAAACATCCGCTTTTCAAAATTATCCTCAGAGTTTTGTAGCCTTTCCAAACAGGAAAACAAAATTTACATTTGGTTATTTTTTTCGAATCTCCTTAGTTTACAAACTGTCTGGTAGGGATAAGGTTGTTTGAATTGAATATGCCACATAAATATATTCAATCATTAGTTCCAGGAATCACTTGTTGTATATTGATTTTTTTTTAAAAAATCATACAGTTGTCTTCTCATTTTGGGAAAATCAAGTAATCCAGGAATTAAAAATAACAAATCTTCTATCATTGACTGGTTTCTTCTTTCTCAAAGCACACAATTCAAAAAGGTACAAGCTAAGGACAGAGTCAGGCTGGTGATTGGCAACCTGGGGACAGCAGAAGGGATGAAAGTCACATTTAATAGTGACAAAAACACATTGTGGACAGAAGAAAATTGTGACAGATTGTTTCCACCTCACTTATTACAGAATTCTAGACTTGTGTTGAGTCATATTATGTATCGTAACATCAGCTTGAAAATAAAGGGTGATTTACTATTTGGTCAATGAGAACTGACACCACTTCTTAAATTGCTTCCCTCAGCCACTGACGTTTTTGGCTGTAATCAGAATTTCAATGCTGACCTCTAACTATTTTGAAAAATTATACTGATAGGTTTATGAGCTGGATGTTTGCTTTGCTCTCACAGCAGTTTTTGGATCGGGTGATTGTAAGCATAAGTTGCCCTTTATCTCAAATGTGAGTAGCTAATTTCTTTCTTGATGGCTCTGATGTTCCAGCTGCTGTAAAGCCACAACTTCATTTGTTGCAGTTCTATGTTCAGCAAAATATTCCAGGTGACCTCATGGTTTAATTCTAGGTGCTACATTTTTCTAATTATTATTATACTTATTATTTAAAATACTTTACAGCTCTAAAATAAATTCTGACAAGTGAAAACAAATTAATAAATATATAACTGTGATCAGTTTCCAAGCAAGTATGATTCCATAACTCTTTGTGGTCTGTCTGTTACTAACTAAACAGAATCTTTTGTCAGCTGTGGTCTTGATTTTTACTGTTTCGCAATAAACTTTTTTCCCCTTGTTGTTCTTTTTTTTTTTTCCCTGAGATGCTTTTAGAGGTGTTAAGGCTCTACTTTCATACTGTTGACTTCCTCCTTTAATTTTATGATGAATAAAAATCCCATCAGAGATGATAAGGGGAAAAGCATGCGTTCATTTTTTTTTTAAAGCTTTCTTCATTTTTAGGAGAGTACTTTTAACTTTGTGGCAAGATTTAATTAAAAAAATGGAGCATGGATGAATGCTATTCTTCCCTTACCTCTGGCTCTGCAAGCACTACCTGGTATGTACCTGGGCTGGGTCTGAAATTAGTCATGGACATGCAATCTGTTCCGGTGGCAACGCTATGCACCTGGTGACAGGATGTGTGCAAAAAAAGACAGATGGGCTTATTAGCTATCTCATACTTTGTACATACCAGTATGGATGGACTGAAGCACCATAAGATGTAGATAAACTGTGCTGTCAAAAGAAACACCATATATAGGGATACTCCTGGCCCTTGCTCTTAAGACAGGAAAAAAAAAAGGTATAAAACTACCATAGAAAATTACTTCTTAATGAGCAAGACCTAAATAAAAAATATTATGGCATGTTAATGTAAAAGCAGTGAAAAAACAAGCCTAGAGGACTTGCCAATTAAATATTAAGGACAGTAATATACCTGTTTATATTGTTAACATTTCTTTGTATTTCCCCTTAACATAATTTTGTGACACTTTAGAAGTTATTAGAATCACACTTCCATCACCCATGGAAGCAAAAGTGAGTCTCCTGCAGCCACAGCAATTAATGGGGGTTACACTTTTCAAGTGGCTAGACATCAGTCCAGCATAATTTATCAGCAGAGCAGACGAATAGCAAAGTCCAGCCTTGCTCTAAGAAAGCATGGTAAATCAAGCTTTCTACCTGGCTTGTGTGTGAGCTGTAGTCAGCAGCAACCACTGGCTGGGGGCACACAGTCCTGCTGCTCACAGAAACAGCAAAAGCAACCCCCTGCAATACAATGTAATCCTTCCCCAGGTCAGCATGATTCCAGTAGCAGGCTGCAGATGTAATTTAGTCTCTGCTCGTATTCACATTTCTTCCAACTGTGCCAAGGGTGGCCATAGCCATATCTGAATGACAGTGTTATGTGCTAGGAGATGAAGTAGTATATTGTTTCATTTTGTTCAGCTGTGGCTGAAGTCATTCCACTTTAGTTCTAGTTCAAGTTCAACAACATTTCAAAATAGCAACTTCTTCTTTCGTTAATAAATAATTAAAATTATGGCTTGAACCAACTTCTGTTTAGGAAAATAATGGATTTGCTTCAGCTGCCTGGTTGTGCATTTAAGTGGGAGCTACTATGTATTTTTCAACAAGGAATATGGGTAAACCTATTAAGGGTAAACCCTTTTCAACCCATCTTTCCTGACCCTACATGCATATGAACTGAAATAAACTAGAGAAAAGTTTCACCCTAAAAAAAGATATATTAACATTTGTACAGCACTGCTTGTGCTTCTGCTATAAAAAAAGGCTCTAAAAATGGTGTCGTTCTATATTTAGGGCCTTTCACTTCTATAACAAATATATTCATTTTATAAATAAATATTTTAACTGCTAATCCTACCCATCCAATTTGAGGTCTGAGAAGCTGTGTTTTTCCCTTGTGCTGTCATAAGTGAAAAAAAGTTTTGAATGTCAAATTAAGATTTCAGTTGTGTCCTCACTGTCTTCAGTAACACAGCTTTACTGTCTGGAATACATTTATGAGAGTAAAGCTGCTGAGTGTAATCTCAAATCTTATCCTTTTTAGGGCTGTGTGGGGCTAGCAGAAGTTTGTTTGTTTGTTTGTTCCAGTTAAAAGAGCAGAGATATCTGAAAACATGAAAGGACTGATTTAGAAAATAAGAGTCAGTGTATGCAATTAATTTTTAAAAAGTGTAATTGTCCTCCAATTAGCATAATGAGTTAATATTACTGTAACTTTTCCAAAAACCCCTCCCCCTTCTCCCCCACAAAAAAAGAAAAGTCTATTTCTCAGTTTCTTAAAAGGAATAAAATAAAAAACAAGAGACAAAAAGGGGACAGTGATCTAATACTGAGACAATGTATCCATGCAACTGTGAATATGCAGCTATGGTGGCCATACTTAACATATTTCTGGCTACAGCTCCACTTTGGCCTGCAATTTGCTGGTCATACCATCCATTAAAATTACTTTAACAGTGTCCTTTTTTTACAGTGCTTGTCCTTCCAAAGTCTACTTAAAGCATGATTTCTTTTCCTAGCAAAATCCTTTCTGCCTATATTTCACAACCATTAAAAGTGTGAAGTGACAGACTTTCCTGAAGCAAACACCTGCCTTTTGAGTTCTTTCTCATGCTACTTTCTTTCTTCTCAGCTCTTGGAATGAGTTGAGAAACCTGCATCCTTCAGGCAAACACCACAGTAATATATTTTGAATCTTTTAATGGGAGTATGTCTTCCATGACATACTCCGTAAATGACTATAGGGTTTTATTTGTTGGGAAAACATTCAATGATGTATTACTTTCATGTTATTACACTGATTTATTGACCTGGCATTTAGGCATATCTATATGATCCGTGTTTATGAATTTCTGACAGAAAGCAGTAATGGTTTAAGAGATCAACCCTGAGACACTTCTGAACAGTATTTTTACTATCAGATCTGTTTCATAGCCACTAGACTTAAATGTAAATTATCTCTATTTTTTTCCTTCTTATAACTTTGAAGTTCTTAAAATTCCCACTTGACAGGAAGATATACTACTGTCTGTTTGCCTTTAAAATCCACATATTTACCTCTTCCTGTTAGAATTGTATGATACTCAAATGTGAACATATGCGGTTACAGTATTTTTATCTTTGCAGCTTTGTGTGAAATAATGTAGTAGAAAATGCTAGTATAAATTCAATACTATATTTTAAGGAAATATTATGAACTCTTGGAGGGAGTTTTTAAGCTGCATAATTTTTCCAAAACAGCTCTTCAACACTACTGCTCCTAGATGTAAAACACAGCTCAGAATTGCAGGGTACAAATCAAAAATCAAGTGTGGGTTACATACTTGGTGCTTAAGAGATTATGTTAAAGAAAATACTCGTAAATGTAAATATGTTAAAATGAAAAAGTTTCTATATTTTTTACTAAGTGATTTATGATTTAGAAAGGCACAGAGTTCTTCTGAAACTAATTAAAATGGGAAGTTAAGAATGCTTTTTCTTCAAGTATGACCTTCCTCTTTCGGACCTCAATTTTTGACCTTGATGTAAAATAGTTAAAAGAAAAAGATATATAAATATTAATAAATATTTCACTGTTAAGCAAAATGATTTTCCGAAATTTAGAAGATATATATTTGCAAGGAATTGAACTCAACATAGACTTAGAACATAGCATATAATCAGACATTAAAGAAGCTTGTTCCTTGAAAGGGAACATAATTTCAGATAGGTCAAGGCATTCCCCTTTAGAAATGGAATATGACTAGACTGAATAACCTTTTTTTTTCTGCAGCTAAATGAAGATTTTTGCAAGAAATTCTCCTTATGTTGTTGTTGTTGCGCTGTAAAGGAACCTTAAAATACAAAACTGCACTTTTCTCCACTTTAATATTTTCTCCATATTTCCAGAGTAGTTGAACAAAGGCTTTAAGTGAAAAAAATTGACTTAAAAGTATAAGGATATGACTGTGTTCAATGAAGCTCAACCACAGCTCTGTTTCACAAAAAAAACAAACAAGTCTCCATCTTCTCCCACTAAAAAATACAGCTTTGATCTAAAAATTAATAACTTTCAATTTTTTGTGACATATAGTAGAGGTGCACCACTGTTGTCTTGTTAGTTTCACACAAAGATATCACCAGTGTTGACTTTTAGACTCTGTTTTAGTAGGACAATTTTTTGTCTTTCCTTGCTGCTATCTTTCCTTAATTTCTTTCAGATTTACTGCAGCAACTGAAATGAGGCACACCCACAATCTCCATTTTAGCAGTGTACATTTAGTTCCAAAATATCACACTGTTCATGAAAGATGAATTATTCAGGGCACCGTTTAATAGTGAGAGGTCTGTAGATTGTTTGTATTTTAATTAAGCATAACCTAAATTCAGAATCAGTCCCTAAAAATTGAGGATGGTATTCTGGGTTTCCATTACTTTAGTATGTGATAGTCAATTAATTTCAGAGTAGATGTCTGTGGGTGTAGTTTTAAGGAGGAATTTTTGAGAATTTGTTTCAAAGTGCCTGTCTATGCCTTCCTATAGAGCTTTGCCTTGCACAGAGGAGATTTATTAATTTACTTTTATATTCATTATAGTCTGCAAAATGTTAAATAACCCTTTGGATTTTTTTTTAGTTTTTTTAGCTCATGCAGAAAGAAAAAACCTGATTTGGCAATGTTAAGATAGAAGTCTGACAGATTAGAGCAAGAGCAAAAGCACTGAGTGTTTCGTTATTCTGGGGAATTGTGATGTTAATTGTAGGTGCCAAAACAGTTTTTCCTTGACTAGAGCAGAAGGATGAGGATTGTTCTGAATTTTAAAACAATTTTTAACCTTGAGGGGAAAATGCTAATGAAAAGAATTTTTTTAATTCTCAAGGGATAAAAGATGGATTCAGGTTATTCCCTTTTAGAATAAACCTAGAAACTGACATCAGAATTTAAGTAATCCTTTAATTAATGTTTGATGGTGGAAGTATTTTTTGTGGAATGAAAAAAAGGTTTTGCCTATATCTATAAAATGAACAACATATTTCACTTCTTTTCAGGACATAGTTTACATCTAAGAAGGTCTGTAAGTGTGACAGCTTTTTCTTAATTAGGAAAGGTATACCTTACTATAATCTTTCAAAAGCTGTAAACCAACTACAATTTAAATTTCCAAGTGGCTTCACCTTTCTCATTCTGATTACTGATAACCCTAATGACCTTCACATGATACCAACTGGCAGGTAATTAGCTACTCAAAGGAACACTAAGTAAGTTTGCTGGTGACAAAATTGGGATGAGTTGTTGAGTCCCTTGAGGGTAGAGATCTCAACAAACTAGAGAGATGGAGTCACCAACAGTACAAAGTTTTACAAGGCTGAGTGCAGGATTCTGCACCTGGGATGGGGCAACCCTAGTAGAGTGTATAGACAGGGAATGAGAGGCTGGAGAGCTGTGTTGTGGAAAGGGACCTGGGGGTCCTGGTCCCCCAGGCAAGTTGAGCATGAGTCAGCCATGCCCTGGCAGCCAGGAGGGCCAGTGGTGTCCAGGGGTGTGTCAGGCACAGCATTGCCAGCTGGGCAAGGGAGGGGATTGTCCCACTCTGCTCTGCTCTAGGGCAGCCTCACCTCGAGTGCTGGGGACAGTTTTGGTCACTAAAAGAGTCATTAAGCTATTAGAGAGTGTCCAAATGAGGACAAATGAGGAGTGTCCAAATGAGGGTCATGAGGATGGTTAAAGGTCTGGAGAAGAAGCTGTATGAGGAGTGACTCAGGTCACTTGGTCTGTTCAGCCTGGGGAAAAGGGGAGTGAGGGGAGGCCTCACTATGGTCTTCAACATCCTCATGGGGGGGATGCAAAAGGGCAGACACTGATCTCTTCATTCTCATGACCAGTGACAGGACTCAAAAAAACGGCATAAAGCTGAGTCAGGGGAAGTTTAGGTTGGATATCAAGAAAAGGATTTTCACCCAGAGGGTGGTTGAGTGCTGACACAGACTCCCTAGGGAAGTGACCCCAGCACCAAGCCTGACAGAGTTCAAGAAGTATTTGGACAATGCTATCAGACACATAGCAGAGTTTTTGAGGTGTCCTGCACAGGGCCAGGAGTTGGACTTGATGATCCTGATGGTCCCTTCCAACTCACACTGGATTTCACTGAATTTTCACTGGATTTCCAGTATTGCAGATAATATGCTATCTGCTAAAACTTAAATTATGCATGCTCCTATAACCTAGCCTGTAAACCTCTTTCTTTTCTTGTCTAAGGCAAAGGGATATTCCTTTTCTGTTGCTTTGACAATTTTTTAACAGCACAGCTCCATCTCTCATTGGAATTCAACAAAGGTTTTTCATGAATAATAGCTGAGCAGCTTTTTCTGGAAATCAGGTTTTGCTAAAGTGTAAAATTGGAACCTTGGGGTGAAAGCATGAGTCTGTGATAGTTGGTATAAAGCAGTTTGATGAGTGGGGAACTGAATGGTTGGTTAAATGAGAAACAGGAAGTGTTATAAATCTACTTGTCTCTCAATTTAGAAAGAGTGAAATAGACTGCTTTGAGTGGTAAATTAATCAGTAACTATGTTCCCTGATTTTGAAACAAAATTATCTTTAAAACATTAATGTTGTTTTTAAAGGTCAGGCATATAAAAAAGAATATATGCCTTCAGTCTAGTTAAGAAAAGGAGCTCGTAAGAGATACTCTCCAGGTACTGGGACTTAAGCCTAAGGTTAGGTCAGTTGATTAGAAGATTGTGCAAGTTATGCCAGGGTGTGGGTTTGATCTTTATGTGGGCCAGATGACCCTTGTGGGTCCTTTCTAACTCAGAATATTCTGTGAGTGTAATATACAGTCTTGAGATAGACTTTAGCAAGAATATTGTGAGGGACTATGTTAAAGGCCTTACAGAAATCTAACTAGGTGACATGTGTGGTTCTTGTGTCCACTCATATAGTTATTGTAACATGCCACTAGATTAGTCAGACAGTGATTATTTTCTATAGCCACACTGTTACCTGCAATACAGGACTTCATTTCATAGCTAGCAATGAAGAAATATTTTTCCAGTATGGCAGACAACGATATAAATACGAGGAAATTGCTCAGTGCTGTGGCTGCTTTGTAGCATGCTTTTGAAGTAAGAAGAGTTCTGCACAGTGGGCAGCTGGTGTTCTGTATGTTAAGGGAAAGCAATCACTTACTATTTACTTGCTATGTCTAGGTCATGTGTGATTATCCTTTTTGGTGGCTTAGTAGACTGATGCTGATGGCTGACTTCTGCCTCCTGTTTCCAAGGTTCATTATGAACCTATCCTTTCCCCTTTTGCCTCTCCTGGCCCTTGTCTGTGTCTGCTTCCAGTGAGTCAATGCAGCTTGCCAAACCAGCAGTTTTAGGGTTTTTTTCTGTGGTTGGTTTTCTGCTGATGAATTAATTAAATGAGCTCACTGAATAATCAAACAAGTGCCAGAAACAAGACTTTGGAAGTCTGGATAAAAAGGTCGGGTGAGACACATAAGGAGGAGGAGGATTCCAGCTGCCTTTGACAGAAGCCAATTATTAACTCTTAGCTCACTTTATGCATTTGTGCCTTCCATCTCCCAAACAATCTAGAGCATATTCAGGTGTTCAGACTTCAGTTCAGGGGATAAGTAACTACATTACCTAAATAAGATCCACCCATGAGAGGTTATGATTTAATAATATTATTCTCTCACCATACATAGTATTTGGCACTCTATGATATAATTTAGATTGTAGTCTGGATTATTTTACCAGTGTTCAGAGAGGACTAGTTTAGGTGGCAGTCATGTAAGTAAAGGACTGCACAATGTGTATGAATTTTTTCATGGGATCATGTTGACTAACTTATGTGAGAAATATATTTCTTACTCTTGTTTCTTTTGTAGAGTGATCTCAGTGCATTCACTGTCCTTGACTCTTCAATTTTACATACCTTTTTATTGTTTTACTCTTCTTACATTATACCACATCTTCAAATATTGTAATTGCTTCTGTGCTAATTTTTAGAAACATGTGCATGTTTACTGTTCAATCCAGAGCTTTGTGAAGTTGCCTAATAAAATCCAAATGAAGTGATACTTGGAGAAATAGCTTCTAATTTATTCTGCTGAGCACAGTAAAATCTTTTGCAAAGATTTCAGAAAATGTTCTATAATTAGTGTATAATGGCCAACTGACAACTAAACTTATTTGTAGGGTCTCTAATGAGGAAACACCACAATGTTTTGCCTATACAAAGAGGGAGAAGCATTTTTCTGTACATATCTGTGACTTAATAATTCTGGAGAATGTGGTAACTCCACTTAAGCCTAAAAATCATAGCATAAATAATGAAATAAATATATAAATTACATCAAGCCTCTGATATTAAAATCTGGTGCATTGGACAAGACAGTGCCTTTTAAAAATTTTTATTTAATGCAATTAAGTCTACAAATGCAACCAAGATCTTTGCAGAATTGGTCTAGACAGTCATGCAATTAGAAATTATGTCTGTCTATAGCATACTGAAAAAGGAAGCTTAGGATAGGAATCCCTAAGGGCTGGGTGAGACCCACTGCTGTGAATCAGTGGAATCATACAGTGCGGGCTCTACAGGCTTTGTTTGCACTTGCCTGTCTTCCTCCAGGCACTGCTGATCTCATTTCTGTTTGTAAGTTTTGAGTTACAACTCAAAATTACAAACAGCTAATATGAATGAAGAACAAGATACACAGACAGTTCTGAGCTGAAATGTATCTGATATCTCTGGTCAGGCAGATGGTTTCAACAGCCCCAAAAAGGGAGAAATAGGTCTGAGTGTATCTTACTTCCTGCTGGTATTCGGAGAGTGTACTATAGACACATCTGCAAGCTTTTCTTTACCATTAAGAGAATTGGGAGCTTACAATTTGTAATGATAAACCCACATTTTTCTTATAGCCTCCTGTGACTCCAGGACCTCATTTAGAAAAAAAATTCAGATATTAAAATAATGAAAAAAGCAGTTACTTGGACCTGGTTACTATTTCAGATGTAACATTTAGAACCTTCAATCATTTTGATCTATTGTAATTTGCTCCAGGTTCCTAGGAAGATCCTATAGGGAACTCAGCCAGATCTGGAGAAAAAAAAATGTGCAGCAGAACCACCTGGGTCATTGAGGACTTTTTAACCCTACCAGTGTAGCTAAGCTAAGAGGAGAAATTGAATGTCTTTGTCCACATTAGTTCAAAATGTAATAACTAACAGACAAGAAAAACACATCTATCTTGCTTATGCCTGCCTATGTGCAGGGATTTGAGGTAGCTACGGCTCCCAAAGCAGTTCAAACTGCTGAAGTGTTTGGGTGTGTCTTGGCCCGACACACTTTGCGACCAGAAGCAATTTTGTCGTTTGCATCAACCCTCTAGTCCTATGGCATTACTTCCTTGCCTCTTGCCTTATGCCAGGCCTTTTGTTTGTAAAATATGCTAGCTTCCTTCATGCTAAAAATGTTTACTAAATCAAAGATGATAATATTAATCACTTTAAGCAAAATGTGTTGCTTTCATTCTCTGTCATTAAATCTGATGTGTTCCACCCCATGCAACAACTGTTATTCCAAGCAGCTTTCCAGAACTGCCGCAGTCAGTTGTGTTGCACCAGATGCTCTGGATGTAAATTTTTTTTATTTTTTTGGGCAGAATTGCATTAGTGACTGATGTGATCTAAGCACAGGAGAGAAGCTAATTTTAGATTAGCTAATTTTTAGCTAATCCTCTGGCAAGGATGTTTCCAATGACACTGGTCATGTCAGTCACCTGCCCTGTTATTCCTACCTTCTGTAAGGTTGGGATATTAATGCTGTCCTCAGATTATGTGAAGGAGAGCTAATTAACCAATTACTATATCAATAATTCAGCAGATAAACTTGTCTACATAGGGTATTTAAGGTTAAGTGGCATTTTATTAATAAAAACAATCATTGAGTTAGAAATATATTAGAGAAGCAAGATGGAACAAATAAATAAATAAACAAATAAATAAATATCATGTTTACACCCACTCTGCAAAACTGAACTATTGAGATGGTGGTAAAAGAAAATGTAATGGGAGGCTTTTTATACATAGGAGATTTTTGTCTTCACAGGGTAGAAACAGAGTGGTGAGGTGTTGCGAGTCCTATTTTGAAACAACCACCATATTATCAGCATGTTACTGCTTAAATTCAAAGTATGCAAATACCATGAGAAAAGTGATACTAAGGACTACTTGTGTGACTAAAACTGACAAGGCTATTTTGAAGAACCTTTAAAGTTTTTAGTACAACCTTAATTTGACTTGCACTTAGACATCATCTCTGTTAGTCTAGTGGCATTTGCCAGTCCCCTAGGTTATGATTTAAGATGGGTTTCATTTAGCTCACAAAATGTACACAACTGCATAACCTATTTACTTACAGGAAGCAAGTAAAACTTGCTCTGTTTTATTAATTTTTAAGCAGAGTACATAATTCAGCAATGCAATGCATTATTGAATTGGTAGCATCACGTTTCCTTTCAAATTGCCTTCTTTGTTCTTTTATAGAAATCCTTTTCCTTTTCAGAGAGGCTTCCCTGTTGACTTCCTATTCCTTCTTGCTGAAGGAGTTGCATTAAATGTTCTTTTGAATGCATCAAAACCATTCAGTGTGTCAGCAGCATGGAACCACAGCACAGAAATATGGATGACCTTACTTTAGGGATAAGGCTAGCTTTTCTGCACTCTTTTTTCTATTTGCTAGATGAAAATAACTTCATTTCCAACTCACATGTTAAATAGGAAGCAAGCACTGATTGGACTTTTTTTTCTAAATTGTTTTTATAGATGAAAGCATTCCGGTCTTACTTTAGATCTTTAATTCTTGATAGAAAATGGCCGTTAATTTCAGTACAATTTCCACAATGAGACAGTGATCTTGCCTTTTTATATTCAGCCTTTTAATCTTGTCCAAATTGATTATACAGGAGGATGACAGAAATGACCATTGTAGAACTCACCTTGATTTTTAATTGTTGTTGATTATGGCATGCCTGAGTTGTGCTTATTCAAACTGTGTGTGTTAGAAGGAATACAAGGAATGGATAGGTACAATAAGTGTGTTCCTGAGACCAATTTCTACTTATCAGAGATTCAGAAACACAGGATGAGGTTTACTTTGCTTAGCTCTCACCATTATAAAACTTGGCATTAATTGCAAGCAAACGTCTAGGCTTCCTCAGAAGACATTGAAAGATGCTTATCTTGACACTCATCTCTCCAACAGGAGGTGAAAGAAGTAGTTTTCTGGCATTTAGAAATAAAGCGATTGTTTAGGTGAGATTTGATATCAAACTTCTGGTGGCTAATATTGGATGAGATGCATCTTGTTGAAAATCTTAGGCCAGCGTTCAAAAATACTCTGCATTTTGTTCAAGTGTTGGTTTTGCATGCACACCAATAAGAGGAAGAAGTCCTAGTATTGACAAACAGATTCAATTTTATTTAAATTGAAATAATTAAGAGATATTAAATATGTAAAGTATCCTAGAAATATATAAAGTGGAATATTGAATTATGATTTTTTTTTCTTCAGGAGGATAAAATTAATTATGACTGGTTTTGGAGGTGTTTTTCAGTAGAAAAATATGTAATATAATGTCAAAAAAATACAAGCATCAAAGGGAGCAAGTGGTTGCATTTTCTGAGCTATGACTATATGAAAATTGCCACTTTGCTTGACTAATATAACATATATGTGTATGCTCTGTCTTTTTTTTAAAGGGTAAAGCAGTAAAACATGGGCTTGAATATGATTTTTGTTCCACAAAAGAGTAGTTTTTGTCTGAAAAGTTATCACATTATTAAAAATTTTCTAAAGGGTAAAAAAAGTCCAAACCCTTTAAATTTTTATTTTGTGTCTACTCATATTGTAACTGCATGACATTACCACTGGAATGTAAGTTTGTACATTAAAACAATAGCAAAATCCATTATTATTTCTTGTAACTCAGGATGACTTCATTAGATTATGGAATCTCTGTTGTTGTTAATATTTTGTTATGGTAGATTATGCCTTACAAGTACATTGAATATTTTAGCTGAATTCTTCATTATAGAATTCTGCATTTTGGATTTGATTGAGCTCGGTTTTTGTTAGTGTATAGTAACAGAAGTTGCTAAAATAAGTTGGAACAAGAAACTGCTATTGCAAACTAGGGGAAAAGTTGGGCCTATGATGATTGGCTATTTATTTTAACAAAACCTTGTTAACAGATGTTTTTTGTGATACTGAAAGTAGGTTTGAACTAGGAAATCCTAGCAATCCCTACTTAATGGGTGTGCTGTATACACATGAGGTAGCTTTGAATCAAAGCCTCCCCATGCAGGGAAAATTTCAATTAATGGGCATGAATAGACCTAGATAACATGAGAGAAGGGCAGTCATCCAGTCTGGCTTCCTGCAAGGTTAGAATTATTCTATCTGCACATGTCATAAAATGTGTGAAGTCTGATTTTGTGTATGCCATCTGTCCTAAACTCTACCCTTTTTCATATGAGGTTATGTAGGCAAATTTCAATGACTACAGGTAATGTCTAAATTAGCCATTCTTTTTACAAATGTGATTCTGCTGTATCATTACTACTTTTTCTTCCTGCTTTTTCTGCTATCTTAACATATTTTGTTTGTCTCTTTTCACATTCCTCTTAAAACCTGTAGATTTATTTGATACCGTAATATGGGATCTAATTTTGGTGCCATTTCTGAGTCTGCTTTACAGTATTGTGAGGAGAGTAGAAACTACCATTGGGCTTCATCAGTTTTTGGTAATGTACTTTCTCTCTCATGGTATGAGATAGTGATCCATAATAACAATCACACTGACATTTTAGAAACTTCTGGTCAATACACTGCCAACTAACCTTTTTTACAGCCACTAAATTTATATGGGTGTGTTGGTAACTAGCACATCACTTCAAGAATAATTTTCAAGAAAGATTTTGTGAGAGTATAAGGTAGAAACAAAACTGTAAATGATGTTCAGAGTATTCCTTTAGCCCCTTCATTCTAAAAGCTGAGCAGCAATAAGTCAAGAGTGAAGGACTGACTTCTTACAGTACCATTGAAGTAATAGGCTAATCACCAAATTGCATATAGATACCACAAAGACATATAACATTTTGATATGATACAGATAAGCACCTTTTAAGTGCCTTTAATAATATTGATCACACCTTTTTCTGTGATCTGAAACTCATTTTACTTAATGGAGTCTTACCCATTTGAATACCATGACACAGTGACAAGAATCTAAGATAACAAAAATATATGGTTAATTATAGATTTTTGAACTATTTGTTGGACAATGGGTTAAATTGCAAATGACAATGTCCATAATTCCATTCAACATTTCATTTTCTTCTGCTTAGACTACAAATTAAACAGTATTGCTTATGAAAAAAAAACCTCAAAGAACAGAACATCACCTAGAGAGCAAAACACATTCTATAGCTAGGGAGAAAAAAAAAAGGCAACAAGTTAAGAAAGTTGAGATGGGGAGTAAGAAAAGATAGTCATATGAGTCTGCGGCAAGGAATATCTTTTGCTTTAGAATTTGGGACTCTATTTGTGCTGGATGTAAATCATGAATTTCAATAGCCTAGAAAAATATACATTTCAGTTGGCTAGACTGTGAGTTTTTCCTCTCCTGCTTTTAATTTTGCCACACTCCGTGAGTGGTAACTTGAACCCACTGAAGAGATGCATGTTAAAATGTAGAGAATAAGAGAGAAAAAAAAGTTTTCTAAATATTTCAGAGTAGTATGACCCTTGTTATATGATTTAAATTAAATGAAACAGAAAGATGGTTTCCATTGTGCTGGCAAGAATTTGAAACATCATAGTATTCCATGTAAATTGTTTTCATTGCTGTAGAAGGTTTTTTTGTATACAAAGTAAATTTTTACTTACAGGGAGCTATCTATTAGTATTTATTAAACAGCAATTAGATAAGAGGACATAAGAGCAATGTAATGAACACAGTAGTTTTTTTTAATTTCAAGCTTTTGTAATACTGATACATATGTTGCTGTCTGCTAGTGCTGGTTATGGCACTTGAGTCTCAACTAAAAAATATATGAAGCTATATGAAATAGACAGCTCTCTATAGATACTCATCTAAGTTTGGTTTGGGTTTTTCTTTTATTCTGGGAGCTACAGGAAGTAAATTGCAGTCAGCATGTGTCTCCTAATGTGCTGCAGTTTCAAGCAGAAAAATGCAAAATAACTGGTGAATGGGTCAAATCATCCACTTTTAGTTAAATTTTCTTATAACTTTTTAGGGTAGGCACATTAGACATTCACGTCTAACACTTTTCTGGAGAAATGCAACAGTTTGTTAGTTTACAGTAGAGAATGTGTCAGCTGTTACTTTTTTATATTTAGGTCTCAAAAAATCCCATTTCTGGGCTAAATGCATTTCTATGTAAAATGTTATGAGATTTTTGTATGTTCTTTCTATATCAGAATTTTTTTCTTCTGTTCTTTAAAGTTCACATTACCTGAAGTCTTCCTGAAGTCCTTGGAGCTGCCCTCCAAAATGAAAACTATTTTGTAAATAGTGGCTTGTAAAACCATGCTTTAAGTCTCTCCTCAAACTAGCAGTAGTGTAGCTGGAACACAAATGGGCATTTACCTCATTAAATAACCTAGTAAGTTCCTCACTTCCAAAATGGAGCACTGAATAGTCCTCTCTTGTGAGTTCCAAATATCAATCAGATCTTTTGACAGATGGGGCAATATGCAATCTTGTTGGTCTTGTCCCATTCAGCCAGCCAGAAAATGCTGGTTGAGAGACTCAGCAATGACAGATTTTTTTCCTTGGTGATTGACTGATGAGTGCATGGAATTCTGAATGTCTCATGACCTAGTGGACTCAAGATGTCTATTTGTTAGTTCTTACAACTTGCCAGTAGGCTAGGATAAGCTCTGTGACTATTTAGAAACATAACACAAAATAAAAAAATGTTAAATATTACGAAATCTTTATTAAATAAGCTAATGGTTGCCTTTCACAAGGCTAGCTGGAAGCTAAATATTTAGCATATTAACTAAACATGAAATCTAAGTAGTGCATTAGTGAGATGTTCTGAGACAAATTCATATTTACTTCATTGCAAAGTCTGTAAGTTGACAAAATGTGGTGGGGTTCTTTGTTTGTTTGGGTTCTTTTTTTGCTTTGCTTTTGTGTGTAGTTTTTTTTCCTTTTTTTTTTTTTTTTTTTTTTTTTTTAAATGGAAACCCATCAGTAGAAAACTGCCTTGTTGGAATTGCCTGTTCACTGTATGTCACTGCTGTACATAAGTATGTAAGAAAAGTTATCAGATACCATTCAGTGTTCATTCAAGCATTCAAGAAAAAAATGGGAACCCTATTTCTAGCTCTGTCAGTGAAAGAATTATAAGCATTTCACTCACCACTTATTTCAGAACAAAGCTATTTAACCTGACGCTTGCAGGAAGCTATATCCAGTAGTGGCTGATGTACGTCCAATGCTTTTACCTACTATTAAAAATCATATTGCTGGGCTGTAGCAATAGCTTTTGCAATCATATGTCTGGTTATAATTGTGTTATAAATTTTGATTTCCTTTTGAAAAGAGGCAGTTATTTTACTACAAGAACTAAAAGGAATTCTTGATTTCAGGTTTTAGTAGTCTCTGCAATACTAACAAATAAAAGTTGATATGAAAGTTTTACAGCGGGATCTGTAATACGTCAAAAAGAAATAACAGGGTCTTAAAACTGTCTTTAATTGAATACCTCCTCTTTACTCAGAATCCCATGTTTATTTATCCTTGACTGTTCTTCAGGTCAGACTTTTTCCTCCAAGTCCAGTATATCATAAGACAAGCTAAGTAATTTCAGCCATAGCAGAATAAATATAGAACTTAGAATAATGGATATGTTCATTTTCTTACCTTATCAACAACCATACAAAAATTTTTGAAAAGGTAACATGTCAGGAAGACACAGAAATGGAAAAGAGCTAGTAAACTTGTAAATTCAAAGCTGAAGAAGAAGAAAACTGATAAGTGAGTTGTTAAATGTCAGGTCCATCTTACAAGCAGTACTAATTTAAAACAAACATTTTGTTTTTTCAGGGCTTTAGTTGCAGATCGTTAAATTAAATGTGCTTCATACTTTAAACTTCAGTTATATAGAAACAAACATGGATTTTTCTGATGTTGGTTTTTTTGTTGTTTCTTTCCTTTTCTTGCAAATTAAAAATTTGCTTACAATATTCTGTTTATTTTCTTATCTAACTGTCCTTCTTGTCAATGTGTGTACATTTGCATTTTCAGCTCATATGCATATGCTCATATTTGGAAAGTGTTTAATTAGTCAGAAAAGAAATATTAGTTAATATTAAACATTTTTGTCTATCAAATATAATGCAAAAAAGTAGTTATATGGTTTTTCACTAAAAACAGGAAGCTGATTTCAGTTCCCATAAAAATAACCTTGGATGCTGCCATAACAGAAGGTACCATAAAGATCATATGTTACAAGCATAGCAGATGTAAATTCTTGTTATACACACCAACTCGGGAAGCCCTTCTACCCTGCTTAAAGCTTTAACAGAGTTTAGAGTAAGTATTCAAAACAGCTGTGCTGAACTGAAGTACATTAAAGGTGCTTTGGTTTGGCCTGAATTAAATATATCTCCTTCAAGGATCTTTCTCCTTATAGTATGTGTTCCTCTATTTGTGTTCTGTATTATGAGGTCTGATTTCTTGCTAATCACCTCCTAAATCCACACAATCACAGACTTAAATTTCAAGCATATGTTACAATCTGAACTTGCTATTTTCTCATTGCTTGGCTAGAAATGTATATATTTTAATAGGAGTCTAAGAACTTCTAATTAAACTGGTTACAGATTTCTTGAATTACAAGTTGGAATTTTTTTGAGGCATATGCGCTATTGAATATTTTCATGCACTGCTTAAAAATGTCAGGTCTGGGTGTCCTGCTACTGTTGGTATAACATAAATGCCTTATTTCTTCCAGTTTGTAAAGATCTAAGTATTTAGTGTTTTGATTCTGCAGTAAACTATGGCCCCCATGGCATATGTAATTCCTGGTTTAACTATTGGCACTTATTATTCTGATTTTAAGTCAACTTTTTTTGACAAACATACTGAAAGGAATATGTTAGTACAATATAACAGTTCTGGAATACTAACCTGCAGCCTTAATATTGAATTATACTATACATCAAAGTGTGCCTCCTTCTTAAGTCAGTCATGTTGAGTTTTAAAGTGCTACCACAAGTGCTTGTTTAACTGTATTTGGTGAGAAAACAGTCACTGTTAATGTACTGCGACACTTAATAACACTTTTGTGTGTTACGGAGGCAGACAGTACCTTCTTTAGAGATGGAAATTTGCTTGGATCTTTTGCTTTAGTGCTTGTTTTATTTCTCAACCTCTTATATATTGTTTGAAGTTTTTGTTAAATGTAATTTTCCACCTTCACCCTCCTGTTTGAAAACATGGTGAAACAAATCAGTATGGATAAACTGGGGAAAAGACCCAACAGCCCACACACTTAATTAACTTGACCGCTATGGTGAAAATGAGGAAGAAATTATAAAATTTGTCTTTCTATTTTGTGGTTGGGTAGAGAAGAAAGGAATAAAGATGAGGAAGCCAAAGTTCTGCTACTGTAGGAGGGGAAAAAGCTGCAATTGACAATTGCAACTGACTTAAAAATCCAAGAAATATGTTTTTTACAACCTGTTTGTAACATAAATGAGAGAAACAAAGCAACTCTGTAGAAATTTTTGACTGTTGGATTCTTCTTAAAAATGGTGCCCTTTTCAAAACGGAAAGAAAATATATTGGTGCATCATTGAGCTGGGGAAATTGTCAATTTGATGAAATTTTGAGAGGTTACTCTAGTAGCCATTATTTTCAAATATTGAAAAATAATTTGTCAGTGAAATAATTTCTTCTCCATTTTGTCCACCCATCTAGCTTTTCATTCATAAATTTATGGATATTCTGCTCATCTACCTGAGGGTAAAAGAAAATACTGATGTGCAGTTGACTGAGCATGTGCCTATAAAAAATTGGCTCTGACTCTAACTTGTATCAAGCAGTTGGCATGGCTTCTGATTAGTAATTAATTAAATCAATGCCAGCAGACACTAATGGTATCTTTCCATAGAATGGCATGCCAGACCTATTAAGGATAAACTGCTTGATACTGATTCCTGTTTTAGACTTTGTCTGTTCAGCGGAATATCTAGTCAATGTCATCATGTGAAAGATTTATTTAGAAAAAAAATATTCTCTAAAATATTTCATTAAATCTAAACTCAGAGGATATTTTTTGCTTAATACCCTTGCTCCCTGGATAGGGAAGGTGCCAGGTCCAATTACTTAAACCAAGTTATAAAAAAAAAAAACACCAACAAAAAAACCCAAACCACATTTACTCTCCTCCCCTCATCTTGGGTATAGCTTATCAGTTTTAATTCAGCAAGGTTCAAGAATATTGCTAGAGATGCAAGTCGTAGTTCTGGTTGCAAGTGTGTTTCAGTACAACCAATGGTTTTGAAAGTATATAGCAGAGTTCCTCGTGGACTTTAATTCCATTTCAAGGACTGTTTTTCTATTGAATACCTTTTTCTCTGCAGGCAATGTCAGTTCCTGACAGCTGGTAGACACCTGCAAGTACTACTTATTTTTATGGAAGGCACTTCTCTGGATTTGTCATGTTTATTGACCCTTTTCGTATCAAAAGGTCTGATTTAAATCTCTCTAAGTGAAAGAAATAACTAGAGGCCACAACTGTCCCTCAGCTGTAGTTATGTAAACTCAAATGAACTTCACTGGTTCAGAAGTTTAGAAGCTTAGGAGGAAAAAACAAACACCCATTGATGATAATCTAAAGTAAAGTATTATTATGAAAAGTGCTGCTGAACACTCTCTATCCAAAATTAACAAGAGCATGGCAGGAGTGAAAATAGTTGCCTGAGTGTCTTGTATTTGTGATCAGTTCTAATTGATCAGTTCAGGACAGTGAAAGAAGAAGCACATGCAAGATTTTTCTAAACATTTTCCAAATATGGTAAATTTCACTGGCTGTAAAGCCTGCCCTTCTTTTCCTGGACTGAGGTCACTGCTGAGCTAGTAAAACCCATTGCCCTACAAAAAATTTATGTAGGGCTGTAGCATAGGAGGTTTTTGAACATCTATAGTCTTTTTGCCTGTCTCCTTTTGCAGAAGGAGGACAAGCTTACAAGCAGAAACATAAGTGGAACAGTCACAATAGTTTTCATGCTCTATAGGGGCAGGTGCTTTGAACCTAAGAATAGGTTGCTCTGGATGTAATTATTAGATGTATAGGATCAAATGCATTTTTAAAATGTAATTATTAAAGAGTCTAGGGAAAGTTGCCATTGCAGTCTTTATAGCTGTGACAGAAACAACCTTTCTGAAGCAACCCTAGAAGAAGCCCAGCCTTTAGGTTTCTAGAGCTGAGATGTTAGAAAGCAACTGTTTTGGATTAGTTGTGTTTTGAGAATTGGTTATTTTATCAAGGAGCTTTTTTGTTGCTTGGTACATGTAAGCTGCCTGAATCACAGGCAGCCTTAGGTTTGTCTTTAGAGGTCAAGCTAAAAGGACTGGATATTGACATAGCTGCTGTTACATGGACAAAGTTAATTCTAATGTTTTTGCAAGGCTGAAGTCCATGTGGTTATTGTTAACACTAAAGGGAAAGTACATGTTCCCGGGGTGTTCATGTTATTTTCTCATCTGTGCCTGACTTCAGAGCATTTTAATAAAAATTTTTACTCACTTTTGAAAGACAAAATATATCCTTTGCTGCATACCATGGAAGAGGTTCTCCCTTGCACTTCCCTTCTATCTGTACCCTCTCCTTGCATGTTGGTGAGCATGGCTGACATTAGGTGTTCCCTGTCTCCAAGGAGCTAAATAACCCTTGACATGGTCATGTTTTAAATGACACGCTGCTAGGAATTCTAGGTTCTAAGCTAAATACAGAGGTATCTGGCTCCATGAAGACATTTAGAGGGCCAAACAGCAGAGGCTGACCACTGCAAACTTTGGTGGAAGGTTCCCAGCCTGGAAAATAGGCTTCCTTACACAGTTTTACTACTATTTGCCTCTCAGGGAAGGTATCATTGTAAAGGGAAATAAGCTCTGCGTAGTTCTAACAGAACAACAACAAACACCAGGAAAGTTATGGTGTGAATTCTGCAAGTTCCTGTGGTATAAGAAACTTGAAAGATGCCTTGTCTTTTGAAAATTGTGGATGCGCAAGTCTTTGGTGGTGTGGAAATGGGATCATTTTCAGCCTCTGTTTTGGGCTCCTGTGGGCTTTATCTTCCAAGTGACTGCAAGGTCTGTTATGTTTATTACCTTGGAAGAACTAAACCAGCCACAGCTAGAATGCACTGTTTGTCAGCATCCACAGACATGGCACATGTTCATGTACTGATATGTGGGTGGCATACCTGAGACCTCACCTTCAGAATTCAAAAATGGTTTATAAAATAAGAGCCATTTTATTCTAAGCATGAAGCTCTGAAATACTTAGTTTTTCCTTGGAGGTGAAAGATGAACACCTCAGAGCATTGCTTTTATAACTTTTGTTAGAAATAATATGTGATTTCAAAATATTAGCCCTTAAAAGTAAATATGTTCATATTAACACATAGTTCTTATTGCAATACTTCTCAGGGTTATGGGCTGACTGTTCTAAGGAATCAGTATTTGTGAAACCCCTGTAGTTTTTATCTTTAGAATTTTCCTTAGAGGGCTATTAAAAAAAAAAAAAAACCAAAAAACCAACCCACAAACCCAAACCTCTTACCCAGTTTTGAAAATAAAATTAGTCTACTTAGTGTCAAAATTTAGAAATACTTCTTAAAATGTCTTCCTGATTGCTTATTCCAGCAGTACTGCCATATTGAAAGGTGCTTGAAATCCTTAGGGATTAAAGTTGACAGGTGCTATATGAATGCAAAATGTTATCTGTGACAGATCTAGGTCAAACTGTTAGTCACAGCAGTAAAATTGACCTTTGTTCCATGCATGATTGCTGCAAAGGGTGGTTTTGAAGCCTTCTTTGATTGCTCTTAGTGTATTAACTGAGTGTAATGCTGGTGGGGTCAACTGCTGCTTGATATTGTTCCTCTGGGAACGCTTTTGGTTATGGAGCCCAAGAAACACTTGATACTACACAGATGTAGCTATAGATATCTATTCTTTACCAACTGCATGGTAGTATGTTGGGAAGGTAAGGAAACTCTAATTGTTGATGAGATCTTATTTGACTGTTGAAGATCTTAGATTGTATATGAATGCCATGATTTTAGGTCCTAAATAGATAACAGATAATTTTTGCTATGAAGCTAAAATCTTGGCAGGATCAGCTTCACCATTTGGATGAATATCCAAAAGAGACTGTGTGTGATTTGAATAGAGCTGTGCTGAACAGTAATTCTGGGTTAGTAAATAAAGGTTTTGGCACATTTTTTTGCTCTTTCTCTCTTTTTATGAAATCAAGACATGAAAAACCCACATAGTGTACTGAGGACTGGTTTTGGTTTTGAGGCTTTACATTTAGAGTTTTTCAAGTGATAACATGGATATGAATGTAATAACTGATAAGCTTGCAGTTTGTAATTGAACTGTTTTATGGCTAAGTTTATAAAGACCTCGTATTTTGGAATTGCTTTTAAAGTAATGTTTAAAAAGAGGTTTTTAAACTATTATGCATTATTTTAAAAATTTTTTTATGGTTTCACTTTCCCAAATGTTTATTTCAGTCTTCTCTTTGAAATAGAGTTACTTTTTTCAAAGATATACGTAAATTCTAACAGAGTTTCTGTATGTAGAATTTTAAAGTTACACTTAAAATTTAATTTGCCTATATAAGAAAATTGTTCTGAATTGACATTTTTATTAAAATAAATGATTTTTGGTTGATAATAATATTTTCATTATATGTAGGGTGGACATGAATATTTTTTGAAAGTTGCTATTGTTTTGGCTTCTTGGTATAACTGCTAGAAACATCTCTAATCCATCAACACTACAGGTGATTTTTAAGCATTTGTAGCTGTGCCTCCTAAATTTTGGTTTGTAGTAATTTGTGTATATGACACAGCATTTGTTACTGTTTGAGTCAGAATTATCATTATTAATATATCACAGTTTACACTGAAACTTTATAAGCATAGCTTTGGTCTTTCCCTTTTTGGAGGCAGCTGTAATGCCTACTTCTCTGCAGACTTTTCTTCTTTGGTCTGTTGAACTCATTGTTACATGAATCTCTTCTTTATCTTTTTCTTGAACATGACTGAATATATTTATTGTAATATGTTATGCCTTGTATCTCCTAAACAGCAGCAATACAGCAATAAAATCCCCTAACCAAAACTATTCCTGTGTGCCCTCTGCCTCCCCATGTCTGTTAATTTTAAGCTAACATACTTTGTTTGAACACAAAATTTACCTAGTAGCATCTCCTCTGTGCCTACTAAAAGCACTAAAATCTGTTGTGCCTTCCTTTTGTATCTACACCAAGCAACAATGCTGTGCAATACCTCACATAATTCTTCAGAAAGTAGATTTGCTCTGGAGAGTAGAAATGCTGATATAAGAGTTGTCTATTTCTTCTTGGAATAAAAAAATATTGGCAAATTTTGCAACATGCTGTTTGATATAAATTTCATATTTAAATATTACCTATTGGTTATCTTGAAGTCTAACTGCAAGCTAATGTAAGACAAAAGTTTAGGTAATTCTTCATCACCAAAATGTCATGAGTAGCTGATAGTAAAATGTATCAATTAAATTAAAAACATTGGTCAAAATGTTTTTCAGATTGTATCGTATATTCTCTTTAGAGACACAATAAGTCTATTCCAGGATGATAGAAATAAAAAAGTAAAATAAGATTTACCTCTTGTCATGAAAAGGGACTTATTTCATTTTAATCTGTGCCTTATTTTTAGTAAGATAAACCATAAAGTAAAAGACAGAATTGATATTTAGATTGGGGTTGTGACAATGACCCCAAGATCACTAAATCCTATTAGGCCATTTGTTACATGAAACATAAGAGTTTTGAAGTGGTTATAGGTAATAAGGGCACCAAATTAGCATCTGAGAGCTCTTTAAACTTGCATCTGTTAAAATTATCTCTGATATATGTAAATTGTGAAATATAATGCTAAATTTTATTTCAATCATCTATAGTGTTTTTATCAAAAAGTTACTGTATCAAGACAGAATGTGACATGCACTTGTGGGGTATAAATTCTATTGGTTTATAATTTGTTAAATTTTACAGTTGTTCTGTGGCCTTCATCATCATGGCTAGGTTTCTGTCTATTAATATTCTCTTATAATAATAATGAAAACATTATTCCCAAGCAAATAATTGTTGCACAAAATAAAAGCAAACAATTACTAATATGTCTCTTTTTCTTGGATTTGAACAGCCTTGTACCATATTGTTTGAACTGTTTTACGCATTGTGACTACTCAAATATATAATGGCTGTTATAACATTTCTATATAATATAGTCTTATTGTGTATGTGATAATCTAAATGAAATTGTCCTTTTGAACAATACCTTACATATGTGTAGGTAACTCACTAGAGTTAGATAAAATATAAATTACGTGGCTCTGGACTGAAAATTACTTTCCAACCAAAATAAGTCAAGATCCCATGACATAGATCACAGAAGTGACAAAAATTCAGTCTAAAAATTAAGGTACTTTCCTGATGCTTTTAGTTTGTCACTTTGGGATTTGTTTTCCGTACATGAAATTGGCAAAAATACCACACAGTGCTCTTAAAGTAGGAAAAAAAAATTCTACATATCCACACTACACGTATCTCTATAGCAAATCATACAAAGCCATGGACAAATTAATTTGTGACCTTCTTTCTTACATCTGATTATTCAGTATGTTTATAATTTTCAGACTAAAGCTTTATAACAGTTCTATAACTATAGGTTCCTGAATGGAAGTACCAAACATTTTGAAAACAATGTCATAAAAAGACAAAGTCAAGTTGGGTCCCAAGTTCTTTTAGAAAATATTGTTACTATTGTACAAATACTTTGAGGTTTCTTTGACAGAAAATATTACACTTTATGGAAAACAGGAAAATATCT
The DNA here is from genome assembly GCF_026979565.1 of Vidua chalybeata. NCBI lineage: Eukaryota > Metazoa > Chordata > Aves > Passeriformes > Viduidae > Vidua > Vidua chalybeata. Next base: position 72,046,020 of record NC_071532.1, on the reverse strand, counting down.
GAGCCACAACTGGAATTGTTGAAAGGATCAAAGATATGGGCTCTCTTTTCAATTTTTGTTGAGATTTGCTGGTGCTTGCTATATCAAAATCTCTTGGTTTTACTTCTTTTATACATGATTAAAAAGCTGAATTATTTGATGATAATGCAGTAGTTCCATTCAATGAATATAAGACTTCAAAGGTCCTAGACATACCTGATGGATGAGGTAGTTACAAAAACCAATTTTGTCTAGTTTTTGGATGAAACTTTCAGAACTATTAAAAACAGTCTTCCTTACACAACAGAAAGGCTATTGTTCACCCAGATCTAACATGCATTAATTGCTTCTCTAATTGCATTTTGGGGATTTGTTGGCTGATAGATTTATCTTTCATTGTTAGAAAAATCTGACAGTCACTAAATTGTAATAATTTAGCAAAGTAAATGCTGTTCAAATAATTGTGCAAGTGGCGAATCTGTTTAATCACCTTTAAATAACTCTTGTCTAGTTTTACAATGTGACAAAAACATTCAGAGGAGATGTAACGGAATTAATACCCAAATATAACTCAGATGGTTGTGGATATGAACCATGTCATGCTAGATTTTTCCTTTGGCCGTGATCTAATTTTACATCCTTTGAAGCCAGTGATTAATGGTTTAGGGATTCTGTCTTCTAGGACAGCTCAGAATTGAGCTTGAACTTTCTGATGTATATGAATAAGGTCAAAATTTTCATACTTGATATTTCATATTTCTTTCCTTTCCAAGGAAACCTTATTGACAAAAATGGAAGCTCTTGACTTCCATTCAGCTTTCACTTAGGATGTAAAATAATTTTGCATACTGAGATTATTGATTTGGCTAATTGTAAATCATACAGATGAGTTTTGCTGTGTTGCTTGAGCTCTTTGAGGGTGAAAACAATATACTAGGATAACTGTGGCATTCTGTTAAAAATCTGTATTGGTTCCTGATGGAAACTAGCATTTGTGTATGTGGTGTGCAATGCTGGAATAAGTATTAGTTCATATCTAATAATTTAGAGACTATCTATTTTACTGATATTTTTGACCTTTCTCTAAGTGCTACTAAAGGATGGGGCAGATTAGGCAACCTTCTTTCTGGTAATACAGCTAAATCTTCTATGAGCACAAGAGCTCAAGATAAGTTTACTTTAGTGTTGAAATCTGGCTGGGAGTTATGCATCTCTATTCCCAGTTCAACATGAAAATTACAGGAGTGGTAATAACAACAAACATACTGACAGGAGGAAAGAGTTCTTTTCATAATGACATTTCTTGTTAATAGTTTATACTAAATATTTTATTTACTGGTTTGACTGTAGACTTCAGGTTTGAGATTCTTTTCTGAGGACCCAAATTCTCAGAAATCCCAGAGAGTTCTCAAAGAGTAGATATTTAATTTGTTTAAGTGGATGCACATGGGAAGTGTTTAAATTAATTTTATTTTCTTAAATAGCTTTATTCTCAAATAACATAATTTGAAACAAATAAGATATTTTACATTAGATAAAGCATTCATCTGAATTCCAGTTTTTCTTTAAAGGTTGTTTATTTAATCAATACTAAACAAGTTTTGGATAGACTACAGAACCTGGAGTAGGAGGTAGGAGTTTTCTAGGAGCAATCTTTGCACAGTTTTGTGCCTTCTGAACATGAATCTGTATGCAGTTGATTGTAGACTAGCTATGATCTAGGCTGCTCATCTAACATGAATTTCAATTTTGAATGAATACCTGAACTTGGAGGGTAAACTTATTCATATGCCCGATTTTTATTTTTTCATATCTTAGTTTTAGGGTAAAGACACAAAATTCTAGATGGCTTCAACTAAGTGAGGTTTGGGTCGGTATTTATTGTCTAAGATCAGTCTGCTCTAGTTGAGGTATTGCTTAAATTCTAAATAAGGTTTTCAAAGGTGCAGTGGAATTTATTTTTTGTGTTCAGGTTTTTAAAAAATGTTTTATTTGAATTCCTTCTGTAATGCTGTTTTCTCTCTAGGAAGTTCCTATGCATTGAGAAAAATTACTTGGTTCCTCTCTCTAGTTTGAGCTGTAAAAGGCAACAATGGAGCTATAAAAGGCAACAACATTTGTTTATCTCCATTTCATGACGTTTGTTATTTTGGCAGCTGAGCACTTTCATTTTGCCCATTTTACCAGCACTCCATGTACTCCTGTATGAAAGGGTACATTAGGATACTGGATTTTGGTTTCGTATTTTCCTAGGGCTGGTGAGTATGGAACACTTTAAACTTTCCAGAGAAAATGGTCTATAACTCTAATTTAAATTTCTCAAGGATAGGACAGGATAAATATATTTCTGTGTGTATGTTTCCCTCTTTTAATTACTTTTTCAGTGTTGTTAGGCACCCTTATTTGCACTGTTGAGCTGTATTGATGCAATTTGGACTTGCAGCCCCTTTTTGAAAGTCTTCAGAATTTTAGAATCTAAGAGATATCTTCTGCACTAAAGATCTCTAAATACTAATGAAGAAATACATTTTTCTGATGTGAAATGAAACAGATTTTTTTTGTTTGGTTTTGCAAGTAGTACTGATACATGCATTCCATGTTGCTCCATATCCACATGTTGGTCCAAGCCAAGAGACCCTCAACTTCCACACTTCATTTGGCTGCAGACTCACAATTCCCAAAAAAGCTGAGTAAGGGCTCAAATGTTTTTCAATTACTACATGCAAGGAAATAATTGAATGAGGTGGGGTAATTCCAAACTCATTTATAAATAGGTGTACTTTGACTACTCTTGAAAAATATTTACTCTTTTCTCCTTGTTTTGAAATGTCTATACAGACAGAAGCTGTCTCTCAAGGACTTTACCTGGCAATTTTTTTAGCTGTTATTGGATAAAGTTTCTTCTTGTAGGTGAGGTGTGGAGTCTAACACATAATAGTTGCAATAACAGTCACAAAAGGGAACGTTTTTTTAGGTTTGAAGAGACTGTGTACCGTGTGTTTCTGGGAACAGCTTCCTCCTACCCTTTCAGTAGAGCTTTATTAAACTAAGTGCAAGATTCTGTCAAGCATGTCCATTTCTATTAAACGTCTAATCTTAGCTGAATGATGTGGTCTTACAGCTCAACATCTGCTGCTATTTACTCAATAACTCCGAAGGTCTGGATGGTGATCCTGGGAAATACATTAGCACTAAGCAGATCCCCTGCTTACTTTAAAATAGATGATTAATCATTGCTTTCCAAATAGCCAATGACTGCTGTACTTCTAACTTTCAACAGCACCTTGGTTTCTTCACAGCTGTTTTGGTTTCTCTGCTGTTTTCTTTTCCACTGAGTATTTTGGGATATTTGGGAAAATGGAGAATTTGGGTTGGATTATTTTTTTCTTTCCTAAACTTTAACTCTGTGAATTCAGAACTCTGTGTGGTATCTAGTAATGGATTCAGGAATGGAGCTATAAAACGGCTGAAGTTTAAAAGTGTTGAAACATCACAGTACTGAACATTATAGTGCCTAATTTTCAGACACCTGCTGATAAGAATTCACAGTTCTGAAATAGGTACATAGGCTTACAATACCCAGGGAGAATTTTGTAATGAGTATATGGTGTAGGAAATCTAGTATAAGTATTTATAGAACAGAAATAGACAGAGGGACAGTAGTGATAGTAGCTAAATTACTTAACTATTTCCTGCACCTATGCTAGCAATTTCAGTTTTCTAAAACCTGTCCCTCAGTAACACAGATACTGCTGTCTTTAGGGAAATGTGAATGGGAGTTCCAGGGTTCCAGTGTACATTGGTGGAAGCAGGAATGAGGTCTACACCTCTCACACAGTATTTAATGAAAGCTTAATAGTATTAAGCAATAAATTGATAAGCTGAAAAACTATAGATTGAAAAATCAATTACTGATCCACCTCCTTTGAAGGGTTTGAGAGTTGCTGCTCATGTCCTCTGTGTAATGTTTTTTTGTGACATTGTACAGTCCAGAGGGGTAAGGTAAGCTGACAAGCTGAAGGAGTGCTGGTCTTCTGGTGCAAGGTGGACAGTCTCTCACTGGAGAAAGTAGAGTCAATTTCTCAGCTGGTATAAAAGAGAATGGCTCTGAGCTAATCCACACAGCAGCTTCTGTAATGGCTGGTATAGCAACTGAGTGGCAGAAAATGTGTTAAGCTGAACTGGTTTAGCTGAACCGGTTTAAGCTGAACTGGTTTAGCTGAACTAGGAAAGCAGTAGCACAAGAATTCCTCCCTTATCCCCTCTTACTCCCATTGCATTTTACGGCGAGCTTTCACTCATTTTTATAAATGCAGTATAAAGAAGAGACTCTTCTGACTGAGGCTTCACTTCAACTGCTGAATAGGGACTCTTTTTGCATGTTCCGATAGAAAAATGCGTGAGCCATCTAATAGCACTGTGAAAATGCTGCAGTGACAAGTCACTTCAGTTTTGCCAAGAGGTAAACTGGCAAGGTCATAAACATGTAGACTTTGTGCTTATTCTTCCTCTCAGTGTTCAACAACACTAAAATAAAACAGTGTCCACAAATTCCAGTGCTACAAACTGGATTTTTTTTTTTTGCATTAAATAAGAGAAAAAGCTGAATAAGGAAAAGCCTATTGAAAGTTTTCAGGAAATCTGTCTGTTCTATAGAATGGCTTAAATTATTAAACAACCAGTAATTTTATTTTTCATTAATTATGGAATTTTAGTGTGATATTTTCAGAGATGCATCAAGGAATGTATGTAGTAGAGTGAAAAAATAGTTCTGTTGTTTATTGGCATTTATAGCCTGAGCTGTTTTCAGCTTAGATAGCCAATGTGTATTAATTCAATAAGTATTTTATTTAATGACATCTATTTGGTTTGGTTTAATGATTGCCCCTTTCTGCCATCTTGCCTAAACTGTCAAAAGCAGCTCAGTAACCTAGCTTGAAATATTTAATTTGACATACTTGAATTCCATTAGAGATTTTGAAGGAAATATTTTCGCAATTCCTAGTAATCATTGTAACTAGTGTGACTGATGCTCCAGTAAATGGTGGGAGTCCCTATACCAGATGCAAATCTATGCACTTTTTAGGGCAATATCTGTTTAAAAAAAAAGAGATAGGGAATCCACTTGTGTATGTAAATGCTATCCAAACAACTCAGTCATATTTACTGTCCTACTGTAGGAAGCAAATCCTATGCAACTCCTACACTAACTAGACTGGATGAGACACAGACTTGTTCAGCTTATACTTCCTATTGCTATTAAATATAAAGGATGGATTTTATGGTAAAAGTTTATGAGCTTAAAAATGCTTGCAGGGTTTATTTTGTATATAAGTAGGTTGCATTTATGGAAAGAATAAATAACTTTTTCTTGAAATAGGTTTCTCTAAACATTTGAACTATATTGATTCTTCCACCTTTACCCATTATGGTGATGAACTTTACTACTGAAAAAATAGCAAAAAACAAAATTCTACAATTTACCGTGGAGTAAGTGTTAAAAGAAAGAATCTATAGAGCTACTCGTTTTCTTGCTCCCCATCTAAAGTCTCTGTTTTCCTATTTTATGTCATCTTGTCTGAACTAACAGATTTATAAATCAGTTCCTTGAACAGTAAAATCATTTGCCATTTGGTGGAATTGGCTGACATTTCATTTTTGCTGTGCAGATTGCAGATAATGTTGACATTATTTCACTGAGCACTGTACTACATCATTAACATATTGCTCATGACTGAATCTGAAATACTTTCACTCTCATAGTGCAAAAATCTGCATTTTCTCTGTAAAAGAAATAATGAGGATTTTGTTGAAATGAAATCATTAATGTTGCAATATGGCAAAATAGAAATTGTATTGAAGTTACAAAATTAAACTCTAAAATCAAAGTTAAAAGTGAAAAAAAACAACCCCATAGATCACGTATTTACTCTTGATATCCCTAAGTCTTGCATAGAAATGAAAAACACTCATGAAATGGGCTTAACCCCAGTCTGTATCAGCACTATAGCAGTGCAGGACTTGTCAGCTAGAGACATATACATTTCTACTTGCATCACATGAAAATTAAAATTTATTTCAATTTTTAGGCATAATCTCATTCTTTCCCATATGTGATTATTTTCTCTGAAGAACCAACCAGCTGAGTTGCAAAGTAGGTTTAAGTGACCAGGAGCACTGAAATCTTAGGCAAATTTTATCAAGTTGACAGGCAATTGTTAATGAATTTATTTCTATTATGTTTTAAGATCTACATCTACATATTTATTTGTAAATCTAGCAATTATTTTGAAAGTTTTATATATTTTATCTTTTGCTGAGGGAGAGAGATGGAATTTGAGAAGTGATTTTGTGTATTACCCTGATGCAGTCTGTGCGTTTCATCATTAGCATTGCCAGTGATCTTTTCCTTCCCTTATCCTTATGTATTTATCTCTTCCTTCTTAGTTATTCTTCTTTATATCTTTGATTAGTTATGTTTTGCCAGATAATATTTTTTTTTAATTTCTCTAACACATTATGGATCATATGCTGCCATTCTTCATTCTTCGCCATGTTAAATTGTAACTTCAGCTGTGTTTGTTGTAATTATCACAATTAAGGTTGCAGTTAGCAATTAAGTAACAGGTAGCTTTTTGTGATTGAAGATGAAAGTATGTCATGTTGGTTGATTAGTAGCTTTTCAGTTGTATGTTACATATATGTCAATTCTTCTACTGACCAATTAACCAGATGTGCAATTAAGAAAAACAACCATCTGTCTTTGACATTCATTCCAGTGTAGACCGGTATTCCTTATCAGTTTCTCTCTCCTGCTCCTTTCACCTCACAGTTTCCTTGCCCCAGTGTGGATCCTTCCCATAGGATAGTGTCCTTCACAAACTGCTCATATGTGGGTCCTCCACTGGCTGCAGTTATTTCAGGAAATATGCACCTACTTTGGCATGTGGTCCTCCCTAGGCTGCCAGGTGATCTCTGCTTTTGCACCTGGAACATCGTGTCCCCTTCTGCTCTTATATTTGTGTTGACAGGATTGTTTCTTCCAATTTTTTCTGCTCCCTGTTCTCTGGCCCCTGATGCCAGCCCTGCAGCCCCACCAGGCATAGCCACTCTGTACAGTTTAGTGTAAATATATTGATAAAAAATTGATTTCTCTATAGCCATTTCATGTGGACTAAAATTTTCACACATCTCAAAGACTTCATCAGCAGTTACTTATTTCCTGCTATATATGTAGATGAATTACTTGTTGCCAGGGAGACAGTGTTTTTCACTGTTTACACAGTATATGCTGCTCAGAATAAGAAGCAAACATCACCTTAGTTGACATGTTTTTCCATTAAGATCTAATAGCACTTAAACCAAAATAGCTTTATTTCAGCACTGCAATGCAAAGTATGAAATGATTGCACATTAATTTTGAATAAATATATACTTTTTCTATGGGGATTGGTATTTGTTCATTAACATTAAATGAATATTTGAGTACTTACCTTCCCCAGAGTGTATAGTTTTTTTATGTCTGAAAATATCACGATTTTTTTGAAAATTTTTTTTTACTGGTAAAACTATTGTTGGGCATGAACTAAAGTACTAGATCTGAGCTGTCTGAATTTTTTTTAATCTTCTAGACAAGAAAATAATTTTTTCCTAATTGTTTTCTATTATATGTTTTTAAGAACCTTCACCATCTCTAAAACATTCATAGTGATTTAATGTCTTTGGAGTTAACATGTTAGGGACATGGTACCATGTATGACATCTGCAGATGTAGAATTATATGTGTTAACAGGCAGAGGTTGGTTCAAATTTTTTAAATGAAGGTATCTTCCACAGTCTTTAAAGTGACTTTCTCCACTGGCAGACTTGCATTTTGGGGTGGTTGCAGGCAAACATAGAAATATGTTTTCTGGGAAAATGGCTTATAGTTGGCCAGACTAGCAGCAGAGATTTACAGCAGCCTCATCAGAAACATAACATTCTTGTATTGTCTTGAAGCCTTCTGTTTTCACAGATGATCAAGCAAACAAAAATTGTGTGATTACTTAATCAGCTGTGAGAAACTGACTTTGTAAAATGTGCATTATAATCTTCTGTCTGCAGGGACTTTGCTGCCTGGTCTCCTTGCTGCTTCATCACAGCACTACACTGATGAAATAATGGGGGCAGTGACTAATGGTAGTGCTTTCTCATTTCCACTTTTGCCATAGATTTTCTTGCAATTCTTAATATTGTCTTAAGTTGGTTTCTAGCCAGGCAGCTGAAATATCTTCCTGCTGTTTTGCATTGCAAAATCAAATTTTACACCTATATTACATCCTTATGTCTGCAATGAATAAGATGAATTTGAGTATTGTGTTTGTCTTTTCCCCATGATTTCTGCATAGTCATGTGGTCCTTTTGTTTAACTCTTGCCTGAATTTCCCTTTCAGCTAAGGAAATAGATGTAGATGTAGATGGTTAAGCCTGGGGTTTTCCATACATACAGATGACTGCAACCAGCTATCATTAAACATTTTATCTGTGATTTTTCATATTGGTTAAAAAAAAAGTCGTATTTTTTCTTCCTGCCTTTTTAAAATTGGAAATAAATTCTGATATTTTGGTTTTTTAAATACTCCAAAGGATGTCAAATGGACTTCGATGGTTCCAGCTTCAGCAAAAATACTAAGTGTAGCAAAATCTGTTCCACATGACACTTTGACCTGGGATTAGAGGGGATACAGAGAACTCTGTTGCACTCAGGCTGATTTAGGCTTGGTACTGCAGTATTAATCAGTGTGGAAAAGATTGTAACTGAAAACACAGATAGTAGCTCATTTTGTAGTATGTGACTGATATTCCAGTCACCCTAGGATACAAGATTAGTAAAAAAGCAACACTCTTTCTTTATCTAATTTGCTGTTTTAAAGTGTAGTATTGATATGATGCAGCATTGTTATGAGGAGAAGAAAATGCTTTGGCAGTGCCCGCTGTTTTCCTTTTCCCTGGTTCATATTGGATTTTTTTTTTATTTGTACCCCGTATGTATTTATGATACATAAGGTGTTGGATTCTTTGTCTTTTCTTAAGCTCTAAAATCAGTTTTACTAATGCTCACAGTTGCACTCCTTAGAGTCCTGGAACTAACCACTTGTGGTTTTTGTAAGAGTCCCTCCTAGTATCTGGAGCTTAAACCTCCAAGACCTCTGCCATAAAATGCCCATGCTCAATCTCTTTTTTTGAAGTTCACCAAAAATTTATTAATATATTGAAAACTGCAATCACAATGGGCTTGTTAATGGGAGATGAAGAAGTCTTTGATCTGAAGTAATGCATAATGGCTGTCAACTTCCCTAAGCTAGTGTTGACCCAATATTTTTTTTCGCAGTAGGCTTGTTCACACAGCTCACCAGGTTGGGTTTGCAGGCTATGGTTGCTTTGTTTCCATGACCATAGGGTTGAGTGTCATCAGTGTAGTGGCAGACAGGAGATAACAAAGTTATTGTGTTCAGATCCATGAGTGCATTTCTTCTTTGCTGTTCTGGATAGATGCTCGGGTTATGCAGGACAAAGGTGAAGTGAGGAAAGGGAAAAGAGACCTAACACTAAGACAGGTTTAGGCACCTAGTTTATAGGCCATTATCAAGGATCATATAACCTTTCCTTGCCCAGTAAATGATAATCAGAAGTATTAAGTGCTACAGTTAATACTTATAAAAAAATATCATATTGAGCAACAATGTTGTAAAATGCAGGCAAACCCAATGGGAAGAATGATGATGTCCAACTCCATTTCAGAAGGCTGAATGATTTCTTTATTATAACTATGATATAATACATTAATATAATATATAAAGGAGGATTCTAAAAACTACATGCTGCTTTCTCTAACTACCATATCTAACTACTAACAACTTGTGACCCTGTTCGCCAGAGTCCAGACACAGGTGGATCTGATTGGCCACCAGACTCAAACAATCCTCACCAGAATCCAATCAAGCAATCACCTCAGGTAAACAATTCTCCAAACACATTCCACATGAGAAAACCAAGGAGCAGAAATAGAAACTGTTTTCTCTTTCTTTCTCTCTGTGTACCTCTATGAAAAATCCTGAGAGAGAGAGAAATGTGCTTGCCACACAACAACCAAGAAAGAATTGTGAAAATCAGCTTTTACAGAGCTTCTTTTTCAATATGGCCTCCTAGATCAGATGGACTTGAGGGACTAATATTGAATGCAGTCTGAAATTCTCCTAACATTCAGTACTAAGCCATTCCTTTAGAAAGTAAGGCAAGCTTGCATGAGCTGTGGGAACAGGGACCAGCAGTCAGATTCCACTAATTATTCTCAGATGATTCAGCTAATAGATTAGGAGGGCTGTACTTTTTCCTATCCTCTTTGGCCATGTCTATTCCATTCTTCTATAGAAGCCCTATTGCTGTGAGGAGGAGGACACTGCTCATGTACATAGTGATAGCCCAGATCATTTTCCAGGATAGTGCTCTCATGCAAGAGAAAAAATATGGACCTCAAACCTTTGGCATAAAACAGAAGTTGGAATCTGCATCTCAGGCAATTTTATCTTCAGTAGACTGACCAAAAAAACCACCCCATTTATTTTTGTAGAAAATGACTGCTTTGAACAGAGCCCACTAGTTGTAATGGTGATTTTGACTATCTGCTAAATCAGGATCTAATATTATTTCACTTCGAACTCTGGCAGAGAATTAGTCAAATTCTTGCTGACAGTGACAGTTCAAGTTATGTTTTAAAGGAGAATGTAAATGGATGAGAAAATGTGTTAAGAATTTTAATCTTGGTATCATGCCTAAATCTAGATAGGGGCACATCTTATTTGTCTTCGTGTTGGTTGTAACTGCTATGCATTTATATAAGCAGTGCCATTTCTGGGATAGCAGGGTTTTTATTCTGTCTCATGCAAAATATTCTCTTTCCAGCACAGAAAAAAAAAAAAAAGTATTAAACTCTTCATACAGATCAGTATGAGTCAGATATTAAAGTCTGCAGAGCAACTCGTGAATTCATAAGAAAGATTCAGTCATATTATGCAGGAAATCCTAAAGACATGAAAAGCACTTGGGTAATAAAATAAAATTTAAGGGACAATTAACTGATCTTGACTATGTGTAACCTTTGGGATAATTATGATTTCAATGTGTTTTTTTAGCTGTATAAATAAATAATAATAGACTATTCCCTAAAGTTTAAATTTACATTCAGTAGCTGTGGTTTAAATGCTAATAGATACATGTGATTTCTGTTACCTTGTACATGGATCTTAATATTATTATAAGAATTTAAATGTTTTATGGTACTCTAGTGGTTAGAAAAAATATTTTTTTCTTATTATTATCACTGTTTGTTTAAAGATCAAGATGACTGACACCTTTTTTTTTTTTTTTCAAATTCAAATGCCTCAGGCTTTAGAACAAAATGTTCTCATAAGTTCTTTGAGTGACTTCCTGAGCAGAATAACCCATTTGTATTCAACAGTTGCTGCGGCGTGGGTTTTTGCTCTCCCCGGCTGCACGCGGCTCTTGGGAGCCCGGCTGTGGCGTAGCTTCCACGTGCTGCTGGGGTTTGCTGCCGCGGGTTCCCGGACATGGCTCCGTGTCTCGGGTGCGTGGGCTGGCCAGCCTCTGTTACTGTGCGCCAGGGACCCAGCAAAGAGGAAGGAATTTGTCCATTTACTCCGTGCTTAGCAGGAACGGTTTATTGGTCACGCGGCGCGGTTCGATGGAAAGACGCGACCGCTCCCGGCACTCGCATGGGAGAAAATGGTGTCTGACTGCTGGCGGGATAGGGCTTTATGGAGGGGCGGGGCGAGAGAATCCACGCCCTGCCGCCCAATAGGGGCGGCTGCCGTGGCGGTGACGCCAGCAACCGTGACCAACCAGAGAACCCCGCAGGGCAGGCACCGAGCCTTGGGCTGAGCGGGATCGTGTGGCTTGGGGTGGCCAGCATGGGGTTTCCCGGGGCTGGATGGCAGGGTGGTTACAGGAGCGGCAGAGGGGTAAGGTCCGGCAGCAGGCAGCATGGGGCCAGAAACCGCGGGGGGGGAACAACACGGGGGAAACGCGGGATTACAGAACTTGACTTATTTTAACATAAATTAAAAACCCTAATCTAAACCCAAACTCCGGGATGCAACAAGTTGCTGCACCATATCTTCAAAGCTGGAAATCCATTTTCACTCTTGCCATAATGAGATACACCCTTCTTGTAGGCAAACTGTCTTTTAGGTGACATTGATATTTACATTTCTTTAATAATTCTGCTCTTCGTGGGTTCTAGACAATGAAGTCCATAATTCCTTGGGTAAAATTTAAGGCATAATAACATTTAAGAAATTCTATAGAGAGGCTTTTTAAGCCAGACCTGAGACCTAGTGTTAGTGATTGAGTAAAATACTTTATGTCTGCTTAACTCTCAGTGTGTGAATAATTTTTGAACAAATATTATTTGGTAACACTTTATCACTACTACATTGGTAGGATTCAAAAAATATCTGATTATTCTGGTCATGTTTTGCTGAATTTAATATAAATTAGTTGTATGTTAACACAAAGAGTATATTATAAAAAAAATCTTATTGTAAAACATGTTTAAAATCAACTCTATAGCAGTGTTTCAACTCTACATATAGATGTCTTGAGCCTTCCACCTATTCAGTTGTGTCCTTTCTGTCTTTTGTATATTAAGAAATCTTTTTTATATATGAAATTTTCTTTTTTTGTGTTTAGTGTTCTCTTAGGAACGGAGAAAATCTTATTTATATAAGATGTTTGTTTTATTTGCACGTTCGCAAAAATGCAAAACAAGAGATCATAGTTTGCCAGATCTATCTCTTGTGGAGCCTCTTGTTAATTTTAAGACACATTCTTTCATGTAGATGTTCACTCTCTCCTTCCCAAAGGTCAGTGAAACAAATTTGTAGCAGATATTGTGGTTCTATCCCAGTGCAATGAAAATATAATTAAAAATAAAGCTTTCAGGACCACTTTTACTTGCAACTAGTTTTGTGTATTTTTTTCAATGCTGTATGTTTTATGAACATTACAATGCTGATTAAGTGTCACTATATGTCAGGACCACAAAAAAAAAAAAAAAAAAAAACAAAAACCCAGTGATTATTCTAGTTAAAAATGCATAGCAAGTGCCAGAAAATGTCTCCAACTCTTACATAAAGAATAAAGCTACAAGTCTCATAGTTTAATGTCTTTCTTAATACACATTGCTGAGTGTGAGGCCATGGTATAAATTGCATAGGAAATTGACCTATGTAAATACTTTAATATCAATAAAAAGCAAGCTTACATGCACAGCTGACATGGCAAGAGGGTTGTTTTTACAGAAATTTTTACAAGCAGCAATTTACTTTTTTGAACCATGGTTTCTGCTTGGGAATATAAACATTCTCCCCATGCCTAAGTGACAGGGAAATACGACAAAAACTGTTTAAAAGAATAATGCTTTGAGTCTGTGACGCTGGGGATGATAAAAAGAATTTTAATAAAAAAAAATACTAAAGATGGAAATGTTTAATTAGCAAAAAAACAGTACATTGTTGCTCATGATCACAACTGCTCAAAGCTGCAACGAGATGCTTCGCAGCATTTATTCTTCTTTTCTCCTTTGAAGGAGAAATCTGTGGGTTGTCAGGGACAAAATGGATTTGTCTTATTCCTGAAAAAGGAGTCATCTGCTGTCAGTATTTAAAAAGAAAAAATGGTTGACAGCTGGAGGTGGAGTTTTTCAGTTAGGAGAATTAACTAATGGATGATCACAGGGTACAGGCCCTAGAACATGCAGCCCATGTGACTTATGTCTATGGCATTTGTGATTTTCTGACCTTAGAGTGGAATGTAACTAGAGAGTAGTAAGCTTAGAAATCTGGTTGTTCTTCAGTAGGCAAATATGTGGAAGATTTCTGTAATATGTACAGCTGACAAAACCTCTACTGTTGTTGTTAACATCTGACACAGAGGTGCTAAATTGTATATAAAGAAGGGCAATAAAGTTGGTGAAGGCTCTGGAGCACAGGTCTTGTAAACAGTGGCTGAGGGAGCTGGGGTTTTTTAGCCTGGAGGAAAGGATGCTTAGATCTCATTCTCTCTGCATCTACCTGAAAGGTAGCCAGGTGGGGGTTGGTCTCTTGTCCCAGGTAACAAGTGACAGGACAAAAGGAAATGGCTTCAAGTTGTGCCAGGAGAAACATATATTAGATATTAGGAAAAAAATTACTTTAGAGAAAGGGAGCAAACTGCCCAGGGAAGAGGTTGGGTCATCATCCCTGAAAGTATTTAAAAGATGTGTAGATATGGCACTGAGGGACATGGTTTGTTGATGGACTTGGCAATGCTAGGCCAATGGTTGGACTCAGTGATCTTGGGAGATTTTTTCCAAGCTAAACAATTCAGTGATGCTTCATCATGAGGGACTTGAAAGTACTTGTGATCGTCTGATGCATCTCTGAGACTGATAGGATTTAGAATGGTAGATTTGTGGTGGTGGCAAAGCAGTAGCAGAAAAATATTTCTGTTCATTATAGAGGAGAAATGAAAAGTGGAAGGAGCCAAAATGGCAAGAGCATTGATAGGAGTGTAAATGTACCTTAAAGGTGGTTGAAACATGCTTCAGAAAAGAATGATCAAAGATGCTCAATGGCTTCCATGTCAGAAATAATTCAGTAGGACACTTCTCTTAACCTAGGAAAAAGAGACAACTGAATGGGTTTATAACATAGGACTGTAACATAATGAACAGCGTGGAGAAGGTGAATACAAAGGTGAATATACAATGACTGCTCACTCTTTCTTCCAATAAAAGAACCATGATACATCAAATGACTTGAACAGATAACAAGTTCAGTGGAAATTCCTGCCTCGAAACATCGTAGGAACTAGAAGTTCATGGGTATTCAAACAGTGACTGCATTCAATGGGCCCTTATTCCATGGATTTGCCCAAAGAAACCTCTTTAGCAAACTGGACCTCTGGTTTGTGTCAAGGCCTTAACATGTATACTATATGAGAAAGATAGAATTATTCCTATAAGGGTCCTCTTGAATATTTTTTTCCAGGATAATCATTTGACATTTGTGGGGACACTATATTGACCTATAATCTGACCCAGGATAACTTTTTGTATTTGCTATCTCAATCCCTAGATGAGTGGTGCTTTTGTCACTTTTTGTCTTGTCATTTTAGGTACTCCAGCAATCAGAGGTTTGTGGGAAGTTAGAATGTCCTCAGAAATATAAATATATTTTTTCTTCTGTCCTAGGACTTGTGCAACTGAATGGCACTGATTCTTCGTATTTTAGGATCATCCCCCCTGTAACAAACACATTAGTAGAGAGACCCCACTGTACTATTATTTTGCTTAAAAAACATGACCTCGCCTTTAAAATGTTATTTGTGAGATATTAATTTAAACAATAAGAACCACATATAAATAAATATGAATGGTTGTTATTTTTATATTTATTTGTAAAAAAAGCATTTTAAGTCAGGAATAAAGTTTAACTTGTCAGATATAAGACCTACAAGAAGTTGAAGTATGATGCTCTGTTTCATCTAGGGAGACAGCAGGTAGCAGAAGACTACATCAGAAGCATTTTCGGCCCTCTGGGGGAGGAGAGTGCAAATATAACACACTAGAAAAGAACACTATCTGAAATTTGGGAGGTCATGAGAGCTGTGGATCTTGGTAGCAAAGCTTTTCTGGTTTAGGAGTTCATACCCACTACACTGTTTACAGACTTATACCATACAGTGATAGTTCCTCCTAGGAAAAATTTGCATTTAGCTGAGAAAGAAAGCAGAACCCTTAAGAAAGGAAGCTTCCCTAGACAGAACTTGTTTGATAGCATTATTAGAAAGTAACAACAAAAAAAAAAATCAATGCTTCTCTGAAGCCATGAGGAAGTTAGTATTATTAGTATTTCCTTTAGCTGCTGTATTGAGAAGAAAGCTCTTGCATCTACTTTTTCACTTAGGTTGAAATCAAATAGGACTATTTTCTCTCCTTTATTATTCTTAATCTCGTTGAACTGTAGTAGGACTTGTGATTAGGTTGAGGGTGTGTATTTTCCTTTAGTACTTAAAAACTCCTATATTTAGTGACCATGCAGACATCAATAAAAAATCTCCTGTGCAGACAGAAATCCCACAGTGTAGTTTTTTTTAAATTTATATTTGTATCGAGCTGACTTGTGGCACTTCAGTTTTCCCTAGTGTATAAAAAGAAAAAAAATCCTCAATTAAGTAATTAGTTCTATTGTTCTTTGATCCTGGGTCTCTAACAGTGACAATATTTGTATAGCAATGTGTTTTACATTTAGCTTGTATATGCTGCAGTGATAAATCCTCAGGGTGATGAAATGCTGGAGCAGGTTGCCCTGTCCCTGGAGGCATTCACATTTGGATGGGGCTCTGATCAACCTCATCTAGCTCAAGATGTCCTTGCCCTTTGCAGAGGCATTGGACTAGATGACTTTTAAAGGGCTCTTTCAACATAAGCAGTTCTATGAATATGTGATTCTATGCTGTCTGAGTCTGGAATGTGAAACTTTTTATGCTGGGGAATTAAAGAACACTAAGTACTGAGCACTCTGTTATGATACATGCAGAGAAATGTACTTACTTTTAAAAATCTTCACCAGATACCTGCCTTAGGATGCTTCTTTTTATATATCACTGCTGTTAATAATCCATAGGGAACCCAAAAAGGGAACCCATTATTAATACAGTAACAGGGGGCCAAAGCAGTAAGAGATCATCACAATCATCTTGCATTAAAAAAATTGCTTTATACTATAAAATTTCCCTTAGGCAATCACATTCCTGCTCCTAGATACCATGCAAGAAAAATTAAAAAAGAAATTGTTAACATAACCATTGTTTCAAAAATGTCTAGAATATAAAGAGCTATTGAGGGAGTCTCTTGTTGGGTTACAGAACTGGAATGTATGTTTTTATGGGGTATAGTCACAGTGTGTAAAGGCATTAACCAATTTATCTTCCTAGGGGAGGAAGATTCTCTGCACTTTGTGATTAAAGGATGGTGCTATGAAGTAATGAACTTTTAATTTTTCTTAGTAAGTTTTCTTTTGATCCAAATAAGATTCATAAAACAAGTATCAATATTTCTATATGTATAAAATACTTTGGTAATCTAATACAATTTAATATCTGCTTGAACATTCATCTCCTGTGGGTACTGAAAATAGATGTAGAGAAAAACATAACTAACAGTGGTCTACTTGAGAAAGCTGGAAACATGGAATATACAAGTTATTAATCAATTAAATTTGTTAACATCTTAATCACTTACTTAAACAACTATAGTACAAAATGTCAGTGGTTCTGTACAAAATAAAAATATTCAAATTTTCAGAGTATGTGACCTCTCATATAGTCTCAGCATTTATCTGTGCTCCAGCTTGGTAGCATCTCATACAGACTACTGTTACCCCAGTGATTTCTACCATACTATCAACCACATTCTTTTAAAAGAGCCACTATTGCTGCTAGTTTTTGTTTATTTTTTATAATCAATGCAAATCCAACTAGTCAGGTATTCTGTGAGCCTAGTTACTGATCTACAGATTTGCATTCATAGAAACATTCTGTGGGAGAAAATTCCTGTCCGTTACAAAAAAGTGACAATTTATAGGGGTGAGATTTTAAACTAGGATAATCAGAGAGTAAAGGTCAATAATCATAGATTATTACTGTAGATTAATTTAAAGCACCCATAAAAAAGTTGACTTCTAACTGCTTTTTAAGTAAAAAATAATAAAAAAAAAGTTTATTTTTTTCCTTTGTTTTTTTTTTTTTAATTAAAAGATTTTAGCTCAAGTCTATGTAGAATTATATTCTGGAATCTTTCTTTTAAGAGATAAAAGATAATTAATTTTTTTAAAGTGATAATAAAGTATGGATCTGATTGTTAAGGAAATAAGGAAAAACTTGAGTACCCCCAAGGTAATATCTATCAATTATACAAGAGAAAGAGAGCTGGAGATGCTGACTTAACTGCAAATTTGAGATGTGAATATTTAGCACTTCCAAGAGCTAGTTCACTATTGCCTGAAACAAGTATTTTTCTCTGTTTCTGGAAAATATGGTTTAGGCAGAGAGGATAAATCTTTGCTAATGAACTGTAGTTTGCTGACATGGTATGTAACTTATTCCTCCCAATAATAACTCATTCTTCAATACTTGATGCATGTTTTAGGAGCTTAGAGTAACGAAGTTAATATAAGAAAAAGGTTTCACAGCTCTTGAGCTACTGGCAGCTATCATCTCTGGCTCTAGAGATGCATGCTGGATACTGTAAGTGCACAGTAGATGTGAGAAAGACTGGGATGCAGATGGGAGTGGAACTTTTGAGGTGGGAGTTTTGGGACAGAGGTACAGAGATTTAATGCACTGAGTGAACTAAGCACATACTAACAGGGACAAGCAGCTAGAAGAGATTCAATTGGCAAGTATTATCTGTCCATTAGAGGTAAACATTCAGATGTCAAATTTTAAAAATTTCAATGTGGAATGAGACAGAATTAAAATGAATGTATGTGTTTGAAGGAAATCCCTTCTGTTTGTGACTCTGAGTTCAGGTATTTGGCCTTGGGTTTTACAAGAAGGATTTTAAACAACCAACCAACCAACCAAACTAACCTTCATAGTATTTTCTTCATCCACAGTTGAGAGGCAAATCCCATGCACTCGAACAAAAATAATGTGTTCTGAGAGTTTTTGAAAATACTACACTATGATTGCAGAATTGCGAGTTTTGCAGTTATTCTTGACTTTCTTGTTTGTTGTTTGGAAGCTTTTCAAGTCTTTCTGGGCTTAATTTTCTCCTATCTTCCCTCTTCTCTCTTCTTAAGTGTTTAATTTTGTGCACAGTGTCAGGTAGGCTCTTATCTCAGCCATATACCCCTGTGGGCTTTGACTTGATGCTTCAACTCTGGCATGTAGCCCTGTAGATTTTTCAAACTTCACAAATGTGAGGTAGGAAGAATTGATACAAATGTTTTGGGTTGGTCTGCTTTTTTCCTTCTAAATTTCTAAATTCTTTCATTCATTTGGGATTTTGGAATTGTAAAATAATTAATTCCTCATTTCCAAAAATATTGAGCAAATATCATCCAGACTTTTGGATCAAATGATCAGTTCTTAAAATAATTTTCAGATACATTAACAAGAATATTGGTGAATATTGGCAATTTTCTTTGGCAAGGGAATGTCTGTGTATGGCAGAGATGTTAATAAACTGAAAATTACAGAAAATAAATGCAATGCCATGGAAATGAAGGAAGAAAGATCATCACTAATGATACTTGGAGATATTATTTACCAGACAATCTAACCTTAAATTTATTTATTTTATCAGTGTTTAGGTTATCAATCATATAAAATTTTCATTTCACTGTAGGTATTAGGACAATTTGTTTCTCAATAATAATAAAAATTTAAATGCAGTAGTATATTTAATTAACAGAGAGAGCCACAGAGACAGAGCCACAGGGAATATACAGCATAATCTAATCTGTAAATCAATGGAATACAATAGTTCTAGATGCTATGCACTTAGAACCAGGAAAAATGCTTATAATCTGCAATTATCACCTTGGAAGCACTTGCACTTTTGCAATCAAACCCCATGTGGCTGATTTTAAGGACAAATAATGTATGTCAAACCAAGCCCTTCAAAGATTGCTCAGAGAGAAATGGAAGGGCAAAAGTAAACAAAATAATTGAAAAAGTAAGAAAGAAAAAAATTAAAAAGCAATCACTCACCACCAGTAGACCAATTCGCATGCAAAAACTATGGAAGAACTCCATCCCCAGCTGCATTGCTGAAAGTGATATTAGATACTTTGGAATGCTGCTTTGGCCAATTCAGGTGAGCTGTCCAGCCTCTTGCCCCGTGCCAGCCTTCTTGCTGGGGTGCAGTGAGAAACAAAGAAGGCTTTGACACTGTGAAAACTCTGTTTAGCAATAGCAAAAATGTTGATGTGTTATCAACACTGCTTTAGCCAAAAAACTAAAACAAAGCACCCTAAGGCTGCTATGAAGATAATTAACTCCATCCCAGCCAAACCCAGAAAATGACTGAACAAGCATGTTCAGTTGTTTTGCTTCTAAGCTTTTGAGTGCTTTGCTTTCCAGGTAGAAAAACTGAAAAATCTGTGGGTTTCCCAGTTTTCATTGGCAGCATTGAACAGTGGGAAAGAATGGTCTAATCTTAGACCACTATATATCAAATTTAAGACAACATCAATATTTTGAAATTTCAGTTTGAAACTTCTATTTTGTTAAGCCTTGTGTAAAGGAGATAAGTGTAAAATAACTTGAGCAAAAGGGGAAATGTAAAAGTCTGAGATGTAATTTCAACCTGTTGTAGATGTCAGCGAACCCAATGGGAAGGATGCTGATGTCTGACTCCAGTTCAGAAGGCTGAATGATTTCTTTATTATAATTATGCTATAATACATTAATATACTATATAGAAGAGGATACTAAAAACTACGTGCTACTTTCTCATATCTAACTAACTCACAACTCGTGACCTTCTGTCCAGACACAGGTGGATCTGATTGGCCATCAGGGCCAAACAATCCACCATGATCCAACCAAGCATTCGCTCTAGTTAAACAATTCTCCAAATACAGTCCACATGAGAAAAACAAGGAGCAGAAATAGAAATTGTTTTCTCTTTCATTTCTCTCTGTGCACCCTTATAAAATCCTGTGTGAGAGAGAAATGTTCTTGCCACTTGACCAAACTATTCTTTTTAAATTTAGCATAATTTGCTCAATATAGTAAATCTTACAGGTGTCAAATCTGAATTTTGCAAAAGTAAGTTTACAATAAAATATCACTTGAAGCCCAAATTACTATTTTTGTTTATATGAAACTGAATAGCAGAGCAATACTTTAAAAGATGCTATTTGAAGGTTTCTCTAATGCTAGATGCAGTTATTTCCTGCAATAGCATGCATAAGGGATAACATGTGTGTAACTGTATGTCTGATTAGAGTCCTTCCTGATTATAGTTGTCTGTTGTTTGCTAAAGTCATCTACAAGGCACAGTCACCAAGAAATTGTGCAGTGGGTCATGAGACCTTTGAGCTGAACCATTCAGAATGGAGAATTGGCCTCAAACATGTTTAGAATACATTTATTTAATTTTTTTTTTGCTTCTGTAGATAATAAATTCAAAATTATCAAGTTATATTTTTTTTTCTTTTGTGGGATCCAGAAACAGCCTGCAGAAATGAGGGCTGCAGGCTTTTAGGCTTTTATGACCAGTTGATGAATTAATATTCCTTGTTGGATTTGAATCAGTGGTTTGGTTATATATTTATGAATTATTTTTGCAGTATACTACCTGCATATATTTTCTCTAACATGAACAATATTGCATTCTACATGCGGTCTTAAATTATTTCACTTAATTAGCTTGCTGATTTGAAATAATTGAGTAGAGATGCACCTCTATTGCCCCATGTCCAATGAAAAGTTATATCATGGAGCTAAGAGAAGATAGGATCTGACTTCAGGCCCTTTCAAGTTTTGAAAACAGTCATTTAATCTAAGGTGTAAAAATTTAGAATGCAAGCTAATGCAAGCTAATCCTTTAAACTACCCCTTATTAATGAATAATCTGAACTTCTAGAGCTCTACATTACATTAGAAATCAGCACCATATTAAAAACATATTAGGCTTGAGGAAATCTGAGTCAAAGATTAAAATCTTTCTGGAAAGTGAATGCATAAAAATTTGGTCTAAGGATATTATTTTATTAAAAATTAGCATGAGCAAAATGTATATACAGTTTTGTGCTAATATTAAGCTATATGTAAAAGAAATAATGCACAACTATTTAGATCAATTTATAATGACAGAAAAACACTGGTCATTGAAATTTTTGAAAGATTTGTCTTGTTTTCTATATATGCTTCTGGTTTCTTGTATTCATGGATAAATACCTCAACACAGGCATACTAAAAGATATTTTTGAGACAGACTTCAACAGAAGGAAAAATGTTCATAAGAAGTATCTTAAATGTCATAAAAGATTTTGAAAGGGGGCTACGTATAGACTTCAATGCAGGAAAAGCTAAAAATAAATGAATATTCAAGGTACCAAATAAATTTGGAAAAGAGCTTAATACACCTGTGAAAAAGGCAAAGAAATAGTTTGCACTCCCCTAAAGTAAATGTTTAATTCTCCTATCTGTATTGCTGCCTTTCTGGAAAACAGAATAAATTACTCTTCTTTCCCAGTAAACCTGCGCCAGATGTAAAAGACAAAGTGTCACACTTCATTGTTTCCATGGCATGAGCAGCATTTCAACTAAGTTGTCACTGTTCATTCTGAACAGGCCTTTCCACAGGTCTGACTCATTACAGATTTGAATTGAATTATAAAGACACTGAGGCTAGTGGTTAACATAAATCAATATGAAAGGCTAGAAAACCTGTTTTTCTCAAAAGTGGTCACTAACAATGACAAGCTAATGATTTAAGACAATGTTATTTAAATCTAATTTACATGATATCTTTATATATATATGACAACTTAATCCTGTGTGGTTTTGTTCTATGTTTTTTTTGCTGTAGAGTGACATGCTTCTGATTGTGTCATTTCTAAAGAAATTCCTGCAACTGAGTGGTTATGGGAAGCTATAATTTGTGAGCACATTTTGCAACATACTATTCATGGGGAAAATCACTGCATAGAATACTTAATTTTTGATTATCTGGGGAAAAAGAGCTATAAGAAAGAATCCCTATAAAAGACCAAGGATGTTTTACGATGGCTGTTTGTTTCAAAATGCAGTTAACAGTAAATAAACCACAGTAACAACTCAAACAGTATTCTGTAATAAGAGAATAAATATTTATGTTGTTGTTCAATAGCAATGTGGTAATAAAGGGAAACTGGTAAAGAATAAGAGATAAGCACATTGGTGCATAAATGCAAAAGTAATTATGGATGTGTGAGAGAACAGCTCAGATAGCTCTTGCTCTAGGGCCTCATATAGTTACTGGCCAATGTGCATTTATCTCCCATGTTAGATACATCCACTCAGAAAATAACCAGTAAGTAAGAGGTTTGAAGGACAGTCTTTGATTCATCTTATCTGAGCTCTGTAATGAGGAGGAAGAAAAAGGACAGATTCCAAGGGCTTTCCAGCCTACTCTTTGAATAAGTCTCCACACGTGCCTTTCTATTTTACTGTAGTGGGAGCTATCATACTGACTTCAACAGTCTGACTCTTCAGCAGTAGGATGAATTTTATACATCTAGGTTCTGAATCCCCTGTAAACCGTTAGTGGGCAAATTCTTTACAGATATTTTCAGCATACCTCCAAAAGGTAAGCAAGAAAATTGTTTTCAAAAGTGTAAGACTAATTTTATTTTTTATCAATGAGTGTATATTGGCTTAATAAAAGTTAATTCCTAGTTTAGGGAGTAAATTCTGTTTAGCTGTATCAGTGAGTCACTACTTCTATGTCACCTGTTTCCTGTTAATTATTTGAGCACTCATTGCCAAACATCAATGCCTTGGTTTTCTGAAATGTGTGAAAAGCAAAAAGTCCAAACAAAATATATGTTTTGTTTTTTTTCTTTTTTTGAAGCGGATGCATGTTGGTGTTGCTGAAAACGACTAATACCTCTTTGTATGCCCTATTTTGTCTATCATCTTCAGCAGGGCTGCTGAAATAAGATTTTAATTTTTCTCTAAATGAAAAAAAGTTAATGAGTTTCACCTGCAGAAAGTCATTGAGGATTATGCAAGAGTATTTAGGAATGTTGGATATGTGTATTTAACAAGGAGCAGCAGGGAAATCTGACCTCTTATGAATAGCACTTTCGGCATACAATTAACCTCATTTTGAGGAAGATTGTAAAGGCTGCTTACAATAACAAACTCAGAAGTGACATCCATCCTAAAGAAAATTAATTGTAGGTGAAATTGAATCAAACTCAGTGAATGGGATTCAGCTGCCATAACGTAGGTGCTATGAGATATATTTCCTCCAGCCACAGTTACAAAAGCACTTGCAACTCCAGTGAGTCCTTTGCCATATCTGCCAGCCTATACAGTTTGCACCCTAAGACAGTTTTAGGAAGTCAGAAAATGCAGTAGATGCCTGTTTCAGTCAACTGAATCTTGCTTTGTGTCTCCCTATAATTCCTCTTTGCAAAATTCCTCAGCGGTAAAATTTTAACTATGACTGCAAATAAACTTGAATTGCTGGGCAGATGAGCCCAAGAATAAAAACCAAGCCAAACATAAAAGACAATTTAAAAATCAATGAAACCACAGTGCCACATAACTGACCCCTTGGCTCATAATTGTCGCTGAGGTTTTACTTGTGTTCTGTGACCAACTGTTGCACAAGAGTTTAATACTCCAAAAGCTGATTGGTTTTGGTCTGAAGTACTACCCTAAAGTTACATTATAAGTAAAACTAGCAATGAGATGGTTTTTTAACACCAGTAATCTGTTGCTTTGTTCAAATATAAAATTTTTTTAAAGTTTTTCAATATTTTAAAAGGATGGGGGAAAAAAAGATGCTTCAAAACAGCAAAACTCGTGGTAATATAGACCTAAATAGAAAAAAACCCAAAGAAGGTCAATCATATTGCTCTTTGATATAGAAGAGATGTGTTAGGGGCCTAGAAATGAAAAAATATCATTGTGTTTTGACCACCAAAATATTAAATATAAATTTCTTTGACCTTTTTATTCCATTAATTTTAATAATGTATTTCAGCTCTACTGTGTGGCACTGAAGGTAAATTTATTAAGACCTTTATCTGTCAGCTGTGCTTGAGAAGTACTAAATATTTTATACGAACTATATAACTAGTAAGCAAATACATCTTTTCACAATAAACATGAAATGGAGAAAATTTAAATGCCGGATTCAGAGATATCCTCTCTCAGCATACAAAACACCTGTATTACATGAAGCTGTCTCTTGCAAATATCACAAGTTCACACCATCAGAAAGAAGAAAAATTCCCCATCTCCAAAAAGAAGACATATATATCTTGGAATGCTACTGGATTTAAAGTCATCTCAGGTGATGGCAACCTATATCCACTGTCTGCAGCACTGAAATCTCCTTCTTGTTTGTTTTCCCCAATTCATACCTCTGCAAAAAAAGTGACAATTAGCACTGAATACTTTAACACTTGCATCAAGTAAGGCCCTCTAGTTCTTGTGAGTGAGGAAACAGTGAATAAGAAAATGGTACCCACCATCTGCATGACATATATGTTTTTGCAGAATTCTACCTTACTTCAAACTGTCTCTTTACCACATTGAATTATGCTTTCCTGTTCATATAATTTCATTATATGAAATTTAGCATACAATTTGTTGCCATCCTCTTTACTTTTTCCATATCTATTACGTAAATTTTGAAATAAGCAGGATTTGGTTCATGGTTCAGATACAATGGGTGCCAAGTACCCAAAACTCTCCTTTTAGTCAAAGGAAGTTAGCAGAGAAAACAGACAAACTGATAAGCTGGGAAGGGCTGACTAAATTTGAGATCTATTTGCATTTCAGAGACCCCCATGTAGATAAGACATGAGACCTGGGGAAGACACATTTGTTTTCTGTGCCAGAGGCCAGGAGGGGTAGATTCAACAAGGTCAGGTAGCCTATATGTGAGCTTAAGTGTTGACTGTGATCAGCTCAGCTGTTCTGCCAGATCAAATGAGTGCAACGGGAACTTGTCCTCCTGGAACACCTGTTGCCTTCTGCACCAATTGGCTTCAACATCTATTGGCTTCTACACATAACTCTCTAAATCCGGAACTTCAGACATTCCTTCCCTGCCCTGCCCAAAACCCCTCCCCAGTGGAGGGGATTAAAACTATGTGCAGTGTGCAAGATATTGTCATGAAAGTAAAGCTTCCACCTTACGCATTGTTACAGAGTTTATCTTTCAGTTTACTCTTTTAACCCTTTCTCCCCTGTTTAATTGCTGATATTTAGACTGTTTTCCTTAGAAAATAGTTGGAGTGATTCTGTCAATACTCTACCTCCTTTCTAAGTATGCTTCCTTGCTTGAGTACCTGGAAATAGAGGTTGTGAAGGGTAAAAATTGTGAAAAGAGTTATGACAAAGGCAGCTACATATTCATATCTATATGCTCATATGCCTAAACCAGAATGATCATCAGTGAAGATACTATTTTTTGTTAGGCAGTTGTAAGACAAAGATTAATTGAAAACACATTTTTTTTATTTATGGTAAATAAAAATACTATTATTATTTATAATATAAATAATGAATGAAACTTTTTTTCCTTTTGAAAAACTTATGTTCTCTGTGGAGATGCTTGGGGAAAGAAGAAAAATGGTCTCAGCATGGGGAGATGCTGATTGTACTGGATGAAAAAAAAAATTTTGTTTGAACCATGTAAATTAGAAAAAACCATGGCCATTGAGATTAGCTGAGTAGGTTGGAGCATGGTGCTAATTTGGCCAAGGTTGTGGGTTCCTGTATAAATCACTGTATAGGCCATTTGCTTTAAAGTTGGACTCAATGATCATTGTGGGTCCTTTCAACTCAGAATATTCTGTATAATTCTGTGATACTGCCTGGTCTTCTGTTGTGAATACAAACATTCACTGTGGTCAAAGTAGTTTAAAACATTTTAGATTTTTTTTTTAAGGATATAATTGTCAGTAAAAAAGCGAATGGATTTTGGTCATGGATTATGATATTTTGATTAAAGATGCATCTGTTTGGCCATGCACTAGAAAAAAAATATAAAAGAGGGAATAAAAAGGAAGAGTTTCTTTGTATAAGAGTTAATACAGGGTTCAGATAAGGTAGGGTGCATAACTCTTGTTTTCTGCCAAAACAACTTTTCATTTTTCTCAAGAGGTTTCTAATTCAGTAATTAAGACATAATTATCAAATTAAGAACAACATTTTAGAACATAATTATCATATTAGCTAATAACTTCTTAGCATCTAGACTCTTAATAAAACAAAATGTCTGCATCTAATTGAAGATCAATCTAAACCTGAACTCTGGATACCTCTGGTGCTAAAATTTCCACATATAGATGGAAACAGAGTGAAAGTATATACTATGGAAGAATCATTTGCACACTGTATTTCAGTCATTAGGAATATAAACACTGTCCCGCTCATGGAAAAGATTAATTGGGTAATTATTAAGAAATACAAGTGAAAGTCAAATTTATTGCAAATTAGAGAGGAGTGTAAGGTATTCAGTATCTCTGTGCTTCAGATCAAATGTTTTTACCTTCTGCTTGTGTATGACACTTTCCCCCACACCCTCCAATAATAATATTGCAAGCTGTGAATTAAACACTGATGGTTTATCACTGGAGACACGAATCAGTATCTGTGATATGCAGCATCCTGAAACAGACCCTCTTGTGCCTCATTAAACATTTTTGCTTCTTTACTTCAGGGGCCCAATGGAATCTGTTCTTCAAAGGAGTGTGACATAAATTATTAGTTTCTGAAGCACGCAAATTTCATATACATTGGCATGATTTTTATTGATATTTATCACATTAATTAAATTACTTTAGAAATAAGAATCTGTGGCAAAATTTGTGCATTTGATGTTAAGATTTAGAAGAGAATTTAAATTTGTATTTATTTTATTTATGGAATTGATATAGTAAATTCCCTTCATTTTTTTTGGAGAGCTATGTCTAAATTTCTTTTGCTAGACTTGTTTATATTAGTCATATTGAGATTTTATTTATCTTGGGTCACATTGCAAAGTGTGTAAACTTCACTATTGCTGTAACTGATGAAATAGGCAAGTTCAAGAAATCTGAACCAAGATATTTTTAAGAGTAAAATTAAAGCTGCTCAATTTAGCAGCAGAAGCACCTAATATCTCCACTTTTGAAAAAAGACTTGCTTTCAATTTTCTCATTTATCAACACTAACACTTTAAAATAACACTGAAGATCCATTCTTTCTTACTTCTTGGTGTTTTTATCATCAGCACCTGCAGTTATTTTTTTGGTCATACTACTTGCTTGTTTCTGCATTCAGAGTACATCCCTCCCTCACAACCCTCCCCCCACCCCTTTGTTTTTCCTTCCATGGCTGAAGAATCAAAAAGGTAATCATTGAGAGAATACAAAAATACCCATTTTTTACAGTCCAAGTTCATACATCAGAGACAGAAATAGTGAAGATTTTTCTAAATAACATTCAATAAACCACATTTGTTTTCTGAAAATTGCTTCTAAGTATCTAGAGTCTTACGCTCATGTCAGCAAAACCATATTTTAACCAGGGTAGTAGTACTGCTTACAAAAGTGATTTTGATTAGATTGTTGATAAGATGAAAAGGTAATGACTTAATTTCTAAGCAACCCTCTAATGTAAACATTTTTGGAAACGGAACATTTGAGTACTGAAGTGGAACATTAGTAATTGTAACAGTGTTTGTCACATTTAAAACTCATCCATCAGTCTGATTTTGAAGGGTTTTCTTTTGTTGTTTGGGATTTTTTTAATCTTTGAAGACTATTATAAATTTTCCTGCTATTTCACAGCATTTCTCTAGCAATTATTTCAAATAGTTCAATTGTAATACAGTCAGAAAACACTTTGGAAAGAAGCAAAAATGCCTCAGGCAGTACTGAAGAAAGTCTATGTTTCAGTGGCTTTAAGGGCAAAATGGAAATAATAAACAGTTCCAGTTAATACATTGTAATATGGCAGCTGTAGGACATAGCAATGAATTGCTATTAAGTAAGGGAAACATGATGCAGCAAACTAAAAATTGGAAAGTATTTTCTTGAAATATAAAAATAATGGAAAAAAACCCCTTCTCACTCTATACAATTAGTAAAGAAAAGGGATTGTTCATATTTAAAGTTCATACCACTCATAGAATTATATTGGTGCTCTGCATCTGTTACGCAAATGTATGTATGTGCATATATATATATATATATATGTAATCTAGATATGTCTTTTGTCCTTTTTCTTTTCTATGCATGGAAATCTTGAGAGAAGGAAGAAGAATATTAAAATGCAGCTTTTGGACATGTTTATATCACTCAAATATCTACAAACTCCTGATCATTTAAATATTAAGCATTAAAAGAAAAAAAAAAACATCCTAGAGCTGAAGATAGCCATTTAAGCATTTAATTTCTGAAGACAATTCTGCACAGGGGTCCAGTTATTAAAGTTTCAATTGCTTTAATGATGGTCACAGCAACTGGCAGGCCTTAGGTTGGGCCTTTTTTTTGCTTGGTTTTTTTTTTTGTTTATCCATTTGCAAGATTCAAATTTTAGTCTTTTGTGACTGCAAATGAACTTTTTATTGGCTTTCTTTAATGTCCAAAGTCATGGCAATGAGTATTCTTAAAGTTGAGTTCAACAAGGAAATTGATTATTTTATGGCATCTTCCAATACTAAGCTTTTGCGAATACTTTAAAGAAACTTCTTTTTCCTTGATATTTTTGGAAAGAGGAAATGAACCTTATTTATTTTGAGGTTTTAGATAGGCTTAAGTGTGAGAATTTGGTTAGGTTTTTTTTCCTATTGAAAAAAATTGCATATTTTATGACTCTCATTTGCTGGATTCTGTAGTGTTTGGTGTGTTGCTTTTAAATTACCTACTTGGTCTTAGCAGAGTGACTGAAATTATCTGGATAACTGGGGTTTGACCCTGAAGGAACTTCTGGCTAACACATGCTGATATTTGATGTTGAAGATGCATTAGAAATTACCTAACCAGAAAGGGCAAGCAGAAGGAGACCTGACCATATGACACCAGTCTGTTGAGGTGCACTGGTGTTGTGGCAGGAATCAAAGAATTAAGTAAGAAAGCAAGTTGGAAGCTACAGGCTGGGACTGTTGATTACTCAGGAAGAAAACCTGAGTCTCACCCTGAATTTCTCTCCCATTTAAGCATTTTCTACAAGAAATTGATTAGATAAGAAGCAAATAATCAAGAAATTGTGGGCTGGCTCCTCTTTTATAACTAGCAGAAGCATATAGAAATATAAGATCATTTCAGGGTTGTTCTTGTTTTTTGGATCTTGCAAGCTGAAAATTCCTACTTGGTAGCCTATCTTCAGTCAAAATTAAAAATTACATTATATATAAGTGTGCTGTCTGCTGGTTATGACATCATTCTGAACACTGTGTATAATAGATTTTGTTTTCTGCTTTATAGGCAAATGCTTTAACAAGTTTGCTTAAAAAAAATAATCCATATCAATAATCACATGATCACAAGCAGTATATTTCTTGAAGTTGTCTTTCCATGTAAGCTGTACATTTAGCTTTTACTAATTGTCTTCTGACTTCTTTGAAGTTTAAGCCCTTTTCTGTTTCATCTTTAGATGCTGAGAGATCCAAGCATGAGCATCTTATAATGCAGTATAAGAAGTATAATCTCTACCTGCTTGGATGTCTTTAATTCCTGGAAAACCTTTCTGTTTTCCAGGAATTTTGAAGTGATTTCTGGTAACTGTTGAACCATGGTCTCTGAATTTCTTCCAAAAAATTAGATATGCGACTTTTTTAAGATCTGCTTGAAGGATTGTGGTAAAATTTGACATTCTTTCCTGACTCTTGTTTACCTTATTAAGGCAAAACTGGAAAAAAAAAAAAAAAACAACAAAACTTTCAAACCCATGAAACACAAAACCTCAAACCAAAACAAAAAATCTCCACATTTTTCTCCAGCTTTTGCATATGGACATATTAGTAGCATATACTACAATCTTGTAGGAGTTAAGTTCAAAGTGCATTTACTTTTTTAATGTTAACTTATTTCTTTTAAGTGAGTCACTTTTATTTTAAAAGCAAGTGAAAACCTGGATACAATTTCCTTCACTGTCTGTGTATGGTTTGGCTTCTCAAATGAGATTCCAGACATAAACTAACACTTAAGAAGACAAATAGCATGCAGCATAATGGAAAATAAAAATCCTGGCTTGGATGCAATAATATTAGCATTTTTCTATGGTCCTTTTGATGAGGTTAGACAACTGGTTGTATCAGTGCTCTAATACATTTTATGACTCTTCCTAGAATGAAATGAAATGGTTTATGATTTGTCTCTCTTTAGACCTATAAGTAGGGAAGTTAGAAGATGGTAACTGCCCAGTAAGTAGCCTATTAACAGATGTAAAACTTTCATGAGGACCAGTGTAAGACTGTTTCTGTAAAATTTAGGCATTTAAGTTTGCATATTATCTTCCTTAAAGAAGTTTTGGAGAAAAAAATTTTCTTCGTGAATATTGAGAAGATTTTCATCTAGATACTGACTGTCTCTAGGAAAAAAAAAACAAAGAAAAGAAAAAAACATATTGTTTTAAGGTGGTTCAAAACATTTTGTTACCCAAAGTAAGGAAAAGCACATTTTAGCAAAATCTCCTGAGGCCATTTTTGTAGTCAGACTTAATTTATTACTTTTGTTTCCTTTTGTTGCTGTGAATCATGAGAGGCTAATTATTATAAGAGTGTGGTAATTACATTGATATTATCAAGTGTATTCTGTAATACACTGCTTAGCATGTCGGGGAAAGCTAATGTACATCCGTAAAGTGGGAAGAAATCTTATAGATACTACATTCTAACACTGTAGATGAATATTATTATTCATCTATTATTATTATAATATTATTTTAGGTATATTATTTTATCTGTCATCCTTACTTGTGCTCTATTGATATTCTGATTGAAAGGAGTAATATTCATAGAGATGCTATCAAAAGCAGTATTTTATAAGTATACTGCATATTTCAGCATAGTAATATTTTTAAGCTGTATTTAATTTGTTAATTTTCAAAGCATATTGTGGTGATGAAAGGGAAGATTCTCTTGTGTATTATTTGTCACATCTGACTTGAAGATGTTAGAATCCATCCAGTTACATTTAAAACAACTTTGAGGATACTTATAATTTGTATGCACTTAGCTTTTAAAGTCTTTTTCATCAGTTTTATAAGGTAAGGAAAATTTTGTTCAAATGAGATCTACGGTTACTATTTCCTCATAATGTTCCTTATTACTTTTCTATATTTAAGAAAGACCAACTGAACTCTTTTGATATTTGAGTTTAACATTAACAATATAAACATAACTTTGCCTCATTATTTAGCCTGTTCCTTATTGTGCAATCAGAAAATATACAGTTTTATTTGTCTTAAATCAGTGGATAATTCAAATCTTTTTTAGGATTTGAACATACCTAAAAGTTGTCAGTTTCATGAAACGACACTAAAATGTCAGTCAAAGTATAACTCAGATACTGAAGCCAATAGTTCTTTGCATTTTATACAGCAAAATTTTCAGGATCCTTTGATCATGTCTTCATACGCTGATTCCATGAATGCCTTTAACAGAAATTATATCTCATTTCAAAACATGTTGGATTTTCCAATAATTGTGCCTGTATTGCAATGTCAAGATGTTTTGGGATGAAATATTTATTTTTAAGAAAATTATCTTGTCCAATATTGTGCAGGAAATCAGTAACAATGGAAGCAAACCCCTGAAATTCCAGATCCTGCTTCCTTCCTCCAAACCATATGTGCACTCAGAATGGATAAAGGTTTCTGCTGAAGTGTGCTATCTTTTTCTGCAGTGCTGTATCCACATAAAACCAGCTTCAAAGTCAAATAACCAGCATTTTCTTTGTCAAGTAATCCTTTTCAACTTTTTCCTGTTGTGAGATTCAGAAAGCTTTCAATATAATTTTGAAAAGAAGTAATAAAAGCATGGTTATTGTTCAGATTCACACAACTGTATTTAAAATCTATAATTCCATAAACTACATTACTTTATGGAAAATGTTGTAAAGAAGAAAATTTTTCATTCATTTTTAACATCTTGTTTGAAAGTGATTCAATTTCTTAAATCCTGTTCCAGACAGAAATAAGTGGCTAAGATGTAATTTTGTTCTGTATTTATAAGAAGCACAAAGTCTAAGCTGTCAACCTTTAAGGAGTTCTTTGAAACACCTCTGTAGCTTTCAAATCCATAACAGGACCTGAAAGAGGATTATCAGTACAGTGCATAGCACACTTGATTAGGACTAAAATGCCTTCAGCCAGCAGCCTCTATCAGTCCCTGGAGCTCAGCACCTACCGTGCCTCCTCCTCGCAGCGCTGTGCATGCCATGTCAGTGATATCGGGTTTTTGGAATGAGCCTCTTCAGTGCCTTCTGGCTATAACTCTACTGGAGAAGTGTAGTCCATTCACACTTCCAAAAAGCCATCTTTCCCATCTCTGTAAATGTCTATAGTGTAATCCATCCTCTGAACTCTCAATAATGTGCTTTTGACTTATTATCTTCTCCATGTGGAACCTCTTAGCACAATCCCTGGGTCCAATTACCAAATGGCCAATTTCGAAATTGGCCAGATAAATTTCAAAATTGGTCAGATAAAAGCATATATTTTAATAGTATAATTCCTGACAGAATTACTTGCATTCTGTCTTGAAACACTTTTTAGAAAAATTGTTTATCATGGATACCAGCTACTCCTTTCTCCCAAATTTTGCAGCTAATTGAACAAAGTCTGTCTGAGAGTTCATGTTTTCTGAACATGAAATAATCAATCAAAAAAAGAGATTGTGATTTGTCACATAAGGATTACATCTGGGCAGCATAATTATCTTAGATTCAAAGTATTGACCTGAAGTGGGGAAAAAGAAAAAAAAATAATTCCTAGAGAACTTCATGTAAATTTAGTAATAAAATTTAAATATATTTATATGTTTTCAAAGTAAAATGGTGGGAAGAAATGTAACTGGGTTTTAAAATATTTTTTTTCTCCAGGCTCTAAGTCCCATTTTTAATGTTACTTAAGAAAGAGGTTTTCATTGCTATATTTAGAGTTACTGTATCATTAAAAAAATAGTGTTCATGTCACATGTGACTGATGTTAGTTTTTATAGCACTTTAATAAAGACCTTTATAACTGTCAGTAAATTTGTGCAGAATGGAGCATGTTGATAATATGGCTAAAATGTTAAAAAACATAGAACTATTAAAAGCTAGCATGTGTATGTGCAAGACCTCTCTCTATCCAGTTGGTTTGATATTAGAAAAAAAGAAACTTAATTTTATATCTTCAAACAAGAAAATCACAGTTAAAATTAAAATTAAGATTAATGTTACTGTTTCCATAACTTTGTTAATGTGAAAAAATATTATGTGTGAATGATTTTTGAATTTTTGTACCCTAGTTTCACATTTAAAAACCATCTAAGTTTTAATTCTGTGTATATAGTTCATACATTTGCAATATCACTAGAACCAGTTATTTCAGGCTAAGTAATTTCAAGTCATCTGCAAGCTTCATAATGACTGATTTGATAGACTATGATCTGAGGTAATGTGGCCTTCTGTTACATGTTTAAGGGTTTAATTTTTCAGAGGACACAGACTGCAAAATAGCCTGTAGCTGTAATTAGATGGCATTAATTTCTCATGAAACAAACAGGTGACTGTGACTGTACCAGAAACAAAGGAGAAATTCTTTGATTTAATATTAGCCAGATTTGATATTAGCTTGTTTGGAATCCTACTTGGATCCTTTTGAAGCTTGCTTGAATGAGGATTTTTTCAAGTAGGTAACAGCTCAAGTTTCATGGTATGGATAAAAGTTCTGCTATTTCAAAAGTTCTCTACATGTAAGAGAAGGAGAGATTTCCTAATAACTTGTTCTGGAACTTCCAGTTATCTACTGATCCATACAGTTAGGCAGTTTTGTTCTTTCTGCAAGGTTTTATCAGGTGTTACACGGAGATGATACAAAAACACACAAGCTGGTGATCTTCAAAGGGGACCCTGTTGAGGAATGGAAATGGAAAATTGAATAATCCAGAGGGTTAACCTATTATTTTTGAAGTTAAGTACTCTAGAGTAGGAAATTTTTTTGAGGGGGGGATAATTTTTGCCAAGATGTGTAGCAAGTTGACTTTTTTTTTTTCCCGCTGGATTTTGCATTTAAGAAAATAATTTGAAAACTGGAAAAAGCAGGATGACTTGTAAAAAATAAATGTCAATTCTACTAGAGTTTTTTGATGAAAAATGCAGACTTTTTCATTTGAACAATTTCAGGACAATTTTTTTTTTTTACTTATATAATTATAATCTATTTTAGATTTTCTTTTTCCTTGGAAAATAGTAAGAACATCTACATTATATCCTTTTTTGGTAAGATATTACTATCCTTTTTTTTCCAATGATTTGTGTTTCTGAAGAAACAGTTATTCCATCAGTATTACATTGATAATTGATTTTTTCCTATTTGTTATGGTAAAAGAACTTGGTTGTATAAAGGTTTTTTTAATAGAGTCAATTGATGAAAAATCCTAATGGATTTCATGTACATTAAAAGCAATTCTTTCATACCAACATTAAAAGGAAATTTGAATTATCCCAAATGTCACTTCAAAGATGCAATATTTAAAGAATATTTTTTAACTGCTCTGGCTTATCTGGCATGGATTGGCATGTCTGAAATATTCCTCAGGTGTTGATCACCCCAAAAAATCTAGTGAGCTTTATCTAAGTGGTTACTGTGACAGTAAAAACTGGAAGTGCTCAGCTGTACAACTATCAGCTACTGTACACAGCCTATAAAACTTCATGGGCTACAGATTGAACTGTAGATACGTGATCCCCTATTCCCTGGTGTCACTATTATAGGGCAGAGACAAGCTGCCTTATCACTAACTCTGTAAATGAAGAAGCCTTGTATTGAGACCACTGAAGCAAGTTAAGAATAACATGCACATTTTTTTTTTACTGCTTTTTTCTCTTCATGTTTTTGAGGTAGTAGTGGAATTTCAGGCTATTCCTCCAGGATGTGCTGCTGGTTGCATCTGAGAACTAATGTTACCATGGGTCTATAAACTCTGTTTAATACAACCCAAATTCTAACACCTGCATTTTTCAAGCTGTTAGACAGAGATAGGCATTGGTTTGACTGCTTGTCCCCACACGAATGGTGAGATTTATGACTCTTCTGTCTGCTTATCTAAAGGCTTGCAGTGCATTCCTCAATTTGATTATTAATAAGGCTATCCTGAATACAAAGTAAAGCAGCAGTAAAGAAAAGCCTGCTTGGGAGGGAACAACATGACACAGTATGCTATAACAGCTTCTGGATACTACTATCCCTTCATAATTGAGTATATCTGAACTGGAAAGCCAATTCTTTTATTTTCCTTTCCATTTTATTAAAAAAATGCAATGTAATTAATGGACTGTCTCCCAGTATTGAGCCAGTGGATTTGCATGACACAGTCTCTAAAAATACTCAAAGTATTTTTATTTTTTTTACTATTATTTACATACTCAGTAACAAATAGAAAGACAATAGTAAATTTAAAGGTACTGAATAAATTTGTGTTTCTTATGCAGCAGTGGAAAAGCACCATTTAAAAATTTTCATTCTTGTCAATGCTTGAACTCACTTATGCAGCTTTGCTGAGCATCCTGGCAACATCTAATGCATAGACTTCCAAGCATATTTACAAGGTTTCTCCATCTGGAGAATGAGGATCTGTTTTTTTAATATAGTCTGATATTCAGAATTCAGACATGTGTCTGTCTGAGGTCCTGGTCTTAGCAGTTGAGGTCAATTTAACCTAAATAAATGTTCAAGCTTGGCCAAAGCTGTATTCACTACTGAGGAACCTGGAATTTTCAGTCATTTTGCATATTAGTAGCACATGGGACACTTCTGAGAACCCGTTGATTTGAGTCTCTTAGTGTGAAGGTTATGATGAACCTACACCTGCCAGCATCCAAAATATTTTACTATATATTTTGCTAAACTGAAGTGAAAGGAACCTAGTGGAATTTTGACAATCTACAGCTTAGAAGATAGCTAGGAATCTTCAAATATACGGTCTACTTTATATTCCTCTAGGGTTCTTAATTTTAATTTCAGTGTCTACCTAGTGCAAAATGTGAAAATATTCAGGAGTAGAAAATAAGTTTTCCTTCCTTCTAGCAAAATATCCTGATCATAAAAGAATAGAAACAGGTTATTCTACTTCTCTTTTTCTTAGGATTGGAAATACACTCTGGAAGAGACAGACCATATGATATCAGGTTTAGGGTTTTTTTTTTATCATGGGGATAGAGTATAAGTCAGTGAGTGAGGGAAGAAATCACTGAATGGTGTAAGTAGGCACACATCATAGCCACTCACAGGAGATGTCATCTTCATAAAATTGTCTTACTATGATGGATTGTCACTAACATTAGGAGTTACCTAGATAGGCAAGGTCAAAATAAAATTTCTCTCTCTCTCTTTTTTTTTTTTAAATGCTGAGAGTAGTGGCTGAATCTTTGACAGAGAATTTCCTGTCTCAAGGATTTAGAAATCCTTGCATAATGAAAAATGCAAGAATAAAGAAGGAAGGTTGTACTGAGCTTTAGACACATGGAAATTAGAGAAGAAATCTTCCAATATAAAAATTTCAGGAGAACCAAGAAATTGTAATGTTTATTTCTTTTAATTAATCCATTTAGCTTAGGATATAATTAGGATTTCATAATTGTTTGTGTGATACTGGTTTATTCAAATATATTTGAATAACTGCCGTCCAGATGACTTAGGAAAACCTATGAAATCTATCTTAATTTTTATTTTGTTCATGGAAATGTCTTTTTATTGTCTCTGAATATCTATATATATAGTTTAACTAATTTTTAGATTTCTGCAGCAATTTAAAAGTATTTTCCCCAAATCAAAATATTATCCTCCTATATGACACAATTTGAATTGCAGTGTTTAGATTCTGTAAGTCTTAGCAGCACAAAAGCTTGTCTATTAGAATGTTTCCCTGAGCAGAGCACTCCATTAACTTCAAAAGCAGTAGGTTGCCTTTCATGTTCATATTCCATTATTGTGCAAATAAACCTGGTCATTTTTTTGAGTTTTAAAGTGTACTAGGCTTATATATTTACTGAACACTCTCTAAGTTTCTTTAGCTTGAGCGCTGACAGTTTTGTTAATATTGGTTACTGATTGTATACATATATACATACATATATATATACATATATATATACATATACATATATTATACATATACATACATACATACATATATATATTTTTTTTTCTATCCTCAGTTTGGATTTACCTAGATATTGAAATTTTTCTTAAGAGTCTGCCTTTCCCATCATTGCCTCTTTTCCAGTTTGAAATGACTAATGCTTAAATTATTATTAGTCACATCTTATCTCAGTGGCAAGGGCTTGTGTTTTTAAAGTAATATTATATGAGCATCTGCTCCTATGGCTCTTGCCAGAAATTAAAAGGCTGATCTGCAGGAAAGAAAGGTTAACACCTCAATTTTGTAGTGAGAAATGGGCTGCAAGAGGAAGAAGATTTGCAAAACCAAAAGGCCTTTTATATTTAATACTATCAGTAAATAGTAGATACACATATTTTTGCTTTACCAACAGTTTACCTGCTTGGTTACTCACAAGACTGTTTACAAACTGACTGCAGTTTTTGAAGTTTAGTTTGATCCAGTCACTGGATATTCAGATTCTGAGAACTTCTTGACGAGAAAGTAGCAGTCTTGAATATAATTTTTTTAGACAGTACAAGTCCAGGTAGCAAGACTACTTTGGAAATGAATGTGAGAAGAGAGTGAATGAATGAAATTTCTTTCAGAGGCACAATATCTGGCTTGTAATTAGTGATCCTGTGATAATGGCCATTGTGTGTCCATTAGTATTGGAAGGTCTCTGTTAAAATGAGGGCTGAAGGGACCATAAGGATGCTGGTCATTTTTCTGAGGCATTCTATGTCATTACAGTAAGGACACATCTTCAAATTACTTTTACTGTCACAGTATCCATGGCCTTTCCAGATCCAAGAATAAATTATATTACCCCAAAGTATATATAAATTTACATTCTATGGAAAACGATATCTCAATAATGAGAAAAGCTGATGCACAGCAATTTCTCACAAACCTATTTGCTTAATTGAAGATGAAGGTTGGCTCAAAAGTGTTCTAGAAATTGTTTATTATTTGGGGCATGTCCTACTCTGGTAGCATGCCTTGTTTGGGGATGTTTTCTTTGCAGAATAGAGGTTATGCAGGCTGTAGTTTCTTGGATTCCTGTATTTACTGAGAATGAAGTTAACATCTACATGCAGTTCAGGGCAAAAGAGCAAAATCTGAACTTTTTGCTCAACATATTTATCAGTTCAGGCAAACAGTCATGCTAAAATATGTCTCCATTTTAATTTCTGAAGACAATTTGAGGCATCCAAGTTCTATGCTCCCAATGAACTGTCAAGTTCATTATTAATGAATTATAAGTAGAAAGAAAGAATCCATAAGTCTCCCTTCCACCTGCCACATACACATAGATTGTGGAAGATCTGGAAGGGACAAATGTATTCATTTCAAGTTTAACTATATAAAATAGTAACACTAGTGATACTAGCTATGTAATAATTAAATATACTTCATCCCTCTCCTATTTTGCTTCTAAATTGTGTGGTTAATATATAATGCTACACTCTTTTTAAAATTCACAATACTGAGTATTGAATGGAAAAAAGCAACAGGTTTTCCTTAAGGTGCGTTCTAATTGTTGCTGGTTTATTTAATGCTTGACTCAAAGCTCATCAAAATAATGAGTTGCACTGTATCAGATTTATCAAATTAAATACTTCAGGCTGATGAATCTTTTCCAAAAGGATTATTAAAAATGTTATTTTATGCCCTTTTTGCTTACTAGTGTTTTTTTTTTCTTTTTTCTTTGATCCAGGAGGCATTTTTGAGTGTGTGGAATCTGGTCCAATGGGAGCAGAAGAATTGGCCTTCAGATTTGCTGTGAACACAATCAACAGAAACAGAACTCTTCTGCCAAACACCACATTAACATACGACACACAAAAGATAAATCTCTATGACAGTTTTGAAGCATCCAAAAAAGGTAACCTTTTGCATATTTAGTTTTTTAATGAAGAACTAAGGCTCACTTAGTTTACTTATCTGAAAAAGTGTCTAACCAAGAAGCTATATGCAATGAGACTGACATTATTGTCACTGACATTAAAGAGCTGCTTTATTAAAGGTTGTAATGGTAACTGCTTGACAAATACATTGCCACCTTTGCTCCCACTAACCCTAAGCTATTCCCTTAAATATTTAAAATCTCAAATAAATTTTGCTGAACATTGTGACTAGGGTGTTTCTGATACAGCTCCTTTGGAGTGAGAAATCTCATTGTCTTCAAAATTTATCCAGCAAAATGCCAAATTCCCCCAAATTCTACTGAAACTGGATTCAATTTTAAACATTCAATCACTTCAAGTATATTTTTACGAATGCCTTTATATAGTTAATCATAGACTTCAAAAGGGAAGTAGTAGTTGTAATTTCGTGCATCTTATACCAGCATAGCATAAAAATAAGCCTAAATATTAAGTCTGTGTTAAGACTATCACTATCAGATACATGTCTTGACCTGAGTTCTTTTCTCCAAACTATAACTTATATGTTTACAGAAGAATTAAGAGTAAAAATTAGGTTTGAACATTTTCCCTAAATTTTAAAATCTTTGATTCTCAAAAAAAAATTCCAAATTTTCAGATTTCTTTACATTTAAATCAAGGACAACAGGCACAACTTTCTGCATCATTGTTGTATCCTAGAAAGTACAAACACCAAAAAGTTCATAAGTATCTATGGAAGAAAGTACAAAGCCTCATGTCAAAACTCAGTAAGACTGAATTTTGCACTGTATTACATGCTCTTTAAAAACACTTTTTTTACAAATTGAAGAGCTAATTTCATATGAATGCTATATGTAACAAGACAATAAGAGGAGTGAAAGAATTGGAGGTGAGCCTGCCTTTCTTATGGCAGGTTTCTAGCCTAAATCTGCCAAGTGATCTGGTCCCAACATGTCTCTCCCAAGCATTAAAGACAAAAAGCTTTATACAAGAAGGGATTTTTGGTGTTATGGTGGGCTAAGAAGAGTGAAAACATGATACATCATTAAAAATTATACATAATGGAAAGTTCCTGTGTCATGATTAATGTACATGAAGGACATCTTAAAAGTGGAACTTAATACTAATTAAATGTTCAGTTTAGAACTGAGAGGATACTTTTATTGCTTTTACTATAACAGATTAAGAGAGTTAATCTTGCTAACCTGTTTTATCTGTTTATTTGACAAATAAATAATTAAAATATAGAACCTTGTTAGGCATGAAAATCCTTATTGAACAGAAATACACACAGTTTGGTCACTGAAAGATGATTATGAAAAATTGTCATGAAAATTGGTCATTTTTCATACATGAAAAATTATAGGCTAAATATTTCTGTCTACCAAGATGGTTTCTTTGCAGGGTAGCATGTATAGTACAAGAAAGAGGGAAAAATACCCTTTTAATAGGGTATCTTTGAATTGTTATTCTAGCATTTTGGATGATGGGTTAAAGCAGATTTTGAGAGAGACTACTCTTTCCTTTCCATCTCAGCCAACAGTGAATAAAAGTGCTGAATCTTAATTCTGTTTCTTTCATTCTCCTTTCCTTCTCACCTTCCAAATTCAGCCGCTTCCTGACTCCTGCACGTGCTGACCTGTGAAATCTAACAGGACATTTTCTCTCCATTCCTGAGGGATGATGTAGACAGCTGAGAAATTTCTCCTGAGATCTCTAACTTTTTAAGTCTTTCCTGAGAAAATGCAACTACTTTTAGCCTTTAATTGGGGTTTGCTAGTCTGAATATTATGTTGCTAAATCTTATCAGACTATAGTAGCTGAAATTAGAATGGCAACATGCTATTGATTAGACATATGGAGTAGATTGCATAAATTCCTTTTTCCCATTTGCATCTTGGATGAGAATTCAACACTTTATTTGTAACTGCTCAGGCTGTATCAAAACCTGTGTAATCTTCTAGTACTAATAGCTTTTTGTATCTTCAATTCACAATGCAGACAACTGCATTTGTGCTCACAGGTGCTTTAGTTCAGAATCAGAGGCTAAAGGTTAGCACAAAATGGTTCATTTTATTATGATGGAACCAAAGCAGAATTTTAACAATGAAGTTTAAGCATTTGACTCATTTTTGTGGTTCATTATCATGTCCATTAGTGAACAGGCAGGCACTGCATCAAAAATAGCCTGTTTAGACCTCTTATTAACACATACTTTTGAAGTTTAGTATAGTTGAAATATTAATGGCTTCTTAAAGGTACTATATTGATAAGCAACCTTGAAGGCAAGATGTTATTTCCAAGCTACTGTTTCAGTGAAGAATAATGTAAATGCAACAAAATATCCCTCAATGTTCTAGGAAAATTGGTATGCATCTGATAAAGCCAGTGCCATATTAAATCACGTGTAAAAGCATTGCATTATTCAAATCTCAGAAAGAGGAAAAAAAAAAGTCCATTGAAAAGCCATCTGGTAGCTATTGCTGTTGTTAGTGATCCCATTTACTGACATTTGCATAAAGCTTGTTGATTACTCTTAGGAAGGGCAATATTAGCATAAATGTTTTTTTATTGAGCTAGTCATTTAGGCAACACACCGAATAGCAATGAAGATCCTGTGTGTCTGACAAGTTTATTTAAACCACCGGTGTTCTGCAGTTATAAAAAGGTGTGCCAGCATAGTTTCTGGAATGCACTTGAAAGACAGCAATATTTTCATCAAGTTGAAAAGAATGTGCACAACAATTAATTTTGAATTGATGAGAAAAGCAGTGCAGCAAGATGTGTTTCTACTGCTTGTTTCCTCAGCTGTCAGGAACATTGATGGTGGAGTAACAGAATTAATCAAACCCCGTATAAATACTCATGTCTAGTTTGGTTTTCATTACATCTCTCTACCAAATGAGTTGTTTTCCCAGAAGACAGAGTCTGTTTTTCAGAGCTGCATACTCATAAAAATTATGCCTGTGGAAGTGAGTGAAATAGGAGCAGGGCATTGGCCAAAACTCTGGTCTTCAGTATTGATTATTCTTTCCTGCCTTCTTTTTGGCATGTCCTAACAAATATTCAACAAGATGATACTGGAGTATGCTGTGGGAGATGATACAGACCAGAGACTGCTAATGAACAGTACAGGTAGGGCCACCCTGTATCAGAAAACAGGAAGCTGAGCCACTTGAATACAGCAGTATCATGTCAGAGACTCTCAATGCCAGTTTTATATACTCATACAAGTATAGCAAAACTGAGCATTTCCAGTTTTTAAGTTTTACAGAAGTATCATGTCAGTGACTTTTAATGCCAGTTTTATATACTCATACAAGTATAGCAAAACTGAGCATTTCCGGTTTTTAAGAAGGGACACAATTTTTTTTCACTGAAACACAGCAATTTAATTTTAGGGAAAATATTGGTCCTTAAATTGTACTAGCCAACATGCCTATTTCAGATACAGAAATTCAAATGTCCATTTTAATGAAATTAACTCTGTGCCTGATAATTAACTGTGAAGTACTTCACATGTAAAAATTCTGAGTAATTAGGACCTCAATAGAAATTGTGTTATTGACTGAGGAAGAAGTTATCACTTAAACAACCTAGATTAGGTTGCTGTCCTATTTGACCCTTTTCCAAATGTAAGATGCAGCTAAGTACAAACCTGTTTTATTTGTCAGTACTTTATAAAAGACACATGATTGCTGGCCTTTATCGCTTCCATTGACATAGGAATGTTTAATAAACATAGCTGAGGACTATTTAGAGGGTAAGAGTCAATATTCATCAGTTTGTAATGAAAGCTTGGAAGCATATTCTGAAGTTGAAATGTGTAAGTGAAAGTGTTACACAAGAAGGGAGCTCTGTCAGTAAGACGGAGTATTTCATGGAGTGCCTTTTGTTTAATATGAATTGTGCAATACCTTCTGGCACACTGCCTTTTTTCCTCTCATCATTGACAGACTTCTGTCTCCTCTTCAGCCTGCGATCAGCTGTCCCTTGGGGTGGCAGCCATCTTCGGACCATCCCACAGCTCCTCAGCTAACGCCGTGCAATCCATCTGCAATGCCTTGGGAGTTCCACACATCCAGACCCGCTGGAAACATCAGGTGTCAGACAACAAGGACTCCTTCTATGTCAGCCTCTATCCGGATTTCTCTTCACTCAGCCGTGCCATCCTTGACCTTGTGCAGTTCTTCAAGTGGA
Source organism: Vidua chalybeata (assembly GCF_026979565.1). NCBI lineage: Eukaryota > Metazoa > Chordata > Aves > Passeriformes > Viduidae > Vidua > Vidua chalybeata. The sequence continues at coordinate 72,001,800 of NC_071532.1, read as the reverse complement.
AAACAGTCACTGTTGTTTACGATGACAGCACTGGTAAGGCCAAAGCATCAGGCTGTGTGCAGATCTATTCACATACACAAAGAGAAGGAGGAAGGGTGTCACTACTCATATTTCATAATTTAAGAAATCTTTAATAGTTTGCAAGAATTTTACTGGTGAGACAGTGTATAACAAACAATGTGGACTTATTAGCATAAGTATTCTCATAAGTATGCTTCAGTTGCTGAATTCTGTGTGTTTGAGCTCACAGCTGTCAATAAATTGGTCACACTCTGTCTGTGTTTTCTGTAGTGTCTTAACAGTTGCTAACAGCTATGTCTTTTGATTTTACTTAAAACTTAAACTTTGGAAGAAAAATATGGTAACTTGAAAAATACACTAGTGTGCCCAGTGAAGTAAAAAGCCTAAATTCTGGTGCTGCTTTTGGTGTTGGTTGAGTTTGAAAACAGATGCTATATTTGTTTGGAATTCTAGTATCTGTTTCTTCAGATAGAAGTGAAGAAGAAGCCTGGTTTCAGCTCCTAGCAACTGGACCAAAAGGAAGTTTGGAGGCTTGCTTTACAGATGACTTACAAGAGTTAAAAATTAACTCCTGACTTTCCAGCAGAAATACACTAGGTTATTACCTTTCTCTTAGTCACCCTAAAATTTGTTTTGCTTTTCAGTTTCACCTTGACAGCGGTACCTTTGAAAAATGCTGTAAAACTTGCACTTCATTTGAGATCTAGTGGTGGTTAGAAGACCTTGGTTAAGGAGAAAATATCACTGTAATAGAAGATACAAGGAAGGTGCTTGGCCAAAGATATATTAAATCTTATTGGAAATGCTGCTAACTTCTTCCATGCTGGTTGATCCGTCGTTGTCAGGAAAAGAGCATAGGGAGCCTTAAATTCTTCTCGTGGTTCATTGAACTGGAAGGCAGTTGATGTGCCTATTACATGATGCTTGTCTCTATCCAAATCTGAAATAAAAAAAAAATAGGATCAAGAAACAATGTGAGGCTACCTTTAGGTAAGACTAACTCTACTAGGTAAACAGCAGTTACTGCAGCAGGACAGAACCCCTGCTTGCTGTTCAAGCTCAGATAACATGCATGTGTAGCTACCAAAGGGAAAGGAGGATGTAGAGAAGATGGTGCATAAAAGACTTTATAACTGATATTTTTCTTTATGCCTTTTTAAAAAATGTAAGGCAGTGATGTTTAGAGGCTGCATCACTACAAGTTTGTTGGCTGATGTTACCAAAAGTTTCAGGTAATCAAACTTTTGATTTAAGCTTTAAAATCAAACTTAACTTTATAGACCTAAGACAAGCAATTTGTAGCCTGTGTTTTTTTTTCCCTAAATTTTTTTTGTATTATTGTTTTGAAATAGGAAAGGACATTAAATCCTCAAATTTTAACCATATGATGATAGAAAGAAGTCAGTTGTGATGACAGAGTTATTGATTTAGGTTTGTGTAACTTGGAAATATTTCACCTTGATTAAAATAATTTTGAACCTAATTATTTTTTCAAAAACAGATTACATCTTAAAAAAGTCAATTCCGTTAGAAAATTCATATGTTTTAATACTTTGAAACTTTGCTCAATAATTTCAAGAAATTCTCTTCTGTCCAAAAAAAAAGTTAACAAAAAAAATACTTCATATTCAATGATGTCTTCATATCCATAGATATGTTGTTGACAGCCTTGATAGACCTGATCTCAATAGAAGTGTTTTGAAGCCAGGACATAAATAGAAATGGGAATGAAAAGAAGGTTTTCTGGTATATATTGTGATCTACTTGTTATTACTGTTAATATTTCAGAGAGGAAAAGCCCCAAACTTAACCTCTTTTAGAACAATTTTTAAATAAATTTCATAATGAATGAGTAGATTGAGTTACTTACTCTATTTGAAAAGCATAAAGAATTGTTCCAGGATATAATATGTTTGAAATTATATTTCTTTCTGGAGTGGCCAGGCCCTTCCTATTATAATACTGGTTGTTCCCGTAATCTCATCTACAACATTTTTTTGATTTTCCCTTGGAATCTATTTCTGTCTGGAGGCAGAAAAAAATTAATCACTTTTAAAAAGGTTATCCCCTCTCTTTTTTTTTTTTTTTTTTTGTAGTGTTTTCTGTAAAGTGAATTTAAATTCTACTTTTTAAAGACTGCCAACTTCTCTTTGTTAGTAGCATCTCCTATGGATAATTTCAGGACTTCAAAAGCAAATGACACTGCTGGGAAGTCCACAGCATCACTTGCCTTTGAAGTACATACAGGAACATTCTTAGCTATGAGAAATTATTAAAGAAACAGATTTTATATCTGCTGGAGTTCAAGTGCAAACCGATGGGTTTTGAGGCAGGGGGAGAGGAACCTTTTGAAAGGAACCTTTTGTTGCTTGACCTTGGGAAGTGGTTCTCTCCTGTCATAGTATAAGACAAATATTCAGTTGTGAGTCTAGGACTGGAGCTGAATATGATGTTTCAACTAAGATTTAGAAATTGTATTGTATGACTTGTGCCATTTAGACTTAATTTCAAATCATTAAAATGAAGGCAATAAAGACAAAATATTTATCACTGTTTATGTCTGTTTCATCCATTTGATCAGTGATTCCTAAATGTAAAATGGATATAATTCTTAATTCCTTTTTCCTTTGTTTCTCTTTTAATCACCACATTTTGCACTCCTTTATTCAATGGTTGTTGAGGATGATGATGCATGTCTTTTTTAATGATGGTTTTAGAGCTATGGATTTCCTTTGGACAATTACTCAAAGCTCATCCAAGCTAGGACAATAAATATGTTGGTATAGCAGATACAGTGATAAGTTAATTGCTAAAACTAATATTTTTTTGGGAGATTCATATTTGCTTTATGTATTTTTACTATTATTGTAAACATGGATACAAAGGCAGTTGATACTTTTATTATAGGGAAGAAGAAAAGGTATAGAGCATGAATAAACTAGGTCTGGATACTTCTCCAATAAATTATGAGGGCTTTCCCATTTGTCAAGATCCTGCAAGATTGTAGGTTGACTCTGAGGGAGAGAATGATTTCATCTATCCATTTAACTATTTATATTTCTAAAAAATGTGTTTATCTTTTTAAATGTTAGGGCTCAGTTTTATGACTTTTCTAAGGAATTGCTAACATTTTCTAATAATAAAGAAGAGATAGCTCATCTGCTTCAGAGCTAAAAAAAGAAAAATAGTGTCAATGTTCTTCATCTCCTCAGTGTGGGATAGATCTTCTAGAGTAAAAATGAGTGGTAAAAGCTGTGTGGTTATTTGACACTCTGCAGCCAGTAAAAGCCCATGTTAACTCTAATGTTATTCCCCAGAGGTGTGCTAGACACCAATACTCCAACTGCACAGTTCAGCTGTCCCTGGACAACACCATCATGTCCAACTCTATTTAATCCCCCAAGTTTCTACCTTGTATGAAGCAAAGCCATTTATGTGACTGATCCATGTAAGTGTATAAGCAGTCTTCTATACTGTTTTTTGTGTCTTTCAATTCACAGCATAGCTGCTTTCAAAAAATTAATATGAGGTGTCCCTGCCTCTGAGGACAGGATTGTAACTAGATGATGTTTAAGATTCCTGCCAACCCAAACTGTTTTATGATTCTGTGAGATGTATGAAATAAATATTTGTATTTGGTCTGGATCTAATTTGATTTGAGGTTGGGTGGTATGAAGATGTACAGGGGAATTCAGTGCTTGTTTAGAGCCCAGTTTGAAATGAGAGAAAATTTGGAATCCCAGTATCTCTTTGTAATAATCTTAGAGATTACTATTAAGAACAGCCATTAGTTTCTTGTCTCCCTCATTGAAGCATTTTCCCTTTATTCTCAGAGAAGGAATAGCTGTACATCTTACTCCTAATTTGAGCAAAGGCATAAGTTGTTTTTAGTGCACTGTGGGTAGCAACTAGACCCTGGCCCATGCTTTATGATGCAGAAGTGACTAAGTCAGAGAAGATGAATGTCTGCAGTCCAGCTATTGCTCCTCATGTCAGACTGAGCCTCAGAGTACTGGTTTGTTCTGTGCTGATCAGACCTGCCTTGTGTTCAGGAGTGTGTAATGAGGAATGCAAGATAGCTTGCCACAGGAGAAAATAGAGGTTGTGCCGTGCTGAAATAGGTACAGGGAAGCTTCTAGAGGGATATGATCAATAACAGTGGAGTGAACAAAGATCAGGTTGGTTACAGTGTAATAAGGAAGCTGCACAAATAAGATGAAGTAGATGAATAAACTAAACGGTTAATTCTACCTTGACTCGGTAAAAAGAGATGCAGTTCTTTACAGTGGGGGTATGGTAATAGAAATAAAAATGAACATAGAATGGACAAAGGTTTTAATATTATAATAAAGCCTCTGCCCTGGTAGTATTTTATGGAGTAGGTATTGTGGCACTAAGTAGATGAGTTTTTTCTTTCAGGGAATTAAAAAGTGTGAGTCCTTTTTTTGTGTATCTCTGATTTAATAGTCCTACACTTACTTTCATTATTTAATATTTTTTTTTTGCACTAAATAAAAGCTACTTTCTGCTCCCTTCTATGATTTAATTTCCTTTTTTTTTTCTATCTCTCAAGACTTTTTTTTAATATAGCCCATTTTTGTATGGGCAAAAAAATTGTAATAGGGCTCTAAAACATTTTTCTTGCTAAAAAAAAGACAAAATTTGCTTCCTTTGATCATTTTAAAGGGAAAAGCATATTCCTTTTAACTAGGATTTAATGTTAAAAAACAAAAACAGAAACAGACAAAACCCCAGCAATCCCACCCCCCCCACCCAACAAAAACCAAAACAGAACAAAAACCAACCAAAACCCAAATCTAAAAAACCTTCTAGCAGGATGTAATGAGAGGCTGGTTACTTTTTTTTCCCCCTTAAAGTAATTTATGGTCTCTTTGTTAATTAAATTCCACTAAACTGTCCCTGGACACTAATTAAATACTTTCAGATTTACAGATTTGCTACAGTCAATTGTCTTTAAGAAAGAAAAGTGGAAAAATGACAATGTTTGTCATCTGCAAGTCCTAATGGATTTAACTGGTCTCAGAACAATAACTTAATTTCAAGTACATATTATAATCTCTGTGCTAAAGAAAACAACTAGACAAACTGTAAATAAGTTTGTGAATCTTACACAATTAAAAAAAAAAGGGAAAAATACATGAATAATTAGATGATGAGCTCTTAAATTAAAGTGGCACTTGTACACATATCAATGTATTGATACTTTTATATATCAACAGAACAAGTTGATATAAACAGGGTTCTGGATATTTTTTCTTAATTAACTTTTGTTTTGGTCTTGAGTGAATGAGTATAAACACCAAAAATCTGTTATATCTATGAACAGAAGCCAAAGTAAATGCTGAAAAATTATTTCAGAAATAAATATGTTTTGTGTTGGTCTTTAGTACTGAATCCTGTGCTTAAACTGAAATGAAGGAAGTTGAAAGATGTCACTTTGTTGATATATACACTCTAGTATGCAGGTGGCATTGATTTGTGAAAAAATGACAATTTCTTTCTTGGGACCAGTATTAAAATTCCCATTATCTAATTCCCACTGTATTTGGTGTTATTTTGGCCTCACCTTGATTTTGTGTGCAGTTCTGGCCCCCACAATTAAAAAATATTATTAAGGTACTTGAATGTGTCTTGAGTAGGCCAACAAAACTGGTGAAAGGACTGGAAGGCATGATGTCCTGTGAGGACTGTGGGCTTGTGTAGTTTGGGAAAAAAGAGATTGAAGGGTGACTTCATTGCTCTCTGCAGCCTCCTGAGGAGGGAAAGCAGAGAGAGAGGTGCTCATCTCTTCTTCCTGATATCCAGTGACAGAACATGTGGGAATGGCTCAAAGTTTCATCAGGGGAGGTTCAGACTTGATATTAGCAAACATGCCCTTATTTATTTATTAAGAGGTTGGTCAAACACTATAACAGACTTCCTAGAGAGGTGGTTGATGCCCCCAAGCCTGTCTGTATTTAAGAGGCATTTAGACAATGACTTCAACTTGCTTTAACTTGTTCAGTCTTGAAATGGTCAGGTATTTGGACAAGATGATGGTTGTATATCGCTTCCAACTGAATTATTCTAATTTAATTTTCTAAATAAGAAGTTTTATCTTATTTCCAGATATCTTACATCTTGTGATTTGTTACAGTTGGGTTTTTTTTCTTTTATTGTGTGCTACAATTGCTGAAGGACAGCCACTTTTGCAGTTAATATAATTTTAAATTAAGAGGAATTAAATATCTTGTGGGTAACGTGGATGTGGGATGATGGCAGGTGGGCAATATTGCTAAAGAATTAAGGAAAAAAAGCTTCTAAGTAGCCAAAAAGTAAATTTTGGCTAGGGACAAAATTTCTCTTGAAGGAAAATAGATATAGTGCACTATAAAGATGAGAAAAAGTTTCCGATGCTCAAGAGAACTGGCAACTGAGAAGACAAAGAAAATGAGTTGGTCTGAAAAGGCCTGATTGTCTCTGCTTCTAGATAAATGAATTAAGCAACATCTCAATTTACATGAAAAGTTGTTCTCCTTTATAGACATATCTATTTGAGTGGTCTATTCTGAGAGAGAAGGAATGAGAGTTGAGAATGCTGTATTTGAAGGTTTGAAACTGGTGTAATAACAGTGTATTTCACCCCAGTTTAGAAGACAAGACTTAAATTTTGGTGATCTATAACAGGAACTTATAAACTGACATGACAGGCATGAATTAGAATATATTTTGGTTTTGATATTTTGATATTTTTGAAAGGCAAAGTTTGTTCAAGAATAGATGACAGGCAGAAATAAAATGAAATTTCTTAAAGATAATCTGGGGTGCTCAGTCTACAGTACAGTAGAAGACATCTGCGGGGAGTAGATGAAAGAAAGCACACAGGAGTACTGTTATTGTGATTTGCATTACTGTGGACCAAGATTCAAAACAATCACTAAGTCATTAAAATTAAGCAGACAAGGCTTTTGCTTCCCATCCTTCTAGAATCATCTAACATAATTAACCACAGGCAGTGTTTTAAAATCAAAAAATATCTCAAACCAGGTGTTCATTGGGAAAGGAAATATAGAAGGACACAGCTGTTAAAACAGTCTTAGAAAGAGGTCATAATATATTTGACTTTTTAATGCTGAAAATACTTGTGATATTTCTGAAACTGACTCAATGCTTGGGAGTGAAAAATAATGGTTTATAATTAGGAAAGTGCAAAGCAGCAAAATGTACTAAACAGAATTCAAGAAAGTGGTGAGATTTTTAGGGTTGTCCTGTATAGGGCCAGGAGCTGGACTCCAATGATCCTTGTGGATCCCTTCCAAGAGAGTACTCTACAACTGTATGATGATTAAGTGAATATTGTTAAAACTGTAATTTCTCCCCAAAGAATTAGTTGGATTCTAAAATGAAGAGTAAATAATATTGAACTTGGTTAAAAAGAAGAAACAATTATCCAGGAGCATACATTTTCAAATCATTGGAGCAAGAGACTTCTGAAAAACTTTAAAATGAGGTGATCTTCAGTTAATAATTAACTTTGAGAACATATGGATGGTAGACAAAGTTCGAGAAGTTTGGGTAAGGTAGGCAAGCTCAGGTTCATACCAACTTTGATATTTGTCCAGATTTTGAAGTACACTCATCCTGGTTCCTTATGTTTAATTAACATCTAAATCATCTACCTATTCCAAACAACTTCCTTCCTAACTTGGAACCTGCTTAAAATTAGGTAGAATAAAGTGAAGTTATTGTATGAATTTGTTAGTTGGGTTTTGTTTTGTTGGTTTTGTTTTGTTTTTGTTATGGTTGGTTTGGGGTTTTTTGTTTTGCTTTGTTCTATTTGGGTTTTTTGTGGTTTTTTTTTGGTTGGTTGGTTGGGTTGGGGGTTTTTTGTTGTTGCTAGTTTTTTTTTGGTTTTGCTTTGTTTAGGTTGTTGCTGTTGTTTTTGTTTTAAATAGACCAGTTAACTGGATTTCTATTCCTGGGAAAAAGAACCCTGTTTACTTGTAAGCACTAAAAAAGTCTCCAAGTGTTAGGTTTGCTGAAACTGTGACGTTTCCTTTATCAAGAGCAAATAATGTAAAACTTCCTTCTTTTCCAGGTCAGTGTGCCTTGTGGGCAAGGGAAAAAAAAACAGTTGATGTGATACATATTGAGTTAAGAAAGCTAAACTGTTCAAGTTGACATTCATATATGCAAATTAGAACCATAGGTACTTTATGCAAGTGTCAAATGGATGCAAACAAGGAGTAATAAACCAAAATAGATTGGTTACAGCTTACTGAAAATATAGACTTGCAAGTTTAATTTTCTGGTGTGAAGAGCATATAAATTACATATGCAGATGGCAATCTCAAAAGTTACAATACTCTAGAAAATATAATTTGGGTCAAAGTATTTTGATAATTCTCTCTCAAGTATAAGACTTGGTCACATTGTGGATAAGCCAACAATGGCATTATGAGAAAGAAAACATAACACTGACTTCAGGTGTCTGATCTGAAATTCCATGTGTCAGAAATTCCTAGGTAAAATTTCATCTGCATAAAAAAAAATCCTCGTTACATTTTATTACATTGCACTTTGCAGCATATTTTAAGAAAGGTGAGGATTCTCAAGATCAGAAGTTAAGGAAAATATGACCTGGGAGGAGAAGACTCTAAAAGTGTTACTTTTCTGTAGGGGAAGTATACAAAAAAGTCTTGCAAAAAAGAAACAAGTATACTATCCTTTATGTTAGAGAATAGTTAGACACATGTTTAAAACTGTAGCAGAAAGGATTGAGCTAGGAACATTTAGGTTAGAACAAAATAACAGGTGTCCTTGAAAGGTTATGGAAAATCCACCTCATGAGTTTGGTCGTTTGTTCGTGTTTTTTCTGGGTGTTGTTGTTGTTGGGTTTTTGTTGTGGTTTTTTTTTTTTTTTAATTGTCATTAATTTTTATTTATTTTTTTGCAACATCAATGTTTTCATACTAATCTTCCGAGGCAGAACAGAAAATGAAAAGACAGGTAAGGGTAACCTTCAAAGGTCTCTATCAGGACTATTAGCTACTACTGGTGCTGACTAATGTCTCTGTCAAATGTGCAGAAACATTAAATTGTGAATGGATATTAAGTTACTCCACTGGCATTGATACTGATTTCTCAAATTTGATTTATATTTGTATTATATATGGATGAAAATTGCATCTGTGTGTACTTTTGTATATTTATAGTGTTTTGACTTGTGCAGTTTTAGCTAGCGTTTATTCTGGTTCTATGAAGCAGATGCAGAATTCAGAATACTGGTTGCTTATGATGGGCTAGGTGGGTATCTTTTCTGCAAATAAATAAATTTGTATATAAATCATGTTAAAGATAATGATTGGGGTGGTATAGCTTAGCACAGAATGTTAAATGGAAATATTCTTGTTCATTCCTATTTTGTGCATTATCACTTAATAGTTATTCAGTGTTGCCTTATTGGAATAAATGAAATTAGTACCTAAAGGAGGGTTATATTTGCCAATGTGAATAAAGCAGACTTGAAGTTTCCCATGCATATAAGCTGGAATGACATGTAGTTCTGTTGTACATCTTTTCAGTTACCAGTTCAGAGAGGTTACAGCATTTGTAGCACTTTTATTGAACATTTCTATTGAGGAAAATAGACTTTTAAGTCTTCTTTAATAAATCCAAATTTGGTAAAATTATTATAAATAATAACACTAATAATTCGGACAAGGAAGAAATATTATCCTGAATGACTATATATTCCACAATATCTTTTAAATACAGAGTGTTTCAAGTGCTGTGCACAGTAGTTTCAAGTGAAGATTCAATTAGTAGTTATGTGATAAACCTAATTGTGGTATTTGGATGCGGCTGGTTGGTGAATTCCTTTACTAAGACAGTTATTGCACATTTTTTCTGTAAAGTCCAGAAATATTTTTCTAGTGTTATATGAATGTATTGCTAGGATGCTGTGGAGTTAAAATTTCACTTTCAAACACTTTTAGTCTTTATGTAGGTATTTGAAATTACTTTAGCTAGTTGTCTGAAGAAAAAGTGTTCAATTCTGTAATTCTTTTATGGTAAATGACCCTGTAGATGTTCTTTGAGAATAATTCTATACAGATTTTAATTAATTTTTGGAAAAGCAAAGTAAATGTTAACAAGTTAACAAAATGCATGATTCCAGCCCATCTTTGCCCATCTTTCAGGAAAACATGTTACTACAGCTCTCACCTGTATTTTGGCCAATAATTGAATTTGGACTTACTGCAGTAAGACTCAGTATTACAAAAACAAATCTATGGATTTAAAATAAATAAATTTTAAAAATACATAAGGTGCTTTACAGCATTTTTCTATAAGCCTAAGAACAGAGGTGGAGATAATATTTCCATAAGTTGTAACAATGAACATATTCCAAGTAGTGCTTTAAATTGTTTCGCTTTTGTGGGTTTGAATAAACTTAAAAATTTAAATCTTACAGAAAATAGCTTAGGGAACTTCTGATCAGAAGATTTGTTTCTTTCATGAAGGCTAGAATTTTTTTTATTATGTCCAAATACAGAAATATGTGATAGGAAAACTAAGTGAAAAATGAAAATAGGAAAACTGAGACAAAACAGTTTCACATTCTTGTATGGGGCATACATTTAAGACTTATCCAAACTGAAGTACAGTTGTACTCTTATTTCAATATTACATATTTTATCCTCTGGTTGGGAGAACACTGTGAAATATACTTGTGATGTCAGTCCCTTTTGTGCTTTGCTCTGCATCACACTTGGTTCAAATATTACTGTCTTGATTCATTTCAGCTTCCATTACAGAGTTTTCTTCTCTCTTGCACTCTTACCAATTCCTTTTTTTTTTTTTTTTTTAAGCAAAAAATGAAACTCCTTTTGTTTCCAAGAGTAAATGTGCTAAGCTGCTGTAAATTTCATCTGAGCATGTTTATTTATGCATCTTTTCAAGCTAAGTCCATTTTGGAATTGCTAACTTGTTCTGTTGCTTCTTTTATCATTGATTCTGACATCTTTGACAAAATCTTTTATCCTTTGACAGTAGTATAGCTCTTTTTTTCACTCTTCACCCTCATTAGACTTTACTGCTCATACATCATCCACTTGAGAGATCATATTTCATACAATTATGTTAATTAATTTGGCCTGTTAATTCTTATGCTGTAACTACTGAATTAATGCTAAAACTTTATGAAAATGTTCAAAAAAGCATTTTAGAAAACAGAAAAACAACATTTCAAATCAGACATATTGTAATAGAGCATTTGACATATATAAATGTCAAATGTAGCTGGAGACTAGAAAAAGATGGCAAATCTAATGTACCAATAAGGCATAATGTTGTCTTAATTTTCAGCATTTCCTTCAATTATGTTATTTTTTCTTATATTTTCACACATAAGATGCAAAGGTGAGGAAAGGATGGACAGGACTCTGAGTTTGTTTTTTTTTTTCCTAGCTGCATCTGATAAGTACTAAGGTGGCATGAAAAAAAGTTTTATGGTGATCTTCAAGACCAAAACTGAAGGTTCCATGACCTGAAGGTCTTTTCAGTTCAGAAGGTCTTTTCTGAAGTTTAGTAGCACACTAATTCTTTCTTGTGGAACTGTGTGGGATGGGGTAGAGGGCTTTTTTCACTGCAGTACTGCACAGCCTTTATTAGAAAAGAATTGTTACTGTAAATAAGCTGAATTGGGATTGGCTATTTGCAGCTATAAAATATGTTTACACCCATGCTCTGATGTGCTTGCTTAGCATATTTAAGGAAAACAATAAAGCTGATTATTGCCTTGCTCTTCAGTTACAGCTGGTTATGCTGAAATAGCCGTACAATGGATTTAACATTCTGATGCTTAGACCCAAGATGCAGAAAAATTAGGTGATATGCACAGTATCAGAATAGAAATCTTGACTGTCTATGAAGTTAAACCTGGATCCATGGTTTTCTTGCTCAGTGATTTTTTTTAACCCTAAAGCTAGTCTATTCTATATATGCTATTTTAGTAATTTCAACTTCAATGTTAGTCATGAATATAATTTAAAACTAAATAATTGTTTTAAAATTATTATTTTTTAGTCTAAAATAAAGGAAGATTGGGATTTTAGTTAGGGATGTTTTTTTTTCCTGGCCTAGTCTAGACACTTTAAATTTTTTTCACAATAAGATTTGTATTTCAAATGCAAATACATACCTGCACAGGTGTATGTAATTAAGAAATATAGTTCTGCCTTTTTTTTTTTTTTTTTTGCTTGTTTTCTTTAGAAGGGAGAAATTTTCTCAGATACTGAGAATTGTAATGGGCTGCCCAGGGTGGTGGAGTCACTATTCCTGGAAGTTTTCAAAGAAATTCCTTGGCACTTAGTGCTGTACTTGACTTAGTATGGTGGTCTTTGGTCAAAGGTTGGGCTCTGTGATCTTGAATAATGTTTCTATGATGCTATTCTATTACACAGTCTAGGAAAAAAGTCAGAAGAAAGCTACCTAGCCTGAAATGTTTTTTCTGATAATTGACATGGTTACCATCCAAAAGCTGGTTTTTGAAAATATTTTCAGTAGGAAATAATTAACTTTTATTTGCCCTCTCATACTCAGTGGTCCAGAACTGGCTTTTCAGGGTGACTAAAATTTTTAGTTAGTGATATGCTCAGAAGAACTATATTACCTAAACCCCCCACCCTTTCCTTCCCCTCTCCTCAAGAATCACAACTTGATCAAATTATTTTTTTTTATTAAAGCATAAACTGCTGCCATGTAAATTCTTTAAATGTGTTTATATAGCTGAAAGGCCACATATTGGCAGTGTGGAATTTGTAATGAGTTCCTTAAGATATGATAGAACATGTCTATATATTCTAAGGTTATTCTGAATTATAAGCAATGGTTCTTTCTTCTCTGAGGAAGAGTTTGGCGAGTAGTCACACTGTATGGTTTGATAAGAAGATAGGGACATAGGTAGCTGGATATTGTGCTCACTTTATACATCTGCACTTTTTCCTCCAGAAGGAAATTATGTCATACAAATACACCTCTAGAATCCATTTGAGCATGATGGTATTGGCCATCTTGTGTATTGGCTTGTCCTCATGAATCTAATTTTTAAATTTTCAACTAAAGACATTTGAAACCGAACAGCTATACTTTGGGCAAAGGGCTTGTTAAATAGGATTTTCTTTAGCAAAAATTCTTTTGAAGTCAGTTACCAGACACATTTTATTCTTTATACTGATTGTTTCCCTTGTAGAAGTCATGTTTAACAGCAAAATAAGTCAACATAATACTAGATATCCTTGAGCTCCTCTTCATGTCACTGTCACTAATCATAGCACATTTTAAATATTGCAAGTTGCAAATAGCATCAGACACTAATGCATTAATATTTGTAAATATTTGTATATTTGTAAAATATATACATGCATACACATGTACTCTTGTGATTGCTCTCCCATCCTTTAACTACAAGATTGAAAAATTCTGCTAATAAGAATCTGCATTAATTATGTTTACTGTGAAAAGACAATTGTTTTTTCTGGACTACATATCTTAGAACTTTTTCCATTAAAGACACCATTGCTACTGTATTTAAATGGGATTAAATATAACTGGTGATAATTTTAAGGATGTTTTACACTGCTGAAATTGAGTAAAATTATCTTAATTTAGTAGAAAAAGCTTACTATGAATAAATATGAAAGGTCCATCAAGCTGTCTTTTTCCTTTGTCTCTATTTCCTCTGTGCCTTTTCTTAATGCTGTTGCTGTATTAGATACAACAGCACAAAGAACACAGAACAGCCCACTGTTTGAGAGACCCTACCCTTTTTAATAATTTCACTAAAGGTGTTTTTTTTTTGTTTTTGTTTGGTTTTTTTTGTTTGTTTTGTTTTTGTTTTTGTTTTTATGGTTTTGTTTTTGTTTTTGTTTTTTTAGTTGAAGATGATAAAACTAAACTTTAGAGTTCATGGGTAACTTCTGCGAGTAATTTTGCAGCAATTAACTGTTTCTGTTGATGTGAAACATTCTATAAGTGCCAATAAACCAGCATTCTCCTCCCTTCTACCCATACCCTTTTCAAACCCAGTACACAATGTGATTTTTCTGAGACATAACCAAAAAAAATGAGCAGGAGGCTGTCAGGGAAGAAGAAGAGTACAGAGAGGTGTGAGAAGAAACAGCTTGCTAAAAATAGAAAGACTGCTTTCTGGTGTTTCTGCAAAGCAGTATATTATTAGTTATGAAAATTTTGACATGGTTAAGACAAGGAGTAGCCTTTAAAAGAGCATTAGTGTTTTCTTACAGAAAAAGGTTGATGTGTTCAGCCTATTGCAAAGTGCATTTGCTTGCATTCTTCCTGTGCAGCACAAAGGCAGCATTAATGGAAATGATAAATAGTTTGATGAGCAGGCCAGGTGGCGCAGCAATGGCCTGCAAGACTGCTGAGCTGGACACAGGTTTTAAAACAAACTTGGGGTTCTTGCTTCCTGGACTGGTTGAAGTTGAACATGTCGAGGAGGTAATGTGATTGATCTCTTTGGAGGAAGATGCCAGCTGGAGAGCTCACAAACTGCTCCTTCAGGATTCTCCTTAACGATGAATTGATGGCAGCTTCTGAAAAGAGTTACTCACACCGCACTCTTCCCAGCCATTCAGAGGTAGGGCTCTATCACAGTGGCTGCTAAAAGAAGGAATTGAGAGTTTGAAGGGACAGGAAAAAGGTGTCCCTGGTGAAAGAAAATGCAGGAAGTACATTCCCAAAATGCAGCTATTATTTCTATACTGTTGTAAAATAGATTTTTTTAGGGGCTTATACACAAAAGGTTGTATTCTGTTTTTTTTGAAGTTTTTTTTTTTTTTTTTTTTTTTTGTTTTGTTTTGGGTTTTTTTCGTGGTTTTTTTTTTGTTTGGTTTTTTTAGGGTTTCTTTGTTTTCTTTTCCGTTACACTCAGATCTTGTAAATCCTAGTAAAATAAGAGGTCACCTTTTCATCTGAGGACTGCAATTCATATTATATTTTAAATCCATTATTTTAAAACTATTGTAGACAAATGCTCAGTTAAAAATATTCTAGATCTCCTCAAAATCATGGTGAAGAAAGGACTTGTTTTGTTTTTAGCTTCATAGTCATTGTAGTTGAATGATATTCCTCCCTTCATTGGAAATTCTGATTCCTCTTATAAGCTACATATGTGTCCTTTTGAAACTGTCCCTTACTGATTCAGAAACTTTTATTTCTCAGTACATGACAGCTTGTTACTTTTATCCTGCATAACCAGCTTGTTATGACATTTCCTCTGATGTCAGACAACAGCAATGAAACTGTGGTATTATCAGTAGCTCAAGAATCTTAGTCAATGTGTAAATAGGTTTGTTTGACCTAAAATGACCTCATCAATACGCACAAAAGATAGAAGGGTAGAAATTGCATCCCACAGACAAACTGTACATAGTAGGAACAAGCAATCTTCTTTGAGTCTTAGGAATCTCAATCATCCAGATGGAGAAAGTGAAAAAAAATAGAAGAAATTTTGGTAACATCTGAAAATGAAAGCAAACAATAATTTGTCTCATTTCACCTGATGTATTCAAGACTAAATGTTAAAGAGACTAAATAAAGTAGAGCTCATTTTTTGTTACTCCAAGGCATTAGTTTAAAGCCTTTAAAATTTGATATCTGATAGCTGTGAAAAATTGAACTCCAGATTGTTACTATGAAGATAGGGGCACAATTTGTTTATATTCTACTTGTATTGCCTGGTTAGTCCTCAACTGTTTAATGATCTGATCACCTTTTGGCCATTGCTAATGCAGAAACTACTCCTGCAGAAGCGAGGATGTTAGGGTGCTCAGGGGAAGAGAAGATCAGTGGCAGCCAGGAGTTGGGAAGCAGTTACTGTCCATAGACTAACAATGCAAGGGCTGCAGTTTACATGCAGGACCTCGTTCTTTTGCTTTATATCTTTCCAGTGCTTAATTTTTAATTTGGTTACGAATAATGACCCACTGTTCAATATTTAATCTAGAAAAGGTTTTGTTTGTGTATGGTGGTGGTTTTATTTGATTGTTTGTTTTTAGATAAATTATTCTGTTCTTCTTCAGGAAATTATTTTGGTGGGTTTTACTTTTCAGTAAAACTAATTTATTCTTTGCACACTTTTAAAAATAAAAATGCTACATCCCAAATGGTAGATACAGAAGGAAACCTCTAGCCTTTAATTAGTATTTAACAAAGCCAGCTTTTGAAGTGTGATCCAGAACTGGAATCAGTTCCCACTGATCTAAGTTCCCACTAATGCCTGAATGGGGAAATCAGGCATTTTCAACATTTTACCAGAGAAATAAAAAGTACCAGAGTAGGGTATGCTCAGCACTGTGTGATATTTTTTTTGTTCTGTGAGGTGTTTCACTGCAGCAAGGAGCTGTAGGGTAACTGTGGCAGTGGTACTTGCCACCCGTGACACACCTTCACAGTAGCACCCCACACCATGCACTCTCCTCAGAGTCACATGTTGTCACTCCCTTGCAAGTGAGGGGGTTTTGTTTTCCCAAATCAGCCTGTTGAGAGCCCAGCAAGCTGGAAGCTGTTGAACATATGCCAGTAAAAATTTATTCCTTATAGTGGGTGGCCAAGTGGACCACTGAAGTGAGTAATTTAGTAGAGTGGAACATGTTTTGTTCCCTGCCATAATCCATATCAACTTTACAATTTTACTGGTGGCTGGAAACATGGTGAAATATATATGTTAAGATATTAAAAATGGAAATATGTACTCACTGTAACTATTACTAAAATTAAATATTCTGCTACATGTAGGAACTATGAAAAATATTACACATTAAAAGTTTAAGGTTGCTTTTTATTTTGCATCGATGAGGACAGGAGAAAAAACATAGCTTTGAAAACCCTGGAATTTGCTTGTATCTCAGATTTAGTTTATCTTAAAATATATTTTGAGAAATCCCACTGCTTACTATTTGTAATTGACAGTTACTGAAGGCATAAATACTTCCTGTGCTTCCCTGCACATCTGTACTGCCCCAGCACTGAAGTCCAGTCAGTGTGTTGAAGAAATGTTCATTTGCACGTTTTCTTCCCCACATTCTCACGCTCAGGTTTCTTTGGTAACTTTCTACCTTTTGTACTGCCTTCCAGTGTGGTACTTTGTTTATTCCTCATCATTTCTCATCACTTCTCTATCAGGTATATAGGTAAGGCTGACACTATTGCAGCATTCTCCTTGTCAGCCTTTAATTGCTCTAGTTCCTGCATCTGTAAAACTCAAACTTTTGGAATGATTGTTTTCTTTCTCTGAGGTAATCCAATAATGATAAGATTTATGAAGATTGCAAATTTATTTTTTTTTAATGAACAGCCCAGTTAGGACCTTTAAGGACTTAGGTTCTTGGGTAATGCTCTGGAACAAAACAAAGCTTGGAAGTTTTGAAATTCTTGGGTTTCACCCACCGCTGTTTCTTGAGGTTATCACGGTTAGAGCATAGAGCTTATAGCACCAAGGTTGTGGGTTCAGCTCCTGTATGGGCCATTCAGTTAGGAGCTGGACTTGATGGTCTTTGCGAGTTCCTTCCAACTCAGAATATTCTGTGGTTCTCAAACTAATTAAACTATATGCTCACTTCACTAGGGTATTGGAAAACATTTACTTCAAAAACTCTGTAGGCAAAAATACACTTCTTGCTGTTCTATAACAAATCTTGGACCTAAAGTAAAGGACCAAAACTGTATTGTATTGGTGCAAGGAATGGGGATAGATCATGGGACCTGGCAATTTGTATTTTCTTACATTTGTTTACCAAAATTTTGTAATCTAAACTTGCTGCAGAAAAAAAAAAAAAAATCCCTTTTCACTTTCTTTCTATCCCATTTCAAAGTTTCTTGACAGTTTCCATCCCACCTCTAAAGGTGTAACAAAGGTGATTGGTGTAACACCTGAAAATATGCTTAAAACATGCATACTGGGGACTCTGCCCTTTTGAGTAAAGAATGCTTTGAAAGAACAGTTTGTAGTCAAGAAAGACCAGTCAGTCTTCCCTTTAACATTCGATATATTAAAAATACTCAGTACTTGTACAGAAAACTTGAACTTCATGAATCACTGTAATGTTTCATGCAATCAAATTAATTTCAAAGTCACTTCCAAAAACATAATAAGTTTTGTTCTGGAGTGGTTTTAATTCCAAAACTGGCAGAGTAGTGTAAAGTTACTTTTGTTTCTTGCTGTTCTTGAAAAGTGATTCAGTATAGAAATATGAGAACAGATTCATGTGAGAGTGTTCTACAGTGCTGAAATGATTCACAACTTTGTATGTAAACTTGATTTATTAATTGGGAGACTGTCTAGTCTGATTAAAAACTATTAGTCTGGGATATGGCTTTAAATGAATTAGAGTAAAATGTTCTTCAAGAGGAATGTCACAGTTGCATGATAATGCTAGAGGAAGATTTGTCTGTCTTAAGGTAATCCTAAATGAGACTCCTTATTCTCCATTAATATTAAGGGAAAAGAGACTTGTACTGAAGTGTTGGGAGTACAGATACTTCTTATTTTTTCTTTTTAATAACATTTTTGTGTATCAGTTCCAACCAAATGAGAAAGGAAAAAAATCTGGAAACTTTGAATGCTTATAGTATGTTCTCCTGCTAGCAGTTCAGGTTCTTGTTTTGATAATTTTCCCAACTCCTGTTTTCTTTAAGGTCTCATTCGATTACAAGAGCTCATCAAGGCTCCATCACGATACAACCTAAGACTTAAAATCCGTCAGTTACCGGCTGACACAAAAGATGCAAAGCCATTGCTAAAGGAGATGAAAAGAGGCAAAGAATTCCATGTAATCTTTGACTGCAGCCATGAAATGGCAGCAGGCATCTTGAAACAGGTAATCCTCATTCTGCTTTAGATGTCTTAATCTTCTTCATCCCTAATAAATAAAAGTATTATCCAGACCTAATGGTATTTAACAAGCAGGAAAATTGTATGTCAGTTTTACTGAGGCCTTACTGAAAATCAACCAAGGATTTCAGAGGCAATTTTATTGGTGACACAAAAGGTAGGTGCTTTAATTATGCTTTTATAATGAAAGAGTTTAAATAATTTAGGTTCAGGAAGAACATGAAGGCATATTAGTCTTTCAGCTATGAAGAACCAGTACTTTGGAGAATTGATGCTTAAAGCATGGTTTTAAATGCTTTCTTAATGTTATTTTATACATCAAATCTTTATGAATGTATGTATTTATTTATTTCTATATTTGTTTTTATTTTTTGAGGCCTCTAGGTTATGTATTCCTAATCAGATAGTGATAGCTGAACAGTATGTTACCAACAGACCACATTAATGTCTTCCATTGAGAGGACAGAATTCATATCTTAGAGTCATATTCTCTTCGTATTAATAATGGAACTGCAAAACACCTAAGTACATTTGGGTTGATGCTTTGAAAATATTGTGTGCAGGTGAGATGAGTAGGTGAGATACGGCAGAATTCCAGATATTTAACAGATATTTAAATTCCAGATATTTAAACTGAAGATTGTCAGAGACAATCTTCCCCGTAATTTTTTAATTGAGCTACGACTTCCAATCAAGAGGATAGGAGGAATACCTAAACCGAAGCGGCATTCTACACTTCTAATGCACAGCTCTTAGTGACTTGAATTCAAGTTTATATTATGTTTGCTAGAAAACTGTAAGGTCTAAGTTGAAAACAAAATGTATTTGAGAGTTGGAAATATGCGTCTCATTAGAGGTATTTACAGGTATTATTGTGGGTATAATTAAAATTGCTAGTAAGCCTACATGTATAATGCAATTTCTTTTCTTTATTGTTCATTGATTGAAAAACTTTTATTAGTTCCTAGTAATTTTAAACATTTTCTGATGGTTTTTTCTAAACATAAGCCAGCCTAGTTATTCTAGTTGTTTAGCTCAAATCATTGAATGTACATTTAATTATTTTAATTATTTAAAACCTAAACAATGCAAATGGGAAATGCAGGCAATATTAAGCTGCAATACTCACAATAACTCCATTGAGATAAATTACTTATACAGGACCTAGAAGTTTTTAGGGAAAAAACCTTTTATTTCACACTATACAACATTGTGAGAAATGCATGAATAGAGGGAAATGGGAACAAAATTAAAACCATTTTATCTTTAATCATTTTCCCAGGATTCAAGAGTGAGCATTAAGCCTCTTTAAATCAAATAGTGAACTGTTTCATCAGTGCACACTGCTCATCCTAAAGACTACAGAGGGAAGATACAGAAAAAAAAAAAAATCATGAGTGTTTAGCTCTTTATTCAGATTCTGCAGATTTTTACTTTTCCATTCAGGTCCTATACTGCAATGCTTTAAAAATATGCCCAAAATTTGTAGTTTTGAAGCTGAATGTGAGCACTTGCTGTTGAAATTGACACAAGGGGTGTTGAGAATATATTTATTATTTAATATTAATATTCCAAATACAGTGTTTATAAGTGATTATTGAAAAAAATCTTTATATATCCATTTCTGAATTATTGACTGATCAGGGTTTTTTTTCCTGGTAATAGAGAGATGAATCTTGGGAGACATGACAAGGAGTTTCAGTTTGAGAGGATGACTGGAAAGATTAACAGTGAAGCTGGTGGAACACAACACAAGTTTAAAATAAAGAAAACAAAGTACCTTGGAAACCTAGTGAAACAGGAACTACATTTTGCTGGCCAAAAAACACATAATGAAAAGTAAAAAAAAAAAAAAAAAAATCCCATCAATCAGACAAACATACTTAAATTAAGGCGAATCTCATTGTTAGCTACATCACCAGGCAACCAGGGAAACCATACATAATTTAAAAGGTTAGGGAAGCACTGTAATAATGAGAACAGAGAAATTACAATGTTTGAAGAGAAAAAAAAAAAGAGATCTTTAGAGAAGTGAGAAGGTGAAGGAAGACCTGGAAAAGAGACAGCATCATCACATAGGAGAACAAGGAACATGCGTAGGATGTTGTGTAGGGATCTTTTGGACTATGAAAGACTTGATTAGAAGCAGCTATGATATAGGTGACTGCAAATGTATTACACATATAGAGGAAGATACTTTGGTTTTATTAAAAAAAAGAGTTCTTATAGAAGCTAAGAATGTTTGTAGCTGCAGAGTTCTTAACAAAGTTGCAGTATTTCTTATGGGAGCATGGTTTTCCTGTGTTTGAGAATTTAATTGCTACTGGAACACTATACTCTAGTTCTAAGTACTGTTGTGGAATTTTAAGTAAAGAAGTATAGGCATTCTTTGGAAAAATAGTGGGGTTTTTTTCCAAAATCTTGTTTAAATATTATAAAATCTGATATTTAGATTAGTTTTAGATTTTTTTCTTTCAAAAAGATCATATAGAGTATTAATTTCATCATTTTTCAGACACTGACACAAGTAAAAATGCTCCCACAGCCTTCAGAGTGCTGACAATTCTTTCTAATACAAATTCTGGTATTGTAGTATAATTGTGGCCTTCGGTGTCTTTAAGGAGTCCATCCGGTAGCAACTTGGCAGAGGATTCTTTTGATAGTTCCTGAAAAGGAAGAAAATACTAAGCCAAATTTTGTGCAGAGCATGAAGATAAATGCTTTTCCAGAGAAAATGCCCTTAATGAATAAACATGATGAAATGCAGTTTTTTATCTACAAATATTTTTAATGCAGTTGAGTGGAAAGCATGAACTCTTAAAATGCACAACTTATCAAAAACGACTTTGTATTACATAGATAGCAAGAGTGATGAAGGTACTTGAGAGATACCTGAATTTATAAAGTGATTCTATTAATATTTGTTCATTTTTATTTAAGTATTATCTCTCTTGCTGTTCAAAATTTGACTCAAGAGAATGTTTTTCCATGGTTGGAAAAATGTGCACATGTATAATGTAAGCTTGGGTCCTTCTTTTAAATGCATGGTATTGTTCATCAAAATAGAAAAAAATTCGTATTAGGTAATTTATTTTAAAGGAAGGGTTCAATAATGAATGAAAATATTGTAGGCTCAAATTATGTGTTGTAACTTAATGTATCCATTATTACGTAAAAATACAAGCCTCTTTCACATTTACTGCACTAAACAGTCTAATAATATTCTTTCTATCGGAAGATCTGGTTCATAAATTCCTTTAATAGTCAGTAATCTTCTCTAACTGCTAAGAAATTACTTGCTTGACCTAATTTTAGCATAATTCCAACCCTATAGTTTCATCTTAGTAGTGTTCTTTTGCAGTGTTTCATTTGCCATGTGAGTGTGATAAAACTGTATTATGTGGCCTCAGAAACATTAATCTTTTGTTTATTTTTTTCAAGGCTTTAGCTATGGGGATGATGACAGAATACTATCACTATATCTTTACCACACTGGTAAGTGGCTTGTGAAAACATAGTGATGACATCCAACAAAGATGTTACTTTCCTAATTATATTACTTAACAAAGTGGAAAAGGTCTCTCTGGAATGGGGTGTGAGTGCAAGATGTTTTCTTTGCTGAGTTTTCTTACTTTCAGTGAAAACTCGTCAGGATGGTTTAATTATTGTTCAACAGTGTGCCCTGAAAACTGATAGACCTGAAAAAAGCATCTGACTGTAGCACTGCAGCTTTTAACTATCAAGAAGGCTTAAATGTATAATTCATAATTCATTGTTTATTTTATGCATTTTGTCCTTTTTGTCTTTTAGCTGTTTGTATGTGAAGATTAAGACACTTTAAAATTTACTCATATATTCCATATTTTTAATCCAACATTTTACAGGGTAGTTCTTCTCTGTCATATGATTCATGAATAATTTGGTGTGAATCTGAGCTGTATTTTATTTAAGAATTCATATGAGCTTTTTAGGCACATGAATTATGCAATATTCTTCGGTGTCCACTGTAAATGTAACTTAGAATGAATTTGATCATTCTTGGATCTATAATTTGAAATAAATGAACATTTAAAATGTCAATGCTCTTACAAAACAAACATGTATGTCAAGACCTTTTTCTGTGCTCACCACAGCCTAACTAAGAAACAGTTTAAAAGTTGATGAAAATTGTTTCTTTGAGTACTATGCTGTCCTTTGGCATTGAATTTTCACTCTTAAAGCCCTGTTTAAAAATCAGAATTTTCTGTCATTTTTATTTACTTATTAAAACATTATACTTTCTGTGGAGACAAGAGTATTATATTGACTTGGAATTATCAAGAAATAATTTACTTTGCACAAACATTTCAGAGATTTTGATTTTGCAATGTAGTTCTGGAACCAGTATCAGAATTTAGTTGGTTTTATATATTAATTGCTTCTTGACATGGTGAAAGTCCTGTCAAATAAATTTTCCAGTCACAGTGTTTACAGCAGTCTTCTGTGTAATCTCCTCTTGATTGATTCACGATGTAATGCACTGGCTCATTAATACACTGACCTGTAATAAATGCATAATAATATTGTGTATATTTATTACATTCCAGTGTAAACATGAATGTGTTTGGATTAAAAAATTGCATTCAAGGTTCCGACTTTTTGCACAGTAAAAACTGAGAGAATTTTTAAAAGAGAAAGATGTAACATAGTTCTAGTTATGCCCAACATTTCCTTTGCAATAAAATGTTTTATTTCTTTGCAAAGAGGATGTGAGGTTATTTTAAATGAATTTGGAAACCTGCATATCTTATATATTGTGTATGGGAAAGTAAATCATATTACCAGCTACAGAATTAAAAATGGGTAGTGATTGATAACTGGTTGATATTTTTATGGGCTTTGTGATGTTAACAATGGGTGTTATATTTGGGTTTTCTGTAGTACAATATTTAATCTTCAGCTCTAGCCAGTAAACAAAATGGATTCAGGCAAATGTTACACCTAAAGCTACGTGGCAACAAAAATTAAATTAAAAAATAGATGAATAAATACCTATGAATTATGGGGAAAATGTCTATGTTCAGTAAATTAAAATTATGTTATAGGGAAATAATAGATTATGTATAACCTTGATTACATCTTTTTTTTCCCCTGGTCAAAACTTGATCTTAGACCTGAGTTTCCTGAAGTCTAGTACTGTTTCTACATTGCTTCTTAGGATTTGATCAAAGCACTAGGATAACCTTGAATTTACTTTCTTAAGCTAAAATTTAAATTGTTTTACTTTTTATTGATTATATTTCCCCCTGTGTATATTTGAGGGCTAACTGTACACACACACATACAGATATACAGAAAATATATAAATTAGTAAAAGTTATTCTTGCAAAGACGAATTCCTAATCAAAGAACTGTCCATATTTGGAAGCATGTTGATGACAGTGAAAAAATGCTTTTGATTAAATTTAAAGCCATTAACATTTCTCCTTGTCCCTGCTCACCACCACCCCCACTCCCTGCCTACTCCCCTCCACCAATTTATCCTCCTAAGATTAACATTTTTAAGTTTCACTGAGAGTGAAAGCTCAAGGAAACTCTTGTCCAGTTTATTATTTGATGTTTAGTTTCTGGTAAGTTCAAGAACTAGCAATTAATATTTATATCTAGAAAATGAATATAATATTTAAACTTACTGTAGTATTTTAGCCTATCTAGTAGTAGATACCTTTCTGTTATTGGACTAAGATTTCCTGAAAGTCTGGTCTTCCTCTGAGAATCAGATTACTCCCACCATAAAGGCAGCCAAGTTGCTTGCTCACAGACACAGGCCCCCAGACAAGCAGAACACGTGTCCTGGCATAAATAGCACTGAAAAATTACCATGCTCTCATCTAGAGAGATGGTCCAACAACTGAAATAGCAATTGCAGTGTATTACAGAATTTGTACAGTGTATTACAGAATTTGTACAATGGTGATTTTTTCAGGACCTGTTTGCCTTGGATGTGGAACCCTATCGGTACAGTGGTGTTAATATGACTGGATTCAGAATTCTAAACACAGAAAATACCCAGGTGTCATCTATCATTGAGAAGTGGTCTATGGAGCGCTTGCAAGCACCACCAAAGCCTGATTCAGGTTTGCTGGATGGATTTATGACGGTATGATTGCCAGTATTTGATTCCTTTTTTAATATGTTTGTGAAGCTAAAAAAAAAAGTTAACTTTTTGTTATTAAAAGTGTTTAGAGGTATGTAACCAAATATTATTTTAAACATGAGTCAGAGAGTAACTGTGATGTTTCTGTAAATATTTTGCAGATTGAATACATGATAAAATTTTTCAAAATTGCTTGCATTTTTTTTGAATTTATAATCCCATATTCTAAATGTCAAATTCACCTAATTTCCCTAATTTGCTGGTGAAAAACTTTCCATGGGACAAAAATGAAGCTAATGAAAATTGTATCTTTCTATACATTTTGTGTCTTATTAATTTAAAATTCATTCATTAATAATGTGCATTTCTAATATTTGCATAAACTTTGTTTTTAAATATTTTATTAAGATTATGAACAGGACCTCATTACTATATTTTTGGCTTTCTCTGCTTTCAGATTCATGTGAAATTAATTAATCTGGTTGTTTATTTTCATTTCTTTCCTTCCATTGCCACTAATTTTTGGCCTTACTTCATTTCATAAAAATCACAACCACATTCCTGCAAACAAACTTTCATTGCTAGGTTTTGGTGAGTGTCTGCTTATTAGTTGGAATTCAGTCTGGAATTATAATGTCAGGGAGGGATCTATTTTAAAAGACATCCTACATTAGGTCTACTTTAGTCTTCAAATTTGTTGAAAGATTTTTCCACTTTGACCCCTTTACAATTTAGGTAGTCGGGTTTTGTTTTGCTTTGGGCTTTTTTTTTTTTTTTTTTTTGGTTTTGTTTCTTTGGATTTTTTTCTTGTTGTTGTTGTTGTTAGGTGGTTTTTTGTTCGATTTTTTTAGGCTTTTCTTCCATTTGAAAAATAGAAAATTCTATTTATTTAAGACAGGTATCTTGGTAATATATCAGGTGCCTTGATTGTGTTAATCATTCCACATAA
This sequence comes from Vidua chalybeata, assembly GCF_026979565.1. Lineage (NCBI taxonomy): Eukaryota > Metazoa > Chordata > Aves > Passeriformes > Viduidae > Vidua > Vidua chalybeata. The sequence continues at coordinate 71,975,778 of NC_071532.1, read as the reverse complement.
CAGAACCAATTAACAATTTGTTTTTTACTGATAAGATTTAATGATCTTATAGATATTAGGTACTAAATTACAATTAATATTTTAACAAGTTAGTTTAATTTTTTTCAATGTACTTGCTGTATATAATGTCTTGAACATGATAATTTGAAACATTTTAAATTTAATTTATTCACTAATTTCCTTGCACTGCACTTTACAGATTGCATTACATGGTAGTTAAAAAGTTTTATTGTTAATTTCTCTAAATAATTTCAAACAAGCAAATGAATGCCCCAAAATCTGAAAATTGTTTGAAGTCTGTATCTGGTTTATATATATCTGCTACTTATTGCTGTAAGTCATTGTTTCATGCTTCCTTGTTTGCATTAATACTTTCAATTCTTTTTTTTTTTACCTTTTTGAATTCAAAATTTGTATCATTTCTTCTCGTTCATTGTAGTTGTATATTTATGTACTGATCAAAGATGTAACTGATCACAGACCTTTGGATTTTTACCAAGATCAGTAGTGATAGAATGGAATAATAAATATTGGAATAGAGTTCTGTGGGCCAGTTGCATATTTTTCATCTTTTGTGATGCTGTAAAGAAAGTGTTTTTCTCAGAAAACCTTCTGATGTAAGGCAAAACTCTATAATTGCTATTATATGACTCTGTAAAAATAATACTTTACATCATTACTTTGCCTCAGGATAGAAAAGTATATAAAAAGGGCATGAAGAACATAGTGGCTTCTCTTCTGGACCCTTAAGAGCCCTCTATGCTCCAAGTATTCATACAGACTTTGATGAATATTTTATGGTCATTATATTTGTTGATTAAGCATTTAAATGTGCTTTCATTACCTGGGTTTTAAATACCTGAGAGATACAGATAGTATTTAAATTATATTTATAGGCCTAATAATCTTGGCAAGCATTATAAGATTACAGAGTTTTTTTGATCCGGCCCGTAGATACAGACAAACCGTCCACAGCGTGTCCATTAGGATGGTGTGAAGGAAAGTCAAATCATGATGTCATTGCACAATGTTCTTTCTCTTCTCAGAACAAAATAAGCCATATTATTGACTTATTATCAGGGAAGTTATCAGTTAAGTGTGTAAAATTTGACTTTTATGTCACTGTTGTTCATGTATATTTAAAGTCAAAAATGGGCTTGGAAATCAAAGACTCTTCACACATATTGATGCTATGGGGTACTCTAACGGATCTGGGCTGGGCTGGACTGGAAATGTGTTTTATTTTCACTGGTTGATAATGGCTGCAGCTTAATCAGAAAAAATTAGCAAGAAGATTGCTTAATAGGAATGCATTCAGCTTGAACCACACAGAAAAATGCCATTTAAACAGGTTTAAAACACTTAAAACTTGTTCCAAATAAAAATCTGAAGTTTGTATAAAGCATTTAGAGACCTCAATGAAGACTAACTCTTTTCTGGTGATGTAAAAGCAGGCAGGTATGAATGGCAAAGTTTTTAAGCTCCAGTGGTGTTTGTGTAAGGTACTTCTACCCCAGATTTTTTCACCATGTTGACTTTGCCCTTATGACGGTTAGAACTATCAATGTAATTCTGACATTGCTTTTCCTTATTTATGATTCATAGAATTCCCAGTATTAACGGTTTTTTCAAGGTCTTTTCTGTAGGCTTGCATAGCTCTCTAACTAATATATAATTTTCCTCATAATTATTTTACTTTTTTAGTATCTTAATGGAATAAAAAGTTGGTATAAAATTTCCCAAATCCTATTAAGTTCAATTATGATAGTTTTTCCTTTGTTTCTAAGCTGTTCCTCAGCACAGCTCTGAAAAAGGTTTAGCACACTTGAGGATTTCTTAGGATTTCTTATGTATTTCTTTGTATGGACTTTGGAAAAAAAAAATTAACTATTTAATCAGTACTACCATATTGAACAATTATAGTAATAAATGTTTACTAATCATTACAGCAAAGAAAATCAATGCATTCTATGATTTAGGAGAGTAACTACAGTACAATTGGCTTTGTTTTTTCCATGGCTCCAGAAAATCTGTAGAAATTTTGAAAATAGCCTGCTGTATTGTTTCAGATTATTCACACTTTCTTTGCACAGTCTTCTTGAGATAAAGCTGTGCTTGTGTAAATGTTTATAGAAAATTATTTCTTTTAAAATCTAAACTATTTTCTAGTAATGAAAAATGTGAATATACTTTTAATATGACACCTAGAAGTCCTGTAGAAGTCTCACTGGTCTACTCTGATTAAAGAGATTTTTCTATCATCATTCACATACTCATAGACCTAATTTGTGCATTTGATGGTTCTTTCATATTTCTTAATATCTGAGGACAATCAAAATGATACTTGTCCTCATAATGTAGAAATAATAATTAAATGTGTTGCTATTCAACTATATTTTATCCTTTTACCTGTCACACACTTGTGCAGATGTGCATGTGCAATGTGGTATAGATTACTGAGTTAATGATATAGTTATATTTATTTCTTGAATTTGTAATCTTGTTTTTAAGTATTCTCAGCAGTCTTGTATTTACTTTGACCATTGTTTTTGTATCATCAGACTCTTATTAACCAGGAATAAAGAAATTATAATGCCTATAGAAATAAACCTCACATAAAACTGGGACATACCATGGCTGTTATTTCTTATAATAAAATTACAGGAATTTATACAGTAACAATTTTGCCAGACCTTTAGAAAACCATACCTTTAGAAAATAGCAGAAGAAAAGAGAAGTCAAAGATCAAACTGTTGCAATACCTTATCTTTCTTGCTAGTGGAATTAACTGTATCTAGCATTTCAGTATCTATTTATCATTGTCTTCTTGTTTCTTCTTGTTACTTGAATGGAAAAAGCCAAAGGAAACAAAAAAATGCATTTGTGTCCATTTTAAATCCAAATCTAGGGTTTTTTTCAGACTAGGAAAACTTTTAAATTAATTCTCACTCAATCCTGTGCTTCCTGACTTAATTCAGCAATACATGTAAGCGAGTTTTTTTAAAATTTGACTTCTTACATATTTCCAAGTAAAATTCAGAATGGCTACTCCACCGAAATGAAATGGGCCAACATCGATTCATTCGCTCATTTTTCTGTTTCTCACCACATATTCTTACCTGTTAGCAGTTCAAAAAGCACTTTTAGAAAGTTAGATTCTGGACAGGGTGGGTTGTTAGCATTTGAACCTTGTGCTACCCTGGTTTTAAACAACTTCTAACTAGATTGAAGCTCTTTAAACAATTCTCTGATATATGATATACACATTACTGTTATTTCCCACCAACTTTATACTGAATTCTGAAATTTGAAACAGATTGGTACTTAGCAACCACTTGAACAGAATGACTTGGCATTAATAAAACCACACTATTTTTCAACCAGATTATGATTTCTTCTGGAAAAATGAACTTATAAGTCAATAAAACCCCCAAACACACCATAATGAAATAAAAATATTTAATTAGTATAACTTCTGCTGTTTTTTTTTTTTTTTTAAGTTTAGATTTGCAGGGGTTCATCCTTATTTTAACCTGGAGTAAAAAATGAATTTTGACCTTTCCTGCAAAATGGAAAAAATGATACTTAATTATTATGACAATATTTTTATTAAATTCTAGGAATACTGGTATCTGTACTGTATAAGTAGAAAAATATTCTGGAAAACAGAGGGGCAACATATTATTTTAAAGAAACTTCACTTTGATATAGTCTGTACAAATATTACACATAAAGAAGAAAAAACCCACAAAACCCTGAGCATAATTTTCACATTTATATATGACAGCCATGATTCACAGCAAGCAAAACAGAGCATAAATAAAGTGTTATAAGTTCAGAATTCTTTTACTCTTCAACTATTAATCTTCACAGTTTTCTTTGCCTCGAGTCAGAATTTAGCATGCATAATTAAGATGACCTAACAAGCCCTGCTGCTTAATTAACATAAAGTTTTCCTTACTAATTGCTTTTGCCTATCATCCAATTCAGCTCTCTGCTTTCTTCTTATATAGAAAAGAGTGTTCCTTTTTTTTTTTTTTTTCTATTCTGGTTATTAATTCTGTTCTTTAATGCCCACTTTAGTAGCTACATATGGGAGGTGCAAAGAAGCACTGTGGTACTTCTTAAATGTGAGAGCTAAGGTCAGTGTTTAGCTGTTTACCCCAGAAAAATCACAGTTTGCAGATGATACATTTTGCATACTGCCTGGCAGAATGGAGTATTATTTAGTTGAACATTTTCTCTTTTCACTCCTAATTATTTTGGCCTTTTTTTTTTTTTTTTTTTTGTTAGTTTCTCAGTAAATGAAAACAATAGTTGATAAAAACCCCTGAAATTTAGAATGATATTAAATACTGTTAGCAAAATCCTAGAGATTTTTTCCATATGCAGAACGGATTTATGGTTCATTTCTGTCTATGGGATTTTCATTGGCTTCAAAAAAAGGGAGATAAAATTTTATTCATAAAGTTTTGAAATTTTTAAAGCTGATGTATAGACTTCCTCAGATAAAGAAGGTAGATTTACTTTTCTTTAAGTATGTAACTGAAAAGAAGATGCAAAGAAGATGCAAAGATCATGAGGAGAGATTCTAATACCTCCATAAATTGTCCTTAATTGAAGGAATGTACAAATGCATTTACTCACAGAGCTGCCTAGGAAATTAATTTTGAAACTAGCCATTTTAAGGGATACAGTAAAAATCCTGAAGTTATAATTCCTTTGGTATTTGAGAATGGAAATGAAAAGAGTGAATAATATTGGATTTGTAAATGTGTAGATATTTTTCCCTAATTTGCTCTCTATATTTGCACACCTAAAGACTGGGGGCATGCATTTATATAATGTATTCTTTGTTTGTTCTCTTTTTCCCCTGGTTGCAAGAAAGCTTCCAGTAAGCAACCTCTCTATGTCTAAACCTTATGACTGTTTTGTAAAATCTAATTTATCTGAATGTTCTCTTTTTTAGCTTTGTGGGTATGTTAGTTTAATATTCTCAGAAGTTTTGTTGAATCCAAGGTCAAGCCAAAGAATTGCTAAAAAAAAAAAAGGTCAAACAGTGAGTATAGATGGACAATAATGATGTATTTTCAGTTGCAATAAATCAATGTGTTTTAAAACCCTAAAACCTTGTGAGGAATTGGACCAATGCACGAAGACCATGTTAAATGGCCACCATGTTAAATTCACCATCAGGTGAAAGAGCTCATTAATTAACAGGTTTCTCTGCCTTATTTTTGGTTAAACTAGCTTGCTTAAGCTACTAATGTTGGAAAGGGTACCTTTTTTTTGAATTATAAAGTTTGGAAAGATTGAGGGAGTAATGGCACTAAAACCAGGACAACCGAACTTGAAAGAATTGTCTGAAACATAAAAATCCAAAATTTACAAAAAAGGATTCAGTTCTTCTATCATGATATATCCAAAGTTTAATGATGTTTTTTGTGAAAGAAATAAATAACTCTCATGTCATATAATTGGACATAAATAATATTGAGGGCACTCTTATACTGCTCTGAAAGCTAAGTGTAAATTTCCCAGATTCTTTGCTCTACTTAAAAACAAGCAAACAACAAAAATAAACAAAAAACCCAAAACAAACAAACAAACAAACAAACAAAAAAAAAAACCAACAAAAAAAAAACCAAACAAAACCCCAACCCAACCATCCAAAACAGAATGAACCCCATCCCCTCACATCCCAGTAATTTTAATCTAGCTGTTGCTAATCCATTTTAATCAAGGTATAGGTAAACAAGACAAGCCAAGGAAAAGCATGATTTTAAAACAAGGTGAAGTTGTGGTAAGTGGAGGTTTAGAATTTAACCAAATAGAGTTAAAATGATGCTCTTAATTACTGACTCAAGAAATCAGGGAAACTGATTTCCAAAACTGGAAATACACTCTAATAGCATTATTATTATTTTTTTATATTTAGTCCAATATATTTTTAACCTCATTTTTCTTTACATTTATTTCATAGTTTCTGATCTGTGGTCTCCAAAATTCTCTTTTTTTTTTTTTTTTTTTTTTTTTGCATACCTCATAAAGGTGGAAAAAGAATTGTGGTGTAATTCAGGGTTTTTTTCTGGAGTTTGTCTGACTATTTATCCTAGATGTCAGTATTTTCAGTGAATATACAAACTGTTTAATAGCTTGATACAAATTAGCAATTTAGTTTTCCTAGCCGTAAAAGGATATTTGTGGAACTTCAATCTCTTATATGCACATGGCAATGTGAAAATAACAGCTATATTTGCAATAGCTACTTAAATAATAATTTAGTAACTGCTATCAGGCACTGTGACTGGACAGGAGAATTTGATGAGGAGAAGGTGCTGTTAAGGTTCCTGAGGGTAAAAAGATCAATAAAAAGAAAAATAAATACTTGTTACAGAAATACAGTCTTGGATTCTGATTTAGAGCTTCAAAGAGGATATCTTCTTATGTAGACAGCTTTATAATTATCCCTTTAGCGAAAAGAATTTTCTGGATTTGCTGATGAGATGTGTTTAGTAAGAGTGTAGCTGCAAATGTGTACTTCAAAGGAAATACTAAACAATTACTCATTACTGCTTTACAAGCTAAAAATCTCCCCTAGGCACAGTTAATTTTGTGAGTTTAGGGACTATACAGGATTTCATGCTGTAAGATGTTTTAGAAATGATTTGTCAGCTATTTTGGGAATTAATTGCATTATTAAATATGTGAGTACTGTATACAGTAACTTTTAGAATTTTAAGAGTCAGGATAGATCAGAAACCTATGATCCTAATCCCAAAGGAAAGCTATGTCCAAGTGCTGCATAGCATTTAGCAGAAATTTCAGTTTCTCTTCAATGGAAGATTTCATTGAATTCTTCCAGATGTGGTTTGAGGATGTATGTATACATTTATAAATATATTAAGATTACTGTTGATTTATATCACGCTTTCATGTTATCAATCTGCATGCTGCTACGTCTTTATGAAGCAATAGAGGGAACTCAGTGTAACAGAAAGTAGGGAAATGGCAGAGCTTGTGCAACCTGCAGAATCTCCTACATGTGTAGAAGAGTAGCTGAAGCATAGGTTATTTTTTGAGATAGGAATTTGAGTGCCTTTTCTCAGGAAATATGCCCGTGTCTGCTCTGCATTAAATTTAGTCTGAGGACTGCAATTAAGAAACTGTAATCTGTCAGAGATGATGTTTCTAAAGAAGGGCAATGAAGCTGGTGAAGAGTCTGGAGCACAAGTTTTATAAGGAGTGTATGAGGGAGTTGGAGTTGTTTAGCCTGGGGGGAAAGAGGCTCAGGGGAGACCTTTATTGCTCTCTACAACTGCCTGAAAGGAGGTTGTAGACAGGTAGGTGTTGGTCTCTTCTGCCAAGTAACAAGTGACAGAACAAGAGGAAATGGCTTCAAGTCATCCCAGGGGAGGTTTAGATTATGTATGAGGAAAAATTTCTTCCCAGAAAGGATGGTCAAACAATGGAACAGCCTGCTTAGAGAAGTGGTGGAGACACTATCCCATGGATGGACGCATTTAAAAGTCTTGTAAATGTGGCACTTAAGGACATGATTTAGTGGTGGAATTAACAGTGCTGGATTAATGATTGGATGATGTTAAAGGTCTTTTCCAACCTAAGCAATTCCATGATACTATGAAGACATTTTTCTTAGTATATGCATTCTGAAATTAATTTTAATAGTTTATGTATATACTATGTTTATTGTAAATTTTCAAGAAAAGTGAACCAAAAGGAATATTTATTTCATTCTCTTTCTTTGCTGTTATTTTTAGAACTTGCCTTGAGGGGCAGCATAAATAGAACTGGTAATCAGTGGACTTATCTGCAGGAATTAATAACTCTAAGAATCATTATGGCTACCATTGTAGGATGTGGAATGGTGACAGTGTAGGCATGCTAGGTTAAACAGCAATGTAACTAGTATAATTTGGGGAGAAATGGGGCCATCAGTTTAACCTTTGCTGTGTGCTTATCAGCTTCACAATGGCACTGCCTGTTAGGACTGGCAATGTGCTACACTTAATAGTGACACTTAGAAGTATGTTCTGGGTAAAACCCTTGTACTTTGGAAATCAGAATGTGGGTAATTTGGCTAACCTTTAGTTTGCTACATACATTCCAGGCTCAGATAGGGTAAGCAGATGAAGAGCTACCACTTTTAAATTTTTATTTAATTTTAAAGTGGAATATTAAGCACTACATAGTGCAATGGAGCGGGAAAGAGTGAAAGTCATATGTAAATATTTGTCTCTGAATATTCAGGTGGTTATTTTGGATGTGGTTTGGTAGGCTGGAACAGTCTTCATTCATTATATGCTTCTGATATATTAAAATGAAGAATATGCTCTTTCTTGTTAATGCTTGTTAATTACTGGACTAGTTGACATAGCTGGTAGAAATAAACAAGCTTCTGGGGATACCAAGTTCTCTGCTGAAGACCTATAAGTGTATCTGCTTGAATTTTTGCCTTTTTATTTTTTTCCCAATTTCCAGATATTTATAGATTTATCTCTGATAAGAGATATTACTTCCCTTAATTTTTGCTTGTCTCAAGTCACAGCACACTTTCTGCTTTTAAGGGGGTTCATTCTGGACAGGTTATTTCCTGTCCAGAACATCATGGACTTCATTTTCGAGCTTTAGAGATTCACAGGATGTTTTGCTTGGCCTCCACCCTTATGACCCTTCAGAAGATCAAAGGTCTCCTAAAAGTCCAAATTCATGTCTGCCCACCTTTGGTGAATGTTTTGTCTCTTCTTAATATTTCAAATTATGCTATATGCTTGATATAGTCAAGCCTGAAGTAGAATTGTAGCAGCAAATATACTTTCCACTTGAGGAGTCTAGAGGGAATACAACTGCCACAAGCATACATACAGAGCTGTTAAACAGTGCCTAGAAAAATTCAAGCATCCACCCAAATCTCCATGAGAATACATTTATGTCAGGCTGGAAACAAAATTATCATGCTTTCATTTATATATTTTCCCTGTGAACATGTGGCCTCTACTCTCCCAAGTCACATTCAGCTTAGGAGATAGGTGAGAAACATGTACTGGATGCACTAAAGAGAATTAAGTGTCATGATGTGAAACAGAGATTTCAGATTTAATACTCCCACTTCCTAAGGCCTGAGTGTATATATAGTATTTTAATACCAGTGATAATGCTGTAACCTAAATCAGATGATGACAATCTCTGGGAAAGCATTATTTTGTAAAGTATATTCTATGCATGAGGTTTCTATATATATTGCTTATAAAAACAAAATCTGATTTTATCTGTTTGTCATATGTAACAATGGATGTGTTAACCATTCTGTCTGTTTATCGAGCTGTTGACTGAGGCCTCAGTTCAACAAAATGTTCACTGTGTTTTTTTTCTGAAAAAGCAATGCAAAGCTTGTCAAGTACTTCTGCTGAAGTCAAGTGGACTACTTTGACACTTAACGTGAAGTATATAATTTGTTTAAATGGGACTTCAAAGGTCACTCCAAAATGTTTTATGTAAGTTACTTTTTTGCACCTCTTCGCTTTTGTATTTTGAGGAAAGAATGAGAAAGAATTTCAAGGTATTTCTGATCACAAGGGACAAATTTTTTCAGTGTTTTCATGATAGCAGACATAATTCAGAAAACACAATTTTTCAATGTATGGATTCCTGATGACATGATTGTTCTCAGTATTGTCTGCATAAAAGAAACAGCATGAGACTTTAGATAGCTTTAGACTATTTTGGATTTCTTCACCTTCTATTTGCTTAAAATTCAGGATGATTATTCTAATGCAATTCAAAAGTTTGAACAAGATTGTGGGTAGAATCCAAATAAAAATAACTGTATTTAAAGGAATAACCTTCTCTTCAAGATTACTGAAAATAAGCATTTTTTTCACTTGTAAAAATTCAAACGATAATTTAAAAAACCCAAGTTTTTTTTTGTTACGCTGCTCATTATTTCTATTATAGTCCTTTGGGTCCTTCACACAGTGGGATTCATCTTACCATGAGGGCAGGAACTAGGTCTTCCTGAGTGGAGAATTTTGCAGTAGTGTGTATCTAGAATTGAAGTCAGGGACCATCAACTTTGCAGTGGGAGGACTGCTGCCTAGTTATTTCATGAAGTTGACAGACTAATTTAGAAGGTGATGTCCACAATATTTCATGACTGGTCTATTCCAAACTTGTCTGAGAAAACTGTAAACCTATCTTTTGGCTGATGATGAATTTTGTAGAATCACAGAACAGCCCAGGTTTGAAGGGATCTTGAAATATCTCGTCTAACTTTTCATGGGAAAGGGAGCTAAGATGCACTCTGTCCAATTGTGTCTTGAAAATCTTCAGCGGTGAGAACTCCAGCAACCCTGAGGAGGTTGCTCCTGTGATTGTTCTTGCTGTAAACAAATTCTTTCTCAAGATGAAGTCTCTTCCAGTTTATCTTCTACCCATTATCCTTTGTCCTCCTCATGTGGGTCTTTACCAAGAAAGAGTCTCTGTCCTCTTTGTAGCTGCTCCTTTAGTACTGAAACACTGCGATGAGGTCCCTTCTAAGCCTTCCCTTCTCCAGGGAGAAAAGACCTTCAGTCTCCTCCGTCTTTCCTCAGAGCACAGGTCTCCAGTCCTCTGATAATTTTTGTGGTGATCCTTTGGACTCTTTCCAGTGTGCTTGAGTTTTTTTTAAATTTGAATTATGGGGACCATAACTGGGCAGAGTGCTTCAGATGCAGCCTGACAGATGTTGAGTAGAGTGGGATGATCACATGTCTATCTCTGTTAGTAATGATCCTGTAAATGCAGCCCAGGATCCAGTTTTCCTCTGCTACTGCAACATCTTGTGGCTGGCTCATCTTCAGCTACTTGTCCACAAGGACCTCCAAGTCCCTTTCAGCCAGGCTGCTCCCCATTCATGAAGATTCTAACTAGTACTGACTTCTTTGATTATGTAATCTTTGCACTATTTCTTAAATTTCATGGTAAATTGAGTTGGGTAAATTTGTTTTCAATATCTAGTTGAATATAGAAACTTAAACACTGACATAACACTTTCTGTTCAAAGACCGCTGTTGTTCATGTAAGGTCCTCAGCCTAAGATTTGTTGTATGATCATGAATAGCAAAACTAAAATCAGTATTCATGGAGGGAAACATTTCTGTCTTGGGTGAAAGATTTATAGCAACATCTGGGAGCAATTAGAAAGGCTTCATTTTTTTTGGCACAGTTAGGTCATCATGTCATTGTCCAAAGCAAAGATGTGCTTAATGATTTTGATTAGCCTAGATTTGCCACAGTTTTGAAATTAACTAGGAACATAATAACACTAACTTATTTTTTAAAATTGAATATTCTTCTTTTAATGTTTCTACAAGTAGGGTTCTCTGCCTTAATTTGCTGGGTTTAGTCTTGATGCAATATTCTAGATGAAAAAATGAAATTTATCTTAGTTTGCATCAGAGAGTGTTGTCACTGTGTTTCTTTTTAGCAATGATTATGCTTAGATTTTTTTGACTTTACTGTTCCACATTTGGCCTATTCATTTACTAAATACGTGTCTTAAAATAAAGATCGTTTAGAGACAGACACCAGCAATGTTAGAAAATTGCTTTAAAACAATTTAAATGGGAAGATCTTGAAAGACGCCCTCTTTAGATGAAAAGTAAGTCAAAAGGGCTCAAGTGCAGCTGTGTCATATAAAGCAAACTTTCATTTGATTTATTTATTAACTGGAAAATTAGGGGCTTTACAGGTAGCTTTGTGAAGCTGAACATAAAGCTCAAATTAAGAAAAAATACTTTATTTAGTTATAAAAAAATTATTGCCATTTATAAGGCATTTTTTAAAATAATGTAAAAAGAAGTAAATTATGAATATAATTTGTCTGGAGAAAGAGGAAAACATGAGAACTGCATTTTTTTCTGCACCCACATAAAGTTGTGCATGTGTTCATTTAACAAAATCATCTGTATTAGGTTAAAAATAAAATTATATGTTAATTATATAGAGGTTACCCTGAACATGATAAAATCAGATTATCATTTAGGGTTCCTTCCTAAAAATAAAGGCTCAACAAAACTTGAAAATATACAAGTGAGAGATGAATATAGTTAAACTGTAAAGTGTGAAATGCCATAATAAAGTGTATGCATACTGAAGTTTAGTTTGGACATTAAAAAAAATCAGGAAAAACCTATTGGTAGAAAATCAGTGAGTTTTAAATATATATGTGTGTGTGTGTGTGTGTGTGTGGTGTGTGTTGAGTTTTCTTTATCTTGTGGATACCAGCATATGTTCCTTTTACACTTGGTCAGAAAATAGTCATCAAGCATTGGAACAGGCTTCCAAGGGAAGTTGTTGGGTCATGATACCTGGAGGTATTTAAACATGTAAATGTGGTGTTAAGGAACATAGTTTAGTGCTGGACTTGGCAGCACTTGGACATTAATGGCTGGATTTGTTGGTGTTAAAGATCTTTTCTGAATTAAATGGTTGTATGTTCTACACTGAGTTGATTCAATGCTGTTGGATAGAGAATCTTAATGTCAGGGACTTGTATTGATTTTCAAGTAAGATCAAGGGAGAAAATCCATCAACAGAGCAGTGGGAGATAAAGCACCATCAGGAGAAACTCTTTACTATCTGAGCACTAGGTATCATATTTGTTAGAGAAAAAATATTTAAGGTCTTTTTCTGGGAATATAAATTAGCAGTAAGCAAGACTGTCAGAACTGAGGGGCTGGAGCACTTGTGTAATGAGGAGAGGTTGAGGGAACAAGTCTAGGGAAAGGAAGGCCTCTTAAGGACCCAACAGCATCCCCTAACATCTGTGGGGAGATTATCAAGAAGACAGAGACAAGCTATTCCCAGCAGTGCATGGCAGAAGCATGAGAGCAAAGGCTAAACTGAGAGATTTCGACTAGAGTTAAGGAAAATGTTTTCACTGTAAGAAAAGTAAAGAAGTGGAAAGGACTGCTCAGAGAGGTTGTTGTAGTCTCCATCCATGCAGGTTTTCAAAACCCAATAAAGTTCTGAACAAGGTGTCTATTCCTAGAATTGACACTGAAAACAATGTAAAAGGTGAAAGATGTCAGACTAGGGAAGTCCTGTGGTCTCTCCATCTTGAATTGCCTTATTATACTCAACAACTGTGGCTGTCCTCTGAGAGGTTAATCTCTATTATTTCTGAAGAGCACTGTTAGATCGGAGGGAGCCTCTTCATAAAGAACAGCAGTTAAGAGTCATGAAATTGAAAACTCTCCTCATATTCATGATGAATTGTAGCTTGATCACAGAGATACAATATAGTTTGCAAACCAGAGTACCAGTGCTTAATTTTCTTCTAGAAATTAGAAGAATTCCTCCTATTTTGGGGGAAGTATCTGCATTGCTTCCTGCAGCTTTTATTAATTTTAATCTTAAGAGACGTGAATTTTTCAAATTCCAAGAAAGCCTCATCTACTATAGTGTGGTCTCAAATACATTTTTTAAGCTTACACAATATCACAGAAGGTGTGTTAGAATATATCAGTCAAGATATTATCAGACTAATGCTTATACCTAAATACTCAGTGAACACATTCAGTAGAAGAACAATACAATGATAGTTTTATCTCTCCTAGAAGCCCCTGAAACATGCTTTTGCTAGATGTTTGCAAGGCATATTGGTGAGCTTTTTTAAAAAGTCAAAATTGGTGATCATTACGGCTATCAATTCACACAGACATGATTATGTCTCAAACAAATAAACTTTAAAAGTGCTGAGAATTGAAAAGGGTCCAAGCATTTAAAATAATGAGCACACCATGGAAAGAAACAACGAGAAACCTAATAATTCCACGTTTTGGTCAGAACATGACTGGTTTGCTGTGTTTTAGTATAAGGAGAATCATAAATTCAGTTTGTCTGTGCTGTGCAGACATAGGTCAATGTACCTGTCTCCTTTTTGCAGGTGTTGAATTGGCAATCTTCCAGAAAGCTTGGTGGCAAATCATTTAGAACCTTTCCAGGAATGACTAGTGGTCTGCTAAGTTTTCCAGCAGTGACTTGGCATATTCAGACTTATTCTTTCAAGGTGGCGGCCATGTCTTAGGCTTAATTTGTTTCTGTTTGCAGATAAACTGCCCAGAGAGCAAGTTTAATATCCTTTGCCTGTGCTTCAGAGTGAACTGTACATACATACCTCCTAATGAAGAAGATGCCTAAACAGTATGTGTGGAATTTGCCTCTCCTAACTTAATCCATGTAAAATTCAAATGTCTAGTAATTGCTTATATTACCTTTTCAGTCAGTACAGGAAGAATAGAGAAATTTATCCTAAAACAGCTGCATAGACTATATTACTGAAGAGGAGTCTATTGGAAGCATAGCTGATTGACTGGCCATTTTAAATGGCTGAACTTAGAAAAAATGATTCCTTTCTGATGTATGTGAGTTTTGCACATGCAGATCCCTCCACAGTTTTTATTTTATTGTTCGTTGACATTTGAAATTGTGTTTACGGTTCTAATCTGTCTTGCCTGCAGCTGTAAGGAGATATTATTTAATATGGACTATATTACCTTGGTGACCTATCTTGAATCGGTTATTACATGCACACCAAGGTGGTGATGTATTTTGATAAAATAATTAAAAATGCAGTAAGAATACAATATAATCTGTAAGTAAATAGCATTACTTGATTTGTGCCTAAAGCACAAGAACATTGCTGCTTTTATGACTGGTCACAGAATGTCAGTTGTCTGACTGTCTCAGTCTATCCAAGACTGTGCTTTCATTGTTGTGAACTCTTGCAGATTTTACCCCTCTGAAGGAACTTCTTAACAATTCATCTGTTTGGCTAGGGCTCAGGTAGCAAAGTTAATAACCATATCAAGAACTGTGTCACTCTACACTACTTTCTTCCTGATGACATATAGTGAAGACTCTCACTCCTTACCTGTTCAGACCATAGGCATTTTCTGACAGAAAATTAAGGTCCCCTCTACCAGACAGTGGCTCACTGGAGGAATGTATTAGTAGTGAAGTAAAATTTGAAAACAGATTCTTTCCTATTTAATAGTCCATTGACTTTCCTCTTAGAGCTGTTGTCCCCAGCTTGACTACTACGGTCTTTATTTTCATTCCCTAATCAAGCTCATGCTGTTTTTATCTGACTTGGGAAGATTATTGTATAATTGCATTATACATGCAATTGTTTTATTCAGTTTGGTCACCATACGTAAATCCCACCTTGTCTTCTGTATAAGTTTCAGGATCTTCTGGTATCCATTTGTGTCCCCAAACATTTAATATTCCCTGGATACTTCTATGATGTGACTCCACAAGAAGGGCATTCATAATTTTTTTTTTTTGTGATTAATTATTGAACTTTTAGAAGGATAAATACGTTAATGTTGCTTCTGAAACTGCATAAAATTATTACTGTTTATGGTGTAAGGTGAGCTGACACTCTATTTTCAAAAATAAAAAATAAAATCTGATTAAGATGTTATTTTCTTTGTAGTGCTAACTTTCTTACTCTTCTGCTGATATTTCCGACCAGAAAAATAATTTTCCTATTTTTCTCTCAACTACAATAGCAAAAGCTCTCCTTTCTTAGAAAGCCCTATTCTGCAAAAAAAAAAAAAAAAAAAATCATTCTATGAGTCCATAAAAGATGCTTGGAGTAAAAGGCATAAATAATGTCCATGTATTAAATAATACAGAAAAGTAGATGTTGTCCAGTGTGAGCGGAATAGTTATTCTCTGCCTACTGTGCATGCTAAACTTTCTGCCCCAGTTTCTTTATAAAACCTACCTATGAATCACTAACTGATATTTCATTGTAAAATCAGATTTGCCTTGGTTTACAGAATATAGGAAAAACTCTGATTAAGACTCTGTAGTTTTTGGAAGCATGCATAGTAAAAAATGAATTGTATCTAGAGTAACATAATAAGAAGATAACAGGACTTTAGTAAACATAAATCTATAGAATCATCAAATGGTTTGTGTTGGCAGGGACCTTCAAGGCTCATTTAGTCCAACCGTGCTGCCATAGCAGAGACATCTTTCACTAGAGTGGGTTGCTCAAAGCACCATCTAACTTGTCCTTGAACACTTCCAGTGGTGGGGCATCCAGAGCACCCCTAGGCAACAATTCCAGTGTTGGAACAACTTCATTGTAAACAAATTCTTCCTTATATCCAGTCTAAATAAATGTCTTAAAAATTGATGTGAGGAACCTCGTTTCCAAACATATGCAGGTATTCTACATTCTAAAGTCTAATCAAATTGTGCTATATATGTATATAACGGGTCATACTTAAAGATTTGAATGGAAGCAATTATAAAGTGCAAAGTACATGCAGATATATGCGATGTGTACCCCTTTGTAATCCATACAGTTTTAATTCATAATCTATATGTAGTTTTAATTCTGGTACCTGGGCATACCACGTGTTTCCTTTTGGCGTCTGCAGAACTGTAAACCGGATAAGAAGCAAAGAGCAGGTGCACAACTCTCTTTTTTGACCATGAATTTCTCACTAGAGAAAAAGTACTTTGGAACATAGAACTGTATCATAGAACCTGATAGAGTATAATCTGCGTAAATTCTTTTTTATTTTCAGTGCTTTATTTGCGATACTTCTCCATCTTGAGATTGTAAATCCACTAAAATATCTATCTCCTTTAATACCTACATACTATTTGTTCTATTCCCTCTCTTTAATATGTTTCTCATGCCAATATTTAAATCTAGTTTTAGATTATACCTACTCCAAAAAATGCAACTTTAAATACTCAGAGTAGGTTTTTGAGCAGTATCATTTGTCTCTTTGACAGTGTAGATTCAATGATTTCTTGTAGCACTTAAGGTAGTAGAGATTAACTGTTTTCACAAAGAAAAATACTCAGTAGATAATAGACTTTTTACTGGAAGTAAATCTTCAGTTACATTAGTGCTGCCTTTATGAACAATCTTTTGGTTGTTGTGAAAGCTAGTGATTTTACTTTGGAGAAATGGAAATAATTTGGAAATATCTGATTGGTAGATAAACTATTTATATGTCTATCTGATAAATATAAGCAATGTGCTGAGAAGTAAATTAATTTGTACTTAAATGAGCATGAAACGACACTCATTCAAGGAACTTTAATGGATATCAATCCACCACCCATTAGTATGGATTAGGGATGCAGAAATCAAATTTATATTTTCACGATGGCTTGAAGAAAATTTTGAAAAATTGCCAAATAAATATGTAATTAGAGTAAATTTAGTATTTCAGCTACTTTTTTTTTTTTCATGTGTTCTTTTTGTTGGGATTGATAATTTGGTTTGTCTTAGCATGATTTTTTAAATTGATTTTTTAAAGTAAGATGATGCTCATGAAATGGAGCTCTGTTCTCTTCTATTCATGGTCTTTCAGAAGATGGCTAGAATAGTGGTAGATTTAAGTTGTAAGCATTCACTTAGCATGAACCTAGCATCATACACTTAAGCAAGGAATTTAATATAAAAACACTGTGGTATAGCATATGTACTCTTCCTACTTGGAGAGCTGAATTTCATCATGTTTTTGGATTTAAATGCTTATGTTACTAATAATTGCTTTGGCTTTTCTTCAGATTCTTGTTTTCTACAAAGAAGAGGGAGCAGTTTACAAAGGCAGATGTTTCTCACGAGATAAAGAGAAAATAAAGGAATAAAGCAGACACAGAATTAACTTTGCACTTCTTCCTGGTATAGTGGCAGTTAGAAGTGTCAGAATTCTGTTGTATGCATTTCTTATTATGCATTGCCATCTTAGCAATATTACTTTGACTGCCGCAGTAAATATACCTGTGACAATTAATGTAACCACCAGAGATGATCTGAATTTTCATCAGGATCACTAGTCATTGAAATAAGATTCTAATGACTTCCTTTTATCTGAATGAGCAAAAATTAACACAACAAATCCATATCTAGATATTAATAATAGGAATCAAATCCTAAACAATTTCAACTCAAAAAATCTGAGAAAGGTTTGTTTTTTGAAGTATTAAAATACACTCTCACTGAGGAATTATTTTCTTCTCACTGGGAATATTTTAGGTAAAATAAAAGTTTCCTATATTAAAAATACTTGGAAATGCGCATGAAAATGTTTTTATTATCTTGGGGAAGAAGATGCTTTCTGTAATTAAAATACCAACAGAAAAGGGTCCAACAGAAATTTGTCCATCCTAAAGTTGAAAACACAGCCTGTATTTTATAAATGTTTATTATACTGAAAGCTAATTCTGTTTTATGACTATATTGAACTTACCTAATTCTTGGTGGAAGTTCAGACAGAGAATTGCCTGTAGTGAGAAACACAGTAGTGTGTATTGGTCACTTTATATATTAATAGCTTGAATTTTGCATGAACTGAACTTTCTTTGCCCTACAGCAAGTTGTAGATTTTATGTACCATTGTACTTCAAGTAATACATAAATGTGCTTCAAATGCCAAAAATAACATAGAAAATGACTGTATTTCTTATGTTCTCCTAAGACCATTATGAGTTGGCATTGAAATAATACAATGGCTGTATTTGTTTTGCTGACAGTAGTGTGACCCTGCCTGCTTGATTGATTTTACTTCATTTCATTGTTACAACTGTATAAGTAGAACCTTGAGCATTAACTGTAGGAAAAGCTTGTTTCTTTTGGATTTGTGTCTTTTAAGTATGTGAGGCAGTAACAGTTGTCAGTGAATTTTTACGACATCTCTCCTATGAAGTCAAGACTGGTGAGTCAGCCATTGCCTCAGTGAGTTATTCTGCGAGACTTCTCTTATTTGCCTCTTTTCATCTAGGATTTTCATATGTGTGAAGTCTCTCTCCTAATATCACATCTGGAAGAAAGTGGAGCCCTCTTTTCTAACACATGTCCCTCCACTGCTTTTGGTCTTTCTCTTTTCAATCCAACTCTTGATGGCTGACCACGTAAGAGCTAATGCTGATTGTTTATCTATGTTTTCTTCTTTTTGCTTTTTTTTTAGTGTGCTTTAAATAGTGATGGCAAATATTTTTATGTTATATATAAAGCCATTAAAAATTTCTTTCCAACTGTCTACACTGATAGATATTTCTTGAACATTGCTATTACAGTTGGAAGAGAGAAGTGGGGTAGGAGTACAGAGAGAGAGATTGATTATTTAGCGATTAAATGTTTATACTGTGAAACTATTTAGGTTTTTTCCACAATAGAAAGTGAACCAGTAAAATTACTAACAGTAAATAAACTGAAATGCTTGAAATTATGATTGGCTCAATAAAGAATTTTTCTAGTGTTTTCAATACTTTTCCACATACTGAGATCTGTTCTAGTCTCTTCTGACTTGAAAACATAATTTTTATTTTATTGTGTATTTCCTAACAGCTACCAGATGTTTAGTGTTAGAATTGCTTTATATCTTCACTTAGTCTTGTAAATGACCTAATGCCCACTCAGAGATGGTAAATATAATTATCATATGCTGACCACAGTTTTGGTCTTCAGCAGATATGCTGTAGCTGATAGTAAGAGGATGCCTCATAGCAGCCATCCAGTGCTTCATGGAGGCTTAAAAGGAAGCCAGAGAAAGACTCTTCATCAAAAACTGTACTAATAGGACAAACAGTAATAGGTTTAAACTGAAGGAGGGAAATTTATGTTACATATAGAGGAGAAATTCTTTACTGATGGTGAGGTTGGTGAGGCACTGGAACAGGTTGCCCAGAGAAGTTGTGGATGTTCCATCCATGGCAGTATTTAAGGCTAGGCTGGATGGGGCTTTAAGAAACCTGGTCTAATGAGAAGTGTCCTGGATACTTCCCTCAGAAATGACCCCCCAACAAGGATGTTGGAACTAGATCATCTTGAATGTCCTTTCCAACCCAAACTATTCTGTGATCCTGTAGATGTGCTGTAATTGTTCACCTATGATACAGACACTGATATTTTTTACAGGCTATTAATCACTAGAATTACACATTTAACATTTAAAAAAAGTGAGAAATGAGAGTTAAATACCATTTCTCTACATAGAGGTATATTCTATACCTTCTGTTACTGTTTACTGGTGAATTTATAATGTTTCATATAGCAGTTAATGGTCAGAAGGACCATACTTTCCTTTAAAATCTGAGGTTTATCTATTAATGAAAATACCACCCACTCACAACCCAGAACCAGAACATGCAAAATTTAATTAGTGATTTTTTTTTTCACTTGTTTTATGGGGCTGTCACCCTAGGACTGGGGCTTACTGTTTAATCCCCATTGGTTATGAAACTGTTTTGTTCCACGCCCATAACATGTGCTATCCAGCTACCTTGCTTGCTGTGAACTTGTAAACCCCTTCAGTATGTGATTGATGAATATGAAATTGAATCACAGAACACAAAAAAGGGCCATAGACATGACTATGAAGGCATGATTTATAGGTGTAGTCTCAAAAATCTGTCTGAAACTGGAGTTTCAGAAACTGACTTTGATTAGGACTTGACTGCTTTCTGGAATGCCATGATTTGAAGAAAGCTGCTTTTGCAAGATTAGACTTTTTATGTTCAGAGAGGAACATCAGTGTAGATGTATGACCTCTCAATTGTTTGATTACCAAACTAATGACTTTGTCCTAAAGAACCTGACAGTAGCTGAAAACAAAGAGAGATAAAGGCTGGAAAATTGTAACAATATTACTGATTTTGACATATACATATTTTAAGACCTAAAATGTGCAATAAGAAACATTTGGAACACAAAAATGGTTTATCTGTAGGAATTAATTTATATATTAAAGGTACATTAGTATTTGGGTCCATTTTTTGTGAAATTAAGTTGAATGTATGTTTTCAGTTTTTGCTCTGTATTTCTGAGAAACATAGTATTAAAAATCAGAATTGATATTTGACAGAATAACTTCAACAAACAAACTTAAAGACTGGTGGATTTCTGGACTAAAAAATATTGAGACCTGAGAAAGCTAGAACTGCATGTTCACTTAAGTTTCTAAGCATTTTTTTTCCTAAATTCAGTTCTGTGTTACTCTGGTTAATATATCCTAAAATATGGCTTATGGCTATGTATAAGGTTTATGTACTTGGTTCTTTAGGCACAAGTCCGTCAATGTCAAAAAGACCTGAATTTTAATGATATTTTCTTTGTAGACATTTATGAAACACCCCGTGATTATTTTTCATTTTTGCTGTAGGCTGCGAAAATAAACCAGTATTTAAGTTCTTAATTTTCCAAAGACTTTTAAAATTATTTTTGCCTCAGCCATAAATAATATATTATTCAAATATAATTTTACCTGGAAAAGATGGAAAGCAAGAAGAAGAAAAGAATGATTGGCTGCTGCTTTTATGAGAGTAGAGATAGGTTTTTACTTGGAATATGTATTATTCATGTGTGGAATTCTCATTTGTTTAGTTCATTATAGAAATTAAATTAGAAATTACTAATAGAAGTCAGCTATCCTCTGTAGACACAAGCTCCCTGAAGACAGTGCACAAAGCTTTTATTCAAATCTATGAATAATTATGTCTAAGTGTAGAGTGGGTATCTAACAGAATCATAAAATGAAGGGTTTTTTTTTTTAATAGGCTGGTAGGTTTTTCTTCACAGATTGAGTTTTGAAAAATTAAGTAGAGAGCTGAAGCTCTGCACCGAATGCCCTTTTCAAAAGACTAAAATTTTAATTTCATGGATTCCAATGGAAAATATTTCAATCTAGCATAAAACATTTTTTGCCTTATTTTAGCAAAGGATTTTATAATCCCCTCTGTTGGTTCAGAGTTCTGTATGATTAAATGATTTCTCTATTCACCTTTTACGGTGCATTTTTAGATTTCTGTCTGGTGCAGATGTAGACACACTTCAAAGGCTAACACTGTTCAGAGAAGAGCAAATATTTTCTTCTGATGTTTAAAAATATAAATACATCCAATCCATTAGTATATAATCAGAAAAGTTTATCTACTAATTTGAATGTTGTTACCAGGAGAGTTAAATCTTGTGTGTCTGGCTTGGATTTTTTTAATTAAGAAATTCAATTAAAAAAACCAAAAAAATTGTTAAACCCAAATTTGGAGTAGCATTTTTCCTTCTGATATATGAAAACTATTCTTAATTAATGCTAGGAATGTAGAAATCTTTTACAGACAAAACTACAATTGGACATTAGAATTTTAATATTTCTCCTGTGTCCCATTCTGATTAGGTTTAATGAATGCTGGGAAAAAAAAAAGGAAAGAAAAGAAAAAAAAAGTGTACACTATCTGTTTAACTTTTAATTTTTGAAGAAATTTTTCTTATTCCACTTTACTCAGATGTAAAAATTTTACTTTGAGCCATTGAGGACAGGGATGTGATTCAAGACAGCCAGGACAGCTTCACCAAGGGTAAGTCCTGCTTGGCCAAGCTAATGGCCTTCTACAATGGAGTAAATACATCAGTGGACATGGGAAGTGCTACAAATGTTGTTTGTCTGGACTTCAGTAATGCCTTTGACACAGGTCCCCCACAACATCCTTCTCCATAAATTGATGAGAGATGGATTTGATGGGTGGATGGTTTGGTGGATAAGGAGTTGATCGGATGGTCACATCCAGAGGTGAAGGCCAATGACACAGAGCCCAATGGACATCAATGACAAGTGGTGTCCTTTGGTACATCTACAGATGACACTGAATTGAGTGGTGCAGTTTACACACCTGAAGGACACATTGCCATCCAGAGGGACCTGGACAAGCTCAAGAAGTTCACCCATGGGAACCTCATGGGGTTTAACAAGACCAAGAGCAAGGTGCTGCTCCTGGGTGTGGGAAATTCTGCTGTCAATACAGGCTGGAGGATGAAGGCATCAAGAGCAGCCCTGCTGAGAAGGACTTGGAGTGCTGGTGGATGAGAGGTGGAGATGAGCTGGCAATAGAATCATTACAGATGGAAAAGACCTCCAAGATACAGCGTCTAACCTTTGACCAAACACCACCATACCAACTAAATGCTAGCACTAAGTGCCATGTAAAGTAATTTCTTGAACACTTCCAGGCATGGTGACTCCACCACCTCCCTGAGCAGCCCATTCCAATTCTTAAACCACCTTTTCAGTGATGAAAGTCCACCTGATGTCTCACCTGAACCTCACCTAGCAGAGCTTGAGGTAATTTCCTCTTGTCTTGCCTGGGAGAAGAGGCCACAGCCATCTGGCTACAACATATTTTCAGGTTGTTGTAGAGGTCTCCCTCAGCCTCCTTTTCTTCACACTAAACAACCCCAGCTCCTTCTGCCACTCCTCATAGGACTTTCTCTCTAGACCTTTCACCAGTTTCATCATCCTTCTCTGGACATGTTCCAACACCTCAATATCTTTTTTGAGGTGAGGGACCCAGAATTGGACAGAGTACTTGCGGTATGGCCTCACAAGTGACAAGTACAGGGGGACAATGTCTACCCTCCTTCCTCTGGCACAGTATGCTTTTTGCCTTCTTGACCACCTGGGCACATGCTGGCTCATGTTCAGCAGCTGTTGACCAGCAATCCTATGTCCTTTTCAGCTGGGCAGCCTTCCAGCCACTGTTCCCACAGTCTGTATTGTTGCATGGGGTTGTGGTTACTGAATTGTGGGATCCAGCATTTTGCCTTGTTGAACTTCATACAATATGCCTTGTCCCATTGATCCAAGCAATGCAGATCAAATGTGTGCTTTCAACCCAGAAAGCCAATTGTATCCTGAGCTGCATCACAAGAATTGTGACCAACAGGTTGATGGAGGTGATTTTCCCCTTCTATGCTTCTTTTCTGAGACCCTATCTGGAGTTCTGGGGTACAGTTCTGGTCTCCCCAGAACAGGAAGGACATTGACATGTTGGAACAAGTCCAGAGGAGGACCACAATGATGCTCAGAGGAATAAAACACCTCTTCTATAAGGAAAGGCTGAGAGAATTGTGACTATTCAGCATGGCGAAGAGAAAGTTCTGGGTTGGCCATCAAGCAGCCTTTCAGTACCTGAAGCGAGCCCACGGGAAAGCTGGAGGGGGAGCTTTCACAACTGATAGGACAAGGGGGAATGGCTTCAGACTGAGGGTAGGTTTAGATTACATATTAGCAAGAAATTCTTGACTGTGAGGGTGTGAAACACAGGGACAGTTTGCCCAGAATAGGGGACAGTTTGCCAGAGAAGTTGTGGATGCCCAGGGAAGTTGCCCCGTGCCTGGAAGTGTTCAAGGCCAGGTTGGATGGGACATTGAGAAACCTAGTCTAGTGGAAGGTATCCTGTCCATGGCAGAGGGTTTTGGAAATAGAGTATTTTTAAGGTTTCTTCCAACCCAAACCATTTTGTGATTCTGTGAAGCAAAGAATTTCTTTACTTATTAGAGCAGTTTTCTACTCTATGGGCAGATAAAAGAAATAACTTTTGTATGCTGAATAACACCTCATGATGAAAATGTCCAAAGAAAAGATCCAGTCCTCATTAAATATAGTTCTACTTGGCTGCTCTGTACTTTTAATAGAAAATGAAGAATAACTGTGTGAAATAAACTGTTGGTTGGCTTTGTAGCAATATGTCAGTGATAATCCAGAAGTTTAGTGAAAGTTAATGAATAAGGATGGCTTTTGTAAGTAATGTTTTTTTGGGTTTTTTTTTTTTTTTTTTTTTTTTTTTTGTGTGTGTGTTTTAAAAAGAACTAGCTGAATCATGTCCTCATGAATTGCTTGGAGCCATGTTGTTCATTGGAACATGCAAATAAGGAATGAAGAATGACAGCATAGAATGTAAACATCTGTAATTGCTTGTGTAGACAGCATGAGAATCACAGGTGGTTTATAGTGATTACTATAGAAGACCAGAGTTTTTAACTGGAAAAATTGACAAGGGCACTGAAGTTAATAAATAATATGATAGAGAGAAAGAAAGGAAATTTGCAGAATTTTTTGAACATCAAGTTTAAAGATAACTTATAATTACAGAAATATTAATTATTTTTTGTGTTTTATGCCCAGCATAATGTCTTACATTTGGCATTTTTAAGCCCAGTTAGATTTTGACTTGCAACTTGATGTCCTCCTCATATTTTCTTCCCTCCACTGAAAGAAGAAAAAGATGATTGCAAGACCTAGAAAATGTTAGTTGTTTCTGTTCAGAATCTTCTAATACGAAACCCTTTTTCTCCAGTGTTGCATTATCTTTTATTTGTCTTTCTTTACTTTGAAGACAGGTGTTCTCAGAGAAGAGCAGGATGACTATCTCAACCATTCTTAGGTAACACTTGGAAACCAAACTTTGGTTTTATGCTTTTAGAAGACAGAAGTCTAATAACTTTTTTTTTCATCCACAACTAGGTATCTAGGTTTTTTTTTTCCCTGATTTGTTGTACTCCAGCAGGCTTTCCATCTGCCAGTCAAAGGAGAATGTGAGTTTTCTCTATATTCTGGTTAAATAGAGGCAAAGTTTTTGATAGGAGTGAGTTGTCTGTCTCTTTACAAATCAGTGTCTGAGGCCTGCTGAGGAGGAGAGGTTTGCAACCTTTAGATGCCTGTGTTATGGAGGTTTGACAATTTCTAAAATATTTTAAAAAGAAAGAGATTTTATTTTGTGTTGAGCAGTTGCTACTGGCTAGCTGAATTAGAGTGCTGGCTAAGATGAATTGTGTTCTGAAATGTCCTGTGCATTGAGTATGGAGTTACATAAAGCATGTGGATTGCATTCAGAGGTCTGGGTTCCTAAAGGTTCAGTGTAATAATACTGAGTATAAGAATAAAGATATTTTTCACAGTTTTAAAAATTATAGAAATTCAGTAAGTTGGTTGGTTGACCTGAGAGGATGCAATGAATTAGTCAAGTGCCACGTTTGGAAAATTGAATCTATTCAATTCAAGAAGTGTAAAATCTCGTTTCAGTTTCATCTAGGAACTGATGAAAATAAAACTGGAGGAGCACAATTGCATTAAAGAAATCTTACACAACATGAAATCTTACTTAAACATGATAAGCTGTGTATAAGCTTGGAAGAACTCTTATTTCTGTACAACACTCTCACTTATTTTGTCCATACTATTAATGAATTATATTTTAAAAAATCAGTGTGATTTCACAGACTAGAGCAGTTCAGGTGGCTGCTTGCTGCAGAAGGATTTATAGTAATATCACAGTGAATTTTCATTCTGTGTTCAGAATATATAGCAAAGACAGAAGATATAATAAGGTTTTTACTCTTGAATCCTCACAGTAAAGGGCAAAGTTGAGCAGCACTGAATGAAAGATAAAATCTGAAGGTAATTAAATTCTATTTTTCTTTTTTTATAATATGGCAAAGTGAGAGAAGCATTCTCGCAGAGAATGCAGCTATGATTTCTGCCCTGAGTTTGAATAGATAAATTTCAATTTCTTTTTTTCTCTTATTCCTATAAGAGAATGAAAACATT
Source organism: Vidua chalybeata (assembly GCF_026979565.1). Taxonomy (NCBI): domain Eukaryota; kingdom Metazoa; phylum Chordata; class Aves; order Passeriformes; family Viduidae; genus Vidua; species Vidua chalybeata. The sequence continues at coordinate 71,949,358 of NC_071532.1, read as the reverse complement.
TTGATAGGTGAAATATCCAGATATATTAAGTGTATAAGGAAAGAGACAGAAATACACACATCTAAAAAGTATTTAAGATCTTCGTTCAAGTTTTCATGAAAGAAGCTTGCAAAGATATTTGCAAAGTGAATGTGAGTAGAGATTTTGCAACATGTGCTGAATCCTCTAGAATAATATCTCCATCATCTCCCATCTCTTCAACTTGCATTCATATGAGCTTGCAACTTTCTGAACACCAAGCCTGTGTGACTAGACATTTACAGGGTCTGAGACAGTTTTCTGGGAGATTTGTCCTCAGGTGGGTAGTTAGTGACCTTGGTTTGTAATTCGTAGTGGAATTGGAATGCATTTTAAAAATGGTTCTTTTTTTGACAACCCTTTATTAGCAGCCAGCAATTAAATGTATTAAGAGCCCTTGTTCACACTCTTTTAACCACAGAACACTAAGGCATGTATATGTTATAATTACAATTATCCATTCTCCTTATTGTCCTGCTGAGGAATGCAACTGTAATTCTGGCAGACAGACTACACAGTTGGCTTGCTGTCCTTGGACTGCAGATGTCTAATTGCAGGCAACCATTTCATTCAAATGGCTCATTAAAACAGAAGACATTTAGCATTGCTGCTTGAATCTGCATCTATGATTATGCATTTAATTAGAAAAGTGCAAGCTTTTTCTCTTTGTAATCTGGATTTACCAAATTTCTTCTACGTAATCTGTTTTAGAAGAACTTGAAATTGTCTTTTTTGTCTTTTTTTTTTTTTTAAGTTGTTAATATCTGGGTTGGTTATATGTGAACTTGATAAGATAGAAAAAACACATTGGATACGTTTCACAAGTGCTGCATGTTTGTGTTACAGTTTCAAATTTCCTTAATCTGAAAATCATTTATTCTGCCACTTTATTTGTACCTGCAGCTGAAATAAGTTTAGGTACATAAGTATCTCTACTGCACTCATCCTGAGGAGATACTAGTAAAGTAGCAAGATTAGATTAACCCTTCTGATAATTTCATTTTTCTTTTAATACTACTGTAAGAAAGGTTTCCAGTGTAAATAGAAAAGATAATCTCCTTGAGTCCTTTTTTGTTTTTCTTGAGCTCTGTATCTTCTTTATTGTGCATTGTGTGCGTATTGATATCTCAATTTTTGCTTAGCATAGCTTGAACTCATTTAAATTGCATTATTGTAGAGTTCCTTACTTCTCTGTGTGTTTCACATATTACTCTTATAATCCTTAGTGGTTAACTATTTTTGTAGTGTTTCAGTAAGTAAAAGCAATTGGGGGGAGAGTGGGACAGAGAAAAGTATTTGCACTACAAGCAGAGATAATGGACTCTCATTCTCCATCCTCTCCTTCTGGAGAAGCTTTTTCACTTGCGCTTGACCTTTGTACATCTCAATCAGTTGTTTCTAAGATCTCTAGCACCAGTGAATGTGTACAGTATCCATTTCCTGAGGCAGTTGCCTGTCACTTTAGGGTTTCTGTGTGATCCTAGTGGCAAGTCCCTTCAAGATAAGGGTTAAGAAGTTGAGCATAAATAAACATGTGGAAGAATGTCAAAGGATACAAGCCTCTGTACAGGTGCTAATTTCAAAATATTGCTAAAATGTCTCAATAAGCTATTGTGCAGTGCTTTGAATTACAGGAGTGGAACAATCTGAACTGCTGATTGTTCAGAATAAGGGAGGTCAGGGCAGCAAAATACATTTAGGAAATATACTCATACAGCATTTACTCATACTTTGAGTAGGTGTTTTTGAGTTTATGGCTGATGAGGCAGTCAATGTGCATGCTAAATCTAGTGAAATACTACCTGTGAAGTACTGTCTAACTCCTATTAAAAATGAAAATGATTATAAGCAAAGATAAACTGGTCTCAATGGGCTTTGCATCTTCAGTTTTACAAGTCTAATTAGTTTCCACATTTCTTGAGGTATATCTTGTGTCTTCTTTTTGTTTTGTATAATCTTGAATTAAACAGGAAACCACAAAGTTTGGAGGCAAAAATATTTTGCTTCTACTGCTTGAATTAGAGTAATAAGCACAAGTGTGCTTTCTGTTCTGTCTGGTCTGTTACAGTTAACATAATATCTTTTATTTATTATCCAAGTACTTCAGATAATGCTAAATGTGGGACATCTCCTATTCCCTTTCCCACTTCTCACAGTAAAGAATGAATAGGTTTAAGAAAACTAGAATTGTGTTCAGCTACTCTTTGTTCGCAATACTGTCTTTATGATATTTTTGATCTGTTGCTTCTCATTTATATATCTGAAATCACCCTTTAGATAAAGTAACAACATATTTTCAATCCTTTTAGAAACAGAATTGCTGCAGCTTGACTAGAGAGCCATTTGCTTAGCAGAGACAGGAATCCATATTTGTGGATCACCACAGCTGTGAGACATCCTGTGTAACTTCTAAAATGAGTACAGTGTTATCCAATGAAACAATTTACTCCCTTGGACTTAACTTGGGTGGTTTAGAGCTCATTATAACTATATAATGATAATTTGATTTGTTTCATAGAAATTGCATAGTACAGTTTCCATTCAGATCTTGGGTTTCTATAAGATGAAGTGCTTGAAATCTGTCAAGAGAGTTTTACTCCAAGAAGGGTAAACAACATAAGCTATAAGTCTAGGCTTCCTCTAATCTCAGGATATCCAGATGAATCACAGTTTTTAATTTATGGTTCTTAGTTTGGTTTTTAGATGGCTTAAGTTATAGAAATGAACTCTAAAACAATTTGTGCTGTAAAGCTACAGTTCACTGGGATGAAATTTTTAAAAGGCAGTACACTTGGAAAATATTCATACACAAAGCCACGTGTATTATGTGCATCCAAATAATAGCTCAGAAATGTTCATAAATGTGCATATGGGTATTCCGTCTCTAAGAGGTTTTTCTTATATTTACTGATCTCTAAGGATAATTTGGTGGCTCAGTTTCCTATTTTTTTTCATGTTAAGAATATAAACCATCTCAAAAAACTGTCTCTCAGCAGATCTCTTGTGCCAGTCATGCACAAGAAAAAGAGACTGGAGTCTCAGCACATACTCCCTTCTTTAGCAGCAGTGATTAGATAGTCTCTCATGTAGTTTGCATCTTGAAAGATACTTCCATTTCATATTTTTCCCTAATGTTAATCATTTAAGAATAAAGAGCAGTGCACAACTGTCAGTTTTAGTGAGTTGGATTTGTTTGAGCAAGATAACAGTTCCCAGAGAAATATGAGCATGTGGTGGAGTACTTTACAATCTTGCTTTTCTTCTCAGAGAGCTTTCTTGACTTGGCCTTACTGCTGCTGTTTATTTCCCTGAGGAACATCTGTGAGAGGAACTGCATTTGTCTCTGAAGTACAAAACTGCTTCCTGGTCTTGTTTTTCCCACCTTTCATTTTTCAAACAAACATCTACTTTCCAGATTCTTTCAGTTGTGTTAATACTATATAGAGCTTAATGAATTGTGGCAGAGAGAGTGACTTTCTCAGCATTTTAATTCATAGCTATTTATACAACAGTAGCTCATCCAAGGAGAATACAAGTGATGATGTTTTACTAGTATTTTAATCTGATAATTTTATTCAGATTTTAACAAACTGAATTAATGTTAAAAGCTCTTTTTTTTTGTAATTTGTAATGAAAAAAATAATTAATGCCACTTGCTTTTCAGCTTTAAACTTAATGTATTTAATTTAGAGAAAGAAATCACTAGATTCATTCTAGAGGCATTTTTTATCATTTCCAGGGAAAGATAGTGGAGAAAACCATTTTGTGATGAAGAGCTGTACATAGAAACACTGTCCAAGGTCTAAGCTAAGAATCTTGATGGAAAACATTTATAACTGATTGCTCTACTTAGGAGCAGCCTCTCTTTTCAAGACTGCAGCTAGAATCAGGGTAATTAATGATATTATGTATTCCTTTAATGTTGCTCTAATTTCTCTTCTGCAATACTGTATCTTTTCTGACATTTGTTGATCCAGAAAATTCTGTTTCTTGTACAGTGGCATTAAAATGAAACATGTCTTTTTGCCTTGTTTCTGATGTATTGACATCTTGTGAAATGATATTCTTTTTGCTAAAGTAATTCCACAACTATTCTGTGCCATATTAAATAAGAATAATCATATATAACTGCTTTATTATTAGCTACAAATAAAATGTCATCTCTTGCAGTTGAGCTATGAAGTGGTTTTTAACCACTCTAGAATGTATGTAGATTTTAATTATTCTTCATTAGTGTAGTTGCCAATTTATTTACTGCAGATCGATGGTTTTTTTCCCCCTCTCCTTTTCCTAAAAATGTGGAAGTGGCACAGATGGGATTACAAGCTATACATATGACTGAAATTAATCCATCTGATTTTTTAAACTCCAGATATACAATTTTTCAGCTATTCATATTTTTGAGTGGTTTTTTAAAATGGAAACTTCCTTTTTCTTATTGAGCCTGTTTACTTATGCAGGAATATCCCTGATGCAGGCAGATCTATATACAGACCAAGAAGCAATTTAACTTTTTGGGGGGTTCAAAATAATATTTTGTTACCTGATTGTCAACACTTTTTATACAGAAATACTAATGTTACTCTAAGAGAAAAAGTGGACTTCTGTCTGAGTTCCATTTCCTGATTCCCAGGCTTTTGCTGGGGGTCCCAAGAGCAATCATCTCACCCATTTACAATCTAGAGATTAACAGGGTTAACAGTTTTCTCTGAGAATGGGAAGCAAGGATTCTCATGTAGAAGATGCATTATTCTCTTAAGGTGTGCAGACTAAACCATTTTTCTTTAACTTCTGTTTGAGCTTGTGTTTTACAAATTTTAAGACTCTGCTCTGAATGACTCACATTCTGTCTTGTTGGTTTCTACTAGTTAGCATACATAGCACTCTAGAGCCAAAACCACTTTTATTTTGGGTGTTAATGATATCCATCACTACTACATCTTTATTTACAAAGATAATGTAAGTTCATGATATCCACTACTATTTTCAGTTCTCTGACTTCTATTTTCTGTCTTTGTGTTGCTCTGTAAGTTATAGCAGGCTGTGATATCCTTACTGCCTATTGATTTAAAGATTCTTTAATTGAAAATTCCTTAGCAAACATGCTTTTCAACTTATTGTTTTGTCCAACTAGGTTTAGATGCCAGAGGCTCATTTGCAGCAGTTGAAGGTTAAAGATTTAAAAGTAAAGCTGCATGTCACCTAGGTATACTACAGTTACATTCAGAGTTTTCACCAAGGACTTGTCATACATCTTATATAGCCTGCAGGCTAAAAGTCTGTGTCTGTGCCTTTGTGTCTGCATGTGTAACCACAGGAAAGGAAAAGGCAAAAAAATCAATGATCTCAAAATTAATTAAAATCAGGAAGACTTCCCCCTGCTGACAGGATATTTAGGATGAAAATAATTAAATGAGCTATTGTGGCAAATGCAGTATCGATTGCCCACCAAGAGAAGCTCCTTGAAGACTTAGATGAAGATGGATAACTAGTTTTTAACAGTTAGAGCCAAAGGCAACCATTCCTATCTTCAATACTCATGTGTTTGTGCAGACTGACAAATGACTTCCAACCCAACCCTCTTTTGACCACTATAAAAAGCTATTGTCTTCTATAAATAAATTGCATATACATGTTGCTTCTCCATTCTTCATATCTGTAAAGCTGAAAAAAACTTTATTATTTTTTCATTTTGTCATACTTTAAATGAGTAGCTGCCATCCTTTCAGGGCAGAACAGTTTTTATTTGTTTGTTTCAAATCAGAGGTGGTTTTTCCCTTGAGTAAACAGGGGCAGGATTTGCAGACTTGAATTAGGGATGGTGTATAGATAAGACTAATATTTTCAGAATAGTGACAAAAGTGAATAAACCTGAAGATGGCACTAGATTTTCTCAAGTCATCACTGGAATTTAGTTATGATGTGGCCACAATAGCAAGTGAAAAGGCCCATTGGAGGCAGCCTCATAAAGCAAAGCTGTTGGTGCCAAAAACCTGGCACTTCTTATTTCATACTCTTCTATTTCCAACTACTTTGCTTCAGACTCTTGCTAGTCCATTCCTTTGGACAAAGCCAATTAGCAGATGGAGCACATAAAGCACAGCCCTCAATCACATCTTTCAGTGAATTTTATTTTAAGAGAGCCTATCCATTATGAGACCTCTTTGTGATGTGCACCAGAGCACTGCTCTGTGGTGTCGCACATCAGGAGAGTCACTTCAAAAGCTTACTGCTGTTCAAAAGTAAAATCTGTGGCAAGTATTTCACAGTAAGGAAGGCTTCAAAAATTATTGTGAGAACAAACCTTAATGAGAGGGAAATGAGTAGGCAACTGTTGTTTTTGTGACAGACTAAAGCAAAAATAGACATAGAAAAGGCCATATAGAGAAAGGGAAGTAAATAATATAGGTTTAATACTTATTTTAAATACCAAAACAAGCCTGTTAAAAGCATTTGATTTCAATCAAATTAATTTAGCTAAATGTTTATGGAAACAGACTCTTATACATCAACTTCTTTGTGGAAACACACTTGCAAGAGGAAAACTCTTCCACATCATTTAGAAAGCTAGCAGTTCTATGGAAAACATAAAAAGAAGTAATGAGAATTGAGAAGTGATTAAAAGGTGCTTCCTACCTATGCTTTGGCAGTTCTTGTCCTACTCTGGTGTCAGATTTCACTGTAACACTGTCAGGGTTTTTGGCGAACTCGAGCTCTGTGAGCTTGAGGTTCTTAAGTTACTACACTGTATGGATAGACTGGTTCTTCTCAGATATTTCAATATAAAGAATTTATACAGGAATCATTTTCTGCAGAAATAATCCTCTGACGTTACTTTCTTTCTGATAAGTTAGAAATAGTTGTACCTCCTTGGAACTCAAAAGACTTTTTGTGATTTTTATAACTGGATAATTTTTTGTTGCAATTTTAATTAAATATTAGATTAAAAATTGTAAAGAAATCAACTGCTAATAACTTTGAGACTTTAAAATAGCTACCTTTTGAGCTTTAGATTACTCAGGCCTTCCCAATTTCATTAGAATAGGAGATGAAATAGATAATCACATTAAAGGAAGAAACTACTGTCTTGCAGGTATCATTTTTGTGCTGCCTGCTGCCTTGACCTATTCATGACCAGTTAGGAAAGGTTTTTGTTAGCCATGACATTTACTGCAATCTATGATATCTGGATTTTTTTTTTTAATCAAGGGCAGAAGTTAACATTTTAGATTAACAGCTTCAGGAAAAACAATTTTCCTTCTATGAATATGTATCATTCCACTGTCCATGAAAATTTTTATAGGAACTAGGAGATGAAGAAAGTAAGATGATAAAATTTTTAACCTGATTGGGTTTATTTCTGTGTAGGAGTCTTTGCACAACAGCCTGTTTGGATAAGACCATAATGTTAGCATTCAGGAACACACATAATCACGGAATATGATTATATGCAGGTGCTTTTATTGTAGAGCTATGGGAATCAGGGCTACAGACCCAAATCTGACTCCAACATGGCTTTCGAGCTGAATGTATTTTATATTCTATCGTTATATAACTTACATATCAATTATTAAACATATTGTTCTATTGCATACATTGATTATATTCAATCATGAGTTTCTCGTGGTCTTTCTCAAGCCCCTGACCACAGTTTCTCATGATTATTCTTATGATTAAACAGTAATTGTATCTAATTACTAAACAATCATCACATTTAACAATTATACCATTTGTCATGTACTAGCTACACAGGTGCAGTTCTAGCAAGTACAAGACCTATACTTTCCCCATGTATTTTCCCAGGGCCTACTAAGCTTAATTTTCCTTCTAACTCCCCACATCTCCCTTTTACTATCAATAACATTAAGCATCTGGGTGAAACATGATCCTTTGTGATTTTAATTTTGTGGCACAATATTTTGAGTTTGCTCTCTATCCAGGGAGCATAAAAATATTATGTTATTTCCTGTAAATTTCCATACCTGATAAATAATCTCTTCCATTTAGTTTTAGGGACAAGACTAATATATTGCTGTACCTGTCAAAAGCTGTTTGGTTAGGAGAGTTTGTGAATCTGAATGAGAAAACTAGGATTCCTTGTGATACTGAGATTAAATACTTCTATATTTCCTTGATTTTTTTTCTCTTCTCTCATCTTTCTTGTTTCTCACAGTCTTCAATTTCAGACATGGAAAATGTTCTGAAAAATAAGATAAATGGTATGAAAAATATGTTTTTATATCTTGCTTAAGCATAGTTAAGAGGTACATGTACATTTCAGGAAAAATAAATTGTCATCAGATTAGTCAGAGACATGCAAAGAAGTTCTTAATACTTCTGCATAAGCTTGGACACATTTTTATTTTTAAATGTAGATTTAGATGCAGTGAAGTAATTTGACTGTTACCCTGATGGATGGAATCCTGATGGAGTATTGAAAAAGCTGGAAGAATATTCAGTTTTTTCAATTCCTATTTTTGGTTTAGTAATTATGAAAATAATATGCTATCAGTTGGCTTTATGATATAAATATCCCTTTGAAAGTGAACTACACTTAGAGAGAGTTCCAAAATATTCAGGATGGATCACTGTGAATTTGAATTCTGTATATTGCTACAAATTTTATTGAATGTACCAAGTTTCAAATATATATTAAAAAACTCCTGATCACTATGAAGACTGTAGTTGGTTCTTATTTTCACCAGAAGAGCATCTATGTCTAACATGATAGCAATATCAGTCTGAGTTCTGATTGATAAGCTTGTATTCCTTCTAGCACTGAATTACTACTACAAGTGAATTGTAAGTTTTTAGAAGTTCATATACATAAACCCCACACAACAATTTTTCTTTATCTTACTTTGTTTATTTAAATAGCTTTATTTTTAATATACTTTTAGTGTCTGTGTGCTTTGCTATTCAAGCATATTTAAGTACCTAAAATTTCAAATAAGCTTTCATTGTCAAGGCATCTGTCCTCATTAGCCATGGAGGCTCCCATTAAAAGATACTCGGCTTTGCTTGAACCACCACAGTTTGAAGCTCTTCTTAAATTAGGTAAATTTTTGTGGGCTAATATATTAGAATAATAGTCAATGATAGCTGCTTTTATGAGGGCAATTTTAGAAGATAGCCCAGAAAAGTAGTGTCACAAATCAGAAGGCAGCTTTTCAATCACTGAATAAATTGCCTTAATGTAAGCAGAAACAAAATGTGTCTAATGAAAATTTGTCAATGTATTTAATTCTGTGTCTACTCTGTGAAGCTGGAATCAACAATTTATGAGAATCTGATTATTACAACTAGCATCATAACATGATAAAAATGTTTTTTCTGAAATAAATATTAATTAACAGAGAACTTCATTGAAATGAAAAAGTAATTATACAGTGAAAGGCAGTTGGTGGAGGCACAATGGCAAAGAAAAAAAGAGTAATATTTCAAGATCAATTTGATTTTCTGTAATCTGTCTAGACCATCATCTGCATATAACAGACAAGCTGATCAAAGTTTTATGAAAAAGACAATAGAGAATCCAAAAATAAATATGCTTCTCAAATGAAAAAGAACGAAACCAAAAAACTCCAAACCTCTAAACAATCTCAAAGGCAAAAGAATCCCCACATAAAATATCTACTTTTAAAATCTAAAAAAAGATTGATTTTTTAAGTCACAGGCCTGCAGTGTGTCTTTTAATACCTTTTTCTTTACTGATTTTTAGGGGATGTTAGTTCAAAAGAAAAAAAACATTACTTATTTAGAACAGAGCCTTAGGACATAAATTAATAAAAGAATTATAAAAGACTGGCATAAAGAAGATTTCTATTTAGAAATAAATGTATATTCTTTCATGGGTTACTTATGTTTTATATGGCTTAACAATTTGTTTTCTCTTGCAAACCTGAACTTTACAATGCTGTACATATAATCATCTTTTTTGCTGAAGATATTAAAGTCTGTATCATTAGTCCTTTCTAAAAGAAGATAAATTTAAAGCAGGAGAATGAAATTTATTATGAATACTCATAACGCTTTTATCTGCATTCAAAATCACCAATATATATTTATTTTTGTCATTTTACCTACAAAATTTGAAGATGTGAAAGGTCTGAAATCCTCAAACATTGTACTATTATTACAGGGTAGAAAAATAGACTATTTAGAGGTTCATTCTTTAAATGTTTGGGGTTTTCTCTTTATTTTTGATCACATTTACATTTAATCTCTGTGTTATACTATCTTTATGCCTCTTATTTTCATTGCCAGGTGTACTTGTTGCATGTGGATACAAAGGTATTCACTGTGCATGCTGAGTAAGATCTTTCTGTAATTAGTTATTAATTGCTCATGCAGAAGGACTTTTCATGTGGTTTGATACGTCTTGAATGCTGAGCTAATATAATTGTACCAGCCAGGTCTTTTTTTGTGGATGTGGTTGATGGAGTTGCAGTGATCACAATCATATTGATTTTTTGAATTTGAGAACAGATGAAAGGAAATAGACTACCAAAGACCAAATAATGACCCATTGTTCCTTGTAATTAGGTTTTTACTATCTGTCCTTAAGGTATATAAGAGTGTGATGGGGTATTTTATTACAAAAAAAAAAAAATATATATATATAGCTGATACCATAATTTCCGAAGTTCAGAAGGAAGGCTGAGAAAGTACTTCAGAATATCTTTCACCTGGAAATGTTGCATTCATTTTTAAGGATATGTAGAAACTTATATATATATATAAAATTATAGAACTTAAATAAAAACATCATAACATTTTGTTCCTAATTGTATATTATAAGCACATTCTGCAAAGGTTTATGCAGTCAGCTGACTTTTGCTATTGCAAGCAATATATTGAAGGTAATTTTATTCTTGAATACATAGAGTTAGTGACATGATGAAATATCTACAGGATCAAATCACTGCAAATAGAATATCTAAGATATACATTTCAAAAGAAAGTAATTAGAAATATTTTTTTTTTACTCCCCTCTCCTTCCCACCACCCCCAGCCCACAGTTGCCATTCTGTTAGTGTTTATTCCATTATTCCAGATAAATGCAGATCACCATATAGGCTGAATGATTTATGGTGTGGCTGCAGAGGGACTTCTGTCTCAGCTCAGGTGGTGTGAGTGACTGGTCGGACAGAGAAGTTTCCTTAACATTTCTTATTCCCTTAAACTAAATTGTCTTTCATAGTTAAGATTTAAACTTTTGCTTCATAAGAATGACAAGGTGTCCTTGTCAGAAAAAATAACTCAAAATTTTCCTATTCACTTCAGGTTATATTCTAAATCTTTAACATTTTATTTGCTAAAATGAAATTCTTGTCTTAATCAAAGATCAAGCAGATGGAAGAAATACTTCTGCTGTTGTTATTTCAGGGAAATATGTAAACTGCTTGCTAAACAGATTTTCTGTGTCTATTTCTGACAAAATTTCAAGGTCTCTGAAAGTTTCACCTGTAATGAGTTAAAATCAAGCTAACTAATTTTCATATACTTCCAGTTTCTTTACACCTAAAAATTCTATTAAATAGCATTACTGTCTAGGAATGTTCTGAGAGATGAAAAATATTCTACCACTTCAAACTTTTATGTCCGGAAATATGTGCTTATACTGTCAATAAAAGAATGTACACGCTTTCCTATATAATGACAATGCAATGACAAGAAATGTGGAAACCATATCTCTAGCGTTTGGAATGCTTTTCCTATTCCTTTCTTCTCTTGGCATTTTCTAAAAATTTGTGATTGTTCATGTTCCACTTTGCTATTCAATTCAAATTGTACATCAAACTAGGAGGCATTGAGGCAAAAGAGGAAATCCTTTCTTTTCTATTGCCTTTTTGTGTAAGAAAAAATTACACTTTAAAACGTAAAATTACCTGAGTACTTCACTTTTTCTAGATTAAAAAATGGTAAATAATTTTTGTTAGTGTAAATTCTTCTTTGATAATATAAGAAATAAATAATTGGCTTTGTTTGGAGCTTAAATTTTGGTGATGGGGAAAATAACTTCCATCTGTTTTGTCTCTACTTAAAATCACTGTAAACCAACCCCCTGACAAAATTCATTAGACCACTAAAAGTTAAAAAAATAATTTAATCAGCTATGTATTATTTAAAATACTAGAGTATTTTGAAAAAAAAAATCTAACTGATTTTTTTTAAAGTTAGATGAACATTGTTTATAGCTTATTGGTGTTCATATCTTTTTCCCTATTGGAATGCATTTTTGGGGGTGAAAAAACATATCTGTACTCTTTTCATAATTGTACCCTAGAGTGGAATTAGGAATGTGTCAAGAAGTAAGAAAACATGAGCATTAATAAGCATACAATGCAATTTAACAGTTCATAAAACAGTAAAATTTAATCCCAGACTGAAAGATTTATTAAATCTCACTTAGCAAAATGGTTTTGTGGGATGTGTTAGCAAGTGAGAATTAACTGAAATGATTTCAGGGGCAATAGATTTTATTAGCTGAGGAAGGGAGGAACTAGTTTGGCAAGCCATTTCTTCTTAATTTCATTCACTTGTTATAATTGCCTCGAGTGTGGGAGAGCTTTCTGTGAGTAGTAGTAGTATGTTTGGTCTCTGGAATTTGTGTGCATAGTCCTGCATTTGTCAGGCATCATCTAACTGAAATGTCTTTTGTTGATGGGCTTGTGCAGGAGTTCTTTTAATGGTTGTTAAAGATATTTAAATCTAATACAACTTACACATCTATCAGTAAGATAGAATGACTCCTATTCGGTTTATAAGAGCTTTTTTGTTTGTTTTGTAATATTTTTCATTCATGCTTCATTTCTCTGTTCTTTAACACACCTGCGAAAGACAAATATAAATTTCTTTCTTCAATATTAATCTCTTGTTCTGAACCTTCTTGAAAAATATCTTTGTAGGGCAGATTTGAAAGTAGAGTTTGGAGGCATCTGATCAAGAATATGTAGTGAATTTAGTAGAGTGATATTAGCACCATTGGCACCCCATTATATGAGAATTTGAGGGAAAAAGTTCTTATGTTCCTAGTTACTCTGTTTTGTGGGTTAAAATAATGTTGTCCTAACAAAATTTGAGATCATGCTCTTAAAATTTTCTGATCAAGCATTAGTAGAATCCATAATAAAGAAACTACAGATTTTCATAAGTAAAAATAATCTTAGTTTTATATGTAACCTATCATTGTTTCTGTAGTTTATATCCAATAATTTTTTAATTCAACTTTTTAATTTTTTATCAAACAGGACAAACTCTAAGGAAGGTAATAGTGCCAGTAAAGAGACCTCTCCTGCACTGTAGGTAGTCTTTGCTTCTTGACTTCTAAGTGTTGTTAGACTTTCCGCACATCATGTTTTTTAAGTTTTTCAAAAGGAAGGAAGCAGACGAAGCTTCTATAAGAAAATCAGTCTTCAAAGGAAAATAATGTTAATAAAAGAAAAACCTTGGACACATAGCTACTTCTGTTCACTGTGCTCACAATGGAAATAACCTAAAATACGGGGAAAAATGAAAGGCAGGTGGAAGAACAAAAAAAAGGAAATGTTTTCTTTGTTTATGAAATATCCCATTTAGTCAAGGTTTTCTAACTAATAATGATGTATTGTGTGTTAAATTGTCACTAAATATAAGAGTAAGCAACTATCAAAGAAATACTGCTTTATAGGCTAAGGTGATTATAGGACATATTTGATGGTTTTGAAATGAGTAGGTATTCCACTGTAAATCTTTACTGTGCAATGATGACTAAGTAATGTTCCTTTTCCCTAAAATGGTTATGCTGGGGAAGGAGATTTGATTAAACTGTCCTGCTCATTGTACCTGCAGTATCTACTACTTACTCAGGTTCTTAGATTAAAGAAGAACAGCTGGTGTTCTTACTCTCCAAATTGTACTACATCATTTCTGTCCTGACTACTAATAAACTGGATATATTGGGAGTAAAAAAACCCCAAATCTAGCAACCTGACTTTGCATCCAGTGTTCTATCCAGGGCATTACTCTTGTGTGAGAAATAAAATACATTTCTTAAGGGCCAATGGAAAATTCATTCCTTATGGAACATGGTCTGCCTTGTGTACTTATACTTTTTTTGCCAAACAGGAATGCAACATTCTCATTCTTTTCTAAAGTTGTGGAAGGCCAAGTGCCATAAATACAAGCTTAGCAAGAAAAGCTTGTTGTGGTATGAAATGGGCATGTTAACACTTAAAACAGTGACCACAGTCAGTCTGAATTAAGTTTGTTTCACATGATACTATGATCTGAAATCCAGACAGTAACAAAAAGTATTTATTTTATATGATGAAATAAGTTTCACAATGGATTAGAGACTTTATATGAATTGCTTTTAATGTGTTCACACCTTTTCAAGGACTATGTCAATAAAATGTGAAAGTGTTCTTTCACTTCTATGCATTTTTTGAATGCTTTTGTCATGGTCACCTAGGAAACAAATGCAGGTATACATTTCTGAGCATTTGCAGTTTCTCTTCATTCTTGATTCAGCTAAGGAAGTCATACTTGAAAGAACATATGAATCATTTCAATTAATGCACAAAATTTTTCAGAATACATTAGTGACCATCAGACACTAAGCAAAACCCTATGAACAGTTTAAACTTTTAAATGTAGTTGGATTTATCTCACAAGGATAAAAATTTTCTGATTAAAGATAAGAAGACAAAGATGATCTTAAAGAGAATAATTAGCTACATATGAAAATTATAAGCTCTTCTACTTACTACAGAAGTATTATTCAGATAATATGCAGGCAAAGATAGCATAAGAACTAAAATGTAATGAAGTATATGCATACTTTACTAATCATCAGAATAAGCTTGGCTCATGCTGTGCTTTAAGTGAACTGTACAATACCTTCCATTGAAATTTTTAATGAACCAATTCAGTTTGATACAAAACTGATTAGAAAATAAGAATACTATGTATCAAGGTTAATTTTTTACTTCTGTTTTAGTTTAAATAAGACATGTTCTTCTAGAATATTTAAAGAACTGTTCAGACTTTTTAAAAGAATTTTAGCAACATAATTGTCTTTGCATGAAAATCTAGATATCCTTAATTTATGATGTGTTTGTAACTTTATATTAATGACAGTAGTAACTGGTAGATGTAGATTCAGATTTATCCATCTGATAGGACAGGGCTTGTCAACTGAATTATGGATATTACACTATTGCATTTCCTTCCTCATTTGCTTTGCCTTTGATGAATAGACTTTGAGAACATATTTTCAGAATCATAGAATGTTAAGCGGTTCAAATGAACCTTAAAGGTCATCTAACCCCAGCCCTGCCTGCCATGGACCAGGTTGCTCAGAGTTCCAGTCAAACTAGTTTTGAACATTCACAGTGATGGTAATATCCACAACATCTCTGAACAGCCTGTACCAGTGCATCCAACATATATCTGCTGGAGCTTATCATGGGCCTTTGTCATCTTTGGGTGTTTTTTGTCATCCTACAGATTTTCACTTCAGTGGCTTATAGGATTTGACAGAAAGTCTTATTGTTCTATATCTGACATAATGTCCATTTGATTTCTTCTGATGAGTCTTAACAGTTCTACTTCCAAATTTGCATCTAATTAATCAGTTGCTCCTGGTGTTGAATTTCTGATTGCTTCTGTGTGGGATATTTCTGCTAAACTCTCATAGCAATTTCTATCTTCCTTCATTGGTAGAAGGATTACAGTTTTAGAAATTAAACTGATTTAAAAACCAGTTTGCATTTCTGAGTCAGATTTATGTGTTGTACTTATTTAAAAGCTGTTGTCTAGACTTCAACTACTGCCAAGTCTTGCTTCCAGAATATTAAACTTGGCATGATGCTTACTCAGCATATAATTCCAACTTTTTGGTGTTTCACTGCCTCCTTGTCAAATATCAGCTTTCCTTAAAAGCACTTTAATGCCTTGAAGATAATGAACAATTTGGCAGCAAAAATATTTTCTGACTGATTTGGAGCCCCTGCACAAACTGTTTGGAGCCTGAGATCACTGAAACCTCTTATGCTGGCTTTTTTGAAATTAGGATTTATTTCTGTTTGAATTCTGAAATCTCTCCTTGGGAGAGCCATTTAAATGTGAGTGTGTATTTTTCTCTTTAGCAGTAGCTTATGGGCTATAATGGTAGAATATTTTTGCATTTTTATGTTTAGTTTTATAGTAAAGAGCCTCGGGATGCCTTTGCATGAAAGGCACTATATAAGCTCATTTTGTATTGCATTGTATTGTATTGTGACAAGTGCAATAATCTCCAGGTTTCCTATCCATTAAAGAACTAATTTCACAGCTCACTAATTACGTGAATGAGAAGGGGAAATAGGTCCTTTTTCTCTAAGGTATGCTGAGCAGATGGCGTAGCACTCATTTCCACCAGCTGAATCTAAGGTCCTCTCGTGCTTTTGGTTCAGAGGTTTCCAGGCCTCTGTTTATCAAGGAGAAGAGGAGAGAGATATCACTTCCTTATACAGCATGACAGTGTGTACTGAGAGGCTGTCTCTGTCCTTTGCTAATACAACATTTCTTAGCAAACACTATGTCTAAGTCTATTTATTTAGGATGGGACATGAAAACTATTAAAATTAATATGCATTTTGATGTAATTCTAATCTACCTCTGATTTATTGAAGATACGGATTAGATCTGCCATAGGGATTTGAACTGATGCATATTAAAAATTATTAATGATTCAATTGAGTACTGTTGGGATGGAATCTTGTCTGTAATTTCAAACAAAAAACATTACTTCCTGAACCTGTACACTTTCCTTTACAGCTAAGGCTTTCTCAGCTTGTTTCCTTTTTTTCTTTTGCATCACTCATGAAAATAGCCAGCTTGAATCAAACATGCACACAGTGATTTATATAGCCCCCTAATGTACTGCTTTTACAAGTAACTTGTTTCATCAGTTGCTAGTGTACTCCCATGATCCTGAAAAGTCGCTATTTGAACCCTTTTTACAGCATTAAAAAGAGAAAAGCTGAGACTGCTTGAAGATCCTGACACGTCAACAAGGCTAGATTTCACAGTGCTGCACAAGCAACTGGACCATTTTTTCCCCCTTTAGCAGAACAAGCAGTGCTAATTTGTTGTTTCCTTCTCTCTCTGCTGGCCTGCCTCATGTGCTTGCTCTGTGCTGACGGTTCTGGTGCCCCTGTTGTTTCAGACGGACGCAGCGCTGATGTACGACGCGGTCCACGTGGTGTCGGTGGCGGTCCAACAGTTCCCACAGATGACCGTCAGTTCGCTGCAGTGCAACCGCCACAAGCCATGGCGCTTTGGGACACGCTTTATGAGTCTCATCAAGGAGGTAAGTCACTAATAAAGGGCCATGCTCCCCTGCTTTCTTTTCTCCCAATTCCCATTTTCTTTTGCTTTCACTCCCTTTGTTTTTTTTTTTTTTTTTTTTTTTTTTTTTCAGTAGATGGTCATCTCTCAACTTGTTATGTATAAGGAGTTTAACAAGCAAGGCAGCATTTTTGTTTGCAAGTGGGTTTTCCGGAAGTATTACTTGGAACTAAAGTATATGGAAAGGTGAAATAACTGCATTGTAAATAAAACTTATGTTTGTAGATAGTTGGGTCTGTGTGGAGCATTTGTGGCATAAAAGCCCAAACACCTGAAACTCTAAAGTGTGGATTGATTATGAGAAATTCAGCAACTAAATACTGGGGCTAGGAATTAATATTACTTCTTGGTTAAAAGTAATTTTTTTTCTTCATTTTCTATGGTGAATTTTTATATGTCACCTTGATTACCCAAGATGCTGTTTAGATACTGATAGGTACTGGTAGTAAAGCTAGGAGATTTAAGGTGCTAAAGGTGAACGCTGTAGACTATTCAAATCTCCCATACTGTAACTCCTCATACAGTGCTTCTCAATCTAGATATACAAATTATTCTGATGAGGAGAATAATTTGCAGTGGAATGTATTTTTTTCAATATTGGTTCCTTCTAGGATGATAATTTTATTTCCTACATTTTCTCTCCCACTTTGTATAGTTTCAGAACTAGGGTAGATTTTAAGTTATAAAAATATGAGGCTATTGCACTTTATTAAAAGTGAGGAATAAGCTTAGGAAGGCTGGCTCACTGACCTCAGTTTTTGCTATCTCTGTGTGGTTTCAGGGGAATGAGCATCTTCCAAAAGTAAGCCTTTATTTGAATGAAATTTCCTGAGAAAAAAAAAATTAAGTCAAACATTAATGAAACAGATTGAGGCTTGGGGACTGGGGAAGGGGAGGTATGTAGGGAAGCAGAAGGGGAAATGCATACATGAATGAAAATAAAACAGCCTTTTATCTCATTCAGTAGAAGAGTATTGCCTGATATGGAAAGTTTTAAAATTGCCTATGAAGACTGAAAGTTTGATTTCAAACTTTGAAAAATAAATAAAAAGACTTAAAACCAAAAATCAGCCACAATGTAAATTATTACATAAATTATTTACATAAAATGAATAATAAAATGAATACTCCCATTTTGGCAGGAGTAGTTTGTCCTTTCTGAGAAAATAAAATAAAATAAAGGAAGAGGTATTTATTTCTAGAAATTGTTTGTTTTTTCTTTCTCCACAGGCCCACTGGGAAGGCCTCACAGGCAGGATAACTTTCAACAAAACAAATGGCTTAAGGACAGATTTTGACTTGGATGTCATCAGCCTCAAGGAAGAAGGTCTTGAAAAGGTGTGTAAGACATTTGACTCCAAGGAGGTGGGAAACAAAACAAAACAAAACTCACCCCCAAAAACACTTATAATAGTATTTCTTGTGTTATGTAAAACAGCGTACCTACTTTCGACTCAATGTCTCTATAAGTGGTACTAAAAACTTAAGAATTGGTATCCTGACTATTTTAGCTGTCTGCTGACATTAATGTTTCTTGTACAGAGGTGGAGTGAGAGACCAAAGAATTGGGAAATACTTGTTCCATGTAGCTTAATGCTGTCTATATTTGAACTTAAGAACTCAGGAAGCATGTACAGACATTTGGCCTGCCTATATGACACAATCATGATCTGAAATCAGATCATCTTCCCTCCTGCCACCTTACCATGAGGAAGCAATTGCAGGAAGTTATAGTGTCTCACATTGTTGTGACCAGCAGGCAAAGGTTTTGCCACTGGCATTTGCCTTGTAGTTTGCATTTAGATCTGGTGTTCAGTGTTCTGCAAGATGTTTTCTTTCATCTTCAGATCAAGTTCTATTAGCTATTGCCCCAAGGTGATAATTGTGGGCACAAATAAACCAGAAATTAAGGAAAGGGACCATACTGCAGAGTTGCATTTTCTTTCTTCTGTAAATCACTGAATGGAGAAAATAGCATAAACAACATATTTACCCAAAATTTTGTCTCACAAGACTAGCTTTGGAAAATTAATTTTCTCTTACTGGGAAGATTTGTAAAAGCTCAGAAACCATGAGCTTGTCTTGAAACACTTACATAGGTAATAACATTTTTGTTGTCCAGTGGAAAACCTGTGATTCAAGAACTAAACTATATTTTAAAATGTTCAGCTATACACTGACAGTAGATTTCTCCTGTGAAGTGTCCCATGAAGTGAGCTCTGGCAACTTAGCCAGGGAAAAGAGTATATAGTAATGACTAGAGTTGAAAAGTAAATCAGTATTGTGTACAAGTAGAATAAGTACAGCGCAACCTGTCTTTCTTACTGGAATCAGAATTAGAAGTATTAATGTCATGGTAATAGCTAAATAAGTCAGCAGTGGCTGAAGAGTTTGCATGTAAGTGACAACTGTTGAAAATCAGGAAAGGAAGTCTTTGTAATTTAGAATGGCTTTAAGAACATTAGGTGGCATTTGGGAACCACAAAGCAACATGTGATTTCTGGAAAAATAAAATCTCAGTTGACAATACACTGGGATATATATACATCAGTAAAAAATATAGAGATAAAGCAAAAAAGGTCTACAGAGAAATATGGAAGACAATAAAATTCAATAGGAAATACACTAGTACTCTAAAGTACATAATAGAAAAAAGGAACTTGGGAAAGAGTTATATTGAAAGTTAAGTAAGAGACAAAAACAGAAATACTTTTTGAAACATAACAATAGTTTAAAAAGCCCAGTATGTGCTTGAGCTATATAGAAAGATTTTCATAGAAAAGGGAGATACTTTTACTGCCTTCATGGCTTATTTTGGTCACATGATTAGTAGAAGTGATAATATTAGTTTTTCACCAAAAAGTGTTGGCAATCTTTGGAACGAGCAGAAAGAATCAATTACTGTATATGAGCAAAACCAGAGCAGTTTCTCTGGGGTGTAAGGAGATGAGATTGGGAAAAGAAAAATTCAAGTGTATGCACATTCGATTGAATTGCTTACTAAACATATGAAACATATGGCGTATTTTACCAAGAAAGATAAATCAATGCCCACAGAGAAAAGTTTCTCTTTGAACAAAACTTCATTATTATGAAAGAATACAAACCCTATTCTTCTTGAATCCAGAGTGAATGATAACATTTTGGAGCAGGACACTTCCTAGTTGAAGAAGTACATTTTAGCCAGTTCTTTTATTTAAAAGAGTTGTCTCAAAGTTTTGAGGATTTTTTCCTCCAAGACTTAATTCTGTTAAAGTGGTGATGAGTCACCCTTCTCTCAGTCTCCTGCCTCCCTCCACATGTGCACTCCATCTTTCTGTCTCCTTTCTGCTAGTCCCCCTTTCCCTTTCCCTTTCCCTTTCCCTTTCCCTTTCCCTTTCCCTTTCCCTTTCCCTTTCCCTTTCCCTTTCCCTTTCCCTTTCCCTTTCCCTTTCCCTTTCCCTTTCCTCCCTCTCCAGCCCTCCCTGCCTGTTTCCCTTTCCATCTAATCTCTCTCCCTTGTACCTATTAATCTCTTTCTATGCCCTTTCTGTCTATTTTCTTTTTCCTTCAGGAGCCTTTTTATGTCTTTGTTCTTATCTGGTATGTTTTCAATGTTCTTCCCAAACCATCTTGTCAGACATCTCTGTGTGTGTGGTAAGAGTTGCTCAACAGGTTTTGTTTTCCTTTTCTTCCGTACATCCTCCCACTTGTGGGATGAGAAAAGGTGGAGAGATGGATATTATGGTGCACAGAATTCTTATGCCAGGTTTCCATACTGTAAACTGTTATTATTTCTTCCACCCTCTTTCCAAATAAGGGGGAAATATTTCTTTTGTCAAGGACAATAGTTTGTCCTTGTTTGTCCTTGGTTTGTCCTTAGCTGTCAAGGACAGCTGTAATCCATGAAGGGAAAATATTGATGGATGGGGGAAAAAAAGATTTATTGTGAAGAATTGCTAGAAGACTTTTTTAAAATTTAGATTTTGTACAAAAATGTCCTAGATAAATTACCTGGTTAGTATAACCAGTATAACTGGGAAAGTACCTAAATCATGTGTTAAAAGTTCAATGACTGCTGAAGTCAGTGACAACAGAACAATTCCTCGCTGATTTAAAAAAATGCTATGTGTGATCTTAGCTTTTACATAAAATTCTTATTCCTGAAACTCTTGAATGAGAGGTGATAATCAGGCATCAGTCAATAAGAAGTATGTGTTTCCAAATAAAATTTCATGTCTGACAAAAATGATAGCTCCTTGTAAGATGAACATGACAAAATTAGGAGATGATTGGAGTGTTGTTAATATAATATACCACAAAATTTTATTACAGTCACTTTGGACGGACTGAAACTATTCATGATTAAGCACAGTGGAAATCCAAAACTGTGACACTCCAGCATAATAAATTATAATTTAAATTGCAGTCAATCAATCTTTACAGTGAGGCTGCATTGTGAGGAGAATTATTTTATACTTCAAGGACATAACAAATACCTTAATTTAATATCACTTTTGATATGAAAATTTGTCACTGAAGAAGAATCACATATCCTGAATAAGAGATGTTACAACTGAGTTGAAGCCTTGCTCAGAAACCTTGATATGGGATGAACATAAATGACACAAAATTAGTTACAATTCATTGTGCAGCTTATCAATGTAAGATCTTGTTTTATTTTGTATCTTTAATAATGATCTGAGAAAAAAAAAGTAAATGGCATAAACAACAGGTTTTGTAAGAGAGGGAAAAAAAAGAAAGACATAGTAAATCTGTGGTATCCAGAAGTATTGAAGTTATTTATGTTATATTTGGAAAAGAAGGCATGAATATTAATATTACTGAAGAAAGGAAAATAAACAATTTGCAAATGGGAAATACAGAAATATGAAGAAATATTATTATTCCTAATGGAGTATAATTATTTCCTTGATGTAATCACCACTATTACTAATTACTCTACAAAAGTAAATAAAGAAGGTATAGATAAATTTGACAACTCTTTGAGAGTTGAACACAATTCTGGCTGCTTAGTCAGTGGGTAGCACTGCAGAAAGTCAATGATCCTTCCTAATACAATTCTTGTGGCACTTCACTGTTTTTGATATTCACAGTTTTGATTGACTCAGAGCAAAAATAATGTTAATTTTCACAGGAGAACTTTGAAGAAAAATCAAAAAGAATAATACTTGAAAGTATACTTATCTATTCATGAAGATAAATCACTTTTGAAACATGCTGAAGTGAGAAAGCTACTGAATTTTTGGGACTAGCACCTCATGAGACTGAATCTTTGTAAAGTGCTCTAGAGCTTATGTAAACTCAGCACATTTTAAGTTTCGCGAGTGTACAGTGCTTCTTTCTTGGGGGGAATGGTAAAATATTTTGATGGCTTTGGCTAGGACAGAGTTAATTTCCTTCATATATGCTTGTATGGGACTGTGATTTGGATTTGAGCTGAAAACAGTGTTGATAACAGAGGCATGTTTGAGCAATTGCTAATCAGTTCATATACAGAATCAAGGCCTCCGTAGCCTGCAGAGCTACAAAGTGATTCTGCGTGAGCATGTCCAGCTGGGTGGGAATATCTGGTTTTGAGGAACTGTAGTAACCTTATAGTTACCTGGAAGTCAAATATGTTGTAGCTTGGATGCAAGTTTTTAACCCTTCACATGAGTTTGGGAAATAGTATTCCGTATCTTTAATGACCACCACAATTACCATGTTACAGAATACTCAGTGATATTCAATGATGAATGTAGCTCTTGGAATTGTTTCAAGTTAAATAAGCTGATTCTTGCCTAAGCTAATTCCTTCTGTCATTTTTCTTTGTCTCACTGTGGAGCACATGTTCATGGGTACACCTGTTTTGGATCCTGTACTTTGGATAATAAGTGTTAAAATATTCAGATTGGCATGGTCGCTTCAGAATAGTTTAGCCATTTAGGGGAATTGGAAATAAGAATAGGAGATTGAGGGCTTGACAATATAGTCAATATTTACAATATATTTACTGTGTGAATGTTCTCTCTAAAGTCTGTATATGAATACCTGTTTCACTTTTTAGGAAAATTTGTAAGTTTGTTTAAAACAAATGTAATGCAACAAGTTAAATTGTAGCTTGTTTGAATTTTGGTTATAGACTACCTTGATGCACTTTTCCTACATTTTTGGCTTTTAAACTTTTCTAGTAAGAACACACAGGCAATTCTATTCATTTGAAAAAGCTACTTAAAAATTAAAGCAATATGCTGAAACAAATAGAAAATAATTAACTTACTGCATTGTTTTTGCACAACTTTTCTGTAAGAAGCAGCTTTGAAAATACATTTGTGTGATTTGGGAGCTAAACACATCAGTAATATATAAGAACCTGTGCTACAAATTGTCAAAATACTCATGTGTTGAAGATTTATCTGTAAATTAATTAAGTTAATGCCTGTTTCTGTCTTCTCCATTACTTTTTCCCAAAAACATATTTTGTCCTGCTGTTCTCTCTGATCACAGAAAAGGGTAAATCCTTTTGTAGAGAAAATGCTCTCTGCTCTGCAAATGAATTTCTGCCTGTTAAGTTATCTTCAGATGTGGTTTATCTTGAGAAATGGAAAATGAAGAATTAAGAGTAGCTTTAGACATTCTTTATATAATTTTTACACCAAATGTCACACTTCATAAAACATAATTTGATGTATTGTTAATCATATTTTAAATAAGAAGACTTTAAATGTAATGATAGAGAAGAATGAAACAAAATTTAATAATAATTATTAGCAATCAATTTTTTTCTCTCTGTAGCAATCTGTTTTTCCTTAAAGTGTTCTTTTCTAGATGCTAAAATTTAACTAATGAGTGATTTACACAGTAATTTACTCTTTTATAGGTTGGAACTTGGGATCCATTGAGTGGCCTTAACATGACAGAGAATCAGAAAGGAAAACCAGCAAACATCACAGATTCCTTGTCCAATCGCTCTTTAATTGTTACTACCATCTTGGTAAGCAATTGTATTTGCTTTTCCTGAAACACAGTTATGCAGAAAAACTGATAGAACGTGACACACTAATTGCAATAATAATGAACAGTCTGCAGTGTGCGTTACCATTACTTAGAATTTACTTGGAATTACTTGGAATTTATGGTGTCATGAATGAACACCAGTTGATAAGCTAGCAATGGATGTTTACTCTTACTTTAATTGTGAGCAGGTTATCCCAATTTTAGAGTTATGTTAATTGATTAGTTATTTAACTTTTCTTATTATTGACTAAAATATTTTCTTCTTTACAAAGCTGCTTTTTTTCTGTGCCATATGAGAACACAAAAGATAATAGATTTTCAAATGTGTTTTGTCTGGTAGCCTGATGATTTTATCCAGCGAAAATTCATTGCTTTTGTTTGCTATTCTAACACCTCAAAGGAAAGTACAAAGTATTTAACATTTATTTAGCATTGCTATTACTCAATTGTTGAGATGAAATTTTTAGTCATACAGTTATTTGATTCGTCCTTTGAACTAGACCAAAAGAAACAATTTGGGAAACTTCTTTTTTATTTTCACTGTTGACAAATTCGCAGCAGTGAATGAGATATTTTTTATTTATAAATAAATACATTTATTTGTGTAAAAATAAGTGTAATAAAGGAAATTTATTTCCTCACAATAATATTGAAATTCTAATTTTAATTTCAATGCATATTTAAAACTTTCCAGAAGTTTCTCAGGTGTGTTTGTCTGCTGCCACCATTATCATGAATTTGCAGATATTAAAAACAAATCTGCTTCCTGGTGATTGCGTACTATGTTAAGAAGCTTTTACCTACCAACATACATTATGACATTTCAAACTAGAATGAATTTTAGAGGTGCATAGACACAAATGCCAGTGTGCTTTTAACCTTTTATGTAACACAAGTCATATAATTTCATCCAGTTGGCAACTTTTTCACTGCTTATATGGTCTGTTTACAAGTGATAGAAAATCTTCTGAAATCCTTTGCTTCATTTATTTCACTAATTGAAAAATACACACCAGATATATAAAATGGAACACGACTGAACTCACTTTCAGATGTGATTTTTTGTTATGCTAAGACCAGCACAGATTTACCACAACTTCCTCTGGTACCATTAATTATAGTAATGGTACACTATAGTTCTAATTTAGTTTATAACTTTATAATCCCTTGTTGGTTTTTTTTTAATGAAATGTAAATGAATGTCATATATTCTCTTATATTAAAAGCATGTCTTCTAGAGTATTAATCTGTCAATTTTCTTGCCACTATAATGTATTTCCTACATATAAAAACTACTTCATTTTCAAGTAAATTTTGTTAATAAGTCCAATTGACCTCCCATGCTCTCTATAAAGCTGTTGCTTTGTACCAGATATCCTGCCTAGGATTTTTCTTGACCCTTTTCACTGATATATAACTTTAATTCATGTGAACCTAATTCCTGCTAGAATTGCTGCTTTAGAGATTGTAGTCCTGTCTCTGCCAGTGGCCTGTTCCCTTCATTGCTCAGTAATTAACCATCCTTTGTATCTGCACTCTTCAGTAGCCATCACTGTATGCTTGATTCCAGATTGTGATAACAACACTGCGACAAGGATCAATCCCTGCAAGATTGCATAAGAAACACTCAATAATTCAGGGTGTTTCAAGTTTTTTTGTGTTTAAAGATCTGCCTGTTGATGAGGTTTGAGTTAATATACTCCAAGTATCATATTGCTCTTACATAGTGATAATGGCATGATTTTGGTTGAAATAATTAGTTCAAGAAACGGTAAATAGCACAAATGTAAACAGCAGTGCCGCCAATGAGCACTGATTTTAATCTGGAAAAGCTCACAAAAGAAGACTCCTGAGATTTAAGACAAAAGCTGCTTTCTGTAATCAAGGATACCCTTTCTCTTAAGAGTTAACTTTTGGTTAGTGGTCTTTTATAAGTATCCATCTTCTTTGCAGGTATCTAAATAATGCATTAAAAAAAACCACTTTAAATTGGTGTTACATGTTGCTGCTGCCTTTTTTACTTCAGTTATTGTTTAGTAAAAGTTTTGGTAATTGCAGTTACTCTTTTCAGCTATGAAGAATGGTACTCTAAAGAAGTGGTACAAATTGGAAGAGCTGCACTTGGAATAGTAAAAAGGACCCGAACAATTTTTGGTGCAGACACACATGTACTAGCTTTATTTTTTAGTTTTGTCTTTTTTATGCTTAAAAAATACATTTCTATTGAACAGAAAGCCTATTACTGAATATTCATTTCTGTAGCAATGCAAGGGAACAATATAAAATACTAAAGCTCCTAAAAATATACCTACATCATCAGCCTTTCTCTCCTTTTTTGAGTCTGCAAAATCTTTCTGAAATGAAAAAAGAAAAGGCAATTCTATCATTTAAGCTGTTTTCCTATGATGTTTCACTTTAAGAATTCCCTACAATACTCTATAGTAGACTCCAGCTGGGGAGCCTTAATCATTTTTCTCTGTAGTTTGCCTTAATGCTCACTTTTCATTTAAATATCCCAGTCTTTCTTTTATTTTTAATTTCATTTCTGAAATTTGGAGCAATATCTTTTTCCTCCTATATTTTGCAGTCATTTAGATCTTTACAGGTGTAAGTATACCCTGCATTTCTACTGGTGGCTGAGTCTCTAGAAGAAGAAAAATATATTGATGGGAAAAATATAAAATATAAGCTGTGATTCATAAATTCATCTACTTTAACTAAGGACAGAACTATGTGCTCCTTTTTGTCTTGAGTTTTTCATAATGCATTTTACACGTAGCTAGCTGAAAGATTATTCCTTGGTTTCTCAAAAATTCAGTGCTCTATTCTGGACAGGGACAGGAGATCTCAGGACTTCAACCTTTCTCAGAAATCTACCTACATGTAGTTTTTGTGAAGAAACCTGTCTGGTTTCCAAGTTCTGAACCCATAGCAGCCCCCAGCACCAACTGAACATGTCCACTAGAGAGATAGTCAGGTCTTTTTAGGGAAGGAGGGGAAACATTTGAAAAATAACGAGCATGCTGTTTTTTATCTTTTATAACCATAGCTTTGGATGTATCAATCCTTTTGATACTATTGCTTTGTTTTATTTTAAAACCATCTGCACTGAAACTTCAGAATTTCTTTCTCATTTAAAAAGCCTACTTTATGAATAGTCTGCATTTAGAGAAAACAAACCAAACAAAAAACCTACAGAAAACAAATTTTCAACACCAGTAGTAAGGATTTCTTATTATTTGATTCTCCTAAATTGATTCCTACAAGAACTCTGAAACATTTCTTCTCTTTAGACTTTAAGTGTAAATATCTAAATATTTTTGTTCTTGTATATCTTCTACTTCCAGTTTGAGAGAGTTTTAACTTTGGAATTCAATTTCCACATTTATAAACGTATGTACATGGTATTTAGGGTTTTTTTAATGCTAGTTTCATACCAGCCTGTACCTGTTATCATACTGGTTAATTTGCCCTGTTCTGCTGAAATAAATGCTTGTTTCTTTTCCTGTGTAGCTTTTATGTACTTTTATGTATCTGCTTACATCAAAGCTCAGAAAAGCTCACAGTTGTCAAGTTTAAATTTTCCAAGAAATGTGTGAAAATTATGAAAGGTGTGTGATGTTCTCAAATTTAGTATTTTTTTGTTACTTCACATTTGAAAATTGAAATTACTTTTTTATTGTACTTCCCTTAAAAATTGGTTTGAAATAGGAATAGAATTAGAAGGAATATTTAGAATAAATTTTAAAATAATTTCACTTTGTTCAAAGTATAGTATTCCCACACTGTATTTTATTGATATATGCTGCTTTCTCAAATGTATGGTGCATGTTTTCTCTCCCTTTTCTCTTGGATACCCAAACATGAGTTTTCAATGGCTAAATTTTAAATTAATATATATTAAAAGAATATTAAAATTAAAATAATACATTTATCTGTTATCTTTAAAAAGATGGGTCACCCATCAATTGTTTTGATTGAAAGCAACTAGTGGATTGCTTCACCTCTCCCACTAGAATTTTGACTGCCTACTGTGAAAACCTATTGTATATTCCTTCTACCTGATATCAATTTTAATAAGATGTGGCAGTCTTTTAACGCTCCAGTATCCCACCTTCTGGTGAACAGAAGCTAATAATTAAAATCTCTGTTCTAACAGAGGCAAATTTTCAAATTATTTTTCTCTTTTCATCAGTAGGCCTTCCACTTTCTTTTTGTCGATTTATTAATTTTTTTGCTTTGTTTTGCTTTTCTCAATACTGATAGTAATAAATTTTAGATTATTTTAAAAATACGCTATTCCATGTTGAAATTATGAAGGAAAAATATATATGTTTGATTAATATTAATAAAAGATAAAAGATCTTGAAATTTAAAAGTTGTTGTAATTTCTAGTAATATCTTTTTAGTTGAAATATAATATAACTCACAGGAATAATTCAAGTAAATATTTATTGTTCAAATCTGAAAAGAAAAAGAGAAAGTTGCAGAAAATTGTTTTGTAGAATGTGTGCTTTTATTCAAGCATTAACTGTACATTATTACAACTAAAAGCAGTCTGTAAAGTTACAATATTAATTACTTTTCAAAGATTTATCTTCTATTTGCAGACACAACTAAAAGCAGTCTGTAAAGTTACAATATTAATTACTTTTCAAAGATTTGTCTTCTATTTGCAGACATGGTTTTTAATCTACCTGTGATTCCACTGTTCCTTGTAGTCATGCCTTTATTTGCAGTATTTTAGTTAAATTTACTTTTCAATGAATTTTCTCAGAAAAATTATTTGCTACATTTACAAGTTTATCTGCATTCTCACTTGTAGTGCTTATCTGGCTTGGGATGGGGCTCTTCTGCATACCTCTTCATTAAAGATATTTTAGTCTTATGAGACATTAAATAATGACTTTGATCTTAAAATTTTCTAACCTGTTGTTAATTTAGAGTAGCAATGTTTCCTGGAAACATTATGTCTTCCTGAGGATTCATTCTGGAGTCTATAGTCAGTGTTTAATCAGTGACTTTTTGTTTCCAAGCTACTCATGTCATTCCAAGCAATAGTAAAAGCACAAATGGAAGGTGTTTCCATGATTTCCTGGGGAGATTGTCCAGTTGAAATACTTAATTTCAACTAAAGCTGTTTAGAAGATTTCAAATACTGGTTTTGTGATGTGGTCTAGTGTGGCGTGGGTTTTTGCTCTCCCCGGCTGCACGCGGCTCTTGGGAGCCCGGCTGTGGCATAGCTTCCACGTGCTGCTGGGGTTTGCTGCCGCGGGTTCCCGGACATGGCTCCGTGTCTCGGGCGCATGGGCTGGCCAGCCTCTGTTACCGTGCGCTAGGGATCCAGCAGAGAGGTAAGGAATTTGTCCATTTACTCCGTGCTTGGCAGGAATGGTTTATTGAATACGTGGCGCGGTTCGATGGAAAGACGCGACCGCTCCCATCACTCGCATGGGAGAAAATGGCGCCTGGGTGCCAGCGGGATAGGGTTTTATGGAGGGGCGGGGCGAGAGGATCCATGGCCTGCCGTCCAATAGTGGCGGTTGCCCTGGCGGTGACGCCAGCAACAGCAACCAACCAGAGAACCCCGCAGGGGCGGGCACCGAGCCTCGGGCTGAGTGGGATCGTGCGGCTTGGGGTGGCCAGCATGGGGTTTCCCAGGGCCGGACGGCAGGGTGGTTACAGGAGCGGCAGAGGGGGAAGATCCAGCAGCAGGCAGCGTGGGGCCAGAAACCGTGGGGGGGAACAACACGGGGGAAACGCGGGATTACAGAACTTGACTTATTTTAACATAAATTAAAAACCCTAATCTAAACCCAAACTCCAGGATGCAACAGTCTAGTAATTTTTAAGGGTCTTCAGGAACTGAAGGAAAAAAAAAAATTGTGAACAATCTTAAAGTAATTATAAACCATTTGCCAATCTACCTATCACTCAGTTTAAAAACTCTGCCTACCTAATCAATGATAATTGTCCTAGTGAATGATTTTGGTGGAAGTGATAATCCACCAAGAAGCAATGGTGATTGTACATTTAATGCATAGAGACTTTCCTGAGAGTGTGTGTAGCAACCAGTTTTACATTAGCCCATTCTACAACTTTAAAGCTTGAGCAAATGAAGCATGTAGAACCCTTTGCATGCACTAGTTCAGAATATCTGAATGCCATGTTCAGTATTTAGAATAGGTATTACTCGAGGAAAAAGCATATTAGAGAAAACATTCATGTGTAATCTGTAATTACAGATGAAGCTGCCAATACCAACCCTGCTCAAATTAAGTTAGAAATCACTTTACATAGCACGTAAAAGGTCTGAAGAGAAAAAAAACACAAATGTTTTGTATAGTAGAAGACTATAAGAAAAAGTAGCAGTAAGAAATTAATGTAGGATTGGAAAAGCATTAAGCGAGTTTTAATAACTTATTGATCAGTCTTCTAGGCAAAAGTTGCGAATCATTAAATAGTAGTACAGATACTATTGTAGGCCTTGTCCAAATTGGCCAGAGTAAAGAGTATTGATGGTTTGGAGTTGGAGCTAAGAATTCCAGAAAGGGTTGCAAGATTTTTTATTCTTCTTTGACAAAATATAATAATGCATCAGCAGAACAGATAAAATGTCTGAGGATTTCTATAATGATCTGATAGAAAAATATGTAGGAATGTATCAATGAGCTGAATTACTCAATGAAGAAAATTCTGCTGTGCTTATTAAGTAAAGGAAAATTAAAAGCATAAATTGACAAATATATGTCTTTCCCGATATTGCGCATATTTAAATTCTGTCCCAGACAACTCAGGATTGCTTGGAATGGAAGACAGAGACAAAAATGTTGTCAAGAATCTTGCCAAGATTCCAGAGATTGGGGGATGTGTAAGACTGTAAATATCTGAACTACTCTGAGAGCAAATGTCTCGGATCTGTATGTATGAGCATTCCAAGCCACACTGGAATTCCTTCATGCCTACAGAACAGGTTGTGACACTGTGTAAGCACTGCTCAGCAGTAATGAAAATATTCCTCTGTTCTAACCCTGTTTTGAGCACAAATCTAAACCATACTAGTTAATGTGAAGAAAATTGCTGCTACCATAGGAAAAAAAAGCACACTGTGTTTTGTCATAGCATAGCTTCTGCTTGGCCAGTGGCGTGATTTCTTTAAGGAATTGTCATTTCACCTGAAAAATTTGTTCTTCTTACAGATGTTTTCTTTGAGATATTTAATATCAACTTCCCAAGTTTATTAACAACTATTTTCAAACATAGTTTTTGCTCTGATACCATCTCTGTTTCTCAAGAATTATTTGGTGATCCTTGTCATTTAAATAGTTTTCAACTTTCATGTTTTCTGCTAGGTCTTTGTTCTTGTCGGTATTACATCTTGAAGAGCTCTTCTGGAGACATTTGTTTATCTGCTGTTTGAGAAATTTCTGTCAAAACATCCTAGTAGTTTGGCTGGACAATTTATTGTATGTTTGTTCCTTGCTAATTGTGTACAGATCTGTGATATACTTTTTGAAAACATGGCTGTAACCTTACAAATTTCAATATGGGTATATAATAGTTCTTTTAAGAACAAGATTATTCCCTGTATTCTCCTTTTCATTTCTTTAGGTAAAATCTTATGTACTGAAGTTCCAGTTATATGTGGATATAATGTTTAAATAATGGGAAAACTCAAGACAGAAAATTACATTAGGAGTGTTGACTTATTAAAGCAGTCAGGTGCTTGTGGAATGAGGTGCCTTTAGCCCCACTGAGTCTGATGTGGGGATTTAAGACTGTAAAAATTTTCTTAAGTTGTCCTGGAGAGTTTATCTGAATATTCACTGAGTCTTCTGTTTGGTGCAATGATTGAATATACTATTACTTGTCTTACCTTACTTGGTTCTTGAATATTGGTTCCAATTGTAGTGGAAAACTACCAGGTTTTCTTTGTATTTTTCCCTTTAAGTTTCTATTTGAGAAAGGTCACCCTATACTGAGAAAAAGATGTAAAAATACTGTTTTGCTAAATGTAAATTTTCTTCCTATAATTGCAATTTTTCTGCCAATCATTTTAATTTGTTTGCTGTCTGTTTGCACACCACTTAACACAAAAAAAAATTAAATTGCAATTTGATTTAAACATTAGAAGATAAATGCTTAAAGAAATTTAATTCAGTTTGCATGGAATGTCTATCATAGAATTTTTTGAGTAAATGTTCTTAGGTTTTGCTGCAGTCTTGTAAATGGCAGCCTATAACTTGAGACAATAGAGAAGTAGGTGCTTTCACTGACTTTTTCCTTCCCATGTGAGTTTTTTATGCTTTGCCTAACAAAGCATTGAGAAAACAGTTTAAATACTTGAATAAATAAAAGTGTAAAATCTAATACTTAAAATATTTGATTGATGTTTGGAGTTTTAATGGAATTTTTTTCAGTTGCCAAAGCACATTTTTTCTGCATTTTAAAAGGCTTACCTTGTCCATCCAAACAATACATTTTATATTACTATATAATGCAAATAGTTAAGGAGCACATTTAAATTTAATGTGTATATGCATTCCTTGAAGACATGTCTACAGTGTTGAGAGTGTAATTTTTTCAAAAAAAAAAAAAAAAGGCAAAGAGTATCTTTGAAAATATGTGAAGACTTCAGACACACAGAGCCAAAGTTAAAAGAATTCTAGTTTTCATATTATTTCATTGCACAGGGAGTGATGTCATGAGTGTATGTATATGTAAGCACATGAGTGTCTACTACTTAAGGCCAAAATGAGAAGAAAGGTGTGGGGGCACTCATTATCCATTCTGGCTTGATTCTTACAGGAAGAGCCATATGTTATGTTCAAGAAGTCTGACAAACCCTTGTATGGAAATGATCGTTTTGAAGGTTATTGCATTGACCTCCTCAGGGAGCTGTCTACTATCCTTGGATTTTCCTATGAGATTAGACTGGTGGAAGATGGAAAATATGGAGCCCAAGAAGATGCCAGCGGACAGTGGAATGGAATGGTTCGTGAACTAATTGATCATGTAAGTTAACTTTTACAGGCTTTCAAATAGCATTTAGATTTCAGACTTTTCTACAAAAATTGTAAAACTTTTATGATAATGTCATTTGAATACTACTGTTTTCAAAATTCAGGTGTTTTAAGAATTGATGCAAGTAGACTGGTATCCATTATTTCTTTAGTGTAGAATTTGTAAAATAAAGCATCTCTGTTTTGCCCATAGGCAGTGTTTGTTTTGGTTTAGCTCTTCTGTAGCATACGTCTAAGTCAAAATATGAAATAAATAGTACTCAGAATTTATTTTTGAGAACACATGTAAGAGGTTTTATAACAAAATTTTGTTTTATAACAAAATTTGCTACAGCAATATAAGTCAGGTCTCCTTTTCTGATAATGGATCGGAGATTTTGTCTTTGAGAAACTTTTGTGTGTATAGTGTAAACTCACACATCATTTGATATTCATCTTTCTTGAATTTTTACCAATAAAGTGCAGGGAATAAGACAAAAATGTCAATATATACTGATGGAACAAAGCAATGTCCAGATACCATTAAAATTGACTGCAAGTGATTAAGGGAGGTATTACTTCAAGTTCTTCAAAATGTGCTTTCTCAGTTAGTCATGCCAGTTGATTTCAGTCTCAGAAAAATTTTCAAAAATTTAAAAATTATGCCATTGTTCCTTTCTGCACTTATTTGGGTGAACTGCTTGATAGCATTTTCTCTATAGACATGAGGTCAAAGATTGAGATGAAACATATTCTGCACATCACTGTAATTTAAAATAGATAGAAGACTGTAGTTAATTGAAATAGAACCTCTTAATGATGGCAAAAACTGCATGAATCATTTGAAAAAATATTTACTTATCTTGTTTCAATTTGCTTTAAGATTTCAGCAGATGGGCTGAAACATGTTCTAATCAAATTATTCATATTTACTAGGAGGGTTGTGCTTCATGCTTTTCTAGTAAATGATAATCTGGTATTGGTGTTGCAACAGATGTTGATTATGCCTGGCTTCACACTTTTAAGAAGAATGTGTGGGAGTATTATGTTATTTTTAAATGTGTGTATTTATAATACCTAGTACACACACATATAAAGCAAACTTATTTAGCTGGACTCTCTGTCCATCTCTATAAATGTACATTTTTACACATGAATAAGTGCATAGACCTGTTAAACTATTAGCTTTGATGCTTGTTAGGTAACATCCTCATCTGGAACTAATTTTCAACAATTGAGGTAGATATTGTGGAAGTATTTATTCAGAAGCAAATATAAATCACAGTTTTATACACCTTTTAATATTCATCCTTAAAGCATTCTTAAGAAAACTCTAGTATGACCTCCTAAGCTTTGCACTAAGATTATCCTGAAATAGAATTCATTTGAACAAGTTGCAGAAGTAAAGTGTCAGAAACAATAGCTTTCCCCATCTTTCCTCATGATAACACAGAATTAAACAGGTAGTCTTTTTTCCATAAATAATATGCAAGAAAACACAGATTAAAATTTATTTTTATTCATTTATTTTTGTTCTATTCAAATGACTTTTACTTAGGAGTCAGAAAAGTTTAGAGACTGTGTTAGTACACATGGAAAATGTAGCCCAACTTCCTAATCTGGACCATAATTTTTACAAGTCTCTCTCAATTTTAAAATTTTTTGCTCTAAATTTTTCTCTGGTTTTATCAAATCTTACTTTATAATCTCTTTAAATATATGCAATCTATTTGAATACATGCAATCTATTTGAATATATGCAATTTATTTATATACCTGTGCCCTTTATTTACACGCATCTTATTAGTAAAATTAGGTGCATTTTACCAGCAAGCAACACTTCATACCTCAAAAGTGAGGCAAAAGAATTTAGTGAAGAACTCCAGACAGACAGTTACCACATTGAGTGTTTCCATAGGGTTAGTACTTCACATGCTCCATTAGCTTCCCAGCCCTTTTCTCTTAGAGAATATTTTTAAATTGCCATAAAGGTTTTCTTTCCTATGAAGTAATTTAATAATCTCAATTTGTTTATTTTTGAAAGGTTAAATGATTCTATATTTTTCAACTAGAGTTTCTAATTAAAATAGACTACAGAATAAAGATGGTTCTTAAAGTTGCCAAAGCAGTTAAATCTATTGAAAAATGGTTTTAGAAATTATTTTTTTCTATTTGTTTTTTTTCATCTGTCAGTTAAGTTCAGAGAAAAAGGTCACTGTGCTGTAGTGTATATGTTTGCAAGGGTAACATGTAAAATGCATAATCCAAGAATAAATTAAATGGATAATTTTGGAATATTATATGTGTAGACAGGAAAATGCACCATTTATATAAAGATTAAAACTACCAAATAAATCTAACATTTAAATAAACTGTGTAAATCAGTACTTAGTCACTTTGCATAATTGTTGGGGCTCAAAAATCTAAATAAAATAAAGATAATGCTATCTGAGTTGAACTTAGCATATCATGTCAGTCTCAGGATTTAAATTTTATAGTACTAAAAGAGACTGAAGTGTTTCCATCAGGCTCTGTTTGTTTTCAATCTTCTTTCCCATAGTTTGCTTGTATTTCTTGTTTCCTTGACTGTTTTACTTAGAGTTCACACCTGCATTCTTATATCAGTCCCCAAGCAATACGTAGTTTATTTTTGAATTTGTGGTAAATGCTGTCAGTGAAAATTAGTATAATGATTCCTTCCCTTTGACAACTGACAATGAATTCTTGTTGGGAAAAACACACTGGTCTCTGGAGTTGTAAACGTAAGACAAATATTAGCTAGGAGAGCAAATACAGATAACATTTCTGTATGAATAAATTCTTAATTGAATTTCTCCTCTTAAACATTTGATTTCTTTCCCACAATTTTTTACTGAGTATTTTACCCTCTTCTCAGATTAGTTCACCATATGAGTGTTACATATTTAAGGGAGAAGGAGCTAAGTTCCAGGAATCTCCATTCTTTATGGATGAATTCTTCATAAAAAGTATTCTTTATACTGACTTCCTGCCTTAGGTTCAAAAACTTTATGAAAGGACAGATTTATTGAATAGGTTTTGAACTGAATCAGAAATTCTGGAGAATTTCACGTTGTTCTTAAGTGCTAAAAGTTGTCATGTCACTGTATTATATTGCATGCAACATATAGTTTAAGCATGTAAGTCATATTCCAATATAGCTAGCACAGACAGAATCAAAATATATAATTTTATTTTTAGAAAATTATACATCCTACTTTACAGATCTGAAAGTACTTA
This sequence comes from Vidua chalybeata, assembly GCF_026979565.1. Lineage (NCBI taxonomy): Eukaryota > Metazoa > Chordata > Aves > Passeriformes > Viduidae > Vidua > Vidua chalybeata. Next base: position 71,912,705 of record NC_071532.1, on the reverse strand, counting down.
AAAAAAATTCTTAACATTGGGTTACAAAACAGGAAAAAAATACTGTTTTATACTGTGACAGAGCTATAAATGAAAAATCCACTGGGAAATCATTTATTATTATATATACATGATTTAAAATATCTATTTTTGAGGGGTTCTTTGAATGATTCTTCTACAGCACAAAGCTTATGCATTACAAATAGACTTCAAGGCTTACAGATCTTTTATGATTCATAAATAATTACAAAAAGATCCAATTTTTACATCATGATTGCTCTTCAATCATATGTGAGGATTAAATCAGAATTTTCTTTGTCTCTAAGAATAGGATTTTCAGCTTGGAGAATTTTTACACAGTTGAACATTTAGAAAGAACTTCTGAGTTTCAGTTAACTTTAGACATAATATTTTTTACTTCACTATATTTTGAATTTTTCATAATCAATATAAATTTTTCAAAATAAATGCATATCAAATACATTTGTAAAAATAATAGTAGTAGCTCTTTATTATTTTAATAGCAGAATAGATGTTTATATAAGTGGTTTAAATATTTTAGTGATTTTTCCTCCAATAACCTGTTGGTTTTTTCTCTTATTTTAAATTAAGGTCCTTATGATCTTGAACACTGATAGCCAAACCCTTTGTATTATTGTGTAGAAGTGAAAAAAAAAAATCCTTCTAATAACTGACTGTGTAGATGTTTGGTTCCTTCCTTTTTGAGCCAGAGAAATTTTACTTTCTTCCACCTTTTTATTTTTGCTTTCTTCCACTTCAAATGTCATTTCATCATATTGTTTGGACTCTACCTCTTTCCTCCATACTTATAGGAAACCCTACCATATAGAGACTTATAAGAAAAGGCTATGAAACACCTCTTCCCTCTTTCTTCTTGTAATTTTCATGCAAAAGGTCTGACAGTTGAGATTTTCAATACTATGGAGGATAATTTAGCCATGGCTCTTTTATTAGTGAAAATCTCAGAAGACTTGATGGTAATAGGCAATTAGAGGATCTTTAGGGGAAGGCAGGAAGGAAGGCAGGAAGGAAGGCAGGAAGGAAGGAAGGCAGGAAGGAAGGAAGGAAGGAAGGCAGGAACGAAGGAAGGCAGGAAGGCAGGAAGGAAGGCAGGGAGGAAGGAAGGAAGGCAGGAAGGAAGGCAGGATGTTGCGGAAGGAAGGAAGTTGCGGAAGTTGCGGAAGTTGCGGAAGTTGCGGAAGTTGCGGAAGTTGCGGAAGTTGCGGAAGGAAGGAAGGAAGGAAGGAAGGAAGGAAGGAAGGAAGGAAGGAAGGAAGGAAGTTGTGGAAGTTGCGGAAGGAAGGAAGTTGCGGAAGGAAGTTGCGGAAGGAAGTTGCAGAAGGAAGTTGTGGAAGGAAGGAAGGAAGGAAGGAAGGAAGTTGCGGAAGGAAGTTGCGGAAGGAAGTTGCGGAAGGAAGTTGCGGAAGGAAGTTGCGGAAGGAAGGAAGGAAGTTGCGGAAGGAAGTTGCGGAAGGAAGTTGCGGAAGGAAGTTGCGGAAGGAAGTTGCGGAAGGAAGGAAGGAAGGAAGGAAGGAAGGAAGGAAGGAAGGAAGGAAGGAAGGAAGGAAGGAAGGAAGGAAGGAAGGAAGGAAGGAAGGAAGGAAGGAAGGAAGGAAGGAAGGAAGGAAGGAAGGAAGGAAGGAAGGAAGGAAGGAAGGAAGGAAGGAAGGAAGGAAGGAAGGAAGGAAGGACGGGGAATGTTTCTCTTTTCATCATTATTAAATCGGCTCAACAGTAACATCGGTTGACTATCAGTGCTCTTTAAAGCACCATGTCTGCTTCATGGCTTCCCCGTTTTATTAGTGGAACTAGAATCTGCAACAGCATCTCAGGTATCATATGATGAAAATTTCACTCATGCTAAAAGTTTTCTATATATAATAAATTTTATCTCTGGTGCTTTGATGGGTAATAGACCATAAACAACATAGTGTTTTGGCAAGTCTGCAGCTCAGCTATTGATGCTTGAACCAGCAGCTATGGTGAATATACATAGATGGTAAACTGAATGACTGAATGATTTCCACTAACCCTGTTTTAATGTTGTTTTTCTAGTATATTGACATTTTAGTTTATTTTTACTTCCTCTCCTAAAAATAAGACACAATTCACTTTTCCCTGTTCTCTCTGTAAAACAAAATAAAATAATATTTTACATAACAAATGTTGCTGATTTGTTTCAGTTTTATTTTATTTGTTTGTATTTTCAGCTTTTTAATGTTTTGTTTATAATTTATCTCTTTCCCCATTATTCTGTTTAGCTATTTGAAAGCCATCTCTTATGAGTGCAGTTTTATCCTTCGTATTTATTTATTTACCTTGCATTTTAAGCATTACTATTCTATGATGAAGCTCTCCTCTGAATTTGCAGTAATCATTATTACTTACATTTATTAAGCTATGTTGGAAGTCCAACATAACACAACCAGCACAACCATCTCTTTAAATAAAGCTACTAATTTGCATTATTCAATATTTAAAATATATATTCCAACTTCTTCCAGTTATTCTATATTATGATATTGCATCCCTGACTATTTAACTGTTAAGTGCCTGTAACATACCTTTCATGTGTGTTTTTGCTGTTTTAAATATTCATATTGGCTTCCAGTTTTAATTGTTTGCATGTTTTCTTTCCTCATTAATGTAGCATTTCACTTCTGTATGAAACATGTCTTGGAGTCATAGAATAATTTCTTAAGATAATTTGTAATATGCCAGAAAATATCACTTGTCCTTTTAGTGCTTTTCAGTCTAATTGCTAATTCATTAATCCACAACTTCAAGTGCTCTGACCTTTTATTTCCAAAGAAATTTGTCTCAAGCTGAATAAGCATCAGTGTGTCCCTGACAAGCAACTAGTTGTATCTCATCTGTTGCTTGAGATCCTGTTTTTCATTTAAAGCAAACTGCATATATTCATAGACTCACAAAACCTCTCTTCAAATATTTTTCGTGTCTGAATTTATCAATGTAATTCACTCAAATATGCCATACTATGCACTTTCTGTTCCTTTTTTGTTTATTAGTTTGTTTTAAAGTAAAGGATCAAAGAGATGGTCTTCTACATGACAATACAATTTCATTTCAAACCAACAGCTAAACATTCATCTCTATGCTCACAAGTTGACAGTTTTCATGGCTATTTTGTCACTCTCTAATAAAGGTTATATATGATATTCCATAGAAAAATGTCCAAACAGATCTTAACAGCAAAAGTTATGCAGAAAGTAAACTTCAGGTAGAGATGCATAAATCTACAAAAAAATTCCAGGAAAATGGAAAAAAAAAGTCAGTAATCTAATATGCCAAAGAATTACTAATCCAGAAGTTTAGACCAAGTTTGCAAAACTATGTATTAATTCAGTAAGGAACATATATGTGAATATACGAATTCCCTATTAAATTGTTACTGATTTCAAGTACGGGACATATGAAAATGCACTTTCCAACATAACAGCAGTTTTAAGTGTGCAATTTGTTTTCCAAAGAACAAGGAATTTCCAGAGAGTCTGCTTTTAGTAAAGCAAGGCCCAGCAAAAATTTTAATAATGTAGTAAGGCAAAGAGAATAATAAAGTATTCAATTTTTTTCCTAAAGGGTTATAAATGTTAATTCATTAGTTTTTGAGCTAATTGTGTCCTATGCTTCCCAAAGAAACTGGATGAAGAATTTTAACTACATTCTCAGTGATTTGACACCAAAGATGGCAGGAGACTTTAACAGTAGGGTCTTCAAAATGCTCTGAGAGGTGTGGATTTTTTTTCTGCAGATCTGTACTCCAGGGGTAATTTATTTAAAATTTCTTGACTCTAAGAGTAAGTGAATATTGCTTTCTTGTTTGTTTACCTGCAGTATGCCTATGTATTGTTCTTTTAAAGTTAGGGTGTTATGGACATCTCTTGCTAATGAACTTGGGTTTATACAATGATTAGTTTTCAGTTACAGAGAAATATTGTATAGCAAATAGTTGTAATTAACTTTCACCATGCTGCCAGCAAAGTGAATCATAGCCAATCAAGGCAGTGGCATTAAGTTTTTCAGATGAAACTCTGAACAATAATACTTCACCTCAAGCATCATCTATGCTTACAGTAATGATCAGGAATTGATTGGATCCAGGGTTAGGGCTGTATTCATAAAAGTATTACATTTTTCATATCCTCATACCTTTATCTGATCTTTTACTTATGTTACTATAATGATAGTAAAGAATGGTAGAAAATAACATTGGGATTTTTGTTTCTATGTGTATGCCTGCTGAAGTGAAGTACATGAGAAAAATAGAATTCTCTAATAGCAGAGTTAATTTCCATCGGGGCTTATCCCTTTTATTAGGGATTATTAATAATGCTTCAATTTGTCTTTTACTCATCTCCAAAGAATTTCAACATATTTCAAAATGAACGTTTTATGAAAGGTAGGGAGGAGGGGCTGAGGAAACCTTGAGTATGTCAATTTTCATTGAAACACCATTTTATTAAAGAGTTTTAGGATGTGCTTGTGGGAGATGTGTCTCTGGGAATGATGACCGAAACATGTCATCCATACTGTGTGGGAAACTGGAAAGTATCAAGTCTGATTTGTTATTCTCAGGGCAACAGGATTACTCCAGGAAAGAGCAATGACATGTTTCTGTGGTGGCTTTTCCTAATTGAACAGTCTTTTCTTTGTTATTACACTGTACCATTAATATAAATGTAGATCTCCCCCTAGTTTTTTGCTTTTACATCTTGGAATTATGAAACATTGCAATATCTCAATAGACATTTTGAGGGCCAGAAGGATTACTTTCAACCTAACTTGAAGATCATAAGACATGGGAGTGACAGGGCTGAATGCTGCACATGATATTTGAAATAGCTCAATTATTTTTCTATCCAGAAAAACGAAGTTCAATTAGAAAGTTCCTGCTGGTTTAGTCTCCCGCCATCTTTGGTGTCAAATCACTGAGAATGTAGTTAAAATTTTTCATCCAGTTTCTTTGGGAAGCATAGGACATGATTAGCTCAAAAACTAATGAATTAACATTTATAACCCTTTAGGAAAAATTTGAATACTTTCTCTATGTTTTACTGCATTATTAAAAATTTTGCTGGGCCTTGCTTTACTAAATGCAGACTCTCTGGAAATTCCTATCATTCTCAGGGCTTTGAAAATAATTCAGTTGTTTAAGAAAATTATACCAATATCAAATAGAGTTAAAAAAGACAGTGGGTGCAGTTTTACATAAGTCCAAAATACAGGAAACGAAACTGATTATGTGTGTCTTAGCAAGAAAATCATGTTACTTCTGTTTTTTTATTTGATATTTGATAGACTTTTCTAAAAGGACTCTTATTGTTTATAAAAATGATCAATTTCAGTTAAGTCTAAGACCTTGGAATCTAATGATTAAGAATTCATGGGGGGTTGATTTTGTCCATATTAATAAGTTTTACTCCATTAATCAATTAAACTGATGAAATTATAGCTTTCAAAAATTGTTATTTGAATATTGCTAATCAATAAGAGGTGGTATATTCTGCAGTGATCTACTTCCATCCAAATTATATGCAAAAATATTGTTTGATTCCGTTGTGAAAAATTGCAGATGACAAAGTAATACAGAAAAATGGGATTAAGTCAAATTTAACACAAGTTTAAAATTATTGTGTGATGAAATGAGTTCACTGAAACAATTTGATAAAACTCCATCCATTTGAGAACAGAAATTATGTCAAAATTAAAAGATCCTGGAATTTTTTTGTCTTGAGTACAGTAACTGAAATTCTAGGTGACAGCTGGTCAGCAACTGGGAAAAAACCCAGCATTTCCAGGAAGTTGCAGTGAATCTGGAAAGTGTAACAATAAAAAAGTTTCCTACAAAAAAGGAATCAATGTTACTGTGTACTTTATTTCAAGAAGGTGTGCTTCAGCATGGTGTCTGATAATTTTAATGTTTGTTAAACATCTCTAGTACAAAAATACAACATTCGAAAGAGTGTGTAAAACAGCAAAGAAGAACTGAAGCATTTTATTGTAACTATTCTCGTTTTATTTTTTTTTTTCTTAATGGGGGAGCCTCCCTTTCCTGAATTCTGAGCCACAGTATCACACAGTCTTGTACATTTCTTTGACAATTTCACCTTTCTGGGGGTATGTGACTCCTGCTCTTTTAACAATTAGAAGAAACCTTTGTACAAAATTCTTGAAATGAAGTGATAAAAGGTTTTTTTTACTGTTGAAATGAATAGTCACCCATTCCTGCTACATATAGTTTCATGGTCTGCTGCATCTAGTCCTTTTACATGCAATTTGCTTACCTGTTGATTAGACTGAAGCTGGTTCAAAATACTTTAGTGAAAGTGTATCATAAATCAACATAAATCAGACAGAAACTATATCTGTTTTTAATGAGTACTCATATTACATCTATTCAGCTATTAAATCTTATCCATACTGGCATAAGCAAATGTAAATTGACTAGCATAGCCCTGAATAAGAGGAAATAATGTAAATTAACTAATTAGAGAGCTCCTGCTGGTTTAGTACTATCATTTTTCCTCAACTAAACATTCATGTAATAACAAAGGAGCAAACAAAAAACAAGACCAAAAGTCAGCTCTAGACAATGCTATATTGATCAGAACATATGCTTTATCCTATTTAGATCACTGAAGGAAGGATTCCATGCATTCCATACATTCAATTTTTGTCTAGTTGAATTCATATTGAAAACTGTTTCTATGGTAGTGGACAAAACGCAAATTTCCTCTACAAAACCTTTTGCCTTTAAAAAAATAAAATCTTCCTCTAGGTAAATGATCCTGTTAATTTCTAGATCAGGATCCTCTCTAAAAGGAGAGTAAATGTAAAAAACCATTAGTTGCCACTGCTGTTCCAGACTTTACAAAGAAAAGAATTAACCATGCTGACACAAGAATTTCTAAAGGAATGAAACCACTGTGTAGTATTACTGTCAATGAAATGAATTTGAGTAAACCACCTGTCTTCCAGTGACTTGTTGTTGCTGAACAAATACTGAGAAGCATCTCAGCAGTTACAAACATAGGTGTTAGGTGAGCCAGTATCTATTGAAACTATCATCATATTCCTTATGGTAAAGTACTTTATCATGTTAATAAAACAGCAATTGTTACTGTTCCATCTATAAGGGATACTGTTAGCAATTAAGTTTAAATTAAACCAATCAGGATCCCAAAAATAAGAAGTTATGACATCTAAATTCAGCTATCAAATCTGGATTTTTTTTTTTTTTTTACCGTATGGTATGTTACTTATATTATTACCTCAAAAAAGTAATAATTTCTAGTAGCAGCTTTCCAGGATCTGTGAGGAGGTTATCAAGAAGCTCCATCTGGGCTTTTCACAGAAAAGCCTGGCAGGAAGACCAAAGGCAACAAGCATAAACTGAAAGCCCCCAAGGGTGGAAATTGCATAACCTCTCTAAACAGCCTGCTCCACTGCTTGTCTGTAGAAACCTTTTCACTATGTGGATAGACAAGCAGTGGACCAGCTTATCTAGAAATGTCATGTAGTCACCTTCCTTGGAGGTTTTCAACACTGGCTGGGTAAAGTGCAGAGCAAACTATCACATTCATGTAGATGCTTTGAACAGAAAATTGCACTAGACGCCTCCTGATCTCTCCCCACTTGAATTGTACTATGATCCTGTAAAAGGTAGTAGAGAAACAATTTCTGCCAAAATAATTTAAGTGGCTAGTTATAATAGAAATAGCGATAAAGCCCTAATAAGTTCCTAGTGGTTTCAAAGGAAATGAAGATCTTGTGATAAGACCAAAAATTTCTTGTGGGGTATAAAATTTTCTATAATGTAACATCATGAACAAGGCAGTTTAGGATAGACTATACACTTAAAAGCAAATTACAGATCTTATCTGTTCAAATCAGTGGCAGGGAAATGCGCTTCTGTTAACAAGAATAATGCATAAGGTCTCTGTGCATTAAGAGTGTGTTAGACAGGTTTAAAGAATTGAAGCTGTGCTTTAGCCTTCCTCTTTTATCTTGAGGATTCATTTTCTCCAAAGGGAATGTCACTCAAATTCAACTCAGGTTAACAGTCTCAAAAATTTGGGCTGAAGAAGTTTACATATTGACTTAGGGTCTTAGGCTGAGGAAATATAGTGGATGAAACAAGCTTTATGAAGTTTTTCCTTTAACAAAAAGCAAGTTCCTTTATTTTCAAAAATTATTGTAGGCAATAAGTGCATTACTACCTACAGAGAAGTAAAATTACTTAAATGTCTTTTTAGTGTATGTGTAGTTTTGTGTATATTATACAATTACAATGTGATTGTACTGATTGACTGAATAAACAACTGAGACTCGATAGTGTATGATTCCCTTTGCATTTTTAGTATAAACATTAATGGTTCCTAAATCAATGCAAAATGTTAGGAGCAAAATTCTTACCAGAAGACTCCATTTACATTGTCTAAAATACTCAATTATTTTGGTGGAATATTGTGTAATTGTAGTCTGTAATTAAAAAAAGCTATTAGACATTTTATTGTTTCCATGTCTAGGTTGTATTTAAATTCTTCATTCTTTTGAACAAAATAGGTGAAACAAAAGCTTTTCAGAAAAATATTGACAATAGAAAATTCAATTGGTGTTTTTCCTTTCCCTGGTATTATTAGTAGAAGCTATGAAATCCTTTCAAAATTCTAGTTCCCCCAAAATTATTGTGATTGTTTTTTCAGGTTTTATAGAGTTAATTTTCACAGAAAAAGCATAAATTTCTGCAAATACCAAATTTCTGTGCATGCTATGGCCATACGCTACTCAACATTAAAGTGCAGATTTCTTCCTGAAGTTATTTGCATCTGCAAGCATTAGTTGAATTCAGTATAATTTTAAAATCTCTCTTCTTCGAGGTTATGTGCCAAATTTCAGCCCTGTACAAATGAAAAAAAATGTCCTCCCTTTGTCTCTTTGAATAGTACTTTATGTAAAATAGTCTGTGAACAAACTGCTTAGAAATAAAATGTAAGTGAAGAAGCAAAGGAGGATAACTTTAGCCTATCTTAGGCACTTCTGTGCAAGAAATAAATCAGGGTTACCTTGAGTTGCTGGTGAATGAGCGTCCTACAATTGCAGATGGTAGCAAGACAAGGAAGCTTTATATATGTGTGAATGCTTATCCTTTGTCCCCACCTTGGTCAGGAAGGCATTATGGTCAGGGTTATTCCTACCTGCATCATGGATGAGTTTCTGGTACTTTCAAGGGATGCTTTACTGCTTAACTGTTATGATCAAGGGGGGTGCTTCACTTCTCACTTGGTTTGGCCCAGGTTTGGTCAGGAGCTCCTGAGTTCCTGAGGGGTGGTGTGGGACAGGAAGGGAGAGGATGCACAACTAAAGCTTATTATCTGCTGTGCAGTCCTCTAGCACATCGTAAAGTAGGCTGTACAGCTCCTCCATTTTTCTCAGGACCATGCCTTGTGTTGGAATGTCTTTGTTTCTAATCACTATTGTAATCTTTAGTTGGTGCAGAATTTTTCTTTGTGGCAACTAGCTTACTTACCTCACCAATCCTTGGATGCTGTCCAAAAATTCTTTCATCTCAAGGAAGAGTAAGTGCTATTATGGACTGTGTTTTCAGTCAGATATATCTTTTTATTCATTTAAAGAATAGAAGCATGCATACATCCCTTATAAAAAATAGAATCATTGATCACTGCCAAGTGAGACAATCTTTGTAATGAAACTTATCATTTAGCCATTTTAGGATATACTAATTTGTTAATGCTATTAAATGTTACTGATAAAATACTAATTTTGCACCATTCCTCCCCTCTTTGTCTCTAGAAGTAAACTAAAGAGGATTCTCTTCCTTGTATATCTTCATTATAGCTGAGTGTAGGAGAAACTGGTACTGCACTTCTGGAAACTTGGCCCTTGCTTTCTCATAGTTACAAGTAGCACTCTTTTCAGAATGAAAGAACTACCAGGAGAATTGAGTATTTGAGATAAAAGATATTAACAAAAGTTGCATGTGGTAGCATTACATTTTAAAGTTAGTAATTTCCTCAGTTATTAAAGACTCCAGATATTTTTTAAATTTTTTTTGTTTGTTTTGTTTTTGTTAGATGCTTAATTTTTCTTGTGGTGATATTCTAGTTCAAGAATATTCAAACAGAATTACTCAGCTTTGAAGAGAATCTTGAGATGTCAAGTTATGTAAATAAATTTTATATCAGTCCTCCCCGGTTGGAATATCTATTCTATTCTGTCATATGAGACATATAATTTCTTGATCAGTTATTTTTCTAATTTCATCTGCAACTTGGCTCCACTAGAGATAGCTACAACCTATATTCATTTTTATATGGTTTTGTTTCCATCTAATGACCAAGGGTTGGATTTTCCATGGTATTTATTAAAATAAATTGTTATTCATAAAGGTTCTGTTAATATAGTAAGACCAAAATTCACATCTACCAATAGCCTTCCAAAAGATCTAATTTATCTGTCTTTGGGAAGCTGCCTCTTGTTACAATTTCTTGTCAGTTTTCTTCAGATTCTTAGGTTAAGGTCTACTACTTGCCTCACAAATTAATATTGGGTTATTATGTTTTTTAAACATCTATGTGCTGACCTATAACTTTTAATTCAAATTAGTTTTAGTTTCTTACTTTACCATTTTCTTTCTACATCAGCTGGAATATCATCAATAATACGCAATCCATAAAAAGTCATCCACTGTGGAATTAAGCCTTGCTGTTTTGATTAATATCTATAAGTTCTTAATACCAATGGAAATGAAGTGCATGTAATTTTTTTTATCAGTATACCCTTTCCAAATAAAGTAAACAGTGTCAACAGAGTTTCACATTGTAACTGACTACAGTAGATCTAATTATATGAATGCTCATAACAAGAATAAACCATAAAGGAACTTTGTGTACAGTGAGAAAATAAAAATTAAAGGGAACACTGAAATGCTACATTGCATGTAAGTTTGAGTGTTACACAGTATACACAATATCAAATGAGCAAAAAGTACATAAGTGTATGAATTTATTTTATTTGGAATCATATCTCTGTATCTTGAAACGGGCCTTCTGAAAATGGTATCATTTGCAGCTATGTTACTTGGATACATTACTTGGGTAGCAGTACTCCATGGTAGCTATACCATTTCTGTCATTACATACCTATATTTTGGTATGGTTTATAAAGAATTCTTAGTTTATAGATTTCCAGGTCTCGTACTGTAAACTTTCTCATTCTGATCTTTCATCTTTCTTATTTGCGTATGCACACCCACATACACATACATACATGCACAGGAGTATTTCAAGAGCTATTGACAGAGATTAAGAAGTAGATTCTTTAGATTTTTGGTCACTCTGATTTCCATTAAGTTTTGATTAAAAGAATAGCAAAGGTCATTTACTAATCTGCTATGAATTATTCCTATAATAACTAAAACTAAATGTTAATTGATAAAATGCATTCAGTTGATTATTTCATTTTAAGTAGTCCAGCTGATGAATAACTATCTGTAAGTTTTGCAGTGATTCCCACAAATGAGTAAGGACAGTTGTACTTTGTTAGAACATCCTCAGCACCCTTGCAGTTGTAGCACTTCCAATTTTAAACTGACCATCATTTTGTACCATTTTTACCCTAAAATATGAAGAACTGCCTCCTGGTCCTTTCCCTGCACTTGTACTAGCATAATCACATCTGCTTCCCAAATATATTTGCTTCTAAAGAACACAGTGAGGGAGTGAAAAAGAGAATACATATGTTGAAATGCACAATAAATAAAGTTTTAAAGTATGTGATAGTAGATGTCTATGTTTTCTGCAAGATGCCATATTTTTCTTCACTTGTAGCCTTATAGACATGATTTTAATTTTTTCTAAGTGCTATGTCAGTTTAGCAAAGAGGAAGTAGAATAAATCTGTTTCTTTACTTATAGGGAGAAGAGTTTTAAATTTCAGGCAATCTAGTACAAGAGCAATCATCCTCCATACAAAGTTTGTGTTTTGCATAATCTGATTGTCTGCTTCAGCCTGTTTCTTCTGACTTATGGCCTTTTTCTCTTTTTGTATTTCTGTCAACAGAAAGCTGACCTTGCAGTTGCACCATTGGCAATTACCTATGTTCGTGAGAAGGTCATCGACTTTTCCAAGCCCTTTATGACTCTTGGAATAAGTATTTTGTACCGCAAGCCCAATGGTACAAACCCGGGCGTCTTCTCCTTCCTGAATCCTCTCTCCCCTGATATCTGGATGTATATTCTGCTGGCTTACTTGGGTGTCAGTTGTGTGCTCTTTGTCATAGCCAGGTAACATGTCAACTTTTGTGATTTTTTTGGCAATTGTTACCATTTTTTCCTTACTAATAATTGTCAAAAGTCACAAAACTTTTCTTACTTTCATACTCTTATATTTAAACTTCATGATTTACAGAAGAATAATGATGAGGGTTCTCACTATTAATATTCTCCACTGCCATACTAAGTCTCCAGCTTGTTACTGGACTTTTTCACTACGTCTTGAGTATGCTAGCTAGATTCCTTCTTTTATTTACAAATATAGAGACACTAGAAAGTTTTTAAAACAGTTTCCCCCAATAAGTCTTCATTTAGAAACCCAGGGCTTACATGTTTTGTTACTCTTATTTGTTTTTATGCTGTGATGCTCAATCTCAATTTGAGTACTTCGCTGCCCACGCTAATTCTAGATGTCCAAACTGCCTCTACCAGTTGTAAAAGTTTGTGTAGATTAGTATCATTGAAATAGGATAACAATATTTATTTTTTAATTATGTGCTATTTGAAATCCCTGAGATACTTCACAGAATTTAAAGTCTCTGAGTGGAATGTTTTTGGAAGTTTAGTTGAGCTTTTAGAATTAAGGAACTTGATACATCAATTGTTAAATTATAAATAGATTTGAAATATAGGACTCACTCTTTTATCTGTTTTTTTTCAACCCAAATGAGCAGAAAAACATCTTTTGTCAAAAAATCCAATATGTTTACCATTTCCTTCTTAACTTATTAAGGCTGAGTTCAGATGCTCACATAAATACAGACTTACACGTAGCTTTGGCATTTGTCATGACAACAAAAGAAAAGGCTCAGAACAGTGTATGTAATCTCGTTTCCCCTTGTAGTCACTTGAAATTTTTTAAAATCAAATGCATATGAACTATATTGGCTTTTATCTCTTTAATAAGATGGTGTCTTTTTGTTTGATAATGAAATCTCACTTCAGTCCTGAGATTTCCGTGATTTCATGCTGTAGTTCACAGTAGAATCTTCATATATTTCTTTTTCTATTGTGCTGTATTTAGTATCAGGATTCTTTATCTCTCTTTGATACTCTGTTTCATTTTGGAGAAGTTGTATCATTCCTAAATTAGGAAGAAGCAATATTTTTAGAAACCAGTTTAAAGGTAATTTAGCACCTGTAGATGAAGTACAAGCGGTTTTGAAGTAGTACAGATAAAACTGAAACATATTTTGCAATGAAAGACTACTGTGTACCTTTTTGAAAAGTCTGCTTTAAAGAGCCAGAGTAATGATGAAAGTTTCTTGAAGGACCCCTATTTTAATGGACTATATAACCAGAGAGTACAATCTTTTTTGAGATGTTCCAGAGAGTATAATAGTTTCTGAGGTGTTCCTGCCGTACATATACCTCTGAAAGCACAGCCGGGCATAAATCACAGCTGTTAACCTTGTGAAATGCCTCACGTAAAATATTTATGCATATGTCCGAAAGTTTTAACCCTAGTGTTATCACTGAAGGACATATTCAGCATGATACACAGTGCTTTTGACAGGTAGCTCCCACTAATTTTAGTAGGATTTGTATGGCTGAATTCCTACTCATGCTTTGAGAATGTGCCTTGACATATTTTTTAGGAAAGATAGATTTTCTTGAAGCCTTTCTTTCTTTTTTTTTTTTTTTTTTTTTTTTTTTTTAAATTAAGCTATTTGGCCACTTGAGCTCACTAGCAGAACAGGAGAGAGTATTTATTTTTATATAGGAACACCAGATTATAGACCAATAATTCTGACTTTTTTTTTTCACTTTGTTTGTTTGTCTGTTTTTGTGACGAGCACCATAAATTCCTTACGTAATTGGAAGCATTATCTTAATTGTAAAGCAATATGCAATATGTTTTATATTGAGCAGAGAAGTTTTGTTTCTGTAAAATTGTATAAAATATCTTAATTTGCACATAAATTATACCATCCTTCATATCTAGAGATTTTCAATATTTCTTAACTGGTACAATCAAATATTGATAACACATTTAGAAATAAAAGATGTAGGGTTATGTAAGACAATCTACAGATTTTATTCATAATGCAGAATGACTTAATAGTATGTGATAGCATTTTCTAACATTATTGCTCGTAAAAGGTAACAGGTCTAAATTAAAAGTTGAATTTCCTGCTGAATGCTAAGCAGAGACAAAGAAGAACATTATTCAAAAGTTAAAGACCTATTTGCAAATACAATTCAAAAATTTTATCTGTCATGTAAAGAGAGATACTTTAAAGTATGTTAGTGAAGAGGACTTTGCAGCACAGTGGTATGTATTTTCAGTACAGATTATAGGTTAGGTATTGCACAGCTTATGATGTATTTTCCAGTCCTGGTGTTGTGAAACTCCTGGACTGCATACCACAAGTTTAATAGGATCTACCCAGAATTTCTTATTAAGAAGATTTCTATTCCATAACAATCCTTCCATAATGGATGTTTTAACCAGCAGTGTTTCATAATAATTACTTAGTGTTTCATAATAAGGTGTGCCTTTGTTTGGAGCAGTACTTAAGTATGTGTTTTATGACATAATGTTTTGTAATTACAGCTTATCAGAGTGTTCAGTATAGAATATTAATTTTAAAATTGAAACATCCCATTTTTGTGTCAAAGGTTTTGTGATGTTGTTTCACCATGTCTTCCAAACAATGTTGGCATGTGAGAGCTTGGTACATCGAAAATGGAAAGTACTGTTCTATTGCATCACTTGGATCTCACTCATTAATTAGTGGTATTGTGATAATTATGGAAAGATGAAGAAATTAGTAAAAGGTTCAAGAATCTTTAAGAATGAATTGTTGAAAATACTTCCATAGAAATAGAAATATAACATAAATCTATATCAGTCCTTTTCTTAATTTGCAAGAGCACTGGATTTTCTTTCCAATTTGAGAATGATATATAAAGAGCTGTAATCTTTGCACACTCAACAAGACTGGGAAAATATGGAAGCTAGGAAGGATTTATGTGTTAGCTGGAGGGCATTCCTATCTTATTTTCTTCTTGTAGTTCCCCTCAAAAGGCAATTCTACTTTTGAACAGACAGATTTTGCATTACACCTCTTAATCTTGCTTGTTGCTGTTGTTGAATCTGAGTAGTTAGGACAGTTAGTCTCTGGAAGTTCCTTTGTTGTACAGACTGATGACTGATACATAAACCCTGTCTGCTTGACACTAGGCCTATTCATTTTCTGTGAAATGAGAAATTCATATAGTATTTTTTCCTCTTGTGGCAGCAGTAATAGATCTTTCTGGTGCTAGATAGCATTGTCTTTTTTGTCTGCTAGCAGTGTCTTGTGTCATCTGAAATCCTGCTGCATTCCTATATCATACCTTTATGCCTCCGCCTTTACTAATTTCTTTGATTTAGAATACCAGTTAAATTCACAGTTTAGATATGGTTAGAGGGAAAACTAAGACCTCAGTAAAGCACACCAACTGTTTTTTTTTTTATTTCTGTCAATTACACATTTTCTGATCTGTATAATCAAAAATCTCAATTAGTGGAATTTCTTTTTATTTCTGTCTGTTGCTGCAAACCATTGTACCATTTCTAAGCAACATGCTGTTTTCTTACAGTGTTGTATTTCAACTTCACAGACACATATTGTCCCTTCTTTTCTACCAGCCTGAGTACAAGAAAAAGGTGCTTCCTATTTTTGGCCTGCAAAATCTAATATGTTGGTTACTAGAGGATCCTTCCCTTTTTATGTAGGCATTATGAAGAAAACCAGTTTTATGCTTTGAAAAATGCTTAATGTGTTGTATTTACATAGGTCTTCCTATAAATTACTTTCAAAGTTAATCTTCGGCTAGGTTTTCTTATGATTATATTGTATTTTTGCATAATTTCAAACATAGATGTCTTTTTGTATCTCTAGATTGGAGACTAAGTTCCTTAAATATTTTTATCAAATATTTTTATGCCTAATTTACTGGATTTCAAGTTATTCCCTGAACACTGATGGATTTCTCTGTGTAGTAAGGTCTTTTCTTCGCTGTGGACATACTTGTGTCATAAAGAAGTTTACTTTTAAGTTACCTAGTTTACTTTTAAGTTACCTATCTTCAAAACTGGAAGAGATACAGCTGCCTTAGTAAGGTACTTCATTTTTACAGATCAGATGTGAAGCAGATAACCTATCCTGGATGAAATAGTCCCCTATTGAGCTCTTGTGCTTTTCACACTGAACTGTCCGAAGTATCAGAGACTACTGTGGAAATATATGTTAAACTCTGCTCACTGCCATAATTGCTAATTTTGAATCATAGCTTGTCATTTTAAAGGGTTTATTTGCCTTTACATGTAACACATTTTTAATGCTAAGACTTCCTGTCTTATCCTCTCTTTGGAATTATGCTATTTTGCATCTTCTAAGTCAAGCCCTTGTGCTGCTTCCAGCTGCCAAAGCATTTGTTGTCACCTATTTTTCCATTTCCTCGTAAGCACTGATTAGAGCACAATAAACATTGCATCATCAACAAATTATATTTTTCTCTTACCAGCTGGAATAAAGCATAATTAAATAAGTCCTAAAAGGTCTCCACACATTTATCTTGATCTTTTCTCTGTGAAAAAGCTTGGGAATAGCCTGCTGCTTCAGACGGTAACAGATGCCTGGGCATTAAGTTTCTCTGGAGTGCATGCATATCCTTTTACAGCTCATCAGTCTTCATTTTTATTTTATATTTTTGATCAGCTGATTTCTGTCCTTAACCTTGCATGACTGATTTTGAAACTACTTCTTGAAAGCTACCTTGATGGAAAGGAATGAATGAAAGAATGAGAGGAAACTACTATTCCAGTTACTATGGAGCTCTTGTTCCTAAATTACTATGTTGATAATTAACCAAGTTGTAAGTTAGCATATTTGCCCTTTATTTTTAACAAGCATTCTTTCTATGAGAATTTTATCTCCTGAAGTCTCCCCAGAGAACTACAGCATATGCTATGAGGTGTTTTCAGGAATAGATTCATCATCCTATAGGGTGATCCAGATGTCAACACTGAAATCTGCTTCTCTTATAATCTTAGAGTTTTAAGATAGTTTTGGCTGAATTGCAATGCAGAGTATTAATTTTTCCTCTGTTGTAATACAAGTATAATATTTTATAACAGTTTTCACTCTGCTATAAAATGCTGTGCGAGTAGACAAGGCTAAAAGTATGCCAAAAATCTCACACTTACCAAAATTGTTCCACAACAATTATTTCAAAATCAGAAAATTGTATTTCTTTGCAATCAAGTTGCACCTTATGACCCTTAGCTGAATGCTTCCAAAATATTCTATATAGTCTGCTTCTTTTTATATATTTTTTTTACTGGTTAAAAAAGCAAATCCTTGCTAATGCTAGAGATCATCCTTACTGTGAAAAAAAAATTAACTGTGCCTGCCTCTGGAACACTGAGTGTTTTTGTCAAGTGTACCTGGCAGATTGCATGACAACAATTTTTCTCTCTCTCTGATGACTTTTTAAGCTTTTCTTATTAATTGATATATTTGTGTAACTTTACCAAGAAATCCTTTGTGAGAATGTTCTAGAAAACTTACTTGCTGAACTAAATTTCTTCTCCTTTACATGAGAACTGAGAAATTTTAATTTTAGAATTCTAACATTTAAATGAAGTTTCAATAAATGAGGTAATATAAAGAAGACACTGCACTTATATCTTATATCTTATATAATTTATTGCACTCATAAACAAATTGTTAAGAACGTTTTTTTTCTTAGTCTATCCTGCTAAAAGTTATAAGGATGAAATTGTACAGTCATCTTATTTGGACAACAGTCACTGGAAATATTGTGAGCAAGACTTGTCCATGATATTTCAAATATGCTCAGATACTTCTAAGTAAACTTTAAATCGGTTAAATAGTTTATTGTGCTGTATGCCATTTATATTAGCACAAACCTGTTTGAGTAATTAAGTAATTTTCTGTGGCTAGCACACAGAGCTGATGATCCGTCTCATTTCTACCTAAAAACTGCAAAAAAGCTTGGAATTGTAATTCCTTCTTATAGTCATCATCTAGGTTGTGTAATTGTTTTGAGAAATTATGATTTAAATCACCATCAGTGCTATAAAATCTAAATGTTTTGGAGGAGGACACATGGCTTAAAGTAGGACACATCTAGCAATGAGTTAAGTGACAATCTCTCACTTTGCATTCTGACACTTGGAAGAATGCTTTCATCTCTCTGACTCCTCCAGAAGAAATTTAATGTTAGTTTGTGAAATTTATAGTTTATAAATAGGCAACCCAGCATGGATCTTCATCCTAACCCCTCAAGGTTTGCTTGAACCACTTCTGAATACTTCCAATCTCCTTCAGCTGTTCAAGAGACAAGACTTCCAGGAAGTTTATGAGTCTACACATAAGCACAATATCTACATAATAACACCTATTATAATATTGTTAGAGATCACAGTAAGAGAAAACTTCTCTTTTAAACTTCTTAACCTCCTTACATTTTAGGGGTAAAAAACCCCAGTTCACTAAATCCTTACTATATTGGTGGTAGATCAATCTGAAATCCCAGCTTCTACTTGCCCTGCATCAAAATGATGAAGAAACTGCTGCCAGCAAAATAACTGAAATTACTTTACTGAGATTGGCTGAAAAAAAGCATAGCCAACTGCTTTAGCAGTCCAACAGAAAATATAGTACTCCCCATTGGCTAAATCTTTATACCCATGTTTAAGAAGAAAATATATTCACTTGAAGACCATAAATTCTGCATTCCTATGTGAAAAAATTGTTTTCCCTGCCTCTCATGATGCAGGTATTTTAGGAAAGCAGTAGGTTTGGTGACTTCTGCCTCAAGGAAATTACCTTGTAATATGCAGTTTTTGTCCAGCTGCTTCACCAGTATGTTTTATGTTAATTCTTGTTCCTTTGTAGATTACCCTAATCAGATTTTATTTTTTTGTTAATGAAGAGTATAGAAGTATCTTAATGATGCTGTCTAGAATTGAAGATGGCCTAGAAACTCCATCCTTTCTGTTTTTTTGGTTTTTTTTTTTTTTTTCTTCTCATTATTCTGGAAGATATTGCAAGGCTCTACAATTCATTACTATTTACCCAAGAATCTAGGTATTTTTAATGGCTACACTGAATGGTAACTCTATCCATCCTTAAGGAATTTGTGTGTCTTACTACCAGCAACTCAATCTCTTCATTCTCACACACACGTACCCATTCTGACTTTACTTTTATGACTCCCTACATGGAAGTATTGCAGATTTTAAAACATATATTTCCTTTCCATACTGATGGAACATTGCTATGCAGTCTTTCATAGAATCTGAGGGTATTTATGGAAAGGTGTTTCAAAAGTCATGTTGAACTGCTTTTCATTCCGTGATCTCTTCTTTGTTTCAGTTACTCATTTATATATTTCACTGAGTATTTGACTGCCTAAACATGTCAGGATCCTAAATATACTTTTGAATCGCAACAGTACCTTGAATCTTAAGATCTCAAGGGTGTTTACTAAAGCTCTGGGAGAGGATTCAGTTGGACAAACCATCTTCACTAGTAAAGCCTTCTAAGTTTTCTTTGGTGAATAGCTGATGAAATTATGAGTGTACTCAGTGGCCTTCTATTTTGATTTTTGACTGACTAGAATTGTTCTATTTGATTCATTGTGTTTCACAGAGTTCATTGCTAGACATCTGTCTGAATGCCTTTCACTTTTTATTTAAATCATTATTTCTAACTGCCCATAACAGTTTAATAATTACATTTGCATTCCCTTAATCTTTAGAACAAGCTTGGATATGTTGAAAGATATTATGCCACACTCTTTTGTCACTTCTTTTCAGACACGTAATCCTGTCTTACACACTCATAATTGAGTTTACATGCTTAGCTTCCTGTGACTCTATTTTTGCACACTCTACGGCCAAGTTAAAATGTTATAAACATATATAGCCTGAAAATTGTTTTTGAAAGTATCTCTGCAGTCAAAACAGTGATATTTCTCATAAAAGATTTGTAATTGTCTTTAGATAATTGTGTTTAACTGAAAGCAAAGTAGATGTCATCTACCTAATTTTGTGTTTTCAAATGTCTTGGATAAACAATTTCCATAAGTGAGTCAATATCTGAAGACTGTTTTGTTTAGAGTTCTATGGCAGCACACAAAATAATGTTTCATACCTACTATGGGCAGTGATTTTTTAATTTCTTTGTACTGTATTAACATCCATTAAAATGATGCCATAGTCCATGCTTGTAAAAAACCATCTGAGGAACAGGGTTTTTTTTAGTTTGGAAAGAATCTTTACTGTGCAGTGGTTCATCCTTGTTTTTATCAGTCCTTGCTAATTATTAACATATAGGAAGCACATGGGAAGAATATTGGATTGCATTTATGAAGTAGCTTGCTTGAAAATAGGTTGAGTCTCCAGAAAAAGTGCTGCAAATTCAGGTCTTTTTTGAAATTGGATCATTTAATTCTGTTTCATCAAAAGTAGCATGGAACGTTAAATGTGCCTAAACAGAAGAGCTCCTCTATACATGAAGCTGAATGTTTTTAAAGCTAAAATGATCCTTTTGAAAAAGGTGAATGGCTCTTATATTTTTGGAGTTAGGGGACAGAAGGTTGATTTGCTTTAATTGAGGTTTTGTTTATTTCATGTGTTTTACTCTGGCACGTATAGTGTTTGTGGGGAGAAGGAAACTGTAACTCTCACCATAATGCACAGCATCAGTTTTCTCATGAGATATGCAAAAACTCATTCTCATGAGATATGTAGTTCCCCTACCTGAAGAACAGAACACAAGGATCTATTGGAATGGGAATTGAGTCAATGATCCAAGGTACCACAGTATTTTCAAAAGATTTTCTTAATAATTGGTGTGAGTACTAATTTGAAAATGTGCAAGTTAGCTGATTGAGTGATTCCTTTTCCATTAGCACTAGTGTCTGAATTTACCGAGTGCCAGATATATTAGAAAATTAATTAAACCAGCAGCTGAACTGTTGGGTGGTGTTTTGTTGCTTGTTTGTTTTGATTTAGTTTGTTGTTGTTTTGGTTTGTTTCTTTTTTCCCCCCCAAAGTCAAACCAGAAAACTGACGTAGGAGACATTTTATTTATTGAAGTAATTTCATGCATGCATCCTGCTTGGAATGCTTGACTAACAGTGAACGGTCTCCTCATAAAAAAAGTAGAGGTTATGGTAAAGGAATGGAAAATTGAATGTTAGGACTCATGGTTTCTATTTACCCTTCTTGTTGAGGACCCAGAAAATTAAAATAATATTCAGCAAAAATGGCTGAAGGATTGAAAAGCACTTTTTATGCTAAATAAGACAAACATATCAAAAAGATCATTATATTTTGGCAAAATATGTGGACCTATGTGCAATAAATTTATTTAATCTAGATTAAGAGGGAGAGGTAAACCATTGGAAGAAAAGTCAAGATGATACAATGGTTATTAACCTTGTAGAAAATTCTAGGAACAGATGTTCAATGGAATGAAATAGCAGTTTATGTAAGATAGTATTTCAGAGTTCTCTGTTCGACTATTTGGTTTCAGGATTGCTTGAAGGAAAGGAAAACTTGGGTAACAAAAGTATTTTATGAATTCTACTCCTTTATTTTATAAAATAGACCTCATCCTGTTACATAATGTTAAAAATGCAGCTGCAATTCTCAAGTACTTTTAGATATTTGTAACTAAATACTCAATTTTCTGATTATTTGGAGTGATGGAACATGCCTGTTAGAATCTAAGGGGTTTTTTTTCTTTCTTTTTTTAAAATAAGCATAGATTATTTCTGATTTCAGAACCAGAAGCAATTTACTTTTTGCAAATTTAGCTAATGCAAATTTTCTAAATCTCTTTTCTCTCAATCATCATTATCCATTATATTCTGAGAAATAAATTGAAGTAGATTTTTAAATACAACTAATATGAAGGGAAAACAAACAAAAAGAAAGCCCCCAAACCAAAATAAACTTAACAGAACTTTATCTCTTTGAAAGATAGAGCATTTGTTTATTGGAGGAAAAACTTATTAAACTTAGGTCATGGTTAAACATTATACTTCAAACCAGAAGCACATCTTTAAAAGAAGTAAGGAAATAAAAAGTATTTCTTGACTTTAAGTGTCAAGAAATTATCTAGAGAAAAATAAGATTGTTCCATATAAGTTCCTGTGGGCAGACAGGGAACTATTACAGACAGGGGAATTTATCTCTGGACCTTTCTGATTTAGCTGTTTCAAGTTTACCTTTCTTATGCAAGACTTCCACCTCTAACTCATTAGAGAGTAGTAGACATTTGAGCACTGAAAGGGTTTGACCAGAAATCAGTATGAAAAAAGTATGATAACTGGTTTTGATACCAAAATGAAATCTGTAGTGTGTCCTTCATGCATTTCTGTTTTATGTATGGAAGTCACTCAGTGTTAACTCAAAGTATGGTGAAATTGCTTTTGTGTAAATCCACTCATGCATTTTCAGACTTAAGAATAATGGGTGCCTTTTTGTTGTGTTGTTTTGTTTGATTGTTTGTTTTTTGTAATCTATTATAGTATTATCAAAAATTTTGTCTTAGGCAACCAAGGTATCCTTACAGGAAAATTATTCAACAATATTAAAAATGTTGAGCACCATGGTTAAAAATCCCACATTATCTAAGGGATATAGGTTATTTTATTAGAAAAAATAGTAAGTCTTCACAAAATCAAAAAGTTTGTCATTAATATTTCTTACAGAAAATCAGAGAAAAGTTTAAATATAAGTAATTTTTTATTAAATAGGGTTGTTCTCGCACATCACTCTCATGATACTGTTTGTTTTATTTTGTGTGGCCATTAGACATATGGCACCTTCACTTGCCATTTAGGATTTTCCTGAACTCTTTATAACAGATAGCCACTAGCTGTGAGAAAGAAATATGAAGACAATGTTACTTCAGCTTGATGAGATGTTTCATATAATTTCAGAAAACTAAAGATAACAAACCACCCAGACCTACTTCCTCTGTCCATTTTGTTTTCTTCTTTCCTCAACTATGTGGGGCAGGAATGCTGCATGGAAAACTTCTTATGGGGTGAATAGTGAAGTGGTAGATTACAACAGGAAGTTATATAATCTTTTTCCATTCTTCCAGATATTCTTGTTCTTTCTTAGAAGAAATGGTTTTAGCTTTACACAGAACAGTATGCCAATTTGCTTTTAACTTATTTTGTTTGTAGAAGTAAAGGTATAGTGTTCTGTACTAGAGAACTGCCACAAGGGATATCAGTTTTTAGCTAACAGGTAGTACAGCAATTAGTTCATGTTGTGGAGAAATTTTCTTGGTAGATATTTCGGAGGGAAAATCAAGAGGCTTATAGTGCAATGAAGGTTCAGAGAAATTCCTTTGGAAGGAATTCCACTGCTTAGAAAATTCTCTGGTTTTGTGGCTGACACAATGCAACCAATGAGCCCTGTCCAGAAGAAAAATGGAAGTAGGCTGCAGAATTTTTTGCATTACACTGCTTTGCTGTGTGCACAGAGCATGGCAAATTTAGCATCAAGTTGAAAAAATACCTAAAAAAAGGCTACAAATTTGTCATATTTATCCTCCACAGACTTCTCTCTCTTACTTTCTCCTACTCTCCTCTTCTAAATGAGCATGTTAGAGGAGAGTCAGTACTTAATGTTTTCATAATCTGGTCAGTGTGCCCTTCATTTACGGCAATAAAAGGAATTTTCACCTTGCTTCAAATGTAACTGTAATTGGATAAGTTACTAGGTAGATGCATACCAGAGGCTACTCGTAACTTTCTGCTCAGCTGCTGCTAGAAGCTCAGGTCTGATATAAGCTTAAAGGTTGATGGGGATTTTTAGTGTTCATAACACCTTCCTCATCATCATGCCTTCTATAGTCATTTGTGCCTGAACAAAAGTAAATGTCAACACCAGTAGCAGTGATGGTGTTGTGCCTCAATGCACAAATCTCTATGACTCCACAGGCAAAAGCAGTGAATGTTTCTGGCTGGTAGGGGAGGTTTGATTGGGCTTTCCTGTAACACAGGACAGCTTTCAGAGCATCACCGAGCAGGTGATGTCATGTTGTTACATAGCCAACACCAAATACTTGCTTTAAACAATTCACAGTTCAGAAGAAGTGTTTAAATAATTTAAATAGTTAAATAGGAGCAAAATTTATATGAATTATGAAGAAAATGAAGTGAAAAATGAGTAAATTTCTTAAGAAGTTAGGTTCAGAAGTTATTGTTCTTCAGCTCCTTCAGGCAGGAGAACATTTCAGTTTGCTGTTTACATTATAAAGCAATAGAATTTTGAGGAGGATTTTGAAAGACAGGTATTGATTTTTACCTTGAGGCTATTCCCAGTCTGGAGTCTGAGTATGATTCAACTGGCACTGGTGGAATAGCTACAGAGGTTATCCTATGGCAGTGACATTAAAATCACTTCCAAGTTTGTCTTTTATTAGGGGAGAGCAGTAGATACAATGGACAGGAAAAAAAGAAAAAAATCTGAAAAGTCACATTTCAGATTAGTTTATGTGGAAAGGAATGTATTTGAAAGTATTGAACCTTGATGGAAAGATCTGCAGATATATAGGACAGAAGTATGCATTTACTGCCTTTGCAGAAACATATAAACTGCCCTAGGGCCTTCATCTCTGAGACATTGGTATTACAGCAGCTGAATCTTTCCAATGTTCTTTAACTCACATATGTTTGTTTTGACAGTTTGGTCAGAGGGAAGGTAAGAGATTAAATTCAGGTAATCCTTGTTGTTTTAGTAGTAGTATGTTTTGAGTCCAATGATAAGGCTATACAGAATACAAAATGAAGTCACATGAGTGATCCTTGGTAATAAAAAAGTTGATGTAATTGACCTTCCTTAGAAAAGAAGATAAAGACTGATACATAGCCTGTTTCTGTTGAAAAGAATGTTGTTGCATATGACCAGGAACAGTTTGAATCTAGTCTCTACGTTATTGAAATACTACTTCTAGAATCACAGTTTCTTGGAGAAAATCTAAAAGAAATACTCTGTTGAGTCAAGACTTGAAATACTTAGTACCCTAACAGAGTTTTATTAAATTGGGGAGCTGGAGGGGTGAATTCCAGCTGACTGAACGCTCTATGAAGGAGGCATCTTGGTGGTGGTCATGTAAGGATGTGAGTTTCTGACTTCTCTTTTCTGACTTCAGAGCTGTCAATCAAAGAAGCACTGGTATTTCATTAATATTGAGCTGAATATATTATAGCTAGCTCATATCCAGGCCTCAGGGTGTTATTTGAGAGAAAGGTTTCTAGGTAATGGAAAAAAACCAAACCCAAAACAACTTCAAATATTTATCCCTGATCAGGATATGGAGCTGCAATTCAGCAGAGTCCCTGAAGAAAACCCTTGCTGTTCAGCTGCAGTTATTATCAAACTTAAAATGTATCTTGTATTTGAATTCCTTTAACCATGATCTTTCCCAAAGAAAGCCTGTGTGTTCCATTAGCAGTAACTGATATATTTGTACAATTATTAATACAGTTGAAAATTCTAATGGTATAATCTGAAAGGAGGAAACATTTTGTAATCAACTTCCAGTAGTACACAATTTTCCTGTAATGTTCCTGCAGCATCTGGCGTACAAGCTCTCGCTGGTTTGACAGTGGCACAGTGAATTCTAAAGACTATGTATGTACATTTCAAGGGCTGGAGTTCAGGACTTGCTTTCTGGCACAGAGGGACAGAAAGTTCCATATGATTAAATGCTCCATCATCCCAGTTATCCTACCCACAGTTCTTACTAGGATTTCCTATCTCTTTAAAACTGAGTTAAAAAAAAAAAATGCTGAGTGTAGCATAGGCCAAAACTGTGAAAAGGAATGCTCTAACAAATAAATTATATGGGTGATCACATGCTACTGCTGAAGTCTGAGTCCTTCCCTACACTTACTGATACAGATATAACCATGGCAGTTCATAGAATATATGTATTCCTATATATTGTAATTTTTATGAGAAATTAATCAAGCACTTTAAATGAACAATTATTGATATATTTATATTATGTAGAAATATTAAACAAAAATATTATGCTCTCTTTTTTTGGAGAAGGTGGAAAAACCAAAGAACATCACACAGAAAAAAAGACAACCAACCAAACTCTAAACAAAACCATAAAACAACAATTTTCCAGGTCATAATTTGTGATGACAAAGCTTTTGTAATCAGAGTGACATATAAGTGCACAAAATATTCACTATAAATAAATATTCCATATGACCCCCATATATCACAATTAAAGTTTTAAAGTTTCCTGATTTTATTTAAAGGATGTTCTATTTTGACTATAAAAGCAGAATAATAATGTTGGTCTTAAAAATGTTTTAATGGCTTATTCTCTACATAAAAATCACATTCAATGTGCCTATATTAACAAATATCCAATTATGAAGTGACCCAGTGTAATAATTTTTTAAATTCATGTCATTCTGATGGGTGACATTTAATGTGGTGAAGGGCAACACTGAATTGTTATGCACTCTAAACTAGATATTTCCTTTGCTGTGATGTTAAATGTTAAACAGGAAGGTTGTTGCAAATTGAATAGAAAGGCCAGATTTGTTATGCAACCTATGAATGACCAACATTTTTTAAAAAGTCCATATATTTTACATTGCAAAATATGATTTCACACTTTATTATCTGCCTTTAGGGGGTCCTCTGTATCTAACGCTTCCCTGCAACTTGTGACAAACTCTTGAATAAACTGAAGAAATCCATAAGTGCTTTAGTTTTAAAAGAGGGAGTATTTGAATTTCTCAAGGCTATTTCTCTCTTATACTGTGTTTTATTCTCTTAAAGAGAAATAATTATTAATTTATTATTTTATGTTACTAGTATAGAATAGACTATCACTGTTTTATATTACAAATTTACAGTCTTATTCATAGATACTGAATAACCATCTTAAAGATTTTATTTGTACCAAGATGGCAAGATCTTCTAATCAGTAGTGCATATGAATCCCTTATTATTGCAAACATGCCAGTCAACAGTATGAGCAACTTTGCAAGGCCTAGTAGAGAGTTACACACTGTTGGACTAAATTACACCAAACACTTACAGACTGGGTTTCCTAATAAAATATATTTCAAGGTAATGGCAAATATAGGCTATTATATCATGAAGTTTAAGAATTATAGGTAATCCCTCAGGGGCAGTGGTTGGTATGTGTTTTTATTTAAAAATAATTAAATGTAGAATGAATGCAATGCATTTGCAGATCCTATCCTTTATGTAGGATGTTGAGATGTCTTAAGATAGGAAAACTAGCTAAATATAATCTTTGAAGATGTGTCAGCTTGATAAGTATTCATGTAAAGTAGTTTCTGAGAACTCAGCCCACCCTTGCAGTTTAGGAACATTACAAAACCTAATGAATTCCATGACCGTGATAGTACATAATAGTTTTAGACTATCACAAATAGAAGGAGTAACATTCTCCAGATAAAATTAAGAAATCCTTTGTAAAGATATATGCAATCATTAAGATTTACATAGATCTGTTATTTCTTACATAACATATGATTTCTTCCCGGGAAGCATGAAAGCATTTCTTTATCCCATTGTATTAGGTCATGGGCTAATATCAATGTGTGTTATTTCAAAAAGTTGATCTAAGATATTGCCAACATTCTGCTAATGCACACTGTACATATGATTTCAATATTCTTTGAATGTTAACACACCAGATTTGTTGATTTCCTTTGACAATAATTTCTGAGTTCCAGATCAGAACTTCAGTTTCTTCAGTTTTAGTAAATCACTTTAGTGATTTACTAAAACCTTCTTGAAGGTGTGCTTTGGGGAACATAAAGGAGAATCCATGCTAAAATTGCTTTTCTTTAGATTTAACAGTCTAGGCTTTAGGAGCAGATCGATGAATTTACTTTGAAAGAGTCAAGTTATTTTACATATTAAACTTAGCAGAATTGTATTATTTTTACTATCATTTTAGGGTTGCTTAATGAGTCATTCTTAATTCAGGAACAATTTAAAAGCAATGGAGATAATAGATACTTCTTGGAACAAATATAAACATTATTAATATTACAAATATTAAAATATTTAACATATATTAAAAGAATTTAAAATTTGGGGAAAATAGATACCTTTTATTTAAAAAAATACAGTATTTTTTCATGGTTTCAGATGTCAAAGTGTTCACTTTGACATTGGCATTCATAGGCATGGCAATTTTAAAGATAACACTCTTCATAAAACACAGTAGCATTATTTTTTTTGTTGCCACATGACAGATTGCTTTAGTTCAAAAGTGTGCAGTTTTACAAGAATTAAAAACTTCAAGTATTCCTTAGTCTAGGCTAAAAAAAAAAAGTAAATCATGCTGTGTAAAATAAGTCCTTTTAAAACAGTAAAAGTTTTCAATTAGAGAACAGGAACACAAAGGAGAAATGATGGAATTATAGTGAAGAGAGAATTATGTGGAGAGGATAAATTATACTTTACTATTTGCCCTTTTTCAGAATACAGAAAAGGAAAGAATGCTAAATCAAATTGAAAATAACAAATTTAAAACATAAAAGATAATTTAATTAGTTTTATTCTTGTCAATTGTTAATTAACCTCTGAAACTTTTCTTAGGCTAAAATAAAAAATGAGTGCTTTGCAATAAAACTATAGTGATTAGACATACAAATGCATCTGAGGTAGTGCTTCATGTGTGAAGCAAGGGGTGGAGTTTATAAAGAAACTTTCTCAGTAGTATGTGGGCAATTTCAATTTTCATACTTTTCAACTTTAAATTTTTTTGCACCTTTATATGAAATGCTAGTACTGATACTAGTCAAAAACAGAATATGTTTTTGTAGCAACTTTTCAGTATCTCTTTTCAGAGAGCAGTAGTGTTGAGGAAAAAAAAATCACTAGTGTCGTAAATAGCAGGCCTTCTCATTTTCTTATGTTAATATTTACTATGATAACAGTGATACCTATTATGAAAATTTTAGTAAAATAGTAAATCTTTATACATGGTGCTGTGTAATGTCATTTTATTTCATGTTCTGTGCATTTCATTAACCTGTTTACACTGTCTGTTGTGAAAATTCTTTGTGCATCAGATAAATCCACAGGTCAATGCATAGATTTGGGAAATTTTACTCTAGACTGTAGGTCTATTACAGCATCCCCAAAGATCATGGAAAATATTTCCATCAATTTCCGTAGATGTTAGTTAAGGTCCATTTGAACATATAAACCAGCAAACAACATGGAATGCAATTAAGTAGAAAAAGATATTTCAGTGAGGTGAACACAAATAGGATAAAATATAGGACATATAGGATAAAATGTTCTCTGGAGTTTCTTGAGTTAGTATTTGAAGCAATGGTGAAAAATATGGCCTTGAATTTGGGCCTCTATGAATGTTACTGGCATCATGACCATTACGAAACAAAAGCTGCAACTGTCATCTAAGTTGGTTCAGAATATGCACCTGAATATTTATTTTACTATAGTAAGTGACAATTAGGTAAGTTTTTCCCTACTTCCCTTTTAATAATTCCTGATTTACAAATTTATGTCTAGCAGTTCAATTAGGTTAAATGATGTGTTGAAACTGAAAGCTGTTGTTGATTAAAATAGCTATAAATCTTGCCAGACAGAGTGGTAAACAGGTAGGCTTTTATTCTTGTGAAAAAGAAATTTTAAGAATCATGAAAATATTACTTAATGCATTTGTGGGTTGAAGACAAAAGTATGGGAAGAAAAAAAAAAGACAACAAAAATTTGATTATTAATGATCTACAGATAATTTCCAGTTTAGGTAAATGTTATTGTTTGGGTTTTTTTCTAGGTGTGTTTAATAACTGCTGATGTTTAAGCAGTTCTATCTGTAATAATAAGTGTCAGCTTTTGTATTTAAAGTCAGACGCTCGAAAAAAATTTGTACATAGGTATTTTAAAAAAAGTGTATCTACCTGTTTACTGTGCTGTCATTATTAAAGACCTCACAGACAAATATTATTTCACTTTTATTTATTGCATGTAATTTTGATATCCATTTTTTAAAAGGCATAAAAATGCACATAAATAATTCATGATTATAACTAATCATAAAATGTAATGTGAATGTATATATTTTATAATGATAATGAGTATTTTTCAGTAAATTAAAATATATATTTATCTATATATTATATTTGATTATATAGATTCAGTAAAAGATAGTGTATATAAATTTAAAATATTGCTAAGGCATATGAATTTGCTATGTCTCATGCAGTCTTACATTATATTAAATCATGACATAAAAGCAAATATGTTTAGTTAAATTGTTAGTGACATCCTTTCCTTTGAGAATACTTCATAAAACCAACATGTGGCTTAGTTGTTTGATGCTTACAATAATCCTGCTTGCATTTTCACCTAATTAACCCAAGAAAATCCATTGGAATATTTAGTTCTTTCCATTATTTTTTAATATATTTTTTCATTTGATTAAAATTCAGCCTTTTATTTCAGGTCAAAAAAAATCAGTACAGTAATTTAACCACTGATTTTTGGTTTTGTTTTAAAGAACAGCAATAAAAGAGGGTTTGTGGTCAGGTGAAAATATTTTTGATGAATTGCCTAATCTGTTACTGCTGTTTCATTTACAGAAGACAATACTGTTCTTTTGCATGAACACTTTCCTTCTTCATTCTCAAATTTAAAGCCACTCTGCCATCAACAATGTATGTATAAAATATTGCCTTATAAGCAGCAAAAAAGAAAATTTTCTCATAATATATAGCAATTTTAACTTGGATGGATGTACTGTTATATCCAAATGAACTAAAGCAAGTTTTGGGTCCATTCTGTCAGTCCTTAATCAAAGAAGCATGGATAAAATAGTAGACGTTTCTCCATAATTATTCTCTGTTTATTGCTTAATGAATGTTTGAGGGTTTTTGTTGTGTTTTGTTTTGTTTTTTTAAGGATAAACCAGAATGAATTGCATGTGTATTTCTACAGGGAGAATATAACTTGATGATTAAATTATTGCACTTGAACATGGCTGAAAGTGCAGTATGATGAACTCTACATAATAAGTTTGTTCAGGAAGGTGTGTTCTTAAATAATGTATCCAAATCAAAACAGTATTTGATTTTTGGTCTTTAACTTTCAGAAGCATGGATATTTTGCATATGAGAATGAATAAGAAAGAAATATCCATCTCTTTAGCATTTATCTTTTCCTTACTGTCTGAGTTAATTTTTTGTGGCTAAAATTAAAATCAGGTTGAATCTCACGAGAAGTGTTTGTGACAATATAGTGCCCTTTATATTTTATCGTTCTGAACATTTTTTCCTTGTTTGTAGTGAAAAGAAAATGTTTTGTTTGAAGTTTTACAGTGCAGAGTCAAACTGAAAATTTTTAAACAAGCATTTGAAAGCATATACTTTTATAGTTGCCAGTTTCCTCTTACTGGATTGTAAATTATGGAAAACTAGTACTGTTTCATGTAGTTAGACAATAATTGCTCAGGCAAATTTGAAAGGACTAGGCAGTATTTCTTGAACTGCTTGATTTTACTGACATTATCAGAAAAATATAACAGAAAAATCTTACATTGCCTGAGACTGTGAGGAATTTCATAGTTGAATGAGTGTTCAGATATGACAAAACAAGATTCTTAAGAGCATGGACCTGACTTCATGACCTGGTTTTTATACCTGTGATTTATTTTTCCTGTTTACTACTAATATAGATTGTTGCTTAACATAAGAATAGAACTGATTATGTCCTGTTTCAATTTTTGTCTGCTTTTTAGAACTGGAAAGGATCATTGCCATTTGTAGTAGCTCGAGATTAGATCGGCCCACTTGAATAAATGTAACTGGGTCAGAACAAATTACCAAATGTGTTCACCTCTTCAGGATGAATGGCTATATGAACTGCACTGTAATTTTCTTTTATTTTTTGCATTGTGAACAAAACTAGTAGACATTGGGAGCACAACTACTAGTAAAATGAAGGCAATATGATTTTTAATAACAATGTTATTGCTAATGATTTTTACGACTTCAGAAATTGAATTAAATTGAAAAACACAATGCCAACAATTCCAATAATATGAAAACAGAATGTTCTGAATGGATACATGTGCAATCCTTAGCTCTTCCAAGTTTGTAGTAGTTTTAATTGAAATTCTTATTTGCCTATAATTGAGCCACCCAGAGAGAACCTACAGCAATAATTCCTAAGCTCCAGTGTATTTCTGCTGGTGTTTCCTTTTTCTTATGACTGAGCTGAAATTTGTTCTGCAGTATGTTGGTTTCTGGAGTAGCAATCCATTACAGAGTCCATCCAGCAAGAGTATTCTTCCTGTACTCTAAGATGTGTCAATAGCAAAAAACGTCCTGTAAGGAATCTATAAATTGCCAGACAATACAGTGAGTCTGCTCTGAAAAGTAACAAACAAACATACCCACACCTATACCCCCATTATTCTTTTCCCATTGCAGAAAGGACCCATGCTACATTTTCTTTTTTTTTTTTTTTTTTTTTTTTTTTCCTTTTTTCTTTTTTTGGAACTCTTCCATGATGCAGATAATACTCTAATGCCTTTGTTCCAAAAGGGATATTTATATCCGGTTTTCTCATCAAGTTGTTTTGGAAGCATTTTTTAGATTTTGTATGGGTCAGTTTGATAGTAATAGTTGTTAAACACATATACTAAAGAAATCCATATACAATATTTAAATAGTATCTACTCATGTGAAATATAGAATCAGTGAATGCCCTACTTTATCTGAGGAAAATGGGTTAATTTACCATATCTCTCATCCCAAAGGGATTAAAACTGAACCTTAGATTTTATTAGAATTCTCTTTTAAGGACAGATCAGAGTTTTCCTCTGAAACAGCTCTCATTTGCTTTTCATCATCAAGTGGTGATGATTTTGAATGCCTCATCTTTCTCTATAATCCTGTGATAATTGCATCCATTTAGTCTACCATGTAAGGCATCCATGCATTTTAATCTTTTGTTTACAGATACCTAGCACTTCTCATACTTTCCTGTTGAATGCTAATGGAGAGTGCAGATCTTAACCTATCCAGGATAAATAAGCTGTTAAGTAAGAGCTTTAAAAACGATAGCCTCACTAAACTATGTAATGAATTGATCAAGTGTCATTTTTACACATAATTCTGAGAGATTGCTTCCAAATGTTTAATTTCAAGAGAGAGACATTTAATGAATATGCATTCATTAAAGTGATACAGTATGAGTTTGAGTGCATTTCTGCATTTTGTCATTGTTTTGTGGCTTACATTGCCATTAATTGAAAAAATATCTCCAACCTGTGTAATGAAGTTCTCTAAAATCTTACAAAGCAATTTATGGGGATTTGGTATCTTTTAACTGATGGCAGTAAAGACAGAAACTGGTAGATGTAGAACATCTGACATTTTTGTCTTCTAATTTACTTTCAGGAAATATATACTTGTGAAAAGATACAATGAAATTAACCTACTGGCGGACATTAAAAAAATATTAGGGAATGATAAAAAAGTGCGATTGTTCAAAAGGATAAAGTGTGCACTAGAACTCAAATCCCGCTTCACCTGTCTAGGAGTGACTTCTGTGATAGGTTCACACTCATACCAGATGCATGGCACTGCTTTTTCTCCATTCTTTCCCCAGAAATATGCATTAGGAAATTATAGCCTAGAAAAACAACAACAGCAGTAACAATAATTAAAGTAAATACTTTTTATAGGTAAAAAAACCCAAACTCCTCAGCATGATAGAAAATCTAGTCTTTATATTTGTGTTTTGTAGTAGGCTTTTCCCTGTTGATTCCTTCCACTTACTGAGAGGGGCTATGGTGTCTTCTGTGACTTCAGAAATCTGAAAGCAAGTAGGACCAGGTTCTTTCTTACACACAGCATAGACTACACAATGGACAAAATACATAAGTGAAGTGCATTTTTCTCTGCTGTTTTGATGTTCTTCTTATCAAGTATTGTTTGACTTCCATTTAGATAGAAGTACACCATTTTTGGTCAGTGTTAGTTTCTTTATTGTATAAAATTTAAAAATTTGACAAAAGAAAATAATTGCAGCCACAAAAAAAAAAAAAAAAAAAAAAAAAAAAAAAAAAAAAAAGTAGAGAAAGTAGAGATCTTCATTGAGTAAGGGACAGGGTTTCCCCATAAATTCTTAACATATTTACAGGCAGTGTTGCAGACTGAATGAAGGAAGATCTGATGCAGCTGATAGAATTCAAGAAGGCAGCTCAGCCTGCAAGTAACTAATTCTCCTATTTCTGACAGCTACACCTAACAACAGTATGTGGCCTTCTTACACTTTTCAATTGCACTCTAAGCAAGAGATCAAGAGCAAAGAAGCAAATAATAAGAGGTCAGACTCTTTCTTGCCTGAATTAGTAGGGTGTTATGAAATAAAAATAAAACTTAAAACAGAAAGAATGGTTTTTTGGAATGTTTTGCATTTGCATTCAAATACATAAAACAATTTGAAATAGAGAGAAAACTTATTTATTGTGCAATATGTGCCAAAACTTAATACTCAAACTTCCATAAAAGCAGTTTTTTGCTCTGCTTTACTGCCCCTTCCAGAGAAAACTATTTTGGTATTTCTAGAACTTTGCATTTTCATCCATTTTCATAGTACTCACAAAAGTGAGGTACAGAGTCCAATTACAGAACTGTGTTTGAGAAGAGAATGTAGAATTTTTGATAACTTACCTTTGCTTAAAGCATATTCCGAGTCTATTTAAAAAATTCTTTTAGGTTTTCTTTCTCTTTATTTCCAGTCAACACTTTTTAATTATATTTGTAGCTTAGATTTGTTTATATTAATAGTTTTTCCTTATCAGCTTTGAATATGACTTGCTGTGTTTATGGCATGTGGTAGAAAATGAATTTTCAGCTGATGCATAGGAGCTCTAAAATGGGGTCTGGGTTTTGAGACTACATTCTGTTTTTGTCATAATGGAACTAAAATTGTGCACTGGACATTTGTAGAGTTATTAATCTGAATGCCTGAATTCCAGCTTAGGAAACATTTGCCCAGGAAGTAATTGAAATGCACTTCCGGCAGCTAGTACTTTTTGTTCATACGCAATCTATATTTGCATATTTATGTCTACAAATGTGTATATATGTAGGTGATGGCTGTGTGTGTGATTTGTATTCAACTATCCTGATTTTTTTTACAATCCTACTGCCAGATGGCCTTTTCTTGAGGCCTCAAGGACTGTGTTTTTTTCTACAGGTGTAGTGGTGGTGAAGTCTGAATACTCTGTACACATGGCAGCTGATCTAAAAACTAAGGAGGACAGAGCAGTTTACAGGGACAACTTACAATTTCCGTTACCATTCCAATTTAAATGGACAGAGAAGATCCTCTGGGATCTCTTGCCAGTTTTAAGATGACTACTATTATTGTTCCTATGGTAAGCATTGTAACAGGGAGTGATTGAAGCCAGGCTCTGTGGAATGAACTACAGCTATCTTCCATTGACCTCAAAATATGTGGTAAATTAACCTCAAAATCAGTCCTTGTGTTTCTTCTAAAAGAAGTGCATTATATATGTAAAGAATCATTTTACCCTTTGAAATGCATTTTTAAGAGTTTAAGTGGATGTGAACATCTGTCTCACTACTCCAACCTCCCTGTTCCCAATTGTCAGTGAAATATCTTCTCTCCTTCTTTCTTATGTCTCGATTAAGGCATGATATTCTCTATAAGCCTCTTAAGCAAATAATTTCCTGCATAGGCTGTAAATTTATACTTATTGTTGCAGTACATCAGAGCCATCCAATTGTCTTTAGTATTTGTTTTACTAACAGTAGTTGTCAAGCATTGACTTTGAAGGTTTCTGTAGTGTCATCACTTAAAAATCATTTGCCCAAACCTCAGGAGACAATTAGTGATGAATAAAGCTGAAAATAATTTGAGATTTAGCTTAGCAGTTCAAATGTTCACTGAAGCCATATGGTCTTTTCTTTCTACACTCTTAGAAATACATTTAGAATTATATCACATCATGCAGTTATATTTTGCATTTTGATATAATGCATTTTATTGGTTGATTAGAAATAGTTAGAGAATTCCATAAAAATAAAATAGACCAGAAAATTTTCAATGTAAATTGGTGAAATGTACTCAGAGTAGAATACTAGGGAGAAATGTCATTGTTAGGGAAAGAATCAAGCATTTGACTTGGTGGAACTAGCTAATATATTTCTAAATATGGCTGGAAAGCAACCAATTCTCATATCAGAAATATAAAGCTTGGGTTGTTTTATCCCCAAAGAATATAATAATGTAAAAATGTTGTTTGGTACAAAATATCATATCACCCTATACTGAAATCCATTTTTCTGGAGGTAAAATATATGACTTAAATTATAATAATTTTCATGGACACAGCATCCCTCAGTAGCCTCCAAGTGTTAAGTAAAATCAAAATTTATCCTTGATGTTTTACATGAAGAGGTACTTTGTATGTGTAAATGCTATCTTAATAAAATCTGATGAAGCACAAGTGTGAGTAACTGCTACTGTTCCATTCAGCCTTTACTGTTCAGGATATTTAGCTTCCACATCAATTATAAAATGAGTGAGCATTCTTAAGAATGTAATTTAAATTAATATTAAAGAATCATTATGTATTTATTATTATTTGTTTTAAAGAGTATTAGACTGTTTTTTTACTGTAAGAGTGCCACCTGATATATGAAGGCATGCAATTTTGAAACAAAAGAATGGCTGATATTTTTTAAATTACTGAATTTTTCATATTATAGCTAAAACTTCTGCCCCAAATTAATCTATCTTTACTGCTACAACAAAATAATCAATGCTCATTACAGTGATGTCATTTATGTTTCAGTTGTACTTATCTTTTCAGCAGTGAGCTTAAAAGGATTCTGTAAGAATTACAAAGACAAAATAATAGTCTTTTTTGTATTTCTGAATCAGCTCACTTTTTAAAAACAGCTCACTTTCTTAATTAGAGAAAAAAAATACGTGATTTATAATTTAGTCTTAGTGAAATATGTTGATATCAGTTTATATAGTAAAGAAATTTACCATAATTATTGTAAATTTTATATTATATCAGGAAGGAAAGAGGGAAAGGATGCTCAAGAAATGTTGGACAAATTGGTAATATAACAATCATATAGTTGTGAGATGATTTCTTAAATCATAAAAATATTCCAATTTGTTTAGGGATTTTCATTATTGCTATTACACACTACCAAGAAAACCTGGATGGACAAAACCAATCCAAGATGTCTTTTG
This sequence comes from Vidua chalybeata, assembly GCF_026979565.1. NCBI lineage: Eukaryota > Metazoa > Chordata > Aves > Passeriformes > Viduidae > Vidua > Vidua chalybeata. The sequence continues at coordinate 71,875,053 of NC_071532.1, read as the reverse complement.
AAGCAAAGACATAGTATTAGCTGGCTTAGAAGAATACAATGTGTGAAAAAAAGTAAAGAGCATTGTTTTTTTGAGAAATACAGTAGGTACCACTGCAATCAGTTTTCCCCTTGGTATAGTAGTGAATAACCAGGTGCTTTCCTGCAGCTACATATGACAGGAAAAATCTCTTTGCATGTAGTAATTTGTTTACAGCACCCTATAGCCCGGAGCCCAGCAGGAATTATTTGCAAGCAAGTAAAATATAAACGAAAAGACAGTTCTTGTTGTAAAGTAGCTGAATTGCTTCTTTGATCATCAAGCAGTTTTTTCTGATGGGAAAAGTTTCTCTTATTTTAGAAATTAATATGGATGGAAAGCTAAATCAACAGAAGTAATAAGAAAGCTATCGTGTTTCAGGTTGTGATTGTTTCTTGAGATGAGTGATAAACACAAAATGAAAATACTGCAAGTTTATTTAAATATAATGGATTGAACAAAGCAAACAGAACTTTATGCTTGCAAAAGAAATATAAGAAAGAAGCAAGTTTAAATACCTTTCATGATTTTGCATAAATCTCTTGGAGAATTTTTGAATATTTCTTACTAAGATACACATTGAATGAACCTAGATTCATACAGAATATCTTTTTTTGGTATCTATGCTGTATCAGTGGCTTATCTATTTTACATTTGTAAAATGTATCATTCAATGCACAGAGCATTGCATGCTCACAGCAAGAAGAATAACTCTCTCAAAGTATTACAGGAAGAACATAGTCTGAAAATACAGCCATGTGAGAAGTTAAAAGAACTGCTGATATCAATGGCAAAATTCACATCATGTATTCCACACCATAGTAAGGATAAGGGAATACAATTACACTTTTTTAATGTTTGTTTGTTTGTTTCTTAAGTTATCCTCTGCAGCCAATACTAATGATGATGAATATTCTTAAATTATCCTTATGACACAATATTATGTGTTAACTTAAATTTGGTGAAGGTAGCTTAAACAGATGGATTTGACCTTACAGTCAATTGAACATACAAAAAGAGGATATGCAAATGAATGTAGTGACCTGCCTGGCATTAATAAATGATTATTTATTTGGTTTGATTGGGGTCTGTATTCTTAATTTCACATCTGGAAGCAAAGTCACTGTGCAGCTGATAAATGAAAACAAAGTCAGATAGTCCAGAGGTATACTGGGCAAGTATGCTGGACATTATAATGATTACTACTCAAAAAGAAAAAGTGACCTGTAGCAATTGCTAGACTGCTTGCAATGCATACTTGCAGCACAGCCCATTTAGCCTAAGTAAAAGCTACCTTGGGATATTTAGTATCTGCTTGTTGTGTCACAGATTGAAATGCTGCATTTTATTGCCTGCTTACCTTCTATAAATTAATTATCTTGCTTCAAAATTCTTAGTAGAAAACTAGTTGCTTGTTAGAGGCTACTGAAAATAAACAGAATTCAAAATAAAAAAGTAAAAAAAATAAAACCAGGAGAAGAAATAGTCTTCAGCAAGAAATAATTTCAGCTTTGGGACTGGGTATTTAGTAGGCATTAAAGGATAATGCTGGAAATGCTTTGAAATAGAGGAAGAAAGGACTTCTTTGATTCAAATTGCTAACATGTATTTAGGTTATTAGATAATCTGTGAATGGACTTAATGTTTATTACTGAGACCATACTTGTTAACTTTATAAACTCAGATGTTACAAACTTGGAGTGTTTTCATCATAAATATGGTTTTTATCTTGCACATGAACTGTTATGCTCAAAACAGAACAGTGCTCCTAAGAGATTAGTTTCTATGTAGATAAATATTAGCAATAATTGTCTGGTTGAATGAACAATAAGCTTTATTTTCCCTCTCATACACACATAATAAAAGATTTGTTTCTCATGTGTAAACTTGCAGAAATTTTTCTTAGTATAATTAATTTTTATAATAATATTTTTGCATGTGCTAAGCAATACATATTCTTATATAAATTGATATACTAAGTAATGTATATTTCTAGATAAAAAGTAATTATTGTATGTTCCTGATTTCTAAGATGGCTGCCTTAGAAAGCATAAAAATCCTGTATTAAAAACCTTAAAAATATTACCTGATCCTTTGGAAATATCTCATATCAAGCTTTGGAAAATGAAAGCTGTAAATCTTTTAATACTTTAGGGGTCAAACCTGTTAAAGTAGCCAGGCTCTAATAATTTTCTTGGCTATGTCTGTTCCATTACAAAGCCCACAATTACAGCTCATGCTTAAAACTAGAATATGCACATATTGTGTATATTCTACACCCTTGTACATAAGGAAAACATGTATTAACTCCTTCAGACAAGTTGAATAGCAACTTTTAGTCCCACTAGAGCAGTACTAGCAAAGGCTGCTCACCTAGGTCTTGTCCTCTTGTGTAAATATATTTCTCCTAGAGAACAAGATAGAATTATAGAATAGACTGAGTTGGAAGAGACACTTTGTTGTCATGCATGTGAATCCCCAACACTCCATAACAGAAAGCAGGGGTAACTGTGTATGTTTCCCAATGCTGTGCCCAAGTCAAGTTTTTGAGATCACCAAAGACAGAGATGGCATAACTTCTCTTTAATGTGTTTCTGCACTTAAGTATTCTCACTGTGAAAAACTCTTACATGCAGAGAAAACTCCTTTTTCTGACTTTTGTCTTTCCTCTGTACTTCTTCAAGAAGGATATGAGTCCATCCACTGTTCAGAGAGCTGAACACAGAAAGTAGATTTTACCCTATTATTATTTCTGCAGATCTCTCATTCTGCTGGACTCTGAACTTTTATTTTTATGGCACAGGTGGCCCAAAACTGGACACAGTACTCCAGATGTAGCCTCATGACTGTCCAATGGGCAGGAGCAATCACTTGACACTCAGGCTGAAAGTTGCTGAGGTGTATAGTCCATTCCACTATCCAGGTTCCTAATGAAGCTTTTGACAGCTTTGGCTCCTATATCAACCCAATGAGAAATACTTTCCATTACTGGCTGTCAACTAAATTTTGAAGTATTTCCACTCTTCTCCAAGATGAAAATGCGGCAAATTTTTTCTTTACCTTGCAATCTACTGGCATCCAGGCATTACCTTCCCAATTTGGCCCTAGATTTGCTATAGGACACTGATAAACAGTCGTTAAAATCAAGTTTGCATCTCCTGCTCTTTCTTTAATCACAAAGTTAATCTTTTTATTACTGAAAATACTTGAGCTGGTTAGATATGATTGTCCTTGTAAACCTCATTTTGCTGTTCTGAAACACCTTGGTCTTTTCTACTTGGCAGTGGTTTTGAGGAGGATTTTCCCCATTATCTTCCCAGAGTCTGAGGTGGGATTTACTGGTCTGTAATTCTATGCATCTTCCTCCCTGACCTTCTTTGAAGATAGAAGTGACATTTTCCTTTTCTAGACATCAAGGATTTCCTTTGAATGTGGCCTGGTGAAGAGATCTGTCTCTACAATCTTTCTCTATCTATTTACTAAAACTAACTTTAGAATGAGACACTCCTTTTTTTTTCCCTGAATATTTTACGCCTGTCTTTTGACTATGCTATAATAGTCAGTCTTTAAAGGAAACAATGACTAGAGAAGAGTTTTGCTTAACTAAATTTTCAGAACTAATCAGTATCAAGTGGGGTTTCCCTCGTGGACCCTCTTAGTATAAATCTAGTTTATGTTAGATGAGCATCACTTGAACAATATTCAACAGTCAATACCAAAAAGAGTAACATTCTCCAAGTGGAGAGAGATGGTGTTCTATGATGCAATAATGTTGACATGTCCATTAATATTTTCATCACAGAATTCTTTATATTATCCTGTTTACAGAAAATTCCTGGACTGACCAAGAACAAATTCTAATGTGTCAAACTAAGATGGCTGTCAACAGTAATTTTACTTCATTGATAGGTACCAGGCAGGAGTGATTATACACAATGTCTTATTATAAAGGTCAGCCTTGATTCATCACGAATCACTCCTCACTTCAGAGGGGGAGTGCAATAGACTTCTGTAAGTGGGTATACTACCCTAAGTGAAACACATACAAAAGCTTAGTGACATAATGTAGACTTTTTTTATATAGATTCAGTTGCCAGGAATGTGTAGAGTGCTTGGTGATAGCTTTTCTGGACTTCTACAAGCATTGATTAAGTTGTTATATCTTCATCAGACAGGTATTTCTCTGTTTGAATCTCACAACCCTGGTGAAACAAGAAACATAACAGAGCTCTGTTGTGGTCTTCAGGTCTGTAGCATTCCCTAGCATGTCTGCCTGCTAACTGCTAACACTATTAGCTGTACATTTTATATGTAAATGTATGTTTTTTCTTATTTTTTATATGAATTAAAACTTATCAGAAGAGGGTTCTGGAACAGTTAATTCAATTATTCTTCCATCTCTCTTCCCTTGTTATGTTTAACTGGAAAAATAGTAGGATTCTGGTATTCTTAACTATTTCTGGTGTAAGTATGGGTTTCTTTACTATGAAAAATGGATAAACTTTGAAGTTATTATGAATTGCATCAGGTATAGGAACAGTTGCTCTTAGGTTGATGCTACTTTTTAAGACAGAATGAAGACTGAATAAATTAGGATTTTCCTCTTTATCTACTTGGATAAAATTTCTGTGTCAGATAAATCAGTTAGGAATGCACAGCTGTATCCCACATCTTCTGAGATTTTTCCTTTTTTTTTTTATCAGCTGACAGTTGTTGTTGCAGTCTACATTAAAAATTTTACTTTCCCTTGCCCATTTTGTTTCTTTTTTCAAGTTAATTCTACTTTTCATCAAATGGTCCTATTGTTTATTTATATATGTATCATTGTATAAAAAATTTATGTAGCTTGGGAAACTGCAGACTTATCTCTGCAGTTGGTCTAATCCACAACATGCTTTGAATTCCTTTAAGCACACCACAGCATCCTTACAAATTCTTGTATGCAAGACTCTCTATAGAGACATTGGTTTGCGGGGGTTTGTCTTCTTTCCATATTAGGAGTGGCCTAAAGACTGCTAGTTATCCTGTCAGGTAACCTAAACAGTTGGAGTTCATTCAAATGTGGTCAGAACTGGTTTTAAATTATATTCATATCTTCTGGATTCATATTGAATATCTGGCTTTTTTGTAAATGCTGATCATTTGTTTAGTATTTCCATGAGATATAGTGGTGAGAATGCAAAGTATTTTCAATTGTTTTCTTGTTTTACAATATACTAAAAAAACAATATCCATTTATGCTCAAACTGTTGGAGCACTACAGCTCAGTGAATTATTTACTCAGTTTGGGGATATAGAGTGTTAATGTAAGCAGGAGCAAAAAAGATATGGCTAGAAAATTCAACACCCTCATTTTCTTTTGTAGCCTGTGCTATCACAGATGAAGAAATCTTACCTTTGGGTTAATTTCTTTTTATACAATTTCCTTTTTTGTAAGGGTAAAGGAAATAAATCTTAGCAAAGATAACTGTGTTTTCTAATGACCATTAAAGACATATTACCTTGCCAGGACTCAACTGAGTACATTTGTACCTGTGTAACTTTGAGTTTATCCATACTTGACACGGTTCTTGTATAAATTACTATGGGTTTATTAGTCAGGAGAGAGCAAAGTCTGCATATTTCAATGGTTCATAGTGCACAGCTTTAATGGATGTAAAATCCATGCTGATCAAATCCTAATTTTTCATCTGTAAGGTGGGAAAGGAAATACAAGAAGAGCTACTAATGTTAACAGGGGTGCGGATTTTTCATCTTTAAATGTATGGTATGCTTTTGTCATTTTTTTCTTAGTTGTCAAAATAGCAATAATTTTATCAAAGATAATAACGCTCTTCAAAGGGAAAATAGTGGAAAGGTCTGATCCCTCCAGTTCTGATGTGATTGATTCTTATTTTGTAGTAGGCTATCAATAGGAAAATTTGATAAGAATGACCATGCTTTGGTCATTTAAGAATGACCATGCTTTCTGTGTATTCAAGTTTACCTTTAGGACAGCTACACCTTGCAATATCTCAGAAACAAAGAAATCAGGAATTGTGATTGTTTTTTGCAGTTCCCAAAAAGTTCCACACAATGTATGAAGGAACATACTCTCAGTGGTTTTTGCTGAAGTTACTCAGACCCACTTAGAGATATTTGAGTAATTTTCCAGAGATAACATGTTTAAGAAACCCATCAACATTAAAATATTTTTTCTAAAATTATGGTCTTTTTAAAAATAGATCTTCTACTGGCAGATTGTCTATTATAAATTTGACACTATAGTCATTAAATTATTTTAAAGTTATAAAACTAACCCATAAAATCAGCAGTGAAGTAATTGTTATAATATAGAAACACAGTAGACAAACTGTAAGATTAGAGTAAAATCCTAACATAAGAGATGAGAGTTTTCTGGCTGGTACCTATTGTAATTGATATAATTAGGAAGATGAGCTTTTAGAATATTTCACACCAGAATACAGCATACCTGAAATTTTATCTCTTGTGCCCAACTGGAAAGAATTAAAGATGAAAAAAATTTTAAACAGTATTCTTCACTCATGAGTGATTGATAGAACATAAATTATACCTTAATGTACTATATTGTACCCATATATAAGCACAGGTACATTTCAGAAAGATTTATTATCTCCTGCATTAAAAGTACTTCATTTAGTACATATTTTTATACATATGATGCAGAAGAATGTTCTTAGCTACACTGCCTTATCCCCTCACTCCTCCTGAAATCAGGTTTCTAACAAAATCATTATCTCTTATGCATATTCAGGTCACAAGCAGAACAATATATGATTTGCTTTATGATTTAACCGTGCAGTTATAAAAAAGATTGATTTAATTTTACTACTGATTTTAATTTCACATTTAAATAGAGTAATTTATGTTTTTTCTAAAAATACCAAAATATCCCGTACTCAGAATCGTCAAGGTTGGAAGAGACCTTCAAGATCATCTAATCCAACGATCAACCCAGAACTATCAAAATCACCCCAAAACTCTATCTTCAAATGCCACATCTAGATGTCTCTTAAACACTTCCACTTCCAGGGATGGTGTTTCCACCACATCCGAGGACAATTTATTTCAATGGCTAAGCACTCTTGGAGTGAAAAAAAAAATTCTAATATCTAACCTGAACCTCCACTGGTACAACTTGAGGCCCTTCCCTCTTGTTCTTTCACTTGAGATATGGCAGAAGAGACTACACCTCCTACAACCTCCTTTTAGGTAATTCCACAGAGAAATTAGGTTTCCCCCTTACTCCCTCTCACTCCTAAACAAAGGTCAACCTTTATTTCAAATTGCTAAATAAACTAATTACCACATTTTTGAATTGAGTCTCTGCAAATTTGAGTCTGGATTTCATAGTTACACACAGTATAATGCCTTCTTTTTCTCTGAGAAGGAAAAAGATCCTTAAACACTTTCTTCCTTTGGCAAACACCTTCTAAAATGCTTTACTAATTCCTTCCAGTAGCAATGATACTGTACAGTGCTACCGAGCCCAGGGAATCGAGGCCTTATATAATGTATAGCCATAATCACCTCTGAAGTTCAATAAGTATATTATCTGTCCAGTGTGACCCTTTAGGGAAATAGAAATTACTTCTCTGTGTAACATCACTTCGGGCCAGCAAAGCTGTCTAAAGTATTTTAATCAAAAGACATGTGCTTGTCAATACTTGGCAGGAAGCTCTCTAAAAACATATAATGTACTGTAGGCATAGTTTGGGGTGGTCACTAATGTTTTTGTTAAGAGTTTGAATTGATCAATAAAGACTGGGATACAGGAGCATATCTCCTGTCTTTTTGGCAAAAAGGAAATAAGAATATTTTACAAACAATGATCTTTAGAGACTCTTCTGAGTTTATTGTAGTGTGAGCCAAGAAAGGTATAGTTTTCTATCTAGTTTACGTTTTATAAGTGGATAAAGGAGATTACAATTGTATAATCTTACAGAGCCTTAACTAAAAATTGATGTGAAGCTCCAGTTCTATTACAGGGTGTATGGCAGGACTACTGAATAAGAAGGGAAATATTTAGCACTTTTTGTGTTAAGCTATTAAGTGTTCTTTGAGAGAAGAACAGGTTGAAATGTCTCACTCTAGGATACAGAAAGCTGCAATTACTCTGAACAAAAAGGTTTGAATAAATAAAAAGGCAATACAGGGAGTAACACTGTGTCTGAAAACACTCTCCTGCTAAAATTTTTTTCTGCTCTTTATTGCTGTCTTCACATGTTAACCATGAGCTGGTAAAGTTTGATTTCTATGTAGGAGAAGTTATTACTACGTTAATAAAAATAAAAGGGCAATGGAATGAGAAAGAGGTGCCCCTTGAAAAGGAGTAAAACTTTTTGTCCTGTTCGTGTCAGTTTCTGACTGAAGAAAATTCAAGAACTTGAATTTTGCCTTTCTCTACTCCCTGGTAAATACTAGTGATGCAATAGAGATTTAATTCATTTAGCCAAGTACTTATCTCTGAGTGTGGGCAGAAGTTGATGTGTACAGAAGAGCTAAAAGCTAAGAAAGTCTACATGAGTACTTCTCTGGAGTACACTTCTACAAACACAACAGGTTGTGGCTCTCAACTTGAAAGATTTTATTTTTCTTTATTCAGATTAAGTTTTATTTGAGAACAAAAAAAGTATCATGAACTGAAGCAGAGATTTCTCATCCAGGACTAGATATGGTACAGACTTTACAAAGCAAATAAGGCATGTTTTTTCCTGGAGAAGCAGACAAGTCTAATTTTAGACATGACAAAACAAGTGAGCAGAAGAAATAGTGTGGAAGGGTGGAAGCTGAACAGGGTTGCACTGAGATTACAGGGTTACTTAGGTTCATTCCATGCATATCTTCATAGTATGACTGTTCCATTTGTATATGACATTTTTTAAGCTTCTGTAAGTATTCCAGAAGTATCTGAAGAGTCAGCTGAAAGATGAAGTGTTGTGTCTAAGATTTAGCAGAAGTAAAAGAGGTGATAAAGGGAAGTAATTGTGTATAGAAAATAAGAGTCTATATTTGTGTGCATGCTCTTTTGTTTGTGACCTTCTAGCCATCAAAAGATATTCAGATGATAACTAATCAGTGTAATCTATGTGGAGGCACATTTTAGACTTTCTCTTTTGCTGGATATGTAAATATAGCTTTGTAGAACAACTCTAGGGCGACTGTTAGTTACCATTTAAGCCTTATTGTAGCTCCTGAATGGGGCATGGACAGGTTTTTTGTGTTGTGTGAGGGTAGGTGCTCAAACTGTTGACCAGAACTCAAATCTCATCTCCAAAAGGAGGATTCTTAATATAGGAAGTAAGACAATTCTGTTTTGGGGAGTTAACCTTGACTTGAACCTTGAGGTTCAAATGTTTGCTTAGACACTCAATCCCTTCTGCAGCAGGATAAGGAGAGAAAATAGGATGAGCATGCACATGGGTTGAGATAAAGGCAGGGAGTTGCTTACCAGCTGTTGTCAGGGGCTGAAAAAAATTCAGAAGGTAAGAAATACAGACAACATGTTTCTTCAACACCTCAGAAATACTGAGACAACACCTTTCTTACCCCCTTTTCCAAGTTTTACTTTACTCCTTCACTCCAGGTTCCTCTGCCCACCCCCAGACAGAGAAGGGAGCTTGAGGGGCAATTTGTAGTCTGTACATAATGGTTTCTCTCTCACTTCTTGCTCACATATAAGTCCTTGCAATTTATATCCAATACACTTCCCCCAACTTCCCCTTTCCATCTTCTTTAGCCGCCCTTTTTATTGCTACCCCCTAAGGTTCAGTAGTTGAACTTTTATCCTAGATTTTAACCTCTGACAGAAGTGCCCTCCATGTCAGAAACCAAGTTGAAAACTGCTCAGGCTGAGGAGGGCCTGTAATCCAGAAGTCGCTTAGCTGTCTGGTTAGTCACTAGGTATGTTTAAAAGAGGTTTTCTGTTCTGTTAAGCACAGGACGCACTAGAAGGCTCAGCACTGTTAATCAGAGGCACACAGTATGCATCCTTGGACAAAGCATGATGCTCAGGCCTCTGTTTCTTAATGTTTTCTGTTGTATGGCTGCAGGCTTGGGACAGTCATCCCTCAAGATGAGCTTAAAAATAATGAGAAAAGGATGTGTAAGGCCATGGCACTCCTGAAGGCAGAAAAAGATGAAGTCATATAAATATGACTTAGTAACCTCTAAAACCATCAGTATATTATCAACACTGCTACCATAGTACATCCAAATCTGAACTTCATACCAGCTTATACCAGTTGCTAGGAAGAAAATTGACTCTATCCCAGTAAAAAAGAATTTACAGGTTGCTTGAAATTTAAGTATTTCTAAAAATAGGGATGAGGTTTTTCCAAAGTTGTAAATTTTTTATTTCTTCAATTTTTTTCTCAGCATACTTAGGAAGGACATATATTGGTAAACAATAATAATGTTTTCTGGTAAAGATGTAGGAATGTTATATGAAACAGCTAAATGTAGGCTACTTGGAAGGAAAATGCAAATTAAAAATATTAGAAATATTATGAATAATCTGTTTTTTGAAATAGCACCTAATTATTACTATCAAGTTAGAGGAATGAAGGAATACAGATGAAGACTCAAAGATTCTCAGGTATGCTAAGAGCTTAAAGAGCAAAACCTACAAAGGGGAAAATGATGTTGGAGACATAATTTTACCTATATCTCCAAAAAGGGGGCCAAATGCTTTCTAACACAACAAATACTCTAGTTTTCTGAATTGTCACTCAGAACTCAGTAAAGGTTGTGAAAACTAAAATGGAAGCAACTCTTTTAGCATCTCCCCTACCATACCATACTTGAGATATCTCAGAATATCTCCTAGAATATTTTTTGTAAAACTTCAATTTATTTAGCAGCAGTCAGGACACATTGATTGTGGGAGAAGTCTACAATCATTGTGAAGTTCACATGCATTAAAAGATAGTAATTTAAAATAAGTTTTCTTCAGATTCTTCACTGTCACTTAATATTTAACTCTATCAACACTTCTTCTCGATGCACTAATATTCTGGAAACTAAAAAGTTATGTAATAACTGAAACCAGCATATATAATAAATTAAGCAATAAGAACTTGACTAGTGCTTCAAAAATTAGGTTGTATCTTCTACACTTATTTCCATCATACATTAATCTTTAATTATTACGGTAATATACTATGTCTTTAATCCAGAATAGTAATGAATTTTAATAAACTCTTAATTCACATCTGTAAAAACGTTTCAGTTATCATAAAGTTATTATAATTATCACATAATAGTTAAGAATTTTAATATAATTTTTAAAATTAATCTTCATCAAACAAAACAGCCTTTATAGTTTTGGTTCTGATTTGACCTATGATTTATCTACACATTTCTGTAGCTCCCTAGCCTATATTTCTTTGGATTTTAGAGCAGGACTAGTAGCTAATACAGCAATAAAAATTGACAAATTCAAAAAATCACCAAGTATTCCGTGTTGCTGGGTTATATTACTCCTGTATGATTCATGTTGCTTATAGTAGAAATTTATGAAGAATTTTTATATTATTTGCTTATAAGCTAACTGTGTTTGGTCTTTTTTGTCTTTTTTTTAATTTAGCCAGGAAGAGTAAGTTGTATAAAAATGGGACAAGATATATTCATTCATATAATGAAGATTTTTGTTCTGATCCTGCAGCAGCTTATGTATTTGTATTTTATCTCTGACTCAATGGGATTTAACAGAGTCCTGTTGATGTTTAAAATTAATAGTGCCTATAAGCAATTTAAAGGTATATGGGGATAAACATATAAAACAAAATCCTGTAAAGTGTGTATAGAATTTACACATGAACCTTGTGCCTTTCTAGACTTTAGATTGAATTATATCACCCAAATTTAGAAGATTTATAGATAATTTTAGCAACACAAAAATTCCTTTACGTTGAATTTCTAGTCATTGGAGAGGTGATGATCCAATGCAACTGCTTTAGATAGGGATTTAATTTGTGTATAAAAGAGGTATTAGGCAATTAGTTCTTTTCAGAAAGCAGCAAAAGCATGGCAGATAAATATATATATATATATATATATATATATATATATATATATATATATACACATATATATACCATGGAAGATGATGTGGAAGATGACCACAGTGCAAGCAAGGCAATTACTGTACTGAGAAATGTATCTGAGCAGGGCAGGGGTGCTGGTAATTACGATCTTTGTTTACAGTCCAGAAGTCATCAGGTGTGACAATGAATTGACCATTGTCTCACATGGTGAGACAATGAAGGAGCCAAACAAAAATCTCAGTTTTATTAAAAGCCATAATTTAGGAAAAAAAAGAAATGGAGACTTTAATAAAGAGAAGTAGTAACATACTATTCTTAATGTGCGGTATGTTATGATAAAGCATCCTGGATGTTCTTGAAAAAGTTTCAAAATTTTGTTATTTGTCAGTTCTTATGCAGCAAGGTATGGATTGAGGGTGTATTCCTGCACAGAAACCCTGTAAAACAGTGACTCGAAGAATCATTCTTACAGTCTGCTCTAGTGAATGGGAGAATGTGCAATTTGCTAGAGCTGAGATTAGAGCTGATAGTTTGCTATGTTCAGCGATACTCAGCACTGGATCTGTGTGCTCACAGGTCATAAAGAAGATGGGCTACGATTCTTTTGATTTATCAATTTGTGGTCATTAGACGAAGCTTTACAGCTTGTGAAATCTTTGTGCTAATGATTTTGCAGTAAATCTTGTCTGCTCACTTCTTGGTCTGACTGCAAAAGAAATGTCTATGTGCATAGAAGTGGGTAATCATATTTTCTTTACTTTTCTTCATAGGCCTGATGCAGAGAAAAGTGAGAAAATTTGACAGGTTTGAAATAATGCTGGAATAGTATGCACAGTGTAATTTTGTGCTGTGTCTGTGGCATATATTGCTGAGCTATGAGGAATGTGTTGGTCACATCATGCTCTAGATAATATTTTTGTAATACTGTTTGGTCCTAATTTATTTACATGTTCATTTAAAAAGAACTATAGTTACATGGTGTTTGAAATATCATTGAAAAATAAATTTAAATAAATCTAAATAAACTAAGCACAACTACCAGTAAATAATCTCATTAGTCCCTTAAATTATATTTGCATCATACTTCTTTGTAATCATGTTTTTTTAATTTCCTTTGTTTATATTCATAATTCCATGAGTATAGGGAAGTATTCTATCTGAATGCATCAGACCAAGAATTAAGTTTATTGCATTTGATGGTTGTCTTGTAATTTCAAACCATCTTGTAGAACACAGATTTTTTTTAGCCTTTCCACAGTTGTTACATAACTCCTATTTGGGTCAGAACAGAAAGCAGTATCATGTCAGAGATAAGGAAGAAAAATTTTGGCAGTATGAATTTTTAAGTAAGAATTAAAGTCCAGGTGCTATAATGGTAGCTGATAACTCTCATGGATTTTTAGCTAAATATTGAGTATGAACCTGTGTTTTAAAAGTCCCTTGTGTTTTGTTTTGTTTTTTTTTTTTTGATCCTGAGGGACAAAAGTAAAGTAACAAATAACAATAAAGTCATTAAAAAAAAAAAAAAAATAAAAAAGTTGATTTAGACCATATGGAAAAGTTCTCTATAAAAATTTAACAGGTACCATGCTGAATATGATTGAATGACAGTACCTTATACCTGTTTAGCAAATATCTGAAAGCAACACATAAAACTCGAATGGCCTGTATGTATTACAAATGGGTGCAAGCCACCTTTTTACCACAAGGAATATCCCTACTGGTTTAAATTCAGTTCTGTGTAATATTCCTAGGCAGCTGTGTTCTGGTGTAATGAAAATTTAATTACAAATATTACTCCACTAGTCCATTTTCTCTTCCCTTTAAATTGCAGTTTGGGGTTTTCTCCTCTTTTTATCGAGTGGCATTGCTCTCTAGAAGATACAACTTAAATTAAAAATGTCTTTATTTCCAGATATTACAGTCTGTATTAAGCATATCTATTAATTTGCTTTCAAAACATAATGCAATCTTCATACTATCATCAGAGATGAACTGACAGGTTTTGATTTGAGAACTGTTGAAACTGGTAGAGGATACCCTTTACACATTCTCAACATCTTTTAATTGAGTTGATTTGTATAGAACATGCTAGACCACACCTTTTATGAAAGCAACTGAAAGCAGCAGTCAATGTGTGACAGGATGTACTGCTCTGAGTGTAGTGGGTGTACAAATACCCCGTGTTTACAATCACATCTAAGCTCATCTAGACTGAGTCCTGTGGCTCCCTAGGAGACTGTTTTTTTATTTACAGTCCAAAACTGTAGAAACTGTTCTAGTATATCCAGAATAAATCATGTCTCATCCTGGGCTTGTATCAAACTGGACACTGGAAGGGAGGAGTGGGTGCCTGCAGGTCAAGAATTAACAGAATCTTGTAACATCATCACAAGACTCCCTATGCCAGGAATGCACAAAATCAAGCTCCTAAATAAAAAGGGAAGTAGAAATGCTAGCAGTAGATCACAGTTAATCAGTTAATATTATGAAGGGTTCTGAACTCAAAGAGACTCAAGGAGACTAAAAAGATCACCAGTCCTGGCTCCAGCACTGATCCAGCTGGTAGGGTGTCCGGGGTCCTATGGACGCCGTCTGGGCTTCATGGAGGTACCTTTTTATAGCTATGTTTCCCCACCCTGCAGAGGAGTTTCTTGATTTCTATACAGATTAATTATCAGGTGCAGATTGTTCTTCCAGACCTTTCTGAAAATAGTTTTGAGGGCTTTGGAGGTCTTTGGTGGTCTTGATCCACCTGTACTGGGTCAGCCTTTGATCAATAGTCCATGCCTACTTTTTGACCTCTGTCCTGTGCTTGAACTGTACTGCATTGTGTTTATTTCAGGAGCCAGAACAAGGACTTTTGTCCAAAAAAATTCTGCCAAATCTGCCATGTACTCCTTCTCCAGTCACATCATGTTCTTTACCACAACATGTTCTTAGCAACAATCCTTGGTTGGCTCCATGTCTATTCAGCTATTGGTGTTTGAAACGCATACATGAGATCCCGTGTCTTCTGGGCTTCTACAGTATTATTTCAAATGCTGTGTGAATACAGAGTATAATAAATTGCAATCTGTCTCAAATAATTTGCAGTTCTGAAGTAGGTCTGTCTGATCATTGGGCATGCTAATTTTAATTTCTACTATCATGCTATATTACTAAAGTGGAATTAAATTTAGCACAAATCTTTCCTGCCTGTGGATCGCTGAGATAGCTGACTTTTAAACATTACCTATACTAGCCAATAATTTCTGGAGAGTACTTGTGCCTTTTCAGTGGGTAGCAGCAATTAGGAAAACTGAAACTCAGGTCTTGTAAAGTTCCTTTATAGTCTATTTTTTTCAAGTATTTCAAATACCTGAAGGTGTTAGAGATTAAGAGATTATATCTGAAATGTTAGTATAAACATTAATAGAAATGGGTAAATGGGAAGAATACCTGCTATCAGTGGTCAGAAAAATCAATCTTCAAAATTGCATCCGTTCACTGAAGTTCTCTTTTTGCTTTATGCTTGTTCTTGATTGAGCAAGTGTTCTGCATTTAAATTAGTAGGAAGGTAGTCCATTAATCAAGGAAAGTGATCATTCTGATAATATAGTTTAAATACTGTGAGCAGTTCGAGGATCAGGCAGAAGGAATTTTCTTAGCAGTCACTTTCTAATAAGAGAAGCTGATAAAAAAGATGTTGTTCTTTACACTTGGAAACAAGGGAGGTTCTAGCTTGACTTAAAGAAAAAAAAAAAGTCGTTGTTATGATAACTAAACATAGGAATAATTTTCCCAAGAAGTTGTGGAATTCTTGTCTTTGTATGTTTTTGAGACCTGACTGAACAGTCCCTTATTGTGAAATAATGGACATTGCCCTGAGTGGGATCCTGGCTTAGAAAACCTGCTAGGTGAGCCTGTAACTCTGTGATTTATGAACATTCATTGCATTAGGCTAAACAGCATGAAACTTATACACATATGCAGTACATACAAAAAATTGATTAAAGGATCCATACCTTAAGATTCATACACCTGACAATATAATATCGTAGATCATCCTTAAAATAAGGAGGAACAATATTTATCTGTAAGAA
This sequence comes from Vidua chalybeata, assembly GCF_026979565.1. Lineage (NCBI taxonomy): Eukaryota > Metazoa > Chordata > Aves > Passeriformes > Viduidae > Vidua > Vidua chalybeata. Next base: position 71,858,882 of record NC_071532.1, on the reverse strand, counting down.
ACCAGTATTAATTTTCCTTACTTCATAAGTAGAGAATTGTAAAACTATAGGACTCAGATTGCATTGTTTCTTTTTCCTAAAGCCATCTTGTATGTTTTGTAGGTTGTTTCCTCCTTTTTTTTGCAACTATGGACAATTTTTCTGTGCTTCAAAATAGTATAAAAAATATTAAATAAGCCATCAGAATAAAAAGGTAAAACTACCAAGTTATGTTTTAGATTGTTCAATAATTTCACATTCACTGTAAATACCACTTGAAAATATATATTTAAATAAAAAATATATTTGCTTTGTCTAGCAAATATTGTCCTCACAAGAAAAAAGTGTTTTCCAATTTAATCTTCAGATGTCTCTCAGCAAAAGAGTATAAAAACCTGCTTCAGTTTCACCGAGTGCTTGGTTTCCAGGTTTTGTTGGATTGACAACAACATGACATAAAAGATACTTAGATTTTTAATGAGACAGTAAATTTCTGATCTAGTTTTACTGTAAAGTAATAAAAGAATTCAGGTCACAATGTTTAATTAGAACCCAATCAACATTTTTGAACAGCATATCAGTATTACTTTGGAGATCCAAATGAAACAGTTCTTTGTCAAGTAGACACTTTTAAGACGAGAGGTGCTTTAACATTACATTAAGAGCTTCAAAGTGGAACATTTGATTTTCTGTATTATAATGTGTTTGAAATATTATTGTGAAGAAAATTCTATTTTTCAAAGTGACAGATGAATTATTCAGATAGCTTTGATTATGAAATACATCAAAAAAGTTCTTTCATAAAAAGGCTGCCTATCCAAGGGTTTTTAACAGAGTGGCTTTAATGATTTGAGAAATTATGAAAATACATTAATATTTATTTAATAATTAAAATCTGTATTTTTTTAATTACTGTGCTGGTGTCTTGTGCTAGTTCCATTTTACTGTGTTGTGATTTTCATTTTTTTCACTCAAATATATTATGCACATGCATATATTGCACTTGTATTCATTATTAAAGATTCGAAGACATGATTTAAGCATAAAATAAAAGTCCCTCTCAACAGTTTGCCTCCAAGTCCAGGCATGGTGATTAAAACTCTTAAATGATTAGAATAATCCTGCACATTGCAATTAAAATTTCAAGTTCTCCAAAAGTACTATGAGGAAGAGAGAACTGCAAATAATTTTTTTTTTGCAAAAGAAACTGTAACAAAGAATAATTTAACTAGACATGTTTGCTTGTCTTAGCTACAATTGATAAAATAGCATTTATCAAAATGCACAGCAATTGCAAAGCCATGAATTAAAACAGATTGATTGCATATAATCTGCTTGTAATCTATTATCAGACTCAGGCATCTTTCTACTATCTCTGTTCTATCTATTTTTGAGATAATTAATTAAATTGTCTTTTCCTTTATGTTTATCTTTTTTTTTTTCTTTTTTTTCTTTTTTTTTTTTTTTTCTTTTTTCTTTTCTCAGAGCCTGGCCCTGCAAGGTGCTTGTGAGTGTCCCCAGCTTCCTTTGGAAAACCTTTCCAGGGATGCTACTATGCACCTCACAGGACAGGATGCAATTCCTTTAATTTCCTATAGTATTTTTTTTACTGTGAATTGTATTGTTTGGTGATTAACAATGTCACTTTTACTGCAAACTATTTATTTTCTGTTATATTCATTATTTGTAATTTTGATGATAAAAAAGCATTTTTCCTGATGTATTTTTTATAGTTAATTTCTGTGATTTGGCACATATTAATTTTCTTTCAAGATGCAAAACACTGACACAGTGGCTATAAGAACCTAATGGGACCAATTGTCTGTAATTCTATTGGTGTCAATAAAAGAATAAGTGCTTTGATGTTTACAGGTGGCACTTGGAACGTTTCAGAGCCAATCTGTATGCAACTTTATCAGTATCAGCAACAGTTAAGAATGTTAATCTTCAATATTGTTTTATTTTTAAATATTGCTGCTAAGTATAATGTAATCACACTATAAAGATTTTCAATCACTATTTTCTTTATAACCTCTCTTGTTTTTCTTTTTCTTTCACAGCAGGTTTGCTGGATAGACTTTGTGATGGCTGCATTTTAAATCTGTTCTTTTTTCTCTGTCAATTACCACAGGTTTAGTCCCTATGAGTGGTATAATCCACATCCTTGCAACCCTGATTCAGACGTGGTGGAAAACAATTTTACCTTGCTAAATAGTTTCTGGTTTGGAGTTGGAGCTCTCATGCAGCAAGGTATACGACTCAGTCTGCTCTTTCTCTTGGGCACCATGTCCCACTTTTTGCTGGGGGTAACAGTTCTCTGGCGCAAGTCACTTGCATGGGTGCCTCTGTGCATGTAGCCATAAACCAGCTTTTTTTATGATTATCCGGGCATTCCCAATACCTTACAAATTAGTCTGAAGACAGATAAAAAAAATTTAAGACTTAAAAAAAAATACAGCATAGCCATATAATTTATTTCTTACACAGGAAACCCTTACCGCATAATTAAGTGAGCTAGACTGTCCATTACCTAAAACCCCTCCATTTAAACAGCCTAAAAATGAATATAGTTTCATTAGGTAAGACTTTGATGTATGTTTTAATCTTAATTTTAAATTAGAAACTATAATAATTTTATATAATCTATATTTTATAGATTTTAAACAAATCTATAATTTGTTTAATTTTAGTCTAGAAACCTTTCAATTACAGAAAGATTTTATCTAGTAGCTAGAACCTATAAAATAATATAATATAGGAGATTTAATCCTGTCCAGCCATAATTTATATTTTTAAAATCAGAATGACCATTCTTAAAGATTTAAATAAAATGTCTATATTCAACAATCTGAATCTGATTCCATTGCTGACAATAAAATTGGTAGCTGTGTGGTCATATTGCTCAGAGTAAAACCGACATCCAGTTTTAAATATAACTGTCTTAGTAAAATGCTTAAGCACATTCTTAAAAATCTGAAATTTCCTTGCCATATTCCTCTTATTTTGAAAGCATACCAAATATATAGAACCATAAGAATATATCACCATTTTATTGCCCTTTTCCATAAGGATTTGAAGACAGTCATATAATATGAGTCACATTTGAATAGCAGAGATTCATTTTTTGCTCTGACATTTCACTGGGCAGTATAGTGTAATACAAAAGATTGTTAGCCCTGTTAAAGAACTATTAAAAGGAATGGCTTTTCTTTCTGGAAAAATAACCATTGCATATTCCACCCAAAAATCATAGAAAATGTTGGCAGGAACAAGTGCATATTGGTAGAGTTGTTTTAATGGATATACCTGAGCAATCATTTTTAAAACTTACCATCATAAGTACACCAGCCATAAATAAATCCTGGTTTTAACTCATCAAATGATTTCATGAAGCTTTCCTGTAATGCAGTAAATATTCTGTCATATATCAGGTTGGTAGGCTTTAAAAATCTCCAATGCCTCAGCAAGAAGAGTACTATGCTCAGAAAAACATGAATTAATGGGTAAAAAGAAATCAGGTTTTCAAATCAGAAATAAAAATACGTCTATATCTGGCTAAGTGTTTACTATCAACTAGGTTGTCAATATACATGTCAAGAAATTATATAGTTGAAACACAATTGCCAAATGCATGTTTGTAAGATAATGATTGCTTTTAAGGAAGCTATCAAAAAAAAGGGATGCTGAATGAAAGAAGGTATTTTGAATTCCATTCACAGTTCTCAGGATTGTCAGCTTCTCTATCAATGCTGAGTTTTATTTCTTATGTGGCTTTATGCTTTTATGATGGAAAAGAAATTTAAATTTTCATATCATCTTTTTGCGAGAAAAAGGTATTTTAGTCCGTAACATCTAAACATTGTTTTTGAGAATCAAAATAAGAAAAAAACCCCAACCTTCATTTTAAAAGATAACTTTGGAGGATAATAGTTTTCCTTGAAGGAAAACTAGTTTTTCAGAATTAAGGCTGACCCTTTGTCCTTGCCTTATATTGTTTTACCTTTCTCAGTTCATCCTTTAATAAACCTTAAAGACATCTTTTCAAGGAAGCAGTATCAGTCTTGATTTTGATGATTGTTTAAAAAAAAATCTCAAAAAACCTAATGTCATCTAAAACTAGGCTTTCAGAAAAGTATGGAAGTTCTCACCTAATAGCAATAGCTTCACTAGAAACAATATAGAAATGCTTGGGCCATACTCATATCAATGTAAGAAGTGCTGCTTCTTTACAAAAGATTTGCCTAGTGCTGGAGGATACATGATAGAGGCAACTCATACATGTCTTGCTGGCACCTCTCGCTCCCAGGAAACTGTGGGATATAGTGCTGGACATGACGTTACCTTGGGTACATGACAGTCAGCCCCTGACCAGGCTCTGTTTCATGGGCCCAGGTGGCACTTGGTTTCTTTCAGTCCTTGGTAAGGTACGAGCTCGTGGTAACTGGGGTAACTGCGGCGAATGTCTCCACTCTTCTTTTCTTTCTAGTCCTGTCTGACTTTACTGGTGTTGGTTTTTAAAATGAAATGAGAGCAATTAAAAAGAATTAATGATAGTGGGCTTGTTGGGAATTTTTTTAGTGTCTGATTAACAGGGCCTAGGAGCAACTCCATCAGACAGGTACTTTTCTACTTTTTCCCTTGCAGAATTCTAGGCAGAGTCTGGCGCTGGAGTTGGCTGTCATGTCCAAGTCTGTCAGCCTTTTTTGTTTGAAACAGCAAGGGTAAGATGAACTGCAGGGTAAGATGGGCTGTTTTTGAATACAGTAGTCCAGTTATGATACCACTTCTTTTTTCCTTTTCTTTTGTTTTCTTCCTTCCTCCCTCCCTCCCCAGTCCTTCTGTTCTTTTTTTCACATTGAGTTTGGAACTTTGACATAATCTTTCAGCTATATGAAGATGTGTTACCTTGCTGGACCAGTTCCTTAACTAATTCAATATAAGCACTAAAATTTAACAGGAACAAAATAGTCCATCTTGCCTTCATTCCATTTTACCCAGGAGATATAAGAGCAAACCTAGTAACCAATTAACAAAAAGGGGCTGTTTCAGTACAATGATATAGTGGATATGATGAAACTGTTTCCTTGAAAACAAGTTTCCAGATACTTCTAAAAGATCTTACATAAAGTTCTTAAAATGGAGCTTGAAATTGTTTATTTGACATCATTAGAAATTTCATTTCATTCAATTAAAACATTATGGAAAAAATCCATACATGCTCATTTATAATAAATATTTGTATATTACAGTGAATTTAATTTATTCCTATTTTTAGTAATTAGACATAAGAGGAGTTTATGTGCTTCAATTTGTCTCATTAGGCTCTAAATTTGCATTAAAAATTATGCAGATTACTATACAGTGTCTGTCTCCCCCTCCATTCTTTAGTGCCATGAACAGGCAACTCCAGCAATGCATTATAATATATCTTTATCTAGTTTATGCATAGAAGTCTAAAATTTTTATTGCTATTCTATTAAATTGAAGTGTGTAGCATAGCCACCTGTATTTATATGAAATTATGGGGCTAAACATAGAGATGGGAGATGTTAATTTTTTTATCTCAACATTTAGTAAACTGTCCTTTACAGCAATGCAAATGACAAAACTCAAAAGCATATTTATAATAGATTTAAGATTTTGTTTTTCAGATATGAAATCCTTTATTTCACATCTGCTACCTTCATCAATTGCTTATTTTTACCGGAAAGCAAGTTGAAGTAACTACTTTTTTAGTATTGGTATTTATATATATATATATGTTTAGAAATTTTTTAAATGGCACTGATCACTGAATCTCCCATTACTATATTTTGATTCCCACAGCTTCAAAAAGACCTGTCTTTATAAATTTAACAAGTTATTTTGCATTTCAGTTGTGTGCGTTTGTACAGGCAGTACATTTAAACCTGTAGCTTAAAGACTTTTTTGCACAGTGATTCCATTTCCCCACTGTGGCAAAAGTGCTGAACACTTATTAATTGTTTTCTGTGCATCCGTTTCACCTTTCTCCCCTGGTTTTCGTTAGGTTCTGAGCTCATGCCTAAAGCCCTCTCCACCAGGATAGTGGGAGGCATTTGGTGGTTTTTCACACTTATCATCATTTCCTCGTACACTGCTAACCTAGCCGCCTTTCTGACAGTGGAACGTATGGAGTCCCCTATTGATTCTGCTGACGACTTGGCCAAGCAGACAAAGATAGAGTATGGGGCAGTTGAAGATGGAGCAACCATGACTTTTTTCAAGGTAAGTTTTATATTCTGTTTGAGAAGATGTTATATCCTGATTTTGCGGGGAAAGCTTTTGCACCTTGCTGAGGGGCAATTAGTACAATTCCTGATGCTGTCAAAAACAAGTGGAAACCTTTCTCTTTTTTTTTTATCAAAAAGATAGCAAAGGAATCTAATGAAAAATCTCTCATAGAAAAGAAAAAAGTTTGTTTGATGTTTTTTTTTAAATGAATTTATAGCAGTGAAGTACATGAAGAAACCTAAATACTTTGCTCAGATGTTCTATAGCTGCATACAAGATTAAGTTTTGTCATATTAAAAGTTAGTTTTAATTCATCAGCATTATACCTAATTGTAGTCTTTACTCAAGAAACACTTAGGATGTTAGTGGCTCTACTGAGGAAAACTTTTTGGACTTCATAATTTTGAGAAACTTTAAATGAAATTTTGGGTCCATGTAAAAAGCTCAGATTATCCCAGTTTTTCTGTTCCTCTTAACCTGCAACTAAGATAATTCAATTTGAAATAGAGTGAAGTGAGTTACTGAATTAGAGGAAAATATTTCTTGTCTAGATTCATCAGGCGCTTAAGCAGACTGAAATTAGTGATAAATATTTATGAAGGGAGAGAAGATGGCTTGTTCTCTAACTCCTGATGTTGGATAGCACAGAGATGTCTCAGATCTTCCAGAGAGGTATTTAAAATATTTGCAAGACCTTTCTGAAGACTTTTTGGCTAATATAGCCTAGCTTTAAGAATTATTATGCTACCACCTAAAGCTCTGTGTTGGCTGTTACATTGGCATTTGTAATCAGCAAACTGAGTACCAAGGCAGGTTTTAAACTGGTACAGAAATTGAAGACTGTGTGCTCAGTTTCTCTCATGAAATTCAGAGAGCACAAGATTTGTTTACATATCAAGGCTAAATAATCTCTATTTAATCTTATGACCATAGACCTTGTACCCAATCAAAGTGTAAAAATAGTTTTAATTTAAAACATAAATAATTCCTCTTAAAGCATGCATTGGGAATGTTCTGAGTATTCTTCTCAGAATACTCATTGGAAAGGGAGATGGTGAAATTGATAGAAGTAACCAATCAGTTAGAGATCTCTTCATGTCAGAAAATATGTGAAGCAGTTAAAAGTAACAACATTGAAAGTTTAAAGACTGAGTTCTTTTAAAGAGTCAAAATTATTTTTGTCTTCTTGAGACATAAAGAAATAACACAAAATAAATTAAAAAAAAGTGCTTAAGCGCACGACTCTGATAAAACAGTTTTAAATGGTATATATTATATTCTCTGATATATAGATAACTGAATATCAAGTAGGAAGTGCCATTTTGTACGGCATTTAGGAAAATACTAATGAACTTTTGTGTCCTGTTCTGGTCATCACACTTTGAAAATATGCTTAAAATTGGAAAGTGTTCGTTAAAGGTGAAAGAATGACTCTAGGTCTGAAAATAAGTATTGCAGTTAGAGGCTAAAGATCTGTCTGTTTAATCTGCTGAAGAGAAGGTTAAGAGGTGACTTGATCATGGTTTGCAAATGCCTTAATGGGAATGAGACTTTTGACAGTAGATGACTCACTAATCTAGCAGAAAAAGGCATAATGAGATCCAATGTTTCATAGCTGAAGTTAGGGAAATTCAGACTGGAAATAAGGTGCATATTTTTAAGAGTGGGAGTCATTAACCACTGGTATAACTTATCTAGGAGTGGGTTGGATTCATCCATCAAAGGCAGCCATTATGAGGAAGATAGATACAGCACAGCACAAGCATGTTGTTCTTTTGATTTAGAGGTTACTTGATGAAAGAGATCACCTTCATTTTACAGGAGATCAGATTAGATTTTAGTAGTACTCTTGTACTTCAAAAATCTAAGAGGGTATGGGTTCTGGGGGTAGGGGTTTCACAAAGATAATTGAGAGGATAAATTTATCATCTGTGTGTATGTTTATCCTTAGCTGCTTTTGTCTTGTTTTAATGAGAGTGGATTGAGTAAAACAGTGACACTGTGTTACAACAAGATATAAAGACACCAGATGGTTTGCTAATGTTAACTGAAATTATCATATCTTGGTAATAGTTATTAGTTCCAATGACAATGAGGCTTGGTAGCTGCCCACAAGACTGACAGTAATTTCTTCATAAATTAGCTATATAGCAGTCCATTGAATTCTTTTCTTAAAAAAAACTTTGGAGCGTGGCCAAAGCTTTGTGGTGCTAAAAATCAGAACCTATTATGAAGGGGAACCGAAATGGGCATCAGACAAACAAGCTAACTGCTGGATTAAAACCTCCTGAAGGTAAAATCTTGGAGAGCACATGGGATATATGTTGAAAATGCTGTTACTCTTGTGAGTCAAATATCCTTGTGAAATAGGTTTGATGAAAAAGGAGAATGTTATCTTCAGGCTTTTAGTAGGTCCTTCATCTCATGCCTCCTCATGGTCTGAGAAACATGAATTACAAATCTTTCAGAAACCAGAAAGCAAAGGAAAATTTCAGTGCTCTCTGCCCTTAAGATCTGCTTATTTGGTCTGAGCATGGAAAGGAAATAATTTTACAAATCCATTATGTGCCTGGTGGGTCTGCTCAGCTAATTCATTGCAAATAATAAAGAAAACCTCAGTATTGTTCAAGAATTGGACTGAAAGATAAGTGAAAGTAAGTTCTAAGCCTTATCTGCTTTTAGGCTAGGAGTGTCCATTACTGATACATACTTTGATGTTTCTCAAATTATGGATGTTTTCTTAGTTATGAAATTCTCTTGGCTGCTTTTCTCACTATTGACCACTTTCAAATTTCAGAAACCTGTTTTTTTTTTTTTTTCCTATTTGGAATAAAAAAACCCCATTATTTTTATGAAAGGTAGTGATCTCACACTAGCTGTTCTTGGATGAAAAAAGCTTCAGAAATTTCATTGCCTCTGATTTCTGTGGTCTCTCAGTTTGTGTTTCTCACTTGGTTTTCTTGCTGAATAACAATTCTGAAATTAAGAAGAACAATATTAATTCTACCCAGCTTCTATTTGCACCACACTTCTCCACCCTCACACACACAAAAAACTATACACGTATGAGGTCTACAATGTTACTTGTGAAGCTGTCAAGTGCTTTTGTTTCTCCCATAATTTTTCATATCTGTGACTTTCAATATCATAATGTCTTTCTTTCTAGGTTTTTACAGTACCAGGTACAATGGAAGTTTTCTTACTTATGGTTACTAGGCATCTGCATACCAAATAGTAAAAACCGAAGTACTTTTTCATTCTCTAATAGCAGTAAATTAGTGTTATTACGCCTTTATCCCAAATAAAAGGTCTTAGCTCTCTGTGGGACACGTATTTTATATTCTAATTTTGTTGATAAGGAAGCTGAGGCACTAAATGGGATTGCATCTCTTTCAAGATCACTTGGTGAAAGGTAGACAGGGGACTAATTCAGGAAAGCTGACTCACATACCTTAGAATTATCTGGTAGACTGACTATTCTGTTTACCAATTACATTTGCTCTTTTCTTTTCTTTTCTTTTCTTTTCTTTTCTTTTCTTTTCTTTTCTTTTCTTTCTCTTCTCTTCTCTTCTCTTCTCTTCTCTTCTCTTCTCTTCTCTTCTCTTCTCTTCTCTTCTCTTCTCTTTTCTCTTCTCTCGTCTCTTCTTCTTTAGGATCAAGTTTTATACTCCAGCTCTACTTTTCTACAATATATTTCATTTCTTCCTGCACTGCTTTTTCTCTATAAAGAGACATGTTGCTCATCCTTTTTAGCCATTTTCCTTTTCCCCCATGCCCTCACATTTTACCCTAGCCTTTTTGTTGCCACCTCTCTGAGAAAATTTAGAGAAGCAACAGTTCAGCACTTTTTGTTTATCTTCCCCTTCCACATTCTCAGCCTGTTGTTAAAAGAAATGGCATTAAGTTCTACCTATGCATTACAAAGTCTCAGAAACAGTCTCTTAAAGCTGAAGGAAGGATTTATGTGGGAATTTTCCCACTTCTTGCAACTGGAGTAAAAATCACAGATTCTCTGACATAAACGGAAGAACAGCAGCAAGAATAAAGGTATTAATGTCATTCATTTGTCATGTGTGAGGTTGGCATTGATGCACAGAAAGCTAGTACTTCAGTGGGATTTTCAAGTCTGGGTTTGAACACTGTAATAGAAAAATTATATTTATTTGTTTAACAAGTAAAAGATGCAGTACAAACACATGGGTGTATACACACAGAGTACCTTCAGTTTAATGCTTCAAATAAAACACCATGAAGTTTGGCAGTGTGTGTTAATTATTTGATGAAATTGTTGCAAATCAAAGATGAGAGAAGTACTGCTTGTAAGTTTCTCAAATATCCAGTAACTGACAGTGAGTAATGGAAAACAATCGTTTCAGCCACAGCTTCCATGTACTAATTTTGATAATTCATAAAAAATAATAGGCAACAGGTACATGTTCAGTTTGATTTAATATTTCACTTTATAGAAAAGTTGCATTTTGATGTAACAAATACAGACTTGTTCTTGCATGAAAAAACATGTGGTAGATTTTGCTAAAAAGGGAATTGAATATAAATACCATGTAAACATTTTTTTTTCTTTTTGATTATGCTGGTTTGGACCTAACTGCTGGAAAAACCTACAGCTGAAATGCATAATTTCCTCTTTGCCATGATTCCCTCTTTGCAAGAACACTACTTAGTTAACCATTACTTTTAATGTAAAAAAAAAGAAAAGCAGCTAAAGTTGTAAATCTCTAAAACAAGGTCTGTAGTCACTCCATGCAGTTATAGGAACTAAATCTGCAATATCAGAGCCTGTAAGAGTGAGATACAGACTTTGTCCAGAGATCTTAAAGCATCTCTGCCTCACTGAGTTCTACTTATTTTTGTAAAAGATCAGGGAAGTTAGGCAATGGTAGGTAGGTTATATGATACATTAACACAGACTGTAAGAAGCAGAGCGGTTAATTTGAATTCTATACAGAAGAAATTACAATAAAATTGATACCATTAAGTTCTATGGGGTGAACTGTCTTTCTTTTGAATTTTAAGGCAGAAAGCAGAACAAATTCACAGAAAGTGCTTCATTTCAAGTAACTGTCTAGTTATGGGGACAATGGTTTTATGCTGTCTTGACCCCTAGAGTGATTATTATTCCTACAGTAAATAAGAGCAGATGTTTGGCTTTGTGTTGCATTTCAGTGCTGTGTCATGAAACTAAAAATAGATGGAGTCCAACAGAAATTCACTATGTTTTCACTCTCATGTTTGTCCCCCCACCCATGACTTTTCCCTTCCCTTTCTCCTTTCTCTGTTCCTCATTTCTTATACCCTTCAGTAAGGACTGAAAAAGATGAGCATGACTAGTCAACTCTTCATTTCTGCAAAGATTATTCTATATATCCAGGCAGTAAGTACTCTTAATAAGCTGCTGGATAACATTTGGTTATACTTAAAAACTATAGGATTCATATTTATCATTTACATTTATCTCAGGCTACAGCTCTTAGAAATAGATGAAACATGCAGAAATGCCCTTTGATATCCTCTCAAGGAAAAAAAAGTCTAACTTTCCAGTGAAAACAAGAGTAGACATTCACAATAATTAAAATATTGAAAAAATCATTAAGATATGATTTGGGTTCCCACTAGTTATTTTTGAAAGGAAGTCTAAGAGAGATATCAAAAATAAATGAAAAGTTGGCATTATGAAAATTCTAGTTTCTCTTTGAATCAATTAAACATTTCCATAACTCAGTATCAGTTTCTGCCTTACCAAAAGTGTTTAGAAGGGAAAAAGCGTTGTGCTGATCTCCCCATTGAACTCTCAGGTGGGCTACATTATGCTCCCATAAGTATTTCAGAGTATGACTATTATACAGAGACAAAATAAACATGCAAACAAGAAGTTGGCATTTGCATTATTTTTCAAAATTGCATCCAACAATATGCATTAATCAGTGCATATGCATTAATAATCCATACTGTGGGTACATGGTGGACACAATCTGAATAAAATCGATCTTTCTCAGTGTATAAGGTATAATAAAATATAGCAAGATCTAATTTCCATTTGGATAGAAATATGGGATACATAAAATCAGAACCCAGGCTGGGTAAAAAAAATAACAACTTTACATTTCACCTTAGAAAGTCAAGCTTGATATGCATATGTTACCCAAACCACAGTTTGAGTCTGAAATTGTGTCAGGATTATTTATCAGCAAAAGACAAGAATTTTTATCAAATGTAGATAATTCAGAGGGATGTAATAATCTAGATACTTGAAAAATCACTTTTCAGTTAAGAGAAACCCACTCTGCCTCTTTTTGGAGGATATACAGTGATGCTGCAGAAGACAACAATCACAGAATCACAAAATGGGTAAGATTAGAAGGGACTGTAGTGGGTCCAACCTCCCTGCCTAAAACAGGGTCATCCTAGGGTTATTCCATTGCATGGAATTGTGTCCAAACAGTTCTTGAATACTTCCAGTGAGGGAGACTCTACAACCTCTCTGGACAACCTATTCCAGTGCTCACTCATTCACACAGTAAAGAAATTTTTCCTCATATTCAGATGGAACTTTCTGTGCATCTGTTTCTGCCCATTGCCTCTTGTGCTATTGCTGGGCAGCACTGAGCAAAGTCTGGCTCCATCCTCTTGACATGCCTCTTCAGACACTTATTCACATTGATGTTGTCTGTCTCTTTCATTGCCAGGGCTCACCCCCAGATTGGGGTGACCCCGAAAAATGGAAAAGTCTCTCCTCCAACCCGTGCCTTCAAAGAAAGACTCAGTAGTCTTCAGTCGTCTGGTTGCAAGGTAGTTTATTGTATGTTATCTAAAAGATTTTCTTCCTGAACTGCTGTGGTTCTTTCAGCAGGTCAGACAAAGGCACACACACACACACTGACACTGTCTCTGACACCGTCTCACTGCCCAGAGGGCTGGTGCCATCTTTTATATCATACATTACGTGTTAAATAGTTTTTCCCCAATGCCTATTACCTATATTAAATGGTGAACCAACCTGTGAGTGCCAACATCACCACGAACATGGAGGATAGGAAAGAGAAAGAAGGAGGACAGGGCACGCCCAAATCCCTCCATCTTGGAACTTCTGACCCCCATATACAAAACTTAGACCCCTCTGTACAAGGCCTAAACCCCCCCTGTACAGCACTCAAAGATTCTTCCTTTCACTTTGTGACTACTTCTACTATAATACCTAAACTTTTGTGATTTCTTGTTCTTCTTGCAAGTTGGTAAATTGTTCCATGGATCAGATTCAAAGCCACAGGGGTTTCTGGCTGCATTCCAGGGTCTCAAATGCTTCTGACCTGGGTCCAGAACATCCAAGAGTGTCCAAGGGACATTCTGGGTTCCGACATCTCCCCCTCCTATTTGCACTAAGAAAACCTGCCTTGCCACTTTGTCCATGACCCGCCGAATGCATAGAAAAATGCATGGCAGAACAAGCAGAAGAGCTAGTAGTCCTATAAGAATATAAAATGCTATTTTCAAAAGCTTCCTCCACAATGGTGAGAGACTAAAAAAAGTTGATGAAATCATCCCACCAGGATCCTCTAACTTCTTGCAATTTGCTGATGCTGTTTTGCATTTGTTTTATATTTTCATGGATAGATTTCGAGTGATCGGACAAGTTCATGCAGCACATCCCCTCAAATTCTTCACACCCATGTCCGTGTGATAGCAGCAAAGAATCAATTGCCGCCCTGTTCTGAAGTGTTGCTTGTCTTGCACTGTCGATATCTGTTAACGTGTCACTCAGTGCAGAGGAAATGGCATGAGTATGTTTGCTCAACCAACACGCCGTGTGGTCCAATTGTGTCAAGGCCACCCCCGATGCTGCTTGGGGTGAGAAAATTGCTACTGCAATTCTCCGAGCCTTGTTCCAGGCATAAACTTCATCATCACAATTTTGACTGTATTGTTCAATGGATCTTATTTCCCTGCATGTCTGTTCCCTCAAAATTTTCAAATTGGGTGTTATCAATGAGAGTTCTCCAATGCTGCATGGACTGCCCTTGATTTTTGCAGGGATAGCAGGTCAAATTCTCTCCCCACAAATCAAGAACATTCCTTTTGGTAAAATGGCTGGATCTTGGAGGGATGGTTTGCTCATCATCTTGGTGTAATTGCATTTCTGTAAAAGAGCTGGCCTGGAGCGACATCCACCATGCAGCCATCTGCCTCTGCCACTCCCAATGGACCGAATATGATGCAGAACCCCACCCCTGCTGACCCAAAGATGTCCAACCCCTGAGGCCTGAAATGAGCCACAGGAAGGAACCGCATCCAAACACACCATCCCTCCACAGGATCCGAAAGAGACTTCAGAACCTTTGGAGGCATGTTCTTTGGGATCGACCATTCCTTCACCAGCACACCTACCAAACATGTCGAGAATGGTTTCCCCGGTTTCGAATGGGTCCGACAAATGCTGTCCAGACCCACTGCCTCTGCCAAAGTCTCTCACACATTTCCCTTTGGTTGTCTCATGGGAAAATCTGTCCTATAGCCCAAGGCAACAGGCAAGAGAATGAAGCACATGAACATTATCTGTCTGAACCCCATGTCCATGTCCTCACTCTCTGTGAGAAACCTTGCAGTGCAGCAACACCCGAATGACACTCAAGTCCCAAGAAAAACCCCAAATCTCTGAGTTGTCAATTGTTGTCTGATGAGATGTCCACAGCGTCGTCGTCTGCCTTCGTCTGCATGCTTTCCTCTTTGGTTCTTGAATCCGCATCCGCTTGCATCTGCATCCAATAAGGTTTCACATGCCTTGCTGACACCCACTTCAGCACCTCGCCCTGTGTAAGTTGGTCCATTATCTGTTTTTATTTCTTGTGGCACCCCTAATGATGACAAAAGTCTGGTGGTTTGTCGGGTTTTGCAAATTGTGGGCAGTTCCTTTTAATATGTCCTTGTGCCCCACACCCAAAACATCATCTTCCTGCACTGCTGTTGCTCTTTGTGTAATTTGCAAGAGCTTCCTTGACACACTTCTCAATCCGCTCTCCCAACTGCTCTTCCATGATGGATGTAACATGCTGTGGGGTCCCCACCTTGCTGCATGCCTCTATCATGTCTGCCAAGGTGGCCTGGTGCGGCATCATGCCGATGATTCGCCTGCATTCTGGGTTGGCACTGGAAAAAGCGAGGCTTTTGATCAAATGTGGTTTTGACCCCTCATCGGACACTTGTCGTTCCACTGCCTGGGAAAGACGATCCACGAATGAGGAGAATGGCTCCGAAGGACCCTGCTTGATCTCCATGTAGATGTTGTTCTGGACTCCCCCTGGAGCAATCTGTAGGATTGCTATCCATGCCGCCTCTTTGATGTTGCTGAGCACGTTCCGTGGAAGCCCCACCGCTTGTTGAGTCGGGTCATCTTCGGGAGGATCACCAGCAAGCTGCACCATGGTGGAGTTCGCGTTTGGTCCGCCCTGGTATCTGGCTCTTCATCTCTTCATGAGGCCAAACAGGCCCAGCTCCCTCAGCCCCACTCATAAGAGAGATACTTCAGGCCCTTGCTTACCTTCATAGCCCTCCTCTGGATTTGTTCCAGGAGCATCCTGTCTCTTTTGTACTGAGGAGCCCAGAACAGGTCACAGCACTCCAGAGCCAGGATCACCTCCTTCAACCTGCTGGTGATGCTTTACCTAATGCATCCCAAAATACCATTTGCTTTCCTTTGAAGTCAGATGGAGTTTAATCACCACTAATTGCTGTAAATTGCTTTTCTCAATAGCTTTTTAATTTTGTTTTGTTTTGTTTTAAGCCAGTCCAACTCCAAGTAGTCCAACCTCTTCTCCTGCCTTCAGCCTCAAGCACTGTTGGCTCCACATGCCTTAGGCCTGTGGCAAGTCAACCCAGCTATTTCATCCAGCTGCAAATGAACATTTTTGTTGTTGCATTTTTATTTTTCAATTTTGAAGAAAAGTACTCTGGCTGCTAGAAAGCTAGAACTGATGGGAGTGGAGCAGAGTGTCATTATATGTCAGGGCAGTCTCATATCACCCTGCTAAATGTGAAAGCCACTGGGAATCCACATTTGAAAGTGTGATAATGAAAAAAATCAACACTGAAATTGCTGGTACTTACAATGTACGTTTTCTTTATGTATTAATGTAGGTTTTGTCTTAACTGGTAACCCATTTTGCTTCCTTTCCCTTACCTGATGATCTCCACTTTCTGGCCTCTTTAGGGCCTGTAATGATGCTGCTGCTGACAAGATCAGTTGCAAGAGAATTAGTGATCTCTGGATTCTCATCATAAGTTTAGTTGCAAGGCTTTTTCCTCAGAAATGCATAACCTAATTGCACTCTCTCCTTATCACCTTTCTCTCCTCCTGCTGTTTTCCCCAGGAGGCAGGGTGAGAACACTTCTCTTTTTTCTTCTCTTTTCAGCTTTTTTCGCCTTTATGTTTGTCTTTAGATCTTGAGGAAGGTGAGAAAGAGAACTGAACCAGATCATAGAGAAACCTTTAACTCCAAACAGCATTCTGTATGAAAGACATAATTCAGAGATAGGGTTTGTTTAGGAAATTCAGAGTACATCTGAACATTTTTAACTATCAGAGCCTAAAAAAAATTGCCTTACTCTTCAAAGCAAATAGATCTGTCACAAAGTAGCCATGTTTGCCAGATTTGATCTATGACTCATCCTGGGAATGCATTTCAGAAGTAATTCTCTGGAGTGAACTGTCTCTTGGTTCAGCTATTTCTTTTTGTGGGACCCTGCCATATGAGCAACCTTCCGCATTGAATTTCTGCCCACTGAAACATCCTGAAATCCTCTATCCATTAGCAGAGGTGAACTCTTAGTTCTTCCTGTCAATTTATATATCATAGTACTGAGGCGTTGCCCATGTACATTAGCATTGCTTTGTTTACAGAAATATTTTCAGTGCCAGAATTGCCCCAGACATCACCTAAAGTCTTATTATGCTGATGAATTTCTTCTCCAGATTTATTAATTTCTCCAAACAGAGTACTTGTTGAGATTGATTAAACCATCCTTTTTGCAATAGATCTATGGTAATAATTATGTAATTATGCAAGCTTTTTTGTCTTTTAGGCATTTTTCTTTATCCATGCATTAATTGAACTTGTATTTAATGTATTAAAGATCCTTAATCTGCATAATATACTTTACGAGTTTATGAAAAAGTGTACTAAAAATGCTTTAGAATCACAGAGTTGTTTAGGTTGGAAAAGAGCTCTGAGTCCAACCATTAACCTAACACTACCAAGTCCACTACTAAGCCATGTCATTAAGAGCCTCATCTGCATGTCTTTTAAATACCTCCAGGGATTGTGACATAATCACTGCCTTGGGCAGCCTGTTCCAATTTTTGACAGTCCATTCCAGGAAGAAATTTTTACTAATCAGTCTTACCCTGACAAAATTTGAGGTAATTTCCTCTCATCCTGTTTCATGTTACTTTAGAGAAGAGACTACCTACCTTGCTACAACCTCCTTTCAGGTAGTTGTAGTGAATTTACACAAAGCTGTCCCCTGGGGGTCCTATTCTTCAGGCTCAATATCCCCATTTCCCTCAGCTGATCCTCATAAGACCTGTGCTTTAGATCCTTCACCAACTTGGTTGTCCTCTGGACATTCCAGCACCTCAGTTTTCTTTCTGGTAGTAAAGGGGCTCAGAACTGGACAGAGGTTTCGAGGTGTGGGCCATTGTCATCATCAGTGACAATTACAGGACAATCACTGCCCTGGTCCTGCTGTTGCTGACCACACTGTTGCTGATGCAGGCCAGAATGCCATTGGCCTTCTTGGTCACTTGGGCAAGCCATTGCTGGCTCATATACAGCCAGTTTCCAATCAACATCCCCTCGTCCTTTTCTACTGGGAAGCTTTCTGGAATAGTGGCTGCCTTCCAACAGCCTGTAGGTCTGCAAGTGCAAGATCCAGCAATTGGCCTTCTTGAATCTCATACACTTGGCTTCAGCCCGTCAATCCATCCTGTTCTGATCCCTCTCCGGAGCTTTTCTATCCTCCAGCAGATCAACACTCCCAAGCAACTTGGTGTCATCTGCAAACTGACTGAAGTTGCATTTGATCTCCTAATGCAGATAATTGATAAAAATATTTAACAGGACTGGGGCCAATACTGAGCCCTGGGGAACACCAGTAGTGACCAGCTGCTAAAGGATAATGTATTACTCTATTCATCAGTCTTTGGGCTGGGCCATCCAGACGTTGTTTTACCCAGCAAAGAGTATACCCATCCAAGCCATGAGCAGTCAGTGATCAGAAAGGAATATTGAAAAACAATTTGCAAGCAAAATCCAGATAAGTTATCATGTGAGCTATTGTGGTTTGAAGGAAACATGAGAGCTTTTACTATACATACTATTAGCAAACTATTACTTACTAGCAAAGGATATAACTTACCTTAAAATACTTGTTTGTATATCTTTGCATTTGAAAACTGAAATCTGTTACCTCTCAACAAACTATAAAAAATGGAAAATACTATGGAGACTTTGAAGACTTGAATTTGTGGGTGTTTCTCTGAAGAACTCTTACTTTACTGCAGGCCAATGGCCAGACAGAAACAGTTCTGTTAATCTTTCTTTAGCTCTCGCTGTCTGTGTCTTTCATTTTTTTTTTAAATACTAGTGATACCTTCCTTGACTTTTGAGGACTCTTCCAGAACTGTTTAGAAGCTTCTATTTGACATTTCTGATAGAAGTTTCATGAACTCTTACATACATTTCCACCTTCTGAAAAAGGAATATGCTCCCTAAAGGAACTTTCTGTGAAGAAGGAATACTAGCACCAAAAAATTTCTGTGATTTCATAGGAATGTTCTCTACCTCTTCCTTCACCCTATTACCTTGTCTGGCAAAGAAGCTTTGAGTATAGTTTCTTTGATTCTAAGACTTTTATCTAAATCTGTCCAGGTAGTTATCATTCAAGTGTATTTTAATTCAGGCTGAGTTACTAAGGAACTTACTTCAATTGAATAAAAACAACAGCTTGGTTTCTAAATTTATTTTATTGTTTCACCTTGTAGTCCTGATGCAGTTTTTGGTCCTTGAAGAGCAGAGATGCTTATCATAGTTATCATAGTTCGTGTGCAATCCAACAATGCCATTCTAGTCAAGGGTTTGGCTACCCCTACAATCAAAAGTTAGTGGAGGAAACACTGATTTTTCAGTTTCCTCTTCCAGTCACAGTCTGTTCATAATGAGGAAGATTCGGCAGTTTCAGTCGCTGTCTTTTCAAATCAGATCATCAAAGATGAAAGGAGGTTTGAAGAGGAACTATGGGGCTCATTTCACAGAAGTACTGAGACCAATTATTTTTTACATTCTTATTCAACTCACAAAGTATTTCTAGATTTCTTTCCAAGCTAGAGCTTGATTTCTAAATACTTCAAATAAATGTCTTAACACTTGCAAAAAACCACTGAGATTTGTGGTTTTAATATTTAGGTTTTCAATTTTCATTTCCGAAACATAGAATTACTTTGGTAAATTGAATCTCTAACTTTTAGGGGAATAAATATAACAGCAAAACCATCAGCACTGACAAAGGCTGTAGCTGCAATAACTTGTGATTTGCATTTTTTTCTTTTATTTTTTTCATTTGTTGACATTAGTGATGAAATCAAGTCATTAAAAATGTCCTGTTATTATGTATTTCTCACTCTAATTTTTAATTTTTTATGTTCTTACACTTTACTGCATTACACAAACGCTATGTTAATGTTATAAACGGCTACTGCAGTTAGTTTTGCCTCATGGGCAAAATGTTTAGCGAAGGTAATTTATTAGTCTTTGTTGGTATAGGAACTGTAAAAAAAAAGTTTGGCATCCCTAAAATAATAATGAGTAAAAGCAGGAATAGGCTGTATTCCTGCAGTTTCTCCAAATGCTTAGGGTAGGACTGTACTAAAAGTAGATTGGTGAATTGGTACATTGGTATAGAAAGGATATCAACTGTTGATTAAGAGAATTTAATAGGAAGGCATAATAATAGCCTGTGTTTTGGTATCAAAGCCAGAAAACACAAACACACATGATTTGTTTGAGTAGGAAAGATGTAGGTTTTAAAACATGTAAGGCAGGTTTCTCCTCACTTCAAAATGTAGATACCTGCTTTCCTCTTTAGTAGTCATCTAGGTGCTCCTGACTGACACTGGAAAGAAACTGAAAGACACCAGAAAGTAATTCCTCTGTACTGAGCAAATGTCCTGGAAGAACAGCGTTCTCCAGAGCTACAGAAATTAACCTGTATTGTGAGAAGAGAAACTTAGGTTTGTACTTATGTGTAGATACTCAATGTGTATGTGGCTAAAAGTATTTAAGAAGAATCTCATACAATTTATGGTCACTTTTTAAGCACTAGACACTTTTCATATATGTATAAACTACAGTTTGACCACAGGGAGAGGTGGTGAGAGGTGGTATGTATTCAAATTAATTAATTTTACAAGGAATAATGCACATAATTCCTGTTCTCTAGTAAAACTGACTGACTTAACTATCACAGTGAGAATATTTCTTTTAGATTAATGGTTTAAAAACTGCAAATAAATTATTTTCTAACAGGTTGACGCTGAAATGAACACACACACACAAAAAGGAAATATCTCTCATAGAAAAATCACAGAAAAAGTTCATATTTTGGCTTACAGTCTGAGTTGAAATACGGGCTAATTATGGTCTGTGTATGTAAACATTGCATTTAGAAAGATTGTGCTCATCACAATGAGTAAAACACTGATTTACAAGGGCCTGTATTTCAAAAAAGAAAACAGAAGAAGTAAAAATAAAGAATAAACACTATGCAACATTTTGATTTGTTTATATTGGCTCCATGTGTTTGATCACATTAGAGGTTCAGTACATTTATCTTCCAGCAGCAGGGCAGGTGTTGCTGTGTCATCTGCTGTCATTTTTGTTGCATTTATAAGTTCATTTTTTAAAAAATTAAATTAGTGACAGGTGCAGACTTTTGATGTGTTTGCATTGTTTGCATATTTTGTAGGAACTATGTGGTAGTCTTGACATATTGTATGTCAGAATTTTCATGGAAATCTGAAATTAAAGGGTACAGTTCAGCTTGCATGTGGGATATTAGTAGGATGACACAGCAAAATTAACAACCTTGTTTATAGGAAAAATAAAATTAGCTGACATCCAGAACAAACTATACCCTCTAACAGATTCTGAATCATTAATTATGTTTTGCAAATTTTATTTTTCTATAATTTTGTATTTCTTAGTTAGTAATTAGAACAGGAAAATTATTATTGCTAGAATAGAATATTTCAGATGTAAGGCATCTAGAGAAATCACTTAGTCCAACTGCCTGAGAAATCCAGGGCTGATAAAAAGTTAAAGCAAATTATTAACGGCATTAACCAAAAGGTGTTTTAAGCACTGTCAGTCTTGGGTCACTGACCACCTCTCTAGCATGCCTGTTCCAATGCCCAAAAGCTGTTTTAAAAATTATTGCTTAAAAAAATCATGATTTCTCACCCCTGATTTTGAAGTAAAAACTTTGAAGTGGATTGTTGAAAGCAAAATATATACTGAAATCTTTACGTGGAGTTTCACATATATTTTTTAAATGTGTTCTATATCTCTGTCTTGTACACATTCATACTACATTTTTAGTAGTAAGCAAAACAGGACAGGATCATTTTTAAAATCAAGGTCACTGGGCTAAGCTTTCTTTTCCATCAAAATTAGGTAATCATGTACAAACACCCAATTAGGAACAGTCTTTGGTGTGTATTTGACATCTCTGGAACTGTTACCTGGTTTTTGTTTCTGTCCTGCTCACAAAAAAAAATTTGTTTCTTAGTTGTACTGGTTCAACTTAGAGCAAATAAATTGTTGTGAGAATAATTTAAGTTATAAACACAATCTGAAAATCCTAACATGGAACTAAATCTTTTATTCTTCTATGTTTATTTTTTTATACATAAGTTTCCATTGATTCCACTAACTATTAGGCATTTCAATACCTTTGTGAATCTAGGTCTAAAGACATACCAAAAATAAAAAAAGGAAAAGAAAGGACTTAATTCCAAGTGAGTATAAACACAGAATTAATTGTGTCCTCTAAAGCTTATGAATCTGAAGTTTAACAAAACAAATAAATAAACAAACAAAAAACAGTAGAGTCCAAGGGCTAGAGGAAAACCAAAGTAAAATACAACTAGAACACCAATCATTTCATAATTTTAATCTGTTTGAAACAAAGGTGTTATGTTTGGTCTTGAATTTAAAAACTACTTTTCTTTTTGTCATGCTGGTGTTTTCCACAAAATTATAATGGAACTATTATGTAGTTGGTATTGCTTACCATTTTAATTTTAAATGAAATATTTCATTATGTAATATGTGTAAAAAAATGATTTCATTTAATTTGAAAATAGGATGTGATTTGTTCATATTCAAGGACAGCAAAACAAACACATTCTTAGTTCTGATGTTGTCTAATGCACATTACTGATTTGTAAACATATATTTGGAATGTATTTTAAGTGATGACTAATTCCAAGCATATTTCCATAGTGAACATGATGTATTTTGAGATGGATTTTTTAAGTGGGACCCAGAATGGCTCCTCATTTGCTTAAAAAATTCAAACCCAGATCTACTTTGCATAATTTTGCATAGGCAACAGCTCAGTCTAAATGAACAAATGCTCTTCTTCTCCACATACACACACATAAATGATGACTACATGTTTGTGTGCATAATTTGCAAACAGCCTTTCCCCTGAAGGTATAGGAAACACACTGTTATTTTACTGCACTTCTTTTGTTGAAGAGGAAGTGGTGTCATTGAATAGAATTGCCTCATCAGACACTCTACAAAAGTGCCAAGTTGTAGCAATCAATGGGGAAATAGCAGATGTGAAGGTTAGTTGGCATCAAAGAATATGAGTGGGAAAGCTTTCCTATGGGAAAGAAAGTGCTTCATTACTCTTTATCTATACTCAGAATATTGGTTCTATCAAGCTTTCAGAAAATTAGAGTATGATGGCTTTCATGACTCCTGCTCTGAAAGAATCACTTTAAAAACAATTAAAAATTTAGATATCTATCCATCAGGGAAGTTGCACCAAGTGAACAAGACTTTTTTAGTTTTTAGACTTAAATGCTGCAATTTGTTCTCTTTCTGAAGAAAGCAGTTCCAGTGCAATGGCTCTGGGATAAGGACTGTCTCCCTAGGTAATCATTGTAAATGAATATAAATGTTGCTTTCAGAGCTTTTCATAGGAAACAAACAACATGTTATAATTTCTCTAGAGTATAAATATTTTAAAACTTTAGTTCATAAAGTTTCTTTTTTGGGACTGCCTTGGATATTAATATTTGTTTCTTTTTCTGGACAGTATAAATGATGTTGGTCCACAAAGGAACTACTGCAAAAAACTGAGTTTCAATACATCAATCAAGTTCATTCTCTTTAAAAAAGATTGTCCTGCCAGGAATGGTAAAACTGGAGAGTCAATGAATCATAGTACTTGTCAGTGTAAGAGCTTGAAGTTTCTGATAGCAGTTGAATGCTTTTTTAAGGAATTGTAAAAAGGAGCAGGTGTTAGGGAGGATAGAGTACTTGCAGGGAAATACTCACTGATGGATGGTTTTGTTCATTCACTTTGCAAACTTGTAAGACAGTTTGTTTTTGAGAAGGTGAATTAGAGCTTTTATGAGGTTGAGACTGATTATGCAGGGTTTCTTTTTCTTTTAAAAAAGAGCTCAATTTTTAATCATTTCTCTTTCTCTAAGTATATCTCTAGTTAGAGGGATGGATATGTATTTCTTATAAAAAATTGAAGCAACTTACTCTCCTCATTGATCTTTAAATTAAAATACTGCTTAATGGAAGTTATGCCTCTAATCTGATTGATTAATATTTAGAGAAAACATATTTATTGGCAATATAAAGAAGGAGTCAGCATTAATTATCTAAAAGCACCTTTCTCACTGAAATCCAGCATGGATTGAAAATTAATTGTCCCTTGTCCTTGGGCTCATAAACAAATAAATGCAGTATGACACACTGAATATCTGTACAGTTATCAAAAGTTCTTTCCTATAAATTTTTCCTTAAATTAGTACACACACAAATCCATTTTGCCAGAATGTGTTCTACTAAATTGGTCAATAGAAAGTACATGAAAATTTGCTACAGGATGATCACAGATTACTGATGCAGAAATGAACAGAATAAACAGAGCAATGCTGTTACCAGTGACATCAAATGCATGACATTAACAAGTTTAGGGTACTATTAAATTCACTGTGTTTTAATGAAGCAGAGAACTAACTGCATCTGAGATTTGAAAGATCTTCAAGAATATATAATTTTTTTTAAATGCTTATTTATACTTAGGAGGCATAGAATATTGCTAGAATATCTGCTAATATTGTTCCCCTACCTTCTTTGTGTTAACTACTGAATCATACCACTCCTTTCAGATTGATAACATTCATCTCTGGTTTCTGGTTGCCTTCATAGTCTTGGTTGCTCCAGGTTGGTTTGTTGGGACAATCTGAAAAATTATTTCTCACATTAGAGATAATGCTTTTGAGTAATTGTGCTTTAAATTCTACCCATACAGAAAATTATTTTAGTTCTAGTGTATAATCAGGAAAAAAAAAATCATACACCTATGCACTTTCACATGAAGATACTATATTTTACTCTTTTGTTTTTACAAGACAGCTATGCCATGCTTATTCCTGTGTTAACATCAGAGACTTGCAACTCTATTACCAGCTAATTGTTGTATTAGTGATAATGGCTCATGTTGTGGGTTGGTTTTTTGGTGTTTTTTTATTTATCTTTTGGTTTGTTTTGGTTTTACTGTCTTACTTTTGTTTCTGTACAATATCCTAGGCACTATATTACTGTAGATTTACATTAAAGCCCTGGTGTGAATTCTAATAGTTAAAATCTGAGTGAAATTAGCAATGTAGCACCATTCATAACAGGCACAAATCCATTAATGGATTCACGCCAGTGATTTAATTTTCATGTAGTGACAAGAATTTCCCTTTGCAGTGGAATCCCATGCATTAGTGTGATGATCTGGTTACCACTCTCTGCAGTAAACAACGTGATTCAGCTTTCACATGTCCAAACATCTTCCAGTCATGGAAAGCTTTTCCCCTGTATTGGCCATCTGGAATCTTAACAGCTTGCTTGCCTCCAGATCACCTGGTACTTCCTCAGCCCTCAGCATTGTATTAATACAGTGAAGTTTATACATTAAATACTTTGTATACTCAAAGTCCAGAGCTGTTTTATTACAGAGACAGTTGAACAGAAAAATCTGCCTCTTAAAAAAAAAAAAAAAAAGTTAGAAAAAATCAGCAAAACCCCACCTAATATCCCCAACAATTTCCAAATCAGGAAAAAACAAACACAAAAATAACATTAAGTAAACTTAGATTAACACTTAACTGTGTGGCACCCTGAACCTGTAACCGTTTATCCAGTAACTTAATTAAACACAACTGTGACCAGAAAAGCTGAAATTTAGATCTTAGTTTTGAAGTTCATAATACTAGATCTGTCTACAAAAGAGTTTTACAGTGAGTTACACTCACCATAAATTTAACATTATCTGGTGATATAAATATAAATAATAGTGTGACTTTGGAAGTTTTCTCAGATTATAGTACATAAAGGCAATTATTACTTTCCTAAAATTTCATAATTTAATATTTTCTCTTTTTCTTTTTAATACATGGATATAGCTGATTTTATAAGTTTGTAAAAAATAAGCCTATAACTTTTAAATCACAGCTGGTGATTTAAAGACAACAGGCCTTTAGTGTTGATTCCTCCCCAACAGCAGGACTCCTCTGTCATTGGACATTATTGTGAAGATGTAACATCTATTTTATATCTTTCTGTCTGCCTAGAATTGATATTTATCACAGACAGCAGAGAAATAAGTGCTTATTATGTGGCCTGGGATCAGAACACTAAAACCCCTTTTAAAGTTCAGAAAGGATGAACAAATCTCTGTGATTATTTGGTTGCAGGTCTGAGGTTTAGGAGTGGGTTTTTTTATTCCTCAGAAAATTTATTTTTAAATTAGGTTCTCTAGAAATACATGCAATGTTTTTTCCTCATTGTATTTCTAATTTCTGTGATGCCTTTGTGATGTCAATTCTGCACTATAATGACATTGTTAAATACAGCTAGATCTAGCCCTAAGTCCTCTGCCATTAGTCTTGTGGTGCTTTTAAGTCCTTTTATTATGATTTAAAGCCATGGTTGAAAGCCATTATTTGGATTAATTTTGTGACATGAATTTCACAAGACATTGATGCTTAGTTTGGCATGTACTCTGGCTGCCCAACTATCTCATAGCCTAATCTGCTGCTTCCTTTACTTCCATACAACAGAAGGGCAAGTTATTGTTCTCTTTTAGATCTTGATAAATAGCATATGGCTAGTGGTATTCCACAACATGCCATACTTTAACTCTCAGGTGACTTCATTTCAATCCACCCACTGAAAATGGTTGACAATATCTAAAATTCAAGCAACAAGAAAAAGCTACTATAAATTGAGGTGAAAAATAAAATGAATTTATTTTTAATCTCTCTCCATTGAAAGCATGGGGAGGAGTGTGAGAGAATTCCACAAAAATCTTTTCAGGTCCAATGACATATTTTCCCACAGGATTTTTCAGAAGGTCAGGTAAAACTGGATGGTGAAAGTCTTTCCTCACTTCTGTCTTAATTTTCTGAGCCCGTCCAAAGTCTGGAGGTGTATGGGCAGGAAAGTGCTTTGGTAATGTTCCTAATTTTATCATCCTGTTCCAGTCATACTACCTAATGAAAGTATCTTGGCCTTGCAATTAAAAGGTCTTTCAAAAATTTTATACATGCAGAAATGCAGTTTCCAACAGAAAAAAAAAAATTGTAAAAATCTCATCAGTTTAGTAGGTATTGCTATCAAATTTCTCCAGATGAATTTACCTGAATTCACTTATCTCTTGGCTTAAACCATTCAATTTCCCTAGCTTCAGAGCATAACCTGACTGAGTTTTTATTTCACTTCTATAGGTAATGTGAGATTGGGACAGCTGAGAATTGTTCTGTGGAGATATCCTCTTTTTCCTTTTCTGTTAACTAAAAAGTGAACCACTATGAATATCTTAGCTTGTAACTTTTGAAGGCCTAAAGAAAGAACTATTATTTTCTCTCTAACTATATTTTTATTTAATTATCAGTGTTATTTTCATTCAGGAATTTTGTAGCTACTTTTTTAAGTTTTGAAATTTTATAAAAGTCTTTTTCCCCTTTGGGTTATATTCAAGTTAGATAGCTCATCCATTTACTTTAAGAAATTGGTTATTCAGTTATTTCTTTTCCTCACTTCTAGTTGACTAAAACTGTATCTTTAATTTTCATGGGCAAAACCTCCTACTAAATCATTAAAGAAATACTATGCCATGTTAATCTGTGTTTTTAAATATACTGTCCAAGTGCTAGTCATAGCCACACATGTTTTTCTTATGAAGAAAGTGGTGAAGGAAGCAATTATGAATTTAATAATATCTTAATTTTAAAATAAACTACAGTGTTCATATATTGATTAAAGAGTATTATTATTGCACTGAATTTTTGTTGTACTCCTCCCAAGTTTACCTATCTAAATTACTCAAATAAAATTGTACATCCATCATTTCTTCTCCTAAGATGCCATCTGTTCCACAGATAACTTCGGTAACTAATTGCTGCTTTAGTCAAAGTACAACATTTAAATCCTCTATGGCCACCTGTCCCTGCAGTCAGCAATTTCATTAGTTTCCTAAGAAAGTTTACTTCTGATGTGATGCAGAATTGACTAAGTCTGGCTGTTCTGAACAGCTAAGTGCCTACTTCTAAGTCACTGGGGACCTAACAATCCTCGAGGGACTGGTCTGGAAACAGGATTACTGGATCTTCCTTAATTCCAACAGTGACAGCAGTGTTATTATAACTTGGCTTTAGCTGGTGATTCAGTTTCTATAAAATACATTAGAAAGAATAACTGTATTTTTTAATGCTAAGGCATTTGGAGGGGAGACTCTTTATGTCCATACCATTTAAGATGTCCAAGTTTTGTCTATTATTATGAACAGAAGAGCAAATAGATAAATAGATTAACATTCTAAGATAAGAGAAGGAAGAGAAGGCATTTAACACATCTGAAAATTCAGGATTTGTATCACTGGAATGTTAATGTGTCTCACACCAAACAACCCTTTGCTACTTAGTTTACTCAGAGGGGCTGTAAATGTTCTGTCTTTTTGCCAATGTTATGCATACAGGATAGAAGAAAAATTCTGTATAACTTATATTTACATTTTATGTATGCTGTTTAAAGTGTAAATTTTGTTTCCAGATAGTATATTTTAATTTGGTTTGTTTCTGTTTATTAATTTCAGTAGACATATGTCCTCTCCTTCTGGACATGATGTCAAAGTTATAAAGGTGCAAAAACCTGAGGTCATTCCACTTAGAACATTGGGAGTGAATGTTTGTTGCTGCTTTTTTAAAAATAAAGCAGAAAAAAAAGCGTGGGAAATAAAAGAAAAATTGCTGCTTCATAGCAAGCTATGGATTTCAGACAACTAGGACAGCTTTAATTTGTACTCTGCCTATTTGAATAAGGTATTTAACATAGTAATTACTTGAGTATTCATGTTCAATAATTGCTATAGCACATCTGCAAAGAATCTAATTTTCTTGCCTTAATATCTGCAAAATACAGTATATTTTCTGATTATAATTTTTAATCTTCAATTTAGTAAAAGTAAACATTAACACCAAAAAAAATAAAAGCAAAAAGAAAGGCAATTAAAAATTTATATATTAAAATACAAAACAGTAATTTTGCTTATTGCTGTGACTTATTACATTTTGCATATTACTGTGATAATGCTGAAGTGCTCACATCACTATGCAGTGTAAGTACCCAGTTAGTTAAAGCAAAAAAATTAGGAAACCTCCCAGCTGGAACTGATTATTGCTTCCATCAATTGTATCCCTAAAAATGAAGTCAAGTGAGGGAAAATACCATACTGGTAGAAACTAATCTGACCTCTGCCAGAGAGATTGTTTAATGTCTTCTACATTCTCAGGGAATATTTTACCTGATCAATTAAATCGATTAGTAACTCAGGTTAAGATCTGAAGGAAGTCTATTCTAAGGTGTTAAAATTTAGTCTTACAATGTAGCTAAAATAATTTTGCTTAGTTCTTCTAATAAGAAGAAACAGTCCTTCCCTAAGGTTTCTTTGGATTTTTTTTTTTGTCTTTTTACAATATAGCACATATAGCACTTCCATTCTTGTTTACGTCTTTCTCAACTTGTCATTTATACTTCAGATATGAGGAATTCCTTTTACACTCCAAAACTTGATCTTGCACTTCTTACATGTGACATTAAAGGACATCAACAGTCCTTATGACTACACCTCACTTGTTATCTCTCCGTTGATGTTCTAATTGTTTAGATATCCAGGCTGCTAAAGGATGGTGTCAATGAGTAGAGTGTGTTTTCTGAGCACTGGGCTGTTATTTGACTCTCCCTTATGTTTGCAGTGTTTCTTATTGCCATTCATTAGCTTTCTCATGAACATGATCCCAGAAAAATGAGCTCCATAATCCCTGTGACATTTAATGACAGAATGGAAATGCCAAAAAAAATATTGTAGCAATAACTTATTATAAAATATGGAAAAAGTCATTAGAATTTAAGTCTGTACTGCTTTCTATTTACTGTTAATTACTGTCAAGCAACAGTCTCCTCTTCATGAATCTTAAATTTCTGTTGTATAGCTGTTTTCTGTAACATGGCATGGTCTGTCCATAAAGAGTATTTTGAAAATGAGTTCAATCATGACAAACTGTCAGATAAGATTATATATATATGTAATATATATACACATAGAATATACACACACACACATATGTGTTGTATATATATTTATTTTGTGAATATATGTATATATATGTGGTATATATATATATATATAAAAATATACATTATATATACATACAAAAGATGAAGACAAATAATATAATTAAAATCTAATTATGAGAGGAATACTTTAAGGGAAAATAGCTTCTAATTCCCCAGATCTTAATATAGAGAAACATACAATGTTTGGTGCAGTCTCTTTCTGTCTCCCTGCCTGAACTGATCATCATGACATATGGGAGATTTTCCCCAGTTACATGCCTTTTCAGATAGATACACTTTTGATGTCTATGCATTCTTTGAGATGTCTCTGAATTCTGTATCCCAGCAGACATAATAACCTTGTTTGGATCACTTTCTTTTGCACAATAAAGTAATCAAGTGAGAGAGCATTTTGCCTCTCTGTGGAGAGCACACACATTAGCAAGTATTTGCAGGGGTCACAGGTAAACTCCAGAGTGGAACTGTATGTGACCGAAAACACAGCCAAATGACAAGGATGAAAATGATCATTTAGAAATTACTTTACTGTCAAGAAAAAAAAAAAAAAGTTTCGTATTTTTAATTTAGAAATAAAGAATAAATCTCCCAAAAAGTACCTTTTTTCCCCCCTCAGACTAATTTCTACCTACAATATTTTAAGCTTCTGAGACCTTAGAACTCACCTGGTACCCTTGTGATTTTGAGGAAAATGCAATTTTCAGTAACTATGATGAGTCACCATATATATCAATTGAACTACTTTGTAAGGGAAATAATATACATGAGATAGATAGGTTGAAGCATTTTTTTTAAACTGCTTCATTAAAAATCAAATTCCAATGAGCAGGTGAGGCACTGGTTTTAATTTATGTATGGGTTGTTCTTTGATTGTTGTTTATGACAGAGATAGTTCTGTAGACACACAAAGAAGTTGTACAAAGGAACAGTGTCTTTCTGTCTCTTGGGTTGATCCTATTTCAAACATAGTCTAAATCATGACAGCTGGTTGATTATGGCTCCTAACAGTACTTTGTTAGCAAGAAATTTCCCGAGCACCCCAGTACTCCAGCCATGCTGAGTGACCATATGGAAGTTTAGAATTTGGCTTGTGGTCACTATCACCATCATGGTATGCTACTCGTGAATTTTGCTCCAACACTGTAGATCCACATTAATTATTTCATGGGGTTTTAACAGATTATAAAGGTTTTTTTTTTTTTTTTTCTATTTATGATTATCTCACTACTTAGGATAATATGGACTGATATTAGTTTAGGGTTATTTCTAGCTAAAAGAAATCTATGACATTCTATATTGTCTCTTTAGGCATGGTTCCTAAAACACTTATATCTTGTAATTTTGTCTAGAAAGGCATGAAAAAGTCTGCTGGCTGGGCTGAAATAATATAATTCTAGGAATATTCTCTGTGCTTTTGTAGTTGTGAGACTAGAACAAGAAAATTTTCCTCTATATGGACACCTCTAATTAAACAAACCATAACAAGTGCTTAAAATATAAGAATACGAGAATGGCTACCATTGAATCTCTTAGCTCAGCATGTTGTTTATGACAGCAGTCAGTCTAGGGTGAAATATGAGAAAGTGAAATGCATGTAGTGATACTTGTCTGAACTAGCAGTGATTTGTAGCTCATATCCTTCTTGAGATAAAAAGAGCACCATTTATGTTTAGTAACCACAATAAAGATTGCTGGTTTACAGTGACATTACTTGTCTTCCAAACTGTCTTGCAAATCACCTGAGTCCACTTTCATTTTTTGTAGTAGAAATGCTTGTCAATGCAGTCACGATTTTTCCAGATGTTTCAGGAATAGTAGAAACAGGTCTATAAAACATTGAATAGACTTGCAGGTCTCTGTTTTCAGATGCAAAAAGCCAAGAATATTTGATAGTGGAATAAAATCTGGGAGGCTAGTTGGCAGTGAAGGCAAGATCTGGGAGAATTATGAAGGGTCAGACAGATTGTTCCTCTAGTGAAGACTTGGCAAAGGGAATAGGATCACTCCTGACCTGAAATGGAATTGGATGGCTTGTCAGATAAGGTCAAGCTTTGGACATTGCTCTTTATTCTGCACAGAATCTATCCTAGTCATCATTCTGCAGCCAATCCTGTCTGTGGCCTTGTAAAGGGCTCCAGGATTGCAGTTGTGTCTCATCACTTCTGTTGGCTTCCTCCAAATGTTCAATAGATCCAGTCAAATGTATACTAGCAAACTAATTTCATGATGCTCGAGGTTAGACCTGTATTTTCCCCCATATCTTGCTTGGAGAGTTTTGGTTCTAAGCAAAGGGATTTGCTCATCTGTCCTGTTATATAAGTATGGTGTTAAAAAATGTGTTTAGTAAAAAAACCAATATGCATTGCAGCAAAAGTACCTATAATGTGTGAAGCTTAAAAGTGAAAAGCACCACCACATATTGTATATTTAACTGCATCTTTATGTTTTATCCTATAATCACAGCCTACTGACAGTTAGACTTTGTACAAACTGTTTACTATGTACTTCATTAAGGATTCTTTTATGAAGTTATTTGTGGATTTCACTTTAAAAATATGACTGTATATTGATTCTTGAAAATATCCTGTAATTTTTATACAGATATAGTTGTCAGGTGCTGGTCTTTAGATTTACCTTATGGTGAGAGGGCATAACAGGTTTCGGTTCCCTTGGCTTTGGTGCACATTTCCTGTCTTCTGAGAAGTGAGAGGGTAACTGTGAGTGGTAGTGATACCATAGAGACCAGTCAATGTTACCTGCTATCCAGAGTAGCTCTTTACTAACAGAATATGCAAAGGGTTGCTCAGGTTTTGTTCTGAAAGGGAAAGACCCATGAGTGTGAAGCAATATGTATATAATTGGTCCTCTATCAGCATTTATTTGCTTTTGCTACCTGGCTGGGCTCTGCTAATGATGTGAAAACTGTATCATCTCCTTTTTAGACCTATCAAACTTTCACACCTGAGTTCAAGACCAAAACTCCTGAGTTCAGTCTCTATTTATCAAGTAATGTTATTACAAATCAGGCCACTTAATGTGTCCTTTTTTTTCAGTTTCTGTATTGAAAAAAGGAAATTATATTTACATATTTTAGTGACTGACTTTAGGAATGGTTTATATTTGATTGGCGCTTTGAAAATGAAAGGTTTAATTCTGCATTGTTTTCTTCCTTGGTCTAAGAACCCTTCTCATCCAAGACTGTGATGGTTGTTTTTTGTGTTGTCTTCTCCAACCTCCTTTCCCCACAGTTTTTCTTCTAAACAAAGGGTCAGTATCTTTCTTCATAATTTATCTGTGAAGGCCTGCAAGGAATCAGTGTCTTAGACCAAAGAGAGAGAAGCCAAAATCCTACTGCTTTTCCCTATATGTGCAGGAGGAGAAAAGGCTGAAGGATGTAAGGAAGTTTACACTGGAGAATTCTATGCCAAGTTTTCTCTGGAGAATTCTCCAGTTCTTACAGCCACAAAGAAATAAAAATACATGTCTGGTTTTTAGGCTGAGAGGTATTGTGTGCATTGTCATACATAGGAGCCATTTATTTTCAGAAATACCAGGACCAAAACATGTCATTTTCCCCCTGACAAATCTGTGAACTGGGGAGAGTTTACAGATTTTTCTCCATATTTTGGTGGGCCATTTAATTTACTCATCAGTAAAATTAAAACCCAAAATGATGACGTGAAATAACATTTTTAAAAACAAGGAACATAGTCATGCTATGGTATTTCATACTTAATTTGTGCCATCGGAGGGAACAGTCCACAATGCCTTAATTTTCTGCATAATTTTAATAGAAATCACATGATATCAAATTACAGGAAAGAGGGAAAAAAACACACATGGGTGTATATGGAAATATATTATTTCAGACTACTGTACAGTTAGATTAGGCAATGAAAATAGAATCCTTCCACAGTAGTAGAAACTTATCTTAACAAATCCTAGAAATGTTATCAGAAAGAGATCACAGTGGTAATATCATAGCTCCTTTTTTCACTTACATCTCAACAAAATTTCTTTATTTTTCAGCATAGTGTAAAGCAATTCATATTAAAATACAATATCTCCTCATAATAGGCTGACTGTAAGGATTAGTCTAGAAATTAAAAATAATGCAGGAATACATGATGGAGAAAAAATTAAAAACCATGGTAGATTGTCATCAGAAATTATCATAATTTTAGCAGAGGTGAAAAAGTTGTTTTAAGATGGGTCATGAGAGCATTTATTGCTGATTTCCTGGAATTTACCTGACTCCTACTAATAGGAGTAATAGTGTGTGCTATTTGATTCCAGTCAAGATTTTTCTCCCAGTTTCACTGGGGGAAAAAAACACCAGACACAACAGAAAAAATACTTGATGATTGTTATAAATTTAATAAATTGAAACAGCAAGTCTAACAATGAATGAGAGTGTGAAAACCCCATCATATAATTATCTTTAAATAATTCTATCAAATAATAAGGTATTTGGAGAAAAGGGAGTCTTCAGTAATAATATTTTAATTTTTATATTTTGAAAATATGTTTTAATACAATTTATACACAAAAATGCAGACTGAGAAGTTGTGCAGACCTGCTAAATTTTTATTCATTAGCTATCAGGTAAGTATCCTCACAGTATCATTTAATTCTGACTGGCAGCTGTTAGGTGTTCACCTCATCTTGTTTCTTCCCTTAGAAAATTGCTCACTTTCAGGTTATTATCTCTCCATACTCTCTGTATCTTTGTACTACTAAGGCAGTCTGGCAGTGTCTGACAGGAGGCTGGAAAATTGGTAGCCTGCAGAGAATGTCTTCACTCAATCTTTCTTGCTCTCCTGCTGCTCCTGCCACTAGAGCTCCTATTCCAAGTATGGGATGAAGTCTTGATCCCAAAGACTTCTATCAGAAGTGTTTGACCTCTCATTAGCTACTGATATCTCATTAGATAAAGTTTCTCTCTCCCAAATAAATTGTGAACATTTGCTTTGTTTTCAATACATAAATTTTGTTTTCCCATTGCTGTGGGGCTCATTTATTTTGATTAGGCACCTTATTTGTGTTTGGCCCTGCATGGCAGAAAAATTACAACAGCCTTTAGAGGCTTTTTGACAGCTGCCTGTATTTAGCATTGCAAGTGTATTTCTTATACTCTACTTCTCTCTCTCCTCCCATCCTTGCCATCCCTCTCAACCCCCAGTCAGCTTCTGATAAACACTGTATCAGGAGTAATAGAAGGGTTATTGTTTGATAGCTGTAAGAGAAGCAAGCAGGAAAATCCCCAGGATGCCCTGCACAATGGTCATGATTTCACCATGCAAGATCTGATGCAACAGTTGGGACTATGTGGTCACAGAGGTCTTTAAAGAGGAGCTAGTATTAAAATGCAACAGAAGTTAAGATTTTAAGGAAGTTACTTTGTTTTGAAGTCTGCTTGTCACAGAATGAAAATTGTGGATGATTAAGTCCTCAGAGGTTGAAATTCTATTAAATGTTTTTTTTTAAAAGATGAACAGTTATTATTTCATAGGCTATAAGCATTCACAGGTTGCACAATGATAAAAATATATTGTATCAGAGATTCGTCAATTTGTTTTCTAAGATTCAAGCCATGCAATAACAGAAAATTTGCAGTGTCAAACCCCCTTGCTTGAATGACTCTCTACAATCCATTTATTTTCACTACATTAAATTCATAGTAAAAGCAATGAAAGCTGAAATCTGATTAAACTACTATATTTCATCTTTATTTCCTGTATAAATCTTAGTAGACTTAGTAAGATGAGAGAAGAGTCAATAACAATAAAAAAATACATACATTATGCTCTTGATTTATGTCCCTCTGACTTTTTGGATGTTTGTAATTAATCTGCTGGTAATCACATTTTCCTTGATATGTTATTTTTTGTTAGTGTAGAAAGTTACAGTAGAAACAAGATCATGCAACCAAGTTCTCTGGGCTCATGTAAGAGTTCACAAAAATATAATGAAAATATGATGTTAATTGAAAAGATCAAGCGTTTTGAAAATGATCATATATGAATTGGGCTACTTCTATTCTTCCTGAAGAATATTAGAGCAAGACTTCTAAGACTTTTTAGTCATACATTCTCCATACCAACTTCCAAATAGTTGTCTGTCCCCTTTAAATATTAGGAGAATTAGTTATTATGAAAAAAATTATATGTTTGGTTTCTATGTTAGATTCTGTGTCCTGGAACGGAATGGCTAAATTCTGCTTGATCTATTTATTCTTCTCACTTCATGTTAACACCTGCTGATCTACTGGCTGGATTTAGCATAACACAACAGCTTTCTTCACAGAGACCCCTGTTACCTCAAATTCAGTAGGCAGAAATCCACAATGATATAAATACATCCTGTATGTTATAGTATGTGTGTGAAATTCTTTTCTAAACATACTAGGAAGAGCAGTGAACTTTAGTGCAATATCTACCTATGCAAATACCTAAATATCTGAATCCTCCTGTATGTATTATATACTCAAGCACTAAACATATGATGCTCCTGCACTTTCTGCAAACTCTTTCCTCTGTGCTCATGTCATCTTGAAGTGACAGAAGCATTGCCCTATTATGCTTTAAAACTTTGAAGATAAAAAAGAGATGTAAGAAATTCTAATGGAAGTGTACTGTTTATAATAATCAGGAAGTTGATTATTTAATTTTGCCTTTTGATTTGCTTCTGTGCATTGTCTTTGCTCCTACAGCAGCAGGGAGTTCCTCTCCTCCATATTTCTTCTGAACAAGTATACCTGGAAGTTTAAAATGTATCTAAACAATAATAGCAAAGCAAAATATCCCTTACCCAAAACTGAGAGCCATAAAACTTATCAAATAGACTTCTGTTAAAGAATAATCTTTAACAAAAATCTGAAATACTCATAGGTATTGGCAGTAAAGAGATACATTTTGTCTTTTTGAGGTGAGAAAAGTGTCTTGGTTAGTTTGAGTAATTTGATTATGCATTTAAATATTTTAAATCTTTTTTAATTTTTATTAAATAAAGATGAACTTCCAGGAAAATTTTCAAAGTAATACTGCACCATTTGTTCTGAATGAGTTTTCATTTCTCCATGCCCATATTATTATCTATACTCATTTACTGGCCTTCACCATGACATGACCTCATAACCTAGCAGGAGTTTAGGATTTCAGGCAGCCAGATTCTAGCAGTTTGAAGTATTTTGATGCAACAGTCAGGTTTACACCATGCTTCTTCTCTCTTCTGCTAAATGCATCAGAAAAATATAAAGAACTGTCACTCTTGAAAACTCAAATCTTTAAATGATATCAAACACCAATTTTTCAAGTTGCTTTCAGTT
Organism: Vidua chalybeata; assembly: GCF_026979565.1. Taxonomy (NCBI): domain Eukaryota; kingdom Metazoa; phylum Chordata; class Aves; order Passeriformes; family Viduidae; genus Vidua; species Vidua chalybeata. The sequence goes on along the minus strand of NC_071532.1, from coordinate 71,821,328 downwards.
TCATCAACATGCCTGCACACATTAGGCTCACGTGGATAGCACACACATACACAAAATCCCCCTTAATAATTTTTAATCTTTTGAATCATCTCTGCTTCTTATCATTTTGGGAAGTTTGTCAAATCTGTTTTGGCTCAGAGGTGCTTGTATTTACATGACAATCTAGCTGTTGCTCTTTGTCTTTTTTACTACCTTTGGGAGGAATCCTTTTGTTGTAACATCAAAAGTACGGGGGTTAAAAGTAGATATTGGGCCATAACCAGCAAGCTTTAATTCAGTCAGATCATAAGGGAAAACTAATATGGCATTTGGAAAGGCATATTTTTAAATAAAGGGTCAGTAAAAATAATATTCATAATGTAAGACAATATTTATATGATAAATTCACAGCCCAGATTAAATATGGTTTCTTGATTAACCTTGTATATCAACTATACGATAAATTTGATCTCTTGCACTTTTAGCAATGTCAGATAACCTGAGCAGAGTGTGTGGATGTGTTCATGTATGTGTATACAGTCTATACAAATCAGATGTACACATACATGCACGTCCAATTTGCTTATAAAGTCATATAGTTTTGTTCCAAATACTCTTCTGGTAGACAATTTTATATTCTTTGTAAATGCTTTTCAGGCCACTGTGAGTATACTACTGACAACATTCATATGCAGCAATTTTTAAAAATACTATTCTTTTAGTATGTTTTATAATTAAACATAATTTCCATATTTTTTTCATTCAACCTTCCACTCTTTTAATTATTTATTTTCCTTTGCATATTTGATTGTATTTAGTATTGTAGTTGAAACCCTGTTTGTACCCCTATTTATAAATTCCAGCCACAGAGGTAGTTACCTTGGAAATTGTTTGAAGTGCACCTTCTTGAATATTTGTTCTATCAAATCACTGAACTGCCTTTCCTCTTCCATCTTTTGCTCCACAAAGCTTGGTATTGGTGAGCTGACTTATCCAGCTTATTTCTAACTATTACTCCTTTTCTTAGCAACTCAAGATCACACTGTAAAGTAGGTGTCTTCTCATTTTTGGGTAGTCATTAAATGTCTATTATATATACTTTTCTGCTAGTGATTGCTATTAGCAACAAAGTTGTACAGCGATAATAGGTCTAATGAAAAAATTTCTTCAGAGACCAGAAATAGTTACTGCTTCCCTTTCCCATACACTCCCCTTTACTGGGATGTGGAAAAAAACAAAGTGAGAATGGTGAAAAAATTATTTACTTAATAACAATTATTATTTTGAGAATAATTTTGAGAATTGTGAAAATTAAGTAATTTGACATTTCTCAGGATCCAAATTCTTGTAATACAGGTACAAGGTTGTAGCTTCTTATCCTCATCTGGTCTTGAATGAAATAGCTCTATTGAAATTATTAGTCTCAATATTAATATATTGTGTCTGTCTTGATGTCTGTCTGTTTTTCTGGCATATTTAACCTGTCTCAAAAATCCTGACAAAAATAGAGAAGCTTATATTTTATACTGAGTGTGGTAGGCAACTGGGAAGATGCCTATGAACACAGATAAACAAAGATAATTACTTTTTTTTTTGTTAGAGTAAGGCTCAAATTGAATATGCAAATGAGAACTTCACCTGTGTAACCTTACTTTTATAACCAAATTAAATTTACAGCATTCTCTAAATATTTATACATTATTTATGAGCAATGAAATAGGCTCTTAAGCTTCATCAAGAGCATAAGAAAAGTCCTCTTTATTTTAATACAAGTAAATTGATCCTTTGCTGTTGTGAAGGATCATCATATTCCTTATTGGCTCTCCCTTTCCACCACTTAGCTCATCATGTTAAATTTGGATAAAGAAAAAATTTAAATTCTTTTCTTTGAAGAACAAATTGTGCTATGTCAGTATTTTTTCCAGAATAGATTGCATCTTGATCTAGTCAGAACACCTATAGCTTTCTAGCCACAGGTCATATATTTGAAAGGATAATGAGGAGTTTACTTCTAAAGACTTTTCAAAGGAGATAGTTTCAACCCTTCCAGATGACCTATCTCTTGCAGATCACTGCAGATGTATAAGGAGATATAAATTCCTGCATACTTTTGAGAAGTGTACAGAAGTATAAATGGACAAAAAGTGATTTAGCTAGTTCGCCATAGCAGACAGAATATTTCTGAAAATCTTTGAATGTAAGTGTCGATTGTAGAGATTCACTGGAATTAGTATCCATCAAATTTTAAGAATGATATTGCATGGCTGCAATATCTTCTACTGAAAGTTTTTGTTATGCTCTTCAAGGTCCAAAATAACTAACTTTCCTTAACTCTTTCATAAAATATAGAATGCTCTAGAGAAACTGTGACATAGAGAGATTATTTGTTAAACCTAATTATCTAGTCTACTTAAATTCAGTGTTCCATCTACGATCTGTAAGAAATACATTATAAAAATAAAACCACACGGAAATATGGTATTTTTATGTACAAACACACAAAAAGATTGAGCAAGGGGTGCATCTATATCTGTGTATAAAGATAAATGGACTGATATATGGTTCCAAAGGGCTAAGTATTGGCTAAGTTAGGGATTTGGAAGTTGGTAGGAGTAATGCAATGAAGGAAGGAATGCCACCATAAAGAAAAGTGCTTAATATCCAAATTCACTGAGTTTGTCTATGATTTTATGCTCTCTTCAAAACTATTTTTAGACTTTACCTCTTCTTTAATAAGAATAAATAGTGATTATGGGGGTCAAGTATCTCTTTACATGAATATTAATTGTGACTATAAAGTTGGCAGGGAGACATAAAGAAAGGGAAAATGAGGATTTTCATTTAATGTCAATGACATTCTGAAAATAAATAATGTTTTAAAGATAGGAGTGTCAGGCTTTGTCCTGGATCATCAGAAAGGATTTTATGTATAACATCATACTGATAGTCACTTTAATCTGTTCTTTTTTTTCTCTGAAGAAATATTTTAGATTTCAAAACATGTTCCTCACACTGGATTTCTGACAGAGGCAAAATCTTAATTGTCATGGATGGACTATTTAGGAGAAAATGCAAACAAATAAAATATTCTGTTCAGACAAATTGAAACATGACACAGATATAGCTTCATTTAATTTCATTTATTTCTTTATTTATTTGTATAAATAAATTTTGTTTTAAGAGATTAAGCTTAAATTTATTTTAAAAAATTGTTAAACTACATCTCACCCTTCAAATCAAACAAGCAAACAAAATAATATCATTAAGATATCTTTAGAAGAGTAATATATTTTTAGTTTAGGTTTTCTTAACAGAAATGTTGACCAAATTTATTTTTCTCTAAGAACTTTTGAGAGTTCAAATACTACAGGAAAAAAATCCATTAAGTACTATCCAAACGGAAGACATCAACTTGATAACTTAGAAAGCATTTTCCATTTGTAGACATTAACACCAAAGATGCTTCAGAAAAAAAAATGTCGTAGATGATTCTTTAAGAAAAAACACCTTCCAAATGTATGTGTACTTAGGCAGATGGACACTACTACTTCAGCATAGTCCTTCTTTGATTGTTCAGATAACATAAGTTGTTACATTGCTTAGAAGAGAGTAGCAGTAAGTTCAAAGTCAGATTGGACAGATCTTTGAGCAACCTGATCTAGTGAAAGAAGTCCCTATCCAGGGCAGGAAGGTTGGACTAGACATTCTTAGAATGTCCCTTCCAACTTAAACTCTTCCATGAATCAATATGAACCTTTTTATTAATCCATTATAAAGTTTGAACCAATTTGCACCATGGAGTCATGCACTTCGGGCTAGTCATATAGTTTAGTTGTAGACCTGGCAGTGTTACGATCATGGTTGAACTAGATGTGCCTTAGAAGATATCCCTTTTTCTACCTAAACGATTTTATAATTCCCTGATTATATGACATAATTTACTAATATCAATTTGCTAATACTAATTATTTTCTTTATTGAATGTCTTTTTAATGAATTACTGAAACATTTAGTACAATATAGGAATATACTGCATGCCATTAGTCAAGTGGAGTAAGCATATTCCAGAAAGACTAGTAGAAATTTTACCTTGAGTGTTATCTCAGAGGGTTCATAATATTTATATTTGAGTGTTCACAAAAAATATATCTTTTATTTCACACTGATGTTTATTTGTGACCATTGCTTGGACTTCATTCCAAACTAGTCAACTCAGTCTGGAGTTCTGTTAAAGATCTCTGACCTAGGTGTATGTTTTTCATATTCCACAATTGGAAAATAAAATTGTCCACCATATACAATTCATCACAGATTTATAATACTTATGGAAATTTCATTTTTGAGTGTCTAGACAATCTTTATATATTGAGTGCATTATATACAATATTTGAAATATGTAATGTATTCAATTTTTTTTACAGTAATTTTAAAGGGAAAACATTTTTGGAAATGTCTGGAAGTTTAATTTTCTCTCGGAAAATCACAATCCTGAGACATCAGAAAAACAAGTATAAATTAATTTATTTAGACAAAGTATTTAAAAGACAATAGCTGTAGTTTCAATTTCTGAGGGATTATTAGAATCCAGAGAAGTAAATAAATGCAACTCTTGCACAACGCTTAGGCAGGATTTTTAAAAACTGAGATGGTTTCAGTGAGCTGGTGTATTTTATATCCATTGATGTGTGTACTTTGCTAGCTTTATTATCTTTCCAAGCCTTACGTATTTGCTCTAATGGATGATAAAAGCGGAGAAGTAGACTAACTTATAACCTGTAAATTGGTCTAAGAGAGCTGAGTAGACAGTAAGAAATAGCTTAAGCATTGTCTTCAAAGAGTTAAAAGGTTGATCCCAAAGACAAGTAAATGTATGCATGAGCTTATATTAGTTCCTTCTCCATCATTTGAAATTTCAAGTAAATGGGCTGCCCTGCAATCAAGAAGAAAAGGTACTGCACTGCGGCTATGGCATTTGGTATTGCTTAGATAAGGCTTGTTTAAAGGGAGAGAAAATAAGATTGCCTTAAGCCTCTTGTCAGCTTCCAGTCTGAAGTAAATTCATACATAACAAAAAAAAAGACTCAAAGGAAACAAAAAAACTGAAAGTGAAAAAATAAGCTGGTCAAAGCAAACATTTAACATATCTCTTCTCTATGCATTAATAATAATATACGGGAGTGAGGGTCAAAAGAGTTGAGGTGAACAAGGAGAATTTTGGTGCAGGCAAATGGAAAAAAAGACAGCTAAGCTAGTGATTTAAAACAGACTGAAATTTTTAAAGTGAGGCATAAAGGTCACAAAATCAGGTTCAGATTGTTAAGGCATAGTAGGAAAGTTTTAATGAATTCTCAGTAAATGTTTTTAAGACAAGCACTCCAGACTTGAATATTGAGATAACAGTGAGGTTTTTTTGTCTTATCAGTTGGAAAGGAGTTAAGAAAAATTCTGGCAAAAGATCAAACAGAATTATGAAAACTTGGTTTTGAACAAAGGACCTGAACTAAGACTGATTTTACTAACTACTATAGAAAAATAAAAAGGTTTTTGAATTATTTACTTTTACTCCTGTATTGGAGGCAACAGGGATGCTGTTTTGTCTTTTCAATCTGTAAACAGCAGAGGAGGTGGAATTAAAATAAGAAGTAGAGTCTAAATCCAAGTCATTGTACCTAGCAAAGAAAACAGTGGAGTAAAAGGAGGAAATGGAAATAAGTGTTAACTTTTTGTACTTGAAGATATAGACAAAAAGGTTATATAAAAAAGATGGGATGAGGAGGGACTGAGGTTATTTGGCTTGTTCAGCCTGAAAAAGAGGAGACTGAGGATATACCTCATTTCAGTTACAACTTCCTCATGAAGGGAAGTTGAGAGGCAGTCACTGATTTCTCATCTTTGCTCACCAGTGACAGAACCTGAAGTAATGGCCTGAAGCTGTGTGAGGGGAGGTTTAGGATGGATATTAGGTAAATCTTCTTCACCCAAAGGGTGGTTGAGCCCTGGGAGTGGTTTCCTAGGGGAGTGGTCACAGCACCAAACCTGTCAGAGTTCAAGAAGTGTTTGGACAATGCTCTTAGCTGCATGGCATGACTCTAGGGGCAATCTTGAGCAGGACCAGGAGTTGGACTTCAATGGAAGAAATTTACCAAACTGTATTAAGGAAGGGAACAGTGATTGCATTAATAAAACATAACAGTTTGGGTCTCCCTTCCCTTACCAGCTTCAGTGTCAGCACTACTCCTCTTGGAATAGATGAGCCATTTCAAATTTTTTGCTGTCTTTAACCCATGCTAGACATTTTTTAAAAGATTATGGCTTTGTGCTTGTGGTTGGGGTTGGGGTAGTGTTAATTTTCTTTACAGTAACTCATACGAGACTATGTTTTGGGTGTGAGCTGAAAATAATGTTGATAATACAGAAACATTTTTGTTACTGCTGAGCAGTGTTTGCCCAGAGCAAAGGCCTTTTTTGCTTTTCACCCTACGCCACCAGTGAATAGGCTGGGGTACAGAAACAACTGGGAGGGGACAGAGCAAGGACAGCTGACCCCAACAGACTAAAGGGATATTCCACACCATATGGCGTCCTCTGCATATAAAGCTGGGAGGAGAAGAAGGAAGCAGGGACAGGAGGTTTGGAGAGATGGTGTTTGTCTTCCCTACTAATGGGCACACATGATGGAACTCTGCTTTCTTGGGGATGGCTGAACATCTGCCTGCCTGTGGGGAGTGGTGAATGAGTTCCTTGTGCTTTGCTTGTGCACACAGCTTTTGCTTTACCTGCTAAACTGTGTTTGTCTCAACTCATGAATTTTCTCACTCCTACTTTCAAGTCCGATAAGGATAATAGTTGATTGCAAAGAAACCCAGAAATATCATGCTATATGGTTTGGCAACCCTAGAGTAAGTAGAGCAAATAAGCAAGTTACTGGGGTTTCTTTATTCTTTAGCTCAAAATGAGGAAATCAAATAGAGAGTAATTAGAACGTAAAGAAAATATTATAATTATGTGATTGTGGTTTGTATATAATTTTTTTGTTTGGTGTTTCTTTAGACATAATAATTGCTTTCTTACATTTTTATATTTAAAGTAAAAACACTGCAAGGGATACAGGTAGCTATAGAATATATTTTCTAGGAAAAAACTAATCATAGCATTATGGCAAATACTGTCATGATCTGAATAGAAAGCATGGGCTAATTGATAGATGCTATCACATCTGTCATGATGAACATGAATATACTTTTCCCAGAGATCTTCAGTAAGTTGTCACCGTCCAAAAAAGTTCAGTGCAACTTTGTCATATAAACATAAACCAGAATCAAATTATAAGAATATATATGGAAATTAATAAGATTAAAATACCTGTCCCCTTGAGAAATGACATTGATTGCTCAGTGTTGATACATTTTACTGAAGTTAGCTATTGCTAAGATGAAACCATAAAAGTTGATTCAGTTCTTATGACAAGTTCAAAATTGTTTATGCAGATTTACACCTTAAAGCACCTAATTTTTTTCTTATTAATTTACTCATTGACAGAAAATGTCTCACTTATCTGCAGCTATTTATTTATTTTAAAATGAACTAAGAGTATATCTGTCCAACTGCTGGTCCAGGTGCTCATTAGAAAAACCTTTCATGTTAATTAGCACATTTTAAAGAAACTCAGCAGACGACTAATATTCAAGATAAATATGAAATAATTTCCTTACTTGCCCAAGCAATTTCATCTACTTTGTAATGTTTGAAATTGTTTGTATTGTCACTGATTTGTCTGCTTTTCTTCATAGCATATGCAGGGAAATCATGTTTGTGGTGTTGCTAAAACACATTTTCCAACACAATGGCTTGAAACTCATAGGTGATATCTTTAACCCTAACTGTGAGTAGTGAAGGGGTCAACCAAAGGATCACACAAAATAATATACTCATGATAACACATTGACAATGGTATCAGTTATGTGCTAAAATACAATCACAAACACAATTAGTGCAACTGTTCATTTTTGTCAAACTATATGGGAACTAGATGTAGTGGGATAAGTACTATGGTATATAATGCAGAATGAATTAAATGAGTTTTCTGTGCTTTCACTCTATTTTTGATTTCATTGCCTTTTTTTTCAGTCTTATATCATACATGTGAGCAGCAAAACATTAAGTCAATCACCACTAAAGTTGTTAGCTTTTTAAATTGAAATTTAATATGTATTTACTTATTGTTTATTGGAGGTTTCTAAAATGGCTGCTCATAAACTAGTTTCCATAAAATTCCCTAGAATGGAATTTTCTCAAATATTTCAATTAAAACAAAATAAGGAACTAAGTCAAACACTGTAGTCCCAGTTGTTATTATTGGAAACTACTCAGCAAGATAATTTGGTAGCATCCTGAAAAGGCTGGCTTGTTTTTGTAAGCAGATTAGCAGAGATAATAATATAAATTTAGCTAAATTCAACTTAATGGATTCTCAAACAACATCAGAAATTGTGTTTCCCATTAGCTGTTTACTAGATGCTATTCATAGCAGCATTGCTTTTCTGTCCAACTGATCAGTTTCCTGACAGTTTGACAGGGGAAACAGAATGAGGCACAGCTACACCCAGCGATTCCATGAAGGAAATGTCTAGAACCCTTGGCAGTTGGATAATCATAGAATTATTGCATGATTTGGACTAGAATAACATTAAAGATCATCTAGTTCCAATTCCCTTATGATCATTAACAGTAAATTTTCTAGGAGTTATCACATACCAGCCCACACAATTTTTTTCTGATGGCACACAGATTTCCACTACACCACATCAGTACATTTCAAATACCTGTTCCTTCTCTTCACTGTATTTTAGAGCTTGGATGTCAGAGGTCACAGAGTAATTATTTCAAGCCATGTTTGAAATGCTTAATTATTGATAAAATATTCTGCTCTTCCCCCAAAATGCATAGATTATAAAATGTAGTTGCTTTTACCATGTGCAACTATAAATACATCAATGTTCAATGAAGATCACACATGAGAGTGCTACTCAAAATGATACTTTTTTCTCCCAAAGACTGGTTCTGCACCATTCAGTTACATATGAAGGCATTTTTAAGAGCAATAATTAAGTAATTGGCACAGATTTAGCCAGAGAAATCTTAGAATAATTTATGATTGAATGTTGTTGTATTATTTAATATTAACATGAATGATTAAAATCACTGGGTGGTCAAACAAGCTGGTAATTTGTTTTCACATTTTCATTCATTGGAAATTTTCAGTTACTTTATTGCTGCTAATTTTGAGCAATTCTTCTGAAAAGAATTCAAATTGAGAAGTTAATAATGCTGGAAAGTGAAGTCTTTCCCCCTATTCTGCCAATTATAAATAAAGCAGAGCCTTTGTAGAACTTAGTCTTCAAAAGCTATACTATATCCCTTTCTCTGTTGAACTGCATTTATACTGCCTGGATTCACTTACTACAGATGTCCAAATTGCAGGATGCAAGTAAACACATTAATTATATTTTACTCTAACTTTTGACATGTTATATGGCTTTATCAGCAATACAATTTTCTCCATCAGCTTCTGGTAATTTAAGTGGGGGCTCTCTATATCAGTACTAAAAAGTACTCAAAACTACACCTTATAACTCTGCTATTGTCCGTGGTTTCTGTACAGATAATTAACTGAAAAGATACAAATTCATTTAGTTGTGTAGATGAGTTCTTCATGACGTATTCATCAGGAACTAGTTTACCTGAAAAGTTCCTCTGTCTTTTACTGTATCTTTTAATTCCAGATCTTTTAGATTTTTTTTTTTTAATTCTTTTTATTGTTGGAGGGAAGCAGCTCCTTAAGTGTTATGTTGCTTATCTTCTCAAGTATGTTTAGGAAACTAAAGGTGTTTAAAGATAAAACTTCCAAGATCTGACAGATTTGCTAACACAAAATTCTACTGATCAGTATCCCACCACTCCTCTACACCTTTGATAAAAACCACATATGGCATCAATCCTGTTTGGCCTGAATTAACTCCAATTTTCTAGTCACCAAGGTCAGAAAAGTACAGAGAAAGACTCAGCTGTTAGCACATATGGTCCAATGTGGTTGGTAATTTACTTTGTGTAATAAAAAAGTACAGAATGTTAAACCAAATCCCACTGCAAAATACCTCAGTGGTGGCTTATGCTAATGTATAGACTGCAAATATTTTACCTGAGCTATTTTGTGAAGAAATACCGAAAATTATTGGCCATTTTGGATGTAGACTTTTTTTTATATTTGTCAACAGAGATGATAGGTGAATTTATTGGGAGAAAAAACCCCAACAATCTGTGCAAGGAGGCTCATTTTGATGATCATCATTACAAGCAATAGTTAATGCTAATTCTGCTGCTTGAGTGATGCCCTTAGGAAAAAACTGACAGTGGAAATTCCATTAAGTTTTTGAAACCTGTGGAGACAATGAAACATATTTATTTTTAACTATGGGGTATTTTGGGGAAAAAAAAAAAAAGATCAATAATAATTAATGGGTTTTCTATCTCTTCTGCTCATTCAAAGAGATCTTTGACCAAAGAAATGCTGAGTTTGGCTTCTAATGTTGCCAAAGAAGTTTATATCAAATCTCAACAGCAGCAATGTTTTGAGCATAGCACATATTAATTATGCTTTGAATATTGCACAAACATGTCTCATACAGGTATCGATGTTGTGAGAATACATTTGTTAGAATGTGGCATTGTGACAATTGTTGCTCTATTAGAGGTAATATTTAAAGTAGGATTTGTGACCTTCATGCATAATTCCAACAATAACACTATGCAGACAGTGCTTTTCGAAAATGACATTGTTTTCAGATACAGTGCAAATGAAGTATGGAGTTCTGTACATGCAACTTGTATCCCAAAACAGGCAGAGTGAGCAGAAATAAGTTTAGCTTTAGAAACATCCAGAATAGAGGATATGCTTTAGAAACAGACTAAGTTTTATTAAATTCTTTTTCCTACTTATAAAAGAAGAAACCCGTAGAAGTGTGAGATATATGACACTCGTCATCTTCCACAGTATTTTACAAGAACTCTTGTGATGTTAGTTATTATTCAGTAGAGGACTATATATCATTCTGGTATAAAAGGCAAGAAAGTCTTCTGAAATCCATTAGTAATTTTGGAGCTATGAAGTCTTTACCTATTTCCAGGTTAAAGCTGATAGCAAAAACTTATTTCAATAGCAATAAAGTTTGGGGGTTTTAACCATAGGTTACTTGAAATATTTAACATTTGTTCAAAATCTTTGTGTTTTAAAACAAAAAGTCAGCACAATCAAGGGAAGAGTGAAAATGTCTTTCTCTGAGCACTACATTTTTCACTCCTTGTAGCTCTATTCTTGGCAGAAACACCTTTCCTCTTTTCATTTGTGCTCTATGGACCATAAAAACTGCCATTATGGAGGAGAGAATGCTGTATGCATTACTTTTATTGTTTTTATGCTGACACAACAAAATCTAAATTGTCTGGTTCACTTAGGGGTTTTCAGGCCTCAGTGGTTCTGAAAAAATAGGAGGAAAAAAGGAAAAAAAAAAAAAAAAAAAAAAAAAAAAAAAAAAAAAAAGTAGAAAGATAATACTCTGAGGCCAGAGGGTTTTAGTGAATGAGACCAGGATGAAAAAAGTTTCTTTTTCCTTTTTCTGTGATGACTTAGAAGAAGCTAGTCTAATAGTTCTAAGAAACAATAGAGAAAAACTATTGTATTAAAGAGATTGATATTTATAACTACTTGCTAAACTGTAAAAAATTTAAATGATACACAGAAGCTCACTTGAATTAAGTTTATCTGTTGGGTGATAGAGGACAGCTAAGCTGATTTAAGGCTGTACTGTGCATGGCATCATATTATCCTGTAGAAGCACCAGGTGCAGATATGCAGTTAAGACCAAATTGTGTATTACACATAATTCAGCTATGTCAACATCAGTAATTATAGTGCTTTAGTTGCCTCAGAAAAACACCTTTAGAGTATAGAATTAGCTAAGACTTTTGAGAAACTAGAAATTGTTTTGGTCATTACAACAAATTTAAGTGTACTATTTAAAACAAAGTATCTTCAACAAGACAAGCAGTGGTTAATGAAAGCCAAAAATTAAGTGTATAAAGCTAAAAAATTAATTATAAGTGTTATTTTTTATTCTGATTCCTGTATTTATCATTATTTTCATATATTACTTATATTCTTATATTACTATTTAGTTCAGAAGTCCCAGTAATGGATCATTGTTGTCCACTTCAGATACATTGAGTTTTTTGGAGAAAACAGTACCTGTTCCAAAGAATTCAGTTTCATATTAAGAACTGGGAGAGGTGGATCAGTGTACACAGATATACATTACAGAAACAATAAAGTATATGAAGTACACAACGGAGAAAACACATCATTGGTCATTGATAGGTATTTGAATGTCGCTGTTGAGCAGGACAGGAACGAAAGACTCCAACTTAGAAGGCAAAGAGAATGAATTCTGATTTATTTCAAATGCACTGCTCTGTATAGAGAACATTAATTTCATTGGTCTTAGAGTAAAAACATCTCACACCATTGGTGTGCAGTGAATGATGCACGGTAGCAGAACATATCTATAAACAATGTGAACAACAAGAGAGATTAGAGAATTATTTACATTCTTTCCCAACTGCTTCCCAGGCTCTTGCCTGGTTAGAAAACCTTTCTCTTTCTCTCTGACTGAGCTGAGAATATCCACATTTGAACAATAGCAATCAGCCTTTACAAATTTCCATTTGGTGAGACTACAGGCAGGTGAACAATTTATTTTTCTGTACAATTTATTTTCATTTATTCTACTGTTAAAATTCTTTTGGATAGCCTTATCTTTGAGTTTTGCTGTATTTATAATACTCAGGAGAATTACAGGATACCTTAGGCTGTTTGTTCTCTCAGTTTTAAGCTTGTCACACTATGATTTGAAATGTATTCCATTAATTAACTTTGTTGATCTCTCTATTAATGGTACTAATCCTCTGTGGCATAAAATACTGGAGACATATCCCAGATATTTTAGAACGTCTATGAGCAGTAAGAGGATTGGCTATAACATTTGTTTCACCTAAATTTGACATCTAACCTTCTTATGTTTAGAAAAAAAATCTTGAGCTACATTACTGCTTCTGCCATTATTAAGAACATCAGAAAATATATTTTCAAGTTTATTTCACAGCTGTGTAGATTTAGGTCATATGTCAAAACAAGACATCAAACTTACAAAGAATAAGGAATGAATAAAATAGCTTACTTTATGAACAGTTAAGTTTCCTATACTTGTGGTCAGGAATTCCAAAGGGTCATGTATTGGGATGAGTCAATTGGGATGAGTCTACTTGTGTTTCAGAGGAATGAAAAGGAAAAAAAAGACAGGAAAACACACTCGTCTGGATAATAATGTGCTTGCCTTTGGCTTGATGTATGAACCACATAAATTCACAATGCTTTTGGGATTTGTTTGGTTTGTTTCTTTTGTTTTCACTTTTTTTTTTTCTCCAAAACAGGAAATTATATATTTTGTTTTGTTTTCTTGAAATTGCTCAAGGTCAAAATTTGAAGTCTCCAGAAACTAATTAATTACTGTACATAAGTTCATACTGATAAAGAATCAAAGAAATCAATGAGAACTCAAAGTTGGAAGGGATCTCTAGAGGCGTCTTAGAGGAGGACATCTGTTTTTTCTGTTAGAGGAGATCTGCCTGTCTAATTGAAAGAATGGTGCGAGATTAACTTATTCAGGGTGCATGGTGTTAGATTAATTTGTTCAAAGTTGCATTAAGCTGTCTCAAATATTTCCAGTGAGCTGATTCTACGACTTCTCTGAGCTACATGTTCCAATACTTAATTTTTCTCATAGTGAAGTAATTTTTCCTTATATACTCAGCGCTGCCAATATATATTGGCAGTGCTGGCTATTGCCTCTTATGCTGTCCCCACACATCCTAATGAAGAGAGTACCTTCAGACTTTTCTCTAACATTCTCTTTAGGTAATGGAAGAAGGTGATTAGAATCTCTGTAAGCCTTCCATTCTAGGAACAACACCATTTTATATAAATCTTTCTTTGTAAGTTAAGATCTCTAATCTTTTGATCACCTTGGTGGGCACTGTCTAATTTTACCATTTCTTTGAACTCAGAGAAAGAAAACTGGACAGAGCATCCTTGGTGTAGCTTGAAAAATGCCAATTATTGTGGCTTAATCACTTCCCTTGTTCTGGGCTTGGCTATAGTCTGCTAATATTGCCTGCAGCCTGCTTTCCTGCTGCAGAGATGGGCTGCTTACTTATGTTCTGCTAGATGTCTTCTTGGCACCATAAATCCTTTTCAGTTAATATTCACTCCCACCAGCCAAATCCCAGCCAGTATGGATGCTTGAGATTAATTTTCCCAGCATAGATTTTGAATTTATCTTGCTTAAATCTCATACATTTCCTGTAATACTAATTTCCAAGCTTTTTGTGACTTATCTGCACGGTAGCTCTTTCTTTCAGTATTTCTACATCTCCTCTCTGTTTTGTGTCATACACAAATTCTATGAGGGTGCTTTCAGTACCATTTTCCCAACTGCTTGTAAAGATACTGAGTAGTATCAGGTCTAGGACTGACCCTTGAGGTAGTCAAATCTTGACAAGATGCTAATCTGGTTTGAGATGTTAACTACCACTTTCTTTGCCATTTCTCTACCTGTAGCTGCTCAATCTGTCCAGTCTTTATCCTTCCAGGCTGTCATCAAAGATGTTTTGAGAGACCATGTTGGACACCTTGATAAGGCTCATACATTTTTTTTTTTCCAAATCTCTTTTCATGTGTCATTCTTTTTGTCAGTGCAAATGAGTAAATGTTGAGTTTGGTGAGGTCATTCAGAACTGACATTTCATAGTTTGCCCATTACATGAGGTCAGAATGAATGGGCATTTTACCTTTAGCTTTAAAAAAATCCATGAATCAACTTTAAGAAAAGTGACTGTGTCTACTGAGCATGCAATGCTCAGGAAAACAAAAGGCACAAAGCTGTTATACTCAGTGTCATAAATAGAAAATAGGGTAGTAGGATTGGGAATATGTGGGGTTTTTTCCTCACATAATGATTCTGATGATTTAATTTTCATGTGGTGGAGAGTGCTTTCCCAAAATATATCAGAACTGGGTTGCAGACTTTTTTTATTTTTGTCTCAAAATTTATTCTTAATTACCTTCAATCTTTCCTTAGTTACTGCAGACTCTTTTGAGTTTAAAAATTACATTGGTGAAAGCAAAGCTGAAGCATTTTCTGTGGCACCTAAATGCTTTTAGAAGCCAGGAAAGACATTGTAAGCTATCATTAAAATAAAAATCTCCATTAACGGATCTGTAATTTTTCCTTCATAGAGAAATGTCAGAATTAGCCTGGCACATTTTTACTGCGCATTTATCCACTCTTGACTTGTATTATGAAGTCTGCTTCCATGTACTTTGATCCTTGTTTATTCTGTCATATTTTCAACATTCTGATATTTTTCTAACCTTGTGGTCCAGAGTCCTGCTGCTCAGATATTTCTTTCCAAACCAGTGCTCCAGGATGGAGCAGCAAATAACACATTACTGACAATGACTCATTCTGTTTCCAGACTCATATTTATACATAGCATTAGACTATGACTAACTTAGAGCCTTTGCCATGGTTCCATTTGTGGTCCCTGACAAGCACAGTTATCTTCCAATGATGTTTAATTCATGAACGATGAGTATGACACTGCCAGTATCCTCTGAATGTCATTGTGAGAGCTAACATTTTATGCATCAGGTTCGATGTTGAGATGAGTTTCGAGATTTGTTTAATCTATGCATTTCCAGCTTTCCTATTAGTTAGTTCTCTTTTTTCTTCCAGTGAAATTCAAGGCATAGGCAGCTATCTTACGTCTTCAGCATTCCTGAGGGAACACAAGCATGCTAAATCA